>NC_053426.1:99949269-101285142 GCF_007990345.1 Gossypium hirsutum
GATGGATGGAGTAATTGTCTCATTCCATTTTGTTCCTCTTTGATAATGTTATTGATGTATAGTAGAGCATTGCTTATGACTTACTGAGTTATAAACTCACCCGGTGTTTCCTTGCACCCATTATAGGTTGCTTGACTCATCAATTTTTGCGGGTCGGGCCGTCATCGAAGTCATCACACCGGATAGCAAGTTTTGGTACTTTCTTCTTAGTGTGCTTAGAAGATCATTTTGGCATGTATAAGCTAGTACGTTGTGTTAGAATTATGCATGTAAACTTTAAGCCATGCGAAAATGGCACGAATGTTCGATTGAGTTGGATCAAGGGTAGGCATGAAATGGACCTAGTTACTTTCGTAACAGATGCTGGCAGCAGCAGTGTCATGAGATTGAAAAATCACTAAAAATAGTAGGAGTGGAATTAATTGATGAATAAATTATGTAATCGAATCTCGATGAGTCTGCTTTCATGAGGAAGTAACGAAAAGATCATATGGGCAGTATATTAAGAGATAATCAGATTTTTGTGGGACAGGGCCAGAATGGTTTCTGGATTCCCTGCTCCGACTTTGGAAATTCATTATAAATTAACCAGAGATAATTAGGGGTCGTACCATATATGTACAGATTCCTCTCTGAGTCTAGTTTTCATAGAAACAAACGGCACCAGTATTGAAGCCCCGTGCAGGGAGATATTCAAGTCGTAATGGGCAAAGGTCAGTGTAGTCGACCCCTGCAACTTGGGGAACTTTGACTAATAAACTGTACTAATTGGCCCGACCAAAAATTCTAGAAAACAATACATAGATGGGCACATGAGTCTAGTTTCTGGGAAAAATTACGAAACTGATTTTTGAGTTATGAAACTCAAGATATGATTTTTAAAACGACTAGTACACAGATTGGGCAGTGTCTGGAAAATAAATTTTGTAAGGGGTTAAAGCCAGTTAACACCTCGTGTTCGACTCCGGTGTTGGTTTCGGGTTCGGGGTGTTACATTTTATTGGTATCAGAGCTATGGTTTAGTCGGTTCTAGGACTACCATAGCACGTATGAGTCTAGCTATACATGCCATAATGTTAATGTTTAAAAGGGTGATGACTTCTGACGGTTGAAATGTTTTTGTCTTGATTAGTAAATGGATCCCGGTGAGGAAAGAACCCTAGCGGATGACGTTGAGAGCGTAGCGGCTGCTCCTGCACAAGGGACGCCGCCTGTTGAACCTCAGTCATCTGCGAATAATCAAGGTGAGGGGGCTAAACAAGCCTTCTTTACCATGATGAATGAGTGGGTCGCGCAGTATGCCCGAGCCAACCCGGCTGTCCAACAATTCCCAAATTTGAATAATCCACCCCAAGAGCCTGTAATGCCATCAGTCGCTGATCCTGTGAGGCTGAGTAAGCCACCGGTAGACTTGATTAGGAAGCGTGGGGCCGAGGAGTTCAAGGCCATAGTAACTGATGATGCCGAAAGGGCCGAGTTCTGGCTTGATAACACCATTCGGGTGTTCGATGAATTGTCATGCACACCCGATGAATGTCTAAAATGTGCTGTATCTTTGTTGCGAGACTCAGCCTACTATTGGTGGAGGACCTTGATTTCCATAGTCCCGAACGAGCGAGTAACTTGGGACTTCTTTCAAACGGAATTCCGGAAAAAATTTATTAGCCAGCGGTTCATTGATCAGAAGCGTAAGGAGTTCTTGGAACTCAAGCAAGGCCGTATGACTGTATCTGAATACGAACATGAATTCGTAAGACTTAGTAGGTATGCCCGGGAGTGTGTAGCTGATGAGGTTGCTATGTGCAAAAGATTCGAGGAAGGATTGAATGAAGATTTAAAGCTACTAATGGGTATTTTGGAAATAAAGGAATTCGTAACACTAGTCGAACGAGCCTGCAAGGCGGAGGAACTTGGAAAGGAGAAGAGGAAGGCTGAATTTGAAGCTAGAGATTATCGTAAAAGATCGACGGGTAAAGCTCCGTTCTCAGCTGTAAAGAAGTTCAAGGAGGACATTAATAAGTCGAGGGCGACTGCGGGAATTTCCATCAGGGCAAGACCATCGATGGGCTTCCGAGCTACTTCGGTAGCTAGTGTGGGCAATAATCGTCACGAGAAACCTGAATGTCCCCAATGTGGAAGACGACACCTAGGCGAATGTTGGGGCAAGTCTACTAGCAGGGCCTGTTACGGGTGCGGTTCGAAGGACCATCTCATTAGAGATTGCACGGAGCTGGATGAGAAGAATAAGATTCAAGGTGCAAGACCTAGTGGAGTGACATCTAGAGGTAGACCACCGAGAATTTTTGGAGGCAGGGGTGGTAGTCAGAGGGGGGCTTCTGATACGGCCGATCGCGCCGAGAACCGTGCTCCTGCTAGAGCATATGCCATTCGCGCACGAGAGGAGGCATCCTCCCCCGACGTCATCACTGGTACCTTCACTCTCTTTGATACTAATGTGATTGCATTGATTGACCCTGGTTCTACTCATTCATATGTATGCGAAACCTTAGCAACCAGTAAGACTCTACCTGTTGAGTCTACTGAGCTCGTAATTCGAGTATCAAACCCTTTGGGCCAATGCGTACTTGTTGATAAAGTGTGTAAGAGATGCCCTCTAATAATCCGAGAATCCTGTTTTTCGGCCGATTTGATGCTTTTGCCGTTCGACGAGTTTGATGTTATTCTTGGTTTGGATTGGTTAACCGCGCATGATGCGGTTGTAAATTGCAAAAGCAAGACTATCGACTTGAGGTGCGCAAATAACGAAATAATCCGAGTTGAGTCTGCGGACTTAAGGGGGTTGCCAGCTGTAATATCAGCAATGTTGGCCCAGAAATATGTAAGGAAAGGGTGCGAAGCATACCTCGCGTATGTACTTGATGACAAGGAGTTAGAAAAGAAACCCGAATCGGTGCCGGTGGTCTGTGAATACCCGGATGTTTTTCCTGAAGAGTTACCGGGTTTGCCACCTGTTCGGGAGGTAGAGTTTGGTATTGAGCTTGTACCGGAACTACGCCTATTTCGATCGCTCCATATCGTATGGCACTAACCGAGTTGAAAGAGTTGAAAGCTCAGTTGCAAGAATTGACGGATAGAGGTTTCGTTCGACCGAGTTTCTCACCTTGGGGTGCACCAGTATTGTTCGTGAAAAAGAAGGACGGAACCATGAGGTTGTGCATTGATTATCGTCAACTGAACAAAGTGACGATAAAGAATAAGTATCCGTTACCGCGTATTGATGATCTGTTCGATCAATTAAAGGGAGCATCGGTGTTTTCAAAGATAGATTTGAGATCGGGTTATTATCAGTTGCGGATTCGAGATTCGGACGTACCCAAAACTGCTTTAGAACGAGGTACGGTCACTACGAGTTCTTAGTGATGCCGTTTGGGCTCACTAATGCCCCTGCGGTGTTTATGGATTTGATGAATCGGATCTTCAGGCCGTATTTGGATCGGGTCGTAGTTGTGTTTATTGATGACATCTTGGTCTATTCAAGAGATGAGACCGAACATGCTGAGCATCTGAGGCAAGTGTTGCAAATTTTGCGGGATAAGCAGTTATATGCTAAGTTCAGTAAGTGTGAGTTCTGGTTAAGAGAGGTTAGCTTCTTGGGTCATGTGGTATCCGCATCGGGTATTCAAGTTGACCCGAGCAAAATTTCAGCCATACTTAACTGGAAGCCTCCGAGAAATGTTACCGAAGTCCGGAGCTTTCTAGGGCTCGCCGGTTATTACCGATGATTTGTCAAAGGTTTCTCGATGATAGCCACACCAATGACGAAGCTACTTCAGAAGGATGTTAAGTTCGAATGGACGGAGAAATGTCAGAAAAGCTTCGATCAACTGAAAACTCATCTGACTGAAGCTCCAATTTTGGTGCAACCCGAATCGGGTAAAGAGTTTGTCGTTTATAGTGACGCATCCCTACTTGGGTTGGGTTGCGTATTGATGCAAGAAGGTCGAGTTGTGGCCTATGCGTCAAGACAATTGAAGCCACACGAGAGAAATTATCCGACCCATGATCTCGAACTAGCCGCCATTGTGTTTGCACTAAAAATATGGCGACATTATTTATTTGGCGAGAAGTGCCATGTGTTTTCGGATCACAAAAGTCTCAAATATTTGATGACTCAACGAGACTTGAATCTGCGACAAAGACGTTGGCTTGAGTTGTTGAAGGATTACGAGCTTGTCATTGATTACCACCCGGGAAAGGCTAATGTGGTTGCGGACGCCTTAAGCCGAAAATCACTGTTTGCTTTGCGAGCGATGAATGTACACTTGTCTGTTCTACCTGACAATGTGTTAGCAGCTGAATTAAAAGCCAAACCATTATTGACTCATCAAATTCGTGAAGCTCAGAAAGTTGATGATGAATTGGTTGCAAAGCGAGCTGAGTGTGTTCCGAACAAGGAATCGGAGTTTCAGATTGATGATGATGGTTGTTTGAGGTTTAGAAGTCGTTTGTGTGTTCCAAGGAATTCGGAACTCATTCCGATGATACTGAACGAAGCCCATTGTAGCCGAATGTCAATTCACCCGGGGAGCACAAAAATGTACAACGACTTGAAACGTCGGTTTTGGTGGCATGGTATGAAGCGAGACATCTCCGACTTTGTTTCGAGATGTTTAATATGTCAACAAGTGAAAGCGGAACATCAAGTGCCTTCAGGATTACTTCAGCCGATCATGATACCCGAGTGGAAATGGGACCGAGTCACAATGGACTTTGTGTCCGGACTGCCATTGTCCGCAAGTAAGAAGGATACGATTTGGGTTGTCGTTGATAGGCTGACTAAGTCGGCTCACTTTATCCCCGTACGTACGGATTTTTCATTGGATAAACTAGCCGAATTGTATGTTACTCAGATTGTGAGATTACATGGAGTACCTATTTCTATCGTGTCGGATAGAGATCCGAGATTCACCTCGCGATTTTGGAAGAAATTGCAAGAAGCTTTGGGTACCAAGCTGCATTTTAGCACCGCTTTTCATCCACAAACCGATGGTCAATCCGAGCGGATAATTCAGATACTTGAGGATATGTTGAGATGTTGCATCCTCGAGTTTAGTGGTACATGGGAACGGTATTTACCCTTGATCGAATTCGCTTACAACAATAGTTTCCAATCAAGTATTAAGATGGCACCTTACGAGGCTTTGTACGGTCGTAAATGCCGTACGCCATTGTTTTGGACCGAGCTCGGTGAAAGTAAAATTTTCGGAGTTGATTTGATTAGAGATGCCGAACAGAAGGTAAAGGTAATCCGTGAAAGTCTGAAGGTAGCCACAGATCGTCAGAAATCGTATGCGGATCTGAAACGGAAGGACATTGAATATCAGGTGGGAGATAAAGTGTTCCTTAAAGTTTCGCCTTGGAAAAAGGTACTTAGGTTTGGCCGTAAAGGCAAGTTGAGCCCGAGATTCATTGGGCCGTACGAAATCTCTGAACGAGTGGGGCCGGTTGCATATAGATTGATTTTGCCCCCTGAACTTGAAAGGATACACGATGTCTTTCATGTTTCGATGCTTCGACGCTATAGGTCTGATCCTTCACACATAATTAGTCCGTCGGAGGTTGAAATTCGAGCCGATATGAGTTATGAAGAAGAGCCGATGTGTATCCTAGCTCGTGAAGTGAAGGAGTTGCGGAACAAAAGGGTTCCGTTAGTAAAGGTGTTATGGCTCAAACACGGGATCGAGGAAGCTACTTGGGAAACCGAGAGTTCGATGAAAGAACGATACCCAAACCTATTTACCGGTAAGCTTTTCGGGGACGAAAATTTCTTAAGGGGGGGAGAGTTGTGACAGCCCAAAATTTACCCTAGTCGGGAAGTGGTTTCGGGACCACAAGACCGAGTCGTAAAAATAATTACTTGCTATATTCTATGCTTATTATGTGTGAACATGAGTATGTGGAAGTTTCACTCCCTAATTTTACCAATTGCATGAGAAATTATTAATTGGGATCAATTTGAGACATTGTAAAAATATGATAGTCTAATTCAAATGGTCTATTAGTGCATGTACCAAAAAGAGTGGTTTTGCATGTCAAATTGCCCAAAAGATGATGGGTGGCCGGCCAAGGAGTGATGGTGCTCCACTTATTCCAATTTATTATGTTTTGTTTAGTTAACAAATGACTTAAAATAATTATAATAAAATGGAATAAAAGAGAAAAAGGGAAGAGGAGTGTTCATATTCTTCTCCACCTTGCCAAAACCGAAACCAAAGAAGAGAAAAAGGAAAATTCTCCTTTAGGCAATTCGGCACTACATCTTGCTAGTAGGAGGTAAGTTTTGAAGTGTTAGTTAAATCTTCTTATATGTTTAAGTCAATTTGTGAATGTATTTTGACAATATTAAGAAGGATTCAAACTTTTATGATGGTTGGACACTAAACCGTGTATCAAAGTGCTAGAATTAGTAGTTGTTTACATGTATTATTGAATGAGTAGAAGGTAGAAAGGGGGTTTAGATGGAAGGTTCATTTGATTTATTTTTGTCCTTGTATGAGAAGAGGTTCATTGTTAAGGCCGAATGAGCATGCTAGATTAGTTGAAAAAAAAAATGTTCATGCTATGAGGTAATTTGAATAATTGACCGAAACATGGAAGGAAGGGTAAGATTTATAAATTATGTTTTAGGGTGAAAGGTATAATGAAAGTTGTATTAAGTTTAATGTGCATACTTTGGTCTAAGTGTGGAGGAGTATTCGGCTAAGATAGTTGAATGTGGGTGTTGCCGATTTTTAAATGTAGATTATGGGAGTAGCTATAATGGGCATTAAGATGTTGAACTTAAGAAATTAGAAGTAAATGAACTTGATAGTATTTAAGAGATAGAGGTGATAGATTAATGTTGCACATTCGGCTATGGTTAGGCATGTTGATGACCTTATCTTGATTTAAATAATTAGGCATAAAAGGGTGGTAAAGGGGATGGAATTGTTGAATGATTAGTTGGGTAACAAAAGAGGCATTCGGCCATCTCTTGAGAGCTTGTGTGATGTTGGGTTTAAAATTAGCAAAGGTAACTTACCTAATGCATGTGCATGTGTGATTAGATTTTTTTGATGACATGATAGTTGCATGAGGTTATTAGCCGAATATACTAACATACATATACATGTGAAATTGGATTGTAAATATTTAGCAAGGTGGTTAAACTAGTTAAATTATTGATTTAGCTCAAGGAGTTAAAGGAGGTGAATCGAGCAAAGGCAAAGAAAAGGTTATCGAGTAGCCGAGTTGGAACCGTCTTACCCAACACGAGGTAAGTCATTAAGCATGTAGTTGGTATTATTTCAATGGTCATAATGTTATGTATTGATGCTGAATGGAATGAATAAATGTACATATATATATATGCATGTACGTATGTGATGATGAAATTGTTGAATGAAAGAAAAGAGGTAAGATGTAATGAGTTGTTGATCTCGGCACTAAACGTGCGGGATAACCATTTATGACCATGACATTGGCGAAATTGTACAGCACTAAGTGTGCGATTCGACTATGTTGCACTAAGTGTGCGAAATGAATATGATGCACTAAGTGTGCGAATTGACCATGCGGCACTAAGTGTGCGAGTCTGACTATGTAGCACTAAGTGTGCGATTTGATTACGTGGCACTAAGTGTGCGAGTTGATTATATAGCACTGAGTGTGCGGGCTCAATATACATTCGTGAATCATTATGGACACTATGTGTGCGACACTATTGAGTTGATCGCGGACAGCGGATCGGGTAAGTGTCTTGAGTACATGGCTAATATGTGCTATGCGTATACTTGGTGTTGAGCTCGGTAAGTTGAACCTATGTGACAACTATACTTGAAGTCACGTACTTAAAAATTTATCGTAGGATGGGTGAAAGGCCGTTTTGTTGTTTGATTGTAACGAAAATAAATTGATTTATGAAAATGCTTCAATGTCCTATTGATGAGTATATGAATTGTGAATGCATGAATTGATATGAAATTGAATCGGTAGGTTGGAGGAACTATGGCATGGTTCGGTATGGATGGAGTAAATTGTCTCATTCCATTTTGTTCCTCTTGTGATAATGTTATTGATGTATAGTAGAGCATTGCTTATGACTTACTGAGTTATAAACTCACCCGGTGTTTCCTTGCCACCCATTATAGGTTGCTTGGACTCATCAATTTTTGCGGGGTCGGGCCGTCATCGAAGTCATCACACCGGATAGCAAGTTTTGGTACTTTCTTCTTAGTGTGCTTAGAAGATCATTTTGGCATGTATAAGCTAGTACGTTGTGTTAGAATTATGGCATGTAAACTTTAAGCCATGCGAAAATGGCACGAATGTTCGATTGAGTTGGATCAAGGGTAGGCATGAAATGGACCTAGTTACTTTCGTAACAGATGCTGGCAGCAGCAGTGTCATGAGATTGAAAAATCACTAAAAATAGTAGGAGTGGAATTAATTGATGAATAAATTATGTAATCGAATCTCGATGAGTCTGCTTTCATGAGGAAGTAACGAAAAGATCATATGGGCAGTATATTAAGAGATAATCAGATTTTTGTGGGACAGGGCCAGAATGGTTTCTGGATTCCCTGCTCCGATTTGGAAATTCATTATAAATTAACCAGAGATAATTAGGGGTCGTACCATATATGTACAGATTCCTCTCTGAGTCTAGTTTTCATAGAAACAAACGGCACCAGTATTGAAGCCCCGTGCAGGGAGATATTCAAGTCGTAATGGGCAAAGGTCAGTGTAGTCGACCCCTGCAACTTGGGGAACTTTGACTAATAAACTGTACTAATTGGCCCGACCAAAAATTCTAGAAAACAATACATAGATGGGCACATGAGTCTAGTTTCTGGGAAAAATTACGAAACTGATTTTTGAGTTATGAAACTCAAGATATGATTTTTAAAACGACTAGTACACAGATTGGGCAGTGTCTGGAAAATAAATTTTGTAAGGGGTTAAAGCCAGTTAACACCTCGTGTTCGACTCCGGTGTTGGTTTCGGGTTCGGGGTGTTACATTTTATTGGTATCAGAGCTATGGTTTAGTCGGTTCTAGGACTACCATAGCACGATGAGTCTAGCTATACATGCCATAATGTTAATGTTTAAAAGGGTGATGACTTCTGACGGTTGAAATGTTTTTGTCTTGATTAGTAAATGGATCCCGGTGAGGAAAGAACCCTAGCGGATGACGTTGAGAGCGTAGCGGCTGCTCCTGCACAAGGGACGCCGCCTGTTGAACCTCAGTCATCTGCGAATAATCAAGGTGAGGGGGCTAAACAAGCCTTCTTTACCATGATGAATGAGTGGGTCGCGCAGTATGCCCGAGCCAACCCGGCTGTCCAACAATTCCCAAATTTGAATAATCCACCCCAAGAGCCTGTAATGCCATCAGTCGCTGATCCTGTGAGGCTGAGTAAGCCACCGGTAGACTTGATTAGGAAGCGTGGGGCCGAGGAGTTCAAGGCCATAGTAACTGATGATGCCGAAAGGGCCGAGTTCTGGCTTGATAACACCATTCGGGTGTTCGATGAATTGTCATGCACACCCGATGAATGTCTAAAATGTGCTGTATCTTTGTTGCGAGACTCAGCCTACTATTGGTGGAGGACCTTGATTTCCATAGTCCCGAACGAGCGAGTAACTTGGGACTTCTTTCAAACGGAATTCCGGAAAAAATTTATTAGCCAGCGGTTCATTGATCAGAAGCGTAAGGAGTTCTTGGAACTCAAGCAAGGCCGTATGACTGTATCTGAATACGAACATGAATTCGTAAGACTTAGTAGGTATGCCCGGGAGTGTGTAGCTGATGAGGTTGCTATGTGCAAAAGATTCGAGGAAGGATTGAATGAAGATTTAAAGCTACTAATGGGTATTTTGGAAATAAAGGAATTCGTAACACTAGTCGAACGAGCCTGCAAGGCGGAGGAACTTGGAAAGGAGAAGAGGAAGGCTGAATTTGAAGCTAGAGATTATCGTAAAAGATCGACGGGTAAAGCTCCGTTCTCAGCTGTAAAGAAGTTCAAGGAGGACATTAATAAGTCGAGGGCGACTGCGGGAATTTCCATCAGGGCAAGACCATCGATGGGCTTCCGAGCTACTTCGGTAGCTAGTGTGGGCAATAATCGTCACGAGAAACCTGAATGTCCCCAATGTGGAAGACGACACCTAGGCGAATGTTGGGGCAAGTCTACTAGCAGGGCCTGTTACGGGTGCGGTTCGAAGGACCATCTCATTAGAGATTGCACGGAGCTGGATGAGAAGAATAAGATTCAAGGTGCAAGACCTAGTGGAGTGACATCTAGAGGTAGACCACCGAGAATTTTTGGAGGCAGGGGTGGTAGTCAGAGGGGGGCTTCTGATACGGCCGATCGCGCCGAGAACAGTGCTCCTGCTAGAGCATATGCCATTCGTGCACGAGAGGAGGCATCCTCCCCCGACGTCATCACTGGTACCTTCACTCTCTTTGATACTAATGTGATTGCATTGATTGACCCTGGTTCTACTCATTCATATGTATGCGAAACCTTAGCAACCAGTAAGACTCTACCTGTTGAGTCTACTGAGCTCGTAATTCGAGTATCAAACCCTTTGGGCCAATGCGTACTTGTTGATAAAGTGTGTAAGAGATGCCCTCTAATAATCCGAGAATCCTGTTTTTCGGCCGATTTGATGCTTTTGCCGTTCGACGAGTTTGATGTTATTCTTGGTTTGGATTGGTTAACCGCGCATGATGCGGTTGTAAATTGCAAAAGCAAGACTATCGACTTGAGGTGCGCAAATAACGAAATAATCCGAGTTGAGTCTGCGGACTTAAGGGGGTTGCCAGCTGTAATATCAGCAATGTTGGCCCAGAAATATGTAAAGAAAGGGTGCGAAGCATACCTCGCGTATGTACTTGATGACAAGGAGTTAGAAAAGAAACCCGAATCGGTGCCGGTGGCCTGTGAATACCCGGATGTTTTTCCTGAAGAGTTACCGGGTTTGCCACCTGTTCGGGAGGTAGAGTTTGGTATTGAGCTTGTACCCGGAACTACGCCTATTTCGATCGCTCCATATCGTATGGCACTAACCGAGTTGAAAGAGTTGAAAGCTCAGTTGCAAGAATTGACGGATAGAGGTTTCGTTCGACCGAGTTTCTCACCTTGGGGTGCACCAGTATTGTTCGTGAAAAAGAAGGACGGAACCATAAGGTTGTGCATTGATTATCGTCAACTGAACAAAGTGACGATAAAGAATAAGTATCCGTTACCGCGTATTGATGATCTGTTCGATCAATTAAAGGGAGCATCGGTGTTTTCAAAGATAGATTTGAGATCGGGTTATTATCAGTTGCGGATTCGAGATTCGGACGTACCCAAAACTGCTTTCAGAACGAGGTACGGTCACTACGAGTTCTTAGTGATGCCGTTTGGGCTCACTAATGCCCCTGCGGTGTTTATGGATTTGATGAATCGGATCTTCAGGCCGTATTTGGATCGGGTCGTAGTTGTGTTTATTGATGACATCTTGGTCTATTCAAGAGATGAGACCGAACATGCTGAGCATCTGAGGCAAGTGTTGCAAATTTTGCGGGATAAGCAGTTATATGCTAAGTTCAGTAAGTGTGAGTTCTGGTTAAGAGAGGTTAGCTTCTTGGGTCATGTGGTATCCGCATCGGGTATTCAAGTTGACCCGAGCAAAATTTCAGCCATACTTAACTGGAAGCCTCCGAGAAATGTTACCGAAGTCCGGAGCTTTCTAGGGCTCGCCGGTTATTACCGACGATTTGTCAAAGGTTTCTCGATGATAGCCACACCAATGACGAAGCTACTTCAGAAGGATGTTAAGTTCGAATGGACGGAGAAATGTCAGAAAAGCTTCGATCAACTGAAAACTCATCTGACTGAAGCTCCAATTTTGGTGCAACCCGAATCGGGTAAAGAGTTTGTCGTTTATAGTGACGCATCCCTACTTGGGTTGGGTTGCGTATTGATGCAAGAAGGTCGAGTTGTGGCCTATGCGTCAAGACAATTGAAGCCACACGAGAGAAATTATCCGACCCATGATCTCGAACTAGCCGCCATTGTGTTTGCACTAAAAATATGGCGACATTATTTGTTTGGCGAGAAGTGCCATGTGTTTTCGGATCACAAAAGTCTCAAATATTTGATGACTCAACGAGACTTGAATCTGCGACAAAGACGTTGGCTTGAGTTGTTGAAGGATTACGAGCTTGTCATTGATTACCACCCGGGAAAGGCTAATGTGGTTGCGGACGCCTTAAGCCGAAAATCACTGTTTGCTTTGCGAGCGATGAATGTACACTTGTCTGTTCTACCTGACAATGTGTTAGCAGCTGAATTAAAAGCCAAACCATTATTGACTCATCAAATTCGTGAAGCTCAGAAAGTTGATGATGAATTGGTTGCAAAGCGAGCTGAGTGTGTTCCGAACAAGGAATCGGAGTTTCAGATTGATGATGATGGTTGTTTGAGGTTTAGAAGTCGTTTGTGCGTTCCAAGGAATTCGGAACTCATTCCGATGATACTGAACGAAGCCCATTGTAGCCGAATGTCAATTCACCCGGGGAGCACGAAAATGTACAACGACTTGAAACGTCGGTTTTGGTGGCATGGTATGAAGCGAGACATCTCCGACTTTGTTTCGAGATGTTTAATATGTCAACAAGTGAAAGCGGAACATCAAGTGCCTTCAGGATTACTTCAGCCGATCATGATACCCGAGTGGAAATGGGACCGAGTCACAATGAACTTTGTGTCCGGACTGCCATTGTCCGCAAGTAAGAAGGATACGATTTGGGTTGTCGTTGATAGGCTGACTAAGTCGGCTCACTTTATCCCCGTACGTACGAATTTTTCATTGGATAAACTAGCCGAATTGTATGTTACTCAGATTGTGAGATTACATGGAGTACCTATTTCTATCGTGTCGGATAGAGATCCGAGATTCACCTCGCGATTTTGGAAGAAATTGCAAGAAGCTTTGGGTACCAAGCTGCATTTTAGCACCGCTTTTCATCCACAAACCGATGGTCAATCCGAGCGGATAATTTAGATACTTGAGGATATGTTGAGATGTTGCATCCTCGAGTTTAGTGGTACATGGGAACGGTATTTACCCTTGATCGAATTCGCTTACAACAATAGTTTCCAATCAAGTATTAAGATGGCACCTTACGAGGCTTTGTACGGTCGTAAATGCCGTACGCCATTGTTTTGGACCGAGCTCGGTGAAAGTAAAATTTTCGGAGTTGATTTGATTAGAGATGCCGAACAGAAGGTAAAGGTAATCCGTGAAAGTCTGAAGGTAGCCACAGATCGTCAGAAATCGTATGCGGATCTGAAACGGAAGGACATTGAATATCAGGTGGGAGATAAAGTGTTCCTTAAAGTTTCGCCTTGGAAAAAGGTACTTAGGTTTGGCCGTAAAGGCAAGTTGAGCCCGAGATTCATTGGGCCGTACGAAATCTCTGAACGAGTGGGGCCGGTTGCATATAGATTGATTTTGCCCCCTGAACTTGAAAGGATACACGATGTCTTTCATGTTTCGATGCTTCGACGCTATAGGTCTGATCATTCACACATAATTAGTCCGTCGGAGGTTGAAATTCGAGCCGATATGAGTTATGAAGAAGAGCCGATGTGTATCCTAGCTCGTGAAGTGAAGGAGTTGCGGAACAAAAGGGTTCCGTTAGTAAAGGTGTTATGGCTCAAACACGGGATCGAGGAAGCTACTTGGGAAACCGAGAGTTCGATGAAAGAACGATACCCAAACCTATTTACCGGTAAGCTTTTCGGGGACGAAAATTTCTTAAGGGGGGAGAGTTGTGACAGCCCAAAATTTACCCTAGTCGGGAAGTGGTTTCGGGACCACAAGACCGAGTCGTAAAAATAATTACTTGCTATATTCTATGCTTATTATGTGTGAACATGAGTATGTGGAAGTTTCACTCCCTAATTTTACCAATTGCATGAGAAATTATTAATTGGGATCAATTTGAGACATTGTAAAAATATGATAGTCTAATTCAAATGGTCTATTAGTGCATGTACCAAAAAGAGTGGTTTTGCATGTCAAATTGCCCAAAAGATGATGGGTGGCCGGCCAAGGAGTGATGGTGCTCCACTTATTCCAATTTATTATGTTTTGTTTAGTTAACAAATGACTTAAAATAATTATAATAAAATGGAATAAAAGAGAAAAAGGGAAGAGGAGTGTTCATATTCTTCTCCACCTTGCCAAAACCGAAACCAAAGAAGAGAAAAAGGAAAATTCTCCTTTAGGCAATTCGGCACTACATCTTGCTAGTAGGAGGTAAGTTTTGAAGTGTTAGTTAAATCTTCTTATATGTTTAAGTCAATTTGTGAATGTATTTTGACAATATTAAGAAGGATTCAAACTTTTATGATGGTTGGACACTAAACCGTGTATCAAAGTGCTAGAATTAGTAGTTGTTTACATGTATTATTGAATGAGTAGAAGGTAGAAAGGGGGTTTAGATGGAAGGTTCATTTGATTTATTTTTGTCCTTGTATGAGAAGAGGTTCATTGTTAAGGCCGAATGAGCATGCTAGATTAGTTGAAAAAAAAAATGTTCATGCTATGAGGTAATTTGAATAATTGACCGAAACATGGAAGGAAGGGTAAGATTTATAAATTATGTTTTAGGGTGAAAGGTATAATGAAAGTTGTATTAAGTTTAATGTGCATACTTTGGTCTAAGTGTGGAGGAGTATTCGGCTAAGATAGTTGAATGTGGGTGTTGCCGATTTTTAAATGTAGATTATGGGAGTAGCTATAATGGGCATTAAGATGTTGAACTTAAGAAATTAGAAGTAAATGAACTTGATAGTATTTAAGAGATAGAGGTGATAGATTAATGTTGTACATTCGGCTATGGTTAGGCATGTTGATGACCTTATCTTGATTTAAATAATTAGGCATAAAAGGGTGGTAAAGGGGATGGAATTGTTGAATGATTAGTTGGGTAACAAAAGAGGCATTCGGCCATCTCTTGAGAGCTTGTGTGATGTTGGGTTTAAAATTAGCAAAGGTAACTTACCTAATGCATGTGCATGTGTGATTAGATTTTTTTGATGACATGATAGTTGCATGAGGTTATTAGCCGAATATACTAACATACATATACATGTGAAATTGGATTGTAAATATTTAGCAAGGTGGTTAAACTAGTTAAATTATTGATTTAGCTCAAGGAGTTAAAGGAGGTGAATCGAGCAAAGGCAAAGAAAAGGTTATCGAGTAGCCGAGTTGGAACCGTCTTACCCAACACGAGGTAAGTCATTAAGCATGTAGTTGGTATTATTTCAATGGTCATAATGTTATGTATTGATGCTGAATGGAATGAATAAATGTACATATATATATATGCATGTACGTATGTGATGATGAAATTGTTGAATGAAAGAAAAGAGGTAAGATGTAATGAGTTGTTGATCTCGGCACTAAACGTGCGGGATAACCATTTATGACCATGACATTGGCGAAATTGTACAGCACTAAGTGTGCGATTCGACTATGTTGCACTAAGTGTGCGAAATGAATATGATGCACTAAGTGTGCGAATTGACCATGCGGCACTAAGTGTGCGAGTCTGACTATGTAGCACTAAGTGTGCGATTTGATTACGTGGCACTAAGTGTGCGAGTTGATTATATAGCACTGAGTGTGCGGGCTCAATATACATTCGTGAATCATTATGGACACTATGTGTGCGACACTATTGAGTTGATCGCGGACAGCGGATCGGGTAAGTGTCTTGAGTACATGGCTAATATGTGCTATGCGTATACTTGGTGTTGAGCTCGGTAAGTTGAACCTATGTGACAACTATACTTGAAGTCACGTACATAAAAATTTATCGTAGGATGGGTGAAAGGCCGTTTTGTTGTTTGATTGTAACGAAAATAAATTGATTTATGAAAATGCTTCAATGTCCTATTGATGAGTATATGAATTGTGAATGCATGAATTGATATGAAATTGAATCGGTAGGTTGGAGGAACTATGGCATGGTTCGGTATGGATGGAGTAAATTGTCTCATTCCATTTTGTTCCTCTTGTGATAATGTTATTGATGTATAGTAGAGCATTGCTTATGACTTACTGAGTTATAAACTCACCCGGTGTTTCCTTGCCACCCATTATAGGTTGCTTGGACTCATCAATTTTTGCGGGGTCGGGCCGTCATCGAAGTCATCACACCGGATAGCAAGTTTTGGTACTTTCTTCTTAGTGTGCTTAGAAGATCATTTTGGCATGTATAAGCTAGTACGTTGTGTTAGAATTATGGCATGTAAACTTTAAGCCATGCGAAAATGGCACGAATGTTCGATTGAGTTGGATCAAGGGTAGGCATGAAATGGACCTAGTTACTTTCGTAACAGATGCTGGCAGCAGCAGTGTCATGAGATTGAAAAATCACTAAAAATAGTAGGAGTGGAATTAATTGATGAATAAATTATTTAATCGAAGCTCGATGAGTCTGCTTTCATGAGGAAGTAACGAAAAGATCATATGGGCAGTATATTAAGAGATAATCAGATTTTTGTGGGACAGGGCCAGAATGGTTTCTGGATTCCCTGCTCCGACTTTGGAAATTCATTATAAATTAACCAGAGATAATTAGGGGTCGTACCATATATGTACAGATTCCTCTCTGAGTCTAGTTTTCATAGAAACAAACGGCACCAGTATTGAAGCCCCGTGCAGGGAGATATTCAAGTCGTAATGGGCAAAGGTCAGTGTAGTCGACCCCTGCAACTTGGGGAACTTTGACTAATAAACTGTACTAATTGGCCCGACCAAAAATTCTAGAAAAAAATACATAGATGGGCACATGAGTCTAGTTTCTGGGAAAAATTACGAAACTGATTTTCGAGTTACGAAACTCAAGATATGATTTTTAAAACGACTAGTACACAGATTGGGCAGTGTCTGGAAAATAAATTTTGTAAGGGGTTAAAGCCAGTTAACACCTCGTGTTCGACTCCGGTGTTGGTTTCGGGTTCGGGGTGTTACAACTAATATAGGAAATTGGTATGAAATTGAGCTGAATTATGTTACATTATATGATGAAATGATGTTAAATTGAGAATGATGGGATGTGAATTGAACTATGTGATGAAATTGAAAATTGGTTACTATATTAACTGTATAGGTTTATACTTTGGTTTAGTTGATGATGCACTTATGTGCCAGTATATTTGCATCGATTTCCTTGATGATGCACTTATATGCCAATATAATTACTTTGGTACATCTGATGATGCAGTTACGTGGAAGCATGATTGCTTCAGTTTATCCAATTATGCATTATGCATGCCAATATAATTGTTTCGGTTCGTCCAATGATGCACTATGTGTGCCAGTAACTTTCCTTCAATATATCCGATGACATACTACGGTGCCAGATTGAGACACAGGTTATCTATTTCGTGTATCCATTTTAAAATTTGAGTTAGGTTAATAGGGTCATTAATAATAAGTTTGGTAACATATATCGCATTGAACTAACATGATGCTTGAGATTTTGAATATGTTCATATATGAATTATAAATGAGAAGTATGCATCTTATTATGCAAAGTAAATGGAATTGAGCCTTAGTGGCTAAAACGAATATGAACGAGTCGGTGGACTCCAGAAACGGATTGACTGGTAAGTTTAATGTAAGTAATGGAATAGATCATGACAAGTTGATTAAATTGATGCATTTGTTATGTATGGAAATGAAAGGTGAGTAGCAAAAGTATAACTTTAATGAAAAAGTTGAAATCCTAAGCAAAATGGCTTACCTAATGGGATTTGCACACTTTCATGTGTATATATATGAACTTATACAAGTTAGAATTTGAGTTCATATACTTATTGCCATGCTTTTATACTAATTTATAATCTCTTGATTCATAAAGGTACCACTGAGCTTTATTGTTTTGTATACGGTTTGTTTCCTCTATGCGTAAGTCCAAGTATTCCTTGAAGTCAGCATCTAGACTACCGTTTCTGGCTCAACAAAGTTTGTAAAGTGTATTTCATTTTGGTCTTATAGCATGTACCTAGGGATATTTTGTTTAATGCAAATGGTTAAGTTGTAAATGCATATGTGATAATTTTATGAATTGATGAGTTTTAATGTTTGAACTTTGTATTTTAGGCTCATTTTAATAGTCAATGGTTGAAATTGAAGTCCTAAGATTAATGTATATGTTGTTGGTGAAGTTTTGGTTAGGTACCAAATCAAGTTCTTAAATTAAAGAGAGCACGTCGCGACAACGTACCCCCAACATTACGATGAGAATCAATTCAGGGCTTAAATTGCAACAACATAGCCTCAAGGTCACAATGAACCCTAGTTAGAAAGTTACATCGTGATGAGGAAATCTATGAAGTCGTGACATCAATTTGAAATTTTGTATGCTTTACAATTTTATCCAATTTGACTCCAAGTTAATAAAAGAGCTTTCATAGGCTCGTATTGCCACGCTCTAAGTATGGTGGATTTGAAATTTAGGCGTGTTGTAGTGAAATTATCTGTTTGGCAAAGTTGAATCTGCCCATTTGCTTCTTTTGGCAAACTGGGCATTTAGTAATCGTTGTATAAGTAAGTGAATATTTTATTTCAGGTTATTCTGTTATTTAAAGTAAAAGGTTTTGTTAAGCAAAAAAGTAATTATGGTATGAGTTGCTGCCAAATGTATAGTATGCCTTGTTTGTCTGAGTACTGTGCTAGTTGGGTTGTAAAGTGTCTTGGTTAGGAACAAACTGGATTGACTGGTCTAATATCCATTATGCAGGATTCTCATTTATGTTTATCTCGAAATCTATAAGTTATTAAGAAGGAAAAATTTTGAACTAAGTGACACTTGTTTAAGTTTAAATAGTATTTCTTCCTTATTAAGCTAAAAGTTTAGGTTCCTGAGTTAATCAATAGATGTTCCACCTCCTGGAAAGTTTGATAACTCTGCATGTTAAGCTTTTGAAAGAATAAGTCTGTTAAGAAGTTTATGAGCAGTAAATTATGAATACAAGGCTTTGCATGGGGGTTATTTATGATTTTGATGTTAATAGATTGTATGTAAATAGGTTTTAATGGTGGGTATATGTTCTTTAAGCAGTTGTTACTGTCGGGTCGAGATGGATGTCTAAGCCTTGAACTTTGAGCTACAGGTTAAATGAGTCTCTATCTTTACTCTTGCATATGAACAGTTCAAGCAGAAGTATATACAAAATGATGATGACATATTTAATAATTGATAAGTGTATGAAGTATAGTAATGATGATATGTACGAAGTTCTGTTTGAATAGATTGTTAATTGGTAAGTATGCAAGTAAAGTCTAATATAGGAAAAGTACGAATTGATCAACTATGCGTGAACAAACCTAGGAAAGTAAATTCTGGGTAAAATGTCCCTTGTGATGCCTCTAGTAGGGTAGGTATATTGCTAGCCAGACTGACAGATGATGATACGAAAATAAGTGTATGACCATGTGGTTGAAACCCATGGCAATGTATGATATGAAAGCATTCATGGTGTAGCCTCCAATAAGATGAAGGCTGGACTGGCAGGTCATGACATAAGAATGTGTAAGTCCATGTGGTTGAGACCCATGGAAATAAATGACTATATGAATGTTCATGGTAATGCCTTGGATAATGTATAGATCAAATTGGCAAATCATGACATGAACTTATGTATAAGTCTATGAGGGAGAAACCCATAACACCTTCTGTAAAATTTTGTCGGGATAGTAAACATGTGAATCTATATATTTGATTGTGTGATGTGATCTGCTAAGCCTTTTAGGCAAGTTTTGTATCATCTTATTGGCGTATTCGATGATATCTATATGGTAGTATGTGGTTATTCACCCTTGAGGTAAGTTCTTGGTAAGTTTTGAAGATTCTCTGATGGATAAGTCTATGATAAGGTTATGATATGTCTGCAGTTATTTTGGTTTGAATAGTTCTTTGATGTAATCAAATGAGTCTTAAGGGAAATCTCTTGAAAGGATGTATGAATTTGTATGTTCAAAGAGGGTATCTGCTGAGATCATCTATCTGTTTGGAATATAGGCGTATTCTTAGTTACAAGAGGTATATAATGTTCCATTGGTTTGATTTCATCTATGTTATGTAGGGTTGTAAATCAGAGTTATCTGGTATCCGCCATATTTGAATAGCATCTTATTTTGTTTCTGGAATTATATGGTATTTGCACTATTTGTTAACGTGGGTATTATTGTGCTTTGTAACAAGAGTTGTGAGAAATGTTTCTGAATGATTTGGTTAGTTCATCATCAATATGAGTTTGTGTTGGGTATTGAAATAGAATATGATTTGATTAGTAAAGTGATGGTATTCAACTAATTGTGGGACTTCGCCAAATTTGTAAATATTCGCCAATGAATAGTGTCTGTGAACAACAGTTTTGGAATAAGTGTTTGTGTAAAGAGATGGTTTGTATAAAGTGGGCCTTGAAGAGATATTCTTTCGAGAAGTATTTTGGTTGTTCTAAGAGAAAGAAGATACTAATATATTGTCTGGAAAGATTTGAAGTCAATCTAGCAGTGAAGTGAGAATCAATATGATAAGTGTAATAGTTGGCATGTAGTTGCAAGCCCAAGATGATGAAGGTGTTTGCCCAAACAAAGATGAAATCAAATCTTATAGATGAGAAATTCAACAAAGAAGATTTCGGGGTATTCTGTATTAAAGCTCACTAAGTTTGTGTAACTTACAAGCGTTATGTTTATGTCTTAGGTATTGTCGAAAAGTGAGTTCGCCAAGAAAGACCAAGCTAGGAATGTGCCAGAGAAGCGACGATCCGGGTTATTATGCATATAACGAGCTATTTGGAAAATAAGCATATGGTAGGATTACGCCTTATCGTGTTTGTTTTCAGTAAATTTTTTTATTATATTAAATTATGATAAATCTGATGTATTATATTATTTTTAAATAATTTTCTTTGTTCCATTGAAATTGAGTCTTTAAGTAAAATATCCTGTTTTAAAATTTTACTAAGTTATGCATAGTAACACCCGAGATTCGGACCTGGTGAATCAGGTCGGGTTGAAGGCGTTACAAGTATAAGGTCCGAAAATGATATTGCATTGTTTAATTTGTATGAATTACTTGTACTTAAATGTATATTGACATTGAATTGGATGTTATCGATTGTAGTTACTCTGACAATAAAGGTGACATCTTGTAACTCAGTCGTGGTAATCAGGTCAGGTATCGAGATGTTACATTATATGTTATACAAGTATGACTTATTTTCCATTATTTATATAGAGAAAATATTTAAGCAAAATCAAATAAGAACATAACAAATGACAATTGTTTGTATATGCATTGTTTAATTAAAAAGGATAAATTACAAGCTAATCACTTAAGTTTGTTGAAGTTTATGTTTTGGTTACCAAACTTTAAAAAATTATTATATAGTCATTAGTGTCGTCTATTTATCATGTTGTGGTCACTCAGTTGTTAACTTTCACTAAATGTGTCATCTTTTCAGATATTTTAAATCAAATTGTATAGTTAGTCACTACACTTTTTCTTTTGAGCGATTTTAATTATATCTCCTTCATCAAATAAGGGGTTAGAAAATTTTAAAATTCTTGGCCGTTGAATTTGATGAATTGAGTTAACTTTATGTGGAAATTTTGAGCTTTGTGGGGTAAAAATTTTTTTTTCTTATTGTCAGCTCCAATTCTTATTGTCAGCTCCAATATTGAAGAAAAATGAAGGATAATATATTTTTAAAAAACCACTTAAAGTACTACATTTTATTTAAATAAATCTTTATATTATTTTTTGTAATTAAGTAAACTACTGGCCTATTATTTTTACTCATGATAATATTTGATTTTATTATTAAAATGATAATATTTTTTAATTTTTAAATTAATTTTCATTTAATACTATGTGAATTTAATGAGAATTAATTAAAATAATAAAATAATAATTTTTAAACGTAAAATAAAATAATATTTGAAAACACACAATTAAATATTCTTTTGAAAATTTTAAATACTCTTTAGTATATTAACTAAAAATGATCTTAATTCAAATATACAGTGAGAGAGATCAAAATAATAGAAAATGAGAAAAAAAAAGAAAAGAAAAGATTACAATAAACAATTGTCAGAATGAAGCAATTCAGACCAAAAAAAAAACACTTCCTAAAACCCAGCTCGAAACTAAAAGAGAAAGAAGGTTACGTTTTATTTTGAACGTCAGCAGTAAAAATAATAGAAATCAACCTCGTTGCAAATAAAATCCAATTAGCTTAAAATATACCAAACAAGCAAACATAGAACTCTGTTATTAGAAAATAGAAATTTCAATTACTCATCGATGTAGTGGCATCTAAGAAAATATGTCAAAAATAAAACTAAACATAGTTAAGAATTGCATTTAGCAGAGAATCCTTTAAGCAGATAAAGAAAATGAAAAGAACACTTCGTATCAGTGAAGAAAGAGAAATTTATACATTTCCATGAATAATAAATAATGGGTTTACTTTTCTTCTTGTTGAGATTGAATTTAAGAATGAGTTTTGATGTTTTATATTTCGTTTTAGGGAGGGGATTTTGGTTATTTACGTTCTGGAAAGCTAAAAGAAAAAGAAAAAGGAAAGTTAAAAGAAAAGAAAAATTAAAATTATTGGGACTAATTAAAAAAATTCGACATCAACTTATTGTTACACACTTAACAGAAGTTAATGGCTCAATAATTTTGATGTCCACAATGTACTTAAACAAACATAAGTGTAATTTAGTCAACAAACGAGAAAGAAAGAAGGAGCAAAGGCTGGAAATTCCAGCAGATGGGTAGCCCACATGCATGAATTCCAGAGGAAATTAAAACCACCAATATTAACAAACTAAAAGAGAAGAATAAACCAACTTCTTAGGAGAAAACCTTAACCTTCAAATATAATTACTATAAGGAAAAAAAAAAGGAGGAAGAGAGTACATTTGTATATGGCAAGGCAGCAAATGCCATCTAAATTCTATATTATATATAATCTACATAAATATTTGAATATTAATGTCGACTGAATTATTGGAGTCTTTAGTTAACATCGTTCAATCTTTAAATAACTTTTACCTTTACCCTTATAAAAAGAAAAGGAGAGATTAAATTGAGGGTTGGTAAATCTTGGAAAGAGCTTGCAGAAGATTAAGTTGTAAGCGCAAATGCAGTATATAATCTGCCGTCCTCAAGAACAGGCGATCCGGTTGCATCAATTGCCCTCCCGGAATTAGCTTTTGCAACCTTTTGATCTTCATTCTAACTGATCGACCACCGGTGCTGCCTCCGCCACTGCAAGCAGTCCGCCTCCTCCTCATCCTCCATTTCACCATAGAAAACTCTTTGCAGCTCCTTGGCTCCGTATGTTTCATAAGAAAATGTGTATAAATTTCTTAAGCTAAATGGAGAACAAAAACGCAGGGAGGAAGGAAGGAAGTCACTCTTTATTTTCTTGGGTTTGTGTTCAAAGGAATGAAAAGTTATGATTGATGTAACAAAAAAAAAATGGAAGGGGAGAGAGAGGCATGAATGATGGGAAGAAGAGATATAGAAGGGACCATGTGAGCCGAGTCTTGATGTTCCTTTCGGCTCTTACGACATGAATTAAATATTCTCTCTTATTTTCATAAAATATTAAAAATATGTACGCGTATATGTTCCTGTTTTAGTCACACGTTCTCCCTAGTTTGTCGTTTTATGGACGTGGGCTTGCGGTGGGGCCCAATAAATCCCAACCCCATTTTTGCAGATACCATCATTCTGTGCACCACTAATCTTTTATTGAGAATTTAGTTAAACAATCCAACTCTTTTTGCTTTAATAAAGACATTATTGTCTATGAAATGGAAATTCTCTAATAAGTAGAGTTACCCTCGTAACTTTTATTAAAAATATTGGCCCGATAAATCTTTAAGTTCTGAAGTTTTATATTATGAATTTTTAACATAAAGAAAAACAACATTTGTTAATTCAACTTAATAACTCATAAATTGGTTAATTGAACTCAATAATTATATGTACTTGTATGAATGTACATTATTCTATCATTTAACAAAATAGTGTAGTTGAGTTGAGCGAAACTTAAATAGTGGAAAACACAAGTTCAAGCTCAAGTTTGGCTCGAAATTTAAGGCTCGATATTCGATTCAAGTTTAATCAGACATCAATTTTAAACTTGAGCTTTATTAGGCTTGTTTCTTAATTTTTGTACTCAACATCAAACTTTAACTTGAACTTCAACTCAATTAAGCTCGTTCATACTTAAGCTATTTTTATATAATAAGAGTAAAAATGTGATTTCATATATAATATATTAAAATGAAAAGCTCAATTAGAGTCAGAACCATTCAAATTGAATATTACGATGCTCAAATTCAACTTGATTAATAGCTTAAGTTGCTTGAGTGCAAGCTCAACTCGATAATTACCGAATCAAATTTGAGCATTTTATTTGGAGTCAAGCACAAATAGCTTGTGAACATTGGTGTTTTATTTATACCACTACTTCCGCACATTCAACCTGCCATTATTTCCCTATTTCTTTATCATCATATGTGCCATATAGGGTCTAAATGTCAATCTATCTCAAAAAAAAAAATAAAAAATAGTAATGACAATATGTTAAGGGGGAGCTAAGGTTACTTGATGTTATAGCTTCCTCCATTGTGTATGTTTTGTTCAAAAAATTGCTAAAAGGGAAGATTGTTGAAAAATATAGAAATGGCAATAGAGTGCCAAGGGAGTTCTCACTCCTTTACCATTGGAGTTGTTTGAGATAGTTTTCATATTTGAAATGTTGGCAATTTATTGAATGATATTTATAGGTTCTGTTGAGTATATGGATGATATCTAGTCCATCAATGAAGATCATATCAATTGGAGAAACATAGTTTGGAGATTGGATCGAATTGGTTCACCTTATTTAATCCTTTAGATCGTGGATATCATATTGAATTGGAACACTACACTCTTAGCTGTCAAAAGTCCATTTTTTTATTCATTATTATTATATTGTATTCAACGTATAATGTGGTTGTTTTTATAGGGATTGATATAGATCTTCTCTATGTTAGCAAGTCTCAAACAACTCCATATAATTGAGAGATTTGTATAGGTTTATGTACCAAGAATTGAGAGCACTTAATTTGTACATGTGAATAATTATATTTTGTGAGTGCAATGTGATTATAAAACTTGTTGTGTTGTGGTTTTACAAGATAAACTCACAGGGGTGAATTTAGTGCTGAGGGTTCTAGTCTTCAAAGATACAAGTGAAGAAATTATCATGGATGTGTGATAGATTTAGGATCACTGTGTAAGAGTTTAAAGATAGTGGATACTTCTCATTAAGCTAGGCTTCGCAGATATAAGGAAAACGAACTAAGTAAATAATCTTTGTGTCTTCTATTTTATTTTTTGTTCATGTAGTGCTTGAAGGAGTACCCACTCCCTTAGCCGTTCCTTCCAAACACTTAGTTTGTTTCTCAACGATTGTTCGAACTAACACCACCCATTAACATTAAGTAAAAAAATGGACTACCTAATTATAAAATTGTCATTGATATCTTTTTTTCGATAAGTACATTAATGCAACTAAATAAGAAGAATCCACTCAAAGAAATTTGTAGAGCAAGAAATTGCAAGAACGTGAATAACTAGAGCTATATTACAAGTGCATAACAACCAAATATAATCTAAATGCTAAATGTTGTTGTAGGATCATAACATCGACCTCTCTACAATAGTTAAAATATTGGTAGACATATAAAAGAGGTTATTATATTGAGGATTGTATATATAATATAATATAATATAATATAATATATTATAATATAATATAAGCATGAGTTTGGACAAATTTTGAACTGATGAGAATACTTTTTATTTCCATCATATTACTAAATTTACATTTAAAAATAATTATAATATTTAATTTAGAATTCTTAGTTTAAAAAGTTGAAATAAAATAGTTGTGATAATTATACATTTAAAATAATTATAATTTAATAGAAGTTATGGTAATAATATATTTACAAATAATTAGAATGAAATAAAAGTTATTCTAATTTTATTAATATAAAACAAAGTTATTGTTTGAATAGAATTTTAAGTATCTTTATTGTCACTTAATTAATATTAAAGTTAGTTATGTTAATTAATTATTATTTTGAATAATATTACTTTGCATTAATTACATAAAGCAAAACCATGTTATATGTTAAATATGTTTTAATTATTATTTGAAAATTTTCTATTATATTTTTTGAATTGATAAGTTAGTATATTTTAATTATATTCAATAATTTAAATAAGAAATATTATTTTATGTTAATTACTGTAATTAAAAATAGAATATTTGTATGTATTTGTATTTGTATGTATGTAAACTACTTTATCCTTCAACAAAATGGTGTAATCAAGCTGAGTCGAACTCAAATGGTGGAAAACACAAGCTCGAGCTTACTTGAAATTTATGGCTCGATATTTGGCTCAAGTTCAATCAGACATCAATTTCCAAACTCAAGCTTTATTAAGCTTGTTTCTCAGTTTTTGTATTCGAGATCGAAATCCAGTTCCAACTCATTTAAGCTCGTTCATACTTAAACCATTTTATATAATAAGGGTAAAAATGTAATTCCATATATATCAAAATGAAAAGCTTGATTAGATTCAAAATCGTATGAATCAAGAATACGGTGTTCAAATTCTACTTGATTAATAGCTTGAGCTACTTGAGCTCAACTTGATAATTAATGAATAAAATTTGAGTTGTTTTTTTTTGAAGTCAAACACAAATAACTTATGAGCACCAATGTCTTATTTACACTACTTCCACACATTCAACCTTTTATTATTTCCCTATTTCTTCATTATCATTCGTGCCGTATAGGTTTTAAATGTCAAAATATCTCTTTAGTAAAAAAAAGCATCGTGTGAATACAAAGAGAAAAATCTTAAAAACCACACGATGGCATTGATCAAATTCTTCAAAACGTCTCTTTGGGTCTGTAAGCTATGTACAGCCTTATGTCAAAAATATTGTTTATGAGTTCTATGCCAATTTGAACAAAGGAATTGTGGTTTAGAACAACAAATTCTACCACAAAGTGTCCATAAAAGGAGAATTTCTCAAGTTTGGCCCTTAACCGATTCGAAAGGTGATAAACTGATATATAACCAACATGATACAACTTGATGAATAGCAATTGACCGTGATATGAACTTATCCTAGAACTTGACTTCTTAAAGCCCTATGAATCAAAATTCACATAATTCAAAATCTACCTTTTCGAAATAAATTTTCTTAATAAAAAAACATTTTAGAGTGTTTGATCGAATCGAGTGAAAAAATTTCGAGTTGACGAATTCTATTTTATCATCCTATTTTAGTATGGGTGAGACTCTAATCTCAATCTCTTCAACAATCAAGCCTAAAAACAACTTTAAGGTTACGAATTGAAGCTTTCTCACTTTAAAAAAAAAAATACCTTCAAAAATTGAGAAAAATAGAAAATAATTTGAAAAACATGTTTAATGATAAAAAAAAATCAAAATTTGGTGTTAGAAAACACTTACCGATATTGAAATGATGCTTAAAGAAATCCTTGAGAGAAACTTGTGGAAAATTTTGAGAAATTTCTCTATAATTTTTGTGAAAAATAGGGATGAGATGTCGTTCCTTCCATTTAGTTTTAGAAAAAGGAAATTTTGCTTAAACGCCGTTGGTAAAATTGCCACATAAGGATCTCGTTAATTCAAAATAATATTTTTTGAAAATCCTTGTAACCTCCCCAACTCGGCCTAAAAGTTAAGATCGGATTTTAAACGTCACATCAGCCACTAAAATGGCGTAGAAGAATCCAACGGACTCTCAGAAACTTTTCTTCAAAGCATTCGCTTATTTTTTGTAAAACCGTAGTGGGCACCACTTTTTTCCAAGTTTAAAATAAGTTCCAATTTTAAAGATTCTCATTAAACTAAAAAATATATATTTAACCATTAATTGTGATTTAGAGCTTCCAATTTTTTTTTCAATTTTTAATTCAGCCAGTTATTTAAAAACCAATTATTTGTTAATAAAATCATAGTACTAACTTTAAAAACCAATTATTAATTAAGCCAGTTATTTAGTTTATCCACTTTTTAACTTTCATGCATGCAATAACTAAATATATTCTAAAATCCTAACTCATGCCACATTTCGCAAGATTAATTATTACAAACCAAATAAATAAAAATATAAAGTTAAATACTTTATTTAATAAAAATCAAGACGAGACCTCCAAATTGCCGAATCTGAGCCCCTAACCTTGTGGATTAATTGAAAAATGTTAAACTAATGGGATGAGCTTAAAAAGGCTAGTGTGAATATTAATCAAAGGCAAATAAAGTATGTAGAACTTACAAATCATGCAAGAAACCCGTTTAACAATGAGCAAAAAAACTAATAGATTATCGGTAATCACAATAGTACACAAAATTCACAGAATCATGGTGCTTTCAACAGTTATGCATATGCATGCTCAAGAATGACAATGCAATAAGGTCTTACCCATCAATCTGCTACACACCGTGCGTCCCTCATAACACATCTACTGAATCACCAAAATAATAAGGGCCTAAGTCCGACGTGGTTAAAACCAGCAATAACAGTATGCAGATAAAATTGCTATTAAAATGTGATAAATCACTCAATCTCCTCGGTACTTCGATGCAATGCACTGAAAACAATATCGCGGAATTTAAATGTCACCAAAATTCCATGGAACTCTTCCATCCCCATCAATCCCAATTCTTGTAACACCCCTAACCTGTCACCGTCGTCAGATTAGGGTTACGGAGCATTACCATACAATCAGAAACAGTTAACGTCTTAACATTTAAATAAACTAAACATATTATAGTCCATTCAATTACATGCATTTTGTTCGTAAATCAAGCCTTCAAGGCCCTAAAAATAACTTTGAGGCAATTCAGGACTAATTTGAAACAATTTGAAAAGTTTAGGAAAATGCTACAAAATTTGAAAACAGAGGTCACACGGCCATGTGGAACCAGCCCAAGGCGTGTAACTTTCAAACTAGGGACACTTGGCCATGTCCTAGCCCGTGTCCTCACCCGTGTAACTCACTGAGTAGGGTCACACGCCTGTGTGCCAAGTAGTGTAACTCTCTAAGTTGCCCCACACGCCTGTGTGCCAGCCCGTGTGCTAGGCCATGTAACTCACTGACTTTTACCCTTTGAAATCGTCAGATGACATACGACCGTGTCCAGGCCGTATGCGTCACATGGCTGAGTCACCTGCTTGTGTCTCAGGCTGTGTGAACCCAAAATTTACCTATAATCAAGCCATTTCAATCCATTTCATGCATAACCTTTCAGCCCATTTAAGCACTATAACGCCCCTAACCCGTACCCGAGACTGAGACAAGGTACATGGCATTACTGTGCACGAACATGACATTTTTGGGAAATTTTTGGGCTATAAAATTTTGTTCCAAATTAAAACCAATCAATCATATTCATAATGTCCCTATTATGGACCTACGAGGCCCAAGACATATATTAAGAATGGTCCGGGATTAAACCGAGAACTTAAGAAAGTTTTTTGGAAAATTTCCTAGGTTAAGCCTCACACGCCCATGTGGAGGCAATGCACACACCTATGTGCTTTGGGACACACCCATGTCACTTACCCGTGTGGAATTAATCGAATTATTTTTCATTTCGAACCTATAGGGGTTCTCACACGGCCGAGCACACGCTAGTGTCCTTGGCCCGTGTCCTTCACATGGCTTAGACATGCCCGTGTTGTCGCTCGTGCCTAAAAACTCAAGCATTCTGTTTATAACATCAACATGCATTTAGGGAAACATGGCCAAGATACACGACCGTGTGCTAGGCCGTGTCCTCCACACGGTTGAGACACACAGTCGTGTCTCTACCCGTGTTATTACTACCATGCATTCTAACCTAAAGATTTTAGGTGCAGGGGACAAACGACCATACCACACGCCCATGGGGCTGATCGTGTGTCATACACGGCCTAGACACATAGGTGTGGACCCTTTTGGAGGCTACAAATCTAAGCCAATGGTCACCTTCTATAACGACTCATATTCGTGAACCTCAATGATAATTAACATGGCCTAAATATGTCTGAGTACTGCCATATATTGTCTATTGCATGTTAACCTCATCTCATCGGTTACGTACATGGTAATTTATCCTCTTTGTATTTAGGATTTCCATCCCAAGTGATTTGGCCACATTTCGTCAATTATGACCTAACCATGGTCATAACTTAGACTTGGCTCATTGTTATAACTTATTGTCAATTATGACCTAACCATCCTAAGTGATTTGGTCACATTTCGTATGTCTATTTATAATATACCACAAACAAGCACAATTAGTAGGCCATAGCATACTTCAAAATGAGCCATGTCTTATGGCCATATACAAAAAGAATAAGTTTAATATTTAAGCCTTTACATAGGCCAACCAATGACATATATCACAAATTAACCAAAACCTATACATTCCATTGAAACAAAATAAAGTATCTATATACCAACGCAAGACAAGTTGATAGTGTTGACAATACTATAATCGTCTTCCAATCTTCACGAGTCCACGAGCTTAGTAAAATAGGGAAAAGAGAAGGGGTAAGCATTAACGTGCATAGTAAGTCTGGATAACGGGAAAGTAAACTTACCGATTATTTAGCATGCAACCATATAAGACATTCAGGCCAAACATTCATAGTAAAATTACCTATCACATGTACTCAACCATCAAGTTAGTCTCATGCCAGTACAATGTAACATCCTTCATAGATGAGCTCATCAATTCAAACATGTCTATTCCCATTTAATATTTTAATCCCGTCGAATTTCTTGGAATCTTGATGGATATCTTGTTTACCATCAAATCATGCAAGTGATCTTTTACATACTCACTCCCGTGAACCTCACTTTTATGGTGGGATTACCAGTCCAGGCTAAATCCCCTTCAATGACATATACTCCTATGAGTTCAGGTCTGAATTACGAGTCCAGGCTAAATTCAGATCCTATTCAGATTACCCGTCCTGCCTAAATCTGTTAAAGCACACATATTCTTCGAGATGCTAGATCACTATAGGATCACCCGCTTGGGCTAGATCCTTTATACCATTATTTTATTTTCGAGTAATCTATAAGACATTCCTTTTTATTCAACCGGGACATTTCATCATAACATTAATAATTCATGAATTCTCATACGATAAATATTACTATTATAATTCATACATGTACATACATCTTTAATGTATTTAAAGATAGTTTACATTTGAGTTACACGAACTTACCTGGCAATTGTTTAGGTTTTGTATTTCAGTTATTCCGAAACCATTCATTTTCCACAATCGATCTCCGGAATCGGTTCTTCGGGGTCTATATTAATACCTCAGGCTATTTATTTCGGACCTAAAATTTACCCCCGGGCAAAATGACCATTTTTCTCCTAACATTTAAAAATTTTACAACTTAGTCCCTAGGCTCGTAAAATGAAATACATGCAATTCCTTGGTTACCCAAGCCTAGCCGAATGTATTATAAACTCATACTAGCCTACATTTTCCTTTATTTCACATTTCTACCACATATTTTGTACCTTTTGCAAAAAGGTCCTTTTAGGGGTTTTTCATGAAAATCATTTAGGAAAAGATGTTTAACACACATCTAACTTTCATATTCCCCCATAAATCATCAAAGAACAAACATGTCACACATGGGTCATTTTTCATACATGAACCCTAGCTTAAAATATGGGTAGAAATGGAGAGAACATGTTTCAAATATCTCAAAAATATAAAGAACATAAAAAACGGGGCTAGGAGTCACTTACTATTGAGCTTGGAAAGTGAAGAAACCCTAGCTATGGTGTCCCTTGGAATTTCGGAAGCAAGAGGGAGAAGGATGGCTGATTTTTTCTTTCATTTCCCCTTTTTATTGATTTTATTACCAAATGACCAAAATGCCCTTCCTTACTAAACTTTCAAAATTTTCCATGCATGCCCATTTTTGTCCAAAAACTTAAAAATTGGGAAAATTAATCTTTAAGACCTTCTAATTAATAATATAAAGCAATTTCATGCAAATTGCTTCTAAAATCCAAGTTTTGCAATTTATTTAATTTGGTCCCTAATTTCCAATTGGACACGTTACACTAATAATTTCTTCATTAAACTTTAACACACACTTACTTTCATATTCTAGGCCTCATAATAATCATAAAATAAAATTTTGACATCGAATTTGTGGTCCCGAAACCACTGTTCCGACTAGACCCAATTTTGGGATGTTACATTTCTCCCTCCCTTAGGGACTTTCATCCTCAAAAGTCTTACCATTAAACATGTTCGGATATTGACTTCTCATGGTTTCTTCAGGTTCCTGTAACACCCCTAACCCATAATTGACATCGGATTAGGGTTATGAGGCATTACCAGACAGACAGAACATTTCAAACCAATTCAGAATTACAAATATCATATAACATCATTTCATAAGCAATCATCTCCTAAGATGGTCTACGAGGCCTAAAACGTACTTTTAAGACACATTCGGGACTAAACCGAACACATTCTTAAAGTTTAGAACTTTTAAAAATTTTCACTTCTATAGAGGTCACACGCCCGTGCGTCCAGGCCATGTGGCTCACACGGGCATCAGACACACCCATGCTAACCAACCGTGCCAAAACAGAGCATGTATACTGACTTTCACCCACGGCCAACAAACATGCTCGTGTACTGCAGCCGTGTGATACTTAGCTAGCTACTAACTTTAACCTACGGCCACATGACACGCCCGTGTCTCCTGACCATGTGGCACCATGCAGGCTTGATTTAAGCTAAATTGCCACCCGTTTTTAAAGGTCATCCCTACAAGCCATAATAAACAACATTTGTACCTAAAATTTTCAACCAATTCCATACTCATAACATGCTTCATTATAACGAAAACATATTAGCTCATAAAACACTACAACCATACACCATTTGGCATCATCAATCAAATACCAAAACTATATACAACATTTCATTTGTTAGCCAACTCTCATGGCATAATATATACACATCAAAACTTATATACATAGACCTTCTAGCCTATACATGCCATACTTTAAAATATTTACACTTTCAAAAGTACCAAAATAAGATGATAGTGTGGTGACAATCCTCGACTATACCCAAGCCTTCAGTAACTACGATAACTGTAAAACAGATAGTAAACACACAGAATAAGCTACAAAGAGCTTAGTAAGCCAAATACAATTGGTCTAACTACTAAAGCATATATATACAATTCACCCAAATAGATTCATAACCATTTCATAGAATAATTCATAAACTTAACCATGCTTCTTTGTTTGCATATATGTCATGCTTAATTTCCATACATATTTCACAGAGACAGAGTTTTTCATATTCAAAAATTTAGTACGATAAAATCGTACCTGCATAGGTTATACATTTCATATACACAAACTCAGATTTCGTATGCTATCATCAGATGGGTCAAAAATGATATAGATGCTCATAAACAAGTACAACGGCGACGTCCCGGACGTGGTCTTACATGTAATTCAATATCGATACCTCTGTCCCAGACAAGGTCTTACACGAAATTAGATACGATGCTGATGTCCCAGACATGGTCTTATACGTAAATCTCAATCGAGGCCTGTGTCCCAGACACGGTCTTACACGATGTCTCAGACAGATGTCAACTTTTCCTAGAAACATACAGAGCTTTTCAGATATTAACATATTATCATACTTTACTCCAAAGATATTCATCAGGCACTTAAGGCCATCCAATACAGATTACAGTTTATATGTGCAAAATTTATTTCAATTAACACGTAATTGTAATTTGACTTACCTCGGACGGGTTTTCGGATAAAACGAGTCGACTATTCAACTATTTTGGACTTCCTCGATCTAAGTCTGATTTTCTTTGTTCTTGATCTAATACAATACAAATTCATCCATTCAATCATTCATTTCATTCAATATAATCCATATACACATATTTAGGGCACTTTGCATTTTAGCCCTTACATTTTCACACTTTGACAATTTAGTCCATTTTTCATAAAATCACAAATATGCAAAATTTCTTTGCAACAAGGGCTAGTTGAATTTTCATGGCTTCTATATAAGCCCATACAACATTTTCAATTCACAATTTAGTCCCCAAAACATTATTTTCACAATTTAGCCCAAATAACTCAATTTCATCAAAAACTTAAAGACAAAACGTATGAACCATCTACCAAGCCTTTATAATTCATTCAAAAACATCACAAAACTCATGATATCAACAATGGCATTTCATGAAATCTTTAACAGAAACAGAAATTCAGGCATGGGCTTTGAAGAACACTAAGCAACGATCACAAAAACGTAGAAATTATCAAAAACGGACGAAAATCCATACCTTAATTGAGCTTTAATCAAGTCGAACCCTAAATGCTTTATTTATTTTCTTTCTCTTTGAATTTCGGCAAGTGTGGATGAACATTACATCCATTAACATGTTTTATTTTATTATATCACTAATTATTTTACTTTTTCCCATTTTGCCCTTGAATAATAAACATTAAACTTACCAACTATATGTCCATGTTTGTCCACCACTAACATAAATGGGCAATTTGACATGCAAGAACCTTTATTTTAAAAGCCAAGCCAAAAAGGTGCTTTAGCATCTAGCACTCAACTTTTACACTTTACGCGATTTACTCATTTTTCATAATTAAACATAGAAACAGACAAATTAAATCACAGAAATTTCACATATGTAAATTCACATATCACAGACACAGAAAATAATATTAAAATATTTTTTGGACTTTGATTTGTGGAATAACACCCAAACCCGGCCTAGACGTTATGACCGGATCTGATGCGCCACATCGAAGCGTTCAAAACATTCCGTATTACTTAGTTTGGAAAACTTAGTTGGTGTTGTAAAAGACATTTTTATTTTAGGTTAAAGTGAATGGAAGCTGTGCACCAGGTAGGAAACTAGGAAGAAGAGGAGGTGAGTCCATCGGACTGCTTAAGTACCAAGCTCCCTTCGAATCCAATCCTAGACATGCACACCGCCATTGCCACACTCTAACATCTCGTATAATTTTGAGAAAACCGTTTGGTTATGTCCATCTTAAGAAAATGATTAAGGTTGAAAATGTTTGCTTAGCGGAAGTCTTTCTTGTATTCATGTTATTTTGAAATCACTTAATGTTTTTGAAAACGCGTCCTAGAGCTAATCTATCTCGTTAGTTATCATAGTTCAGTTTTATCATAATAGAATTAAATAATAAAGAAACAAACCAAACCATAAAAACAATTAAGCGGCCTTATTACATTTAAAAACCCAAAACCATAAACGAAAATATGGGAAAATCTAGTTCACCAGAAGAAAACGAATTTGCAGAAAACGTGTGGCCACTCCGAATCCCGCCCAGCTCCAAGTCCACCAACTAGGGCTCACCTGCAAGGATGAAAGAAAAAGGGGTGAGTTTGGGAAAACTCAGTGTATACAGAAACCCATCCAAAGCCCAAATCAGCTCGAGCCTATTGGGCCTAAGCCCTATTTAGATAACAGTACACAGTGGACCGAAGCCCTTTTCAGAATACAGTAGCAAGGCCTTAGCCCCTTTTTACATAACAGTGTGGCCCATAGGCCCAGTTCAGAAACATAGGTAACAATAGTAGTAATGCATGCAAACCCATCTGGGGAGACTAATCAACCCACCAACCGCTACACTGCACCCGTACCAGCCCTACACTCCATGTGGGGAATATCTCAACCCACCCAGCCCTACACTCCACAGTTGCAGCACCACTGCTCAAATATCAGTAAGTTGAGGCAAAGCCTCCAGTACGTGGATGAACCACTTTCAATACTTCCTCCATCAATACCCCAATCCCATGCAATAGATATTAATAAAATCATATCATGTAAAATACAGTATTAAACAATCATTCAGTTTAGTCAATTTTAAACCCTAGGGGTATATCGGTAATTTTACTCTTTAGGGGTAATTTCGTAACTTACGCAACTACCCACTCTACTTCAGTAATTTTTAACAGTTTTATGCAATTTGGTTCCACCATCTAACTAACAGGCTAATTTGCCCATCTCTTACCCATATTGGTCTGTAAGCCCATTGGGCCCAGTTTTGCCCTATCGAGGCCCTCTTTTTCTGAAATACGTTAAGATGTCACACAAACTTACTTACCACCTTGCGGTGATAGATCTAACATTTACTCTACGTCTTGAGAGCATTCGCATACTCACAAGCCCATGAAATACCAGAAATTTCGGCATTTCGGCTTTTGCCGAATTGAACTAAGAAAGGGTGTTCGGTACACACCTGATTCGCGACGACTACTACTGAGATCTCTTCCGATGTCCTACAATTGATTAGCACAGTTCTTATTTACAAACCATAATCACTAAACCCACAACCTACTTATCCACGATCGAACCATGTCCCTAAAAGCCTTTGAAACCTTACCTTTTTGCCAAAACCGATAGCTAGCTCCGAATCCGATTGCTCCAACAACCCATGCCTTCAATCCAACAATTAAGAAGACACTAATCGTTGACAGAAAACGTCAGTTAAAAACCCTTAGAGCCACATGCCCAAATCGACAGCCTCCCTAGATTTTAGGGACTTCGGCTTTTCCTAACTTTGTAAAATATAACCAGATCTGAGATGATGAACACTTACCCCTTACTCCTTTTTGATCTCCATGCAATCTGATGCAGATTTATCTTTCAAACGATGGTAGAACTCGACTTCCAGAGTTTTAAAGTTTCAGCTATAAGCCCCCACATCTATGGTTTTTCAGCTTTTGGGTGATGAAGGAGATGACAATATGAAACTATAACCTGGATGTAGAATTTTCGACAGGTCTCTAGAGTTTAGAAAGAATAATCGTTGATTAATGGAAACACAATGTTAAAGGGTTTGGCTTTGAAGAAATCGGTACTTGTAATGTGTGTTCAAGATTTCGGCTTTTATGGATTTGGCAAAAGTATCGATGAACAGCAGAATGGATGAATGGTTTTGAAGAAGAAAACAGAAAAAGAAAAATAGAGAGAATGGTGGTTTCGGCTAGAGAGGAAAAGAGAGAAAAGAACAACCCTAAGGTTTTTCAGCAAAAGAAAACGGCACCACTCAATACCCTAAGTGCCAAAATACTAACCTCATAACCCTCTGCCGATTTTTCCCTCTTCAATTCCCAAAATTCGGCCAACTCCTAGCCTCTCTCCCAATCCCTTAAATCTCTCCCCTTATCACTCCTTAATCCAAGCATTTAGACTGATTCAAACTCTCCTCTAGCAGAATCCACCTGGACTCCAACACTTACCCCTTTAGCACTTAAAAATAAATGCATCTATTTGTCAACACAGGGAATCGATCCCATGCCTTCCCCAATGCTCCACACGCCACCTTTTTAGGAGCCTAGTGGCGTCACCTTTGCCACTTTACTAAGGCTCTTTTTGTGATGCAATTTGCCCATATCTCTATACAAGGGCCACCTAGCCAGAACCCCTAACTCCTAAGTCCAAAAATTCAAAAATTCAACCGGGTTTTGGCCAACACATGGGCCTTTTACAAGCCCATTTACCTACTCAAAATATTAATTTCACATCCAAATACAAGGTTTTAAAATCTTTACAAAATATTGAAAACCGCGAATAAATCCGAAAATCAGGATGTTACAACTCTACCCTCCTTAAAGAAATTTCGACCTCGAAATTTTACCTTTTTAGAACAGTTGAGGGTACTGTTGACGCATAGCCTCCTCAGTCTCCCAAGTAGCTTCTTCTTTGCCATGGTTCCTCCAAAGTACTTTCACTAGTGGAACTGATTTCCTTCTCAACACCTTGACGTCACGATCAAGTATTTGCACAGGTTCCTCTTCGAAAGTTAAATCTGACTGTACCTCGATTTCTGCAACTGGTATGATATGAGTTGGGTCAGATCGATACCGCCTCAGCATGGATACATGAAAAACATCGTGGATACAATGCAGTTCTGGTGGTAACTCTAGCTGATAAGCCACTGGTCCAACCTGCTTAACAATTCGGTAAGGCCCAATAAACCGTGGGCTTAACTTACCCTTCTTACCAAATCTCAAAATTTTCTTCCAAGGGGAAACCTTCAAGAAAACCATATCCCCAACAGCGAACTCAATCTCTTTGCGCTTCAGATATGTATACGACTTCTGTCTATCGGATGCCTCCTTTAACCGATCCCTTATCAGCCTAACCTTGCTTTCAGTGTCTGCCACCAATTCCGGTCCAAGCACTCGTCGTTCACCCAACTCTGTCCAACACGTCGGCGTACGACATCTTCTCCCATAGAGTGCTTCATATGGTGCCATCTGAATACTTGCTTGATAGCTGTTATTGTAAGCAAACTCCGCCAATGGTAAGTAGTCCTCCCAACTTCCACGAAAATCAATGATACAACCTCTCAACATATCCTCCAGAACCTGAATAACCCTTTTTGACTGTCCATCTGTCTGTGGGTAAAAAGCGGTGCTAAAATCCAATCGTGTACCCAACGCTTCCTGCAACTTTCGCCAAAACCGAGATGTAAACCTAGGGTCTCGATCAGAAATTATCGACACTGGCACCCCATGCAGTCGCACTACCTCCGCCACATATAACTTGACCAACTTTTGCAGTGAGTAGTCGGTACGAACAGGTATGAAATGAGTAGATTTTGTTAACCTATCCACAACCACCCACACCGAATCTTTCTTGGTGGGTGTCAAAGGTAACCCACTTACAAAGTCCATTGTTACTCTTTCCCACTTCCATAGCGGAATTTTCACAGGTTGCAGTAATTCCGAAGGCAATAGCCTTAACCTGCTGGCACGTCAGACATTTCCCAACAAATTCAGTCACCTCTCGTTTTAATCTAGGCCACCAGTACACCTCTCGCAAGTCTCGATATAACTTATTCCCCCCAGGATGCATGGCACAGAGTCTACCATGAGCCTCTTTTAGAATTAACTGCCTCAATTCAGGGTCCTTTGGAATACAAACCCTTCCACGAAAGCACAGAACTCCTTCAGTGTTTAACCCAAAATCCTCGTTCTCACCATTCTTAACTTGCTGGAACCGAAGAGCTAATGAATCATCCTTCAACTATTTTTCCTTAATCTGCTCAGTCCAAGTAGGCCTTACTTGCAGTTCTGCCAACAAGCTTCTATCGTCGTACAGACTTAATCGTGCGAACAAGGCTCTCAAATCAGTAACAACCCTTCGACTCAACGCATCCGCCACCACATTAGCCTTTCCTGGGTGGTACTCTATCGAACAGTCGTAGTCTTTAAGTAACTCCACCCATCTTCGTTGCCTAAGATTCAAATCCTTCTGAGTCAACAAATACTTTAGGCTCTTATGATTTGTGTATATGATGCACTTTTCCCCATATAAGTAGTGTCTCCAAATTTTTAACGCAAAAATCACCGTTGCTAGCTCTAAATCATGCGTAGGGTAATTCACCTCATGAGCCTTAAGCTGTCGCGATGCATAAGCGACCACCTTGCCCTCTTGCATTAGTACGCAACCTAACCCCACATGCGACGCATCGCTGTATACAGTAAAATCCTTCCCAGACACCGGTTGAATCAACACTGGCGCTTCGGTCAATACCTTTTTCAACCGATCAAAAGCTTTTTGCTGTTTCTCGGTCTAGATAAATGGTACTCCTTTCCTTATGAGTTTTGTCAAGGGTGCCGCCATCACCGAGAAACCCTCCACAAACCTTCTGTAGTAACCTGCCAACCCTAGGAAACTCTGAATTTCCGATACTAACCTAGGTGGCTTCCATTCCAGAATCGCTTCAATTTTACGAAGATCCACCTTAATCCCCTCGGCAGAGACCACATGCCCTAAGAAGGTTACCTCCCTCAACCAGAATTCACACTTGCTGAATTTCGCGTAGAGCTCCTTTTCCCTTAACACTTATAGCACAATACGGAGATGCTCATCATGCTTCGCCTCCGTTTCAGAGTATACCAGGATATCATCGATAAAGACGTCTACGAACCGATCCAAGTAAGGTTGGAATATTCGATTCATCAGATCCATAAAAGCTTCAGGTGTGTTCGTCAGCCCAAACGGCATGACCACAAACTCATAATGTCCATATCAAGTTCGGAATGCTGTCTTATGAATATCCCCTTCTTTTACCCTTAGCTGATGGTAAACAGAATGAAGATCGATTTTGGAGAATACCGAAGCTCCCCTAAGTTGATCGAACAGATCGTCTATCCATGGTAGTGGATACCTATTCTTAATTGTCAGTTTGTTCAACTGGTGATAATCGATGCACATGCGCATCGTTCCGTCCTTTTTCTTCACAAACAGGACCGGTGCTCCCCAAGGAGACACACTAGGCCTAATGAAGCCTCTATCTAACAACTCTTGAATGTGAGCCTTCAGTTCCACTAACTCCTTCGGTGCCATCCTATAGGATGAAATAGATACTGGAGCTGTTCCAGGCAACAAATTGATTCCAAACTCAACTTCCCGATTCGGAGGTAATCTAGGAAGCTCTTCCGGAAAAACATCCCGGAATTCCCTAACAGTTTTGATGGTCTCCACAGTCAGATCCTCAGTTTCAGCTTGGCTTACCAAAGCCAGATATGCCTCGCACCCTTTGCGCATCAGTTTCTCGGCCCTCAACGCCGATACTACATTGGATAAGTAATCCCTCCATTCTCCAATAATCATTACCTCTTCATCATTGACAGTCCTTAACACCATCCTCTTAACTGCACAATCCAAAGTTGCCTTATGCTTGGTCAACCAATCCATCCCTAGTATCAAATCGAATTCTTCAAGCGGTAACTCCATCAAATCCCCACAAAAAACCCCGCCTTGAATCTCCAAAGGCACCTCCTTGAAGAGTTTCTCTACCTTAACGGAATGACCTAAAGGACTTATCACAGACACCCCACACACAGTCTCCTTGAAGTGCACTCCCAGTGCCCCAGAAATGTTATATGCCACATATGAATGGGTTGATCCCACATCAATCAGAGCAGTATAAGGTACACCATATATAAAAAACGTACCAGTTATAACATCAGGTGCGTCACCCTCCTCGCGGCGACGAGCAGCATACACCAAAGCTGGCTAACGAGCATCCGCGTTACCAATACCCCTGCCGGGTGCCCCACGTCCACGGCCATTACCACCGCGACCTTGTCCACGACCTCTTGGCAGTAGCGGTCCATCCCTCACAGGTTGAGCCGGTCGCACAGCCCCTTGTTTGACCACCTGAGCTTGAGTGGCCCTCCTAGGACAATCCTTAATCCTATGCTCCTTAGACTCGCAACGAAGACAAGCCCCAGAACGCTTCCAGCACTCTCCTTGATGCGTTCTGCCGCAATCCCCACATGCTTGCGGTCTACCTGTGTTCACCGGAACTGCTCAAACCGGTTCCTCTATCCTAGCTCTCTTAACATTTCGATTTGCAGCACCCGCTGGTCCAGCATCCCTCCTGAACCGATTCCGATCCTTATCATGATTCCTCCGTTCGGTTTGCTTCACCTCCTCGGCTATCTTAGCCTTCTCTACCAGTGCAGCGAAATCTCGCTCTCTCTGCGGAGCTATGAGCACCCTTAACTCATCTCTGAGGCCATCCTCAAAACGAACGCTGCGCTCGTATTCGGTGGAAACGATGCCATTAGCATACCGACTCAATCGTAGAAACTCCGCCTCATATTCAGCAATGGTCTTATTTCCCTGAGTCAGATTCAAGAACTCCTTTCTGCGTGCATCCACATAGCTAGCTCCAACATATTTTGCCTTAAAGGTCTGTTTGAACAGCTCCCATGTTACCCTCTCAGCTGGGGTACCCTCTCTCACAGTAATCCACCACTGATACGCTTCATCCCGCAGCAACGACACCGCCCCTTTCAACTTCTGTTCTACTGAGCAGTCCAGGTCATCCATGATCCGCTCTGTGGCTTCCAACCAGTATTCAGCCACATTAAGGGCCACTCCAGATACGCCCCTAAAAATCTCAGCTCTGTTGGCCCGAATTCGTTCAGAAATGGACCCCCTATTCATGGGCCCGATGTTAGCTCCGTCCACCCTTTCCAAAACCCTCAACATGGCCTGAGACAAAGCGTCATCCCCTGCAGTCTGGTCATACGGCCCATTTTCATTAACCGGTGGTGGACGTACCTCGCCAGCTGGCATGTGTTCAGATGACGCAGATCCAGCTTGAGTGCTACCTCGGCCTCGACCACGACCTCTTCCCCGAGTAGCCCTTGTACTCATAACGATTTATCTGATTACGAATTTTATGACATTAGGTTACTGGTTTCACTGTTTATTACAGAATGTCTTATGAACAGATAGAGTTTCAGAGTTATTTTCGCGCAATCACAATTTAGCTACGGTCCCAGTTTTGTAGCCCTAATACTACATTATCAATAGCACTATCTCTAAGGCTCAGTACTATCTACAGTATTATTTCCAGTCCAGTTCCATATAAATATTTAAAGCAGAAAAAGAACACTTACAGACTTGGTGCCGGGGATTCAGTGTGCCACTTCCTTATTAGTCCATTTAAATTTTTTTTAAAAATACCCATGTTTTCGTTTACCGAAAATAAAAAGATTTGATTTGAAAACACTTTTATTTTAAAACTATTGATTTAACCCCGTTTAACAATAGAAAAACTTTGAACATCTTCGAAAACTTATAGAAAAAACCCTTTTTTTTGAAAAGATTTTCGGACCCGATCCACAGCCGAGTTGTTGCAACCAGGCTCTGATACCACTAAATGTAACACTCGAAACCCGGCCTAGACGTTATGACCGGATCTGATGCGCCACATCGAAGCGTTCAAAACATTCCGTATTACTTAGTTTGGAAAACTTAGTTGGTGTTGTAAAAGACACTTTTATTTTAGGTTAAAGTGAATGGAAGTTGTGCACCAGGTAGGAAACCAGAAAGAAGAGGAGATGAGTCTGTCGGACTGCTTAAGTACCAAGCTCCCTTCGAATCCAATCCTAGACATGCACACCGCCATTGCCACACTCTAACATCTTGTATAATTTTGAGAAAACCGTTTGGTTATGTGCATCTTAAGAAAATGATTAAGGTTGAAAACGTTTGCTTAGCGGAAGTCTTTCTTGTATTCGTGTTATTTTGAAATCACTTAATGTTTTTGAAAACGCGTCCTAGAGCTAATCCATCTCGTTAGTTATCATAGTTCAGTTTTATCATAATAGAATTAAATAATAAAGAAACAAACCAAACCATAAAAATAATTAAGCGGCCTTATTACATTTAAAAACCCAAAACCATAAACGAAAATATGGGAAAATCTAGTTCACCAGAAGAAAACGAATTTGCAGAAAACGTATGGCCACTCTGAATCCCGCCCAGCTCCAAGTCCACCAACTAGGGCTTACCTGCAAGGATGGAAGACAAAAGGGGTGAGTTTGGGAAAACTCAGTGTATACAGAAACCCATCCAAAGCCCAAATCAGCTCGAGCCTATTGGGCCTAAGCCCTATTCAGATAACAGTACACAGTGGACCGAAGCCCTTTTCAGAATACAGGAGCAAGGCCTTAGCCCCTTTTTACATAACAGTGTGGCCTATAGGCCCAGTTCAGAAACATAGGTAACAATAGTAGTAATGCATGCAAACCCATCTGGGGAGAGTACTCAACCCACCAACCGCTACACTGCACCCGTACCAGCCCTACGCTCCATGTGGGGAATATCTCAACCCACCCAGCCCTACACTCCACAGTTGCAGCAACGCTGCTCAAATATCAGTAAGTTGAGGCAAAGCCTCCAGTACGTGGATGAACCACTTTCAATACTTCCTCCATCAATACTCCAATCCCATGCAATAGATATTAATAAAATCATATCATGTAAAATACAGTCTTAAACAATCATGCAGTTTAGTCAATTTTAAACCCTAGGGGTATATCAGTAATTTTGCTCTTTAGGGGTAATTTTGTAACTTACGCAACTACCCACTCTACTTCAGTAATTTTTAACAGTTTTATGCAATTTGGTTCCACCATCTAACTAACAGGCTAATTTGCCCATCTCTTACCCATATTGGTCCGTAAGCCCATTGGGCCCAATTTAGGCCCATCAAGGCCCTCTTTTTCTGAAGTACGTTAAGACGTCACACAAACTTACTTACCACCTTGCAGTGCTAGATCTAACATTTACTCTACGTCTTGAGAGCATTCGCATACTCACAAGCCCATGAAATGCCAGAAATTTCGGCATTTCGGCTTTTGCCGAATTGAACTAAGAAAGGGTGTTCGGTACACACCTGATTCGCGACGACTGCTACCGAGATCTCTTCCGATGTCCTACAATTGATTAGCACAGTTCTTATTTACAAACCATAATCACTAAACCCACAACCTACTTATCCATGATCGAACCATGTCCCTAAAAGCCTTTGAAACCTTACCTTTTTGCCAAAATCGATAGCTAGCTCCGAATCCGATTGCTCCAACAACCCACGCCTTCAATCCAACACTTAAGAAGACACTAATCATTGACAGAAAACATCAGTTAAAAACCCTTAGAGCCACATGCCCAAATCGACAGCCTCCCTAGATTTTAGGGACTTCGGCTTTTCCTAACTTTGTAAAATATAACCAGATCTGAGATGATGAACACTTACCCCTTACTCCTTTTTGATCTCCACGCAATTTGATGCAGATTTATCTTTCAAACGATGGTAGAACTTGACTCCCGGAGTTTCGAAGTTTCGACTATAAGCCCCCACATCTATGGTTTTTCGGCTTTTGGGTGATGAAGGAGATGACAATATGAAACTATAACCTGGATGTAGAATTGCCGACAGGTCTCTAGAGTTTAGAAAGAATAATCGTTGATTAATGGAAACACAATGTTAAAGGATTTGTCTTTGAAGAAATCGGTACCTGTAATGTGTGTTCAAGATTTCGGCTTTTATGGATTCGGCAAAATTATCGATGAACAGCAGAATTGATGAATGGTTTTGAAGAAGAAAACAGAAAAAGAAGAATAGAGAGAATGGTGGTTTCGGCTAGAGAGGAAAAGAGAGAAAAGAACAACCCTAAGGTGTTTCAGAAAAAGAAAACGGCACCACTCAATACCCTAAGTGCCGAAATACTAACCTTATAACCCTCTGCCGATTTTTCCCTCTTTAATTCCCAAAATTCGGCCAACTCCTAGCCTCTCTCCCAATCCCTTAAATCTCTCCCCTTATCACTCCTTAATCCAAGCATTTAGACTGATTTAAACTCTCCTCTAGCAGAATCCACTTGGACTCCAACACTTACCCCTCCAGCACTTAAAAATAAATGCATCCATTTGTCAACACAGGGAATCGATCCCATGCCTTCCCCAATGCTCCACACGCCACCTTTTTAGGAGCCTAGTGGCGTCACCCTTGCCACTTTACTAAGGCTCTTTTTGTGATGCAATTTGCCCATATCTCTATACAATGGCCACCTAGCCAGAACCCCTAACTCCTAAGTCCAAAAATTCAAAAATTCAACCGGGTTTTGGCCAACACACGGGCCTTCTACAAGCCCATTTACCTACTCAAAATATTAATTTCACATCCAAATACAAGGTTTTAAAATCTTTACAAAATATTGAAAACCGCGAATAAATCCGAAAATTAGGATGTTACATGTGGTCCCGAAACCACTATTCTGACTAGGGTCAAAACTGGACTGTTATAATTCTCCCCCTTAGGGATTTTCGTCCCCGAAAATCTTATCGTTAAACAGATTCAGATATTGTTGTCTCATTACATCCTCAGGCTCCCACATAGCCTCTTCTACTCTGTGTCGATGCCACATCACTTTAACTAATGGAATTTTCTTATTTCGTAACACTTTAATCTCATGAGCTAAAATACGGATCGGCTTTTCTTCATAAGTCATATTAGATTGAATCTCAATTTCAGAAGGGGATATCACATGAGACGGATCAGATTTATACCATCGAAGCATCGATACATGAAATACATTATGAATCTTTTCTAACTCAGATGGTAGCCTCAATCTATAAGCAACCGGCCCAACTCACTCGGTGATTTCATACGGTCCAATGAACCCTGGACTCAACTTCCCTTTTTTACCAAATCGAAACAGTTTCTTCTACGGAGATACTTTCAGAAACACTTTATCACCAATCTCAAATTCAATATCTTTTTGTTTTAAATTTGTATAAGAGTTTTGACGATCAGAGGCAGCTTTTAAACTATCTCGGATTACTTTCACTTTCACTTTCTGTTCTGTTTCTTTTATCAAATCAATATTGTAAATCTTATTCTCACTGAGTTCAAACTACTATAATGGAGTTCTACACTTTATACCATATCAGGCTTCATACGGTGCCATTTTGATGCTCGATTGAAAACTATTATTATAAGCGAATTCAATCAAAGGTAGATATTGTTCCTACACACCTTCAAACTCGAGAATGCAACATCTCAACATATCCTCGAGTATATGAATAATCCGTTCTGGTTGACCATCTGTTTGTGGATGAAAAGCTGTGCTAAAATGCAATTTAGTACCCAGAGCATCTTGCAATTTCTTCCAGAATCGCGATGTAAATCTCAGGTCTCTATCAGACACTATTGACAATGGCACACCATGCAATCTCATAATATCAGAAATATACAACTCAGCTAGCTTATCAAGCGAATAACCAAACTGAATCAGAATAAAATGAGCTGATTTCATCAAACGATCAACTATAACTCAAATTACGTCTTTCTTTTTCGGAGACAGAGGCAAACCCGAAACAAAATCCATGGTCACTCGATCCCATTTCCATTCCAGAATCAAAATCAGTTGTAATAACCCAGATGGCACCTGATGCTTAGCTTTAACTTGCTGATAGATTAAACATCTCGAAACAATTTAGAAATATCTCTTTTCATTCCTGGCCACCAATATAGTTGTTTCAAACCGTTATACATTTTCGTACTTCCTGAATGTACAGAAAATCTACTACTGTGAGCTTCATTCAAAATCGTTTGAATCAAATCTGGATTTCTTGGAACACAAAGTCTATTTCTGAACCTCAGACAGTCATCATCATCTATTCGAAGTTCAGAATCAGAATCAAAATTACCCTGAGTTCGTTTAGCCATAATCTCATTATCAATCTTCTGAGCTTCAATAATCTGTTATAAAAAAAAAGGTCTCGCTTTTAATTCAGCTAAAACTGAACCATCATCAGACAGAACTAAATGAGCATTCATTGCAAATAACGATTTCGACTTAAAGCATCAGCAACCACATTTGCTTTTCCCGGGTGATAATCAATCACAAGTTAGTAGTTTTTTAGCAGTTCTAACCATCTTCTCTGTCGCAAATTCAAATATTTTTGCGTCATTAAATATTTCAGACTTTTATGATTAGAAAACACGTGACATGTTTCACCAAACAGATAGTGACGCTAGATCTTCAAATCAAACACGATGGCAGCTAACTCAAGGTCATGTGTCGGATAGTTCTTCTCATGCGGCTTCAAATATCTCGAAGCATAAGCAACAACTTTTCCTTCTTGCATTAAAACACAACCTAATCTATTCAACGAAGCATCGTTGTAAACAACGAATTCTTTACCTGACTCAGGTTGTACCAATACCGGAGCTTCAGTTAACAGAGTTTTTAACTGATCAAAACTTTTCTGACATTTCTCAGACCATTCAAATTTCACATCTTTCTAAAGCAATTTTGTCAATGGAGTTGCTACCACAGAGAAATTTTTTACAAATTGTCTGTAGGAACCGGCAAGTCCCAGAAAATTGTAGACTTCAGATACATTCCTCGGAGGCTTCCAATCCAGAATAGCTGAAATCTTACTCGGATAAACTCAGATACCGGATGCTGATACAATATGACCTAGAAAACCAACTTCTCGCAACCAGAATTCACATGTACTAAACTTTGCATACAACTGTTTATCTCGCAGAGTCTATAGCACTATTTTCATATGTTCATCATGCTCAGATTCATCACATGAATAAATCAAAATATCATCAATGAATACAACAACAAATTGATCAAGATACGTTCTGAAAATTCTATTCATTAAATCCATAAATACAGCAGGTGCATTCGTTAAACCAAAAGGCATAACTAAAAATTCATAATGCCCGTACCTAGTTCTAAAAGCAGTTTTCGTAATGTCAGAGTCCTTTACCCGCAACTGATAGTAACCCGATCTCAGATCTATCTTAGAAAACATAGTAGCACCTTTCAACTGATCGAATAAATCATCAATTCTAAGAAGAGGGTATTTGTTCTTTACAGTCACTTTATTAAGTTGACGGTAATCAATACACATTCTCATTGTGCTATCTTTCTTTTTCACAAATAGAATAGGAGCACCCCATGGTGAAAAGCTCGGTCTAACAAATCCTCGATCGGTCAATTCTTGCAACTGAGATTTCAATTCCTTTAATTTGGTCGGAGCCATTCTATAAGGAGCTATCAATATCGGAGTAGTACCAGGTACTAATTCAATGCCAAACTCAACTTCTTGAATCGGAGGCAAACCAGGTAGTTCTCCAGGAAATACATCAGAGAATTCATGACAACAAGCATTGATTCAACTTTCTTATCGTTCACTTTCGAATCTAACACATAAGCTAAGTAGGCTTCATAACCTTTCTTCACATATTTTCGTATTTTCATTGTAGATACCACAGCTGGTAATCCATTCAGATCACTAGACTCAATTCGGATTATCTCATCATTCTTACACCTTAAATCAATGACTTTTCGTTTGTATTTCACAATAGCATCATGCAAAGTTAACCAATCCATTCCCAGAATTATGTCAAATTCGTCAAAAGGTAAAAACATCAAATCAGCAGGAAAACAAACATCTCGAATCATTAACGGGCAATTCTTGCAGACTTTATCAACCAGGACACTTTTGCCTAAGGGGTTTGATACTCTAATTACGAATTCAGTAGACTCTACAGGCAAAGTCTTACTGTGCACTAAATTCATACAGATATAAGAATGCGTTGATCCAGGATCTATCAATGCAATCATAGAAGTATCATAAAGAGTAAAAGTACCAGTAATCACGTTTGGAGACGAGGCTTCCTCACGAGCTCAGATAGCATAGGCTTTGGCAGGTGCTCTAGCCTCAGATCTAACAATAGTATCTCCAGTAGCTCTTTGAGCACTACTTGCATTTCTTGCATTTCTGGAAGGTTTACCTCTAGCTGAGGTGTTGCTCAATCTCAGATTCTGTACATTCTCTTACTCAACAAGTTCAGAACAATCTCTTACAAAATGGTCCAAAGATCCACATCGAAAACAGGCTCGGTCATTCAATTTATAATTTCCCAGATGTCTTTTACCATAGTATTTACATTCAGATCTCTCAGATTGGACATTCCCAACACTTGCAACAGAAGTAGCAGGGACTCTGAAGTTTGAATGTGATCTAGCTCGATCTCGGTTTGAATGTCCCACATTATCATTTGTATGACTTTGATCATATCAGAATTTCTTTAACATAGACTGAAATGATCTACTCAAAGATATCTTTCTAGCATTTCTAGCTTCGGAATTAGCTTTTCTTTTCTCTTTACTTAATTCTTTAGCTTTACATGCTCGTTCAACAAGCACTACCATTTCTTTGATCTCCAAAATCCCAACTAACAGACGGATATCTTCGTTTAGTCCATCTTCAAACCTTTTGCACATTATTACTTCATTCAACACACATTCCCGAGCATACTGGCTTAATCTCACAAATTCACGTTCGTATTCAGTAACAGACATACGACCCTATTTAAGCTTGAGAAACTCTTTATGTTTCTGACAACGAATCTCTGACTGATATATTTCTTTCGAAATTTAGATTGAACGAAATCCCAAGTAACCCGTTCACTCAGGACTACAAATATTAAAGTTTTCCACCAATGATACGCCGTATCTTTCAGAAGTGAAATGACACATTTAACACATTCCTCCGGACTCAGAGACATTTCATCAAACACTCGTATTGTGTTTTCTAACTAGAATTCGGCTTCTTCAGCATCATCATTCGTTGTAGCTCAAAATTCTTCAGCCCCATACTTTCTAATCTTATCAACTGGTGGTCTACTCAACTGTACCAGATTCACTCGTGGCATATCAAGAGTTTGAGAAGGATTAATCGAGGGTGAAGGTTGTTGTATAGTCGGATTAGTTCTAATGTATTGAGTGAACCAATCATTCATCATCTGATAGAAGGCTTGCTTAGCCTCACTATCACGACTACTCATAGCCGGTTGTGAATCATCTTGCACCGTCCCTTATGCGAGGGCAGGCGCATTGCTTTCAACATCGTCAACTACGGCTCTATTGGGATCCATTGCTATATATAAAAGCACATTTCAATGTCAGGATTCATCACACTATCACAGTTTCAGATATATGGCATGTATAGCTAGACTCACATACGCTATGATAGTTCTAGAACTGACTAAACCATAGCTCTGATACCAGTAAAATTATAACACCCTTAACCCGTAACTGACTTCGGATTAAGGTTACGAGGCATTACCAGACAGACAGAACATTTCAAACCAATTTAGAATTACAGATATCATATAACATCATTTCATAAGCAATCATCTCCTAAGATGGTCTGCGAGACCTAAAATGTACTTTTAAGAGGCATTCGGGACTAAACCGAACACATTAATAAAGTTCAGAACTTTTAAAAATTTTCAATTCTATAGAGATCACACGCCCGTGCGTCCAGGCCGTGTGCCTCACATGGGCATTAGACACACTCATGTGAACCAACCATGCCAAAACAGAGCATGCATACTGACTTTCACCCATGACCAACAAACATGCCTGTGTACTGCAACCGTATGATACTTAGCTAGCTACTGACTTGAGCCCACGACCACATGACACGCCCGTGTCTCCTGACCGTGTGGCACCATACAGGCTGGATTTAAGCCAAATTGCCACCCCTTTTTAAAGGTCATCCCTACAAGCCATAGTAAACAACATTTGTACCTAAAATTTTCAACCAATTCCATACTCATAACATGCTTCATTATAACAAAAACATATTAGCTCATAAAACACTACAACCATACACCATTTGGCATCATCAGTTAAATACTAAAACTATATACAACATTTCATTTGTTAGCCAACTCTCATGGCATAATATACACACATCAAAACTTAAATACATAGACCTTCTAGCCTATACATGCCATACTTTAAAATATTTACATTTTCAAAAGTACTAAAATGAGATCGATAGTGTAGTGACAATTCTCGACTATCCCCAAGCCTTCAGTAGCTACGATAACTGTAAAACAGACAGTAAACACACAGAGTAAGCTACAAAGAGCTTAGTAAGCCAAATACAATTGGTCTAACTACTAAAGCATATATATACATTTCACCCATATAGATTCATAACCATTACATAGAATAATTCATAAACTTAACCATGCTCCTTTGTTTGCATATATGTCATGCTTCATTTCCATACATATTTCACAGAGACAGAGTTTTTCATATTTAGAAATTTAGTACGATAAAAACGTACCTGCATAGGTTATACATTTCATATACACAAACTTAGATTTCGTACGCTATCATCAGATGGGTCAGAAATGATATAGATGCTCATAAACAAGTACAACGGTGAAGTCCCGGACGTGGTCTTACGTGTAATTCAATATCGATGCCTCTATCCCAGACAGGGTCTTACACGGAATCAGATATGATGCCGATGTCCCAGACATGGTCTTATACATAAATCTCAATCGAGGCCTGTGTCCCAGACACAGTCTTACACGATGTCTCAGACAAATGTCAATTTTTCTTAGAAACATACAAAGCTTTTCAGATATTAACATATTATCATACTTTACTCCAAAGATATTCATCAGGCACTCAAGGCCATCCAATACAGATTACAGTTCATATGTGCAGAATTTATTTCAATTAACATATAATTGTAATTTGACTTACCTCGGACGGATTTTCGGATAAAACGAGTCGACTATTCAACTATTTTGGACTTCCCCTAATCTAAGTCTGATTTTCTTTGTTCTTGATCTAATACAATACAAATTCATCCATTCAATCATTAATTTCATTCAATACAATCCATATACACATATTTAGGGCATTTTGCATTTTAGCCTTTACATTTTCACACTTTGACAATTTAGTCCATTTTTCATAAAATCACAAATATGCAAAATTTCTTTGCAACAAGGGCTAGCCGAATTTTCATGGCTTCTATACAAGCCCATACAACATTATTTTCACAATTTAGACCAAATAACTCAATTTCATCAAAAAGTCAAAGATAAAACTTATGAACCATCTACCAAGCCTTCATAATTCATTCAAAAACATCACAAAACTCATGATATCAAACAATGGCATTTCATGAAATCTTTAACAGAAACAAAAATTCAGACATGGGCTTTGAAGAACACTAAGCGACGATCATAGAAATGTAGAAATTATCAAAAACGAACGAAAATCCATACCTTAATTGAGCTTTAATCAAGCCGAACCCTAAATGCTTTTATTTCTTTTCTTTCTCTTTGAATTTCGGCAAGTTTGGATGAACATTACATCCATTAACATGTTTTATTTTATTATATCACTAATTATTTTACTTTTTCCTAGTTTGCCCTTGAATAATAAACATTAAACTTACCAACTATATGTCCATGTTTGTCCACCACTAACATAAATAGGCAATTTGACATGCAAGGACCTTTATTTTAAAAGCCAAGCCAAAAAGTTTCTTTAGCATCTAGCACTCAACTTTTACACTTTACGCGATTTAATCCTTTTTCATAATTAAGCACAGAAATAGACAAATTAAATCACAGAAATTTCACAGATATAAATTCACATATCACAAACAAAGAAAATAATATTAAAATATTTTTTAGACTCGAATTTGTGGTCCCGAAACCACTATTTTGACTAGGGTCAATACTGGACTGTTACAGTTCCCATGTGGCTTCTTCCACTCCGTGTCTGTGCCATAGAAATTTTACCAAGGCTATATTCTTGTTTCTTAATTGTTTGACTTTTCGAGCCAAAATTTTGACCGGTTCTTCACCATAGGTCATGCTCGGTCTAATCTCAACTTCTATCAGTGAAATCACATGTGAGGGATCTGATCTATATCTACGCAACATGGACACATGGAAAACATTGTGAATCTTTTCTAATTTGGATGGCAGTGCTAAGTAGTAGGCTAACGGTCCAATTTTCTTAGTAATCTCATAGGGTCTAAAAAACCTTGGACTCAATTTTCATTTCCGGCCAAATCTCAGAACTTTTTTTCCGAAGAACACTTTCAAGAATACTTTATCTCCGACTTGAAACTAAATCTCTTTCATTTTAAAATCGGCATATGACTTTTTCCTATCCGATGCCGCTTTCAAATAGTTGTGGATCACTTTAACCTTTTCTTTAGTTTCCTTGATTAAATCAACCCTGTGAATCTGATGTTCCTTGAGTTCTGTCCAATACAATGGAGTCCGACACTTCTAGCCATATAACACCTCATAAGGTGCCATCTTTAAACTCATCTGAAAACTGTTGTTGTAGGCGAACTCCGCCAATGGTAAATATTTTTCCCAACTACCCTAAAATTTAAGGAAATAGCACCGTAACATATCCTCAAGGGCCTGAATCGTCCGCTCAGACTGACCATCAGTTTGTGGGTGGAACACCATACTAGAAATCAACTTTGTACCCAAGGCTTCTTGTAGTTTCTTCCAAAATCTCGAAGTGAATCTCGGGTCTCTATCTGAAATGATCGACAACGGTACCCTCTGCAATCTCACAATCTCGGATATGTATAAGTCGACCAATCTATCAAGAGAGTAATCTATCCGTACAAGAATAAAGTGAGCTGACTTCATTAGTCTATCCACTACAACCCAAACAACATCTTTCTTTTTTAGGGTTATCGGTAGTCTAGTTACGAAGTCCATGGTGGTCCTGTCCCATTTCCATTTGGGAACCATTACAAGTTTTCAGCCTTGACTTGTTGACATATCAAGCATTTCGACACAAATTCAGAGATATCTCTTTTCATACCATTCCACTAGTACATGGTCTTTAAATCATTGTACATCTTGGTACTTTTCGGGTGAATTGACAAACGACTATCATGTGCCTCTTGCAAAATCTTCAAAATAAGCTCATCATCTTTGGGTACACAGACCCTATCTTGAAGCATTAAACAATCATTAGAATCCATCTGAAAATCTGATTCGACCCCCATTTCACATTGTGCTCTTTTGACTTGCAAGTCACTATTATTGGTCTGAGCTGAGCAAACCTCTTGGAGAAATGTCGGTCTGGCTCTCAACTCCTCCAAAATTGAACCATCATCGGATAATGCCAAATGCATGTTCATAACCTTCAGAGCAAACAAGGACTTTCTACTCAACGTGTCGGTGACTACATTTGCCTTACCAGGATGGTAATCGATCACAAGCTCATAATCCTTAATCAACTCTAGCCACCTTCGCTGTCTCAGATTCAATTCTTTTTGAGTCATCAAGTACTTCAAACTCTTGTGATCGATGAATACACGCAAGTTTCACCATACAAATGGTGTCTCCAAATTTTTAAGGAAAAGACAATAGCAGCTAGCTCTAGGTCATGAGTCGGATAATTTTTCTAATGTGGTTTCAGTTGCCTCGAGGTATAAGCTATCACTTTGCCCTCTTGCATAAGCACACAACCCAGTCCATTTAAGGATGCATCGCTGTAAATCACAAATTCTTTTCTCGGTTCGGGTTGTACCAAAACTGGAGCTTCTGTCAGTAATGTCTTCAATTTATCGAAACTTTGCTGACATTTTTTCAACCATTCAAACTTAACATCTTTTTATAGTAACCTCATCAAGGGAGTTGCAATCATCGAAAATCCTTTCACAAAGCATCGGTAATAATCAGTAAAGCCTAAAAAGCTTCTAACCTCTACTACGTTCTTTGGCGGCTTCCATCGACAATAGTAGAAATTTTATTCGGATAAACTCAGATGCCATCAGCCGAAAAAATATGACCGAGAAATCAGACTTCTTGAAGCCAAAACTCGCTCTTGCCAAACTTAGCATAGAGTTGCCTATCCCGTAAAGTCTGTAAAACAGTTCTCAAATGTTCAGCATGTTCAGACTCATTCTGGAAATAGATCAAAATATCATCTATGAATAATACTACAAAGTTGTCCAAGTACAGTCGAATACACGATTCATTAAATCCATAAACGCAGCTGGGGCATTCATTAGACCAAAAGGCATGACGAGGAACTCGTAGTGACCATACCTCGTCTTGAAGGCGGTCTTAGGCACATTTGCCTCCTTAACTCGTAACTGGTAGTAGCCGAATCTCAAATCTATTTTTGAAAATACAGTGGCTCCCCTAAAATGATCGAACAAGTCGTCAATCCTAGGCAAAGGATACTTATTCTTAATAGTCACCTTATTGAGTTGCCGGTAGTCTATGCACAACCTCATCGATCCATCTTTCTTTTTCATGAATAAAACGGGAGCACCCAAGGTGAAGAGCTCGGTCTTGCAAAACCTTTGTCAGTCAATTCTTGCAACTGTGATTTTAACTCCTTCAACTCAGTAGGGGTCATTCTGTACGGAGCAATAGAAATGGGCATCGTTCCCACTACTAGCTCAATACCGAATTCCACCTCTCTAATAGGAGGTAACCCTGGTAACTCTTCTGGGAACACGTTCGGATATTCACGGACTATCAGTACCGACTCAATCTTTAATTCAGATTCTTTAGTATTCAATATGAACTCAAGGTAAGCTTCATATCCTTTCCTCATATACCTTTGAGCCATCATTGAAGTAATCACAGCTGGCGGTGCATTCAACTCATTTGAATCAACCCGGAGAATGTCACCATCTGAACATTTTAATTCCATGTACTTGCTACTGCAGTTTACTATCACATCATGGACGGTCAACCAATCCATACCAAGTATTACATCAAATTCGTCAAATAGCAAAAGCATAAGATTTGCCGAAAAACAATGTCCTTGAATCGTCAAAGGATAATTCTTACAAACTTTGTCTACTAATACTGAGTTGCCTAGAGGGTTCGACACCTTAATTACAAATTCCGTTGATTCTGTAAACATGTTCATGCTAGACACTAATTTCATACATATGTAGGAATGGGTCAATCTCGGATCAATTAAGGCAATGACATAAGTATTATGAAGAGAAAATGTACCCGTAATGACATTGGGAGTTCAAGCTTCCTCTCTGGTACGTATCGCATAAGTCCTTACCGGGGCATGAGCCTCTAATTTTGCAGTCGTATCCTTGACAGCAGTTCGACTACCACTTGCACTTCCAGGATGTCGTGGTGGTCTACCTCGAGGATTAGGAACATTAGATATCGGCTCGTTCCGGGTAGTCTTTAAGGAAGTGGTCAAGGGAACCACATCTAAAATATGCCCCACTCTTCATTTAGCATTCCCCAAAATGGAACTTGTTGTAGCTCTTACATCTAGGCTTTTGATCATATACACTCCCCAAACTAGTTACCTTAGGGGAGGAAGACCTTGGGTTATGTCGTTTAGAGCTTTTTGTTTTGCTTGAATATCCCACCGATACAGTGGAGTGTTCTTGTTGACTCTTCAATTTGTTCGTAAGAAAGGAGTGCATTTTGCCGCTAGACCTCTTACTCGAAGCTCTAGCTTCTGTATTTGCTTGTTTTCTTTCATTATTAAGTTCCTCCGCTTTCTTGGCTTGATCGGCTAACGTAGCCAACTCCCTTATTTCAAGAATCCCAATTAACAGTTTGATTTCTTCATTCAGACCTTCGGAGTGCTTACACATCTCCGCCTCCGATTGGACCCACTCACTTGCATACTGACTTAGTCTCACGAACTCTTTTTTGTATTCTGACACGATTTTGTTTCCTTGTTTGAGTTCCAGGAACTCCTTCCGCTTCTGGTCCAAGAACCTTTGACTGATATACTTCTTCCTAAATTCCACTTGGAAGAATTCCCATGTGATACTCTCTCTTGGTGCTACTGAGGATACGGTCTTCCACCAATGGTATGCAATGTCCTTTAATAGCGACACCGCACATTTAAAACTTTCTTCAGGAGTATAAGACAGTTCGTCAAGAACTCTCATGGTATTCTCAAGCTAAAATTTAGCACATTCCGGATTGTCATAAATTGTGGCCCTAAACTCTTTAGCTCCATATTTCCTATGTTTGTCCACAGGGGGATTACCAATTCTCACGGGTACCACACCTTATGGCACTTCTCCTTCAGGTCGAGCAGAGGGTGGAGGAAATCGTGGTATATTGGGGCGGTTTCTCAAATCATCTCCAAACCATTCATCCATCATCTTAAAGAAGGCAGCTCTTCCCTCTTCTCGGCCTTCAGATACATGCCTTCTACTACTACTAGCAGTAGCTCATTAAACGGAAGCTGGAGCATTACTCTCGGCTCCCTCGGACTCATAATGAGCTTGATTGGAAGACATTTACTATATTCAAATACAATTAAAAATGGTTAGGAGATGTCACACTATCATAACCTGTATAATGGCATGTATAGATATACTCGACATATGCTACATTAGTCCTAGAACCGACTAAACCGTAGCTCTGATACTGTTAAATGTAACGCCCCTTACTCGTACCCGAGACCAGGACAAGGTACAAGGTATTAATGTGCACGAACATAACATTTCCGGGAAAATTTTGGGCTATAAAATTTTGTTCCAAATTAAAACCAATCAATCATATTCATAATGTCCCTATTATGGACCTACGAGACCCAAGACAACATTAAGAATGGTCCGGGACTAAACCGATAACATAAGAAAGTTTTTTGGAAAATTTCTTAGGTTAAGCCTCACACGCCCGTGTGGAGGCAATGCACATGCCCGTGTGCTTTGGGACACACCCATGTCCCTTACCCGTGTGGGATTAATTGAATTTATTTTTCATTTCGAACCTACAGGGGTTCTCACACGGCCGAGCACACATCCGTGTTCTTCACACGGCATAAACATGCCCGTGTTGTCGCCCATGCCCAAAAACTCGAGCATTCTATTTATGATGTCATCATGCATTTAGGGAAACACGGCCAAGACACACGCCTGTGTGCTAGGCCGTGTCCTCCATACAGTAGAGAAGCACGGCCATGTCTCTACCTGTGTTTTTACTGCCATGCATTCTGACCCAAAAATTTTAGGTGTAGGGGACACATGGCCACACCACACACCCATGGGGCTGATCGTGTGTCACACATGGCCTAGACACATGTCCGTGTGTCTATCCGTGTGGACCCTTTTAGAGGCTACAAATCTAAGCCAATGGTCACCTTCTATAACCACTCATGTTCGTGAACCTTAATGATGATTAACATGGCCTAAATATGTCCGAGTACTACCATAAATGGTCTATTGCATGTTAACCTCATCTCATCGGTTATGTACATGGTAATTTATCCTCTTTGTATTTAGGATTTCCATCTCATTCAAAAACACACTTAGACTTGGCTCATTGTTATAACTTATTGTCAATTATGACCTAACCATCCCAAGTGATTTGGCCACATTTCGTATGTCTATTTATAAGATACCACAAACAAGCACAATTAGTAGGTCATAGCATACATCAAAATGAGCCATGTCTTATGGCCATATACAAAAAGAATAAGTTTAATATTTAAACCTTTACATAGGCCAACCAATGACACATATCACAAAATAACCAAAACCTATACATGCCATTGAAAGAAAATAAAGTATCTATATACCAACGCAAGACAAGTTGATAGTGTTAACAATGCTTTAATCATCTTCCAATCTTCACGAGTCCACAAGGTCTGTAAAACAGAGAAAAGAGAGGGGGTAAGCATTAACGTGCTTAGTAAGTCCGGATAACGGGAAAGTAAACTTACTGGTTATTTAGAATGCAACCATATAAGACATTCAGGCCAAACATTCATAGTAAAATTACCTATCACATGTACTCAACCATCAAGTTAGTCTCATGCCAGTACAAAGTAACATCCTTCATAGATGAGCTTATCAATTCAAACATCTCTATTCCCATTTAATAATTTAATCCTGTCGAATTTCTTGGAATCTCGATGGATATCTCATTTACCATCAAACTAGTCCAGGCTAAATCCCCCACAACGTAACTCACGGAGAAATGTCGGGATTACCATTCCAGGCTAAATCCCCTTCAATGACATATACTCCTATGAGTTCAGGTCTAAATTACCAGTCCAGGCTAAATTCAGATCCTATTCGGATTAGCCGTCAGGGGTAAATCGGTCAAAGTACACATATTATTTAGGATGCTAGATCACTATAGGATCACCTGTCCGGGCTAGATAATTTATACCATTATTTCATTTTCGAGTAATCCATCAGACATCCCTTTTTATTCAACCGGTACATTTCATCATAACATTAATAATTCATTAGTTGTCATGCAATAAATATTACTATTATAATTCATACATGTACATACATCTTTAATTTATTTAAAGATAGTTTACCTTCGAGTTACACGAACTTACCTGGTAATTGCTTAGGTTTCGTATTTCAGTTATTCTGAAACCTTTCGTTTTCTACGATTGATCTCCGGAACCGGTTCCTTGAGGTCTATATCAGTAAAAATAAATTATTAATACCTCAGGCTATTTATTTCGGACCTAAAATTCACCCCCAGGCAAAATGACCATTTTGCCCCTAACATTTGAAAAATTTACAACTTAGTCCTTAAGCTCATAAAATGAAATACGTGCAATTCCTTGGTTACCCAAGCCTAGCCGAATGTACTATAAACTCATACTAGCCCACATTTTCCTCTATTTCACATTTCTACCACATATTTTGTACCTTTTGCAAAGATATCCTTTTAGGGATTTTTCATGAAAATCACTTAGGAAAAGATATTTAACACACATCTAACTTCATATTCCCCCATAAATAATCAAAGAACAAACATGTCACACATGAGTCATTTTGCATACATGAACCCTAGCTTAAAATATGGGTAGAAATGGAGAGAACATGTTCTTACCCTAGCTTAAAATATGGGTAGAAATGGAGAGAACATGTTTCAAGGATCTAAAAAATATAAAGAACATTAAAAACGGGGCTAGGAGTCACTTACTATTGAGCTTGGGAAGTGAAGAAACCCTAGCTATGGTGTCCCTTTGAATTTTAGTAGCAAGAGGGAGAAGAATGGCCAGTTTTTGCCTTCATTTCCCCTTTTTATTGATTTTATTACCAAATGTCCAAAATGCCCTTCGTTACTGAACTTTCAAAATTTTCCATGCATGCCCATTTTTGTCCAAAAACTTAGAAATTGGAAAAATTACTCTTTAAGACCTTCTAATTAATAATCTAAAGCAATTTCATGCAAATTGCTTCTAAAATCCAAGTTGTGCAATTTATTCATTTTGGTCCTTAATTTCCAATTAGACACCTTACACTAAGAATTTCTTCATGAAACTTTAGCACATGCTTACTTTCATATTATAGGCCTCATAATAATCATAAGATAAATATTTTGACATCAGATTTGTGGTCCCGAAATCACTATTCTGACTAGACCCAATTTTGGGATGTTACAAGCACACTTTAAAGGGACTTAAACATGATCCAAACACAACATGCCAAAACAAACAACTCCTTATTTCAAGCATCATAACCTAGTTCAATTTCCTACCAAAACATGCCACAAAGTGACCAAATCAAACCTTTCCAAACATACCATAAAGAGCCTTATAAACATGCATAATAAAGTTACCAAAATTACATAGTTTGACAAAGCATCAAATGGTACCAAACCAACATAAGTTTCTAAAATTATACATGCCAAAACTATTAACTCATTCATCAAAATACCATTACAAACACCTTATACATGCCATTATAAATCTTGGCCAAAATGCTTAAGAACTACCAAATTAACTTTTGGATAGTGTGATAGGTCTTCGATGAGCTTCCAACCGATTGAGCTTCCGAAAATCTATAAAGCAAGGAAAATAACTATGTAAGCAATGAGTGTTTAGTAAGCTCGTATAAACCTTAAACATAACTTACCATTTCTATAATCAATCATAGAATAGGTATAAACCAAAACATATGCCATAAGCTTAGTATGAGCCTATACAATATCATCAAGCTCACAAAATAGTAAGTTCATCAACATCACATATGAATTCATTTATAGCATAAGTGGATTTCATAAGATACATCACATATTCATCAACCTTTTCATAAGATTATGAACAATTCCATTTACTTACTTACCATTCCATTCCAAATGCTTAGTATAAGCCTAAACAACATCATTAATTCAAAAGTGAGTCACTTGTCCATGATATAAATGAGTTCATCCATAGCATAAGTAGAATTACATATTTAACCTCATCATTTAGATCATATATCCTTTTCACAGATTCATGATTACTTCCATTTGAATACTTACCATTACGTTCCCTTTTCATACCCGTTGAACCATCTAGAATTTCATCAGATACTCGGGAAAGCTCACACAATGTGTGTTTTTACATATAACCATAACCTTTCATTTACATCATTGCTCACACGAGCTGTGGGTCGGAATGTAAGCTACATGGTGCTACTCATACGAGCTGTAGAGTATCTGCAACAAATGCAGGACCTCAGTCATTGGTAGGACATTCAAGACTAGCACTCGAAATATGAAATCACTAATGACATGTCATTTGTATCCTAAGAATTCCTAAGGTTCAAACGAGACTTTATAACCGTCAATTCATCATAGTATGGATACATTTATAGATATTGATTCATTTATATTACATCATAGCATAGGTTCAATTAACTAACATTAAAACAAACACAGTTCATACGAACTTACCTCGATAACTAGGGCTTAGATGTAGAATCAAATTAGTTTGAAGCTTTAACTTTTCCTCAATTTAAGACCAAACATGGTTTATCTTGATCATAAATAGGTAATTTAAATCAATTATACACTTTTAGTATTCAATTTAATACACATCTCATATTTATGCAAAATTACCATTTTACCCCTAACATTTTAACTTTTTTACAATTTTGTCCTTAAGCTTATAACTTAAAGTCTAACCATTTTAATCTAAATCCATATTAATAAAAAATACAAGAGACCTTGAAACAACCCATATTTACCATCAGTTCACAATAAAACCCTAGAATTTATACCTTTAACAATTTAATCCCAATTCCATAAAATTTATCAAAACCACATAACAAAACTTGTTTATTTTTCAACAAGAATTCATAATCTATCAATTAACATAAAAACCCATCCTAAAGCATTCATGGCAAGTCCCTCAACCTTTAACAGTTTTACAAATTAACCCTCGGGCTAGCTAGATTAAGCTGAAATGATCTCAAAAACATAAAAATCATTAAAAAGGGACTGAAATCACATACCGTGAAAGCACCTTAGCTAGCCGAACTTCAAGCCCTAAAATGGCTATTCCTTTGCTATCAAAATCGATGGAAAAGACAACAATGAAGATGACACCATCTTTTAGTTTCTTTTATTTTAATTTATTTATTAAATTACCATTTTAACCTTGGTTGTTAACTATACAAAACATCAAATTCATGTCGATATTGGTTCACTAATTCATTAAATGGTGTAATTACCACATAAATCCACCAGTTTAAAATTTCATAGTTATTTGACCCTTTTACTAATAGAATTAAACTTTTATACATTTAACAATTTAGTCCTTTTTTCTTAATTAACCATTTAAACATCAAAATTTCTTAACAAAATTTTAATACAACCCTAATATAATCCCGTAAACATTAAATCAACATTAAAATAATAATTTAATCGTCAAAACTGTGGTCCCAAAACCATAGTTTTTTATACCACTAAAAACGGGCTGTTACAATTCCCATGCAATGCAATATGATATGCTATGAATGAAACACAATCATGCATGACAAAAAAAAATATAGTGCTAAACAATGGCATGCTTAACATGCTTTTAGTAATAGTTTCAGTGTATGACTTGCATACTTTCAATCAATCAATCAATGGAATCAATGGTATGTAACAAACAACAATAGACAATATACTCAGGGTATACTTAATATGCAATTCGAGCAAAGTCACAGAGATTCGCATGTTATACATGCATCCAAAGAAACATTAACAATTTTCATAATATACAATACAATGCACGTCACAAACACACAAATAATTAGCCTTAATAATATCAAACTATTTGAAAAACATGTTAATGAATTCGCATTCAGACAATCCCAAAAAGTGCTTTTAACATTTAGCCAAATCAAACAAGAATTACTCACATACACAATTCACATTTAATTAAGTCCCATACCGGAATTACGCAAGTCTGCAGTGCCAATTATAAATTCACAATTTCCCACGACTCTAAAATTGAACGAATCTAAACACACACATGGACAAATCAAGGTTAGAATCAACCTAAAATGGTGTTCGGCCAATCAATACTACATAGTGACACTTCATATCCAACTTTAGTAGATCAACTTACATTATTTTGTTACTAAACGAAAATGCGAGTTAGGTTTGTCGTCACTGCTGATCCTTGGAGTTTAGATTTGATCTTTCAACATAAAAATCATTAAAAATCGGTAAGGTAATACAACTATGACTCTAATGACAATCGACCAAAATAGAACATAATAGAGGAGAAAAACGACATAAGATTTAACTGAAAAATAACACTTATGCTTCCAGAAGACTAGATCCATGACGGTGATTTAAATGAAATCAAATGTACACTAAAACAACAAAGTGAGGGGTTTTTTAAACAAGTAAAAAGTGAAGAAAATGATAGGAAGGATTTGTAGGAAATAGAAAGAAAAACAACAACCAAAAAATGGTGTTTCAAGGGCGACAACATCTTCAATGGTGGTAACAAAGGGATCGGTTTAAGATCTGCACAAGGAAGGATTTTTGGCAGCAAACAAGACAAATTTTAGAGTGTAACACCCTAAACCCAACCTAAACGTCCAGACCAAGTCCAGAAGGTTACATCAAGGACACTAAAGACACCATATTTATAACGCAGTCAAAATGAACCATTCATCATGTAATATCCACACAATAATTAACTAATCATGAAGTCTTTCCAACATTACAATATCACAAGATACCAAATTTCCTACCAGCAGTAATTTAAAGAAAGATAAAAGCTTGACCGAGCTCTCGCGGCGCCGTCCCCTTCAAGTTTAAGTACCATCTGAAATCCAATCAATAATAAAATGAGTTATGAACTCAATGCGTAAAAGAAGTTTGTTCAACTAGAACACATTTATAAAATAGTTCTGAATTCAAAGCTTCGGTTTGGTATAGAACTAATTTCAGTTCAGGTTCAGAAATAGATTAGTTATATATATATAAGCAATCTCGGTTTCATATACACTACAGATCAGATTTAGATGGAATATTCCTACCCCCGTCTGCTACCTACCGTCTTTAGCCATCCCAATACACTGTTAAGGACATTCAATGCCCAACCAACCCTACACACCTTAGAGTGTCCATTTGACACTTGTACAGAGGCACAACTTAGTTGCTAGATCGAAATGCGACAAAGCACCAGAACCAGATTTATACGTATTGTGGCTTAGCCACTGATTCAGAGCAGATTACTTCCTTCTTCACAATATCCCAACTCATGCAAATGTAGAGTTCAAATATCCATAAAATGCATTGTTGTTCTAAATTATTTCAAAAGTAGATAAGACAGTTCAACATCAGAATAAGTATCACAGTACACATACAATTATGTTATTCATACATCAGTCTCAGAGTACCAGGCAGTTCTCATATAATCAAATCCAATCATTCATACATTGGGGACGGAAGTATCAGTGTTGAGCAACACTCACGGCCTTAAAAATAGGTTTCAGGCCCCATTAACATGCCACACGGACTGGACACACGCCTGTGTGACTTACACAGCCTGGGCAGACGCCCATGTCCCTGGCCGTGTGGCCTTAAGCCATAACCAGTGAGTTATACAGTCCAAACACATGCCTGTGTCCATTGCCCATGTGAACCTTGCACTAATATGGCCATACGGCCTAGACATATGCTTGAGTGCCTTGCCTGTGTGATGCCAAATCAATAAACAGTGAGTTACATGGCCAACTACATAGCCTAGCACACAGCCAAGTGGCTCATACGGCCTGGCATACATGCCCGTGTGCCTGGCCATGTGGCGTCGACAACCATATTTTTTGGCATGCATCTAGAGAGATTTTAAAGCAACAACAACTAAGAGAGTCTCTGAAGCCTAAAATGACCATCCAATAACTCAATCAACCAACTTTATCGACAATAACGCACAGTTTACACGAAATACTTTATGTCAAAGGTTTTGACACGAAACCTTCTACGAAATCAAACTTACCGGAAAGTCAACAATGATTACTCAATTTGTCGAGTTGAGGTTTGCTACACCCGACACCCCCGCCTAAGAGGAAACCAAATGACTAATTATCAGAGATTACACAATACACTTGAGATGCCCAATTCAGAACATAAACCTCATAATTTAACTAATTGATAATGAAACTTACTAACTTTTCAATCAATGCAATTAACAATGTATAACTTCATCTAGACCCATACTTACTTACGACCGTGATCAAAATGAAGAAGAAAATTAAAGAATAAAAAAGAATAGGAAGCAGGAAAAAGGAAAAAAAAATAAAGAACAGTGACTAGAAGAAATGAATGGAAGATGACGAAAATTTAAATTCCTAATAACTTCTAGTCAGATACTAGCACTTAGCAAAAAGAATGTTCCCTATCACATACCTTGGGATTCGAACTCAAAACTAGACAGAATACTGGCAAATGCTTAACCAGTGAACCAGTAGGCTCATTCTTGTCATAGGTTTACACTAAATTAAACTTAATTATATAATATATGGACAAGGGTTGTTTTAAAAAATAATAAAAGTGTTAACAATGTGACTTGAACTCCAAACCCTAATCACATAAGTAGAGCACACAACCACAAATACAGAGAATTAATTACTGCAAATTCTCACAATTAAATTCTCAAAATTTTTGGGGTGTTACAACTCTCTTCGCCTAAAAGAAATTTAAACCTCGAGATTTACCTGACCCAAATAGATACAGATACTGTCGTCTGATCGATTCTTTAGGTTATCACGTGGCCTTCTCAATACCATGGTTTCGCCATAAAACTTTTACTAGATGAACAATTTTCTTTATCAGTACCTTAACATCACGTTCCAATATTTGGGGAGGTTCTTTTTCAAATGTTAAATCCGGTCGCAATTCGATCTCGTTAACTGGAACAATATGTGACGGATCCAACCGATACCGTCTCAGCATCAAGAAATGAAACACATCATTAATTCATTCTAGCTTTGGCAATAATTTTAATTGATACGGAACTAGTCCAACACACTTCAAGTTATGGTAAGGCCTAATAAACCTCGGACTTAGCTTGCCCTTGTGTTGAAATCATAAGGATTTTTTCCACGGCGATACCCTCAAAAATACCTGATCACCTACAAAAAACTTGATGTTCTTTCTTTTTAAATTAGCATAAGACTTCTGCCGATCAAATGTGACTTTCAAATGGTCTCAAATTACTTTCACAGTGTTTTTAGTTTCAAAAACTATCTCAGGACCTAAAACTAGACAAGTGACGCATCACTGTATACAGTAGACTTCTGACCAAATTTAGGTTGAACTAAGACAAGAGCTTGTGTCAGAACAGACTTGAGCTTACCGAAACTAGACTGTTGTGCCTCAGACCACACGAATGGAGCATTCTTATGCAGCAGCTTTGTCAGAAGTGATGCAATTAGAGAAAATCCCTCGACAAAACTTTGATAGTAACCGACTAAAGCCAGGAAGCTACGAAGCTCAAATTCATTTTTTGGTTGTTTCCACTCAACAATAGCTTCTATTTTCTTGGGATCGACTCGGATCCCTTCCACAGTTACCACATGACCCAGAAAAGTGACTTCCTGTAACCAAAACTCGCACTTACTAAACTTGGCATACAACTGTTTTTCTAAGAGTATCTGAAGTACAATGCGAAGATGATTATCATGCTTAGTTTTAGTTTTAGAGTAGATTAGGATATCATCGATAAAAAACACTACTAATTGGTCCAAGTACGATTGAAACACCCAATTTATTAAATTCATAAACACCGTGGGGCATTCGTCAAATTGAAACGCATCACTAAGAACTCGTAATGATCGTAACGAGTCCTAAAGGCAGTTTTGTACACATTATTCTCTTTGAACTTGAGCTAATGGTAACTAGAACGTAGATCAATTTTGAAGAAGACGGATGCTCCTTGAAACTGGTCAAACAAGTTGTCAATCCTCAGTAACGTGAAACTTGTTCAACTATCTATTGTCTATGCACATTCTCATCGACCCGTATTTTTCTTAACAAATAGTACCGATGCCCCCTACGGAGACATGCTCAGTTGGATAAACCTTTTGTCGAGAAGTTCCTGAAGCTGAGGTTTTAGCTCGATCAGCTCCTTCGGTGCCATGCAATAGGGTGCAATGCACACTGGAGCCATACCTAGTAACATATCAATATCAAATTCCACCTCCTGATCTGAAGGTACCCCGGGTATTCCTTAGGAAAAACATCTGGGAATTCCCTTACAGTACAGAAAGTTCCCACAGAAAGCTTTGCGGGAACAGAATCAGATACATAGGCAAGGTATGCCTCGTACCCCTTTCGGACTAACTTATTTGCTACAAGAGCGGAGATTACATTAGAGAGGTAATCTCGACGCTCACCAACAATAACCACCTCGTCATTCTCATCTGTTCTCAGAGTAACTCTCCTAGTTAAATAATCTAGATTGACCTGATATTCTACAAGCCAATGCATTCCCAGAATCAAATCAAACTCATTAAAGGGTAACTCTATCAGATCAACTAGAAATACTATAGAACTTTAAGGGTACCCGCCTATATATTCTATTAACCTGTACTAACTGTCCCAAAGGACAAATCATAGAAAACTCTCTAGTATTATTTTCAGTAGTTAAACCAAGATTTGCAGAAACAACACTAGCTATATACGAGTGAGTACAGCCAATATATATGAGAGCATAGTACAATACAAAATGAATAAAGAATATAAGAGCAGTCCTCGCGGCGTCTTACCGTATATACTAGAGCCTATTGATGAGCCTCAGTTTGACCTGCACCTCTACCCAGTGCTCTCTGTCCTCTCCTAGATCCATTACCACCTCTACTAGCACTACGACCTCTAGATGGTTGTTGAACCACTCTCGGAGGCTGAATAGAATCCAGAGTTGGAGTTTGTGCTGCAACTGGCACTTGATCTGTTCTACGGGGGTGATCCCTAACCTAGTGCTTCACCGACCCACAATAGAGGCATGCTCCTAACTTCCTCTAGCATTTTCCCGGATGGTGTTTCCCACAATCACTGCACAGCTGAATCTCAGTACCTACAGCTGGTGTCTCGGCTCTCGGGTCCTGTTAAATCTCACCCATTTCTTGTGGCGCTGACTAGGACCAGAAGGACCAGAATCTCTCTTAATTTCGCTCTGATCCCTCTCACGATCACACCGCTCGCATTCAGTGTGCTTCACTTCTTCCACTATCTTTACTTTGTCAACTAGAACTAGAAAAACCCGCTCCCACTAAAGAGGTACCAGAACTCGCAGATCATATCTCAATCCCTCCTTAAACCTCACGCACTTGCTGTAGTCAGACTTTACCAAAGTCTGTGCATACCTACTTAGTCGTAGAAACTCAGCTTTATATTCAACCATAGATCGTTCGCCCTGAACTAGGCTCATAAACTCATATCGGTGAGCCTCAACATAACTCGCCCCTTCATACTTACCTTGGAAGGCGTTCTTGAAATAATCCCAGTTAACCTGTTCAGGCTGAGTACCTTGCTCAATTGTCAACCACCACTGGTAAGCTTCGTCCCGGAGTAGGGATACAGGACCCTTCAATTTCTGAGTGGGAGTTCAGTCAAGATCAGTCATAATACGCTCAGTAACCTTGAGCCAATATTCAGCAACAATAGTAGCGACTCCTATGACGCCCCTGAACAATTCAGCCCTATTCGACTGGAGTCATTCAGTAACTGACCCTCAGGCTTTTGATCCTGAATGGGCCCCTGTGACCTTTTTCAATGCTTGAATCATGGCTAGGGACAATGCGTCGTCCCCAGTCGTCGAGGTCTAGGACTCTGTCTCACTAGTAGGAGTACCAATTGTTTCACTGGCCTCCAAGTTAGGCATACTACCCACAGAGGATGTCTCCGCTCAAGTTCCTCATCAGCGTCCTCGACACCCTCGAATACATCATCCACGACTACCGTGCAAACTCATTATGGCAATCTAGTTACAATGTCAAAGTGCACATATCAGTTCAAACATCCAACGGGATGATTTCACTAATTCACATAAAAACATTTAAACAGACAACAATTTAGGTAATACAATCATTCAACATAACAAAAATACTTACAGGATTAGCGCGGAGGCTCAGTTATTCATTAAAGTCTTAGTTTCAAGATTAATTCAGATAGTAACTTATCACCTAATTACTTTATCACACATTATGAGCCCCAAACACAGTCCTAGTGTTGACAAATCTAGCTTTGATACCACTAAATGTAACACCCTAAACCCGGCCTAAATGTCCAGACCAAGTCCAGAGGGTTACATCAAGGACACTAAAGACACCACATTTATAACGCAGTCAAAATGAACCATTCATCACGTAATATCCACACAAAAATTAACTAAACATGAAGTGTTTCCAACATTAGAATATCACAGAATACCAAATTTCATACTAGTAGTAATTTAAAAAAGATAAAAGCTTGACGGGGCTCCCGCGGCGCCATCTTGTTGAAGTTTGAGTACCACTTGAAATCCAATCGATAATAAAATGAGTTGTGAACTTCGTGTGTAAAAGAAGTTTATTCAACTAGACCACATTTATAAAATAGTTCCAAATTCGAAGATTCAGTTTGGTACAGAAGTAATTTCAGTTCAAATTCAAAACTGATTAGTTATATGTATAACCATTATCGGTTTCATATATGCTACAGATCAAATTCAAATGCAATATTCTTACCCCCATTACTACACACCGTAATTGGCCATCCCAACAGACCTCTAAAGACATTCAATGCCCAACAAACCTTGCACTCCTTAGAATATCCGTTTGACACTTTTACAAAGACACAACTTAGCTGCTAGATCGAAATGCGGCAAAGCGCCAGAATCAGATTTATATGCATTGTGGCTTAGCCACTAATTTAGAATAGATTACTTCCTTCATCACAATATTCCAACCCATGCAAATGCAAAGTTCAAATATCTATAACATGTATTCAGTCATTCTAAATTGTTTCAAAAGTAGATAAGATAATTCAACATTAAAATAAGTATCACAGTACACATATAATTATGTTATTCATACATCAGTCTTAGAGTATCAGACAGTTCTCATATAATCAAATTCAATCATTCATACATTGGGGAGGCCAATATCAGTGTTGAGCAACACTCACAAGCTCAAAAATAGGTTTCGAGCCGCATTAACATGCCACACGACCTGGACACAGGCCGTGTGACTCACAGGATTTGGGCACAAGCTCGTGTCCCTGGCCGTGTGGTATTAAACCATAAATAGTGAGTTACACAGCCAAAATACATGCCCATGTTCGTTTCCCGTGTGAACCCTGCACTACTATGGCCACACATGGCCTGGACACACTCCTGTTTGCCTTGCCCGTGTGGCCCCAAGTAGATAAATAGTAAGTTACACGACCAACTAGACGACCCGGCACACGGTTGTATGGCTCACACGGCCTAGACACATGCCGATGTGCCTGGCCGTGTGGCACCGATAGCCATATTTTTCGGCAATTGAAACTTGTAAAGTTTAAGGTTTTCGGCATGTACCTGGAGAGATTTCAAAGTAACTACAATGAGAAGAGTCTCCGAAGCCTGAAACGATTATCCAAGAACTTAATCAACCAACTTTATCGATAATAATGCACATTTTACACATAATACTTTATGTCGAAGGTTTCGACACGAAACCTTCAACGAAATCAAACTTATCAAAAATTCAACAATGGTCAGTTGATTTTTCGAGTTGAGGTTTACTACTCCCAACACCCTCTCCTAAGAGGAAACCAAGCAACTAATTATCAGAGATTACACAATATGCTCGAGATGCCCAATTTAGAACATAAACCCTAAAATTTAACGAATTGATAGTGAAACTTACTTACTAACCTTTCGATCAATGCAATTAACGGTGTATAACTTCGTCTAGAACCGTACTTACTTACGACCGTGATCAAAATGAAAAAGAAAATTAAAGAATCAAAAAGAAAAGGAAAGGAAAGTAGGAAAAAGGAAAAAAAATAATAGTGACTAAAAGAAATGAATGCAAAATGATGAAAATTTTAATTCCTAATAACTTCTAGTCAGATACCAGCACTTAGCAAAATGAATGTTTCCTATTGCATACCCAAGGATTCAAACTCGAAACCAGATAGAATACAGATAGATGTTTAATTACTGAACTAGCAGGCTCATTCTTGTCACAGGTTTACACTGAATTGAACTTAACTATATAACACATGGACAATGGTTGTCTTAAAAAATAATGAAATTGTTAACAACGTGACTCGAAGTCCAAACACTAATCACAAAAGTAGAGCACATAACCACAGAAATAGAAACTTAATTACTGCAAATTCTCACAATTAAATTCTCAAAATTTTTGGGGTGTTACATAGAGGTTGGAAATAGTGATTAAATGGCTATAAAAATAGCAGCAATAATAGACAATAGAAGAAAAATAAAAGAGAAGAAATTAGCATCATTACGAGTGGAGAACAGGGAGAGATAATGGAGGTTTAATGGCAGCAATGAGAGGCTGATTTTGGCATCTCAAAGGACGATTTTAGGGTAGCAAAGAGGATGATTTTGTGATTAAAAATACTAGCAATAAGGATTGAATAATGGTAACATGATAATAGAGCAATAATGCAGCATAATAATGGTGAGAATCACACTATTTGGGATGACACAATGAAGAAGAAAGGGGAAAATTGAGAAAGAATAAGAGAGGGAAAGGAGAGGGATGACAAAGAGAGGAAAAAGAGTGAAAAAAGAAGAAAAGAAAACTTCAAAAAAATTTAGTTTTAATCTGTTTTTCTTAAAAAAACTGATAGTATTTTTGTTAAACTAGATAAAATATGTTATTTTATTCAAACTTATCAGGAGATCTTTAGTGTTTGAGTTAGACTGAAATTTGAACAAATATGGATGGCTAAAGCTCAACTGAAAAAGAAATGTGAGTGAGGGGAATCAAACTCGAGTCTCAAGGAAATACACTATTTAACCACTAGGTCAGATCTCATTTTTGTTTAAACTCTTACAACATTTATTTTTAAAATAGGGTGTTACACCTACTAGAGTTCGGAGAAAAATTGCACAAAATAAGAATAATGCAAAGTAAGGAATTTGAACTTAGGTTTCAAAGATAAACTCACTAACTCTTAACTGCTAGGCCAATTTTTCTATAATTGCTCAAAAATAACTTTAAAAGTCAGAACAAAAAAACTTCCAGCTCACTAACCCAATTTTTAGGATGTGATAATCCCACATTAATCCCACTACTTTTATTGACCTTAGAATTTGATCCTTAGGTCACAATTGCTAATTCTATGAACAAAACTCTTTACAGCTAATTTTACAGAATTAAACTCTCTACTATTATCTTAGCCACCATACTTTTCATTGCTTACGTTACTCATGGCTTCATCCTTATAGTTTTCACAAATCGATTCATAAATCTACCTATTGTGTTTTCCTAAGCTATTGAGTCAAATATCATTGTTGAAAGTGTCTTGACCCAACCACAAATTGACTTTATTTTTCTCATCATATTGTTTTTGTTAAAACCACATTTATATTTAAAAATATTTCACCTAGCCTTCAAAGCCCAAATGACGTTGATTTATCTTAGTGGTTAGACCTTATTCCTACAAATCAAGCCAACTCATTCAATTGGTGTCTTCTCTTGATCAGACAACCACTTGATCATCAGTTAAGCCCATGACATCGCAAACTCTAATCCCCACAGGCAACACCGTTAGAGTTTGTTGCAAGATGGTCATTTATGTAATAACTCACATATATGGTGGATAAGAAAAGTGAGAACTATAATGTGAACAAATCAAGAACGAGTAGTCCCGTAGACAACAATGATGGGATTCATCTGGTGGATAGGCCAAATTCAAGAAGATTAGTAGATTGTCAATTAGCGAACTATTTAGCAGACATCCATTGTCAGAATATTTGGTGGATTGTCCAAATGCAAACAAGATTCGTAGATACACAATACGTGGTCTACCTTGTGAATTGACATGCTCTAAGCTATAGAAGAATAAACCATCAAGAAGCTAACCAACTATGGAAAGTTAAGATGTTACAGAATATCTCGATGTTTTGATGCACATTGGTAAGTTACCAACTTCTTTAGAAAAGTTGTTAGCTAATTTTATTTATCTTAAATTTTATAGGATAATTTTAGCGGTGCTGATTGGATAGAAAATAAAAAAAATGAGCAGGTTGTATATTTCAAGTTCCTAAGCTTGCCAACTTGTTAAGTTGTAGTTGGTAATATTTTTCCTATTTAAGGCTATATTTTGTTTGTAAATTATGTACGAAAAAAGAAAAATATAGCAAGTCAAATTTGATTGCTAAATTTGGTTTGTCTTCCATTTCTTCCTTTACGAGAAGAACCAATAGTTGGTACCTAAATCCAGTCGTCTCTGAGGGTCATTTTTATTTTATTGTTGTTGTTAGAATGTCTTCAACTAGTTTTACACCTCTTTAACCACCAGCTTTTAACGGTGAAAACTATTATATTTTGGTAGTTAAGATGAAGACCTACCTACAACCTTACAAGAAATGGAAGGTTGTGAATGCGTATGTTGAGCCACCACTGTTGAAAGCTAATTCACTAATAGCACATATCAGAAAACATAGTGATGATCGTGCTAAAAAGTTCAAGGTGATGTCATGTATTCAGAATGATGTTTCTGATGTGATCATTACTAGGATCATGACCTGCAAAACTCCAAAGCAAGCTTGAGACAAGTTGAAGGAAGAGTTCCAAGGTACAAAGAAGACAAGGCAGTAGCAATTTATCAACGTGAGGAGGGATTTTGAGAACCTGAAGATGAATGAGTCTAAGACTGTCAAGTAGTATTATGACAGAATCATGGTTGTTTTAAACAATATCAAATTGCTTGGAGATCAGTTTGTTGATAGCAGGGTAGTAGAGAAAGTAATGACAAAACTTTCAGAGAGGTATGAGCAAAAAATATCATCTCTTGAAGACTTGAGAGACCTATTTATGATCTCTCTACCAGAGCTAATAAATGCCCTATACGTGTAAGGAAAAAAGGAGAGCAGCCAGGTAGGACGAGCATGCTTAGAGAGCCTTTAAAGCAAGAAATAAGGAAGGCTCGAGCTCTTTGAATTACAAAGAAAAGAAAGGCTAGATAGACAAGAAAGAAAAGCCAATTAGAGATGGTGGAAAAAAGAAGTATCCACCATGCTCTCACTACAAAAAGACCACTCATCTGGAGAAATATTGTTGGTTCAGACTAGACATACAGTGCAGAGCTTGTAAGCTGCTTGGTCACATGGAGAAGGTATGCAATAAAAAAATGTAGACACAACAACACAATGTTCAAGCTCAGACTGTTAATGGGAACCATGATCAAGAGGAGCAAGTGTTTGTAGCTTCATGTTTTGCATCAAGAAGTAGAGGTACAAAAGGATGGTTGATTGATAGTATTTAGAAAGATTAATAGAAGTTGCATTTCAAAAGTGAGGATTAAAAATGGTGAACTCATTCAAGCTAAGGGTAAAGGTGATGTGTTGATCAACATGCCATTAGGTACTAAAGTAATTTCAGATGTTCTTTTAGTACCTGAAATAGATTATAATCTCTTTAGCATTGGTCAATTTCTTGAGAATAAATACTTTGCTATTTTTAAAGATAGTGTGCAAGTTATCATAGTTTCAATGAAAGGAAAAAGTTTTATGTTGGACTAGAACTTGGTAACCTCAAATGCCTATACCTATTCAATATATGAAACAAATCTTTCGCACAAAATTTTGGGACATGTGAACTTTAAGTCCCTTAGTCAAATGTGCAAGTTAAATTTCAGTTGAGAATATGGCCAGAATCAAAGCTTAAAATGACAATTGCAAAGTGTGTCAACTTGGGAAGCAAGCGAGGCTTCCTTTTCCAGCGAATAAAGTCTAGCGTGCCAATGAAAAACTAAATTTGGTCCATTTTGATGTATGTGAACCAATGAAAACACCTTATTTGAATGTCGGTGATACTTTATTTTGTTTATTGATGATTGCACAAGGTATTGTTGGATTTAATTTTTGAAACAAAAAACATATGTAGCTAAATTTTTTTGGAGGTTTAAAGTACAAGCTGAAAAATAAGATAGACAACAAACTGAAGATGATAACGTTTGGTAATGGAACCAAATACACTTCAAACAAATTCAAAACTTAAAAAGCTAAGATACATCACCAGCTCACTAACAATTACACTCCACAGTAAAATGAAGTGTGTGAGAGGAAAAATAGGACTATGATGGAGATGGTGAGGTATTTGTTTTTTGAAAGCAAGGTACCAAAAATGTTTTGGGCTGAGGCAATAAACACTTCAGTTTATTTGTCGAATAGATTGCCAACCAAGGCTGTCAAGGAAATGAATCCATTTTAAGCTTGGTTCAGGTACAAACCTTCAGTTTCTCACTTAAAAGTATTTGGTTGTATATGTTTTGTTTATGTTCCACAGGTGAAAAGAAGCAAACTTGAGAGATGATTGTAGCCTGGGATATTCCTTGGATACAAGAACAATAAAAAAGGGTACAGGATCTATGACCTTTTTTCTAAGAAAATTATGGTGAGTAGGGATGTTGTGTTTGATGAAGAGAAAACATAGAGATGGGATGCTATTGAAGTTAAGATGCTTGAATAAAGAGAGCTTGAACAAAGGTTACAACCTGCAAATGAACAAATTAAAGAAGAAGTCTTTGATGACATACCCGTAAAAGGAACACGATTAATTGTAGAAATCTATCAGAGGACTGATGTATCAAATCTTTAACCAGTGAATTTCAAATAGGTGAAAGCAATAGAAGGCTGGATGGATGTAATGAAAGCTGAGTTGAGCATGGTTTGCAAGAACCAAACATGAGAGCTTGTTGATAGGCCATCACATAAAAAAGTTATTGGTGTTAAATGGGTAATCAGAACCAAGCTCAATTTTGATGGTTCACTCAACAAGTTAAAGGAAAGGTTGGTTGTGAAGGGTTTCTGACAGTAGTTTGGTGCTGATCACATGGAGATATTTGCTCCAGTAGCAAGGTTGGGTACAACTAAACTGCTGTTAGCTTTCTTGTCTCAAATGGGGTAGAAGATTCATTAGCTAGTTGTGAAGTCAACCTTTTTAAATGGCTACTTATAAAAAGAAATCTATGTGAAACAGCCTCCTAGTTTTATTGTTAAAGGAAGTTAATGCAAGGTATGCAAGAATTGAAAAATACTTGCAAAATTTAGGATTTGACAAAAGCCTCAGTGAGCCAACTCTCTATGTGAAGAACGTTGAAAAGGTCACAACATTAATAGTTTTTTTTTGTATGTTGATAACTTGCTTGTAATTAAGAGTTGTGATGATTTGGTGAAGGAATTCAAGTTGTAGATGGAGAAGATACTTAGGATGCCAGATCTTGGAGAAATAAGATATATCTTTGGCATGGAAGTACAACAAGTGTAACGTCCTGAATTAGGGCCTAGTTCGAATAGTGGTTTTGAGACCACAAATCTAAGATGGTAATAATTATTTAATGATTATTATAAGGTCTATGATATGTCTCTATGCTTGTGTGAAAATTTCATGAGGAAATTTTATGTGAAAAGTGCTTGATTAGACTTTAAGGACTAAATCGAATAATTTGTAAAACTTGTGTTCTAGAAGCAATTTGCATGAAATTGAATTAGATTATTAATTAGAGGCCCTTAAAGAGTAATTTTACCAAGTTCTAAAAATTTGGACAAAAATGGGCTTGGAAGGGTAAAATTTCAAAGAATGGTAAAAATGGCATTTTGGTCATTTAGGGGTAAAATGAATTGAAAGACAAAAATTAAAAGCAAAATGTGTCCATCTTACTCCCCTGTCCGTGTGAATCAAGAGTGGAGCCATGGCTAGGGTTTCCAAGCTTCCAAGCTCAATAGTAAGTGATCTCGACCCCGTTTTTAACGTTCTATGCATTTTTGAAATCCCGGTAACATGCTCTACTCATTTCTACCATTATTTTGAGTTAGGTTTTATGTTTAAAAATTTATCCATGCATGACATGCTAGTATTTTGATGTTTAATTGTAGAATATGAAAGATTGGAGTGTATTTAACACCTTTTACTAAGTGATTTTTCATGAAAAAGCCTAAAAAGGACTAAATTGAAAATTGCGTAAAATAGGTAACTAAAAATCTATTTTAATGAGAAATGTGGACTGCCATAAGCTTGAAAATGGTTTGGCTAGTCTTGGGTAATCAAGAAATTGAACATATTTCATTTTACGAACCTAGGGACTAAATTGCAAATATGTGAAAGTTTAGAGGCAAAATTGTAAATTTTCTAAAATATGATTTTTTGGGTCAATTTGAATAATGTGAGTCCTAAATAGGCTATTTTTTCGGGCTTAAATTGGGAAAATACAAGTTTTAGACTAAAATGGTAAATTTGTCGTTTTCATATTCGAGGTAAGTTTACATGATTTAATGAGCATATTATTCATGTTATTATTTTTATACATGAAATATATCTTGTTATGATTGTATTGAGTTTGATGTTAATGGAAACTTGATGGAAATTGACATTTTAAATGAAATGAATAAGTTTGTATGAAAACTAGGTGATATGTTATTTTTATTGTATGGATTAATGCTCAAATAAACATTACAATGTGTATTCATGCATGAATTATAATGTTAATAGACATTCTGAAATAATACATGGGAAAGGTTGTACTAATGAAAAGTTGATAAAGTGTCCCGGTTGAATAAAAAGGGATATCCGATGGATATATCACTTCTTACATGATATGAGATCCTGCATGTGTTACAGTAAAGGATTTAGCCCCGACAGGTAATCCATAGATCTCAGTATAGAAAGGATCTAAGCCTGGACGGATGTTTCTATGTGTGCATTATGGATTTAGCCAGGTAATCCAATTGAGGACTGAATTTAGCCTGGACAAGTAATTCAGATCCAAGCTTATGAGAGCAATTGTTGTTGAAAGGGATTTAGCTTGGACTGGTAATCCCAACATTGCTCTATGAATTTATTCTACGGGGGATTTAGCCTAGACTGGTAATCCCACTGTAAGATGTAAGGTTCGTGAGAGTGCGTATTGAGATGATCACTTGTATGAATTGACAGTAAATGGGCTATCCATCGAGATCCCCAAGAAATTTAACGGGATTAACATGAGAAATAGAAATGGAAATACTTGAAATGATAAACTCATCTATGCTTAGATGATACTAGTATGATGCATATGATTGTCATGTTTAGATGAGTGGTTGTGCTAAAAGATAGCATCGGTACGTACTCGAAACCATGAACATGTGTTTGACATGTGAAATGAAATGGACTTGCGGTAAGAATGCAAATAGTTGAATGATACATATGAGAATAATATTTTTATGGTAATCTTATGATGAACATCATTTTGTTGCTCTAAAACTGTTTGGACAACAGTAATAGTCTAACTTTGAAAATCCACTAAAAATTGTGAAAGTTGAATTAAATGCTGAATTAAATATGAAAGGAAAGCTTATTGAGTCTAGTTTCACATAGCAGAAACAATATAAGCAAAAGGATTTAATATTATGAGATATTCAAATTCTTGTGAGGCAGAGTCAGAATGAGTTTGGAATCCCCTATTCTGACTTGGGAAAATCACTATAAATTGTACAAAAATAATTATGGGTTAGAATTAATACTAATAATTCCTTAATCAGTATATTTTAATAGAAATAGATGGGAACATTATCCAAATCCTGTACTAAGAGATAATTAAGTTTTAGTGAAGAGAGGTCGGAATTGTTGGACAGCGAAGCAGGGGAGACTTTAAAGAATTAACTGTACTTATTGGCTAGATAAAAAATTATGAAAATTTTATGATAAAAATATATGTGAGTCTAGTTTCTGGGAAAAGTAATGGACCTTAATTTGGAGTTCTGTAGCTCCAGATATAAATGATTTAGTGGCTGTGACTCAAGAAAATAGCTTGGCTCGATTTTTAATAAATAGAGAGAAATTGAAATAGCATATTAATTCCTTGCTTATTATTTTCATGCGAGCTTACTAAGAGTAAAGCTTACTCCCTCCTTTCCATTTCTTTTAGTGTTGTCAGGTCAGCTCGAGGTTGGAGAATGTCGGAGGCAACATCACACTACCAAGCTATCACTTTGGGATATTGATACATAGGTTGTGAAGTTTCAAGTGAGTGGCATATATAGGGATTAGATTTTATGATATGTGTTCTATGATTTGGGCAAATGTATTGGGTTATTTTGATTTATTGTATATGGCCATAGGGTGTGGCTCATATTAAGTATGGTTTGTAAATCTATCTATCCATGCTATGTTATAATGTTTTTGATGAAATGACGTGAGCATGATGGTTGGCCATGCATGATTGGTGTTATGACATGCATGTGTGATGAATGCTTCATGACCATTCGAAGTGGTCATGACCATGGTTAATATATAATAGGGCTAGTAAGATAATAATGCCTTGAACGTGAATGCTGGATGGATAAGTTGATAATCATGGTATAAGAGAATAAGTGGTAAAGTATTTGACTTGGTCAAATAAATGAGATATGGTATGCCTAGAATCGATATAATGTGAGAATATGTAAAATGTGAATGATGCCTTGAAAATGTCATGTTGTGTCTCAATAAAGAGTGTTTTAATCACTAAAATGTTGCTATGAATTGTGATTATGACATGTATAAAGTTGTAAGAAATTTTGGGTAACATGAAGGCTTGAAAAATGGCCTAAGTGTTGGCCACACGGCATGGTGACATGGGCGTGTGGCCCGACCGTGTGGTTCAAATTGTGTGCTGACGTCATAAACAGAGAGTTACACGGCTTGAGGACATGGGCGTGCTCTTATGTCCACACGGGCGTGTGATCCTCTTTTATGAGAAAAATTTCTAAGTTTTCCCAGAACATTCCAAAATTCTCAATTTAGTCCCAGACTATATTTAATGCTTGTTTTAGGCCTCGTAGGCCCATAATAGGAACACTATGAATATATTTGATTGTTATTAATTTGGAAAAAAATTTATGGCTCGGATTGCATGGTCATTTGCGTTTAAGTCTGGTAATACCTCGTTCCTGTCCTGGCATTGGACACGAGTAGGGGGTGTTACAACAAGTATAGGAAGGGATATTTATCCATTAACAAATCTTTTCCTTGAAGATCTTGGAATGGTTTTGCATGTAAAGGTGCAAATTAACAAGCATGCCTATGGCACTTGGAGAAAAGCTTTGCAGCAATGAAGATTTTGAGAAGGTCAATGTGAAGAATTATAGAAGTCTCATTGGTTTCTTGTTGTATTTAACAACGCAACTAGATATTATGTATGCAGTAGGTCTGTTATCAAGGTTCATGCACTGCTACAATATATCACATTTTAAGGCTTCTAAGAGGGTGTTGAGATATATCAAATGAACTGCCAACTCTGGTGTTTGGTTCATGAAGGCGAATATATTGAAGCCTGTTGGCTACACTGACAGTGATTGGGCAGGATCAGTGGATAATATGCGAAGCACCTTTAGATATCTCTTTTCACTTGGTTCTGGTGTGTTCACCTGAAGTTCCAAGAAGTAACAAATTATTGCTCATTGCACGGCTGAGGTGGAGAACATGGTTGCAGAAGCAACGGTCAACCAAACAATTTAGTTGAGAAAACTTCTAAGTGACTTGAATCTTGTACAAGATGAAGCAATACATATTTTGTGTGATAATCAATTCGTTGTTGCAATTGCAAAGAACCATGTCTTTCATAGAAAAACAAAGCACTTTAAGATCAAATATCATTTTATGAAGAAAATTGAACAGAGTAAGGAAGTGAATCTAGTTCATTGTAATATAGAGAGTCAGGTGGCGGACATTCTGACCAAGCTTCTTGGAAAAGCAAGTTTTGAGAAGTTGAGGAATGTAATCGGCGTTCGCAGCATAAAGGCCAAGGAAGAGTGTTGTGAGATGGTCAATCATGCAATAGCTCGCATATATGGAAAACAAGCCAACTGTAAAATATCATGAAAACAAATCAAAAGTAAGTAGTCTCATGGACAACAATATTGTAAGTCATCTGGCAGTTAGGCCAGATGCAAGAAGAATGGCGGACTATTAACTATCTAGTGGGCTATCTGGTGGATTGGCCAAGTGCAAACAGGACTCGTGGATAGACAAGACACTAGCTGCCTTGTGAATTGGCATGCTCTAAGCTATAGAAGGGCAAACTATCAAGATGCTAACTGACTATACAAAGCTGAGATGCTGCAAACTATCTTGATGTTTTAATACACGTTTGCAAGTTGCCAACTTTAGAAAAGTCATTAGCTTATTTTATTTATCTTAAATTTGATAGGATGATTTTAGTGGTGCTAATTGAATAGAAAACAGTCAATAAGTTGTATATTTCAAGTTCCTAGGCTTACCAACTTGTCAAGTTGTAGTTGGTAATATTTAAATCATGTACTAAAAAGGAAAAATATAGCAAGTCACATTTGATTACTAAATTTGGTTTGTCTTTCCTTTCTTCTTTTGCAAGAAAACCAATAGAGTCACCTACATCATTACTCTCACCAACCTCTTTGTCGGTCCACTTGGAAGAGACACCTTCAGTTGTCGTGTGGCTCCCATATCTCATCACAAGTAAGTAACTCATCTTTGATACCATCTCTATTAACCCCACGACCTCCTGCTCTTCCACATCGTCTTACTACAAGATATTAGAATATTATATTTAAGCCTAAACATGCAATAGATTACTATGCATTAGTTGTTTCTACTGCTAATCATATTATTCCTAGAACTTATACACAACTAGTTAAGCATAAAGAATGGTGAAATGCAATGAAAGAGGAGATCAAATCCATGGTGAAAAATAATTCTTGGTCACTAGTTCCACCTTCACTTTCTCAGAATGTTACTAGTGTAAATAAGTATTCAAAATCAATAATAAAGTTTATGGTTCTCTTAAGCAATACAAAGAACATCTAGTTGGAAAAGGCTTTTACCAATGACCAAGCATTGATTTCAATGAGACATTTTATCCTTGTTGTCAAGCATACCGCAATATGACGTCTCTTACTTTTTCCATTTATTATAAATGGCCTCTTTATCAAATATGTCAACAATATTTATTCAAGGTACATTAGAGAAAAAGGTATATATGAGTCAATCACCAAGCTATATTGATTGTAAGCACCCATTATATGTTTGTGATCTTCACAAGGTAATCTATGGTCTTTGCGAAGCTCCAAGAGCTTGGTATACGAAATTTCTCTAATTTTTTAACTTATAGCTTTCATAATGCTAGGTTAGATACTTCTATTTTTACTCTTCAAGGGGAAAATTATGTTGTTTATCTATTTATTTATGTAGATGATATCAATCTCATTGGTTCCTCTGAGCAAGCTATTTTCAGGGTTAACAATTCCTTGAAATATTTGTCACTTCTCATATATATCTTAAGTAATGATATTTCTCGGACTCCCCCTAGATTAATGCTTTCTCAAAGAAAATATATCACAATTTTTCCTTAGAAGTTTAACACGATGGAAACCAAGGGTGTTCACTTACTTATCTCTATGACTGTTATTTTAAAATAAAATGATGGTTTCACTGCCATAGATCAAATTAAGTATCAATGATTGGTTGGAACTCTTTAATTCATTTCTTTTACTCATCCTGACTTAGCTTTTTTTTTGTTAATTGGCTATCACAGTTTATGCACAAGCCATCCTCTTTTCATTGGCAAGTTGAAAAATGGCTCTTATGCTATCTTAAAGCAATATATCATTGCACATTTACCAATAGAAGTTAAATACAAAGTCATTTGGTAATGCTACAGTTGAAATTAATTGGGTTATTGAACTTATGTACGAGCTTCGATTATTTTTGTCTTATATTCCAAAAATATATTGCGACAATCTTGAAGCCACCTATAACACCACCACTCGACACAATCACCAGATCCAGGTACAAGCATCACAACTGAATCAATTTATTATTCTTGCTAAAATTTCACCACGTTAAATCATATTATATTGCCTATTAAATAATCTTACAGAGAGTCTAAATTTTAAACAAAGTTTGCTGTCCATACTACGTGGTTCGAGGGAATCTAGATAGATACAATGTTATCGTCCTCTTGGTGAGTTTTCCCTAAGGTGGCCCTTAACTTATGTGAATGATGCTTCTCCTGAAAGCCCCTTGACTCATCCCAATTTATTAGTGTTCGAGTGAGTAAATGCTAATAATAAATAATAACAATACAACTACTCCCTATTCGTTGGGATGTTTACAACAAGTAGTTGCAGTGGACTTGATCATATTCCTGCGCTTATCCACTGGTGAGTAGATTTGTTGAACAAATTCCTTTCGGCTATTCTACCCACTTTCGGTCAGCCTAGACAAATTTCACTGATGGTCCCACCATCTTTATGGACCCTACCCCTTCTTTTTTGCTTAATGTATTTCTTTCATTTTATGTCCAAAGTGGATTTCTTCTTCCACCAGTATGCCTTTTTAAGGAAACCTTCCCGCTTACTCTACTAAAGGTAATTATTTTAAACCAGTATGGCTTGTTCACCTTCCTTCTGTCGGTATGACTAACAATACCTCATGCCATCCTAACAGATTAAATCCATCTTAGTTTAAATTATGGTCAAATTACCTCCTTGTACCCTAGTTTAATCGTTTTGTGTTACCCTTAAGCTTAGCACATCCTCTTGCTACTAACCATTGAGGCCTGAATTACTCAACCACTATTACTGAGTGTCCATTTGGTTTTATGAGTTCTCTCTCTTATCCCTTGGTTCCCACGGAGCTAACCATTTGGCGGATACCCTTACACTAGTTCTTCCCCCTTAGAGAGGAATAGTTTTAATAGACAATTCTGTCACTCGATGTTTCTCCCTTTTTGATGACTCTCTTTATCATTCAGGTTCTGGACAACCTCTTTTTTCCCTTGGCTTAGTTGACGTGTTCTCGATCAACCACCAACTTACTAGGTTTCCTGAACACTCTCGGGATCCTTATTATCGAAATCTTATTTGCAGATCCTTGGTTAATCATTCCCTCATTTATCTGCATACCAATTACCATTGATATGCCATTTCCCATGTTTGCTTCTAGCTAGGTTATTGCCCTTATGCCTTTATGGCTTTCATGACTACTATTCCCGTAGTCTTTTCTCATCTTTATTAAAATTTCCATTCATTGGTGGATTCCCCAATCCACTAGCTAACTATTGTGTCCCATTATCCTTTCAAACTTTTTACTTGTTATGGGTTTTCCGTGATTGCTATTTCGATCGTCCGCCCATGTTTATTGTCATGACAGACTATCTTATGTTGCCATAGTTCGGCCATGGTCTTATGCCATACAATTTCACATTTGTCATCAGACTCTATTGGTTTCTATAGCCAAACTATAGTCTTACCTCTATAATCCTCGTGTTTACTATCTTGTCATACTATTCCATGTTTAATGTCTTGTTGGACTATTCTACGATGCCATAACATTTTTCGACTATGGTCTTACTCATCCTATCGTCAAATAATCTCTTGTTGCCATAGCATCTTTCAGTTATGGTCTTACCCATTAAAACCCATTCTTTGTGGTCTCGATAGACTATACTGGTGGCCATAGTCCAACTATGGTCTTACACCTTACATTTCCCGTCTTTATTGTCCTGATGGACTACCAGGATACCATAGTCCTACTATGGTCTTAGTCCTGTTTACCATGATTCATAGTGCCTTTCAGCAATGGTTTTACTCATTTTTTTCATGATGCCATAGCATCATTCAGCTATGGCCTTTCTTATTTTAGGTGTACAACCTTCGATAATATCCTATGTCCTAGCCATGATCTTTACTCTTCCCATTTCATTACATCCATTCTTTCATTTCACCATCCTATACCCTGATGCTCAAACATTGTAGTGTTCCCTCTGCAAGGCCTAGAGCTTCGCTCATCACGGTTTGCACTCAGCAATACCATATGGCAATATCTAACATAATTATCTCATTTCCCTTTCTTAACTGCATCTAACCCCTTTCATGATTTCCCTTAATCATACATATTAAAATAAAATGGTAGATGCTCTTAAATTCATGTACGTATGCATCATGCTCTCTCAAATTTTGTTTTTGAGTACAAAAACTCACTTGATACCTCTTCCCCTTGTTTGCTTAGCTTCTCCAGATGTCAGACCTTTAATTCTCCTAGAAGTTAAGCATGACAACCAAATCATGGGTTAAACTCAATATTTTCACTTTAAACCTAAATTTTCCAAAAACATGCAAAACCCTTAAAAATGGTTTCTAAAGACTCTGAACTTTGTTTTCTAAGTCTCGTTTATACTAAAGGTCTTAGAACCTTACCATTTTACTTTTTTCTCCACTTTTCAACTTAAACCTCTTAATCGTCACTCCATGTAGAGCTTTCCCTAACCAACACTTCCTTGAAGGAACCATAGAGGATGAAGAAGAGGAGAAAATGAAACAAACTAAGAGGAATTCATTTGAGGACTCATTTTGCAGCTATTTATAATCCTTTATTCTTGGTCTCCAAACGCATATCAATTGTTCATCAGTAACCATTTTGTCTCCTATTAAGTCACTAACTGGTTCTAATTCAAACAAACCAGACTTGGTTTTCAACCATATCCTATTTCATTCCTAATTTTTCTTGGTTTTTCTATAGAGATCGCCAACTTCCGATCTTTTTTCAATTTAACCCCTAAAGTTATTAATTTTTAGGTTAAAAGGATATCCGGTGTGACATTACCTATATATACGTCAAAACCTAGTTTTTCATAGCAAAATGCAACGTGTTGTTATTGGTTATCATTTCGTTCGTCAACAAGTTCAAGCTAAGACTCTTATCGTTCAACATGTTAATTCTCCAGATCAACTTGCTAATTCTTTAACTAAAATTGTTCCATGTTCTTATTAATATGACCATCATATCGAGATTGACATCATTGACACCACGCCTATATTACAGGTGTATTGAAAGAAATTAAAGATCTCTTAAACCTTCTTTATTTCTCTTAATATTCTTCACATATCTGATCGCAATCTTTTTCTTATTATAACCTTAATTCATATAATTTTTTAATCTGTATGATTTTATTTACCTTGTATTTTTGTGTAAAAATTCATTTTGATTTTAGCTTTATTTTTTTTATGATTTTCCTTCCTTTTGCAACCATTACTCCTCATGTATATAAACCCAAGTAATGAACAATCTTTTTTGTATGGTGTTTTTCAATATCTTATACATTTATTTAGAAGTAAACTAGGAGTGTTCTAGATTCCTTGAGGACAACACTCACCAACACAATCATAATGGCCTAGTTATAAGTGAATGAAAAGGTATTGTTATCATCTTGGAAAGCAAGGCTATGATCCATAGTGTAGAAATAACGTTGATAATGGAAATATAGAATGATCGTAAAGCTATAAGAAAAAAATAAGTTACAGAGGAGAAGAAAATTCACTAATGTCGAATTTGAATGATACAAGAAGATTTTTGAATACTTCTATTTATAGGTTAAGGAAGAGCAATTCTATACAGATTTTACTTGTACAATCAATATAAAATAGAAGAAGAGCAATTCTATATGGATTCTACTTGTATTTTATTTTATTTTATCTTTTTAATAGGAATTTGGGTCAAACAAATCTAATAATATCCACATTGACATGAATTCTCAACGAACAAGTTCTTCACCACAAACTCTCAATGAACAAATTCTCCACCTCTTTCATAAAACCTCTTAAGGGGTAAACTTTAACAATGAACAGCAAACAAGTCCAAGCAATGCTCAAACTTGGTTATAGGAAGTGACTTATTCATCATATCTATAAAATTATCATGAGTACTAACTTTTCTCACTATAATATCACCACAAGCAATAATATCACGCAAAAAATGATACCGAACATGAATGTGCTTTGTTCTCTTATGAAACATTTGATCCTTCGTCAGTAAGATAGCATTTTGACTGTCACAAAACACTGTACTGATCTGAAGATCTTTATTGAGTTCACTAAAAAATCCCTTTAATGAAATAGCTTCTTTACAAGCCTCATTAATTGCCATGTACTCAACTTCAGTAGTAGACAAAGCAACTGTAGCTTCCAAAGTGGCTTTCCAACTGATTGAGCAACCTCCAATTGTAAAGACATAACCTGTGAGAGATCTTTTTTTATCAAGGTCTCAAGAAAAATCAGAATCAACATAACCAATGACTCCATCTCCAAGCCTTCCAAACTATAAGTAAACATCAGTAGTACCTCGTAAGTATATGAAAATCCACTAAACTGCTTTCTAGTTGTAACAGCTCGTTTTTCAGTTGTGTCAAAAATAGTAGTTTTGGGGCTACCAAATCTAATGAGTAAGTTCGTAAATGTTATTATTTAATATTCATGAGTCAAATATGATTTTAAAAAGGTTTTTGGTTTGATAATTTATGTTATATAAGCGATTTATTAAGTTCAAGTGGTAAGACCCTAAGGTCAAGTGGTTTTAAAAAATGAGGTATCAGGACCTCGTTTCTATAAATCAAGCCTTAAATATTTTTATAAATATTTAAGGAGTGTCGCTCAGGTGGTATTAAATTTTCATTGAAAAATTTCAATATTTCGATAGTTAATTAATTAAAAAGGACTAAATTGTAAAAGATGTAAAATTTGATCACTATTTGATTTGAGTGACTAAATGGTTAATTGAATAAAGGAAAAGGGACTTAAATGGTAATTATACCATTAAAGGTGTTAGTAGACAATAATGGACATGAATTTGATGTTTTATTTAATTATTAATCATGGTTAAAATGGTAATTTTGATAATTAAATTAAAATAAATAAAACCAAATTGTTTATTCATATTTTACATTGTCTTCTTCACCGATTATTAAAGGAGAAAGAAGCCATTGTCAACCTTGGAGTTTTAGCAATTTGAAAAGCCAAATTGGTAAGCCATTTTTCACCCATTTCTTTAAAATTTATGTTTTTGAGATCATTACAACTAGGTCCAGCTAGCCCGTACCTTCGATGTTAAAATTATTAAAGATTTTGAATGTTTATATTGATGAAACTTGTGATTTTATATGTTAAATGATGAATTTGAGATATTATTTTTTTATTGAAAAGTATTTTATTAAGTTATTTTTGATGAATTTTTGATTGGGGACTAAATTGTTAAAATAATTAAAGTACAAGGATTTGATGTGAAATTATTGCATGAATGGGCATTTTTGGATGCCATAAATATTCAGCTAGGCTCAATTTTGGGTAAAAATGGTTAATTTGCATGTTTTAGGCTCAGGGACTAAATTGAATAAAATAAAAGTTTAGGGGCAATTTTTTTTTAAATTTCAAAAATGACCAAATTGTATGAAATACATTTTTTACTATCTAAATTAATAAATTGAATGAAATTATTAATTTAGATCAAGTTCAAGTGGAAAAATCGAGAACAAAAAATTACCAAAATGCCCCTAAACTTTGGTATTTCTGCAAGTTAGCCAAGTAAGTTCATATGGACTATATTCTGTCAAATTTTGATTAAATTGAATGTTAATATGTGATTATATTGTGATTAAATCAATATATATATGTTAGCATGCAATTTATTGTGTAATAAAATGACTTAAATCCAATGACGTACGACTACTATCGAGCCCTGTTTGAACCTTAGGAATTCGTAGGATACAAATGACATGTCATTAGAGTTTACATGATTCAGGTGCTGGTCTTGGAAGTCCTACCAATTGCAAAGGTCCAGTATGTGTTGCGAATACTCCACAGCTCATGTGAGCATACATGTACAAGAATTGATGGATTACAATTATATGAGCTAGCACACTATGTGTGAGCTATCCCGGATATCCAATGGTATTCTAAATGGTTCAACAGACATGATTTGAAAGGAAATGGTAAGAGTTCGATATGAACTAAGACATGTTCACATATTAATTGCATTGAAATGGTGATACATAGATAAATGTAAGTTGAGATGGATGATATATCCATATGTTACATATTTAAATGTTGTGATTATCCATGAGTAAATTGCCTATGTCTTATGATTATATTACTAACATGTTTGGTGTGAATGCTTAGGCTTTGGCCAAGCTATTGGCTAGATTGTATTATGCTTACTTATAAGTTATGCATTGAAATGGTAAGTGCCCAAATGGAAATATGCTTGTGTTCATGAAAGAGTGGCAAGGTTTAAATTATGTAATTTCTTATGAAATGGTTTATAATGTTGTTAATTTCAAAAGAACTATGTTTAAATGCACTAGCTTGTGGCTATGGTTGATGATAAGCTTATGTCTTGTGTTATGCAAATGAAATGGGTATGGAAAGGTAATGAAATAGTACGTTCATACTTGAAGTGTAAAATGATGAAAAAGAGAATGATAAGTTGAATTGATATTGTTATTTAAGCTAAAGAAAGTAAATACAATGGAAAGTAATGAAATGCAAATGAAAGTAAGAAAATTTGAAAGGGTTTAAAGTTTTGTAAAATCCTACTATGTTAGGAATGATATGTATATGTTATGTTGTGGATTTATTCACTTTGTGAGTTATTGAATATGGTTTCATGAATCTTGCGGTATTGGTATAAGATTATTCTTGATATGTATAAATTCCATATTTGAAATGGATTGATATGACTAAATTTTATATGAACTTACTAAGCATTCATTACTTATGTAGTTGCTTTTCCTTTACTTTTCAGATTGTCGGAAGTTCGATCGGGTTGGAAGCTTGTCAGAGATCTATCACACTATCCAGCGATTATATCGATACATTTTGATGTCTTGGTGAAGGTTATAATGGCATGTATAGGTGGACTATGTCTAATGTTTAATTGATGAGTTTGGTATATATATGTCATTTTGGTTGATAATTATGGCATGAAATGTTGCCTCGGATTTGAGGTACTTAAGGTACTATTGATAGCTTGTTGGTTGTGGTTAATGTGGTCAAATTGGTGTATGTTTTGAAGTGACCAAAATTGGTATGGTTGTTATGTATCAATTATGTTATGTTTTGGCATGAAAACAAGTTAAGTGATAATTGGTTAAATATGCACATGTATAGGTGTTTTGGTTGATGTTATAGCCATTATATTTTGGCTTGTAATTATGGTATATATATGTGACCTTATGATGGTTGATTTTATAGTCTTTACGATGCTTAAATTGTAACACCCCTATCCCGTAACCGTCGCCAGAATAGGTAAGGGGTATTACCGGACTTGTAACTCATGTCAGAACAGTAAAATTTTGAACTTTTTCTTGAAATAAAGATCGTTCATTTAAATAAGTACTAAGCACAGCCAGAGGTAAAATTTAAGCTTCACTAAGTAAACATTCAAAAGGTGCCATTTTCGCATGGCTTATATACATTAACCAAAAATATTCTTCCGCCACTAGTCTATTCTATACATAACAGTAACAAGCGGTGGATAGTGATTGTGTGACTAGTTGCTGACGATCCCCGAGCCTGTAGCTTCGCAATGAGATCTATAAAACAGAGGAAACAGAGTAAACGGAGTAAGCATTACAATGCTTAGTAAGTTTTAAGCAGTGTCAACAGATAACAATCAAATTATAACATAGTTGTTCGTATATTTTATTTCACTCTTCCTTCGGGCATACCATCCCTTTACCGAATATGCACATCTCATCATATACAATAGGCAGATAAACTTTCACATAAAAGTGAGCTCATGTGACATAGATATATTGTATGATTTCACATAACCTCTCACACTGATCCGATGTCACATAATCATAGGAATAGTCTCATAGATTGCTCTCGTATGCATCACATAACTACCTTATGATTTAGTTCAAATCAAGCTCACATATAAACTTGGAGTACATACCTGTTTAACCTTTCGCATTGAATATATTTATAAGCAATTCTTATTACGAAGTCTTATAGCTTTAACCTCTACTTGGATTATCGACGAGACCTTTAGCTTAGACGAAATCTCCACACGAAGTTATCGGGTCTTAACCGGACAAAATCTCCACACGTAGTCATCGGGTCTTACCCGGACATAATCTCCACACGTAGTCATCGGGTCTTACCCGGAATATATTTCCAAGTTTCATGTACATTTAATCACATGTTACAACATTCACATCGACTGTCATATTTGTGATTCATTTGCCTCATCAAATATCTAATAATACACACCTTTCACATTTGGTCGTTCGGCCACAATATGCGCACATCACCTACATATTTCACACTAGCCATTCGGCTTTACCACATATACATATCTCATATATATATATTTCACATTGACCATTCGGCTTTACCACATATGCATATCTCATACATATTTCACATTAGCCATTCGGCTTTACCACATATACATATCTCATACATATTTCACATTAGCCATTCGGCTTTACCACATATATGCATGTTCATATTCACCACATTGGCCATTCGGCCTTATCACACATATGCATGCTCACATTCATCACATTGGCCATTCGGCCTTATCACATATATGCATGTTCACATTCATCACATTAAAATCCTAAATCAAAATATAAATTTTCATGTATTCACATCACAATTATCCAAATATACTTCACATACCACATATACTATCATGTATTCACTTTGTCTTGGCCGAATCTACATCAATCATTTTCCAATGAATAATTCAATTTCACGCCATACTATCATTTCATATTCGAATACTCATAAACTTACAATTTCAAAAATTTTAATATCAAAGATCCGTCTAACACTCATATATCGTTTTACAATATCACGATTTAGAATTCAAGTATGGGTTTAATCAATAGCTTATGAGCAACTAAAACAAGTTTTATCCATGTTTACAACAAAATCACATATTCACTACGAGCTGTTTTCATGAGCAATAGTCACTAAATTATTTATAACTGAAGCTACAAAACTCCAAATCACTTGCCGTTAATTTTCCCTGAATGTAGACTCGTATATCTTCCATTCATAAAATTTACAGAATTTTAGGTTTGGCCAATCAATACCAGATTTTTCTTAAATTTTCCCCTGTTTCACTGTTTGACTATTCTGACCATTCTTCACTACGAATCAAATTTTTCATTGTACAGAATTCATAATGTGTTCTATTTGATTTCATTTGAAACTAGACTCATTAAGGAGTCTAAGAATATAAATCTTATCTTATAACCATTTTTTTACAAATTATAATGATTTTCCAAAAATAGAACAGGGGATTTCAGAGTCATTCTGACACTGTCCCACACAACTTTAAATATCTCTTTATAGGAAATTTCTTTGCTTCCACGGTCTCTTTTATAAGAAACTAGACTAACTAAGCTTTGATTACATATTTTATTTAGCCTATAATTTCACACCAACAATTTATAGTGATTTTCTAAAATCACGTTACTGCTGCTGTCCAAAGCAAATTATTACAATTTGCTCTTAAATTTCCAAGTCCAAACACTTATGAACTTACCATTTGAGTTTAAGACATATCATGGCCACATCATATCTTATTAAATCAACTCATTATGTCCTATTATGATTGAATTTACTCAACGTTTAATCACTTAAAACTTACCTCGGAAGTGGTCGACGATTAGATGTCCACGGCTATTCGTTTACTTTCTCTTTTCCCCTATCCGACTTTGATCCTCTTTGCTCTTAAGCTTAAGTAAAACAATAGATTTGCTTAAGTACTTAACTAATATTATTCACTTAACAATCACATTTGGCAATCACATATCATTTAATATTTGATTGACCAATTTAACACATACCAAAATCCAATCATACATCGAACCTTTATCTCAATACCAAACCGAGTTATAAGATCATACATTATACTAAGCATATCATTAAACATACCTATTCAATTTAGCTAATTTCATAGCCGATTAATCACCTTACCCCACATTACTCAATGCCGAATATTAACCCAACATTACAAGCATAATCACCATGAAACTTACCTTAATACACATTTTATCCCATTGCCGAATACATATATATATCATCAAACAAATATTTATTCACATAACAACAATTCATTCACATCTCTATAAATGATCATAATCGGACATTATAAACAAATCAACTAGTTTAGCATTCAAATTCTTCTAACCATTCCTCAATCATTTACTCAATGAACAACAATCCAAGCACATCAAAGCATAGTCGAATGTATCATTCTTCTTAAATTCAAAAAAAAATACATGGGCTAACTTCAAAATCTATTTAACAACTCAACTTTATAAACACATATTCGGCTAGGAAGAAAGATTGATAATTTAACAACCTTAGCTTAACATATAATTTGTTGTGACACATCTTTAAGCATTCTTTTATTCCATCAACTCAAAACACATTCATCACTCTCAATAACTAAACTCATATTCGGCAATGGCCTCCAATATAGTGACCGATTCTTCTCAACTAGCACCTAGTGTACACACATGATCATTTGTTTGATTCAAGCACCTATCCACCAAAAATTCATCCAAATTAACAAGAACAACAACCACATTCTTTGTTATCTACCATGACCGAAACCCATATTCATTCACCAAATATCAAAAATTTATCATCAATTTGACATATAAGGACATAACCAAATGTTTCTTGCAACACAAACTCAAAATTTAACACATGGGTCATGTTATGAGCACCAAAACAAACTCAACTTCACAAAAATTTCAAAAGAATCACATGATATCATACCTTAATTCCCCCCAAACAAGATGGCCGAATGCCTTAAGTGTGCTTTCTTCGATTTCTTGGTTAGTTTCGGCTTGAGAGAGGTAGGAGAAGAAGATGAACATTTTTTTTCTTTTCTTTTGTTTTCTTCCTTCAATTCACGGCAATGGAGGGGGGGCATGGATGAGACAACTTTGTTTTCATCACCCCTCTCTTTTCACTACTTTATTACTAACCTCTTATTTTATTCTTTCTAACATAACACACTAACACAACATGTTTCCAACATGTTTCACCCCATAGCATGGCCGGCCACTAGCTCTAATTTTGGGTAATTTGACATGCAAACCCATCATTTTCATAACATGCATTAATAGGCCACTTTACATTTGCCTAGCACATTTCTAAATTTTCTCACATAAGTCCTATTTAATAAAATTCACTTACAATTAAGAAAATTCAAACATGAAATTTTCACACATGCATATATACATATAATAAGCATCAACTATGACGGTTAATTATTTTTATGAATCAATTTTGTGGTCCCGAAATCACTTTTCAACTAGGGTCAAATTAGGGGTATCACAACAATAATGGAAGTTGAAATGGTATTTAAAATGTGTGTAATGGGATGTTCTTTGACATTGTTGAATATGATTATTTTGGTATTTGGAATGTATTGGAAATATATGGCTAATGGTGCTAAATGTCAAATGGCCAATTTGGTATTTTGGTGTGAATTTGATAGGTAAATAAAGTGGTAAGTTTTGGCATAAACTTAGTTATAAGTTGATTGAACTTTTGGCTAAACTATGCATATGGTTATACATGTTTAATTTTTGTGATTGAGGTGTCTTTTGGGCATATTGGTTGTATGCACATATACCTTATTGGTGCAGCTTGTGGATGCATTATTTGGTGCAATTTAAATGCTTGTTTACATGTGGAAAATTGGTTATAGGTGTGTTCATGATTGGGGTGAGAAAAATGGCTTGGAAATGACCTATTTTTCGTCCATACAACCAAGGACACAGGCATCTGTCTCAGCCATGTGTTACACATGGCCATGCGACACGGCTGTGTGTCCCCTATAGCTTACAAAGGGTTGCAAGGTAGGAAGTTTCATGGCCTATTACACCGCCTGACACATGAGTGTGTGAGGCTACTTCAAAGGGTAAACAGCCTAGCACATGGGCGTGTGGCTTGGCTGTGTGACCCAAGTCGAAGAGTTACATGGGCACGGACATGGGCTGGGACATGGCCATGTGTCCCTACTTCGAATGCTCACACGGCATAAGACACGGGCATGTGTCTCAGCCGCGTGACCTTTTTAGTTTGAAATTTTCATCTTTTTCCTAAAAATTCTATATGTTTTTTATTTAGTCCTGACTTGTTTCTAATGTATTTTTAGGGCCTCAAGGGCTTGTATAAGGGACAATATGAATGTTATTGATTGATTTTTCATGATTGATGTTGAGTTATTAAATGATTAAAATTTTTTATAGTTTTGAAGCATAAACTTCGATAATACTTCGTTACCTTATTCCGGCGACGAATATGGGTTAGGGGTGTTACACCAGTATTCTTTACAAAGATTTTCCATGTATCTACTAGCTACACTAACTGCATATGAAAAATTTGGATGTGAGCAAACCATAGCATACATAAGAGACCCCACTTCACTAGAATATGAAACACGTGACATGTAGTCAATCTCATCATTTGATTGCGGACACAAAACCGATTAAAGTCTAAAATGGGTTACTAATGGAATACTAATAGGCTTGGCATTTTGCGTATTGAACATGCAAAGAACTTTCTCAATGTACCCTTTCTGACTTAGGTGCAATTTACATGTTTTTCTATTTATGAGAATCACCATCCCAAGTATCTTCTTTGCTGCTCCCAAATCCTTCATCTCAAATTTTTTACTAAACTGAGGTTTGACTTATCTTATCTTTCCTTTATCTTTGGTTGTTATCAATATGTCATCAATATATAGGAGTAGATACACAAAAGAATCATTACCGTTTTTCTTAAAATAAACACAACTGTCAAATCTGTTTATTTTGAAATCATAAGTAGTCATAAAAGAATCAAATCTATTGTACTACTGCCTTGGTGACCATTTCAAGCCATAAAAGGGACTTTTTCAGGAAGCAAACGTAGTCCTCATTTTCTAAGACTGTATAACCCTCTGGTTGTTGCATGTAAATATCTTTCTCAAGTTCTCCATGCAAGAACGTAGTTTTTACATCTAACTGCTCAAGCTCCAAATCATACATGGCCACAATACTAAGCAAGGCTTGAATCAAACTATGCTTCACAACTGGAGAAAACATATCTGTGAAGTCTACACAAAAAATCTAACAGTAACCTTTTGCATCTAGCATTGCTTTCTACCTGGGTTCTTCAAATCCTAGAGTTCCTTCTTTCTTTTTGAAAACCCATTTACAATGAACAACCTTTTTACCTTTAGGAAGCTTCACTAGATCCCATGTTCTATTTTTATAGAGCGATTCCATCTCTTCTTGCACGGAAATCATCCACTTTCCTGAATCTTCACAACTAACTGCCTTAGAGTAAGTAGATGGCTCTTGATTTTCATCTATATCTTCAGCCACATTTAAAGAATAAGCAACTAGATCAGCCTCGACGTACCTCTTTGGAGGTTTAATTTCTCTTCTAGGTCTGGTCTTAGCAATAGAATATTGTGGTGAAGAAGTAACTCTACTCTGATTTTTTGTACTAACTTAGGGAGTAGACTTTGTTGTAGATCTTGGATCAATCTTAAGCTTCACCTGCTTTTTTTGGTCTTTATTGGAAGAGTCTTTAAAAGATAAGTTAGGTAGCATAGTAGTTTCATAAAAAAAAATCTCTGCTAATAACAACTTTTCTATTTTCAGGACACCATAACTTATACAGTTTAACACTAGCCTTATAACCAAGAAAAACACATTTAATGGATCTAGGTTCCAATTTCTCATTATCAACATGAGCATATGCAGGACACCCAAAAATCTTCAAATTAGAATAATCAGCAGGATTATCAGACCATACCTCTTGTGGAGTCTTTTTCTTAATGGCAACGAATAGAGACCGGTTAATAAAAAACATGTAGTAGAGGCCGCTTCAGCCTAAAACGACTTCAGTAAACAAGTATTCAAAAACATACATCAAACTTTTTCCATGATTGTTCTATTCATGCGTTCTGCAACACTATTTTTTGTAGAGTATGACAAACTATCAAGTGTCTTACGATCCCTTTTGATTTGTACAATTCATTAAACTTATCAGAATAGAATTTTGATTCATTATCTGTGCGGAGGTGTTTTATCTATTTTCTTATCTGCTTCTCGATCATAGTTTTCCAAGCCTTAAACACAAAAAAAAAACAAATCATTTTTCTGCTTAGAAAGAATGCCCAAACTTTTCTAGAAAAATCATCAATTATTGTTACCATATTATTAGTGCCACCCCTTGAAGGCACTCTGGATGGTCCTCAAATATTAAAATGAATATAATCCAGTGTTTCATTCATGTTATGAATTCCTCTAGTAAATCAAACTCTCTTTTGCTTCCCAAAAACACAGTGCTCACAGAACTTCAATTTACTAATACCTTGTCTATCAAGAAGTCCTCTTTTTCTTAATTTTGTCTTTTCATTCTCACTCATATGCCAAATTCTAGTAACATCATCATATGACAAGGAAGAGGAAGCGACGGTTGTATCACCAGTAATAGTAGAACCTTCCAAAACATATAACTTGACAATATTTCTCTACCTTTTCATCACAACGAGGGAACTCCTGCTAATCTTCAGAACCCTACTTTTAGCTGTGTACTTGTGCCCTTTTGAATCAACAGTACTCACCAAAATCAAATTCCTCTTCAATTCTGGTACATGTCGTGTGCCACTAAGTGTTCTAACGACTCCATCGAACATATTAATGTTGACTATGCCAATACTTGTGATTTTACATGAAGCATTATTTCCTATCAAAACAACATCTTAAGACATTGTTTCATATGTTGTAAACCAATCCCGATTAGAACTCATATGGAAGGTGTGATAGCCCAAAATTGACCCTAGTCGAGAAGTGGTTTCGGGACCGCTAAACTGAGTCACCGAAATGTTTGAATGTGATATTTATTGTCTAGAATATGTAATTATGAATGTGTGAAAATTTCAAGCTTCGATTTAGTCGATTGCATGTGAATTTAGTCAATAGGACTTATGTACGACATTTTTGAAATGTGATAGGTCGAAGCATAAGGACCTATTAGTGCATGAAATAAAAAGGGGGGACTTGCATGTCAAGTTTCCCCCCTAATTAGTAGTGGCCGGCCATGACAAGCATGGTAGACCAAGTGTGATGGGCAAGACATGTCATAGACATGTTGTGTTGGTGCATCATGGGTGGAAAAAAATAAAATAAGGAGCATGGGCATAAAATAATGAAAGGGAATATGATGAAAAAAAATGTGTGGTTGTTTCCCCCCCATTGCCGTGAGTTAAAGAAAAGAAAAGAGAAAATTTTGTTCATCCTTTTTCATCTTCATTTGGCCGAAAATTCAAAGGAAGGAGGAAGGAGTTCTTGCTTCATGTTTGGTTTGGAAGAGGATTAGGAGGAGGTTTGGCCATACTTGTATCTAGATCAAGGTATGTTTGAGGTTGTGCCATGAGATTCCTGCATGTTTTTAGTTGCTAGCTTGAGTTCTAATTAGCCCATGGTTCAAATCTTTGCTATGTCATGGGGATGATATTCGGCCTAGGTAGATTTTGTCTTAATGCCATTGCATGCTAAATATGAAGCTTGTTAATGATGCATGTGATGGTGGATTGATGATTCTTGAATCTTCTTTTTAGCATTTTTGAGTGAGCACATATGTGCATTGGTTGCTAGATGGAGAAGAATCGGCTAGCAAGTTGTGTGCTAAGGCCGAATATAATTTTTGTATATTAATGAGTAATGCATGTGTTAAATTGATGGAAAGGGAGAGGATGCTTTACTAGTGTATATATGTGTGTATTAGCCAAGTTTTGAACTTGAAACAAAAGGGTGTTTAGTCAATACAAGTGACCATACTTGTAGAATGTATTAAGTGTTGAAATCGGCTCCAACATAGACATGCATATTCGGCCATAGGAAGGAGATTGGTGTTGCATGTATTCGGTTAGAGGCAAGCATATTGATGCTTTTGTCTTGGCTTAGAAAATTCGGCCAAGGGGGAAAAATTAGCTAAAATGTTGAGTTTGATTCATGATTCCGTACATATGTGACTTTAATGTCTAATGTATAAATATGGGCTAAGTGCCTTGTGTTCCTCTTTTCGATGCTCAAATGATTAAATCAATTTATTTGTTTAATTAAGCTCAAGAGCAAAGGGGAACTAAATCCGATAAAGGGAAGGAAAAAGTGGTCGAATAGCTATCGGAATCGTTCGACAACACCCGAGGTAAGTTCTTGAGTAAAAGAGCTTAAATTATGATTTGATTAGATCATGTTTTAAGCAAATTAAAATCATGCTCTTTGTGTGGCTATTGAGCTGAAATTGCAAGAATGATAAGTGTCTTGTGTTCGAGATTTGCTAACGAAAATGAAATACGAATGTGCCATGATTTATTGTTAAATGTGCATGGTTATTTGAATGATGTCCGGGCTAAGTCCCGAAGGCTTTGTGCTAAGTGACCATATCCGGACTAAGATCCGAAGGCATTTGTGCGAGATACTAATTCCGGGCTAAGCCCGAAGGCATTTGTGCGAGTTACTAAATCCGGGTTAAGTCCCGAAGGCATTTGTGCGAGTTACTAAATCCGGGTTAAGTCCCGAAGGCAATTGTGCGAGTTACTATAACCGGGCTATGTCCCGAAGGCATTTGAACGAGTAGCTATATCCGGTTAAATTCCGAAGGTACGTGATTTGGGAATGAATGATCTTGCTGTAAAAATTTCAGTAAATACTCTAGAAACATCCCAACATTGAGGTATGTTTCGTATGTGCTTGAATTTAGTTGAGCCCTTACAAATAAGTATTCGCTCAGTTGATAAACGAGCTACCGGCCTTTGGCTAAGTTGATCTTTTGTGTATGTACATAAGGGTTGGTAATGTGAAGCAAGTATGATATTGAAAAATTGTGCATATGAAATTATCCGTTTAGCTACATGAATCTATACTTTTGTTGTGCTGGAATTCCTTGCTCAAAACTTACTAAGCATAAATTGCTTACTCCGTTTCTTTGATCCTCTGTTTTATAGATTTTGGTTCTCCAGCTATCGGCTCGGGATTTTGAAGTCGAAGTCGCCCACACTATCAAAGCCCCCCCTTTTTGGTACAATTTTGGTTGAACTTCGAAATGGCATGCATAGGACTACCCGTTTGTTGTGGGTCATGGACCCTTTGGACTTGTATAATTTTGGATAGCCATGCGAAAATGGCTTATATATGTTTGAGTATAATGTTATAATCATTTGGTGTGGATATGCTTGATAAGGATTGGCCATGGGAATGGTTAATCACTATCATAAATTGTGCTATTTATGCAAAAAGGGCTAGTTGAATCATGGAAACTATGAAATAGGTAAAGTCTACCTTAAAGGTAGATGCTGACAGCAGCAGTGATGTAGATTTGGAAAATCACTAAAAATAGTAGGAATGGAATTAATAGTGAATAAATTATGTAAACGAACCTTGATGAATCTATTTTCATAGGAAAGTAACGAAACAATCATACGGACAGTATGTTAAGAGATATTCAGGTTCTCGTGAGACAGGGCCAGAACGGTTTCTGGATTTCCTGTTCCGACTTTGGAAATTCATTATAAATTAAACAGAGACAATTAGGAGTCAAGCCATATATGTATAGATTCCTCTCTGAGTCTAGTTTCTATAGAAACAAACGGCATCAGTATTGAAGCCCTGTACAGGGAGATATCCAAGTCGTAATGCGCAAAGGTCAGTGTAGTCGATCCCTGTAACATGGGAGACTTTGACTAATAAACTGTACTAATTGGCCCAACCAAAAATTCTAGAAACAAATATGTAGATGGACATATGAGTCTAGTTTCAGGGAAAATTTACGGAACTGGATTCCGAGTTTCTGAACTCAAGATATCATTTTTAAAGCGACTAGTACGCAGATTGGCAGTGTCTGGGAAATTTTTTTTTAAAAGTCTGTTAACACCTCGTGTTCGACTCCGGTGACGGTCTCGGGTTCGGGGTGTTACAGAAGGTGTAACCAGAATTGAGGATCCACTCATTGCTCACTTTAGATTTGTCGGTAGAAGTAACTAGGAGTTCACCATCGCTATAGTCATCTACAACATCAGCTTCACCGGATTGTTCTAGTTATGTTTCCTTTTGATTTGTAAGCTCCCTTTTGATCTTGTTTTGCAACTTATAGCACTCAAATTTAATGTGTCTTTTTTCTTGCAGAAGTTATAAGTTTTACCTCTGTTTGAAGATCTCGATCTATCCTTAGATTTAATGTGAGGATTCTGTTCCTGTGTCCTCCCACAATTCTCATCAGTATTTCATTCTTGTCTCCTACGAACAATGAAACCCTTTCCCTAAGAGTCGGATCCAACCACGAGATGTTTTATTTTGTCATACGAGGTTAAAGAAGCATATACTTCATCAACTATGAGAGATTCACGGTTATACAAAATTGTATCTCTAAAGGTTGAATAATACGAGTGCAACGAACAAATAGAATTAACCCTAAATCTTCTTTATCATACTGAACCTTCATGACCTTTAGGTCTAAGAGAATTTCTTTAAACACAGTTAAGTGTTTGTGCACAGATGCACCTTCCTCCAAACGATGAACATAAAGACGCTACTTCATATGCAATTAGCTAGTTAAGGTTTTTGACATGCATAGTTGTTGTAGCTTTACCGTGAGCAAAAGAGAAGAAAATTCACTAATGTCGAATTCAAATTATACAAGATTTTCGACCAATTCTATTTATAGGTTGAAAAACATTATTCTAATCAATGTCAAATAGGAGAGAAGTTCTATACGGATTCTACTTGTTCAATCAATATCAAATAGAAAAAGAGTAGTTCTATACGGATTCTACTTGTATTTTATTTTATTTTTAATAGGAATTTGGGTCACACAACTCTAACACATAGTTCTAAACGTTAATGAGTTGGGTGAATAATTAATGTAATGCAGCACGTGTTAAATGAGGCTCGCTAGTTAGCTGGTATTGTTGGTTTTGTTTGAATTAGTTCTGCTTTCATTATAATCTATTTTATTTCACCGTTGGAGTCTATTGACAGAAGTTGGCTAGGAATATTGTTAGTTCCATTTAATCTTTCGTGATTCTAACTCACCAATTGTAATTTAAATAGCTTGATGATATTAGCTTATCTAACAATGTATTATATTAGGATAATGTAGCCAAAAATAGTAATGAGAATGTTTAAAAACGATAAGAGAGGGAGATGGAAATTTTTTGAAAGCAATGAAGAAAAAAGGAAAGGTTCGTGCAAGGTATACATGTCCACCATATAATAGGATGGGAGCTAGGGGTCAACTTCCATGGGTATCATATGGATATAAGTTTTTGTCTACATGTTGATGTCATTTTGCATGAATAAAAGTTTGGGGTCCCTTAGCCCTACTTGGGTGCCTAAACTTCTAGGATTCTTAAAGATAGATAAAAGACCATTTTATATGCAGGATGATGATGACTCTGACAATGCCATATATATTTGGCCAGTATGAATTATTATTGAAATCTGTCACTGAATTTTTTTCACGAGTCAACTGGGCATAAATTCGGTTAGGAAAATCACGAAAATGTCATTCCATAATTAAAAGAATTAATATTATTTGAGAATATTTTAGTCTATTTATTTTAACAAAAACCAATAAAAATAAGTATATGATGGGATTTGAAGCCATGCCAATTAGATTGGTAAAACCACAAATTTATTACTCAACCAAAGCTTAACTTTGTTGTCATCAATTATGTTGTTAATTGAGTTAGTGTCACAAGTCAACATGACGCTAACTAACAGTTGATGATAACAAAATAATAAACAAATGTAATATAATTAATGTGGTTAACCTAATGTTTTTATGTTTCATTATTGTATGATAACATTATATGTTTCATTATTTATTGTATGCTAATTTTAAACACATATGTTATTTTTAAACAAGCATTTGTGTTTTAAATCCATGGTTTTCACATGCATACACATGTGATAGGATTTCTAATTATCATTATCATTATTATTGATGCGATCCCGGCCGCATCATGTTTCGATACACCTCGACGACATCAAAATTGGCCCAAGCAGAGGGGCCCAAGTGCAAAATGAAGTTTTTAATTTCGGTTTGTTAATTTTGTTGCTGGAAAATAAGGACTTTGATTCATTTATTTTAGTTATTTTAGTTTGTGTCTTTAATTATGTCATAGTTTGAACATCATTAATATGTGTTTTGCATTTAATAAAGTCATGCATCATGTAACTCTTATGTTAGTTAAGTTTGTATCATAAATTATGACATGCATTATGTAACTCCCATGTTAGTTAAAGTTTGCATCATTAAATTAAGTCATGCGATAGGTAACTCATTTGTTCATTTAGGTTACATCTCAAATCATGTATTTAAGCATCTTAGTTGTTAAATATGTTTGAGTTTGTTTATATAAGTATGTTATTTAATTTGGTTGTTACTTTTTACTGCATAAATTAAAGTGTGTTTATTTTCATTTTAAATAAGGTGATTTGAGCTGGATGTTCATTAATAAATTTGTGTATGAGTGTTTATAGTGTGCTAATTCTTATGAATGTCTTTCATGCTTAATTATCTAACTTGTAGGTGACTATTCATATGGCTAATTGACTTTTCAAGTTTGGACATTTTTCGAGCCTTCAAAGATCATCATGGTGGCTGTTCAAATGGTCCAAGAGTGTCTCTTCAAATCTGTTCAGTTTTAAAGCATTCAAAGCTAGTTAAGGAGCCAATTAAAGAGATGAATGCACAAGTTTTTTGACATTTAGTTTAAGGGGGATGAAGGGACACCAAACAAAACATTAAGGGTTCATTAAGTCATCAATAAAGTGAAGGGACATGCCTTTTCGTCTACATCAGAATCAAGTGAAGAGACATAACTATTGTCTTCCTTACAAGAGTTTAAAACGAAATTAATGCTTGTAACTGTAATAGTCTGATTTAGACCCTAATCAGAATGGTGGTTTCGAGACCACAAATTCGAGTCAAAAAAATATTTAAATATTATTTTTCATTTTTATTATATGTGAATTTGCATGTTTGAAAATTTCATACGAAAATTTGATTATTTGTGTGCTTAATTTGATAAAAGGACTTAATCGTGTAAGTTGAAAACTTGATAGTTTAAATCATAAAGGTTGAATTGATAGTGGCTTTTTAATATGGAGTATTTATGTTGCAAATAATCCTTTAGGTTAATGATGGTCGAATGTACCCTTAACGTACATGTTTATGTTATTATTTTTATAAGGTTAAATAAGTAAAATGAATAATTGTAATAATAATATAAAACATAAAATAAAGCATGCATGAATTTATATTCTTTTGACTGAAACTAGCAAAAGAAAATAAAGGAGAAAAGCTCATGACATTCGGCCATTGTTGATACAAATTAAAGGTTAGTTTGGTTTCGGTTTTTGATGATTTTTACGTTTGAGATCGTTGCTTTGAGTACTATCTGACCCATGCTTAAATTTCTGATTTTGATGCATATTTTGAGTTATGCCATTGATGAATATTTGTGTTTTATGATGTTTGATGATGAAATATTAAAAATATGTTTTAGATTAACATGTTTTGTATTTGAGTTTTTGAAATTTTTGAGTAATTAGGACTAAATTGCAAAAATAATAAATTGAGGGACTAAATGTGAAATAGATGAAATATATGGACTAGTATGGTTATATGGAAAATTTAGCCCAACTACATTGTTGTGAGATTTTGTGTATTTTGTGCTTTGTGCAATTAAGACTAATTTGTAAAAGTATGAAAAATTAGGGGAAAATGGTAATTTGCCCATGTATGTGTTGTTGGCTTAAATTGAATGAAATTGTGTTTAAATGAGGTTAATTTGAAATTATATAGATCAAGAACAAAAGGAATCAGACTTGGATCGGGGAAAAATGAAAATAGTCGAATAGCCAATTTGGAATGTCCGTCGATATCCGAGGTAAGTCTTTAAGCAATTAGACATCATTTATCTTGATTGTAACTTAGTTTAATATTTTGTTATGGGACCTTTAGATTTGTAAAGAGCTAGCCGAATGTGTTTGTGTATAGAATTTGAAATACTGTATTTGAATTTAATTTGACAAGGTTATATCGTTTAAAAGTTCGTATGATTTATGAGGAATATATGGAATTTTCTTTACATGAATTGTGTAGGAGACAACACTATAAGAGTGATATTCGGGCTTTGAGCCTAGCAAGCTTTATGCTAGTGAATGTAATTGGGCTTTATGCCTAGCAGGCTTATTGCCGGTGAAAAATATCAGACTTTGAGTCTTGATTTATTTCAAGTCTATGTCTATGAGACTTCATATTGATGTGGAAAGTGAGCAAGTAAGTTGATCTAAATAACTTCCTTATTTGGCCACATAGGTAAGTATATGTGAGGCTATATTGAACTTGTATATTCGGCTGCATGTGAGGTTATATTGAACTTGTGAATTCGATTACATGTGAGCTTATATTGAACTTGTATATTCGGTTACATGTGAGGTTATATTGAATTGGTATATTCAGCCATATGAGATGTTTATTTGAACTTGAACATTAGGTTACATGTAATGATATATTGAACTTATATATTCGACCATATAGGTAAGTTTTTATGAGATGATATATTGGATTTTATATATATTCAATTATATAGGTAAGTATTTATATGGTGTTATAATTGACCTTGAATATTCGGCCAAGTTAACTTATTTGAGTTAAAGTATATCTTTAATGGTACAATTCGACTTATTTGAAATGTTTTGATTATTCATTTGAGTTGTTTAATTTGCTTAAGGCTTACTAAGCTAAGTTGTATATTTAGTTGTGGATTTAGTAGGTTATGAAACATGTATAAGTTGATGATAGATATGGTATGATTTAGAATTGAATGAGGTTGTTTGACAGCATATTTCATGTTTGATTTGTGCCATTTTAATGGCTAGTGAATTTGTACTTGTGTGTATAATTTCAAGGAGGCAAGTTGGCTTGGAAAATAGCCTTAAATTTGCCGCACAGGCTGAGGACACGGGCGTGTGCCTTGGCCGTTGATGTTAACAAATCGCAATAAGTTTTAAATTTATGATTGATCGTACTTGAAAATTAACTATTATCACGATGAAGGCAAGCGCGCCTATCGAATAGTAGTATAGTTTATAGCAAGACCGGAATGCCGAACCCACTGGAACTAAAAGTACTAGTATTATCTCTTTTTTTTATTATCTAGCCTAAAAATAAATGGGTTTGTTTTATCTAAATTAATTAACTAAACTAAGAATGCACATGAAGAAAATTGGGGAAATACTTTTGGGAAAAATTGATTGATTTGGACAATACCCAAGGAGAAATCCACCTAGACTTCACTTGTTATTTGACTCTGAATCAAACGATTTATTCACTTGACTTGATCCGTAGAAATCCCTAAGTTATATTATTATCTCTCTCGAGACTAACAACGTCTAAACCTAGGTTGATTAATTGAAATCTCTTTCTAATTAAAACCCCTAGTGTTTTCTAATTAAAACCCCTAGTGTTGCATTAACTCGATCTATGGATTCCCTTATTAGGTTTCACCCTAATTCGGCAAAATTATATCGCCCTATGTCTAGGGGTGCAATCAACTCCGCTTAATTATGCTAGATCTACTCTTAGACCGGGACTTTTTCTCCTCTGAATAAGCACATCAATACTTGAATCAATATCCTGGAATATTAAAGCAAGAATTAAGAACTCATAATTAAGAACAAGTCAAATATTTATCATATAATTCAGAAAATAATAAAAAGATCTGTCTTAGGTTTCATTCCCCTTAGGTATTTAGGGGATTTAGTTCATATGTGAAAAAGAAAACATCTCAGAAGAATAGTGATAACAAAACATAAAAAACCCAAAAATGCCGAAGGAAATTGAAGGGAGATCTTAAGTCTTGAATGAGAATCCAGCTTCTGAGATAGATCAATCGGCTTCCTACGAGTAATTCCTTGCCTCCTACTCTCCTTTCTAGGTGCCTCCTAGGGTGTTTATATAGGCTTTAGAATGCTTTAAAACCCTCAAGAGTGGCCTTTTCCGAATAGGACTAGACTTGGGCTCGACAGGGACACGCCAATGTGGGGTGGCTTAGGCCGTGTTGCAATCTGTTAAATAGACACGAGAGTGTGAACTACCCGTGTGAGGAAGTCCAGGCCGTGTTGATTTCCTACGTTGACCCATTTTCTTCTTTTTTGGCCCGTTTCTCGCTCTTTTTACTCTCATATGCTCACCTAAGTATAAAGCATGAAATTAAGGGATTAGGAGCATAAAATTCCATAAATCCAATGATAATTCATCCAAAAATATCTAAGCATAGGATAAAAATATGTCTAAATTACGATTTTTCAAATACCCCCACATTTAAGCGTTTGCTTGTCCTCAAGCAAAATCCTCAACTCACAATCAAAATAAATTCTTCTCAATTTATAATTCTCATCAATAGTATCTTAAAATAATCCATAAGTAATCATACATTGAAAATTCAACTAAAAGAATATCAAAGTTTCAAACATTCCAAGTTGAGCATTTTATCACGAAAACCTACGTGTCTCCCCTCATTTAAATAATCACCTGTGATTCAAAATATCACAGAGTTTCACATCCTCACTAAAGATTCACTCAAATCACTCGAGGTGTTTAAAGACAAGAAATTTAGCACTCAACAGTCAATATGAAAAGTTATTACCATAGGCTTGCGTGAAAATCAAATCTTCACCACTATATATTGAGATGATACAACAATCAAAAGGTCTTTAGAGGGTTGTAATGTGGCTTTGGTTAAGGGGTGTGGTCATAAGCTTGAAAAAGAAAGTTAGAATCGAGATTCAATTGAAAAATTACCTAACTAGAAAAATACTAAAACTGACAAATTATATTCCTAATTAGAAGGTCCTAGAATTGAGCTTTTCTTCATGGAATATGGAATTAAATACTTAAGCTCAAAAACAAAGAATTACTACTAATATGTATGCATGTATTTTTTTAAGGACAAGTCAAGTAACATAGAACTTTGCTAACTATTACAAAGAAAAATAAAACATAGCTAAGCAATTAATTCAAATCAAATCTCGACAAAAATAGGGATCAAATTAGGGGATTTCAACAATAATGAGTTATGTGTTAATATTGAGGGTAAATCAATGAATGGCTTGTAAGGCTCAAAAGGGTTCACTAAGGGTTAATTATAAGGGTAGGCTTTTATGGACTAAGTGGGTTAAACCTAAGTGTCTTTATCATCTTGACATATCAAGTCAATGGTGTGGTCTTGACATGCATAATCGACGCAAGTTCTAGAATAACCAATCAATATTGACGCACTCATAGCAACAATAAAAGTGAGCATGAAAGAAATAACATATGCTCTAAAGGCTCAAGATCTCACAAAAATTGTGGCTTTTTGATGTTAAACTTGTGAATTTCAACTCAAGATAATACCTAAACTTGGGGGAACAACCTAAAAATTTTTAATTTTCAAAAATCAACTTATCATGCTTGATTCTCTAATTCTTTAAAGTCTAACAATCAATGCATAAATGCCTATGTTTTAATTTAAGACATATCAATAAAAATCATAAATTAATCAAAATTCATTCTAAAAATGATATGAGAAGATTATTTGAGAACAAGACAAAATTCGGGGATTTTTCTGATAATGATATAAATAAGCCCCCCACACTTAAGATGTACATTGTCCTCAATGTACAAAGATAGATTTACTAAAAACTATAGATATAAGATCATAAGATAGGGAGAGAAGTGAAACTTCTTAAATGTTAATTGGAATCCTTGAATTGGATTAATGGAGAGTAGACGGCTAAGGCAAGTATGAGATTGGAGGAGGATACTCTGGTGGTGATAGAGGTTCGTTAGTCCATAAGTCTAGTGCCAAAAGAATATTATATCTGGTGGTAGCTATGGTCATGGTCGAGCAGGACATGGCAGTCGTGGAGAACCTTTTCCAGTGGAGTTGCAATTTCGTAAGTAATAGTGAGCTTTGGGGCTCTTTAGAACTGCGATGGAATCAATAATTCTTTAGGAAATATAAAGTAGCATGATTACTTGTAAAGAAATAGCTGAAAGTATAAATTGTTTAATACAAATAATAAAACCTAAGAATGTAGTAAAAAATAAAATTAAAGAAAAATAAAATAAAAATTAGTTTTAAAAAGATAAAAGTAAAAAAATAAAAATATAAAATAAAAGCTTTTAAACATCTTCATCACCAGATGGCTCGCGAGGTGGGGGCAACGATGAGATGTGAAGGTGCTAACAAATCTGATGTAGAGTGGCATCAATGTGGTCGAAGCGCTAAAAAAATTGCTGCTCGAATTGAGTTAGGCACTCAGAGATGTCAAAGAGTGAAGCCGGCGCATGAACTGGACGATGAATAGGTGGTGGCTAAGAGGCTGGATCTTCGTGAGGTGAAGGGACATCATCAGTAATGTCCTCTGGGTCATCCTGCTCGGCTGACTGGATTAGGCGGTACTGAGGAGGATCAAATCCATGTCGTCGCTCGATCATCCTCATATGGAGCATACTCGAGATGCCCTGTGGGGACATCTGACCGATGAGGGTGAGGGAGAATGCTTGCGCCGTTCTGTTGGGGAGACTGAAGTACCATGCCAGACGAGTCACATAAAGGCCGATGGATATGACTCCCTTCCTGTGTCGCTCCGTATGATGGTGAATGGCGAGGGCAATGAAATAGGCGAGGTCGAACACATGCCCATACTCTATAGAAAATAGGCGTTGTTAGTGTTGACGACACCGGTGCTCTATCGCCGTCCTGTCAGGGTGTGGGCTAGGATGGCATGTAGGTATCGCAAGGATGGGGTGAGAGCTGATGCCTTGGAAAGACTAGGGTCATAGGTGGCTGAAGCATGAACGAGGGCCCTCCAGCAGTTTGAAGGAAAGTAGTGGATGTGGCGATGGAGGTTGGCGAAGTCGTCGTCGTCCATTAATTCCTCCCTGTATAGTCTTAACGCGACTCCAAACTCAGGCACAGTCAGTTGGCGAACTAAACCGCCGAGACGAAATTAGACCGTTCCAGGGTCATCGAACTCTATCATATCAACTTGAGGGTGAAAGGTCTAGCAGAGTTTGAGTGTAAGCTTGAGGTACGTCGGCTCGATGATCTCGAAGAAGAGCCCCACGGGTCAGTAGTCTAGAGAGCCCAGACTACGTCAGCCAGTTGGATCTGCTCTAAAGTGGTCCAGTCGATGCAATGGCCCACACCTAGGGGTTGGGCCCGTAATATCTGGAAAAGTTCCTCTTGTGGTCCCGGTAAAAATTGGATAAATAGGTGTCTGATCTCGACAGTGGGACTCGAGGAGGATGCTGCTCCTTTTCGTTTCTTTGAGGCGAGGACGGTAGTCTTCTTGCCTTTTGGGTTCGTCATGGTATCTGCAATGAAAAGACGAAGTTATAAGAATAATCCCCAAGAATAGCATGTAAAAATATGTAGGCATGGTAAAACTAAATAAGAATACTTCATAGGGGTTACTGACTAAAGGGAAAATCTACTGAAAATAACCTAGTGCATATAGTAATGATAATATGGAATATGGCATGAAATCTATGGAAACACAAGGACGAATGTATCATAATGCATCAACTAAAATGGCAAGTTTCTAAATAAAAACAAAGAGTATAAGAATGATTATCATCAGAAACATTCAAATAAACAAGAAATAACAATAAATAACAAGAGAATAGAGAGAAAAGAATGGACGAACGCAATAGTGCTTGATGGAGGAGTGATGTGGTCAGCCACAGACATGGGCAATGAGGTTGTGTGGTATGCAAGGGTGAGAATAGGGGATAAAGGAGAGGAAGAGAGGAGAAAAATGGAAGGAGAAAGAGAAAGAAGTGGTCGGTCGGTGGTGGGAGAGGGGATTTAGGCGGCTAGGGTTAGGGTTTTTTGGGAAAGGGGATGATGAATAGTAAGGGGTTTATATAGATATTGGGGAACACGGCCATGAGGCACACCCGTGTGCCCTTATTTCAGCCCGTGTGTTTCGTGATTTTCAAATTTGGGCACGTCTGAAATTCGACCTACGCCTATGCTCTTTGTTCGCTTCTCCCACGCCCATGTTGTTTTGACAGTCTCGACCACGGGTAGTGAGCACGGGCATGTCACAAGCCTCAGTTTCAACCACGGCTTTGTTTTTTGACAGTTTCGTCCACAGCCATGTCGCATGACCGTGGCAATGTATCGAATCCCATGTTGGGGAAAACTTTCACTCTGTTTTCACACGGCCATATCGCACGGCCGTGTCGCCGCCCGTGGTATGAGCACAGCCTAAGGCACGCTCGTGCCTGGTCGTGTGGTTTCTAGAAAACCTGTGTTCAAGTACTCAGTTAGTGATTTAAATGTTAAAAACTAAAATTTAAAGAAGTTAACACCGTTAGTGCTCGAGTTGCCTCCCAAGGAGCGCTTATTTATAGTCTAAGCTCAACTTCCCTCTTTGTTGTGTGGTCATGGTAGTGCGAGGAGTTTACACTCCTCATTCTTGCTATCAAACACAAAATAAGGTTTTAGATAGGTACGATTTACCTTAAAGGTGTCGAATTTAGGATGAATTACCTCAACTGTCCCATATGGAAAAATGTTGAGTACCGTAAGAGGGATTGCTCCATTAGGTTTAGAAGTGGCAATACGAGGGTCTGTTGCATCCAGTAGTACTTTGTCTCCAACCTTAAGTTGATTTGGTGAAACATTGAACTCGTCATGACGTGGTTTTGGTCTATCGTGTGGTCTCGATTTCTGTGTCTGCCATTCATCTAGTTCCTCGATTTGTAGCCTTCATTCTTCATAGATGGGTCCTTTGTTGTTACTTGAACAACGCTCATGTATGTTTTTCGAACGTGTTTCCTACAAAGAAGGTTGCACCACATGATCTGTATTAGTAAAATTTTGAGCTTGAAGAGTGATTGTTTCATCACCTACACGAAGTGTGAGTTCACCTATACCAACATCAATTATAGTTCTAGCAGATGTTAAAAAGGGCTTTCCTAAAATTAAAGGCACGTCACTATCCTCTTCTATGTCTAGAACAACAAAATCGATTGGGAATATAAATTTGTCAATTTTAACGAGTACATCTTTAATAATGCCCGTAGGAAATCTAATTGTTTTATCTGCTAACTGAATGCTCATCCATGTTGTTTGGGTTTCCCAAGACCTAGTTGTTTAAACATTTTATAGGGCATGACATTAATACTAGCCCCTAAATCAGCCAAAGCATTACTAACATCTAAGCTACCAATTAGACAAGGAATCGTAAAACTCCCTGGATCTTTCAACTTGTTGGGTAACTTATTTTGTAGAACGCCTGAGCAAACTGCGTTCAACTCTACATGCGACGCCTCATCCAACTTCCGTTTGTTTGCTAAAAGCTCTTTTAAGAATTTAACTAGGTTTGGAATCTGCGAAAGAGCTTCAATAAATGGTAAGTTAATATGTACTTTCTTTAATAGTTTAAGGATTTTATCAAATTGTTCGTCCATGTGGTCTTTCCTTGTCGCACTAGGGTATGGCACACGAGGTTTGTACTCTCTACTTACCTGTTTTTTATCAATATGGTCCACCTCACCTTTACCTTTACTTACCATAATTCCTTGCCTCGGTTCTGGTTTAGGTTCAACTAATCCTTTCTTATCTTGAATGGTAATCGTATTGAGCTGTTCCCTTGGGTTAGATTCAGTGTTACTCGGCAAGTTACCTTGTGGTCATTTAGAAATCAGTTTAGCAAGCTGGCCTATCTGAGTTTCGAGCCCTTGAATCGACGCTTGTTGATTCTTAAGTGCTATTTTGGTATTTTGAAAATGAGTTTCTGACACCGAGATAAATTTCGTTAGCATCTCCTCAAGGTTCAGCTTCTTTTCTTGATTGTAAGGTGTTTATTGAAAACCTGGGGGATGTTGTCGCATTTGATTTCCTTGACCACCCCTCGAGAAATTGGGGTGGTTCCTCCAACTTGCATTATAAGTGTTACTATATGGGTTATTTTGTGGTCTAGAATTATTGTTACCCATATATTGAACTTGTTCCTCCTCAATGCTAGGGTTGAAGAATTGATATTCTGTGTGTTCTCCTCCTCCATTAGAATCGCACCTCATCACGGGATGTACTTGAGTAGAACCATACAAACCGTCAATCTTTTTATTTAATAGTTCTACCTGGTTAGATAGCATAGTAACCTCATCGAGGTTGAAAACACCAGCTGCTTTTGTTGGCTTTGTTCTCATGACTTGCCACTGATAGTTATTCAGTGAAATCTCTTCAATAAATTCATAAGCCACTTCATGTGTTTTGCTATTCAGTGTTCCACTAGCAACGGCGTGATAAGTTTCCTTTTTGAGAGGTTCACACTGTTGTAAAACATTTGAACCTACAACCATAAAGGTAACCCATGGTGAGAGCACCTTCTCAATAGATCCTTGTATCTCTTCCATGCATCATAGAGTGTTTCTAGATCCATCTACACAAAATAAGAGATATCATTCCTCAACTTAGCCGTTTTAGTCAGTGGAAAATATTTAAGTAAAAACTTTTCAGTCATTTGTTCCCAAGTAGTGATTGACTCTCGTGGTAATGAGTTCAACCACTGTTTAGCCTTGTTCCTCAATGAAAAGGAAAACAACCGAAGGTGAATGGCATCATCAGAAATGCCATTGATCTTAAAAGTGTCGCAAAACTCTAGGAAATTTGCCAAATGAGCGTTTGGATCCTCGTCCTTCAAACCATCAAACTGAACAAACTATTGTATCATTTGAATTGTGTTAGGTTTCAGTTCAAAATTATTTGCAGCAACAGCAGGTCTAACTATACTCGATTCGGCTCCGGTTAAAGTAAGTTTAGCATAATCATACATAGTACGCGGAGTAGGATTCTGATTTACTGGATCGACAGCAATCGTAAGAGGTAGTGGATTTTCCTAATTTTCAACCATCTCCTCAGTTGTGGTGGAAATATCGTCCTCTTGACCTTCCTCTATGTATCTTAGGCTTCGCCTTGTTTCTCTTTGATTTTTGCGAGCTGTGTGTTCAATCTCACTATCAAAAAGTAATGGTCCTGACGGGTTTTTTCTAGTCATAAACTATAAAAACCTGTCAGAAGAAAATAAAATAAATTTTAGTAATATAAACAAAATTTAAATTTAAATTGCCATAGAATAAATGGCTAAAGTAATAAAAATTAAGTGTTCCTAATATCTTAGTTCTTCGGCAACGGCGCCAAAAACTTGATGTGAACAAATCATATAAGTTTTAAATTTATGATTGATCGTACTTGAAAACTAACTATTATCACGATGAAGGCAAGCGCACCTATCGAACAATAGTATAGTTTATAGCAAGACTGGAATGTCGAACCCACGGGAACTAAAAGTACTAGTATTAACTCTCTTTTTATTATCTAGCCTAAAAATAAATGGGTTTGTTTTATCTAAATTAATTAACTAGACTAGAAATATACAGGAAGAAAATAGGGGAAATAATTTTGGGAAAAACTGATTGATTTGGACAATACCTAAGGAGAAATCCACTTAGACTTCACTTGTTTTTTGACTCTGAATCAGACGATTTATTCACTTGACTTGATCCATAGAAATCCCTAAGTTATATTATTATCTCTCTCGAGCTAACAACGTCTAACCCTAGGTTGATTAATTGAAATCTCTTTCTAATTAAAACGCCTAGTGTTGCATTAACTCGATCTATGGATTCTCTTATTAGGTTTGACCCTAATCCAGCAAAATTATGTCGCCCTATGTCTAGGGGTGCAATAAACTCTACTTAATTATGCTAGATCTACTCTTAGACAGGGACTTTTTCTCTACTGAATAAGCACATCAATACTTTAATCAATATCCTGGATTATTAAAGCAAGAATTAAGAACTCATAATTAAGAAGAAGTTAAATATTTATCATATAATTCAGAAAATAATAACAAGATACATCTTAGGTTTCATTCCCCTTAGGTATTTAGGGATTTAGTTCATATGTGAAAAAGTAAACATCTTAGAAGAACAATGATAACAAAACATAAAGAAACCCAAAATTGTTGAAGGAAATTGAAGGGAGATCTTCAGTCTTGAAGGAGAATCCGGCTTTTGAGATGGATCAATCGGCTTCCTTCGAGTAATTCCTTGCCTCCTACTCCGTTTCTCCTTTCTAGGTACCTCCTAGGGTGTTTATATAGGCTTTAGAATGCTTCAAAACCCTCAAGAGTGGCCTTTTCCGAATAGGACTAGACTTGGGCTCAACAGGGACATGCCCTTGTGACACGCCCGTGTGGGTGGCTTAAGCCGTGTTGCAATCTGCTAAATAGACACGGGCATGTGAACTACCCGTGTAAGGAAGTCCAGGCCGTGTTGATTTTCTACGTTGACCCATTTTCTTCTTTTTTGGCCTGTTTCTCGTACTTTTTACTCTCCTATGCTCACCTAAGTATAAAGCATGAAATTAAGGTATTAGGAGCATCAAATTCCATAAATCCAATGATAATTCATCCAAAAATATGCTAAGCATGGGATAAAAATATGTATAAATTATGATTTATCAGCCGTGTGCCACTTATTTGATTGTTGCTGTCACAAACAGAATACAGGCTAGTTCTGGACACGGGCGTGTGCAAGGCACACAGGCTGGACACACAGGCGTGTATCTGGCCGTGTGAGGAAGTCAGTATGTGTGCGTTGTATCCACATGGCCTGAGACACGGACGTGTCTCTTGTCCGTGTGAGTGACATGGGTTGGGCACACGGGCGTGTGACCCATGCAGTGATGAAGATTTCTTAATTTTGTAAAGTTTTCTCGAGTTATCGGTTTAGTCTCAAACCCAATTTTAAGCATGTTTTAAGGTACTGTAGAACTTTATGAGGGGCAATGTGGTTGAATGCATGAAATTTTTAAATTGTATGCAATTTATTATTGTAAAATATGACTGAATGACTCAATGTAAGTTTGGTAATGCCTCGTACCCAGTTCCGGTGTCGATTACGGGTAAGAGGTGTTACATTTTATTAGTATCAGAGTTACAGTTTAGTCAGTTCTAGGAATAACGTAGCGTGTGTGAGTTTAGCTATACATGGCATAATTTATACTCCGATAGTGTGATGACTTCTGACATTTGAAAATGTGCTTTTATATAGTAAATATAGAGCTGTAGCTGATGATGTCGAGAGCGTAGCGCCTGCTCTGCATGGGACAGTGCCAGTTGAATCTCGACCTATCTCGAGTAGCCATGAGGGGGAGGCTAAACAAGCCTTTTACCAAATGATGAACAAATGGTTTACTCAGTATATCCAGACTAATCTGGCTGTACAACAACCTCCACCCCAGAATAATCCATCTCTGATACCTGTGATACCTCTAATGATTGATCTGATGAGATTTAACAGGCTAATGATGATAATGATGATGATGATGCTGAGCGGGCTGAGTTGTGGCTCGATAATACCATTTATGTGTTTGACGAGCTATCTTGTACTCCGGATGAATGTTTAAAGTGTGTCATATCCTTATTACGAGATACTGCATATCACTGGTGGAATACACTAGTATCGGTGGTCCCAAAAGAGATAGTGACCTGGGAATTCTTTCAGACTGAGTTTCGTAAGAAATACATCAACCAAGGATTTATCAACCAGAAACAGAAAGAATTTTTGGAATTGAAATAGGGTCATACGACAATAACTGAGTACGAGCAGAAATTTGTGAGACTTAGTCGATATGCTCGTGAATGTGTTTCAACCAAAGCTATCATGTGTAAAAGATTCAAAGATGGTTTAAGTAAAGACATTAAATTGTTGGTTGGTATACTTGAAATTAAAGTGTTCATGGTACTTGTTGAGCGAGCTTGCAAAGCTGAAGAGCTCGAGAAAGAGAAAAGAAAAGCTAATTTTGAATCCAGAGATTCCCGTAAAAGATCATCAAGAAAGACTTTTCACTCAGCATTGAAGAAGTTCAGAGATGTTTCTAGTTAATTTAAAGTTACTTCAGACTTTTCTAGACGAGATCGAGACCGACCTCCTGTGAGTTCATGAGCCACTTCTATTGCTAATGTTGGCAATGATAGATAGAACAGACTCAAGTGTAAGTATTGTGGCAAATGGAATTCTAGAAATTGTAGATTGCATGATCGGTCTTGTTTTAAATGTGGATCGATGGATCATTTTATCTGAGATTGTCCGTTGTTAGCCGAGCAAAACATCGTTCAGAACGCGAGACCAAGTAACATGTCAGTGCGAGGAAGACGACCTAGACATTCGAGTAATGTAGGTGGTAGTAAAAGAGGGATAAAAGATATAGCGGTTCGGTCTGAGGCTCGTGTAGCTGCCAGAGCATATGCTATACGCGCTCATAGGGATGCTTCTTCCCTAGATGTTATTACCGGTACTTTCACTCTTTATGATATTAGTGTTATTGCATTGATTGATCCTGGTTCGACTCATTCATATGTGTGTGAAACATTAGTATCCAGTAAGACTTTTCCTATTGAGTCTACTGAGTTTGTGATTAGAGTATCAAACCCCTTGGGCCGGTGTGTTTGGTTGACAAAGTGTGTAAGAATTGCCCATTGATGATTCGAGATTCATGCTTTCTGGCCGATTTGATGTTGTTACCTTTTGATGAGTTTAATATAATTTTGGGTATGGATTGGCTGACTTTGCACGATACTATTGTTAATTGCAAAAGAAAGACCATTGATTTGAGATGTCAGAACAACGAGATTATTCGGATTGAATCTAATGATCTAAATGGTTTACCAGCGGTAATATCTTTGATGTTAGCTCAGAAATATGTGAGAAAAGGTTGTGAAGCTTACCTTGCTTATGTTCTTGATAGTAAAGTAACTAAAAAGAAGATTGAATTTGTACCAGTTGTATGCGAGTATCTGGATGTGTTTCTTGAAGAATTGTCGGGTTTGCCACCTATTTGAGAGGTAGAGTTTGGTATTGAGTTAGTACCAGGGACGACTCTGATTTCGATAGCGTCGTATCAGATGGCACCTACTGAATTAAGAGAGTTAAAATCACAGTTGCAAGAGTTAACAGATATAGGTTTTGCACGACCGAGTTTCTCTCCCTAGGGTGTGCCAGTTCTATTTGTGAAAAAGAAAGACGGAACTATGAGAATAAATAAAGTGACTATAAAGAATAAATATTGTTGCCACAGATTGACGACTTCTTTGATCAGTTAAAAAGGGCTTTAGTGGTTTCGAAGATAGACTTGAGATCGGGTTATTATCAGTTGCGAGTCAAAGACTCTGATGTGCAAAAAACTGCTTTTCGAACGAGGTACGGACATTATAAGTTTCTAGTTATGTCGTTCGGGCTTACCAATGCACCTGCTATTTTTATGGATTTGATGAATCGGATCTTCAGAAAGTATTTAGATTAATTTTCAGTTGTGTTCATTGATGATATACTGATCTACTCCCGTACCAAAACGGAACATGCTGAGCCTTTGAAACTCGTGTTACAAACTTTGCGAGAAAAATAGTTGTAAGTATATGTGAGTTTTGGTTACACAAAGTTAGGTTTTTGGGACATGTTGTTTCAGCATCAGGTATTCGGGTTGATCTGAGTAAAATTTCAGTAATATTTGATTGGAAACCTCCGAGAAAAATTTCTGAAGTTAGAAGTTTTTTGGGACTTGCTGGTTACTATAGACGGTTTGTGAAATGTTTCTCTATGATTGCAACTCCGATGACGAAGATGTTGCTAAAAGATGTTAAATTCGAGTGGTCAAAAAGTGCCAGAAAAGTTTTGATCAGTTGAAAGCCCTTTTGACCGAAGCTCTAGTGTTAGTTCAGCTAGAATCTGGTAAAGAATTTGTTATCTTTAGTGATGCATCTTTAAATGGTTTGGGCTGTGTTTTGATGCAGGAAGGCAGAGTTATAGCTTATGCCTCAAGACAGTTAAAACCGCATGAAAAGAACTATCCGACAGATGACCTAGAATTGACAGCTATTGTATTCGCGTTGAAAATATGGCGTCACAATTTGTTCAGTGAAAAATGTCATGTTTATTCCGATCAGAAAATTCTGAAGTATTTGATGACTCAGAAAGATTTGAATTTGAGACAGCGTCGATGGTTGGAATTGCTGAAAGACTATGAACTTGTAATTGACAATCACCCAAGAAAGGCTAATGTTGTCGCTGATACTTTAAGCAGGAAATAAATGTTTGTTTTGCGTGCAATGAATGGGCATATAGCTATGTCAGATGATGGTGAAATGATAGCTGAGTTAAAAGCAAAACCGTTATTTATTCAGCAAATTTGTGAAGCTCAGAAAATCGATAACGATCTGATAGTGAAACAGGTTCAATGTGATTCAAATGTAGATTTAGAGTTTCGAGTTGATGTTGATGACTGTTTGAGATTTAGAAACCAAATATGTGTTCCAAGAAATACAGAGTTGATTCAGATGATCTTGAATGAAGCTCACAACAGTCGATTATCTGTTCATCCCGGTAGTACGAAGATGTATAATGATCTAAAACAGCATTATTGGTGGCAAGGTATGAAACGAGACATTTCTGACTTTGTATCGAAATGTTTAGTTTGTCAGCAAGTAAACGTCGAGCATCAGGTACCTTCTAGATTGCTACAGGTGATTATGATACCTGAATGGAAATGGGACAGGGTCAAGATGGATTTTGTATCGAGTTTACCATTGACACCAAGCAAGAAAGATGTAATCTGGGTTATTGTTGATAGATTGACTAATTCTACTCACTTTGTTCTGGTTCGTACAGATTACTTGCTTGATAAACTGGATGAATTGTATGTTTCTCAGATTGTGAGGTTACATGGTCTGCCTATATCTATTGTTTCAGATAGAGATCCGAGATTTACATCGCGGTTTTGGAAGAAACTGCAAGATGCATTAGGTACTAAACTGCAGTTTAGTACTGCTTTTCATCCCAAACAGACGGTCAGTCTGAGCGAATTATTCAGATACTTGAGGATATGTTGAGATGTTGCATTCTCGAGTTCGAAGGTACGTGGGAACGATATCTACCTCTGATTGAATTTGCATACAATAATAGCTTTCAATCAAGTATCAAAATGGCACCTTATGAAGCTTTGTACAGTCGTAAATGTCGTACACCTTTGTACTGGACTGAGCTCAGTGAAAATAAAATACACGGGGTTCGATTTGATCAAAGAAACCGAGCAGAAAGTAAAAGTGATCCGTGAAAGTTTGAAAGCAGTATTAGATCGTCAAAAATTGTATGCAGACTTAAAACGTAAAGACATAGAGTTTTAGATCAGGGATAGAGTGTTTTTGAAAGTCTCACCATGGAAGAAAATACTTAGATTCGGTCGTAAAGGCAAATTGATTCCGAGATTTATTGGACCATATGAGATTATAGAAAGGATTGGGCCAGTTGCGTATAGACTGTTGTTGCCACCAAAGCTAGAAAAGATTCACAATGTATTTCATGTTTTGATGCTTCGTAGATATTGATCTGATCCCTCACATGTGATTAATTCGATCGAAGTTGAGATTAAGCCCGATATGTCGTACGAGGAAGAACCGATTTGTATTCTGGCTCACGAGATTAAAGAGTTGAGAAATAAGAAAATTCCATTGGTTAAAGTATTGTGGCATAAACATGGAGTTGAGGAAGCAACGTGGGAGTCAAAGGATACAATAAAAGAGCGTTACCCAAACCTACTCACTGGTAAGGTTTTCGGGGACAAAAATCCCTAAGGGGGAGAGAGTTGTAACAGTCCGATTTAGACCCTATTCAGAACGGTGGTTTTGGGACCATGTGTGAAAATTTCATATGAAATTTTGATTGTTTGTGTGCTTAATTTGATAAAAGGACTTAATCGCGTAAGTTGAAAACTTGATAGTTTAAATCATAAAGGTTGAATTGATAATGGCTTTTTAATATGGAGTATTTATGTTGCAAATAATCCTTTAGATTAATGATGGTTGAATGTACCCTTAATGTACATGTTGATGTTATTATTTTTATAAGGTTAAATAAGTAAAATGAATAATTGTAATAATAATATAAACATGAGTTTATATTCTTTTGACCGAAACTAGCAAAAGAAAAGAAAGGATAAAATCTCATGATATTCAGCCATTGTTGATACAAATTAAAGGTTAGTTTGGTTTCGATTTTTGATGATTTTTATGTTTTTGAGATCGTTGCTTTGAGTACTATCTGACCCATGCTTAAATTTCTGATTTTGATGCATATTTTGAGTTATGCCATTGATGAATATTTGTGTTTAGAGTTATGCCATTGATGAATATTTGTGTTTAGTGATGTTTGATGATGAAATATTAAAAATATGTTTTAGATTAACATGTTTTGTATTTGAGTTTTTGAAAATTTTGAGTAATTAGGACTAAATTACAAAAATAATAAATTGAGGGACTAAAATGTGAAATAGATGAAATATATGGACTAGTATGGTTATATGGAAAATTTAGCCCAACTACATCGTTGTGAGATTTTGTGTATTTTGTGCTTTGTGCAATTAGGACTAAATTGTAAAAGTATGAAATATTATGGGTAAAATGGTAATTTTCCCATGTATGTGTTGTTGGATTAAATTGAATGAAATTGTGTTTAAATGAGGTTAATTTGAAATTATATAGATCAAGAACAAAAGAAATCAGACTTGGATCGGGGAAAAACAAAAATAGTCGAATAGTCGATTTGTAACGTCCATCAATATCCGAGGTAAGTCTTTAAGCAATTAGACATCATTTATCTTGATTGTAACTTAGTTTAATATGTTGTTATGGAATTTTTAGATTTATAAAGAGCTAGCCGAATGTGTTTGTGTATAGAATTTGAAATAATGTATTTGAATTTAATTTGACAAGGTTATATCGTTTAAAAGTTCGTATAATTTATGAGGAATATATGGAATTTTTGTTACATGAATTGTGTATGAGACAACATTATAATAGTGATATTCGGGCTTTGAGCCTAGCAAGCTTTATGCTGGTGAATGTAATCGGGCTTTATGCCTAGCAGGCTTATTGCCGGTGAAAAATATCAGACTTTGAGTCTAGCAGGCCTTGTGTCGGTGTGTGATTCAGGCTTATGCCTAGCAAGTTTTATGCCGGTGATTTATTTCAAGTCTATGTCTATGAGACTTGATATTGATGTGGAAAGTGAGGAAGTAAGTTGATCTAAATGACTTCCTTATTTGGCCACATAGGTAAGTATATGTGAAGTTATATTGAACTTGTATATTTGGCTGCATGTGAGGTTATATTGAACTAGTGAATTCGATTACATGTGAGCTTATATTGAACTTGTATATTCAGTTACATGTGAAGTTATATTGAATTGGTATATTCGGCCATCTGAGATGTTTATTTGAACTTGAACATTAGGTTACATGTAATGATATATTGAACTTATATATTCGGCCATATGAAATAATATAATGAACCTTGTGAATTTGGACATATAGGTAAGTTTTTATGAGATGATATATTGGATTTTATATATATTCGGTTATATAGGTAAGTATTTATGTGGTGTTATAATTGACCTTGAATATTCGGCCAAGTTAACCTATTTGAGTTAAAGTATATCTTTAATGGTACAATTCGACTTATTTGAAATGTTTTGATTATTCATTTGAGTTGTTTAATTTGCTTAAGGCTTACCAAGCTAAGTTAGCTTACTCTGTGTGTTTTTGTTACTCTGTTTTATAGATTTTGGTTGTAAGTTACGAGCTCGGGGATCCTCATCAAAGTCATCCACACTATCGTCAACCTTCGGTACTTTTAAAAGTCTTATTTCGAACTTATGGCATGTATAGGCTAGTAGTTGTATAATTATGTTATTTGAAGTAAATATATAATGCCTAGGTGATGGCTTATTTTGGTAAGTGATTTAGTTGTGGATTTAGTAGGTTATGAAACATGTATAAGTTGATGATAGATATGGTATGATTTAAACTTGAATGAGGTTGTTTGATAGCCTATTTCATGTTTGATTTGTGCCATGTTAATGGCTAGTGAATTTGTCCTTGTATGTATAATTTGAGGGAGGCAAGTTGGCTTGGAAAATAGCCTTTAATTTGCCACACGGGCTGAGGACACGGGCGTGTACCTTGGCCGTGTGCCCCTTATTTGATTGCTGACGGCACAAAGAGAATACAAGCTAGTTCTGGACAGGAGCGTGTGCAAGGGACACGGGCGTGTGCAAGGCACACGGGCTGGACACACGGCCGTGTAGTCTGGCAGTGTGAGGAAGTCAGTATGTGTGCCCTGTATCCACACGGCCTGAGACACGGGCATGTCTGTCAGTGACACGGGTTGGGCACACGGGCGTGTGACCTATGCAGTGAAGAAGATTTTCTTAATTTTGTAAAGTTTTCTCGAGTTATCAGTTTAGCCCCTAACCCTATTTTAAGCATGTTTTAAGGTACTGTAGAACTTTATAAGGGGTAATATGGTTGAATGCATGAAAGTTTTAAATTGTATGCAAGTTTTAAATTGTATGCAAGTTATTGTTGTTAAATGTGTCTGAATGACTCAATGTAAGTTTGGTAATGCCTCATACCCTGTTTCGGTGTCAGTTACGGGTAAGGGGTGTTATAGTAATAACCTTAGTTAATTGCTGAAGATAAAAGGTCTCACATAGACATTCGAATAGTCATAATAATGCTTATAAATAGTTTGTAAGAAAACATTGTTTTGGTTAGACAAATTTTGCTCAATTTATGAATTATTTGATACTTGTGAGAATTCAAATCTCCTTGTTTCTCTCTAAGACTGATTTGACTTATCAAGCTAAGTCTTTTGGCATAATTTCTATCCTTGTTTGTCGAACATATCATTTCTAAGTGTGGCGTTCAACATACCTCTGGTTCCTATCTAACTAGATAGTGGGTCAAGGTTTCTTTGATATATTCCTAACCATTTTCATCGAAGAGCTATTTAAGACTCGAGTCAACAATTGGTCAACAATTTCCTATAATGTTGATTCTATCTTAGCCCTTAGCCGATCCTTATCCATCTTTCATCTAAACCATCTTTGTTACCTTTGTTTGAACCTATTTCTCAACCTCTTCCAATTTATTTCGAAAACAATCCAAGCGTTACTTAATTTCACGATCGGCAATCTAAACGACTCGAATCAACACCGAACTGAGTTCGTATCAATTATTATATTTACACAAAAACCGCACCATGAATATCTTCTAATTACTATTATGGGTCAAATTTTACTATTAGACCATGTACTTTTCATATGTTGTGGATTTAGTACCTGTACTTTCTATTTGAACAATTTCAGTCCATGTACTTTTCTAGTTTTGAAAGCTCAGTTATAACCGAACAATAGATGTTAAACATATTTGGTTAAATTTTACTATTAGTCATGTATTATGTGTAAAGTTGGAGTTTTAGTCCATATTCTTCAAATAAATCATCCTTAGTTGTTATATTTTTTTGGATTTTGAAATTGTAGTCTTAATGTGAACCATAATCGTTAACTCTATTAACAAATTTTTTTGTGAGCAATATGTTGAGATGACAAGCTAAAATGGCATTACACATGCAGTAATATGTTTGACGCATCAAATTTTAAAAATAACAGAACTTATTGAATTAAATAGTTGTCATTTAGTTTGTACTAAAACTTTAAAATTTTGAAAGTACAAGGAATGAAAATGGCTAATTAAAATACATGTACTAAATTCATAAATTACTCAAATATAGAGTCTAAGAGCATAATTTTTTCCTACTATTATGTATATCAACTTTCCAATATTATATTTGGATGCCACTATATTCATTTATACTAATCAATTGATTTTAAAATCAAAATATGATATAGATTTTCAATACTATCATATATAGTAATGTTGTTTTTTCAAGAGTTAAATCCTAGTTTAGTTGCCCTGTTGCTATTACAACAATTTAAAGGACATGCCTAATATTCTTCAATCTAATTAGTGGGGGTTTAAGGGTTTACATGTAGTTTAGATAATATATAAAAAAATTTGTAGATATATATATTGTAAGAATCGTAAAAATAAGATTTGATATTGTGAAAATAAAATAAAATAAAATAAAAAATAAAGAACACAGATTTTTACGTGGAAACCCTTTCAGAAAAACCACGGGTTCACTATGTCGAATTCAAATTTTTTTACAAGAGAAATAGACTATGTCTATTTATATGCTTGTAAAGCCATATTCTAGTAAGACTGAAACACCTTATTCTAATCAATATCAAATAGATGGAATTTAATAAGGTTTAAAAAACCTTATTCTAAAATAAAATAAAAGAAGTGTAATTCTATATGGATTCTTCTTTTATTTTATTTTACCACTGTATTTTATTTAAATAAGGATTCGGGTCACTTAATTCTAACAATCTCCACCTTGACACGAATTCTCAATGAACAAGTTCTTCATCGCGAACTCTCAACGAACGAGTTCTTTATTGCGAACTCTCAACGAACAAGTTCTCCACCTCTTCCATAAAACCCCTTAAGGGTTTAACTTCAACAATGAACACCAACCAAGTCTAAGCAATGCTCAAACTTGGTTATAGGAAGTGACTTAGTCATCATATCTGCAGGATTTTCATGAGTACTAATTTCGCTCACAAAAATATCACCACGAGCAATAATATCATGAACAAAATGATACCGAACATCAATTTGTTTTGTTCTCTCATGAAACATTTGATCTTTTGTAAGAAAGATGGCACTCTGACTGTCACAAAATACTGTGCTGATTTGAAGGTCTTCATTGAGTTCACTAAAGAGTCCCTTCAACCAAATAGCTTCTTTACAAGCCTCAGTAATCGCCATGTACTCAGCTTCAGTGGTAGACAAAGTGACTGTAGTTTGCAAAGTGGCTTTCCAACTAATTGCACAACCTCCGATTGTAAAGATATAACCTGTGAGAGATCTTCTTCTATCAAGGTCTCCAGCAACATCAGCATCAACATACCCATCTCTAGTTCTTCCAAACTGTAAGCAAACATCAGTAATACATCGTAAATATCTTAAAATCCACTGAACTGCTTTCCAATTTCATTCCCGGGATTCACCATATATCTGCTAACAACATTAACTGCATATGATAAATCTGGACGTGAACAAACCATAGCATACATGAGAGATCCCATTGCACTAGAGTATGGAACATGTGACATGTACTCAATCTCATCACCTGATTGTGGAGACAAAGCTGATGAAAGTCTGAAATGGGCTGCTAAAGGAGTATTAACAGGCTTAGCACTCTACATATTAAACCTGCAAAGAACTTTCTCAATGTACCCCTCCTGACTTAGGTACAATTTACTTGCTTTTCTATCTTTGAGAATCTCCATACCAAGTATCTTCTTTGCTGGTCCTAAATCTTTCATCTCAAATTCTTCACTTAGTTGGTTCTGACCTTTCTTATCTCTCATTTATCTTTTGCTGCTATCAACATGTCATCAATAGAAAGAAGTAGATACACAAAAGAACTATCACTATTTTTCTTAAAGTAAACACAACTGTCAAAACTACTTCTTTTGAAATCATGAGAAGTCATAAAGGAATCAAACCTCTTGTACCACTGTCTTGGTGACTGTTTCAAACCGAAAAGGGACTTTTTCAGTAAGCAAACATAGTCCTCTTTTTCTGAGACTATAAAACCCTCTGGTTGTTGCATGTAAATATCCTCCTCAGGTTCTCCATGCAAAAATGCAGTTTTTACATGTAACTGCTCAAGCTCCAAATCATGCATGGCCACAATACCAAGCAAAGCTCGAATCGAACTATGCTTAACAACTGGGAAGAACACATCTATGAAGTCCACTCCTGGAATTCAACCCTTTGCAACAAGCCTTTCTTTATATCTGGGTTCTTCAACTATTGGAGTCCCTTCTTTCTTTTTAAACACCCATTTACAATGAATAGCCTTTTTACCTTTAGGAAGTTTTATAGATCCCACGTTCTATTTTTGTGGAGTGATTTCATCTCCTCTTGCATAGCAAACATCCACTTTTTTGAGTCTTCACATCTAATCGCCTCAGAATAATTATATGGCTCTTGATTCACATCTATATCTTCAGCCACATTTAAAGCATAAGAAACTAGATCTGCCTCAGCATACTTCTAGTTCTATTTTTAGCAATAGAGTATTGCGGTGCAGAAGCAACTCTATTCTCAATTTTGTACTGGCTTGAGGAGTCGACTCTGTATTAATCTGATGCTCCACCTGCTTTTGATTTTCTTTATTGGAAGAGTCTTTAAGAGATAAGTTAGGCAGCATAGTAGTTTCATCAAAAACAACATCTCTGCTAATCACAACTTTTCTATTTTCAGGACACCATAACTTATACCCTTTTACACCAGCTTTATAACCAAGAAAAATACATTTAATGGATCTCAGTTCCAATTTTCTATTATCAACATGAGGATACGCAGGAAACCCAAAAATCTTTAAGTCTGAATAATTAGCAGGATTACCAGACTATACCTCTTGTGGAGTCTTTTTCTCAATGGCAATGGATGGAGATCGGTTGATCAAAAAACATGCAGTAGAGGCTGCTTCGATCCAAAATGACTTTGGTAAGTTAGCATTTGACAACATACATCGAACCTTCTCCATGATCGTTCTGTTCATTCGTTCTGCAACGCCATTTTGCTGTGGAGTATGGCGAACTGTCAAGTGTCTCACGACCCTTTCTAACTTGCACAATCTATTAAACTCATCAGAACAGAACTCTAAGCCATTGTTTGTGCGGAGGTATTTTATTTGTTTTACCGTCAGTTTTTCAATCATAATTTTTCAAGACTTAAATGCGAAAAACACACTGTTTTTCTGCTTCAAGAAGAACGCTCAAACTTTTCTGAAAAAATCATCAATAAAGGTTAGCATATAATTAACTCCACCTATCGAAGGCACTCTGGATGGCCCCCACAGATCAAAATGAATATACTCAAACATTCCCTTTGTGTTATGGATTCCTCTGGTGAATCAAACTCTCTTTTTCTTCCCAAAAACACAGTGCTCATAGGAATTCAGTTTGCAAATCCCTTGCCCATCAAGAAGTCCTCATTTGCTTAATTCTGCCATGCCATTCTCACTCATATGCCCTAGGTGCATATGCCAAAGTTTAGTAATATCATCATTTAACAAGGAAGAGGAAGCAACAGCTGCATCACCAGTAACAATAGAACTCTGCAAAACATATAACTTGGCAGTCTTTCTCTGTCCTTTCATCACAACAAAGGAACCTCTGGAAATCTTTAAAACCCTACTTTTCATCTGTGTATCTGTACCCTTTTGAATAAAGAGTACTCAACGAAATTAAATTTCTTTTCAACTCTAGAACATGTCGTACGTCACTAAGTGCTCTGACAACTCCATCAAACATCTTAACTTTAATTTTTCCAACACCTGCGATTTTACACGAAGCATTATTTCCCATTAAAACAACACATTCAGACTGTTTCGTAAGTTTTAAACCAATCGCGATTGGGACTCATGTGGAAGGTGCAGCCTGAATCAAGTATCCACTCCTCACTTACTTTACAATCATTGACAGAAGCGACTAGAAGTTCACCATCGCTGTAGTCTTCTACAACATCAGCTTCACCAAAATTTTCTGGTTGTTTTCCCTTTTGATTCGTAGCCTCCCTTTTAATCTTATTCTTTAGCTTATAGCACTCAGATTTAATATGTCATTTCTTCTTGCAGAAGTTGCAAGTTTTACTTCTATTTGAAGACTTTGATCTACCCTTAGATTTACAGTGAGAACTCCGTTCCTATGTCCTTCCACGATCATCATCAGCATTTTGATCTTGTCTCCCACGAATAATAAAACCCTTTCCCTGATAGTCGGGTTTAACAACAAGATGCTTTATCTTATCATACAAGGTCAAAGAATCATAAACCCTATCAACTGTGAGAGACTCGCGACTATATAAAATCGTGTCTCTAAAGGTTGAATAAGACAAGGGCAATGAACAAAGTAGAATCAACCTTAGATCTTCCTTACCATACTAAACCTCCATGGCCTCCAATTTTGAGAGAATTTCTTTAAACACTGTTAAGTGTTCATGTACAGACGCACCTTCCTCCAAACGATGAGCATAAAGATGCTGTTTCATATGCAACTTGCTTGTTAGAGTTTTTGACATACATATTTGTTCTAGCCTTTTTCATAATGCAGTAGCGATCTTCTCTTTCATCACATCCTGCAAAATTTCATTGGACAAATACAAATGTAATTGTTTTAATGCCTTTCGATCCTTACGCTTCTTCTCTTCATCTGTTAATGTCAATGGCATCTTATCTATCCCTAGCAGGGCATCCTCCAGATCCATCTACGCAAGAACTGCTTGCATCTTAATCTGCCACAATGCAAATCCAGTGTTACGATCCAACAGCAAAATTTCATATTTCAAAGACGCCATTACTGTGATCGAGATGAATAACCTGAAAGTTCTGATACCAATTTTTGAAAATGAAATAAAATAAAATAAAGAACACAGATTTTTACGTGGAAACCCTTTCAGGAAAAAACCACGGGCAGAGGAGAAGAAAATTCACTATGTCGAATTCGAATTTTTTTACAAGAAGAATAGACTATGTCTATTTATAGGCTTGTAAAGTCATATTCTAGTAAGATTGAAACACCTTATTCTAATCAATATCAAATAGATAGAATATAATAAGGTTTAAAAAACCTTATTCTAAAATAAAATTAAAGAACTGTAATTCTATATGGATTCTTCTTTTATTTTATTTTACCACTGTATTTTATTTAAATAAGGATTCGGGTCACTTAATTATAACAGATATAAAGTTTTATTAATCAGGATCTATCATGTTAAATCATTAATAACAAAACTAAATATGGAAGTGTACCTGAATCCATTGATTTCTTGGAATCTTCGATCTTTTGCTTTTGATTTTCCAAATTAGCACATAAGTAATTTTGAGAATATGACACTTCTTTCTAAAGATGTGATATTACAAAAGCTACGTATTTATAATTTGGGGACCATAACCCTCATGTATAACTTTTGTATATTGAGCCTAATTTCTAATCAGCCCATCATCAATTAGAAATTAGTTACTAGAGTATCTACATATATTTGACTCATACTTTATTTATAACTAAAGCCCAATAAACCTTAACCAAATTAGATCACTTTTAATTTGGACTAACCTTTTATGATAATAAATAATAACATGTAATTACTTTTACTATATATGCGATGTCCATATTTTCTAACATATATATAGTTTAGTTAAAATATGTCGTAAGTCCTTGTACTTTTTATAAATTTACAATTTAGTCATTGTACTTTTATTTCTAGGAATTTAATCCATCTACTTTTCATATTCAAAATTCAAGTCTAACTGTTAACCGTGTTAAATTATTTTGTTAAATTTAAGTTCATCACAACGTCATTTTTTTTAGTTACGTGGCTACCAAATAAGTAAACTTTTTAATTTCAAAATGTCAAAAAAAAAACATCTAACAATAAAAAAAGGTTAAATTTGTTAACAATTGGACTTAAAATTTATAAAGTAGATAGTCTAAATTCCTAAAAATAAAAGTATAGAGACTAATTTGAAAATTTTTGAAGAGTACATAGACTTACGGCATATATTAAATTTTAGTTTATCATTTTTTATAAATATATCATGTTATTATTGATACAACATTCCATTTTTTTAATTTTAAATCAAAGAACTATCTTATGTCTATAATTGATATTTAATAAATAAATAGGACAAGTAACGAATTTTTTCGTATGGTGCATGGTCAAAGTATTTTTCATGTTCATTTTACCATACAAAAAAATTAATCTTTTTGGATTTTATGGCTATTTCTCTCTACAATGTCATCTTTAGGGTTTAACTATGAGCTCTCTTTTATCACTAGACTTAACACTCTTTGGAACATATGGATGTGTCTAGGGGGCGAGTGGGCGTGGTCAACCCCTTGGATTTTTTAGATTTTTGAATTACATATATAAATTATCATGTATTTTAGATTTGGTGTTCACATTGTATAATATTCACCCCTCTTAGATATTTGCACGCGATAATTGCCAAGCCTTTTGAGTGGAAGATATATGCAAGCTTATGAATGATTTTTATCCGGACGATTTTATAAAGCAAAAAAAGTTACACATAAAGATTCAATTGGAGCATTTTCAACTTAATGCTCATCTAAGCATGAAGTTTCAAAAAGCTTCTACAATTGTTGAGTTGTGTCAAGTGCTAGCTAAGACAAATAATTCAAGTATTTATCCTCTTCTTGATAGAATTATTCGTCTTGTGCTAACTCTTCCCGTGTCTACTGCAACAATTGAAGGAGCATTTTCAGTAATGAAAATTGTGAAGACAAGGCTTCGCAACAAAATGGAGAATGATTTTCTTTCAATTGATTGGTTGCATACATTGAAAAAGAGATAGCTTGAGAATTTTCAAAAGATTCTATCATTGATGAGTTCGATCTTATGAAAAAGTGAAGGATGTAATTTAGGATGTCTAGTATTGAGAAATAGGTCTAAGACCAAGTTTTTTTAACTTAATTGTTGGAATTATAATGATATTTATGAAATTTTTACTGTAGTATTAGTTATTCGTTTTTGCATGTTAATTTTTTTTTTGATTTTTTACAATTAAATCATTCACGCTTTTTTAAAAAATCAAATTATAAGAAAAAAAGTATCTAAGAAGAATTTGCACTATTTTCACATTAAAAAAAAGTCATTCGGATTTAGAAATTTTTCCCTCATTGGAGTAAAATCCTAGATTCGTGTATTTTTTTATAAATTTAGAATTTAGCCATTGTACTTTCATTTCTAGGAATTTAGTCGATCTACTTTTCAGATTTCAAAATTCAAGTCTGTAACCCCCTTAAAGTTGGCGGATTCGTAAAGAAGGCATCTAGATATGGATCTGGTGCACTATGGTATAGTCCACCAATTTACAGACTTTTGGCGAATTAAAGTTGGCATATAAAGTATCCACCCATAGAAGAGTATAAAGATTTCATTTAAAAGAATACAACAAATAGAGGATACGTCTCAGAGTTTTGACTATGAAGCACCTATTAAGTATATGGGAAAGCTGTAATGGACTAAAGTGTATTTGAGACCACGCCCTACAAGAGTTTCCGCCAAGATATGGTATGACTGATTCATATGAGTATCGTTCGAATTGAATCTCATATCAGGTTAGTTGGGAGTTGTTGAGATTCTGCAATAATATAAGGTAGAGATCAGACCAAAGAGCAAAGTAGCAAAATGAATGAGAGATTAATTGTACACTAATGGTTGGCCATTTCTCAACAGGGGTAAATTAGATTGATTTGACCTACCCATGATTGGCCAACAATAAGGATAATCTTCGTCAGATTTTCTTTCACCTACCCTAAAATGGTAAGGAAATCAGGGAACCAAAATTATATTCAAGAGGAAGTAGACATTTCGAATGTTTTTAAGATATCTGCTTAATGTTCAGGTTCATCTTTCTAACCTCAACATCCTCTTCTTTCTCTTTGATAAGGTCGAATTAAGATAGGTGAATCAACCTTCTAGTAAGCCTTACAGTTTTGCACATTATGACTATATAAGGAAAAAAAATGTTACAAGAAGGCCCTGCATGGGGGTCACCGGTAGTTGAAATATTAGTAAAATGTTGATAATAAGGATTCTAATGAAAATCTTATGATCATTTAAGCAGTTGTTGCTGGATCGAGAAAGAGTGTTGAAGAAAAGCTCTAGGTCGAGGTAAAGGTAGGTCTCCTTTGAGTCTCTAGACCTGACTCTTGCATATCATGTAATTATGAAAATTCATGTCTTAAGAGATATCTACAATATGTAAATGAGATGAATCATGTACAGTATGGTACAGAGATGTGTACTATATGGTATTGTTACTGGCGTATGTGTAGTTCTTGTGTTATACTTTATGATTATATGGGTTTAGTGCCTGATAATTTTTGAGTTATGTAAAAAGATGAAAAGAGATTTATTGTGTAACCTTCGATAGGGAAGTTATAATGCTAACTAGACTAGAAAATTACGAGATAAATCTGTGGAAGTCCATGGCCATGGCATCATATGATAATACACCAAGAGGGCATGAAGGTATAAGACCATAAGGGAGAAGCCTATGGCATCCACCAAAATTGTCCACCGGGATAATAAACATGAATTCTTTGGAAAGCCTTTGTGGAAAATCCTTCGGAAAGCCTATGTGGCTAACCCCTTTTGGAAGCCCTTGTGATGTCTTATCTTGGGAATCAATGGAATGAATTCTGTAACTTTTAAATGGAGAGATCCTGGTTTGTTGTGTGTGAGATCTGAGTATGATTGTGAGGCATTTTACTATAAGATACTCGATAAAATAACCTATTATGGAATCCGCCATGGTGATCTACCATTACAGGGAACTTAAGACATATGAGATGTTGGTAGAGTATGAATCCACCATACCTAATAACTATTAAATCTTATATTCTGGTAATTGTAGAAGGTTGTAAAGAATCTGCGAATAATAGAACCCATTGGGTAGTGATCTAAGAAATACATCCAACTTTAACCACAAGGGGCTTATAAAAAGCAGTTAATGTGAAAATAGTATAAAATGGTTAAGTGCAGTATTCGATTTATGGTTATCTACAAACCAAGAATTAGAATTGTATCTGCCTTTGCCCAAGAAGGAAACTAGACTCATGGAGTTAAAAGTGTAACACCCTCTACCCAGCCTAGTTGCCGAGCCTGAATGCAAAGACGCTACACCACTGTCACGTATCATTTATTTAGCAAACTATTCCACAAGTAACTAATCGTCATCTTTATTAATCATACGTATGAATTATAGTCGTACAACCACTTTTTATCTTTAAAACATGCCATACATATACTAAAGGTATAAAAGCATCAATCAAACCTACAAATGGGCCAAATTGCAAATTTTTCAAAACTGTTACGCATGTATCGATATTGTCTCAGGGGTATCGATATTTTCTTTAAGTGGTATTTTGATACCATGTGGAAAATCGAGACCAAACTTGCATTATGTTTCTCATCAAATTTCAAAACATCAAAAATTATTAGTACCTTTCACAAGGTATCGATAAACTTACCCCAAGTATCGATACTCAAGCTGAGGTATCGATCTCTATTTCATCTTCTTGCACTTTCGAAAAATACAAAGGTGTAATTTTTAAAGCCCTAATATCGATACATCTGCTCTAGGTTACAAAAATTAAACATTGCAAGCATTAAAACCATTAAATTTAATCCTTAAACATCATGTTTCATTCACCTAATCAAATAAACATTAAAATGTCTAAAATAGTAGCCCAAACACTATGTTCAAGTCCATATGCTTCCATTCATAAACATCAAGCAAAAACCCCAAAAATGACTTAACAAAACCGGTATAGAGTCTACTACATTGCCTTAAAGTCCCATATAATAAATAAACCAATTACACGTACTATAAAACTAAAAGAATGGCTAAGATCACTTCTTCAAAGGCCACACTGCTCACACCAGAAATGCAACCACTCTGCAAAGGCTAAAATGGACTAGGTGAGCTTAACAAGCTTAGTGAATGCTCTGAATAACCACTACATAAATAAGCCATCATGCATCAACTAAATAGGCATACATCATACTTCTATCACATTTTACTTTTATGACATATTTTACACATTAATCATCTTAATAGACTTTATTCACATAATAGCCACATGAATACTTAAGTGTATATTTCAGCATATATCAATAACATTTAAACACATTTAGTCACTTTTATGATAATTTGGCTCTTGAGATTATGAAACATAAAGTGGACTCTATCACCACACATCGGATATGTGGATCTCCATCACACCATAATGACTCAAAGATTCGAACATGTCCCATAAGTGTAGCATATAGCTAACACTCTCCAACACACCACACATACATATCCTAATGAATGGTGTAACACTCCTCACTTGTATCCAACGTCGGGACAAGGTTCGAGGCGTTAACGGACTTAAACATTCACAACAAGACATAACATATTACCAACCATGCATGGCAAACAAGCATATGCACATCATCAGTATCAAACATAACATAAATAGCTAGATTTATAAGTCAGAATCATTAGCTCACTAAAGACCAATATATTTGGCCAAATTATAATAACACATGTTATAAAACTAGGTCCCTATACATGCCACTCACTTGATAATTCTAGCATATGTGTTTATACTGTCAAGGTGTTGGCTTGATAGTGTGATGCTACCTCCGACGATCTCCAACCCTGAGCTAACCTGAAAACACTGAAAGAAATGGAAAGGAGGGGGTAAGATTTACACTTAGTAAGCTCACATGAAATAATAATAAGCAATTTAATAACATGCTTTCCATAGTAAAACTAACCCAATTGTACATTTACACATGTTCTGGTTAAGCTGCTTTCTTGAGTCATAGTCACTAAATCATTTATATCTGGAGTTACGAAACTCCAAATTAAGATCCGTAAATTTTCCTAGCAACTAGACTCATATATCTTTCCACCATAAAATTTTCAGAATTTTTGATCTAGAAAATAAGTACAGTTTATTATTCAAATTCTCCCCTTTTTTGCTCTTTGACAGCTTCGACCTTTCTCCACTAAAATTTATTTATCTCATAGTACGAGACTCAGATAATGTTCATGTTTGTTTCTATTAAAAGTAGACTCATCAAAGATTCTAAGCATATAAATTTTAACCCATAATTATTTTTATACAATTTTTAACAATTTTTCCAACAGGGGATCTCGAATTCATTCTGACACTATCTCACAAAAATTAGAATATCACATAATATACAACTCTTTTACTCCCCATGTTTCTTTTATATGAAAATAGACTAATTAAGCTTTAATTCCATAATTTATTTGAAATTTAATTCAACTTACAAAATTTTTGGTGAATTTTCAAAGTCACACAACTGCTACTGTCCAACATTGTTTTACTACTAAAATTCACTCTTACATAATTTCACTTAATCCATTTTGTCTTATCGAAGTTCACTCAAATATTGAGCATATTGCTCCAAATTTTCTTAAACATATACATGCACTTATTCATCATATAATCATGTTCACGTGTATTTTTACTTAATCGATTTTCTCGTTGAACTCTTCGGAATAATAACTGATACTCAGTTGCCTGCACATATTTTCACACTTGTAGCCAAAGCTATCTGGTATGCATAGTAGCCTACACTTAGTACTACACATGCGACCAATTATCCGGTACACGTAGTAGTCTACACTTAGTACTACACACGTGACCTAACCATCTGATACACGTAGTAGCCTTCACTTAGTACTACACACGTGATCGAAGTTATCGGGTACGCATAGTAGTCTGTACTTAGTACACACATGCGGCCAATTATCCGGTACACGTAGTAGCCTACACTTAGTACTACACACATGACCTCACGATAGATCATTCGTATCGTTTCTATTCCGAAGGCTCAACCGGAAAATTCCTCACTTTCTAACATGTAACAATTTATTCATAGTCCTTTTTCAATTTGCAATTTACAACAAATAATCATTATAAAGGCAGCCACGTTTCATATGATAACAAAATATAATAAAATAAAAAGAATCAATAAATTATTTACGTACAAACTTACCTCAGATCCAGAAATGGCAATTTATCATTCTAGTCCATAACCTTGTATTTTCCCGATTTAAGCCCAAACCTCGATTTTCTTGATCTATAATATCATATTTAGCCTACTAATTAGTCACACTATTCATATGGGTCTAAAAATCATATTTTTTACAAATCTGCATTTTGACCCCTAAACTTTTACATATTTGCACTTTTTCCCCAAGGTTCGGAAATTAAAATTCTTCATATTTTCTTATATTTTATGACATGCTAATCATTTTTCTCTTCTATGGAAACATCAAATTCTCACTCTAACATGTACTTATGAACATTAGGTATTTTTACCGATTATACCGTTTTACTCATTTTCACGTAAAATCGCTTAGCAAAAGTTGTTTAACACAATTTCAAGCTTCATATTCTACCATGAAACATCAAAATACATGCATATCATTCATGATAAAATTTTTAAACATAAATCCTAGCTCAAAATAATGGTAGAAATGAGCAGATCATGTTACTGAGATTTCAAAAATACATAGAACATTAAAAACGGAGCTCAGAATCACTTACTATTAAGCTTGGAAGCTTGGCCAAACCTTAACCATGACTGCTCTTGGTACATTCTGCTGTAGCAAGAAGAAAGGGACACATTTGGGGTTTAAAATTTGTCTTTTAATTCATTTTACACCTAAATGACCAAAATGCCCTTTTTACTATTCTGTCAAATTTTACCCAACCAAGGTCATTTTTGTCCAACAAGTTATATAATGGTTTAATTGTCAGTTAAGGACCTCCCATTTAAAATTTCATGACAATTAGACACCTCTAACATATAAAACTCAACTTTTACACTTTTTACAATTTAGTTCTTTTTACTAAATTGAGTGCCCAAATGTCGAAATTTTTGAACGAAATTTTCATGAAATCATTCCGTGAAATCGTAGACCATAAAAATATAATAAAAATGAAATTTTACTCATCGAATTTATGGTCCTGAAACCACTGTTCCGACTAAACCCAAAATTAGGATGCTACAAATGGAGTTTAGCTCACATTCCCTTATCTCTCCGAAACTGTTCGTAAGCCTTAATGCCCTACATATATCACAACAGAAAGGTGAAAACTCACAATCATATGGCATGCCAACTATATCCAACGATCTCATAATAACACAAGGCCAAATATCCATATTATTATAACATATTTACTTACTGATTTTTCGAACATATTCACATCATTAGCACATTACAAACACTATCACATGGCATGAATAACATACCAAGATATTTACTGTCACATGGCATGAACAACACACCCTTATATTCACATTCACATCAGTCATCATAAGCTTATAGCATATGTATAGCATTTCATGTATGTTCATAATTTCACAAGCACACATATATCACATTTAATCACAAGCGTGAGAACATTTACTTCCAAAATTTAGAGTAGGAGTTTAGGCTACCTCTAAATTCCCAATTACACAATGAATCATCTACGAGTAGCGATTCCAAAACACTCACCGATTATCAACTTTCGTAAAAAATCGAGAGCTTGAACTATCTCTTCCTTCAACTCGTAGTAGGCTCTAATGAATCTGAGGCTTCACACACAACAATCACACGATATATGCAGTCAAGTAACAACCAAGGACTCACTTAAACCAACTGAAATGCAAGCCTAAACTACATTCTCATGTAACTAAACCCTTTAGCATGACAAACTTAAAATTTGAATAACTTGGACTACACTTAATCTTTTTGTACGAAATGAGTTTCATTCATCTTCATATTCATCTATGACTAATTCTCAGCCTTTAAACTACACAAAACTATACGTTTCAAAGTATCAATTTTTTTCGACAAGTTTTGGCCATAACAACGAAAACTCATTAAAACACGAGAAATTCTTAACAAAGTTTTAAAGTAACTTTAGAAACCTTCTAATCAAGTTAAAACAAGTTGAAAAACATTAAAACATTTAATTTTCATAACTAAAATTCAATTTTAAAGTCTAGGTAACATTAAAAACTAATGAGAAAGTGAACGATTACGTTTGATGGAAGAAAAACATATATGTACTCTGCTGGCTTGATTTCGTCCATACAAAAATATGTGTATGTATGGAGTTTATAACTTCTGCATCAAAGTTTATTAATTTATATATGGTGAATCATCTATCTACAATACTTCTTAATTGTGACAGATACGTCTTTATAGAAAGGTGTGTGTGAATATTACCATATTCCTTGAAAATGAATCATCAATAGTAATACTATTGCTTTTATTGAATTTAATTACAAACATTCTATCAAATAGATATGAATTTTCACATTTATTTGAATTTAAGTGTATATATTGATATGTGTTTAATATAAATTTTTATAATAATAAAAATGTAATTTCATCATTTTAATAATTTATATATTTATAATTTTAAAAAATTTAAATTAAATTTATATTATTTTTAAGTGATTAAAGTATAATTTTATCATTACTAATTTAAAATTTTATAAATTATAAAAATTTTAAATTAAAAATTTATCATTTTAAGAAGCGATTGTGATTTGATATCTGCTAAGCTTTACGACTGGTAGATATGATAAAATCTTTTAAAATAATTTTCATATATATGAACGATTATATATCCATAGTTATGAGAATTATATTGTCACCTTTACTGCAACCATTGAAACCCTGGGGAATATAAGTGCGAGAACTGAGGAGTTTGAACGTTAAAAGGTAACCCATATATGCAAATTAAGGCAACAAATGAAAGAGAAAATGGGATTAATTCAATTTGATGGCTGGATGTATAAATAATCTGATGACATGTAAGGGGTTGCATGGATGACGATGATATGATATGATATTTTGGGGGGGGGGGAATCCCTCCATCATCCCACAAGCTGTTTGTTGCACCTTTCATCCCATACTCACCATGTGGATTGCCAACTCATTGACCTTGACCATTCATTATCTATACATTAATTATTTCTTGTTGAATATATATGGATGTAAGTATTATGAAAGTTTTTGTATTAAGAGCTAAATTGTATTTTATTTTTTTATTTAAAAAATGAATAAAGTAATTCATGTACATTAGATTAAATAGTAAATTAGTCTTTTTGTTAAAAAAAATTCAGTTTTGCTATTAAATACATTAACATAAGGTACACGTGGCACACTATATGTCGTTGTTTAGTTATTCCTTCAACTATGTTAGTTTTTAACCATACAAATGGATATAATTTTTAACAGAAATGATCAATTTGCTCTTTAATCTAATGTATAAGGACTAAGTTGCTCAATTTTTTAATAGAAAAAGCAAAATGCAATCTGACTTTTAGTACATGAACCTCCATAATACTTTTATCGACATTTGTGGCAATTTTCCTTTTCCTCGGTTTGTTCCAAAATTGTTCTCTTTGTATCCTTTAGATGATATTGAATTACTTTTTTTTTAAAGAAAATGATATTGAATTATATTATAGGTTAATATTTGATACAATGTCAGTGTGTAAGTCTCATGCACCATCATTAAACCACATTAAGTCACCTCACAATGAACAAAATAATTGAGTATTTTAGGACTTATAAATAAATAGAGATAAGTTTATTTAATTATAATTAAAATTAATTATAATTTTTTTTTCAACTTCTTTCGGGTGTATAGAGATAGGAAACCTTCTCCAATTTAGGTTTTGGCTTTTGGGATTTTTTTCTCTATTTAGAGTTATTTCATTGATTTTCAACCACCCAACAGTTATTTATAATCATCTATTTCTAGGGACAATTAAATTTGTCAGTAAGGCAGGTGAAGCTCAAAGGTGAAGAATTTACTATGGACATCTATTCCTATAGAGATATAAACACCCATGAAAAGTAAAACAACTGAAATCACCAATAATTCATCACCTATGGAAGTATTGTTGTTAACAATATATTTTTATTACAATAATAGTTAAATCTGCTGGAGTTGTAAGTTTTTTTTTATTGTAGTCATTAAATCTATCATGTTAACTTTCAGCATACTTAATGAAGCAAAAAGATTGTCAGAATAATTTAATGTGGGAGAAGGAGAAGAGAAAAATCACAAAAAAATAACTCTAATTGTTTGGTGATTGGAAATTAGTGAAATATTTTTAAATTGAACAAAAAGAATCCCAAAAACCAAAACCTAATTTAGAGAAGTTTGCTACATCAATATATAGGGAAAGGCTTGAGAAAGAAATATTATTAATTTTAATTATAATTAACTAATTTTATCAATATTTATTTATAAATTTTTATATTTTATTATTTTACTTATTGATAAGATGATTTAATATGAATTTTCTAATAATGCATGAGATTTATACACTAATAATGCATCAAATATTATTCTTATATTATCTAATACAATTTTTAATCATTATTCAAAATTATGATTTTATAATTTATTGATGGATGTTTATGAATAATTTTTTATCATAATTATTGAAAAGTAATCAACAAAATTAAGTATAATGAATAGGATCTCAACCCATTTTTTTTTTGGATGTCCAAGCATAACTGGAATTAAAATTTTACAAATATGATTAGAAGAAATTAGATATAAGAATTGCTAAGTTATTTAAATTCAATGTGAGTATAAATATGAATATATATCTAATAAGTATAGTTAAAATATTTAGAATTTCTTATATAGTTAGAGGATTTTACATGTTAAATACAAAATGAAAAATTTATAATTACATTCGACCCTATTTATAAGAGTCTCATTTGTTTGTCGAGATTTTGTCTGCTATAGGGAGATAGTTGTCGTACACTTATAACAACATACTAAAATACACCTATAACAAAATGCTTTTATAGAAAGATAATTGTTGTAAACCAATCATAGAATTTATATTGTGAATTTCTATGAAAAAAGTGAGAATTATATTAAAAAAGAAGAAGGCTAAAGTACTAAGAAAAGCCTTTTGGAACTAATTTGAAAATCAATTGGCCCCCTAGTTGAAAAGTGCAATCAATTGGAAGACATGATTCTACCGTGAACATGGAATGCTCGTCACCTCAAGAAATACTATGTGTAATTTCTTACTCCTTGAATAAAAATATTATCTTTATAAATACTTGTACTTGGTATAGTTTAAAGGTTTGACGGTTTAAGATCGCAACCTTCAAAGTAGCTAGCAGACCTATGCTCTCAACTAACATTATAAGAGCTCGCTGTAACACTGCTTACCCGTACCAGAGGCCGGGATGGGATACGAGGCATTACTGAACACATACACAGTCATTCATGCAAAAAGTCGGGCTATAAATTTTTTCTTTAAAACAACTTCATTCATACATACACAAATTACCCCTAATATGAGTCTACGAGGCCCAAAACAGCAATCAAAAAAGGATCAGACTAAATCGGGAACTTTTAGAAAAGTTTGGGAAATTTCCCCAATACAGAGCCACACGCCCGTGTGAGATAGGGGACACGCACGTGTGCTCTCTACATGCCCGTGTCCTCCAGCCGTGTACCTCTCTGACTATGACATCAGCATCAATTTAGTGTCACACGACCGTATCACACCATTTTGTGGCCAAACCGTGTGGTCAATCAAAATTAAACGAATTTTTTTCACAAAAAGGTACAAACTTCACACGGCTAGAGTACATGCCCATGTGGGTAGGCCATGTTTCTCACACGGCCAAGACACATGCCCGTGTCTTAGCCCGTGTGTTTACTACTGAGCATACTGACTTGCAAAATTAAGGTGCAGGGGACACACTGCCATTCAACACGTCCGTAGGGCAGACCATGTGTCACACACGGTCTAGACACATACCCGTGTGTCTGCCCGTATGGACCATTTAAAGGCTATTTTCCAAGCCATTGGTCACTTTTTAACATCCATACACACTCATATATTTCAAGGACACTTAACATGGTATATAATTACACTTAAACATCCTTGACATGATTCAAACATGTAAACCTTATTACACTCATTCAAGTTACACTTCTTGTATTATGGTTATCATTAGCACATTCCACATTTTATACTTAGGCCATGATATAACCACATACCATTTTACGCGATAACCATTCTCAAGTTATTGGGCCTCATTTTACACATCCATTCATGCTAGACTATACAATCACATCACAAGGAACATTTAAACTTAATCATGTATATTTAGTAGGGTTACCACCTATACAAAATGAATTAGCATATCTTCATAAGCCATTTCTTTGGCTGGCCAAATGACACATACAACAAAATGATCCAAAAATCCTATACATGCCATTATATCAAAATGAATGCTTTTTTATCCCCAAATGAGACTTATTGATAGTGTGATCAAGGCTCCCACTGTCTTCCAAGCTCCACGAGTCCACGAGATTTGGAAAATGTTTCGGATTTAAATTTCGGTTACTCTGAAACCTTTTGTTTTCCACGGTCAACCTCCGAAATTGGTCTCTCGGGGTCTATATAAACAAAACAAATTATTATTCTATCTCATTATTCAAATTCAGCCCAAAAATTCACTCTTGGGTAAAATGACCACTTTACCCCTAACCTTTCACATTTTTACAATTTGGTCTTAATGCTCGTAAAACGCAATGCATGTATTTTCTTGGTTATCCAAGCCTAGCCGAATCTATTCTAAGCTTATATCAGCCCACATTTTCCTCTATTTCACATTTCTACCACCCTTTTTGTGCCTTTTACAAATAGGTCCATTTTTAGTGGTTTCATGAAAAATCATCTAGTAAAATATGTTTATTTAACATCTAACTTTCATAATCCTCCATAAATCATCAAAGAACAATCATCTCATGCATGGGTCAAATTTCTTACATGAACCTTAGCTTGAAATATGTGTAGAAATGGATAGAACATGTTACGAAGATCTCAAAAATGTAAAGAACGTTAAAAACGGGGTTAGGAGTCACTTACTATCAAGCTTGAAATTGTCAAAACCCTAGCTTATGAGACCCTTGCAAATTTTGACAGCCACAAGGAAGAAGATGAGTGAATTTTTCTTTGATTTTCCCTTTTTATTTCATTTATTACTAAATGACCAAAATGCCCTTCCTTACTAAACTTTCAAATTTTTCCATCCATGCCCATTTTTGTCCAAAAACTTAGAATTTGGGCAATTTTCTATTTAAAACCTCCTAATTAATAATCCAAATCAATTTCATACAAATTGCTTCTAGAACACAAGTTTTGCAATTTATTCAATTTGGTCCTTAATTTTTAAATTGGACACCTTACACCTAGATTTTCTTTATGAAACTTTCACACATGCTTGCTTTCATATCCTAGACCTCAAAAAAATAAGAAAACAAATATTTTTATGTTGGGTTTATGGTTCCGAAACCACTATTCTGACTTGGCCCTAATTTGTGATGTTACAATTCTCCCCCCTTAAGGACTTTTATCCTCGAAAGTCTTACCAGAAAATAAGTTCGGATATTGACTTCTCAAAGCCTCCTCGGGCTCACATGTAGCCTCTTCAACTCCATGCCTATGCCACAACACTTTTACCAAGAAAATATTCCTGTTCCTTAACTGCTTAAATTCTCGAGCCAAAATCCTAACCGGTTCTTCACCATAAGTCATGTCCGGTCTAATATCAACTTCCACAGTTGAAATTACATGGGAGGGGTCTAACCTATATCTTCTCAGCATGGATACATGGAATATATCATGAATCTTTTCCAGGTTGGATGGTAAGGCTAATTGGTAGGCTAATAGTCCAACTCTCTCGGTAATCTCATATGGTCCAATAAACAGCGGACTCAATTTGCCTTTCCGGCCAAATCTCAAAACCTTTTTCCATGGAGATACTTTCAAGAATACTTTATCTCCAACTTGAAATTCAATCTTTTTTCTTTTCAAATCAGCATCAGACAGACAGAAGTCGTATGCGGATATGAAGCATAAAGAGATTGAGTATTCTATAGGGGACTTCATTTTTCTTGAGGTCTCACCATGAAAGAAGGTATTGAGGTTTGGACGTAAGGGCCAGTTGAACCCTAGGTTTATTGGGCCTTACCGCATACTAAAACGTGTGGGACTGGTTGCCTATCAGCTAGAGTTACCTCTAGAGTTAGACTGGATTCACGATGTATTCCACGTCTCTATGTTGAGGCGCTACCACTCTGATCCCACACATGTTATACCGGTTGAGGAAATTGAGGTTAGACCAGATCTGACTTTCAAGAAAGAGCCAGTTCAGATTGTAGATCGTGATGTAAAGGTTTTGAGGAAGAATCTATTCCACTGGTTAAGGTTCTTTGGCATAATTATAGCTCTGAGGAGGCCACGTGGGAACCTGAGGAGGCGATGTGACAACAATACCCTTTATTGCCAAGAACCCCCACATCACTTACCTTATTTACCAGGAGCATCACTAGTTGTTGTGGTAGATAGGAGCCTCCCAACAAAGGGAAGTAACTCGTAATATGCTTAAGTTTCATCTTATATGGGCTAAGGAATGAATAAAGCACATGGTTGATAAACGAAGATCTAATAGGGCATTTCAAGTGGGAAATTTGGTCTACTTCAAATTGCAACCATATAGGCAACATTCCTTAAGGAAATGAGGCAACCAAAAGCTAGCTCCCCATTACTTTGGGTCGTATCTTGTAGCATCTAAATGAGGGCAAGAGGTTTATACCCTCAACCTTCCAGAGGATGCTCATATACATCCCACTTTCCATGTTTTATAGCTCAAGAAATATTGGCTCTTCTCCCAGTTCTACTACACTTCCTCGTACTGAATCAAATGGGGCCATTGCCAATATTCTAGTTCGAATCATGGACAAATGAATGGTTAAACATGATGACCATGTATACATCGAAGTGTTCGTTGAATGGACTAACACCTTCCCGGAAGAATTGACATAGAAACGGTTTTCTGATCTCCAACAATAGTACCCACTATTTGATCCTTGAGGACAATGATTCTGTTCGAGCAAATGAGCATTTAATATGGGATATTTTTCCACCTATCTAATAACGGGTTTTTACTTTTTTAATTCTATTAGTTTTATCTACTATAATGAAACGGTGTGTTTTACGAATAGAGGTTAATGAAACGGTGCGTTTAGCAGCACTTAAACAGGGTATTTTGGGACAATTAGTAAACGGTGCGTTTTAGTGGTGATAGGGTGGCAAGTTTGTTAACGTTTTTTACTTTTATTTGGCCAATCTGTGTTAGGAAAGACAATTATGAAAATAGTGTGAACAGTTTCTTCCTTATCAATTCTTTCTATTTTTCTTCCTACTTGTTTTTCTCTTGTTCATTTTCTTTTTTGAACTTTAATTCTCATCATTTTTTTCAACCGCATTGCCCCTTGTTCAAATTAAAATCTCAACAACCAAGAAAAAAAGGTCTAAAAATAATCATTCACTTAAAGAATTAAATTTTTTTATATTAAATTCAGGATACAAAAATTAATTTTCGATAAACCTTGCAATATCATTGAAATTTTGCCAAATCTTATATTAAAAATTTTAAGGGTTACATTTTTTTAATTATCCTTTATTCCTTCTACAATGCCTCACGATTTCTTTTACTTTCCACCTTGAGTTAGTACATGTTAGAGTCTACTATAAGTAGCTGCAGTTAATTAGTTTGTTTTGGTTGTTAGCCTTTCTGTTAATAGTGATTAACATTCAATGTTAGTATAAGTATGTAGCTTAGTAGAAAATGAACATTAGGTAAATTTCATTTGACAGTATTTTAAAGATTTAGTTTCTCATCTATTTTTAGATTTGTTTCTTCTCTGTATTCTTTACCTTTATTCAGCATTTCTTTCATGGTATCAGTCGCCTGAGATTCTGGTGCACTTCTTGTTGTGCTCTCAATGGCTTAGTCTACAGATTCTGTTGCTGCTGATGGTCATTCTACACTTGTACATGCTACGACACCTCTGCTACACTCTGACTCTAGTACGATTCGTTTGATTCAAAATTTCCCTAAGTATGATATGATTAAATTGAATGATGGCAACTTCATCCAGTGGCAGCAACATGTTAAACTAATTTCAGAAGGGTATAATCTCACCGGATTTGTTGACGAATCTCATTCGTCTTTGCCACAATTTGTACCGGGTCTGGATTGCCAGATGGTTTTGAATTCAAAGGCTTTCATTTTTCATTAGCAAGATAAAATTCTTACATCCTGGTTACTCTCCACAATTAGTGGTTAATTACTATCGTGCTTTACTGATGTGCTAACATCTGTTGATGTCTAGACCACCGCTAATCGCATGTTTGTCGCCGTATTTGGTGCTCGATTATCTTAAATCAAACACGATCTACATTCGATCAAGAAAGGTATAATGATGATCAAAGAATATGTTGCGAAGATTCAAAATACCTGCGCTTTCCTTGCGGCCTCTGGCCACAAGATTTCAGACTCCGAGAAGGTTGAGATTGTTCTCGCGGGTTTGTTGTCAGAGTACAACGCGATGGTTACCCTTGCGTCCTTCTCCTATGAACCCCTCCTATTTCATCGATTGATAGATATCTTCTTCAGTTTGAAATGAGACAACAAAGTATGGTTCTTGAGACTTCTTATCATGCGAATCTCACTGAGTCGATCCCACCCTCGGCACCGATGATAGTTGACTCTTTTAGGTTCATCCGGCCCTCACTTGGCAGTCATGGTCATGGTTTTAAGGGCCGTGTGTAGTGCCAAATTTTTGGTCACTTTGGTCACCTTGTACTACGGTGTTTTTATCAGTTTAATCATAGCTATAAAGGTCTAGCATTGGCGTTGGTTCATTCATCTTTTAATCAACATTTTGGTGTGTGGCGGTGGTTACCAGCCATAATTTGTGCCTCAAATGCCATCATCGAGTTTTGGCAATGGGGTTGGTTACTAGCCACAATTGGTGCCTCAATGCCATTGTCAACTTTTGGTAGAAATGAAAATGGGTTTTTTTCTCCCTCTCATTTTCCTAATAATGATGCTAACCCTAATGTTCCTTCATTTAGGCCGACTGTTCATCATGTCTACTTTGGTGATAATGGGCTGACTCTTCCACATGGTTTTAGGCTTCAACACTCTAGCCATGTGGGTTATGACAATGGTGGACTGCCTATGTCTCATTTGGGCAATCACATATCAACTCCAAGGAGCCATGATCAACGGGCCTCATTTGGGTCGTAAGTGCCTTGGTCCACTAAGCCTAAAGCCCGTGTTTCTCATGTTCAGCCACCGAAATTTGTTATAATACGTTATTGCTTTTCTTCAGAATCATGTTCCAATGCTGGGCTTCCTCACATTCCTGATGTGTTAGGCCCTGACTCTTCCACTGGTACTGAGTCTCAAATGCACTTGGCCTTAAAACATGGGTGTTAACAACCCGTTTTTAGTGAAATTGGAACAGTGGTTTCGGGACCACAAATTTGAGTCCGGAAGGAAAATTATTTTAATAATATTGCATGGTCTATATTATGGTAGAAATGTCGTATAAAAATTTTGTTAAGAAAATTTTACTGATTACATGTTTAATTGATAAAAGGACCAAATTGCATAAAATGCAAAAGTTGAGTTCTAGTAGTTATAAGTATCAAATAGCTATGGAATTCAAAATTGGAGGTTCTTATATGGAAAATAGACCATTAAGAGAAGTTAGTAGATAAGCATGTTGATTCATCCATGGAAAATTAATTAAAGAAAATGACTAAATTGGAAAGTAAAAATAATAAAAGATGATAAGTAATTAAATGATGAAGATATCATCTTTTTCATCATCTTTTCCAAATTTATTTTTATGGAAACCCTAGCTAAGAGAAGAGAACTCAAGAAATCTTATTTGGCTTAATTGGGTAAGCATTCTTGTTCTGTTTTTAGTAATTTTTAAATTTCTGAGATCGTAATAGCTTAATTTAGCTATTTCGGGGATTAATTTGCAAAGTTATTAAAGTAATAAAGTTTTGTCATGGATGAGTTTGTATAAATTTTGAAGTTTTATTGCAGAGAATGAAAGGTTGTTGATAAATAAACAACTTCTGTAAAATGAATTTTGATGAAATTGTGATTTAGGGACTAAATTGAAAAGTTGTAAAATTCATGGAAAAATTTTGAATTTTATGAAATACATGGGCTACTATTGTGACATGTAAAAATTGACTAGGCTTGGAATAAGGACTAAATTGCATGAATTTCATTTTCCGAGCCTAGGGATAAAATCATCATTAATTAAAAGTATAAGGGCAAAATGGTAATTTTGCCTAAAATGTGAATTGGATTGAATTGAGTATGAATTGTATTAAATTGAGCTAAATTTACTCGTATAGATCCGGATAGATGAAATACAGAATTGGATCGAGGAAAAGAAAAAAGTATTGGATTAGTAGATTACAATTCACAAACACTTGTCAAGGTAAGTTCGTGTAACTAAATTATGTATATTTATATGTTTGAATTTAATGTTGTGTATGTGAATTGTGTAATTTCCACGTATATTAAATCAATCACATATCCAATAATGTCTGACAAATATTAAGTCTCGTTTGAATAAATAAAATTCGATAGATATAGGGTTCCCGTATTGGTTGTGGTCTTACATATGTTGCGGACACACCACAGCTTGAAAGAGCGTTCCGTTATTAGCCCTCTCGAGCTTCCCATTATACGGTTCTCGCGAGCTTCCTGTTAATAGCTGTTCTTAACATCCTAATTGGTTGTGATTCTACATGTGTTGTAGACACACCACAGCTCTTATAAGCGTCTCGTTATATGGCTCGCTTGAACTTCCCGATATATGGCTATCTAGAGCTTCCTGTTAATGGCTTTTTGGAGCTACCCGTTATTGACTCGCATGAGCTTCCTGATTATGGCTCTTATGAGCTTCCTATTATACAGCCCGGATAAGTTTCCCGTTATATGGCTCGAGAGAGAGCTTCCCGATTATGTGCTTTAATGAGCACTCCCGAATATGAATTGACGGATTACAGTTTGTACACTTCAAGTGTACTACCTGTGTATCTATCGATATTTTTAATAAATTCAATGGGCAAAGTTTTGACATGGAATAATCTGAATTTGAGATGAATTATTATGGAAATGTACATGTTACCTAGATATATAATGTGGAAAGCATATGATTATGAAAATTTTACATGATGAGCTCATCTTTGATTCTTGATATTCATATAAAGTACATGACTAATATGTTTCTTGAGATTATATGTGTTTAGGCAAATTGCCAAATTTCTTTGGATGAATTTTGCATGCTTACTTTAAATGTAAATGATGGGTAAGTTTATTTTTCCCTATTTTATAGTAATTCGGAGGCTCATTAGGTTGGAAGCTTAGCGAAGATATCATTACACTATCCATCGACTCATCTCGGTATATTTAGTAAATTAATTTTGGTATAATGGTATGTATAGGATAACTTGGCCAATGTTGGCAAACATATGTTTTGGTTGTAAATAGCCATTGGAATGGCTTGTAATGAATGTGTTTTGATGTATGATATGAGTGTTTAGTAAGTTTAATTGATAGTAAACTTCATAAGTATGTTTGTATGGATTTTCGGTCAAATAGGTAAGTTGGATATATAGATTTATGAAGCGATATGTTACACATAAGACTTGATTTTTGGCTTGGTTTAAATGTCTTGGACTGGATTGTGAATGTGTTAAAATGTTTATGTAGGTGGAAGACAAATTGGGTGAGAAAAGTGACGTTAAACATGGCCTATTTTCGTCCACACGGGTAGAGACACGGGCGTGTGTCTTAGCCGTGTGTGACACACGGCCTAGCACATGGGCGTGTGTCTTGACCGTGTGTCTCCTGCATCTTTAAAATTTAAAACAGAATGCTTAGGATTTTTCACACGGCCTAGCACACAAGTGTGTGGCTTGGCCGTGTGACCCCTGCACTTATACACAGCCTAGCACACGGGCGTGTAACTTGGCTGTGTGACCCAAGTCAGAAAGTTACACATGTATGGACACGGGCTGGGATATGATCGTGTGCCCTATTGTTAATGCCCACACGGCTTGAGACATGGGCATGTCCCTTGGCCGTGTGAGCTGCACAACTTGACTACACGGGCGTGTGTCCCCTATACCTTGGAAAAATTTTGAGATTTTGTGAAAAATTCTCTGAGTACTCGGTTTAGTCCCGACTTGTTTCTAATGTATGTTTGGGGCCTCGAGGGCTATATAAAGAACTTTATGAACAATATATGATATGAATGTTAAATATTATAAAATGTCTGTATTTGATTTGTTTATTCTGGTAATGCTCTGTAATCCCTGTTCCGATGACGGATACGGGTTAGGGGTGTTACAATGGGTACTTCGACATTGTATCCTAACCCAAAGGCTACGTACCATGTGTGCAAGGAGGACTTTGTCTTGAACGAGTCCACACACTATTCAGGTACTACTTCTAGTTTAATGGGTGATGGGACTTGTGTTCCAATTAAGAACATTGGATCTTCTACTTTGGCTGCGAACAATAAGTTGCTTCATCTCTCTAATGTTTTACTTGTACCAACCATCCGCAAGAATTTATTATCTGTGTCTCATTTTGCTCATGAAAATGATGTGTTTTTTGAATTCCATCCGTTTCATTATGTAATCAAGAACATACAAACTCAGGATATCTTGCCACGGGGCCACACTCGTGATGGGTTGTATCAATTTCCCCCAGCGTCTTCTGATGGTAGCTATGCTTATCTTTTCATCATCACATTGGTGTTAATTTAGATTCTGTGGACAACAAAGTTTTTTGAGCTTTGGCATTCACAGTTGGGTCATCTGTCTGATCGTATTGTTCAATCTGTGTTACGTAAATGCCATGTTGTTTCTAATAAGGATGTTCTTAGGTCTATATGCACTGTCTATCACAAAGGCAAATCTCACAAATTACCATTTTCTACATCTACTACTCAATATACTTGTTCTTTTGAGTTAGTTGTATCATATTTGTATGGGCCTACTTTTGTTGAATGTGGTAACAACGGTATTATATCTCGTTTGTTGACATGTTTACTCATTTTAGTTGGCTTTATCTTATTCAAAAAAAACCCCAAGCCCTTGAATGCTTTATTCGGTTTCATAAGATGGTGAAAACTCAATTTGGGAAGGAGATTAAACAATTTGAGAGTGATTGGGGTGGAGAGTATTGCACTTTCACACCTGTTCTTGCTCAACATGGCATTACTCATCGAGTCTCCTATCCTCATAAATCTGAGCAAAATGGAGTCGTGGAGAGAAAGCATCGTCATATTGTTAAGGTCGATCTTACATTCCTCGCTCAAGCCATACCTTTGCGATTCTGGAGGTATGCCTTTACATATGCGGTGCATTTAATAGACAGACTTCCCACCCCTTTCTTGAAGGGCGACTCTCCATACATGGCTCTTTATGGTAAAGATCCTTCTTATGATCATCCATACGTTTTTGGATGTTTCTGTTTTCCTTATCTTCGACCCTTTCACAATCATAAATTGGAATTTCAATCTCAACTAGTTCTTAGCACAAAGGGTATCAGTGTCTTACACCAGACGGTAAAATTGTCATTTCTCGCCATCTTATTTTTTATGAACATCGCTTTATACATCTTGATCAACCTCTGTCTACTAACCGGACAAGTGAGCATGTTTCTACGTATATTCCTCTTGTGTAGCCTGTCTCCTCATTTCCTGCTCTCTCTAATGGCCGTTCTGCAGAGGTTTCTTGTGATGTCATTTTCTCTCGTGGTATATTCGCTAGTGATGCTACAGACTTAGCTTCGATTGAAGATGTGCTTCCACCTCGTGGCCTTTCCTTCCCCTATACCTCACGGTGTAGTTTGGTCACTCCTACTATTGACTTTAACCTCTGCCACTTGATACTACTCATCAGATGGTTACGCGCTCCAAAGCAGGCATTTTTAATCCTAAAGTCTTAGCTGTTGAAGTTTCTGAGCATGAGCCGTGCACAATTGATGAAGCTTTTTCTCATGAGGATTGGAAAGCAGCAGCTTAGGCTGAGTATGATGCATTGGTTCGTAATCGCACTCGGGAGTTAATTTCTTTACAACCTGGAATGAAGGTAATTGGCTGTAACTGGTTATTTAAGGTTAAAAAAAATCTTGATGGTACTGTAGCTTGCCGTAAGGATCATTTTGTTACTAAAGGATGTTCTCAGGTACTAGGATGTGATTTTAGAGAAACGTTTAGTCCAGTCGTTAAGCCAGCCACTATTCGTACTATTCTATCTATTGCAGTATCTAAACACTGGCAACTTTGACAAGTTGATGTCAACAATGCATTTCTTAATGGTGATCTTACTAAAGAGGTTATATGAAACAGCCTCCAGGATATGTACAGTATGGTGATGATGGAAAACCATTTGTGTGTCGATTAACAGAAGCTTTATATGGTGATTATGTCAAGCATGTTGAACTTGATCTATTTTTTATTTGTAAGAAGGTGGCTGCTGGTTCACTTCATGTTGTGGAGGTTTCAGCGTGTGATTAAGTTGTTGATATTCTCACAAAACCATTGTCTGACTCCTTGTTTGCTCGTTTTAGAAATCTTCTTCGTGTTCTCGATGTTTAAGAAGTTTAGTGAATGTTAAAGTCTACTTTAAGTAGCTGCAGTTAGTTAGTTTGTTTTGGTTTTTAGCCTTTCTGTTAACAACAGTTAGCATTCAATGTTAGTATAAGTATGTAGCTCAGCAGAAAATGAACATCAGGTAAATTTCATTTGACAGTATTTTAAAGAATTAGTTTCCTATCTATTTTTAGATTTGTTTCTTCTTTGTATTCTTTACATTTGTTCAACATTTCTTTCAATACATTACAACCGCCCTTAGTCCAACCATTATTTGATAATGTCACTACACAATCACCTTCTTCTCTTCACAGGTTGTTAAGTGGCACTAAACCACCAATATGGATAAAATAATTTGTTTTCTCAAATTAATGCTCCTTCTCTTTACCATTATGCAAATGTTAGTACCCAATCTCCATTTCTATTTTTTATTATGATTTACCTCTTGGTCTGAAAGCTTTCCTTACTTCCACATCAGTACATCACCACTATTGAACCTATGACTTATCATGAAGCCATTAACGACAATCAATGTGTAAAAGCCATGAAACCAGAATTTCAAGCATTGAAAGCCAATAATCATGACATATAGTTTTGTTACTCCCTAGAAAGACACCCATTAGATGTAAATGGTTATATAAAGTCAAATATCAATCCAATGGAAAAATTGAAAGGTTCAAAGCCTGTTTGGTTGCCTACAATAAAAGAGGGGTTGATTATTAGGAAACATTTTCTCTTGTTGCTATTAAGACTGCTATTGCAACCACAGCCATTCGTGATTGGCCCATATATATCAGAAGGATTGTACATTTCCTTTCAACATGGCAATTTGCATAAGTAGATATTTATAGGGGACAGGTGTATGTCAAGTAGTAAAATCCATATGACTTGAAGCAAGCCTCTCATCCTTGTAATTTGAAGCTTACAAAGGCATTCTTGAAAGCTGGATATCTGCAAACTAAACATGAATACTCACTATTTACTAAGAGACAAGAACATAAGATTGTCATTGTGTTGATTTACGTGGGTGCTTTTTTGATAACTGGAAATGACAACATTAATTTTAGAATTGAAATGACACAACATAAAATATTGTTTCTCAATCTTCAGCATAAGCTGAGTATAGGATTATGGAAATAAAAACAACAAAAATTTGTGGCTTTTTGGTTTGTTAGAAGAAATTAGACTTGAAAGTTTGCAACTATGAAAATTGCAACAAACCCTGTGTGTTCCTCATCATCTGCATTTTATCATCACCACAACCATATTTCTATCTTTCACAACAATCACTCTAGTCATAAAAAGAAAAAAAATCCTCACTTTCAAATATTGCCTTAAATAGAAACCCCTAGTGAAATCAAATCCAAGTTTACCAAAATACATCACAATCTATGAAAAGAAGAACTTGGAACCTAGAACAATGAGAGAATAAAAAACCATCCGAAAAGCAAAGAAAAAAACATAAAAGAGAAGAGAAGGAAAAACCGAAGCATGACCATGCAAGGCTCGGCTAAGACTTGATTTAGTAGGGTACACTCGATTCAACACCTAGAGAAGAAGCAAGGAGGTGAAGAGCTCTGCCATGGTAATCCATACTAGAGGGAGCAATATAGGGATGAAAATGAAGTAAAGCAAAGCCTGATGTTGAAATTCCCTGCCACTTTAAAGTTTGCTTGCTCTGCCTTATCATCCGTCCCACTCTACTATAGATATAAAATTTTGAAATCTACTAACACCTTTATAAATGTTGGACTTATCCATCTCAACTGCTTTTAGTTTAAAGTTATTTATAATATTTCCAATAATTTTAAAGTCAAGTAAATATTTAATCATAACAAAAAATAAGCCTAAACCTTAAAAGAAATTTTTTTATAACACATTTTTATTTTTTAATAGTTATATGTAAGGGAAAAATGATAATTTCATCTAACAGAATAAGACAAGACAAATAATTACGATAATCGCTTCATACTCATTGTCTAAAAAATGTTTACCTGACCCGTATCTATATCTCATAAATAAATCCATTTCATCTAAAATTGATCAATTTAAAATCTATTAGACAATCGGCATACTGTCATCCTAAAACAATGCATCGGTTGTTATGTCAGCCGCAACTAAAGTGTAGTTAAGCAAAGCTCTTTCTGGAAAGGAAGAAAAGGTTTCTCAAAACGGGTTAATGAAATTAAATCAAAGCTATAGGCTTCTTCAGGGAAAGACAAGCAAACCACTGTTGGGACTCAAGCCCTTGCCATTTTGAACCCAAAAATTTTGGGCCAAACAACGTCTAAGCCATTGGATAAAATTTCCTTAACCTATGATAATCATTGGGTTGATTGATTTAAAAAATCTTTGGGTTGAGATTTATTTCCATGTGTCTTCCCATCGTGACTCAGCATGCTTCTCAAGTCTTTAATTATGACTCTTAAAATGGTCTAAATGCTATTTCCTATACCACTAAATTTGTTATAATTTTAATGATCAAAACTTTCCATTTTTATTTTTTATTTTATTCTTAATAAAAAATTGAAAAAGTATATTATAAGTAGTTTTTAAATATATTCTTTAATAAAATTTAATTTGTTAAAATATTTAAAATAATTAAGGTTAAAGTAAAAAAATTTGACTTCAAAAATATCATTTGTTACATTTTTATTGGGATGGAGAGAATAATATTTTTTAATTAAGAATTTAGTTTTTGTACTCTTATTTTTAAGAATTTTGTCTTTTTATTTTTCAGATTTCAAAGTTCATGTTCAATTGTTAACACTATTAAAATTATTTTGTTAAATTTAGGTCATCGCAATGTCATTTTTTATTTACATTACTATCAAGTGAGTTTTTTATTTCAAAATGTTATACTAACCAATTTAACAAAAAAAACAGTGTTAATAATTGGATCTAAATTTTGAAATATGAAAAGTAGAGAGACTAAATTCCTAAAAATAAAAGTATAAGAATTAAGTTTCAAATTCATGAAGAGTACAAGCACTATGACATATTTTAACCTTTTTATTATCACTAGTGACATTGATGTGACCATTGATATTATTAATATACTAGTATGTTTCTAATCTATGCTTCACCTTAGGTTAATTATTTATTTGCATCAAGTTATATAGAGTACAATTTTGAATGCTAAAATATGACCCAAGCCCTTATACACTTCATACATTAGAAATTTAATCATCCTACTTTTATTTTCAAGAATTCAATCTCTCTATTTTTTTGAATTGGCTAAAATATATAATTGGTACCTGAACTTATCCACTTCTCCTAGATTGGTACTCGAACTTTTTTTCTTTGAATGTACTAAATTGAATGGCATATTAAAAGATTGCTTGGTCATCTTACCTTCCAAGCAAGATTCACATTGTGAAAGATTGATTTCTTTAAGCGAACTCAAGATGTAGTCTTTCACAAGTCTAGTGATTCTTTCTTGGTTAATATGACCAAGTCTCAAATGCTAAAGATATGCCTTACTAGATTGAGAAGTTTTAAGTTTCTTATTTGATATTTCAGTCTCAAGTAATCTATACATCTTTGGTTTGATAAAATAGAGATTATTTGACATCCATCCATTACAAATAAGATTGTGATTTCTAAATATTGCAATTCCATTATTAAAAGTCACAATCAAGTTGTATTTATATGAACATGCAACTAAAATTAAGTTTCTTTTGAAACTCGGCACATAGAAAATGTTTTTCAAAATAATCTTTCTAAAATTATCAAAATAAAGATGTACTTCTTCTATTACTTCAGTTGCCACAGTTGTCCCGTTTCGGGTCCACAACTATAGACTTTTACCTCTAAGATCTTTCATCTCCTCAGACCTCTTTAGAGAAATACAAACATGATTAATTACTCTCGTATCAATGGCCCAGTGTTCTTTTGAATCATCTACTAAACAACCTTCTATCATAAAGTGTTCCATACCTTTGCCTTTAGTGGCTAAATATTCCTTCCACTCTTTATAGTTTGCCTTAAAGTTTCATTTCTTACTGTAGAATAAACATTTAGACTTAGATAAGTCTTTAGGCTTTTTGGTTCTCTTCCTTTCCACTTGTGGTGGCCCAGAGACCTTAGCCTTGCCTTTCTTAGCATGCTTTCCCTTCCCTTTTGAGGAAAAAACGAAAATTATATTTTCTTTTACTCTTCAGACTGACTGACCGCCATTCAACATCAACTCATTAACTCATATTATTGTAACTCCTTCATGAATTGTGTAAGCATCAAGTTTTCTTTTTGCCAAGGCTATATGCGGGCCGAAAACTAGCAAAATCCTTCAAAAAGCCTTTGAACACCATCTCAATTTGAATGTTCTAGTCCAAATTGGTCTCATTGAACACAGTCTCAGTAAATTATCCCATGAGAGCTACCATATGTTCTTTGACCGGAGTACCAGGCTTTTGTTCGGCATTAATCAAGTTAGTTATAGCAAACTATCAAGCCAATGTAGCTTGGCTTCCAAAGATGTCTTCTATCTCATCCAGAATCACTTTGGCAGTCTTACAACTCTCTAGTTGTTTATATAGAGTGTTGGTCACGCTTGCTAGCATATAGCAACTAGCTATCTCATCAGACTTCTCCCAGCATTTTCTAGCCTCAGCTTGAGTGGCCAGAGGGAACTTATTATTAAGAACTATTTTAAGGTTCTCACAGCTTAGGAAAATTATTAGGTTCCTTTTCTATTCCTTATAATTATTTCCGTTTAGTTTGTTTTTAATGAGTATGTTTAATAAGGGAGTTGGTGTAAATTTTGAACAAAAAATAAAACATTCATATATTAATATCTTTGCATTAAGAAAATGTTTGAAAACATTTTGTAACATCATGATATGCATTAAGATGATTCATGTGTCTTAAATTAAACCTTGAAAACATTTGTAAGTCGTTACAATGATAATTCCTACATCTATTGACTCAAGCCACCTTGGGGTAATCATGATTAATTAGTAAGAACATGGATTTCCATCTAATTAGTACATAAACCTAATTCATTAGGCATTCACACATACTAATAATCATGTAAAGTTTAACCATCATTCTAACTTAAGCATAGCTCTTTGGGGATTTAATTAATGACCATCTCCGGACGTACTAATGCCCAGAGTGTGAAAATTGCAATAAAATATAGAAAGACAATGCAGTTTTCGCAAGTATGTAAACCCCTAACTTGTCTCCATCGCTATGTTAGGGTTTTAGAGCATTACTGTATAATAAAAAATATTTAAACATCATAACATTCGATAATTTAAATATATCATAAACCATTCAATCACATGCATTCTATCCCTGAAACGAGCCCTCGAGGCCCTAAAGATAGCTTTGAGGCAATTTGGGACTAATTTGAAACGAAATAGAAAGGAAAAAGTTGCAGAAATTGAAAAACAGGGGTCACACAGCAGTATTGTCAGGCCGTGTAACATAGCCCTAGGCCGTGAAACTTTCAAACAAGGATACACGGCTGTGTCCCAGCCCGTGTCCTCACTCGTGTAACTCACTGTGTTGGGTCATAGCCTGTGTGCCAGGCCATGTAACTCTCTGAGTTGCCCCACAGGCTCGTGTGCTAAGTTGTGTAACTCATTGACTTGGAATCTTAAGAAACTTCAAATGACACATGGTTGTGTCACAAGGTTATGTGTATCATATGGCTATGTGACAGCCCGTGTCCCAGGCCATGTGAACCTAACATTTTACATAAAAGCAAGCCATTTCATACCCAATTCATGCATAACTAACCAACCCCCTTATGCACACTTTCAAAGGACTAAAACATCATTCAAAAACACATAATCATGCCATTTCAACCAACTTAATTCACCTAACCAATATGCCATTCAAAGGCACCACAATTGTATTCAAGCATCATTGACCTAAACATGCGAACATTACCTTATTTCATGCATAAAATCTAATTCAAATACTTATCAAAGCATATCACAATTGACCATTATCAAACCATTACAAACATACCAAAAGAACCTTATATGTAACCATTTGAAAATGACCAAAATGACATAACTTGGTAAGGCATTAAATTGCACCAAACCAAACATAGCATTCAAAGCATAGACACACCAAAACACCATTACAAAACATCCTATACATGCCATCATAAACCTTGGCCAAAATACTCAAAATCTACCCAATTGATTGTTCAGTAGTGTGATAGTCTCCTACAAGCTTCCAACCAAGTCGAGCTTTTGATAATCTATAAAACGAAGGAAAGAAACTACTTAACCGGCGAGTGCTTAGTAAGCTCGCATAACCCAAAACATAACTTATCATTTCATTTATACAATCCATAGAATAAGCATAAGTCAATACCAATGCCATAAGCTTAGTATAAGCCTATACAACATCACTAACTCACAAGTTTGTATAATTTCCATGATACAAATCAATTCAATCTTAAGATAAGTAGTTTCCATATGTAAACATATCATTTAACTCGTCAATATCTTCATGAGATCATGATTCATTCCATTTGCATGCTTACCTTTTTATTTCCTTTTCTTACCCGTTGAACCATCTAGAATTACATCGGATACTTGGGAAAGCTCACACATAGTGTGCCTTTACATATAACCATAGCCTTTCTTTTACATCATTGCTCACATGAGCTGTGAAATGGGCCTACTCACACGAGCTATGGGTTAGAATGTAATTTACACGATACTACTCACACGAGCTGTGGAGAATCCGCAACAAATGCAGGACCTCAGCCATTGGTAGGAATTCAAGACTAGCACCCAAAACATGAAATCCCTAATGACATGTCATTTGTATCCTAAGAATTCTTAAGGTTCAACCTGTAACACCCCTTACGTCTAACGCTGGGATAGAATACGAGGCATTACCAACTTGAACATACACTACCATGTGAAAGCAGGCAGTAAAGTTTCATTCAAATTTAAAATTTATTCAAGAACATGCATATCGTCCCTTATATGGGCCTACGAGGCCTAAAACATCCATCGGGGGTAGTTCGGGACTAAACCGTGAACTTTAAAAAAAAATTCATAAAACAGGGTCACACGCCCGTACCGCCAGGCTGTGTAATTCTCTGTTTATGATGTCAGTATCAATTAAGGGTCACACGCCCGTGTGCTAGGCCGTGTAGGGAATTAAAATTTCGCATTTAAGGTACAGACTTCACACGGCCGCGGCACATGCCTATGTCCTAAGGCTGTGTCCTCTACATGGCTGAGACAGACGACCATGTCTCTGCCGTTTACTACCATGCATACTAACTTGTAAAACTAGGGTGCAGGGGACACACAGCCAAACTACTCACCCATGCGGATGACCGTGTGTCACACACTATCTAGACACACACCCATGTGTCTACTCGTGTGGACAAATTTTGAGGCTAATTTCTAAGCCCTCTTGTCACCCACAACAACACAAACACGCTCACATGCCAGTGGTGATAAATTAGGCAATGGTTGGGTTACTTAGACCTCTAAAACTTTATGTCATACATGACATTCACATATCATAGTATACATATTTAAACTCTCCACTAGACAAGTTTAGTCATTTCATTTCTTTACCTTTGTTCATATTATGACTATGCTAATTAGTATAATTTATCCATTAAGCATGGATTACACCTTTTGTCATTCATTGTTAGCAACCAATTTAGTATACCAATATTTAGGGATTTCAACCCAATAGTCAAAATGAGCCATGTTTCATGGCCATATACAAAATGGAATAGTATACCAAAAGGAGCCATCACTTTGGCTAACAAATATGACATATATAACAAAATGGTAAGTCCCCTATACATGCCATACTTAAATGTAGTAAACTAATTATACCCCAAAAGATCTATTGATAGTGTGACTCAAAATCCAATGTCCACAATCCCCGAGCTAGCTTGGCGATGCTATAAGAAAGAGGAAGAGAGTGAGAGGGGTAAGAATATAGCTTAGTAAGTCATGTACAAATAATAAACAACATAAGTCATGAAATTCATGGATTAAACATGCTATCAATTACTAACACATTATCATAGTAAACATATTGAACACATTGAGAATTGACAATAAATGCCTTTTACACATCGTACTTATCTTATGCTTTCATAACCATACCAAATTTCCCAACATGAATCGAGTCCAAAACTCATGAGATTTACGTACATACCTGTACCATGCATTATTACTCATTCTACCCCACATTATTAATCATAATCTTGAATGGTCCATTGAATTACCCAAAATACTAAAGGACATTCAGAAATTATCACACACCGCATAAAATGCCAAAGCCATATCCCTGACATGGTCTTACATGGGTACACATACCGATGCCATATCCCAGATATGGTCTTATACGAAGTCTCATGTTGGTGCCGATGCCATGTCACAAACATGGTCTTATATAGGGCCTCACATTGATGCCATGTCCCAAACATGGTATTACACTGGCTCTCATATCAACGTTGATGCCATGTCCCAGACATGGTCTTACACTGGCTCTCATTGTAACACTCCTCACCCGTATCCAATGCCGGGACAGGGTTCAAAGTGCTACCGGACTTAAACTTAACCAACTATATAAAATCAGGCCGTAAAATTTTGATCAATTTAAAACTTTTCATTTCACATATAGTTTTTCCCTTAAACGGGCTCATGAGGCCCAAAACATGCATTAGAGGTGGTTTGGGACTAAACCAAGAACTTAAGGAAAACTTAAAAAAAATTTCATGCTTTCAGGCTCCACACGCCCGTGTGGCTTGGGACACGCCCGTGCCCTTAGCCCGTGTGCAACACTGACTTTAAAACACGACCATGTCACATGCCCGTGTGACCTACCCATGTACCAAACTGACTTAAAGTTTTAAGTGCAGGGGACGCACGGTTGGACAACACGCCTATGGGGTAGACCGTGTGTCACACACAGTCTAGACACACGCCCTTGTGTCTACCCGTGTGGACAATTACAAGGCTATTTTCCAAGCCATTTGTCACCCTCACAACATATGCACACATACTTATCCAATAACATACAACATGGCATAAATAAGCTCTTAAACAGCTACAAACATGTTATGCTCATGTCAATTTCTTATGCAATAGATATCATAGAATTTACTCACATCATTACCACATACTTGTCATAAGTATCATTACATCACAAACCTCATGTCCATCACTAAGGATGCATAATCATATCCACAAACCATTCATGAGGCATTATTAACTATTTACTAATCACTTAATCTTGCCTCAGTTACTAACTTATCAATGAATCTCAATTTAATCTCTAGGCATACATGATGTAAGCCACATCACAAGAGGTAATAACATACATGCATAAGAATAATCATATAGGCCCATAACATCATTAGCCGATATAGGCCAATTTACATGACTACATACTACCTTAATAACAAGCCAATGCCTTTCGCTAAATCATAATATCACATATTCAACATTAAAACCCTATACATGCCATAGACTCGAAACACTAGGATTTATTTACGCGGATAGCGTTAACTCGACAGTGTGATCATATCTCCGAAAGCCTCCAACCCGAGCTAACCTGGATACCCTAGGGAACATGGGAAAGAAAGGGGGGTAAGCTTTACGCTTAGTAAGTTCATATGAAAACAATAAGAAACTCACTAACATATTTTATCAATGTTTACAGCATATTCTCAAGTTCACTACAAGCTATCTTCCTGAGCAATAATCAGTAAATTATTTATATCTGGAGCTATGAAACTCCAAATTAAGTTCCAATAATTTTCCTTGAAACTATACTCATGTATCTTTCTACCATAAAATATTCAGAATTTTTGGTTTAGCCAATTAGTAGAGTTTATTCCTCAAAGTTACCTATGATTCACTAACTGACAGTTCCGACCCTTTTGCACTAAATTTCAATTATCTCATAGCACAGGACTCGAATAATGTTCTCGTCTATTTATCTTAAAACTAGACTCATTAATGATTCTATGTATATAAATTATAACTCATAACCATTTTTGTACAATTTATAATGATTTTCTCAAATCAGAATAGGGGATTTCAAAGTCATTCTGACTTTGTCCCACGCAACTTCAAATATCTCATTATAGGAAATTCTTTTGTTTACACGGTTTATAAAGATTTATTTCCATATTTTATTCAGCCTCTAACTCATTTTCCATTATTTTTAATGTATTTTCAAAGTTACACTACTGCAGTAACCCAAATCTGTTAAGGCTAAGTTACTCATTCATGACCATTGTTCACAAAATTAATATAACATCATTTCATCCATCATGGTAAGAAAACATATTTATGCATCATAGATCATCACATACCAAGGCATTCTCATAGGCTTAGTGTACATACCTGCACAACTCGTAAAATAACTCAAGTGCATACTCACCAATGACTTACCTCATTGGGACCATCATCAACTCATTCCTTGGATTACCTGTTGAACACTTGGAATACTAATTGGATACTTGGAAAAACCTTTGCACATAAGTGCCTCAATTGTAGCTAAAGCTACCTCATATCTCGTGACATTTAAATGCTCACTCTCGAGCTAGTCATCTAGACTCATAATTCCTAGTGACATGTCACTCGTATCCTATTTTATTCCTAAGGTTCAAACGAGATTTTTCCTTGCCTATTAAGACTTTGTCTTATCATATTTCTATTAATCACATACACATTAATATTTGTACAATTCATGTAATGATAACACTTAAATACATGGATAGCATGGTATTATTTACATACGAACTTACCTCGATACCACAAAGGTGAAAAAGACGTAATCGTCCATAAATCGATTTTTCAACATCTAAAACATCACATTTAGCTAATTAAAACAATGTACTAATCAAACTAGTCCATTGACACACTTTGGCAAAATTTACAATTTTGCCCCTCTATTTTGCCAAAATTACCAAATTGCCCCTAGGCTCGAAACAAGATTTTTATTCAATTTCTTTACTCCTTAAGCCTAGATAAACCATTTTTATAACTATGGAAACTAAAAAAAATCATTATTACACACATTAACAACCCATTTTACAATATTTGCATAATAAACTTTGTAAGGTATTTTCATGCAAATTTCCTTCACAAAAGTTGTTTATTAGACAACTACAACTGATATTCTTCCATAAAAACTCAACAAACAACACATATACATTCATGGTAAAACCCTAGACTCTTTATCATTGTGCAAACTAGACCCCTCATTTGAAAGCTTATGCTTTAAGGGTTCCAAAAATGTAAAAATCATCAAGAAATAATCAAAGATTACTTACTTGTTAGGGCTTAAAGTGGCTGGAAGTTTAAAGCTCAAGCCCCCATTCTTTGCTGCCATTTTCATGAGGAAGAAGAAGAAATGAAAGAGAAAATGACATTTTATTTATTCTTTTCTTATTTTATTACAAATTAATCAAAATAAAACACCTAAAAGCCACAAATTTTGGCTTTTTGACCAATTGGTCTCCCATTGTCCGGCCACACATTTAAAAAGGGTCTAATTGCCCTTTAAAGGCCTCCAATTTTAGTTCTCTAGTCTATTAACACATTTAGGCATTAACACACAACTTTTACACTTTACGCAATTTAGTCCTTTTTCAAAATTAGATTAGAAATCACTAAAATTAACTTACCAAAATTTACATGCACTTATAAAATTATATTATAACACATAAAATAATACTAAAATAATTTTCTCTAGCCTCAGAATAGTGGTCCCGAAACCACTATTCTGACTAGGCCCAAAATCGAGCTGTTACACTCATTACCCATGGTGTCATTATATCCGAATCCTAAGCATTCCTCGGGGTCATCCGGGACTTCCGAGATATGAAGCTATCACCAAACTTTCAATAAATCGACACAAGCCAATTTCATTGAAGCATTCATACATACATCATAGAATATCAATTATTAAATGCATGATAACAAAATTGTTAAATTACTTACACACAACTTACCTCGGTGCAAAATATGACAATTTGCGATTTAGTCCACAACCTTGCCTTTTCCTCAGTCAAGGTTTATCCCTCGTCCCTCTTGATCTATAATGGCACATTTAGCTCATTTAATACACATACTATTCAACTTAGTCCAAAAATCACGATATGGAAAAATTAAAATTTTGCCCTTAAAATTTTACAAAATTACGAATTTGCCCCTAGGCTCTTAAAATGAAAAGTATCCCATTTTCTCATGAACCAAGCCTAGCCGAATCATTTATTCTCTTGTACCATCCCAAAATTTTCATTTATTCACACATTTACACATAGTTTTTACAATTTTTACAATTAGGTCCTTTTTATAAATTTCACCAAAACCCACATAGTAAAAGTTGTTTATCACCTTCGTATTCTTCCATTAGACATCAAAACACAAACATACCATTCATGGGTATATTTTTGGACATGAACCCTAGCTCAAATTAAGGTTATAAATAACTAAATCGAGTTACAAGGATTTCAAAAATACAAAGAACATTAAAAACGGGGCTAAGATGCACTTACTTTGAGCTTAAAAGATGAAAGAAACCCTAGCTATGGCTCCTTATGAAATTCGGCCAAGGATGGAGAAGATGGACTCAATTTTTGACTATTTTTCCCTTTTAATTCTTTTAAATACCAATGGACCAAAATGCCCCTCCTTTAAAACTTTAATATATTATCCCTCATTTGTCCATTTTTGTCCATAATGAGATATAATGGTCTATTTGCTAAATAAGGACTTCAAATTTTAAATCCCATCACATTTAAGTCCCTAAATCAACTAGAACATATATTTTTCACTTTTTGCAATTTAGTCTTAATGATTCAATTAGACACCTTATCGGTAAAATTTCTCATCCACATTTTCACACATTTATTTAATCATACAGTATACCTTAAAACTTTATCGATGTAAATATTTTTACCTTAAATTTGTGGTTTCAAAACCATTGTTCTGTTTAGGCCCTAATTTGGGATGTTACATTTCTCCCCCTTAGGGATTTTTGTCCCTAAAAATCTTAGTGGTAAACAGATGTGGATATTGGTTTCTCATGGCCTCTTCGGGCTCCCGCGTAGCCTCTTCTAACCCATGTCTATGCCATAACACTTTTACTAATGCGATATTCTTGTTTCTCAACTGTTTGACTTCCCGAGCCAGGATCTTGATTGGCTTTTTCCCATAAGTCATGTCCGGTTGAATCTCAACCTCTATTGGTGAAATCACATGTGAGGGGTCCGATCTATAACGGCGTAACATAGACACGTGAAATACATCATGTATCTTTTCTAATTTCAGCAGTAAAGCCAACCGATAAGCTACCGGTCCTATCCTTTCAGTGATCCTGTAAGGTCCTATGAAATGAGGACTCAACTTGCCTTTCCTACCGAATCTCAGAACTTTTCTCCATGGGGATACTTTCAAAAATACTTTATCACCCACTTGATACTCAATTTCTTTTCTTTTCAAATCTGCGTAAGACTTTTGTCTATCCGATGCTGCTCTTAAACAATCTTTAATTACTTTCACTTTGTCCTCGGTTTCTTTAACCAAGTCAACCCCGTGCAATTTACTTTCCTTGAGCTCTGTCCAATACAAGGGAGTTCGACACTTTCTGCCATACAACGCTTCATAGGGTGCCATTTTTAAACTTGTCTGAAAACTATTATTATAGGCAAACTCAACCAAAGGTAAGTATTTTTCCCAACTACCTTGGAATTCTAGAACACAACATCTCAACATGTCTTCCAAGGTTTCTAAAATTCAACCTTGTGCCCAAGGCTTCTTGCAACCTTTTCCAAAACCATGAGATAAACCTCAGATCTTTATCCAATATGACCGATAAAGGGTATTCCGTGAAGTCTCACAATGTAATGCTCCAAATTCTAAAAACTCTTTTAAAAATTAGTTTTGTGTGTTTGTGATGTGGTTGTATGCTTGCCTTAGTGGTTTAGTGCTTTAGGAGTGTCTAGGAAGTCTTTGGTTCAATCCTTGACTTGAGCAAAATTTTTCTTCTACTTGTATGAACCCTTGTCTCCAGCTAGTAAACTCTTAAATTAATGAGAGTATTGCATTACATAAAGGGCTTACTAGTCTGCTGGCAAAGGGCTTGCTTTATGTGTCGTGGGAGTGTCCTAATTTGACTGAAATTAATGGGATTTCAATGGGTTATTGAAGAGTGTATGTTGGAGAGAGTTGTGGGCAGATAGGGGGAGTGGTTTTAAAGTGTTGGGGGAGAAAAGTTGGGAGATTTTGTAGGGATTTGGATAGTGTTTGGTTGGAGAAAATAAAGGAGCCGATTGAGGGAGAGCTAGGGGTGCTGTTTGGGGAAAAAGACCATTTGGTAAAATCGGTCACATTTTGGGGAATGCCGAATTGACCTTTTGGGAACCTTTTCTTTGGAGAACCGATCAGTGCTAGGAAATTTTAGGTGTCTTTCTTTTCTTTTGGCATTTGGGGGTCTCTTGTTGTTCGTTGCTTTCTCATTTTCTTTCCCTTTTTGGCCGAACAACTTCGAAGTTTCTCTTCTTCTCTCTTTTTCTCTTAATCATTTCTCTTACACCTTCTTTCTATTTGGAACCCAAGCTGATTACTTCATCTCACACTTGCTTCTTTTTGCTCTGATTTGAACTGTTCTCTGACAAGTCAGTGAGTGCACTCGAGCCTTTATTTTCTCTCTACTCTTTCAACTGTCATCAAACCTCCCGTCTATCACACTGTTAGAACTGGGTATCTCTTACTTTCTTAGTACTGATTCTCACCTTCTCCCTCTTCTTGTGAAGTTTCTTTTGGTTTCAAATTTTTCTCGTGGAGTGAAGGAGTTGTAAGTGATAACTGTAGTGTTTGAAACCTCCCCTTATCATCCAACCGAAGGTAACTTTATTGTAGCTATAGTGTGCAATTGGGGCATGTTGGCTTGCATTCCTTGGTGTTGGCCGAATGCCCCTTTCCCTGACTTATGAGTTTGTGGTTTTTTTATATATGGTAGTACATAATGTTTCAAGCCATGTGTAAGCAATCGTGTTAATGCATCTCACTGATAATGCAGATTTTCGGTAAGGAGTAAGGGATCAATTTTAGTTAGTGACCTAGGAGGACTAAGCCACAGTTGGCCAATCAAAGCAAGTATCAATATTAGTTAGATTAAGAGTAAAAAGGAGGGTGTTTAACCCTGATGATGATAAGTGACTAATCAAATTTTTTACTATGATAGGTGTGGAATACTCGTGGGCCGGTAGCACATTTTTACAATCAGGTGTGTAACCACACTTCAATATTCATAAATCAGCAAAAGCTAGAAACTGTGCTCGTTAACGCCATACAAGCGGGCCCATGCTTGTGTTCATCTCTAAACACTCAAATGAGGACGTATGATCGTAAGAGGCCACCATGAGTAATTTTATGGGATTTGGCCAGTTTGGGCCATGTTGGGCCAAAAATAGGCCGTGTGGGCCCCACGGGCTCATGGGCCTCACACGAGTAAACCACACGGACGAGTGGATATTAGTGGACCAGGCTGTGTAGTTCACACGGCCAAGGTTATTTTTGGGCTTACTAGGCCACACAGGCATGTGGGCCTTCATGGGCCGTAATATGGGTTGTAGGCCCATTATCACTGATTGACTGTTAGGGTTGCACGGGTCTCCCAAGATGACTGTGGACCTACTTTTGGGCCAGTAAGTATACCTGGGCCATTATTTTGGTAAGATGATCGTTTTAACCATATCTGATGTATGACTGTTTAAGCATGCCATTTTTACTGTATGTACATTTATATTATGTTGCATTGCATGGGGTGGGATATATGATTTTGGAAGAAGTATACTGAAAGACTATAAGACTATTACTGGCAGCTCTGCTGCAAATACTATTTTAGTGTTGCAACAGGTACGACTTGGTGTGTAGGGTTGGTACGGAGATAGTGTGTAGCAGATGGATTGGGTAGGATTCTTTGTTTGCATACTGTACTGAAATGAGCTAAGGCCCAGACTGACACTGTTACTAAAATGGGCTCAGGTCTAGACTACTACTACTACTACTAAAAGAAGGGCTAAGGCCCCTAACTAAAATTGAAAGGGCTTAGGCCCAAATTGACTTACTCTAACTGTATGCTTTTATGGGATTTCACACACAGAGTTTTTCTAAACTCACCCATCTGTTAACTGTGCAGGAAATCCCCAGGCTTAGATGGATCGTGGCGATGGAGGACTTAGAGGTGGCCACTCGATGAAGTTTCTTTTAATATTATAATTAAGATTTTATTTTAGGTTTTCATTTTGTAATAAGGCCTCTTTAATTTATTTTTGTTTTAATTTGGGGATTTAGTTACTTGAATTTTAATCTGGTAGTAGTAGTAGGTCTCAGATTTTCAAGAAAGTATAAACAAAAGTTTTTCTGAAAACACCACCTTTACGCAACATATTTTGAAAGCTTCTGCAACAAACACTGTTTTAGAATTTAATAACAAACTAGTATAATTAATATTTTGCTAAGACAACTTGAGTTTTCACAATGAACTGGACATCCTAGACTTTTGTTAAGAATCTAAAGAAGTTTTATGTAGAACGAATTTTCACGCAATTTGTGTGTTGGAAAAACACTCCAATGTGACATCACAGATTCGGCCATAATGTCTAGGCCGAGTTTGGGGTGTTACACACAATTTCAGAAATATATAGCTTAGCCAATTTATCAAGCGAGTAATCGGTATGTACCGAGATGAAATGATCTGACTTTGTCAATCGATCAACAACGACCCGCACCGCATCTTTCTTACTTAGTGTCAAAGGTAAGCCCGATACAAAATTCATGGTAATTCAGTCCCATTTCCACTCGGGAACCATGCTAGGCTATTGCAATCCTGAAGACACTTGGTGCTCAGCTTTTACTTGTTGACAAATTAAGCATCACGCAACAAACTCGAAAATATCTCTCTTCATACCATTCCACCAATATATTTTCTTCAAGTCGTTGTACATTTTGGTACTATCGGGCTGTACTGATAGTCGACCATTGTGTGCCTCATTCAAAATCTTATGAATCAACTCAGTATCTTTAGGAACAAAAATCCTATCCCGGAATATCAAGCAACCATTGGAATCAACCCGAAAGTCAGATTCAGAACCAGACTCACACTGAGTTCTTTTAGCTTGCAATTCATTGTCATTTCTCTGAGCTTCACAAATTTCTTGGAGGAATATCGACCTAGCTCTCAACTCTACTACGACCGCACCATCATCCAGCAAAGCCAACGAAGCATCCATGGCTCTCAAAGAAAACAAGGATTTTCTACCTAAGGCATCAGCGACTACATTCGCCTTTCCCGGATGATAATCGATTATTAACAAATAATCTTTTATCAACTCAAGCCATCTTTGTTGCCTTAGATTTAAGTCCTTTTAAGTCATCAGGTATTTCAAGCTCTTGTGATTGGTGAATATTCGACATGTCTCACCATACAAATGGTGTCTTCAAATATTCAATGCAAACACAATGGCGACTAGCTCCAAGTCATGTGTTGGGTAATTTTTCTCATGTGGTTTCAGTTGTCTAGATGCATAGACTATCATTTTGCCTTCTTGCATAAGCACACATCCTCTAACCATTCAAGGATACATCACTAAAGATCATGAACTCCTTTCTCAACTCAGGCTGAACTAGCACTGGACCCTCAGTCAACAACGCTTTCAGTTTTTCAAAACTCTGTTGGCACTTCTCCGTCCATTCGAACTTAACATCCTTTTGCAATAAACTTGTCATTAGAGTAGCAATCATTGAAAACCCTTTTAACAAACCTTCTGTAATAACCTGCCAAGCCAAAAAGCTTCTGACCTCTGTCATATTCCTCGATGGTTTCCAATCAACAATGGCTGAAATCTTATTCGGGTCAACTCTAATACAGTATCCCGAAACAATGTGTCCTAAAAATCCAACTTCTCGACACCAAAATTCGCTTTTACTAAACTTGGGATACAACTGTTTGTCCCTCAAAGTCTGCAAAACGGTTCTCAAGTGCTCGGCATGCTCTATCTCATCTGTTGAATAAATCAGAATTTCATCAATGAACACTACAACAAACTTGTCCAAATATGGCCGAAATATTTGGTTCATTAAATCCATAAACACAGTAGGAGTGTTCGTTAACCCAAACGGCATAACAAGGAATTCGTAATAGCCATACCTCATTCTGATGGGAGTCTTAGGCACATCTGACTCTTTAACCTGTAATTGATAGTAGCTAGACCTCAAGTCTATCTTTGAAAATACCGTGGCTCCCTTCAATTGATCAAATAGATAATCAATCCTTGGCAAAGGATACTTGTTCTTTATTGTCACCTTGTTGAGCTGTTGATAATCTATACATAGTATCATCGAACCATCTTTCTTTTTCACAAATAACACAGGAACACCCCAAGGTGAAAAACTCGGTCTCGCGAAACCCTTATCAGTTAAATCCTATAACTGAACCTTCAACTCTTTTAATTCTGTTGGGGCCATCCTATACGGGGTAATCGAAATAAGCGCAATACCAGGAGTCGAATCAATGGCAAACTCTACTTCCCTGATAGGAGGTAACCCAAGCAATTCCTCTAGGAACACATCCAGATACTCACATACTACCGGTACAGATTCAATCTTTAACTCAGATTATTTCGTGTTCAATACAAAGGTAAGATAAGTTTCATATCCCTTTTTTACACATTTTTGAGCAGACGTGGAAGAAATCACTACATGCATACCATTTAATTCATCTAATTCAACCTGAAGAACATTACCATTCTCACATTTTGTAACACCCCTCACCCGTACCCAATGCTAGGATAGGGTTCGAGCCGTTCCCGGGCTTACACATTCACAAACATACTAAATCGGGTCACCTAATTTCACCCAAAATTAAAAATTTTCAAACACATGCATATTGTCCCTTATACAGGCCTTCGAGACCTAAAACATACATTGGGGAAGTTCAGGAAAAAATCGAGAACATTCGATAAACTTTGGGCAACTTGTTAAATTTCCTTGCTTTAGTGAGTCACACGCCCGTGTGGATGGGGCAGTGTGGTCGTACACGCCCGTGTGGCTTAGGACACACCCGTGCCCTCAGCCCGTGTAACTTTCTATTTATGACGTCAGCATACATTTAGAGCACACGACCAAGACACACGCCCGTGTGTCTAGCCCGTGCTCGACACTAACTTAAAATTTTAGGTGCAGGGGACGCACGACCATACCACATGCCCCTAAGGGCAATCCGAGTGTCACACACGGCCTAGACACACGCCTGTGTGTCTACCCGTGTGGACCTTGTTAGGCTATTTTCTAAGCCTTTGGTCACCCTCTATCAATCAATCACACTTATAGGTTACCTTAATACATAATAAGGCCAGATTATATACTTACATATATCCTTGATAAACCTTATTGCATGTAAACCTCATATCATCGGTTTTATACATGCTAGGTTATTTCCTTTGTATTAAGGATTTTCCACGCCTCATTAATTCTTTTAAGATTGGCTAATTATTGTATCTCATTGCCAATTATGGGCTAGCCACTCCATGTAAACATAAACATGCATAGATTTGTAGGTCATAGCCTACTTCAAAATAAGCTAATTTCCATGGCCAAATACAAGAAGATATGTAAACTTTTACAAGCTTTCATATGGGCAATTCAAATGACACATATCAAAAAATGAACCAAAGCCTTATACATGCCATTGAACAAAATAAGGGTATCTATATACCAAAGCTGGACTAATTGATAGTGTGTTGATTCTTCAATCGTCTTCCAATCTTTACGAGTCCTCGAGCTTTGTAAGATAGGAAAAAGAGAGGGGTAAGCATTTACATGCTTAGTAAGCCCGAATAACTGGAAAGTAAACTTATCAAGTAATTAGCATACAACCATATTTAGCAAATATACCAACAAGAATGAAATGGTTTCCCTATCATATACACTCAATCAACATGTTAGACACAATAATAATACACCATGTAATTTGTCTTAGATAAGCTCATCATCCAATATTTTCATTTTTATATCTCATGTTAATCCCGTTGAGTTTCCTGGAAATCTCGTTGGATTATCCATTTACCGTCAAGTCATAAGAGCAATCATCTCATGTACGTACTCCCGCGAACCTCACATCTTACGGCGGGATTACCATTCTAGGCTAAATCCCCCATATTTAAACTCATAAGGTGATGTCAGGATTACCAGTCTAGGCTAAATCCCTTATAGTGACAAACACCCTTAATAAGCTCGGATTTGAAATACCAATCCAGGCTAAATTCAGACCCTAATTGGATTACCCGTCCGGGCTAAATCCAAAATGCAGACATATTCTTCGGGAGGCTCAATCACTCAAGGAACACCCATCTGGGCTAGATTCTTTTTATATTTGAGATCAATGGATTACCCATTCGGGCTAAATCCTTTCTGCAACACATGCAGGATCTCAAGTCATGTAAGCTATGGTTTATCCATCAGATTCCCTTTTCAACCTCAATCGGGACATTTATCAAAATGTCATTATTAAGGATGTATTTCATAGATTTTCATGCCATCATCAAATGAAATTACCATACATTCATAGATCATGAAATTAAGCATACTATGAGTTTACTTTAAGTTATCCGAACTTACCTGGTATTTGTCTCAAAATCGTGTTTTGGTTATTTCAAAACTTTTCGTTTTCCTCGATCAACCTCCAGAATTTCTTGCTCGGGGTCTATACAATAAAATTAAATTATTAACACCTCACATTATACCTTTTCAAGTCTAAATTTCACCCCGGTCCAAATGACCATTTTGCCCCTAACGTTTCACATTTTTACATTTTAGTCCCTAGGCTCGTATAATGAAATGCATGCTATTTCTACCTTACCCAAGCCTAGTCGAACACTTTTCCCTCTTATGGCAGCCCACATTTTTCCATTATTTCACATTTCTACCTCATACTTTATACCTTTTGCAAAAAGGTCCTTTTATGGGTTTCTCATGAAAATCACCTAGGAAAAGATGTTTAACACACATCCAACTTTCATATTCCTCTATAAAACATCAAAATACAAGTAACTCATGCATGGGTAAATTTCTACACATGAAACCTAGCATGAAATATGGGTAGAAATAGAGAGAGTGATCTACCGGGATTTTAAAAATACGAAGAACATTAAAAACGGGGCTTGGGAGCACTTACTATTGAGCTTGAAAAGCTTGAAAACCCTAGCTATGAAGAACACCAAATTTTCGGCAGCAACATGAAAGAAATGAGCTTATTTTTGGCTTATTTTTCCCATTTTATTTCATTAAAATGCCAAATGACCAAAATGCCCTTAAGCCATTTCTTTAAAATTTCATCCATACAAGCCCATTTTTGTCCATAAACTTAGAAATTGGGTAAATTACTCTCTAAGGACCTCTAATTAATAATCTAAAGCAATTTAATACAAATTTCTTCTAAAATCCAAGTTTTGCAATTTATTCAATTTAGTCCATAATTTCTAATTTGACACTTTACTCAAAGAATTTCTTCATGAAACTTTAACACATGCATATTATCATATTCTAGACCTCATAATAATCATAAAATAAATATTTTAATGTTATATTTGTGGTCCTCAAGCCACTTTTTTACTAGACTTTATTTCAGGATGTTACATTTCTCCCCCCTTAGGGACTTTCGTCCTCGAAAGTCTTACCAGTAATCAAGTTCAGATATTGGCTTCTCTTGATTTCTTCCAGTTCCCATGTAGCCTTTTCCACACCATGTCGATGCCATTAAACCTTTACCAAAGCCACGTATTTATTTCTCAACTGTTTAATCTCACGAGCCAAAATATTGACCGGTTCCTCATCATATGTCATATCCGGTCGAATTTCAATCTCAGTCAGTGAACTCACATGAGAGGCGTCTGATCGATATCGTCTTAACATAGGCACATGGTACACGTTGTGAATCTTTTCCAATTCTGGTGGCAATGCCAAACGATAGGCTAATGGTCCAACTCTTTCGATGATCTTATACGATCCAATAAATCGCGGACTAAGTTTGCCTTTTCGACCAAACCTCAATACCTAGTTCCATGGAGATACTTTCAAGAATACTCTATCTCTAACTTGAAACTCGATTTCTTTTCTTTTCAGATCAGCATATGATTTTTTCCTATCCGATGCCGCTTTTAAACAATCTCGTATCACTTTAACTTTTTCTTCAGTTTCCTTGATCAGATCAACTCCGTGAATCTGACTTTTCTTGAGTTCTGTCCAGTACAACGGAGTTCGGTACTTTCTGCCATGCAATGTCTCATAAGGTGCCATTTTCAAACTTGTTTGAAAACTATTGTTCTAGGAAAATTCTACCAATGGCAAGTATTTTTCCCTGAAATTCGAAGGTGCAACATCGCAACATATCCTCAAGAATCTAAATCATCCGCTCAGACTGACCATCGGTTTGAGGGTGAAAAGCTGTACTAAAACTCAATTTTGTACCCAAAGCTTCTTGTAGCTTCTTCCAGAACCTTGAAGTGAACCTCAGATCTCTACATGAAATAATTGACAGTGGTATCCCGTGTAATCTTAAAATTTCAGATATATACAAGTCGGGCAATCTATCAAGAGAGTAGTCTATTCTTACCGTAATGAAATGAGCCGACTTCGTCAACTTATCCACCACAATCCATATGGCCTCTTTCTTTTGTAGGGTTAATGGCAATCCTGTCACAAAATCCATAGTAACTCTGTCCCACTTCCATTCGGGCACCATCACAGGCTGTAACAACCCTGAATGTACTTGATGTTTAGCTTTGACTTGCTGACATATCAGGCATTTCGATACAAATTCAGAGATGTCTCTTTTCATGCCGTTCCACCAGTACTTTTTCTTCAAATAATTGTATATCTTGGTACTTCCCGGATGAATAGAGAAATGGATATCATATGCTTCTTGCAAAATTTTCTGAATAAGCTCATCTTTGGGTATACAAACCCTATCTCTGAATATCAAACATCTATTAGAACTGATCAAAAAATCTGATTTAATGCCTGACTCACATTGAATTCTTTTAGCTTGTAAGTCACTGTCATTTGTTTGAGCATCATAAATTTCCTGTATAAATGTCGGCCTAGCTTCTAGCTCTGCCAAAACTGAACCATCATCAAGCAACGCCAATGGAGCGTCCATGGCTCTCAGTGCAAACAAGGATTTTCTGCTTAACGCATCGGCAACCACATTCACCTTTCCTGGGTGATAGTCAATGATCAGCTCATAATCTTTAATTAATTCTAGCCATCTCCACTGTCTCAGATTCAATTCTTTTTGAGTCATCAAATACTTCAAACTCTTGTGGTCGGTAAATATACAACAAGTCTCACCATATAAATAATGCCTCCAAAATTTCAAGGCAAAAACAATGGCGGCAAGCTCTAGATCGTGCGTCAGATAGTTCTTCTCGTGTGGCTTCAACTGTCATGAAGCATAAGCTATTACCTTCCCATCTTGCATAAGTACACAACCCAATCCATTTAAGGATGCATCATTGTAGACCACAAACTCTTTTCCTGGATCAAGTAATACTAAAACAGGAGCTTCAGTCAACAATGTCTTTAACCTCTCAAAACTCCGCTGACACTTTTTTGTCCATTCAAACTTAATGTCTTTCTGTAGCAACCTCATCATTGGAGTCGCTATAATAGAGAATCCTTTTACAAATCTTTAGTAGTAACTGGCTAAACCCAAAAAGCTTCTAACCTCAGTTACATTTTTAGGCGGTTTCCATTCAACAATGGCAGAGATCTTACTTGGATCAACTTGGATGCCTTCACCCGAAACAATATGACCCAAAAACCCAACTTCTTGGAGCCAAAACTCACATTTGTTAAACTTAGCATACAGTTGTTTTTACCATAAGGCCTGCAACACAGTTCTCAAATGTTTCGCATCTCTGTCTCATCTTTGGAATAAATCAAAATGTCATTAATGAACACAACGACGAACTTATCCAAATATGGCTGAAAGATTCTATTCATTAGGTCCATGAATATGGCCGGTGCATTCATTAACCCAAACGACATAACAAGGAATTCATAGTGGCCATGCCTCGTTCTGAAAACTGTCTTAGGCACGTCCTATTCCTTAACTCGCAACTGATAGTAGTCGGACCTCAAGTCTATCTTAGAGAACACAGTGGCACCTCTCAACTGGTCGAACAAGTCATCGATCCTTGGCAAAGGATACTTATTCTTGATAGTTACCTTGTTCAAATGCAGATAATATATACATAGCCTCAATGACTCGTCTTTCTTCTTTATAAACAATACGAGAGCACCCCAAGGTGAAAAGCTCGGCCTTGCAAAACCTTTATCTATCAGCTCTTGCAACTGTGCTTTTAACTCTTTCAGCTCAGTTGGTGCCATCCTGTATGGAGCAATAGAAATGGGAGCTATTTCTGGTACCAATTCAATACCAAACTCTATCTCTCTTTCAGGAGGTAATCCAGGTAATTCTTCTGGGAACACGTCTGAATATTCATATACTATTGGCATAGACTCAATCTTCACCTCCATTTCTTTAGTGTTCAATACAAAAGTAAGGTAGGCTTCATACCCGTTTCTCATATATCTTTGAGCAACCATAGCTGTGATTACAACCGGTAGCGTACCCAATTCTCTTGAATCAACCAGTAAAATCTCACTATCTGGACATTTCAATTCAATATACTTGCTACCACAGTTGACAACTACATCATGCAGGGTCAACCAATCCATACCAAGTATTACATCAAACTCATCAAATGGTAACAACATAAGGTTAGCCAGAAAGCATTGACCATGAATCGTCAAAAGACAATTCTTACAGACTTTATCAATCAGGACTAATTTGCCTAATAGGTTCGACACTCTGATAACAATTTTCATAGGTTCAATGAGTGTGTTCATACTAGACACCAATCTCATGCAAATGTATGAATGCGTTGACCCCGAATCAATTAAGGTAACAACACATGTATTAAAAAGAGAAAAAGTACTCGTAATAACGTCAGGAGCAGAGGCTTCCTCTCGAGCACGTATTGTATACATTCTTGCCGGGGCACGAGCCTCTAATTTTGCAGCATCTTTAGCCATAGCTCGACTGCCACTAGCACTTCCAGGATATCTAGGAGGTCTACCTCATGCAATGGGAGCACTCGACTTCGGGGCTACTTCCACTTCTTTTTCATTCCGCTCTAGGCAGTCCCTGAGGAAGTGGTCAAGAGAACTGTATCTGAAACATGCACTGCTCTTCATTCGGCACTCTCCAGAGTGAAATTTGTTGCAGCTCTTACACTTTGACTTTTGGTCATCTACACTCCCCACACTAGTCACCATCAGGGAGGAAGACTTCAGATTGCGCCGTTTGGAGCCTCTCACTCTACCCAAATACCCTACCGATGAAGTAGAGCTTTCATGTTGACTCATTGATTTCTTTATGGAAAATGAGAGCATTTTATCGCTGAACCTCTTGCTCGAAACTCGAGCTTCTCTCTTTGCTTGCTTTCTTTCATTGTTGAGCTCTTCGGCTTTCTTGGCTCGATCAGCTAATGCAGTGAACTCCCATATTTCAAGAATCCCAATCAATAACTTGATTTCCTCATTCAGACTTTCCTCGAAGCGTTTACACATTTCTGACTCAGTTTGAACCCATTCAATTGCATACTGACTTAGCCTTACAAACTCCCTTTCGTATTCTACTACAGTCTTATTTCCTTGTTTAAGTTCCAGGAACTCCTTTTGTTTTAAGTCTAAGAACCTTTGACTGATGTATTTCTTCTTAAACTCTGCTTGGAAAAATTCCCAAGTGATGTTTTCCTTTGGCATCACGGAAGATATAGTCTTCCACCAGTGGTATGCAATATCCTTCAAGAGAGAGAAGGTACACTTTAAGCACTCCTCAGGTGTGCACGATAATTGATAAGTCATAATTTATACATATTTTTATCCCATACTTAGCATATTTTTGGATGAGTTATCATCAGATTTGTGGAATTCGATACTCCTAATCCTTTTATTTCTTGTTTTATACTTAGGTGAACATAAAAGAGTAAAAAGAGCGAGAAACCGGCCAAAAACGAAGAAAATAGGTCAACGTAGGAGATCAACACGGCCTGGACTTCCTCAGATGGGTAGTTCACATGCCCATGTCTATTTAACAGATTGCAACATAGCTTAAGCCATCGCACACGGGCATATCCCTGTCGAGCCTAAGTCTAGTCCTATTCGGAAAAGGCCACTCTTGAGGGTTTTGAAGCCTTCTAAAGCCTATATAAACAACCCAGGAGGTACCTAGAGGAGACACACGGAGTAGGAGGTAGGGAATTACTTGACGAAAGCCGATTGATCCATCTCAGAAGTTGGATTCTCCTTCAAGACTGAAGATCTCCCTTCAATTTCCTTCAGGATTTTTTGGGTTTCTTTATGTTTTGTTATCATTATTCTTCTGAGATGTTTTCTTTTACACATATGAATTAAATCCCCTAAATACCTAAGGGGAATGAAACCTAAGACAGATCTTGTTATTATTTTTTGAATTATATGATAAATATTTGACTTATTCTTAATTATGAGTTCTTAATTCTTGCTTTAATATTTCATGATATTGATTCAAGTATTGATGTGCTTATTCAGAGGAGAAAAAGTCCCTGTCTAACAGTAGATCTAGCATAATTAAGCAGAGTTAATTGCACCCCTAGACATAGGGTGACATAATTTTGCAGGAATTGGGTGAAACCTAATAAGGGAATCCATAGATCGAGTTAATGCAACATTAGGGGTTTTAATTAGAAAGAGATTTCAATTAACCAACCTAGGCTTAGACATTGTTAGTCTCGAAAGAGATAATAATATAACTTAGGGATTTCTAAGGATCAAGTCAAGCGAATAAATCGTCTGATTCAGAGTCAAATAACAAGTGAAGTCTAGGTGGATTTTCCCTTGGGTATTGTCCAAATAAATCAGTTTTTCCCAAAAGTATTTCCCCAATTTTCTTCCTGTGCATTCTTAGTTTAGTTAATTAATTTAGATAAAACAAACCTCTTTATTTTTAGGCTAGATAATAAAAAGAAAGTTAATACTAGTACTTTTAGTTCCTGTGGGTTCGACATTGCGGTCTTGCTATAAACTATACTACTATTCGATAGGTGCGTTTGCCTTAATCGTGATAATAGTTAGTTTTCAAGTACGATCAATCATAAATATAAAACTTATCGCGATTTACATCACATCAAGTCTTTGGCGCTATTTCCGGGGACCTAAGATATTAGGAACACTTAATTTTTATTACTTTAGCCATTTATTTTATTGCAATTTAAATTTTATTTTGATTTTTGTTACTAAATTTTCTTTTTCCTTCTGGCAGGTTTTTATAGTTTATGACTAGAAGAAACCTGTCGGGACCATTACTTTTTGATAGTGAGATCGATTGCAGAAACGGAAGAGAAATAAGGCAAAGCCTAAGATACATAGAGGAAGGGCAAGAAGACGATATTTCCACCACAACTGAGGAGATGGCTGAAAATCAGGAAAATCCGCTACCTTCTGCGATTGCTGCTGATCCAGTAAATCAGAATCCTGCTCCACGCACTATGTATGATTATGCTAAACCTAATTTAATAGGAACTGAGTCAAGTATAGTTAGGTCTGTTATTGCTGCAAATAATTTTGAACTGAAACCTAGCACAATTCAAATGATACAACAGTTTGTTCAGTTTGATGGCTTGCAGGATGAGGATCCAAACACTCACTTAGCAAATTTTCTGGAGTTTTGCGACACTTTTAAGATCAATGGCATTTCTGACGATGCCATTCACCTTCAATTGTTCCCCTTTTCATTGAGAAACAAAGCTGAGCAGTGGTTGAACTCATTACCACTAGGGTCAATCACTACTTGGGAGCAAATGACCGAAAAATTTTTACTTAAATATTTTTCGCCGGCTAAAATGGCTAAACTGAGGAATGATATCTCTTCTTTGTGCATGTGGATTTAGAAACACTCTATGATGCATGGGTGAGATACAAGGATCTTTTGAGAAGTTGCCCTCACGATGGGTTACCACTCTGGCTACAGGTTCAAACTTTTCACAATGGCCTGAATCCTTCGACTAGATAGATTATTGATGCAGTTGCTGGTGGGACTATCGATAATAAGACACCTGAGGAGGCTTATGAATTTATAGAAGAGATGTCACTGAATAATTATCAGTAGCAAGTCATGGAGACTAATCCCGTGATTTCGTGATAGGTTTTAAATATTTATAATTAATCGTTCTTGAAACTAACTATTATCGCGATGTAGGCAAGTGTACCTATCGAATACTAGTATAGTTTTAGCAAGACCGAATTGTTGAACCCAAATGAACTAAAAGTACTAGTAATGGCTATCTTTTTATTATCTAGCCTAAGAATAAAGAGGTTTTTGTTTTAACTAACTAATTATCTAAACTAAGAACTCACAGAGAATGGAATTGGGGAATTGCTTTTGGTAAAATTGATTGAATTAAGACAATACCTAAGGAAAAATCCACATAGACTTACTTGTTATTCTGGCTCCGAATCAAACGATTTATTCATTTAACTTGTTCCGTAGAGATCCATAAGTTATGTTATTATCCTTATTCAAGACTAATAACGTCTAATCCCTGGATTGAATAATTGAGACCTTTCTCTAATTAACACCCTAGGGTTGTATTAACTCGATCTATGGATCCCCTTATTAGGTTTCACCCTAATCCGGAAAAATCTTGCCACCTTATGTCTAGGCGCACAAACAACTCCGCTTAATTATGACAAATGTACTTTTAGACAGGGTCTATTCCTCCTCTGACTAAGAGCTTATCGTGAATCAATATCCTGGGATATCAAAACAAGAATTAAGAACACATAATTAAGAGCAAGTTAAATATTTATCATACAATTCAGAAAATAATAACAAGATTCGTCTTAGGTTTCATTCCCCTTAGGTATTTAGGGGTTTTAGTTCATAACTAAATAAGAAAACATCTCAGAATAATAAAGAATACAAAGCATAAAGAAAACCCAAAACTCCTGAAGGGGAAATTGAGGAGAGATCTTCAGTCTTGATGGTGAATCCGACTTCTGAGATGGATCAATCGGCTTCCTTGGAGTAGTTCCTTACTCCCTATTTTATGCCCCCTTTTTCTTCCTCCTATAGGGTGTATTTATAGGCTTTGGAATGCCTAAGAGCCCTCAAAATTAGCCTTTTCCGAATTGGACTTAACTTAGGCTTGGCAAGGACACGCTCGTGTAGGATTACTTCAGGCCATGCTCGGGCCTGCCAAATTGACACGGCCTTGTGGTTTGCCCGTGTGAGGAGGTCCAGGCTGTGATTTTGTACTTTGGCCCATTTTCTCTATTTTTGGCCTGTTTCTCGTTCATTTTGCTCTCTTATGCTCTCTAAAGTACAAAACATGAAATTAAAGCATTAGAAGCATCGAATTCACTAATTCTAATGGAAAATCATCCATAAAATGCATTAAGCATGGGGTCAAAATATGTATAAATTACGGTTTATCAGGTTCAAAGCCAACAAAAGCAACAGGTATTTTCAACCTCAACGCGGTTACTATGCTATCTAACTAGGTAGAACTTTTAAATAAAAAGATTGACAGTTTATATGGTTCTACTCAGGTACATCCAGTGATGAGGTGCGGTTCAAATGGAGGAGGAGTACACACAGAATATCAATCTTTCAACCCTAGCACTGAGGAGGAACAAGTTTAATATATGGGTAACAATAATTTTAGACCTCAAAAAAACCCATATAGTAACACTTATAATGCAGGTTAGAGGAACCATTCCAATTTCTCATGGGGTGGTCAAGGAAATCAAAGGCTAGTGATACGTGATATTCATGACAGGTTTGAAATATTTATAATGAGTTGTTCTTGAGACTAACTACTATCACGATGAAGGCAAGTGTACTTATCGAACAGTAGTATAGCTTTAGCAAGACCGGATTGTCGACCCCAAAGGAACTAAAAGTACTAGTAATGACTGTCTTTTTATTATCTAGCCTAAGAATAGTGGGGTTTGTTTTAACTAAGTAATTAACTAAACTAAGAATTCATAGAAAATAGAATTGGGGAATTGCTTTTAGAAATCTCGATTGATTGGGACAATACCTAAGGAAAATCCACCTAGACTTCACTTGTTATTTGACTCTGAATCGGACAATTTCTTCATTTGACTTGATTCGTATAAATCCCTAAGTTATATTATTATCTCTCTCGAGACTAACAACGTCTAACCCTAGGTTGAATAATTGAAATCTATTTCTAATTAACTCCCTAGGGTTGCATTAACTCGATCTATGGAACCCCTTATTAGGTTTCACCCTAATCCGGCAAAACCTTGTCACCCTATCTCTAGGCGTGCAATCAACTCCGCTTAATTATGACAAATGTACTCTTAGACAGGGTCTATTCCTCCTCTCAATAAGAGCTTAACTTGAATCAATATCCTGAAATATCAAACAAGAATTAAGAACACATAATTAAGAACAAGTCAAATATTTATCATACAATTCAGATAATAATAACAAGACCTGTCTTAGATATCATTCCTCTTAGGTATTTAGGGGTTTTAGTTCATAACTAAAAAGGTAAACATCTCAGAAGAACAATGAATACAAAACATAAAGAAAAACCCAAAACTCCTGAAGGGAAATTGAGGGGAGAACTTTAGTCTTGATAATGAATCTGACTTTTGAGATTGATCAATCGGCTTTCCTTGAGCAGTTCACTGCTTCCTCCTCCCTGGCTCCCCCTTTTCTCCTTCTCCAGGGTGTATTTATAGGCTTTAGAATGCCTAAGAACCCTCAAAACTGGCCTTTTCCGAATTGGACTCAACTTGGGCTCGACAGGGAGAAGCTTGTGTGCTATTACTTCAGGCCGCAGTCAAGCCTGTTAAATAGGTACGAGCGTGTGGTCCACCAGTGTGAATCGTGCTTCGATTCTACCAAATTGACATGGCCGTGTTTTCTGACCGTGTGAGGAAGTCCAGGCCGTGTTGATTTTGTATGTTGGCCCATTTTCTCCGTTTTTGCCCCATTTCTCGTTCCTTTCACTCTTTTATGCTCGCCTAAGTATAAAATATGAAATTAAAGCATTAGGAGCATTGAATTCACCAAATATAAGGAAAAATCATTCATAAAATGTGCTAAACATGGAATAGGAATATGTATAAATTACAGTTTATCAAATACTACCACACTTAAGCATTTGGTTGTCCTCAAGCAAAATCCTCAACTTCTAATCAAAATAAATTCTTCTCAGCTTATAATTTCTATCGATTGTATCTTAAAATAATCCATAGGTAATCATACATTGAAAATTCAACTGAAAGAACATCAAAGTTTCAAACATTCCAAGTTGAGTATTTTATCATGAAAACATAGGTGTCTCCCCTCATCTAAGTAATTACCTTTGATTCAAAATATCATAGAGTTTCACATCCTTACTAAAGATTCACTCAAATCACTCGAGGTGTTTAAGGACAATAAATGAAGCACTCAATAGTCAATAATGAAAAGTCATTACCATAGGCTTGCATGAAAATCAAATCTCCACCACTATAAATTGAGATGAAACATCAATCAAAAGGTCCTTAGAGAGTTGTAACGTGGCTTTGGTTAGAAGGTATGGTCACAAACTGAAAGAAAGGGCCAGAATCGAGATTGAATTGAAAAATTGACTAACTAGAAAAATGACTAGTCATCAATTGCGTACAATAGAGCTTTTTCTCAGAATATGGAATTTAACTTTTTTAGCTCAGAAGATCACTACTACTAATATGTATTATTTTATATATATATATATATTTTAAGAACACATAATTACAAAATAGAATAAAACATAGCTAAGCAAGTATTCCAACTCAAATCTCGACAAAAATAGGGATCAATTTAATTTAGGGGATTTCGATGATAATGAGTTATGGGTTAATATTAAGGGTAAATTAATGAATGAGTTGTTAGGCTCAAGGGGGATCACTAAGGGTTAATTGTGAAGGTAGGCTTTTATGGAGTGAGTGGGTTAAACCTAAGTACCTTTATCATTTTGACATATCAAATCAAATGGTGTGGTCTTGACATGGATGATCAAGCAAGTTCTAGAATAACAACTCAATACTGATGCACTCATAATGAAAGTGAGCATGAAAGAAATAATAGATGCTCTAAAGGCTCAAGATCTCACAAAAAAAATTATGGCTTTTTGATGTTTAAACTTGTGAATTCCAACTCAAAATAATATCTAAACTTGGGGAAACAACCTAAAAGTTTTTTATTCTTCAAAAATCAACTTACCATGCTTGATTCCCTAATGTCTTAAAGTTTAAACAATCAATGCATAAATGCCTATGTTTTAATTCAAGATGTATCAATAAAAATTATAGACTAATTGGAATTCATTCTAATAATGTTATGAGAAGATCACATGAGAATAAAACAAATTCAGGGATTTTTTGATATAAAAGACCCCCCACACTTATGATGTACATTGCCCTCAATGTACAAAGGTAGATATATTGAAAAAGATAGATTTATAATCATAAGATAGGGAGAGAAGTGAAACTTCCTGAATGATGAATGAATTCCTTGAACCGGAGTTTTGGAGAATAATCGGCGTAAGAGTGGAGGAGGATACTCCAGTGGTGGTAGAGGTTCATTAGTCCATAAGTTCTGCGCTAAAAGAATATTATATCTGGTAGTAGACATGGTCGTGGTCGAGCAGGGCATGGCAGTCGTGGAGAACCTTTCCCAGTGGAGTTTTTAGTTCCTACGTGATGATGAGCTTAGGAACTCTTTATAACTGTGATAGAATCAGGAACTTTTTCAAAGGTATACTAAAGCAGAATTACTCGTAATGAAATAGCCGAAGAATAAAAATTGTAAAAACTCAGGATGAAATAGTATTAAAAGGAAATATTAATAAAAAAATAATAATTTCAAAATATAGAGATAAAAATAAAATAAAATAAATAATAGGTGTTTATAGAGAAATTAGGGCACATGGTCGTGGGGCACGCTCGTGTGCTCTAAACTCAGCCCGTGCGTTTCGTAATTTTCAAAATCAGGCGTATTGGTATACACGGCAATGTTGCACGGCTGTGTCAATCTCTGTTCGCTTCTCCCACGCCCATACATGCAAGTGCACGCTCGTGTTAAATTGACAGGTTTACCCAGGGTTTCAAAACACGGGCGTGTTGCACGCCCGTGTTATTTTGGCAGTTTCGCCAACGGCCACGTCGCACGGCTGTGGCTACTTATCACATCCCGTGTTGTGGAAGAAATTTTTGCCCTATTTTCACACGGCCGTACCGCACGGTCGTGTTTCATCCCGTGGTATGTGCACGGCCTACGACACGCCCGTGTGCCTGGTCGTGTGGTTCTGAAAAGCCTGTGTTCAATGATTTGGTTAGTATGTTAGATTTTAAAAACTAAAATTTAAAGAAAGTAATATTGTTATTGCTCGGGTTGCCTCCCAAGAAGCGCTTATTTAAAGTATAAGCTCGGCTTTCCTCTCCATTGAATGGTCATGGTGGTTCAAGGAGTTTATACTCCTCATCCCTGCTATGAATCTCATCAAAATAAGGTTTTAGGCGGGTATTGTTTACCTTTAAAGTGCTGAATTTGGGATGACTTACCTCGACTATACCAAATAGGAAAATGCTAAGTACCGTAAGAGGAATTTCTTCATTCAGTTTGGCAGTGTCAATGTGAGGATCTGCAACATCTAATGAAACTTTATCTCCAACCTTAAGTTGATTTGGTGAGGCATTGAGCTTGTTCTGGCATAGTTTTGGTTCATCGTGTTTCCTCGATCTAAATGTAAGCCATTCATCTAACTCCTCAATTTGTAACATTCGTTCTTCATATGTAGATCCTTTGTTGTGGATTGAACATGGCTCATGTGTGTCCTTCAAACTTATTTCCTACAAAATAGGTTGCACCGTATGATCAGTCTTAGTAGAACAATTTGTACAATCACCTTCAATTTTCGATGTGTTGTTCAGGTTGCGAGCTTGAAGGTTGATTGTTTTGTCTCCTACACGAAGTGTGAGTTCACCTGTGCCAACGTCAATAATTGTTCTAGCAGTTGCTAAAAAGGGCCTTCCCAAAATTAAAGGAACATTACTGTCCTCTTCTATGTCTAAAACAACAAAATCAACTAGGAATATAAATTTTTCAATTTTAACGAGTACATCTTCAATGATACCCCTAGAAAATCTGACAGTTTTATCTGCTAATTGAATGCTCATCCTAGTTTGTTTGGGTTTCCCTAGACCTAGTTGCTTAGACAATTTGTAAGGCATAACATTGATACTAGCCCCTAGATCAGCCAACGCATTATTTACATCTAAACTACCAATTAAACAAGGAATTGTAAAACTCCCCGGATCTTTTAGTTTGTTTGGTAGCTTATTCTGAAGAATGGTTGAGCAAACTACGTTCAGCTCCACATATGACCTTTCATCTAACTTTCGTTTATTTGCTAGAAGCTCCTTTAAAAATTTGACTGCGTTCGGCATCTACGAAAGTGCTTCAATAAACGGTAGGTTAATATGTAGTTTCTTTAAGAGTTTAAGGAATTTACCAAATTGTTCGACTGAGCGGTCTTTTCTTGTTGCATTGGGGTATGGCACACGAGGTTTATATTCTTTACTTACCGATTTTTGTTCGTTTTGGCCTACCTCATTCTTACCTTCACTTACCACCGGTTCTAGCCTTGGTTTTGCCACTAACCCTTCCTCATCTTGAATGTCAATTGCGTTGAGTTGCTCCATTGAGTTAGATTCATTGTTGCTTGGCATGCTACCTTATGGTCATTCAGAAATCAACTTTGCGAGCTATCCAATCTGAGTTTCGAGCCCTTGGATCGATGCTTGTTGATTTTTGAGTGCCGTATCGGTATTCTGAAAACCAGTCTATGACACCGAGATGAATTTGGTTAGCATCTCCTCAAGGTTCAGCTTTTTCTCCTACTAGTATGGTGGTTGCTGAAAGCCTGAAGGGGGTGGTGGTTTCTGATTTCCTTGGCCTCCCCATGAAAAATTTGGGTGATTCCTCCAACCTGCATTGTAAGTATTGCTATAAGGATTGTTTTGAAATCGAGGATTATTACCCATGTAATTTAACTGCTCGTTATTCATGTTGTGGCCATAAGGTCGGTATTCTAAATTGCTCGATCCACCACTATTTGCTTCGTAGTGCATTACTGGGTGAACATGTATAGAACTAAGAAAACCATCAATTTTCTTATTCAAGAGTTCTACCTTATTAGAGAGCATGGTGACCGAATCGACGTTATAAACACCGGTTTTTTTCGTTGGCTTTGTCCTCATGACTTGCCACTAATAGTTATTCAGTGACATGACTTGCCACTGATAGTTATTCAGTGACATCTCCTCTATAAATTCATAGGCATCTGCAGGTGTTTTATTATTGATGGTTCTGCCAGCAGTTGCGTCAACCATTTGTTGAGTCAAAGGATTCAGGCCATTATGAAAAGTTTGAACCTGTAGCCAGAGTGGTAACCTAGGGTGAGGGCATCTTTGCAAAAGGTCCTTATATCTCTCCCATGTATCGTAGAGTGTTTCTAAATCCACCTGCACAAAAGAAGAGATATCATTACGTAATTTAGCTGTTTTAGCCAGTGGAAAATATTTTAATAAAAACTTTTTGGTCATTTGTTTTCAAGTAGTGATTGACCCTCGTGGTAACGAGTTCAACCATTGCTTAGCCTTATTCCTCAATGAAAAGGGAAATAATCGAAGGCAAATAGCGTCATCAGAAACGCCATTAATTTTAAAGGTATCGCAAAATTCTAGTAAATTTTCCAAGTGAGCGTTGGGATCCTCGTCCTGCAAACAATCAAACTGAACAAACTATTGTATCATTTGAATTCTGTTAGGTTTCAGTTCAAAATTATTTGCAGCAATAGTAGGTCTAACTATACTTGACTCAGTTCCTGTTAATTTAGGTTTAGCATAATCGTACATAGTGCGTGGAGCAGGATTCTGATTTACTGGATCAGCAACAATCGCTGGAGGTAGTGGATTTTCTTGGTTTTCAACCATCACCTCGGTTGTGGTTGAAGTATCATCCCCTTGCTTGCCCTCTGTGTATCTTAGGCTTCGCCTTATTTCTCTTTGGTTTCTGCGAACTGTGCGATCGATCTCACTGTCAAAAAGTAATGGTCCTGACAGGTTTCTTCTAGTAATAAACTATAAGAACTTGCCAGAAAAAGGGAAAAAGAAGAATTAGTAATAAAAATTAGAATAAAATTTAAATTGCAGTAAAAGTAAAGGGCTAAAGTAATAAAAATCAAGTGTTCCTAATATCTTAGTTCCCCGGAAACGGTGCCAAAAACTTAATACGTGATATTTGTGACAGGTTTTAAATATATATAATGAATTGTTCTTGAAACTAACTATTATCACGATGAAGGCAAGTGTACCTATCGAACAGTAGTATAGCTTTAGCAAGACCGGATTATCGACCCCAAAGGAACTAAAAGTACTAGTAATGATTGTCTTTTTATTATTTCGCCTAAGAATAATGGGGTTTGTTTTAACTAACTAATTAACTAAGCTAAGAATTCACAGAAAATAGAATTGGGGAATTACTTTTGGAAAACTCGATTGATTGAGACAATACCTAAGGAAAAATCCACCTAGACTTCATTTGTTATTTGACTCTGAATCGGACGATTTATTCATTTGACTTGATCTGTAGAAATCCCTAAGTTATATTATTATCTCTCTCGAGACTAACAACGTCTAACCCTAGGTTGAATAATTTAAATCTCTTTCTAATTAACTCCCTAGGGTTGCATTAACTCGATCTATGGATCCCCTTATTAGGTTTCACCCTAATCCGACAAAATCTTGTCACCCTATCTCTAGGCACGTAATCAACTCCGCTTAATTATGAAAAATGTACTCTTTGACAGGGTCTATTCCTCCTCTGAATAAGAGCTTAACTTGATTCAATATCCTAGAATATCAAAACAAGAATTAAGAACATTATTAAGAACAAGTCAAATATTTACCATACAATTCAGATAATAATAACAAGATCTGTCTTAGGTTTCATTCCCCTTAGGTATTTAGCGGTTTTAGTTCATAACTAAAAAGGTAAACATATTAGAAGAATAATGAATACAAAACATAAAGAAAAACCCAAAACTCCTGAAGGAAAATTGAGGGGAGATCTTCAGTCTTGATGATGAATCCAGCTTCTGGGATGGATCAATCGGCTTTCCTTGAGCAGTTCCCTACTTTGTCCTCTTTGGCTCCCCCTTTTCTCCTTCTCCAGGGTGTATTTATAGGCTTTAGAATGCCTAAAAACCCTCAAAATTGGCCTTTTCCGAATTGGACTCAACTTGGGCTCGACAGGGACACGCCCGTGTGACACGCCCATGTGCGATTACTTCAGGCCGTGGTCAAGCCTGTTAAACAGGCACAGGTGTGTGATCCACCCGTGTGAATCGTGCTTCGATTTTTCCGAATTGACACGGCCGTATGCTCTACCTGTATGGGGAAGTCCAGGCTATGTTGATTTCATACGTTGGCCCGTTTTTTCCGTTTTTGCCCCATTTCTCGTTCCTTTCACTCTCCTATGCTCACCTAAGTATAAAATATAAAATTAAGGCATTAGGAGCATCGAATTCACCAAATCTAGGGAAAAATCATTCATAAAAAATGCTAAGCATGGGATAGGAATACGTATAAATTACGGTTTATCAACCCCAACATCTCCTAGGTTTTCAACAACCACCTTACCAGCAGGAAAAGAAGTTGAACCTTAAAGAGATGCTAACAAAATTTATCTTGGTGTTAGAAACTCATTTTTAGAATACCGAAACAGCACTTAAGAATCAACAAGCATCGATCCAATGGCTCGAAACTCAGATAGGACAGCTCGCCAAATTGATTTATAAACGACCACAAGGTAGCTTGCCGAGTAACACTGAATCTAACCCAAGGGAACAGCTCAATGAAATTACCGTTCAAGAAGAGAAAGGGTTAGTTGAACCTGAGCCAAAACCGAGGCAAGGAATTTTGGTAAGTTAAGGTAAAGGTGAGGTGGACCACAATGAGAAAAAATCGGTAAGTAAAGAGTACAAAACTCGTCTGCCATACCTTAGTGCGACAAGGAAAGACCACACGGACAAATGATAAACCATAAATTTAACATATTTTTCCCCATTTTAATGCATTTTATGGATTATTTCTCATTATAATTAGTGAATTCGATGCTCCTAATGCTTTAATTTCATGTTTTATACTTAGGAGAGCATAGGAGAGCGAAAGGAACGAGAAACGGGCCAAAAACTGAGAAAATGGGCCAAATTATGAAATCAACACGGCCAGGACCTCCTCACATTGGCAGACCACATGGCCGTGTCAATTTGGTAAGCTCGAGCACGGCCTGAAGTAATTGAACACGGGCATGTCCCTGCCGAGCCCAAGTTGAGTCCAATTCGGAAAAGGCCAATTTTGAGGGCTTCTAGGCATTCCAAAGCCTATAAATACACCCTAGAGGAGGAAGAAAAAGGGATGGAGAAGGGGGAGTAAGGAATTACTCCAAGGAAGCAGATTGATCCATCTTAGAAGCTGGATTCATCATCAAGACTGAAGATCTCCCCTCAATTTCCCTTTAGGAGTTTTGGGTTTATTTTATGTTTTGTATTCATTATTCTTCTAAGATGTTTACCTTTTTAGCTATGAACTAAAACCCCTAAATACCTAAAGGGAATGAAACCTAAGATAGATCTTGTTATTATTATCTGAATTGTATGGTAAATATTTTACTTGTTTTTAATTATATGTTCTTAATTCTTGTTTTGATATTCCAGGATATTGATTCAAGTTAAGCTCTTATTCAGAGGAGGAATAGACCCTGTCTAAGAGTACATCTGTCATAATTAAGCGGAGTTGATTGCGCGCCTAGACATAAGGTGACAAGATTTTGCCGGATTAGGGTGAAACCTAATAAGGGGATCCATAGTTCGAGTTAATGCAACCCTAGAGTGTTAATTAGAGAAAAGTCTTGGTTATTCAATTTAGGGATTAGACGTTATTAGTCTTGAATAGGGATAATAACATAACTTAGGGATCTCTATGGAACAAGTTGAATGAGTAAATCGTCCGATTCGGAGCCAGAATAACAAGTAAAGTCTAGGTGGATTTTTCCTTAGGTATTGTCTTAAGTCAATCGATTTTTCCCGAAAGAAATTCCCCAATTCTTTTCTCTGTGCGTTCTTAGTTTAGATAATTAGTTAATTAAAACAAAACCCCATTATTCTTAGGCTAGATAATAAAAAGATAGTCATTACTAGTACTTTTAGTTCTCTTGGGTTCGATAATCCGATCTTGCTAAAACCATACTACTGTTCGATAGGTACACTTGCCTACATCGCAATAATAGTTAGTTCAAGAACGAGTAATTATAAATATTTAAAACCTATCACGAAATCATGCGATCAAGTTTTTGGCGCCGTTACTGGGGAACTAAGATATTAGGAATGCTCAATTTTTATTACTTTAGCCATTTATTTTTCTTACAATTAATTTAATTTAATTATTATTATTATTTATTAACCTACTCTTTCTTTCTCTTGGCAGGTTTTTATAGTTTATGACTAGAAGAAACCCATCGGGACCATTACTTTTTGATTAAGAAATCAATCGTACAGTTCGTAGAAACCAAAGAGAAATAAGGTAGAGCTTAAGATACAAGGCGAACGAACAAGAAGACGATACTCAACCCGTAACCGAAGAGATGGCTGAAAACCAATGCAATCAGCTACCTCCTGCAATTGCGGTTAATCAAAATCCTGCTCCACGCACTATGTATGATTATGCTAAATCTTCTTTAACAGGAACTGAATCATGCATAGTTAGACTTACTGTAGATGCAAATACTTTTGAATTAAAACCTAACACTATTCAAATGATACAGCAATTTGTTCAGTTTAATGGTTTACAGGATGACCAATCTCACACTTGCCTTAGTCGACAATTCTCCATGAATCCAATTCAAGGATTCCGTTTCACATTTAGGAAGTTTCACACCTCTCCCTATCTTATGATCTTATATCTATATTTCTAAGTAAATCTATCTTTGTACATTGAGGACAATGTACATCTTAAGTGTGGGGGGGATTATTTATATCATTATCAGAAAAATCCCTGAATTTTGTCTTGTTCTCAAATAATCTTCTCATATCATTATTAGAATGAATTTTGATTAATTTATGATTTTTATTGATATGTCTTGAATTAAAACATAGGCATTTATGCATTGATTGTTAGACTTTAAGGAATTAGAGAATCAAGCATGATAAAGTTGATTTTTGGGAATTAAAAATTTTTAGGTTGTTTCCCCAAGTTTAGGTATTATCTTGAGTTGAAATTCATAGGTTAAACATCAAAAAGCCATAATTTTTGTGAGATCTTGAGCCTTTAAAGCATATATTATTTCTTTCATACTCACTTTTATTGGTGCTTTGAGTGTGTCAATATCGAATTTTTATTCTAGAACTTGCTTGATTATGCATGTCAAGACCACACCTTTGATTTGATATGTTGAGATGATAAAGGCACCTAGGTTTAACCCACTCACTCCATAAAAAGCCTACCTCCATAATTAACCATTAGTTAACCCCCTTGAGCCTAACAAGTCATTCATTGATTTACCCTCAATATTAACCCATAACCCATTATTGTTTAAATCCCATCAATTAATTTGATCCCTATTTTTGTCAAGATTCGATTTGAATAAATTGCTTAGCTATGTTTTATTTTTAGCAAAGTCCTATAATATTTGACATGTTCTTAAAAAAAATTATTATGAAATTATGCAATGCTTTGATTAAAACGATGTTATCCATGAAGAAAAGCTCAATTAGGAATGTAAATTGTCAATTTTTAGTATTTTTCTAGTTAGGTAATTTTTCAATTCAATCTCGATTCTAACCTTCTTTTTCAGCTTATGACCATACCCCCTAACTAGAGCCACGTTACAACCCTCTAAAGACCTTTTGATTGATGTATCATCTCAATATATAGTGGTGGAGAGTTGATTTTCATGCAAGCCTATGGTAATAACTTTTCATTTTGACTAATGAGTGCTTCATTTGTTTTCCTTAAACACTTCGAGTGATTTGAGTGAATCGTTAATGAGGATGTTGAATTTTGTGATCTTTTGAATCAAAGGTGATTACTAAGATAAGGGGAGACACCTAATGTTTTCGTGATAAAATGCTCAACTTGGAATGTTTGAAACTTTGATGTTCTTCTAGTCTAATTCTCAATGTATGATTACTTATGGTTTATTTTGAGATATTATTGATAGGAATTATAAGTTGAGAAAAATGAATTATTAATTGTCAGTTGAGGATTTTGCTTAAGGACAAGCAAACCCTTAAGTGTGGGGGTATTTGATAAGTCGTAATTTATATATATTTTTATCTCATGCTTAGCATATTTTTGGATAAATTATCATCAAATTTGTGGAATTTGATTCTCCTAATCCTTTAATTTCATGTTTTATACTTAGATGAGCATAGGAGAGTAAAAAGAGCGAGAAACAGGCCAAAAATGAAGAAAATAGGTCAATATAGGAAATCAACAAGACCTGGACTTCCTCACACAGGTAGTTCACACGCCCGTGTCTATTTAATAGATTGCAACACAGCCTAAGCCATCTCACACGGGCATGTCACACGGGCATGTCCCTGTCGAGCCCAAGTCTAGTCCTATTCAGAAATGACCACTCTTGAGGGTTTTGAAGCCTTCTAAAGCCTATATAAACACCCCAGGAGGTACCTAGAGGAGACACATGGAGTAAGAGGCAGGGAATTACTCGAAGAAAGCCAATTGATCCATCTCAGAAGCCAAATTCTCCTTCAAGACTGAAGATCTCCCTTCAATTTCCTTCAGGATTTTTTGGGTTTCTTTACATTTTGTTATCATTATTCTTCTGAGATGTTTTCTTTTACACATATGAACTAAATCCCCTAAATACCTAAGGGGAATGAAACCTAAGACGGATCTTGTTATTATTTTCTGAATTATATGATAAATATTTGACTTTTTCTTAATTATGAGTTCTTAATTCTTGCTTTAATATTCCAGGATATTGATTCAAGTATTGATATGCTTATTCAGAGGAGCAAAAGTCCCTGTCTAAGAGTAGATGTCGCATAATTAAGCGGAGTTGATTGCACCCCTAGACATAGGACAACATAATTTTGCCGAATTAGGGTGAAACCTAATAAGGGAATCCATAGTCGAGTTAATGCAACACTAGGGGTTTTAATTTGAAAGAGATTTCAATTAATCAACCTAGGGTTAGACGTTGTTAGTATCGAGAGAGATAATAATATAACTTATGGATTTCTACGGATCAAGTCAAGTGAATAAATCATCTGATTTAGAGTCAAATAACAAGTGAACTCTAGGTGGATTTTCCCTTGGGTATTGTCCAAATCAATCAGTTTTTCCCAAAAGTATTTCCCCAATTTTCTTCCTGTGCATCCTTAGTTTAGTTAATTAATTTAGATAAAAAAAAACCCTTTATTTTTAGGCTAGATAATAAAAAGAGAGTTAATACTAGTACTTTCAGTTCCTATGGGTTCGACATCCGGTCTTGCTATAAACTATACTACTGTTCGATAGGTACGCTTGCCTTAATCGTGATAATAGTTAGCTTTCAAGTACGACCAATCATAAATATAAAACTTATCGCGATTTACATCACATCAATAATTCATCTAACACCTGAGTAGTATTCTCGAGCCAGAACTCGACTTTTTTAGCATCATCATTGATCTTCGCTCTAAATTCCTCAGCCCCATACTTTCTAAGCGTATCTACCGGGGTCTTACCAATTCTTACAGGTGCCATACCTCGTGGCAAATCCTCATCAGGTTAGTTAGGGGGCAGGGGAGTTCGTGGTATGTTGAGGTGATTCCTCAAATAATCCCCAAACCATTCATCCATCATATCAAAGAAGGCGGCTCTGGCCTCTTCCTGGCCTTCAGACATAAGCCTTCTACCACTACTAGATACAGCTCGTTGTACGGAAGCTGGAGCATGGCTCTCAGCTCCCTCGGACTCATCTTAAGCCTGATTGGAAAACATTTACTATATTCAAAAACAATTTCAACAATTAGGAGATGTCACACTATCAATGTTCAAATAATGGCATGTATAACGATACTCAATGCTTCCTAAGGTAGTCCTAAAATCAACTAAACCGTAGCTCTGATACCACTAAATGTAACAACCCTCACTCGTAACCAACGTCGGGACAGGGTTTGAGGTGTTACAGGGCTTACACATTCACAAATACAGTAAATCGGGTCACCTAATTTCACCCAAAATTAAAAATTTTCAAACACATGCATATTGTCCCTTATACAGGCCTTTGAGACCTAAAACATGCATCGAGGCGGTTCGGGACAAAACCGAGAACGTTCGATAAACTTTGGGCAACTTGTTAAATTTCTTTGCATTAGTGAGTCACATGCTCGTGTGGGTTGGGCCGTGTGGTCGCACACGCCCTTGTGGCTTGGGACACGCCCATACCCTCAACCTGTGTAACTCTCTGTTTATGATGTCAGCATAGATTTAGGGGCACATGGCCAAGAGACACACTCGTGTTTTTAGCCTGTGCTCAACACTGACTTAAAAGTTTAGGTGCAGGGGACGCACGACCATACCACATGCCCCTGGGGGCAATCCGTGTGTCATACACGGCCTAGACACACGCTCGTGTGTCTACCCGTGTAGACGTTGTTAGGTTGTTTTCTAAGCCTTTGGTCACCCTCTATCAACCAATCACACTTACAGGTTACCTTAATACATAATAAGGCTAGATTTTATTCTTACATATATCCTTGATAAACCTCATTGCATGTAAACCTCATATCATCGGTTTTATACATGCTAGGTTATTTCCTTTGTATTAAGAATTTTCCATGCCTCATTAACACCTTTAAGATTGGCTCATTATTGTAACTCATTGCCAATTATGGGCTAGCCACTCCATGTAAACATAAACATGCATAGATTTGTAGGTCATAGCCTACTTCAAAATAAGCCAATTTCCATGGTCAAATACAAGAAGATATGTAAACTTTTACAAGCTTTCAATGGGAAATTCAAATGACACATATCACAAATTGAACCAAAGCCCTATACACGCCATTGAACAAAATAAGAGTATCTATATACCAAAGCTGGACTAATTGATAGTGTGTTGATTCTCCAACTGTCTTCCAATATTTATGAGTCCTCGAGCTCTAAAGACAGGGAAAATAGAGGGGTAAGCATTTACATGCTTAGTAAGCCCGAATAACTGAAAAGTAAACTTACCAAGTAATTAGCATATAACCATATTTAGCAAATATACAAACAAGAATGAAATGGTTTCCCTATCACATACACTCAATCAACAAGTTAGTCACAATAATAATACACCATGTAATTTGTCTTAGATGAGCTCATCATCCAATATTTTCATTTTTTTATCTCATGTTAATCCCGTTGAGTTTCTTGGAAATCTCGATGGATTATCCATTTATCGTCAAGCCATAAGAGAGATCATCTCATGTACGCACTCCCGCGAACCTCACATCTTACGGCGGGATCACCAGTCCAAGCTAAATCCCCCGTATTTAAACTCATAAGGTGAAGTCTGGATTACTAGTCCAGGCTAAATCCCTTATAGCGACAAACACACTTAATTAGATCGGATCTAAAATACCAATCCAGGCTAAATTCAAACCCTAATCAGATTACCCATCCGAGCTAAATCTAGAATTCACACATTTTCTTCGGGAGGCTCGATCACTCAAGGAACACCCGTTCGGGCTAGATCTTTTTTATATTTGAGATCAATGGATTACCTGCCCGGGCTAAATCCTTTCTGCAACACATGCAGGATCTCAAGTCATGTAAGCCATGGTTTATCCATCAGATTCCCTTTTCAACTTCAACAGGGACATTTATCAACATGTCATTATTAAGGATGTATTTCATAGATTTTCATGCCATCATCAAATGCAATTACCATACATTCATAGATCATGAAATTAAGCATACTATGAGTTTACTTGAAGTTATCCGAACTTACTTGGTATTCGTCTCGGAATCGTATTTCGGTTATTCTGAAACTTTTCATTTTCCTTGATCGACCTCCGGAATTTGTTCCTCGGGGTCTATAAAAATAAAATTAAATTATTAACACCTCACATTATACCTTTTCAAGTCTATATTTCACCCACAGTCCAAATAACCATTTTGCCCCTAACCTTTCACATTTTTATATTTTAGTCCCTAGGCTCGTATAATGAAACGCATGCTATTTCTACCTTACCCAAGCCAAGTCGAACACTTTTCCCTCTTATGGCAGCCCACATTTTTCCATTATTTCACATTTCTACCTCATATTTTACACCTTTTGCAAAAAGGTCCTTTTAGGGGTTTTCCATGAAAATCATCTAGGAAAATATGTTTAACACGCATCCAACTTTCATATTCCTCCATAAAACATCAAAATACAAGTAACTCATGCATGGGTAAATTTCTAAACATGAACCCTAGCATGAAATATGGGAAGAAATAGAGAGAGTAAGCTATTGGGATTTCAAAAATACGAAGAACATTAAAAACGGGGCTTAGGAGCACTTACTGTTGAGCTTAAAAACCTTGAAAACCCTAGCTATTGAGAACCCCAAATTTTCAGCAGCAACATGAAAGAAATGAGCTGATTTTTTGGCTTATTTTTCCCATTTTATTTCATTAAAATGCCAAATGACCAAAATGCCCTTAAGCCTTTTCTTTAAAATTTCATCCATACAAGCCTATTTTTGTCCAAAAACTTAGAAATTGGGTAAATTACTCTCTAAGAATCTCTAATTAATAATCTAAAGCAATTTCATACAAATTGCTTCTAGAATCCAAGTTTTTCAATTTATTCAATTTAGTCCCTAATTTCCAATTGGACACTTTACTCAAAGAAATTCTTCATGAAACTTTAGCACATGCAGATTCTCATATTCTAGACCTCATAATAGTCATGAAATAAATATTTTAATATCAGACTTTTGGTCTCGAAACCACTTTTTTTACTAGGCTTTATTTCAGGATGTTACACATTTCAATTCAATAAACTTTCTTCCACAATTCACTACCACATCATGAGCGATCAACCAATCCATACCAAAAATTACATCAAATTCATCAAATGGTAATAGCATAAGATTAGCTGGGAAACAATGACCCCTAATCAACAAAGGGCAATTCTTACTTACCTTATCCACTAACACATACTTGCCTAATGGGTTTGACACTTTTATTACGAATTCAGTAGATTCAACAAGTAAGTTCATATCAGACACCAATTTCATGCAAACATACGAATGGGTAGACCTAGATCAATCAAAGCAACAACAATAGTTTCATAGATAGAAAATGTACCCGTGATCATATCAGGAGATGAGGCCTCTTCGCGAGCACGAATGGCGTAGGTCCTCGCAAGTGCCCTGCCCTCGGGTCTCACAGTAGACTCTCTAGGTGCACCCTTACTACTCGTTCCACTACCCAAATTTCTCTGAGGTTTTCCTTTATTAGTAGTGCTATCTAACCTTGTTCCTTGTAAATTTCCTCTTCCGTCCTCTCAAGGCAATCCCTAACAAAGTGATCAGGGGAACCACACTTAAAACAAGTTCTATCACTCCTTCGACACTCACCAAAGTGGCATCTCCCACATTGGGGACACCCTGATCTACCGAGTCGAGCATTCCCAACACTGGCAATTGAGGTAGTCTGAGCTTTCGAAACCGTGTACTGTTTACTCTTATTCTTGCTCGAATACCCAGCATAGGCATTAGATCGAGTAGTAAACTCTCTCGACTTTTTAGATGAAGATTGAAAAGATTTGCTTAGTTGCCTCTTCTTCAAGTCTCGAGACACCAAATCAACTTTTCGCTTTTCTTTGGCCAATTCTTCAGCCTTGCATGCTCTATCCACCAAGACTACAAACTCTTTCAACTCGAGGATGCTAACCAACAATCAGATGTCTTCATTCAACCTATCCTCAAACCTTTTACAGATGATAGCTTCAGTAGACACACACTCTCGAGCATATTTGCTAAGCCTCATAAATTCACGTTCATACTCCGTAACTATCATTTTTCCCTGTTTTAGCTCGAGGAACTCCTTCCTCTTTTGATCCATAAACCTTTGACTGATATACTTCTTGAAAAATTCCTCTTGGAAAAAAACTCCCAAGTCACTTTCTCCCCCGGCACAACCAACACGAGGGTATTCCACCACTAGTAATCTGAATCTCTTAGAAGCGATACCACGCACTTCAAACACTCCTCTGGTGTGTATGACAACTCATCAAAGACCCAGATGGTATTCTTGAGCCAAAATTTTGCTATTTCTGGAGCATCATCTATGTTAGCTCGGAACTCTTCGGCTCATTGCTTTGTAATCTGGTCAATAGGAGGCCTTTCCCTTCTCACCATCTTAACAACTTGGGACTGAGGAATAGGAGGGGGTGGGGGAGGTTGAACGCCTGGGTTTGCCCGAACAAACTCGGTGTACCAATTATTAATCATGTGGAGAAAGGCTTCTCTGCCTCCTTCTCCTCTACTAATCTTCTCGGGTCTATTATCAGCTAGCACTACTTCTTTAGCAAGAGCAGGCGCGTTACTTTTTACATCATTAGCAACTGCTCGTTCAGGATCCATTTACTGAATAAAACACAATTTCAATTGTCAGGAGTTGTCACAGTATCATTATATACGTATGGCATGTATAGCTAGACTTTCACACTCACTATGTAGTACTAGAACCGATTGAATCGTAGCTCTGATACCAATAAATATAACACCCCTTACGTCCAATGCTGGGACAGAATACGAGGCATTACCAGACTTGAACATACACTACTATGTGAAATCGGGCCATAAAGTTTTGTTCAAATTTAAAATTTATTCAAGAACATGTATATCGTCCCTTATATGGGCCTACGAGGCCCAAAACATATATCAGGGCTAGTTCGGGACTAAACCGTGAACTTTAGAAAATTTTTCATAAAACAACGTCACGCGTCCGTGTGGACCCAGGGACACGCCCTTGCCTCTAGGCCGTGTAACTCTCTGTTATGATATCAGCATCAATTAAGGGTCACACGGCCAAGTCACACGCCTTTGTGCTAGGCCGTGTGGCGAATTAAATTTTCACATTTAAGGTGCAGACTTCACACGTCTTGGGCACACGCTAATGTCCTAAGGGCGTGTCCTCCACACGGTTGAGACACAGGACCGTGTCTCTACCCGTGTGTTTACTACCATGTATACTGACTTGTAAAACTAGGGTACAGGGGACACACGGCCAGACTACACGCCCATGGGGCTGACCGTGTGTCACACACGATCCAGACACACGCCCATGTGTCTACCCGTGTGGACAAATTTTAAGGCTAATTTCTTAGCCCTCTTATCACCCACAACAACACAAACACACTTACATGCCAATGGTGATAAATTAGACAATGGTTGGGTTACTTAGACCTCCAAAACTTTATAATGGTTGGGTTACTTAGACCTCCAAAACTTTATGTCATACATGACATTCACATATCATAGTATACATATTGAAAACTCCCCACTAGACAAGTTCAGTCATTTCATTTCTTTACCTTTGTTCATATTATGGCTATGCTAATTAGTATCATTTATCCATTAAGCATGGATTACACCTTTTGTCATTCATTGTTAGCAGCCAATTTTGCACACACCACGTGATTAATAACACATCCTATACATGTATCCATATTTAGGGATTTCAACCCAATAATCAAAATGAGCTATGTTTCATGGCTATATACAAAATGGAATAGTATACCAAAAGGAGCCATCGCTTTGGCTAAAAAATATGACACATGTAACAAAATGCTAAGTCCCTTATATATGCCATACTTAAATGTAGTAAACTAATTATACCCTAAAATATCTATTGATAATGTGACTCAAACTCTGACGTCTACAATCCCCGAGCTAGCTTGGAGATGCTATAAGAAAGAGGAAGAGAGAGAGGAGTAAGAATATAGCTTGGTAAGTCATGTGCAAATAATAAACAACATAAGTCATGAAATTCAAGGATTAAACATGCTATCAATTACTAATGCATTATCATATTACACATATTGAGCACATTCAGAATTGATAATAAATGCCTTTGAACATCGTGCTTATCTTACTCTTTGATAACCATACCAAATTTCCCAACATGAATCGAGTCCAAAACTCATGAGGTTTATGTACATACCTGTACCATGCTTTATTACTCATTCTACCTCACATTCTTACTCATAATCTTGAATGGTCCGTTGAATTACCTGAAATACTAAACGACGTTCGAATATCATCACACACCATATAAAATGCCAAAGCCATATCCCTAACATGGTCTTAGGTGGGCACACATACCGATGCCATATCCCAGATATGGTCTTATACGGGGCCCAACATTGATGTCGTGTCCCAGACATGGTCTTACACGAAATCTCATATCAACGCCATATACTAGATATGGTTTGACATGAAATCACATACTTCTGCCGATGCCATATCCCAGATATTGTCTTACACTGGCATACGTATCAATACCGATGCCATGTCCCAGACATGGTCTTACACTGGCTCTCATTAGCTGTGGTGTCATGATATACGAATCCTAAGCATTCCTCGGGGTCATCCGGGACTTCGGAGATATGAAGCTATCACCAAATTTTTAATAAAACGTCACAAGCCAATTTCATTAGAGCATTCATACATGCGTCATAGAACATCAATTATTAAATGCATGATAATAAAATTGTTAAATTACTTACACACAACTTACCACGGTGCAAAATATGACAACTTGTGATTTAGTCCACAACCTTGCCTTTTCCTTGATCAAGGTCAATCCCTCGTCCCTCTTGATCTCTAATAGCACATTTAGCTCATTTAATACACACACTATTCAATTCAGTCCAAAAATCACGATCCTACAAAATTACAATTTTGCCCCTAAAATTTTACAAAATTATAAAATTGCCCCTAGGCTCGTAAAATGAAAAGTATCCCATTTTCTCATTACCCAAGCCTAGCCAAATCATTTATTCTCTTATACCATCCCAAAATTTTCATTTATTCTTTTACAATTTTTACAATTAGGTCCTTTTTATCAATTTCACCAAAAACCACCTAGTAAAAGTTGTTTATCACATATCAAACCTTCATATTCTTCCATTAGACATCAAAACACAAACATACTATTCATGGGTAAAGTTTTAGAAATGAACCCTAGCTCAAATTAAGGGTATAAATAGCTAAATCGAGCTACGAGGATTTTAAAAATACAAAGAACATTAAAAACGGGGCTAAGATACACTTACTTTAAGCTTAAAAGATGAAAGAAACCCTAGCTATGGCTCCTTATGAAATTCAGCCAAGGATGGAGAAGATGGACTCAATTTTTTACTATATTTCCCTTTTAATTCTTTTAAATACCAATGGACCAAAATGCCCCTTCTTTAAAACTTTGATATATTATCCCTCCTTTGTCCATTTTTGTCCATAATAAGATATAATGGTATATTTGTTAAATAAGGACTTCAAATTTTAATTCCCATCACATTTAAGTCCCTAAATCAACTAGAACATTATTTTTCACTTTTTGTAGTTTAGTCCTAATGATTCAATTGGACACCTTTTAGTAAATTTCTCATCAATATTTTTCACACAATTATTTAATGAAACAGTAGACCTTAAAAATTTATTGATATAAATATCTCTACCTCGAATTTGTGGTTTTGAAATTACTGTTCCGTTTAGGCCCTAATTTGGGATGTTACACAATCGGGATTTGATATCCGTCAATTCGTTATAGCATTGATACATTCATATGGTAATTCATTTATATTAAAACAACATAGTAAACATTCAATTTAGCTAACCTTAAAACGATTACAGTTCATACGAACTTACCTCGATAACTAGTGCGTAGAAATACCATTGAATTAATCCGAAACTGTAACACCCTGAATTTGGGCCTCGAAGTTTTGGGCCTTGAGCATGGGAGCAGTTGAAGGCAGCTTATAATATTTTGTTGTGCATGCAAATTTCGTTAATGAAGGCTTTTTTTAGTGGTTAAGTGTGTTGAGAAGTGTTGGAGAAGTCCTGGGTTTAAACCTGGACTCTAGCAAAAAAAATTGGTTTAAGGTGAATCAAACCCTGGGTGTAGTAGGTAGGCCTTAAGAATATTGTTGGAGAAATTGTGGCACAAAAAACCTTATGGCTTAGTGGTAAGTGGCGTGTGGAGCATTTGAGGGGAGGCATGGGTTCGAATCCCATGGCAAGCAAAGAGCATTTATTTTGCTAACAGGGGGCGACAAAAGTTGGTGTTGAATTTAAACTCTGATGTTGAAGGGATCCGACATCGGGAAGCTAACATAAGAGTGGATGGGAAGCTGGCTTTAAATAGAGAGAACCATGAGGAGAGTAAAGGTACCTTTCTTGGCTGATCCCTTTCGCTTTATGGCGTGCTCGTTTGGGTTGGGCGTCGGCTAAGAGTGCTCGGAGCATGGATTAACTCCAGTCTCCAATCAGGTGTGTATTTATCACTACTCTTGTTGTTGGATGGCTACTTTGGGCCGTGATGGGCCGAAAGGGGCCATGTGGGCCCAATGGGCCTACGGGCCCAATTGGATAAGTTGTTTGATTGTGTAGTAAATATTTGACTAGTCTAGGTGAATCGCATATCTGTGGCTAGGTTTGGGCTAAAAGGGCCACACGAGCGTGCGGGCTCATTTGGGCCGAGAATAGGCTTTAGGCCCATTCGTATTGTTATCCATGTTTAGAATACTTTAGTTTACCAATTACTGAAATGCCCTCGACTTGTAAAATTACCAAAGTACCCTCGATTTATAGAATTACCATTTTACCCTCAATTTTAAAATTACCGTTTTACCCTCGATTTTTAAAATTACCGTTTTACCCTCGATTTACAGAATTAACGTTTTACCCTCAGTTTACAGAATTACTGTTTTACCCTCGATTTACAGAATTACTATTTTACCCTCAGCTTACAGAATTACTGTTTTACCCTCGATTTATAGAATTACCGTTTTACCCTCGATTTGTAAAATTACTATTTTACCCTCAATTTATAGAATTACCATTTTACCCTCAGTTTACAGAATTACTATTTTACCCTCGATTTACAGAATTACCGTTTTACCCTCGATTTGTAAAATTACCGTTTCACCCTTGATTTACAGAATTACTAGTTTACCCTCAGTTTACAAAATTATCGTTTTACCCTCGATTTAGAGAATTATCGTTTTACCCTTGATTGTGAAATTACTGAAATACCCCTGTAGGGTAGAATTTCTGAAATACCCCTATAGGGTAGAATTACTGAAATACCCTTCTAGGATAGAATTACCAAAATACCCCTGTAGGGTAGAATTATCGAAATACCCTTGTAGGGTAGAAATATCGAAATACCCCTGTAGGGTAGAATTACCGAGATACCTTTATGGGGTAAAATTACCATTTTGCCCCTATGGTGTTAAATGACTGTTTTGCCCTTGTGGGCAAGTGACTGACTTGGACTGTGTGGTTGACGAATTTGATTGTGAATATATGTTTGTGAGATGAATGACTTGACTGTGATTGTTTGATTCAAATATGGGCATGACATTCTGCATACATGACATGTTGCATGGGTTGGGATTTTGTAAGGAGGAAGCGTTCTGGTGGCTATGCCGCAAATATCTGTTCTGGTGGCTCTGCCACAATATCTGTATCTGGTGACTCTATCACAATATCTGTTGACCGATCGATGGCTGAGTGTCGATCACGTTACCGAAGGCTGTGTGCCGTTGTTGTGGGCTTCGTACCGATTATAGACCCGTTATTAATGGCTCTGTGCCAACCTAAATATGGCTTTGTGCCATCTTGACTATGGCTTCGTGCCAAACGTATTTACCTGTAGCTATGTGCCTAACATATTTGCTGACGACTCTGTGTCGATCATATTTACTGAAGGCTGTGCACCAGTTATATTACTGTCACTAATGGCTATGTGCCGAAGTTATTACAGTTATCTATGGCTTTGTGCCACGTATTCTGTTAGGTGGCTTTGCCACATTATCTGATTCTGGTGGCTCTGCCACAATATCTGTATCTGGTGACTCTGTCACGATATCTGTTCTGGCAGCCATGCTGCAAATTTTATGGTGTGTAGCGGATGGGTGGATCGAGTTGTCTCCCCACATGGTGTAAGGTTGGTACGAGGGTGTATACGGCTGGATTGAGTTGGGATTGCATTCACATTCTGATTCTGATTATGTCACCTAATTCTGATTCTGATTCTGATTCTGATTCTGTTACTGATTCTGATTCTGATTCTGTCACCTAATTCTGATCCTGATTCTAATTCTGTTACTAATATTGATTCTGATTCTGTTACTGATTTTGATTCTGATTCTCATTTTGGTTCCAATTCTGATAATGTTTCTTATTCTGTAATGGGCTAAGGTCCATCTGGTATTGTCTGTTGTAATGAGCTAAGACCCGATTGGTACTGAAATTGTAAGTAAGGCTGGGGCCAGACTTTTAATTCTTTTAGATGACTGACTGTTCCTTTTTATAGTACGGGATTTCACACTGAGTTTTCGTAAAATCACCCCGTTTATTAACCTTTCAGGTAATTTCCAGCCTTAGATGGATCGGGGTTGCTAGGGGTTCGGAGGAAGCCACACACACTATTTATGTTACAGTTTTGATTATTACCTTTAAATTATTTTATGTGGGTTGTAGTAAAGCCGTTGTAATTTTCTGGATTTCAAATTTGGAATTTTATTTATTGTTCTTATAATTGCTAGTATTAGAACACGATTTTCCAAAGCAACTACTGTTATTCAAAACATCACGTAACCGCAATGGTTTTGAAAGTAAGTTTCCGCAACTACCAAGATTTTTACAAAGTTGTTAAGAATGTTATTCAGCTGGGGTTTTCTAGCAAGGTTTAAAAAGGGTATAAGTTTTTAATTATTAAGAAGGGTTTTTAATGGAAACATGGTTTTTGAAAAACACTTCAATGTGACACGCCAAGTTCGAGCCAAACTTTCAGGCCGGGTTTGGGGTGTTACATTTAGTGGTATCAGAGCCTGGGTTGCAACAACTCGGCTGTGAATTTGGTTTTCAAAAGTTGAATTTTAGAAAATTATTTTCAACCACGTGGTCTGTTTGAGGTATTTCTCTTAAAAAGTGTGGCACACCGAGTCTCCGGCGCCGAATCCGTAAGTCTTCTGAATACTTTTGTCTATTTAAAAATTGAAATACTATGGATTTCTTAGATATTGGTCTGAATTTAAATTTGGTATTTATTTTATGTGGATGTGATGTTTGGATATAGAAATTGTATATATGTGTGATAAATATGTGTCTGCTTCAGTGAATAAGTGTTGTATATATGAGATGTTTCAAGTTCTAGTTGAAGTGTGATAGTGATAGTAGGATCAGAGTGCGCAGCGGTAGCGTAGTGGGGTAGATGTTACACGACTACCCTGTTAGATGGAAATTTCGAGGACGAAATTTCTTTAAGGGAGGTAGAGTTGTAACACCCTGAATTTGGGCCTAGAAGTTTTGGGCCTTGAGCATAGGAGCGGTTGAAGGCAGCTTATAATATTCTGTTGTGCATGCAAATTTCGTTAATGAAGGCTTGTTTTAGTGGTTAAGTGTGTTGAGAAGTGTTGGAGAAGTCCTGGATTTAAACCTAGACTCTAGCAAAAAAATTTGGTTTAAGGTGAATCAAACCCTGGGTGTAATAGGTAGGCCTTAAGAATATTGTTGGAGAAATTGTGGCACAAAAAACCTTATGGCTTAGTGGCAAGTGGCGTGTGGAGCATTTGAGGGGAGGCATGGGTTCGAATCCCATGGCAAGCAAAGAGCATTTATTTTGCTAACAGGGGGCGGCAAGAGTTGGTGTTGAATTTAAACTCTGATGTTGGAGGGATCCGACATCGGGAAGCTAACATAAGAGTGGATGGAAAGTTGGCTTTAAATAGAGAGAACCATGAGGAGAGTAAAAGTACCTTTCTTGGCTGATCCCTTTCCCTTTCGCTTTATGGCGTGCTCGTTTGGGTTGGGCGTCGGCTAAGAGTGCTCGGAGCGTGGATTAACTCCAGTCTCCAATCAGGTGTGTATTTATCACTACTCTTGTTGTTGGATGGCTACTTCGGGCCGCGATGGGCCGAAAGGGGCCATGTGGGCCCAATGGGCCTACAGGCCCAATTGGATAAGTTGTTTGATTGTGTAGTAAATATTTGACTAGGCTAGGTGAATCGCATATCTGTGGCTAGGTTTGGGCTAAAAGGGCCACACGAGCGTGTGGGCCCATTTGGGCCGAGAATAGGCTTTAGGCCCATTCGTATTGTTATCCATGTTTAGAATACTTTAGTTTACCAATTACTGAAATGCCCTCGACTTGTAAAATTACCAAAGTACCCTCGATTTATAGAATTACCATTTTACCCTCGATTTGTAAAATTATCGTTTTACCCTCGATTTATAGAATTATCGTTTTACTCTTGATTTTTAAAATTACTATTTTACCCTCGATTTACAGAATTACCGTTTTACCCTCAGTTTACAGAATTACCGTTTTACCCTCGATTTACAGAATTACTGTTTTACCCTCAATTTATAGAATTACTATTTTACCCTCGATTTATAGAATTACCGTTTTACCCTCGATTTGGAAAATTACCGTTTTACCCTCAATTTACAGAATTACCGTTTTACCCTCAGTTTACAGAATTACTGTTTTACCCTCGATTTACAGAATTGCTGTTTTACCCTCGATTTGTAAAATTACCGTTTTACCCTTGATTTACAGAATTACTAGTTTACCTTCAGTTTACAAAATTATCGTTTTACCCTCGATTTATAGAATTACCGTTTTACCCTTGATTGTGAAATTACTGAAATACCCCTGTAGGGTAGAATTTCCGAAATACCTCTATAGGGTAGAATTACTGAAATACCCTTATAGGATAGAATTACCAAAATACCCCTGTAGGGTAGAATTATCGAAATACCCTTGTAGGGTAAAAATTCCGAAATACCCCTGTAGGGTAGAATTACCGAGATACCTTTGTGGGGTAAAATTACCATTTTGCCCCTAGGGTGTTAAATGACTGTTTTGCCCTTGTGGGCAAGTGACTGACTTGGACTGTGTGGTTGACGGATTTGATTGTGAATATATGTTGGTGAGATGAATGACTTGACTGTGATTGTTTGATTCAAATATGGGCATGACATTCTGCATACATGACATGTTGCATGGGTTGGGATTTTGTACGGAGGAAGCGTTCTGGTGGCTATGCCACAAATATCTGTTCTGGTGGCTCTGCCACAATATCTGTATCTGGTGACTCTGTCACAATATCTGTTGACCGATCGATGGCTGAGTGCCGATCACGTTACCGAAGGCTGTGTGCCGTTGTTGTGGGCTTCGTGCCGATTATAGACCCATTATTAATGGCTCTGTGCCAACCTAAATATGGCTTTATGCCATCTTGACTATGGCTTCGTGCCAAACATATTTACCTGTAGCTATGTGCCTAACATATTTGCTGACGACTCTATGTCGATCATATTTACCGAAGGCTGTGCACCAATTATATTACTGTCACTAATGACTATGTGCCGAAGTTATTACAGTTATCTATGGCTTTGTGCCACGTATTCTGTTAGGTGGCTTTGCCACATTATCTGATTCTGGTGGCTCTGCCACAATATCTGTATCTGGTGACTCTGTCATGATATCTGTTCTGGCAGCCATGCTGCAAATTTTATGGTGTGTAGCGGATGGGTGGATCGAGTTGTCTCCCCACATGGTGTAAGGTTGGTACGAGGGTGTATACGGCTGGATTGGGTTGGGATTGCATTCACATTCTGATTCTGATTCTGTCACCTAATTCTGATTCTGATTCTGATTCTGATTCTGTTACTGATTTTGATTCTGATTCCGTCACCTAATTCTGATTCTGATTCTAATTTTGTTACTAATATTGATTCTGATTCTGTTACTGATTTTGATTCTGATTCTCATTTTGGTTCCAATTCTGATAATGTTTCTTATTCTGTAATGGGCTAAGGTCCATCTGGTATTGTCTGTTGTAATTGGCTAAGACCCGATTGGTACTGAAATTGTAAGTAAGGCTGGGGCCAGACTTTTAATTCTTTTAGATGACTGACTGTTCCTTTTTATAGTACGAGATTTCACACTGAGTTTTCGTAAACTCACCCCGTTTATTAACCTTTCAGGTAATTTCCAGCCTTAGATGGATCGGGGTTGCTAGGGGCTCGGAGGAAGCCACATACACTATTTATGTTACAGTTTTGATTATTACCTTTAAATTATTTTATGTGGGTTGTAGTAAAGCCGTTGTAATTTTCTGGATTTCAAATTTGGAATTTTATTTATTGTTCTTATAATTTCTAGTATTAGAACACGATTTTCCAAAGCAACTACTGTTATTCAAAACATCACGTAACCGCAATTGTTTTTAAAGTAAGTTTCCGCAACTACCAAGATTTTTACAAAGTTGTTAAGAATGTTATTCAGCTGAGGTTTTCTAACAAGGTTTAAAAAGGGTATAAGTTTTTAATTACTAAGAAGGGTTTTTAATAGAAACATGGTTTTCGAAAAACACTTCAATGTGACACGCCAAGTTCGAGCCAAACTTCCAGGTCGGGTTTGGTGTGTTACAGAAGCTTTAGCTTTTCATCGATTTAAGTCCAATTGTGGTTTATCTTGATCTAAATAAATAATTTCATTCAATTAAGTACTTATCTAATTCAATTATCCCTTAATTCATATTTATGCAAAATTATTAATTTGCCCCTAACATTTTAACTTTTCACAATGTAGTCCTTAAGCTAAAATCTAACCATTTCAATTTAAATCCAAGTTAACCCATGTTGCAAAGGATCTTAAAGAAACTCATAATCATTAACAATTCACAAAAAACCTTAGGATTTATACCTTTAACAATTTAATTCATATTTCAAAAATTCATAAAAAATCACTTAACAAAACTTATTTATTTTTCATCAAGGACTCATAATTTATCAATTAACATAAAAAAATCATTTAAAAGCATCTATGGAAAATCCCTTAACCTTTAACAATTTTACAAAATAACCCTCGGGCTAGCAAGATTAAGCTAAAAACGAACTCAAGCATATAAAAATCATTAAAACGGGGCTTGAACACATACCATGCAAGTGAGAACAATGCTTAGCCGAACCCTAGCTAATCTTCCATTGGTAAATCGGTTATAAAGAAAAAAAAATGTGAGGAAGATGATGATTTTAGCCTATTTGACTTTCACTTTATTTATCATTTTACCATTTACCCTTTAAAAACTATTAAAATTTCATTAAAACCTTCCCCATGCACATCCAATAACAATTTAAATGGTATATTTACCATTCAAGTCCTTTAGTTTAAGATTTTATAGCCATTGAACCCTTTTAACTAATAGCACTCAACTTTTGTACTTTTTACAATTTAGTCCTTTACCTAATTAACCATTTAAACATCAAAGTTTCTTAATAGAATTTTAATATGACCTCAATATACTCCCACAAATATTAAAATAATAAGAAAATAATAACTCACTGATTAAAATTGTGGTCTCGAAACCACTATTTTCGACACAATTGAAAACGAGCTGTTACAAAGTATACAGGTCAAGTTGTAATATAGTTTTACAACGAAGTAGGTGAGTACTCCAAGGATCGTACCCAAGGGAGGTGAGTACTAGATTATTTCTAACCTAAACACTATAATATCTAATTAGTAATTTTAAATTAGTCACAGTATGAAAATATAAAATAAATGATTTTTAGGGTTTTATAATAATAAAGACAAAATAACATTAAAGAAATAGACTTCAAAAGATAGACAAGGAGAATAAATCAAATCTTGATTATGGGTGATTAGCTCGCTTCAGTAATATCCATCAACTGTCGTTTCGGGTTCCACGTCAATTAAATAGACACTACACTAGTAGGATCTTCCAGTCTTCCAGGCCTAGGGTTTGTTCCACATCCTTCCTTTCTCAAAGAGCTGATCCGTTAACAGTTAACAGATCATACCTCCACTTGCTAATCCCCCGTAGAGGGATTAGTTCCTCATGGCTTTCATAGACAATATAGAATCTATGTAAAGAGAAAGCACGCTAATTAAATTGACAAGATAGAGTAAATGAAAGAACCTAATTGTTTTGAGATTAATCGTGAATCCGCAAGGTTTGAATGCTTCCACAATTCAAATCCATTGAAACCAACAAGAAAAATTAAAATAAATCTAAAACCTAAGAATGAAAGAAAATACTAAACTAAATTTTACATAGAGAATCTAGGCTAAAGGAATGGTATCCATAACAAGTGACAAACAAGCCTATTTATAGCTTTTAGGTGGTCATTGACAAACAAGCCTATTTATTGCTTTCAGGTGGTCGTCGTCCCTAACCCTAGGTTAGTTGACACTCCCGAGCTTTAAGTTTGATTGTGCAGACCAAAACACACTTGCTTCGTGTTTAATTTTTGTCACAGAGTCGATGTCGCGACACACCAGAACCTGTGTTGTGACATAACAATCAATATACTCCTCTTCAGCTATCTTCAAGGGTATGTCGCATCATCGAAGGCAGACTTGAGTTTTCTCTATTCTGCTCCTTATGTTGCCATATCAAGTTATCCATGTTGCCACATAGCGGATAGTATCCATTTAGTACACTTTCTAATGGTTACTTGCACACTCACAAAGTGAGTTAGCTCACCCTTAGGCCTCATTCAGACATTAAGATCAATAGAATACTCAATTTGCAAATGTTTTTGAATATAAATAAACCTAAGAAAACTTAACTAAAACATCACAAAAATACTTTTATTCAAGCCCCTTAAATGTGAAAACTAGTTTAATTTGTTACACCAGATTATGATAAATCACTTAACTAGAATATCTTGAATGTATAACTATAAACTCAACACCTATAGCATCATGCACCACAAATGAGTCATCTTGGGACAATATCACTAAGTAGCATGCTGTGACTAGTTTTTCTCTTTGAAGAAAAAATTTCTTAATATATTGCAAGATAATACTTACCATAGAGAGTTAGCTCCACTACCAAATTTGGGGCTACTCATAGTGCTTAGAGATTTATCTCTTATAAGAATACTGAACTTGATCTTATAATGCTTCACTTTCAACCAATGGTAGTGGAATAGTTGCCTCATCTCTTTGTTAATAGTGGTGCACTCAAAAGTGCTACCCATCATTAACTCTCTCTCCAGCCTAGAAAGCTTTCTAATCCTTTTGGCAATGATTTTGTAAGTGTTAGCTTCCCTACCTCGGTTGTCCTCAGCAACTAGAATCAAAGGAAAAAAGAAAGAAATAGAAATTGAAAAGGTTTTAGAAATAGAATCTTACCCTTGGGAAATTTAAAATTGGACAAAAAATGAAGGCAATGAAATAAAAAATAACTAAATGTTGGAAAAAAATACGATTTGAAAACGGTTTTCTTACACAGTAGAAACAAAAAATTTGAAAACTGACCCAGTTTGTGATATTTATATCAATAAATCTTACACCGAAATCGTACCTATATTTTCAAATAGAAGGATCCTTGTCATTCCCAACTTTCAACCAAACAATCTTCTCCACTATTCTCGTACCATGAATTTCCTTGAGTGTGGGCTCGATTAAATCGAATCAAACACAGAAACTAGAAATAATTTTGTTTTCTTTTAGGGTGAAAAATTTTGTTTTCTTTTAGGTGAAAAAGAAAATTCTCTTCTCAATTAGAAATTGACAGAATCATTATTCCGAAAAAATATATTTAATAGTTGAGAACAAAATCTCTCTAGTTTTAGGAAGAGTAACAATATCTTAAAGTTGTGTTAATAACTCTATTGGTGCCATCTATTTATAAAGAGAGAAGGCAGAACCCTTATTAAATTAAAGAAGTTTATTTCAACTAGAAAAATGAAACCCTAGTTTTACTAGGATGTATGGGATGACAACCCTAGTTAAATATACTAGGGTTTTCCGTCCCCTTATTACATTAGGGCTTTTGGGTCTCTTCCATATCAGATCCAATTACAAGTACTTTTCAACTTTTAACCTAATATTTTATAATTTGATCCAACCAATATTTGTTTTTCTATTTCCCTAAAATAAAATTCAATATTTATATATTAAATAATTTTCTAATCCCAAATACACCCTTGATAAAATTATGATGATTTTACCCCTAATAAAATTTTTGAGAAAATATATTTCATATTTCACCATTCAACTTGGTCACTATTATTGCATGGTTTATTTTCATTTTTGGGCTTTAAAATAGCTCAAAAACACAAACTGAATCTTCTAATCATTTTTGAGAAATCCTTGTTCATTTGTAAATGAATTCATTTCATCTCCATTTTTATTTTCATTTCCATTTCAATTTTGAGAAAAACACGTTCATTTCTAAATTATTCCATTTTCTCCAATTTCATTTTCATTTTGGAGAAACCATAATAATTTCTTAAATGTTTCTTATTTCTCCATTTCTATTCATTTGATTCATTTATGGTTGTAATGAACTAGCAAAATGATCTATTGGACATATGTTATTAAGGCTCCAATGATTTATAATTAAGTTTTAGCTTTTTGCCTATTAATTATAAACTCATTTAGTTATGATGTCATTCCGTTATAGTATTATGACTAAGCTCTCCTGAACAACATGCCATTATGAAATTAACTTGATCAGTGTTCGTCTAATGACCTTTTCATAAGTGTGTTACCCTCATAGGATATCATTTGGGATAATATCTATTCTCCCAATATGATCCTATTTTATCTCATGCTAACCATTACATCCTTCTTCATGAAAAGTCAATCACTATCGAATAATGATCAAGTCATCCATCAGAAAGATAAACAACTTGTAGCCACGTTTACTTTGCATCAACCATGTAATGCCAATGAGAGGATATCATTTACCTATGTTTTGGGCTATGAATTCCAATGTTGTGAATGGCACTACATACTGCAGAAGTCGTACACCTAATAAACCAGTTTTAGTTCCTTATCTATTTTAACTCAAGCTTTTACTTACATCAAAGTTTACAAGTCACACATGCATAGTCCGTCATCCACTCAAGATTTAGGTATGCCACATTATTAACGTCACAAGTGAATAAATCTATAAAAAGATTCAAGATCTATTCTTCCTAGGTTTAGTCTAATGTACTGTCAGTTCAGTCAATAATATCTATGTCTCTATCTTTTGGGGGTCATTGCTCCGATGCCCAAGACAAGACATCTCCCTAATTGGACTTGATAGACAACATATTGGTCTTTTAATCAGTTTTCTCAATTTCAATTAAACTAAGGACATATTTAGATTCGTCTACTAATACAAACTGTCTTCCCATATTACGATCGTACCATGTAATACCGCTTAGTATTAGTTTAAAAATTATGCAAAAACCACGTAAAGACAATATACAAAGTATTAATGTAATTCATGAATAATTTTATTAACCAATTATTCAAGAAAATATTACAAGTGTACTTAGATGAAAACACTACACTTTTGACAACAAACCTAACACTAAAATGAAGAAATGTGATGAAAAAAAAAGAGAAGATAACTTTTAAAGAAAATGAAGAACACATAAGAACTTGAAAATTGTTGATGATCACTAAATTGACTATAAATATGACAAAGGCAAGTGCACCTATCGAACAACAGTATAGCTACGGTGAGTAAAGATATCGTATCCACGACGACTAAAAGTATTAGTAATTACTATTTTCTTATTATTTAGCCAAAAATTTGGAGCGATGGGTTTTAAATCTAAAAATACTAAACTAACTTAACTAAGAACGTAACAGAGAATGAATCAAGGAAATAAATGAATATTAACCAATGAGAGAGACAATACACAGGAAAGAATCCACCTAGACTTCACCTAATATTATAAATCTAAATTAAACGATTTATTCACTTGTGTCTTGAGCCGTAGAAATCCCTAAATTATGTTAATATCTCTTTCGAGAGTAAGAAGATCTGATTCTAGGTTGATTAATTGAAATCCCTTTCTAATTATAACCCCTATTATCACATTAACTCGATATATGGATTCCCCTATTAGATTTTACTCTAATCCGGTAGATTAATGTCGTCCTATTTCTAGGATTGCATGCAACTCCACTCAATTATGCTAGATCCACTCTTAAATAGGGACTTTTCCTCCTCTGAATTAAGCACATTAAACATGAGTTAATATCCCAAAAATATTAAAACAAGAAATAAGCACACATAATTGATAACAAGAAACAAGTATTTATCATGTAAATCAGAAATCAAATGATAGAATTTATCTTAGGTTTCATCTTCCCTAGGTATCTAGGGAATTAGTTCATAATCCTGAATAGAAACATCTCAAAGTCAGAAAAACCAAAAGACATAAAAAAACTCATAAAAACTTCGAAAGAAATTAAAAGGAGATCTTTAATCTTGATAGAGATCTGCTTCTAAGTTGATTCTGATGGTGTTCTTTGATCTTCTTTGATGGCTCCCTTATGTCCTCTTTTAATTCGTATTTGTAGAGTTTAGAATGCTTAGAAATTCTAAAAATTGTCTCTTTTTTTTTTGCATAATTGGGAAGTAGGGTGTGAAATCGACACAAGCTGGCACAAGGGCGTGTGTCTAGACCGTGTAGAAATGCCTAGGCTGTGTGGCTTCTGAAAATAGCTCTATTTGTTCGATTTTGGCTCATTTTTCTCTCCTTTAACTCCCAAATGCTCTCTTAAGTATAGGAAATGAATTTAAAGGATTAGGAACATCAAATTCACCAATTTACATAAATAATTATCCAAAACTGCATTAAGAATGTGTAACAGTCCGGTTTAGACCCAAGTCAAAATAGTGGTTTCGGGACTACATATCCGAGTCAGAAAAATAGTTAAATATTATTTTGCGTGCTTATGATGTGTAACTTAGCATGTGTGAAAGTTTTGTTTTAAAATTTAATCATATGTGTACTCAATATGATAAAAGGGCCTAATCGCGTAAAATGTAAAAGTTGCCTGCTGCTTGTTAAAAGTGCTTATTTGATTTGGCTTTATAATTGTGAGGTCCTTATGTGGTTATTTGACCATGGTTTTGATTAAAATACATTGGTGAACATTAGTTGGTGGAATATTAATGTTTTAATACAAGGGTAAATTGGTAAAATGTTTATTAAGGTAATTATAATAAAACTAAAGTATGAAAATAGGCCATAATATGTTCTTACAGCCGAAAATATCAAAGAAAAGAAGAGAGAAAAGCTTTTCTAGGGTTCGGCACTTGCTAGCTTCGATTTAGGTATGTTTTTGGTTCGGTTTTTGATAATTTCTACATTTTTGTAATCGTTGCTTCATATAATTATCAAGCCCATACCTCAATTTCTGATTTTTATGATGATTTTGAAATGTGCCATGGATGAATTCATGAACTTTATGTTGTTAAATGATGAAATATGAAAGTTTGATGTTGGGTTTACATGTTTTGTCTTTGGATTTTTGATGAAATTGAGTAATTTGGGCTAAATTGTAAAAATATTATTTTGAGGGACTAAAATGTTAAATAAATGAAATGTATGGACTTGTATGAAGGCTATGAAAATTTGGCTAAGCTTTTTTACAAGCAAATTTTGTGTATTTTGTGATCTTGTAAATTAGGGACTAAAGTGTTAAAATGTGAAAATGTGAGGGCTAGTTTGCAAAATACCCTAATTGTGTGTATATGGATTGGTTTGAATGATTTAGTGAATAAAAAGGTTAATTTTGAATACATATAGATCAAGAAAAGAGGAATTCAGACTTAGACCGAAGGAAGTCGAATATTATTGAGTAAACTATCCGAGTCGACAATTTCGAGTACGAGGTAAGTTCGTACATAAAACTTGATATTGTAAGTATGTTTTGATTTTTTGATTATACATAGATTGTATATATATATTTTTGGATGAATACGATGATAAATCAATGGTATTTGGCACTAAGCGGGCGATTTAAGCTAGCTTCGGCTATACGAGGCACTAAGTGTGTGATACCAAGATAGCTTCGGTTAATTGAGATGGCACTAAGTGTGTGGAATTATTATTATAGCTTCGGCTAATCTTTAAAGCACTAAGTGTGCAGATGTTTAAAGTATTGGTAATCTTTGGAAAGTCTTAAAATATCCGAACAAGAGGTGAGAATGAAACTGAATGAATTCGAGAAGGTTAAAGTAATATCTATATGGTAGATGGTATTATTCTTATAAAGTTCATTGAATTGGCAAGAACATATTGATGGTGTTGGCATAAAATTGATAGATGAATTAAGAATACTTATGTGTTGATGTTTTATATTTTATACACTGTTGATGATTTTTGGTGCGAGCATACTAAGCTTTTGGAAGCTTCCTTTGTGTGTGTTTGCATTGTTTTATAAATATCAAAGCTACTGTGTGCTCGGGGATCGTCGAGGATTGTCATCGCACTATCGAACCTCATTTTGGTACTTTGAAAATGTATATATTAAAGTATGGCATGTATAGGCTAATAATTGTGGGATTATGTTTTGTGATATGTATATATTTAGCCAAGTGATATGGCTTGGTATGGTTGTGGATATGTCATGGTTTTGGTATAAGATATGTGATGCAATATGATATATTTGGTATGTTTTTGTTGAAAAAACGAAATGGTGAATATTGCTAAGTTTTGGTAAGTTTTAGCATGAGATTGAATGATGTATGGAAATAAATGCTTTGATATGCTTTTGACTTATGTTTTGATTTGGAATTTTGGCTAAATTGGTTGTGCAATTATGCTTGTTTCTTTACTTGTAGGTTAACCCAAATTGGGGTGGCAAGTTGGCTATTCAAATGGCCTATTTTTGTCTACATGGACAGGGACACGGGAGTGTGTCTTAGTCATGTGCGACACACGGCTATGTTGCATGGTCGTGTGTCCCCTGGGGCACCCTACAATTGTAAGTTAGGCTCGAGCACGGCTAAGGTACATGGGCGTGTGGCTAGTTGTGTGGCCCAAGTCAGATTCGACCACGGCCAAAGCACACGGCCGTGTGTTGTGGCTGTGTGAACAAGCCAGTATGTATGCCCTGTTTTGACACGGTCTAGACACACGGGCGTCTCAAAGCCATGTGAGGCACACATCCTATTCACACGGGCGTGTAACCTTTCTTGTTTGGGAAATGTTTAAATTTTAGAGAAATTTTGTATGTGTTTGGTTTAGTCCCGACCCCTTTCTAATTCATATTGAAGGTCTCGATGACCTATATAAGGACTCTATATTGATGATTAATCTTTAATGCTTTGATGTTTATGCAATGAATGTTAAAGTTTCAATTTTGTCCAGTAATGCCTTTAACCCTAGTTCAGCAACGGATATGGGTTCGGGTGTTACAAAATGGGATTAAAATATGTTACTTCTATAGCTTATCAAATATCCCCACACTTAAGTGTTTGTTTGCCCTTAAGCAAAATCCTCAACTCAATTAAAATTAATCTTTTTTAACTTGTAATTCTCATCAATAATGTTTCAAAATATTTCACAAATACTCATGCATTGGCAATTCAACTAAAAGAGCACTAATGATTCAAACAATCCAAGTAAAAAAATTTTAAAGCATGAAAACATATGTATCTCCCCTTATTTAAGTAATTACCTTTAATTCTATAACACCCTAACCCGTATCCGTGTCCAGAATAGGGTTACAGACCATTTCCCGATTTATTTCACAAACGATACATTTCTAATACAATTATCAATTTCAAAATCAAATAATTCATAATCAATCACATTGTCCCTAAAATGAGCCTACGAGGCCCAATTCATGCTTTAGAAGTGGTTCAGGACTAAACTGATATCTCAAGATATTTTTGGAACACTTAGAAAATTTTACAAAATACAAGGCACACACGCCTGTGTGGCCCAGCCGTGTGTCTTACACGGCCAAAGACACGCCCGTGTCACAGGCTATGTGGACATTCGAAATGGGATCACATGGTCGTGTCCCAACCTGTGTCCAGCCCCGTGTAACTTTCTGACTTGGGTCACACGGCCAACCACACGCCCGTGTGACCAGCCCATGTGCCCTTCGAAATGGCCTTACACATCCGCATGCCAGGCCATGTGCTAAGTCGTGCCAAACCTATAGGCCACACAACCAAGTCACACGCCTGTCTACTGGGCCATGTGGAGCATACTAATTGGCACCAGGGGACACACGACCGTGTCACCTAATCGTGTGTCACACATGGCTAAGACATACACCCATGTGTCTGCATGTGGACAAAAATAGGCTATTTACCAAGCCATCTTTCTCACCCAAATTTGCATTCACCTACACCAAACCAAAAGGCATATAACATGGCATAAATAGGCATTCAAACCAATCTCAACCAAGCCTAATTAATGCTATTTCCATACCAAGAAATACATGACTCATTTCATCATACTTTGATAATTCAAAACATACTAAATCCACATTCTCAAATCATCAATATGGTCACTTTCAATTATGCATCAGTTTACCTAAAACCAAAAACATACCAATCTCAAATTCAACCATTTGATACTCCAAATACCAATTCACAACAAGTATATAAATGACAAATATACACAATATATCAAAAGGCCTTTTTCACATATATACATACATCACCAAACATGCCAAAATAAGCCAAATCACATAGCTATACACATAACAAACCATTCATCATTTACAAGCCAACTAAAATGGCTAAATCCCTTACTAACATATACCAGAATGACCATAACGCTTACACATGCCATATAAACAAATACATAATTTCAAAAGTACCAAAGTGAAAACTTGATAGTGTAATGCAATCTCTGACGACTCCCAATTCGAGCTAGCTTTGATATTCACTATAAAACACGAAAAAGTAAATAGAGTAAGCTATAAAGCTTAGTAAGCTGTATAGTTAATAAGTAAAGCTCACCATTCATTCAAAAATCAAGTAGTATGAACATAATATACTATAAGTTCATTAAATCAGAAGGTTAACATATATTCAATCACATAAGTAATCATGAACTCACAACTTTCATAAGTTCAATGCTAATATAGTTTCCGTACATACCTGTATTAATACGTATCTATTTTTCACCATTTCATATCTTCGATATACCCGTTAAACCATTTGGAATACTATCAGATACTAGGGAATCTCGCATCCTAAGTGCCAATACATAGCCGAAGTTATCTCAATCTCATATCTCATATAATGCTCATTCTCGAGCTATCAACGGGTCTGCTCACACAAGCTGATGCTCATGACATACCTACACGGTGCTGCTCACACAAGTTGACGAGAATCCACAACACATGTCGGATAACTCAACCAACGGTAGGACGTACGGACCAACACCCAAATCATATAACCCCTAATGACATGTCATTCATATCCTAATCTATTCCTCAGGTTCAACCGGATTTCACATTGTCGAATCTTCATCAAACATATTCTTAAGGTGATATTCACAATTAAATTCAATAATAAAGCATTTAAAACACAACTATAATAATGCTTATTAATATACGAACTTACCTCGATCGCAAAAATGACGAAATGGATCGACTAGTCCAAAACTTTGTTTTTCCCCTGATCTAAATCCGAACTTCGCTTTTCTTGATCTATATATAATCAAATTTAGCTTATTTAATTATCATTCTATTCAATTTAGCCCAAAATGCATATTATGGTAACTATACACTTTTGCCCCTAATATTTCAACATTTTTTCAATTTAGTTCTTAGCTCATAAAAATACAAATTCATGCAATTAGGTCCCTACCCATGCTAGCCGTATTTCCCTTATTACTATATCAGCACATATTTTTCATTTATTTCACATTTCTACCACAAAATTTTGACATTTCTTAATTTAATCCCTAATTAACAATTTTACCAAAAATCACTTTACAAATGTTGTTTATCTAACAACAAGCATACATTTTCTATCATCAAACATCAAAAATACACCTATATTCATCAATGGAAAAGCCCTAAACCTTTAACAATTTTTCAAATTAGTCCTTGGGCGAGCTAGATTAAGCTGCAACGATCTCAAAAACATAGAAATAATTACAAATGGGACAAAAATGAACTTACATGCACCAGATGAACTTGGGCAAACCTTTAACCCTAGAAAAATAGCTTCCTTCTTCTAATTTTTGGTTTGGAAAATGAAGAAGAAAGATGATACTTTCTTTTGTTTTAATTTAATTCATATTGTTTTATTCATTTATTGAATTAACCTTTATTTTAAACCATCAAAAATCACTTAATCATGCACATAAATTTCCACTTACAATAAAAATGGTCTAATTACCACATAAGGACCTCTACTTTAATATTCCATAGCTATTAGAAACCTTTAACTAATAGAACATTAGTTTTACACTTTATGTGATTTAGTCTTTTTTATCAAATTGAACATTCAAACGATAAAATTTCTTAATGAAATTTTCACACAATCATACTATCATACAATAGACATTAAAATTATAAAATAAATATTTCAACCTCAAATTTGTGGTCTCAAAACCACTGTTTTGATTTAACTAAAAAAGGGCTGTTACAAATTCAAAATCAACAAGAGTTGACATCCTCACTAAAGATTCACTCAAATCACTCAAAATGTTTAGGTTTAAGAATAAACATTAAATAGGCGAACAAGAAATGTCATTACCATAAGCTTGCTTGAAAATTAAATCTCCACCACTATAAAATGATGACACGAATCAAATTGTCTTTAAGAGGTTGTAATGGGGCTTAGGTTAAGGGTGTGGAAAAAAGGCCAGAAAAGTTGGTTATAATCGAGATCGAGTTGATAAATTACAAAACTAGAAAAAATAAACAAATTTTGAGTTAAAAACAAGTGTATCGATCAAGAGCTATTCAAGAATAAAAAAACGAGCTTCTTCTCCAAATATGAATTTAACTGTTCAAGTGAAGAACTAAATAAAAATCAATAAATAACTATATTTTTTAATTTTTTATATTTTTATTTTATCTAGAATAATAAAAAAATAATTCAACAATTCAAAAAGAAGAGCATAGTTAGGCAACTAACCAAATAAAATCTCGATAAAAAGGGAGTCAATAAAATGGGAAAAGTCTCAACAAAAAAAATGAGTTATGGATTAACATTAATGGGTAAATAAAAAAATGGTGTATTAGGCTCAATAGGGTTCACTAAGGGTTAATTAAAAAGGTAGGCTTTTTATGGGATAAGTGGGTTAAAAACTAAGTGCTTTAACATCTCAATATATCAAATCAAATATGTGGTATTGACATGCATAATCGAAGCAAGTTCTAGAATAACAAATCAGGTTGACACATTCATAACTAATAATAAAATGAGCATGAAAAAAATGTATGCTTTAAAGGGTCAAAAACTCACAAAAAATTATGGTTTTGATGTCAAACTCGCAAATCTCAATCTTCAATATAAAGCTTCAATTTAGAGAAACAACTGAAAAAATAACTTATCATGCTTGATTCTCTCATGTCTTAAAGTTTAAATCAACCAATTACACAAATAATTACAAATTAATCCAAAACACATTAATAAAAATTTCAACTCAAAATTAATTCACTCTAATGGAAGTTTGAGAAGATTACTTAAATATAAGACATAATTCAGGGATTTTCTAATAATTATATGAATAACCTTGTAATAGCCTGTTTTTAAAGTTAATTAGAAGAGTGGTTTTAGGACCAAAATCCTAAGTCAAAATATTTATTTTATTATTTTATTAAGTTTTACAGTATGATAGAATGTTTGTGTGAAAATTTTGTAAAGAAATTTTATTGTTTGAGTGGTTAATTCGGTAAAAAGGACTAAATCGCGTAAAGTGTAAAATATGAATTCTTTAAGTTAAATGAACCAAATAGACATAGAAACGAAATGAAGGAGTACTTGCATGGTAAATATGTCATTATTAGAATGAGTGGACATATTTAGACATGTTTTAAATGATTATATATGTTTTATTAAAGGTTAAAGTTGTAATTAGTAAATTATGAATTAAATAAGTAAATAACATAAAATTAAAGCCATCATCTTTCTTCTTCAAAGAATCCACCGAAAATTTAAAAGGAAGAAGCCATTAAAACACTCTCAAGCATTCGACCATTGTTGATCAAGCAAGTAAGTCCATTTTGACTTGGTTTTTAATAATTTATACGTTTTTAGAACATTGCTTCGTAATCTAGCTAGCACGTACCTCTGATTTTGAAATTGTTAAAGATTTTGATAGTTTCCATTGCTGAATACATGTGTTAATTGATGTTTGATGATGAATATGAAATTTTGATGATAGTTTTACATGTTTTGTAAAGTGATTTTGAGAAAAAATGTCAATTTTGAACTAAATTGTAAAATGTGGAAATTTAGTGGTTAAAATATGAAATAAATTGAAAATATGGGCTAATAGTAATATATGGAAAATTTGGCTAGCTTGGGTTTGTGTTTAATTTCATGAAATTGTGATTTTATGTGATAAGGACTAAATTGCATAAATGTGAAATTATACGGGTAAAAGTGTAAATTCATTAAATTGAATAGAGAGATAATTAAATAAGCTGATTTTGATTATAACTAGATTGAAAAAAGTGAAATACGAGTCTAGATCGAGGAAAAGATAAAGTACCGGACTAATCGATCTGTTCTATCGTTTTAATCATCGAGGTAAGTTCGTATGTTAATAAATGTTGTTTGTGCTATAAATTTATTATTATTGTTTAATTGAATTATAATGCTGATTGGAAATGAGTACTAGCACAATCGACAAATTTATGACATCCGGAAGTCCCATATGAACCTTAGGAATAGCTTAGGATCTAAATGTCATGACATTAGGATTACCGGGATGTGATTTCATGTAAGACCATGTCTGGGAAATTGTCATCGATATGAGATTCATGTAAAACCATGTCTGGGAAACTGGCATTGATATGAGATTCGTGTAAGACCATGTCTAGGACATTGGCATCGATATGAGATTCGTGTAAGACCATAGCTGGGCTATTGGCATCGATATACTATAACATGTAAGATCATATCAGGGATATGATATTGTATGAGTTATACAAGATTTCCAAGTATCTTTAGCAATTCCAAATGGTTCAACGGGCGTAATCAAGACAATAATGAAAGTACGATCGAAATAAGTAATACAGGTACGTACTAAACTTATGTGAGAATCGAATGAAAGTGGTGAGTTCATATTGTATCATGTATATGGAATGAGAAAGATTTGTGTATAAATATTTTTTAGCCAAAATGGGTTCATTTGGCTATATGGAGGTATGAATTGGATGTTAAATGAGGCATGAGTTAAGTTTGTTTTAACTATATATACATAAGGTATATAATGTGCGAAATATTGTTGATGATAATTAACACGATTCACCTTGGCTAAAGAAAATGTGAGGAATGTTGGTTTGAATTAAATTATATAGATAGTTGATTTTGTATATGTAATGTGATCGAACTGATAAGAATGATTTTGATCCGTATGAGCATAGAATTAAATAAACTTGTGAAGTTTTGTTAATTATGTGATTGAAATTATGGTATAAAGATGAAATCAAATGAATTTATATTACAGTATATGTAAATGCTTAATATGTGTTTATTCAATAAGATAAGTTTAATATCATACGAGCTTGCTAAGTTTTATAGCTTACTTTATATTATTTTTCGATGTTTTATAGTGATTCAGATGTTCGCTTGGGTTGGAAGTCGGCGGAGATTACATCACACTATCCAGTTTTTTATTTTGGTATTTATACACTTGTGACTTGGTTATATGGCATGTATAGGCTTGAGTTATGTGAAAATGTGTTTTGGTAATGTTGAATGTGAGTTTGCCTTATGATATGTGCTCATATATGTGCTTATGGTGTGTATATATATTTGGTTTTGTGTTTGGCAAGATTATTATGGAAATGGTGATGGTTTAGTGATTATGAGTTTATTTTGATTATAAATGGTATATTGTTTGAGAAATGGTATATTTTGGTAATGGATAGAAATGGTGAATTGGCATGTTTGTGATGTTGGAAATGGTAGTTAAAGTGATGATAAAATGCTTGTATTGGAACTAGGTGAAACAGATGGTTTTGGTATATGGAATTAGTATATTTTGGAGTAGTAAATGTGAATTTCTTTTATGTTTTTAGGCTATGAATTGGGCGTAATTTGTTGATGTTTTGGGCTACCTTTTGTGTACAAATTGGTGCCACATTTTGAGTTTACAGGGGAGACTATTACGGGTGGCGAATTGGCCTTGCAAATGGGTTATTTACATTCACACGGCTGAACACACGAGTGTGTGGCTCGACCATGTGTGACATATGGCCTTGATGCATGGCAGTGTGTCCCTTAGAAATAATTAGAAATTCAAGTCAGCCTTGCACACGGCCTAGACACACTGGCGTGTGGTCGGTCGTGTGGCCAAGTTAGTATACCCACTAGTTTTCACACGGCCTGGCACAGGGCGTGTCCTCGGCCATGTGAGGCCAGTCAGTATGTATGCCCTATTTTCACACGGCATAAACACACGTGCGTGTCTGACGGTTGTGTGAGAAACATGGTCTATTCATACGGGCATGTGACCTCTGTATTCAAGAAAATTTTTTAACTTTCCCAAAGTTTTCGAATGTTATCGGTTTAGTCTCGAACCTTTTCCAAGCATGTTTTAAGATCTCATAGAGCCTTATAAGGGACAATATGATTGTATATGAATGATGTATGTGTTTGAATGTTTAAATGTATGAGATATGTGTATGTTATGATGTGATAGTTCGGTAATACCTCATAACGCTATTCCGGCGACGGATACAGGTTAGGGGTGTTACATTTAATTGGTATCCGAGATACGATTTAGTCGATTTTAGGACTAACGTAGCATACGTGACTCTAGCTATACATGCCATATTTAACCTGTGATAGTGTGATATCTCCCGATACTGATGAGAATTGTTTTAATTAGACAGATGTGCTTTCTAACTGAGCTAATTCCGATAGTGCAGAAGTGGTACTCAAATGTTTGAGTGAAAATGTGTTTATGATGAGATAAAACTCATAAAGGTATGAGTAAAAATTCATAATATTATGTTATTGATAAATGTTATGTTATGTGTATATATATATGTGAGAGTTAAATTTGAGGCTTTACAACCCTCACCCCCTCATCAGTAAGGTATTATAATGAAAATTTGTAATATTTAGACTGAATGAGCTCATGAGTGTAGAATTACAAAGTTTCGCAATTGAAGGATTAATATTGTAATCAGATAGGAGAATGAGTCAGCAAGCAAAGACAGTACTAGAAGAGATATTGGATCATTTTTAAGATCATTCAGATTATGCAAAGTCTTGTTAAAGAAGAAGTTAAATTAGATGGAACCAAATATTCAAGCATGATATCTAAAAATATATTAACTGAAAGTTCTTCTGGATTGATTTTTGTTAGAGTTGGGATAATGAGAATCAATGATGTCGAAGATAAATAGTGGAATCATGTTTGAATTATAAAGATAGTTGAGTACAACGATTATAGTATGAGAACGTTAGCGGAACATACTGATATATGAAAGCATTGTTGGTCTGTTTGAGTTATGATCGGCATTGCCCTTTCTCTGGTATTCTATTCCCTTGTGTTGATAGAAAAGTCGACGGTAAAATCTGTATAATGCTAGTATTCTATTTCTATTGGTTATTATCGAGATTTCTACCATTCTATATGAGTTGTGATTTTCAGAAATTCTGTATAGCTCCATATTTTGAGATTTCGCTATCTTGTCTTCCTTAGCATTTTATTGTTTAATTTATTAAGCATGAGATATCTCCAATAGATGTTCTTTTGAAGAAGATGATTATACTTGTTATGATTATAATTTCTAGTTTGAAAACGGGAGTACAGTGGTACCGTCATCAAATTATAGAGGTTGTGCTTCTGCATTGGTTGTTGAGGAAACCATTTTTGATTTTCTTTTGTGTTCAAAATGTATTATTAATAGTTAGGGATTTTATCTATTTATACGGTTCAGATGTTGGTCTTATTTTGGCATTATGATTTTTATATAATGGAGGTGGCTTCAGTATAGTTTAACACTCGATGATTAATAGTTTAGATAGCTCTTAAAAGAGGGTTGACATAGGAAAAAGTGTAAATGAAGAAAGATCAAGCTCAAATTTGTATATCAGTTATCATTCTTAGGTAATCTTGATAAGTTTCCATGAGTTGAAAATAGGATGTTACATTTGAATTACGCCTTTTTTAAAGATCTTTGATTAGTATCCTAAAGAAATTGCAATAAAATGTATGTTTGAGTTATCTTGATAACAAGAAGAAAGGTTTTCTTTGAAAAATTTATTGTTCAACAGCCAAGATCGATTCAGTTGTTTAGCCTGATGGGATTATTTGCTTGAAGGTTTAATTGAGTATATGTGTTTAAGTTTATCCTCGAGTCTGGAAAATAAATTTTGTAAGTTCACGGGTAATTAGATGGTTAGTCTAAATGACAAATTCATATTCTAAAATACATGATACAAAATTATATCTATCAGAACGGTTTTAATTAAGAAAGTCATTGCGATTGTGAAGTCTGAATGGTATGATACTTGTTAATAAAGTGGTAAGGAGTTAAAAACATTGTTAATTAAAGCATCAGTTCTTATTCAGTCTGAGTTAAGTACAAAGTTTATGATTTTCAGATATGCGTCTTTAAATGGTTTGAAGTATGTTTGGTACAAGAATGTATAGTGATATTTTATGCTTCAATACAGTTAAAGCTACATGAAAAGAGTTATTCGACACGTGAATTAGAAATGGTTGACATTGTATTCGTGTTGAATAGTCAGTGACATTGATTATTTGGTGGGTAATATGACAACTGTAATGATTACTTGAGTTAAAAGTATTTAGTGACTTAGAAAGATCTGAATTTACAACAACAAAGATGGCTTGAATTGTTGAAAGACTACAAGTTAGAAATTGATTATCATCCAGGGAAAAAGATTACAGTCACGGATGTTTTGAGCAGGAAACCTATATGTGCTTTACGAGCGGTGAATATGCAATTGATTTTATCGGATGATGGATAGATATTAGTTGAGTTAAAAGCATTCAGTGAATTTGTGAAGTTCATAAATGTATCAGTGAATTGCAAGTTAAAAAAATGGGGTTCAACATAAATTGATTCATGATTTAGAAATTTTAGATTAGAACCAATGATTGTTTTTTGTTTCGAGATAGAGTTCGTGTATCGAGAAATCTAGAAATTATGTAACAATTGTTACATGTGGCCCACAATGGTTAACGTTGACCATCAAGTGCCTTCGGGACTGTTACAGTCTGAGATTATATCTGAGTGAAAATTTTTTTGTTACTGTGTTTTAGAATTTGAAAGCAATTGAGAAAGAAATTTATTGTTGGTTGAGTTTTTATATAATAATGGTTATCAGATTAGTATAAAGATGGCATTGTATGAAGCATTGTATATTTGCAATTACTGAACTCCGTTGTACTGGATAGAGCTTTGTGAGAGAAAGTTCCACTGAGTTGTTTTGATCAGAGAGATTGAAGAGATATGAAAGTAATTCATAACCGTTAGAAAGCAATTTCAAATCAACAGAAAAATAATGTGAAATTGAAACGTAAAAACATTTAGTTGTAGTTAAAGAACTAAGTCTTTGAGAAAGTATTGCTGTGGATATAACATTACTCAATTTAGACGTAAAGGGAAGTTGGGTTTGCGATTTATAGGGCCGTATGAGATTTATGAGAGAATTAAGCCAGTGTTTCATATATTTACATTTTATTGGTGCAGATCAGATCTTTCACATAAAAATTCTCCTACTGATATTGAGATACACTCATATATAAATAGTATAGTGAAGAGCGGATCAAGATTTTAGCTTGAAAGATCAAAAAGCTGAAAAACAAAAGAATAGCGTTACTAAAAGTTTTATTTTTGTATCGACAAGGGATTGAAGAAACTACATGAAAATTTGAAAAGTCTATGAAAGCAATACTCTGATCTGTTTCCTGGTAAGATTTTTGGGCACGAAAATCCCTAAGGGGGGAGAGTTGTAACAGACTGTTTTTAGGGTTAATTGAAATAGTAGTTTTGGGACCACAATCCAAATTCAAAATATTTATTTTATTATTTTATTAAGGTTTATAGTATGATAGAATGTTTGTGTGAAAATTTCGTAAAGAAATTTTACTGTTTGAGTGGTTAATTCGGTAAAAGGACTAAATCGCGTAAAGCGTGAAATATGAGTTCTCTAAGTTAAATGAACCAAATAGCTATAGAAATGAAATGAAGGAGTACTTGCATGGTAAATATACCATTATTAGAATGAGTGGACATATTTAGACATGTTTTAAATGATTATATATGTTTTATTAAAGGTTAAAGTTGTAATTAGTAAATTATGAATTAAATAAGTAAATAACATAAAATTAAAGCCATCATGTCACACCCCAAACCCGGCCCAGACATTATGGCCAAATCCGTCGTGCCACATTGAAGTTAAGAATCCACGTTTTGCTTTAGTGTTGTAATAAATCGCCTTTTGTTAAAGCTTAACCAAGTGAATGGAAGCTGTGCACCAGGTAGGTATCCAAAAACAGAGGAGGTGAGCCATGAAGGCTGCTTAAGTACCAAGCTCTTCAATTGGATCCAATCCTAGACATGCCCACAACCATTGCCACACTTCGATAACCGAGTTGAAAATTCATTTGGGTAGATATCTTTGATAAACCGATTAATCGTGTTGTTACGTTATTTTGAAAACGAGTATCATTTTGAAAACGCGCCCTAAGTCTAGCCCATTTTAATTATTATCAGCAAAAATTTAGAGTTATTGAAAATAAAATAATCCCAGAAAGAAAATAAAGTTAAAATGGCCTTATTACAACCCAAAAATAAATAGTAAATAAGATAAACTAAAGAAAACCAGTCACTTATTTCAAAAGCCCAAGAGCGATCTCCGCGGCCACTCTGAATTCCCCTCCGGATCCAAGTCCCCCATCAAGGCTCACCTGCAAGGTTAAGGAAGGGGTGAGTTTGGAAACTCAGCGTGCAACAAGCCCCTTTCAGAGCCTAAAACATTATCAGCCTGCTGGGCCTAAGCCCAAATTCAATCTCAACATATACTGGGCTGAAACCTTTACATTATTCACATTATTGGGCCGAAGCCTTTTATAATTCACAACTCATATCACTGGGCCGAAGCCTTTACTATAAACGGTATGGCCCATAGGCCCATTTCAATAATACATGCAACATCAATGAACATATGCAAGCCCATTTGGGGAGACTATTCAACCCACCAACCGCTACTCTCCACCCGTACCAACCAAGCTCTCCATGTGGGGAATAACTCAACCCACCCAACCAAACTCTCCATTGGCAGCATAGCTGCTTTATCATATAACTGGAGGCCTAGCCTCTTTTAATAACTGGGGCAAAGCGCTTTTCGGTAAACTGGGGCAAAGCCCTTTACGGTAAACTGAGGCAAAGCCCTTTTGCACTTCCTCCATTCATATAAAAACCCAACCCATGCATAAATGAATAAATCATGTGCATATCATATCAAATCATGTATATCAAAATCTCATATGAGCTTACTAGGTTTTATAGCTTACTTTGTGTTATTTTTCTATGTTTTATAGTGATGCAGACGTTCGCTTAGGTTGGAAGTCGGCGGAGATTGCATCACACTAACCGATTTTTATTTCTGTATTTGTACACTTCTGACTTAGTTATATGGCATGTATAGGCTTGAGTTATGTGAAAATGTGTTTTGGTAATGTTGAATGTGAGTTTGCCTTATGATATGTGCTCATATATGTGCTTATGGTGTATATATATATTTGGGTTTTTGTTTGGCAAGATTATTATGGAAATGATGATGGTTTAGTGATTATGAGTTTATTTTGATTATAAATGGTATATTGTTTGAGAAATGGTATATTTTGGTAATGGATAGAAATGGTGAATTGGTATGTTTGTAATGTTGGAAATTGTAGTTAAAGTGATGATAAAATGCTTGTTTTGGAACTAGGTGAAACGAATGGTTTTGGTATATGGAATTGGTATATTTTGAAGTAGTAAATGTGTATTAAATTGTTTGATGTTTTTAGGTTATGAATTAGGCATAATTTGTTGACATTTTGGGCTGCCTTTTATGTACGAATTGGTGCCACATTTTGATTTTGCAGGGTAGACCACTATGGGTAGAGAATTGGCCTTGCAAGTGGCCTATTTACATCTACATGGCTGAACACACGGGTGTGTGTCTCGACCATGTGTGACATATGGCCTTGATGCATGGTCGTGTGTCCCCTGGAAATAATTAGAAATTCAAGTTAGCCTTGCACACGGCCTAGACACATTGGCGTGTGGTCGGTCTTGAGGCCAAGTCAGTATACCCACCAATTTTAACACGGCCTGGCACAAGGCTTGTCCTCGGCCGTGTGAGGCAAGTTAGTATGTATGCCTTGTTTTCACACGGCATAGACACATGGGCGTGTCTGATGGTCGTGTGAGAATCATGGTCTGTTCATACGGGCGTGTGACCTCTATATTCAAGAAAATTTTCGAAGTTTCCCAAAGTTTTCAAATGTTATTGGTTTAGTCTAGAACCTTTTCCAAGCATGTTTTAAGATCTCATAGAGCCTTATAAGGGACAATATGATTGTCTATGAATGATGTGTAACAACCCGATTTAGACCCTAGTCGAAACGGTGGTTTCGGGACTACGAATCCGAGTCAAAAAAATATTTAAAAACTATTTTCTATGTTTATTTGGTGTGAATTTATATCTATGAATTTTTTGTGATTTAATTTTATCGTTTGAGTGTCCGATTAAATAAAAGGATTTAATCGCGTAAAAGGAAAATTTGGTGGTTAAATGTGAAGGTGCATTATTGTTGTTGTCTTTATAAGTGGAGGCATTTATAATGCAATTAGACCAAAATTATGAGTGGTGGATGGTAATGACCTTATGTTATAATGATTTTATATTTAAATTAAAAGGTTAAAAATGTAAATGGAATTATATGTTATAATATATCATATTATAACATAATTAAAAATAATTGTTCATTATATTTTATTTTGGCCGAAACTTAAACAAGAAAGAAAAAGAAAAAGAAGCTAGGGTTCGACTTCATTCAAGCTTGATTAAGGTATGAGTTTAGCTCGATTTTTGATAATTTTTACATTTTTGAGATTGTTGCTTCGAGTACTAGTAAACCCATGCTTGAATTTTTGATTTTGGTGAATATATTGAATTATGCCATTGTTGAGAGCTTGTGATTTTTGTTGTTTGATGATGAAATATGAAAGATATGTTTTAGACTAACATGTTTTGTATTGAAGTTTTTGATGATTTTGAGTAATTTAGGACTAAATTGCAAAAAAATAATTTGAGGGACTAAAATATGAAGTAAATGAAATATATGGACTTGTATGAATACTAGAAATATTCAGCCAAACATGGGTATATTGAAATTTTGCATATTTTGTGTTTTGTGCAATAGGGACTAAATTGTAAAAAGTGTAAATGTTAGGGTAAAATGGTAATTTTCCCATTTATGTGTTTTTGGACTAAATTGAATGAAAATATGTTTGAATGAGCTTAATTTGAATTTGTTTAGATCAAGAACCAAAGAAATCAGATTTGGATCAGGGGAAAACGGAAGTTGTCGACTAGCTGTCCCGTTCCATTTTATATCATCCGAGGTAAGATTATAAGCAAATAGATGACTTAATTTTAATTAAATGCTAAATATATATGTTGAAATGAAATATATGAATTTATATATGCTATGGCCGAATATGAATAAGCTTGGCTACTATATTTTCGAATTCGTTTCGACCAAGTTACGACGTTCGGAAGGCCCGTATGAACCTTAGGAATAGGTAGGATACATATGCCATGACATAGGATTTCGAAATATGTGTGCGAGTAATACCATGACATCGATATGTAACTCCGATATATGTGTGGGAGTAAGACCCTGTCTGGGACAATGGCATCGATATGTGCCTACATATAAGACTACATCTGCGACGTTGGCATTATTCGATATGTGTGATTATCTGGGTGCCCTATCCAATTTCGAATGTTTCATCAGGAAAAGGTAAATTGTGTACGGGTGTGTAAAATGAGCTAAATGTTCAGGTATGAATTAGCTAGTTTGCTACTAGTAATAAGGTAAGTTTATAACTTGATATTTGTTACAAGTCATGTGTAATGCTAGTGATGAATATATGTGAGAATGGTATATGTATTCAGCCTTGTGACTAAATAATTTGAGTATCAATGAAATGATTCTTAACTATGTGCATACGTGTGACCATGTATATTCGGCATATAGGTAATATATGTATGTGATGTTATATTATGATTTTCGAACTTACGTATTTAAGTATATGTATGTGTGGTTTCGTTATAACTATTTGTTTTTGGAAGTTGATTGTTAATATGTTAAAATAACTATGTGAGTATTCAGCCAAGTAGGAAAATTATCTATGAAAATGTCTTAATTATCTCATTTGTAAGGTTTAAGTCTACTATGATAATGTTAAGGTAATTCGGTTAATTAAGATGAGTTAAATATATCATTGGATTGTTTATTTGCTTATGACTTACTAAGCTATGATAGCTTACTCTGTGTATTCGTGTTTACTCTATTTTATAGATTTTGAAGTCAAGTTACGAGCTCGGGGACTGTCAGCAAAGTTCATCACACTATCTACTATTTTGGTAGCTTTATAAGTTAAACTCGAATTATGGCATGTATAGGCTGGAATGTGTTTTGAGATGTTGAATTATGGTTTTGTATAATTTAAGCCATGCGAAAATGGCTTTACTTTTAAGCTTGGAATTGGTTATGTTTGGGCATGGTTTAATCTGTTTTGGTTAAAATATTATATGTTACGAATTTTAGGTTAAATGTGCTAGGTGTTATATGTGTTGGAATCGATTTGGTGGTGATGATAGTTATAATTTGTATTTGGTTTTGTAATTAGCTCAATTTGGAGATTACGTTCATTGTATATATGTGTGTGGTGTGTTTGGCTAAATACATCGGTGTCAATAATGCTCTAGTTGGTATATGTGAAATCTGTTGTATTCATATGTGTATATTCGAGTGATACATGTCACTATAATTCTGTTATGACTTGAAAAGATGGTAATAGCTTATTTAGATTGGCAAGTAGATTTAATGAGATGTTGAATTTAATTAATGAACATGCTGGTGAATGATTTGGCCTTTACACTTATATACCTATGTATATGATGTCTCGATCATTAAATATTATTTGGGAAGATCAATTTGATGACAGAATATAAACTAATTATTTTGGTTGTGTTTGTGCATTTTTTACATGATAATTATCATGTGTTTTTAAATGTACTCTAAATCATTATTTGTGTCTTGAATGGGTAATTATTTTCATGTGGATGATTCAGGTTTATTTACTTTAATACGTGAGTTAAGCTTGATATGTTTAAGAAATGATGGTTTGGAAATGGTCCAAATTTGATTTAGTTCAACATGCAATACGTGTTTATTGATTCATGAAATGTATACATATTTATATATAATCATTTAGTGAAGTTGTTTATGACATTTATGTTAATGAACAAACTTCCATGATAATTGTTCTATTTGATTTAAAATGCGCATGTAAAGAATTAAGAAGTGAAATGTTTGATTTTTAATTAGGTATTCGATTATCAGTGGATTGTTGAACATATGATTCGCACATATAATATGGTTTCTTTTTAATGTACGTTTAATATTTATTTAGTCATATGCTTTGTATATATATGATTTTAATTTGAGTTATTATGAGTATGCTCAGAACTGTGTTTTGTTTAGTAATGCCTCACAACCTCATTCCGGTGACGGATACGAGTTAAGGGTGTTACATTTTATTGGTAGCAGAGCTACAGTTTAGTCGATTCTTGGACTAACGTAGCGCGTGTGAGTCTAACTATACATGCCATATTATATATTGCGATAGTGTGATGACTTCTGACATTTGAAAATGTGTTTTCATATAGTAAATGGATCCTGACAGAGCTGTAGCTAATGATGTTGAGAGTGTAGCACCTGCTCCCGCGCAAGGGACAGCGCTGGTTGATTCTCGACCGATTTTGAGTAACTAGGAAGGAGAGGCTAGACAAGCCTTTTACCAAATGATGAATGACTTGTTTACTTAGTACATTCGGACTAACCCGGCTGCACAACAGCCTCCACCCCTGACTAATCCATCTTTGATGCCTATTGCACCTCAAGTAAGTGATCCGTTGAGATTATATAAGCCACCTGTCAATAAAATCAGAAAACACAGGGCTAAAGAGTTTAAAGCTACTGATGATGATGATACTGAGCGGGCTGAGTTCTGGCTTAATAATATTATCTGTGTGTTTGATGAGCTATCCTGTACCCGGATGAATGTTTGAAATGTGTTATATCTTTGCTTCGAGACACAACATATCATTTGTGGAATACCCTAGTATCAGTGGTTCCAAAAGAGAGGGTGACCTGGGAATTCTTTCAGACTGAATTTCGTAAGAAATATATCAACTAGAGATTTATTGACCAGAAGCGCAAAGAATTTTTGGAGCTGAAACAGGGTCGGATGACCGTGACAGAGTATGAGCAGAAATTTGTGAGACTCAGTCGGTATGTCCGAGAGTGTGTTTCTACCTAAGCCATAATGTGTAAAAGATTTGAAGATGGGCTGAACGAAGAAATTAAACTGTTAGTTGGCATACTTGAGATAAAAGAGTTAGTAGTACTGGTAGAGTGAGCCTGCAAAGTTGAAGAGCTCGGGAAAGAGAAAAGAAAAGATGACTTTGAAGCTAGAGATACACGTAAAAAAACATCCAGTAATTCATTCCAATCGGCAACAAAGAAGTTCCAAGATGATTTCAGCCGTTCTAAAGCCACTTTGGGTTATTCTAGGCAGGATTAGAGTAGACCACCTATGAGCTAGAGAGCTACCTCAGTAGCTAGTGTGGGTAATGTCAGATCAAATCAACTCAAGTGTAAACATTACAGCAAACGACATCCCGGCAGTTGTAGGTTAAATGATCGGGCTTGTTTTAAATATGGATCGATGGATCATTATATTCGTGGTTGCCCAGTGTTAGCTGAAGAAAATCCAGCATAGAAAATGAGATCAGGTAATACTGCAGCTCAGGGTAGACCACCCAGAAATGCGGGTAATACGAGTGGCTGTTAGAGAGGGACGCAAGATATAGCAGTCAGATCTGAGGCTTGTGCACCTGCCAGAGCCTATGCTATTCACGCACGAGAGGAGGCTTCATCCCCATATGTCATTACTGGTACATTCACTATCTATGATACTAATGTAATTGCATTGATTGATCCTGGTTCGGCTCATTGTTATGTGTGTGAGACTTTAGTATTCAGTAAGACTTTGCCTATTGAGTCTATTGAGTTTGTGATTAGAGTGTTAAACCCCTTGGGCCGGTGTGCTATGGTAGACAAAGTGTGTAAGAATTGTCCCTTGATGGTTCGAGATTCTTGCTTTCGAGCTAACTTGATGTTGTTGCCATTTGATGAGTTCGACATAATTCTAGGTATGGACTGGTTGACTTTGCATGATACTACTGTAAACTGTAAGAGAAAGACTATTAATTTACGGTGCCAGAATGATGAGATTATTCGAATTTAATCTAATGATCTGAATAGGTTACCAGCAGTGATTTCTTCGATGTTAGCTCAGAAATATGTGAGAAAAGGCTGTGAATCTTACTTTGCATATGAGCTTGACAGTAAAGTGGCCGAAAGAAATATTGAATCAGTACCTGTTTTGTGCGAGTAGCCAGATGTGTTTCCTGAAGAAATGCTGGGTTTGCAACCTATTCGGGAGGTAGAGTTTGGTATTGAGTTAATGCTTGGGACAACTCCAATATCCATAGCTCTGTATAGAATGGCACCTACTGAATTAAAAGAATTGAAAGATCGTTGCAAGAGTTGACAGATAGAGGTTTCGCGCGACCGAGTTTCTCACCCTGGGGTGCGCCAGTGTTATTTGTGAAAAAGAAAGACGGAACTATGAGAATGTGCATTGATTATAGGCAGCTCAATAAGGTGGCTGTAAAGAACAAATACCAATTGCCACGGATTGATGATTTGTTTGATCAACTAAAAGGGGCTACAATATTTTCGAAGATAGATTTGAGATCAGGCTACTATCAGTTGTGAGTTAAAGACTCCGATGTGCCAAAAACTGCTTTTCAAATGAGGTATGGACACTATGAGTTTTTGGTTATGGCTTTTGGACTTACTAATGCACCTGCTGTTTTTATGGATTTGATGAATAGGATCTTCAGACAATATCTGGATCAGTTTGTAGTTGTGTTCATAGATGAAATTTTGATCTACTCTTGTGATGAAACCGAACATACCGAACATTTGAGATTGGTGTTACAGACTTTGCGAGATAAACAATTGTATGCGAAGTTCAGTAAACGTGAGTTCTGGTTAAGTGAAGTCAGTTTTCTGGGCCATGTTGTATTAGCATTTGGTATTCGGGTTAATCTGAGTAAAATTTCAGCTATACTTGATTGGAAACCTCTGAAGAATGTTTCTGAAATCCGAAGCTTTCTGGGACTTGCTGGTTATTATAGACGATTCGTGAAAGGTTTCTCTATGATTGCAGCTCTGATGACAAAGCTATTGTAGAAAGATGTTAAGTTCGAGAGGTCAGAAAAGTGCTAGAAAAGCTTTGATCAGTTGAAAGCCCTTTTGAACGAAGCTCCAGTGCTAGTCCAGCCAAAATCGGGTAAAGAATTTGTTATCTATAGTGAGGCATCTTTAAATGGTTTGGGCTGTGTTTTGATGCAGGAAAGTAGAGTTATAGCTTATGCCTCGAGACAGTTAAAGCCATATGAAAAGAACTATCTGACTTACGACCTAGAATTGGCAGCTATCGTGTTTGCGTTGAAAATTTGGTGTCACTATCTATTTGGTGAGAAATGTCATGTTTATTTTGATCACAAAAGTCTAAAATACTTGATGACTCAAAAAGATCTGAATTTGAGACAACGCCGATGGTTAGAATTACTAAAAGACTATAAGGTCGTGATTGACTATCACCCGAGAAAGGCTAATGTTGTTGCTGATGCTTTAAGCCGAAAATCACTATTTTCTTTGCTTGCAATGAATGCGCATATGGCTATGTCTGATGATGGTTCGATAACAGCTGAATTGAAAGCAACACCGTTATTTGTTCAGCAGATTTATGATGCCGAGAAGTTTGATAATGATTTGTTAGCAAAATGAGCTCAATGTGATTCAAATATAGATTCAGAGTTTCGAGTTGATACTGATGGTTGTTTGAGATTCAGAAACCAAATATGTGTCTCGAGAAATTTAGAGTTGATTCAGATGATTTTGAATGAAGCTCACAGCAGTCAGTTATTTGTTCACCTAAGTACTACGAAGATGTACAATGATCTGAAACAACTTTACTGGTGGCATGGTATGAAGCGAGATATTTCTAACTTTGTTTCAAAATGTTTAGTCTGTCAGCAAGTGAAAGCCGAGCATCAGGTACCTTCTGGATTGCTTCAGCCGATTATGATACCTGAGTAGAAGTGGGACAGTCACAATAGATTTTGTATCTGGTTTACCGTTGACACCGAGCAAGAAAGATGCAATCTAGGTTATTGTGGATAGATTGACTAAATCAGCTCATTTTATTCCAATATGTACAGACTATTCACTTGATAAGCTAGCTGAATTATATGTTTCTCAGATCCTGAGATTACACTCGGTACCTATCTCTATTGTTTCGCACAGAGATCTGAGGTTTACATCACGGTTTTGGAAGAGACTGCAAGATGCACTAGGAACAAAATTACATTTCAGCACTGCTTTCCATCCGCAGATAGATGGTCAGTCTGAGTGAATCATTCAGATACTTGAGGATATGTTGAGATGTTGCATTCTCGAGTTTGAAGGTATGTGGGAACGATACCTACCTCTGATTGAATTTGTGAATAATAATAGCTTTCATTCGAGTATCAAAATGACACCTTATGAGGCTTTGTATGGTCGCAAATGTCGTACACCATTGTATTGGACTGAGCTCAGTGAAAATAAGATACACGGAGTTGATTTGATCAGAGAGACTGAACAAGAAGTGAAAGTGATCCGAGAAAGTTTGAAAGTAGCATCAGATCATCAGATATCGTATGCGGACTTAAAATGAAAAGATATAGAATTTCAGATCAGAGACAAAGTCTTTTTGAAAGTCTCATCGTGGAAGAAAATACTTAGATTCGGACGTAAAGGCAAATTGAGCTTGAGATTTATTGGGTCGTATGAGATTATCGAGCGTATCAGGCTGGTTGCTTACAGACTGTTGATGCCACCTGAGCTAGAAAATATCCATAATGTATTCCATGTTTCAATGCTACGAAGGTGTCGATCGGATCCCTCACATGTGATTAGTCCGTCTGAGATCGAGATTAAGTCCAATATGACATATGAGGAAGAACCGATTCGCATTCTGGCTCATGAGATTAAAGAGTTGTGAAATAAGAAAATTCTGTTAATTAAAGTACTGTGCCATAAATACAAAGTTGAGGGAGCAACATGGGAGTCAAAAGATACAATGAAAGAGCGTTATCCGAACCTATTCACTGGTAAGATTTTCGGGGATGAAAATCCTTAAGGGGAAGAGTTGTAACAGCCCGATTTAGACCTTAGTCGGAACGGTGGTTTCGAGACCATGAATCTGAGTCAGAAAAATATTTAAAAATTATTTTCTGTTTTTATTTTGTGTGAATTTATATATGTGAAATTTTCGTGATTTAATTTTATCGTTTGGGTGTCCGATTAAAGAAAAAGGACTTAATTGCGTAAAAGGAAAAGTTGGTTGTTAAATGAGAAGGTGCTTAATTGTTGTTGTCTTTATAAGTGGAGGCATTTATAATGCAATTAGACCAAAATTATGAGTGTAGTACGGTAATGACCTTATGTTATAATGATTTTATATGTAAATTAAAAGGTTAAATATATCATATTATAACATAATTAAAAATCATTGTTCATTATATTTTCTTTTGGCCGAAACTTAAACAAGAAAGAAAAAGAAAAAGAAGCTAGGGTTCAACTTCATTCAAGCTTGATTAAGGTATGAGTTTAGCTCGGTTTTTGATAATTTTTACGTTTGTGAAATCGTTGCTTCGAGTACTAGTAAACCCATGCTTGAATTTTTGATTTTGGTGAATATTTTGAATTATTCCTTGTTGAGATCTTGTGATTTTTGGATGATGAAATATGAAAGATATGTTTTAGACTAACATGTTTTATATTGGAGTTTTTGATGATTTTGAGTAATTTAGGACTAAATTGCAAAAAAATAATTTGAGGGACTAAAATGTTAATTAATTGAAATATATGGACTTTTATGAATACTAGGAATATTCGGCCAGACATGGGTATATTGAAATTTTGCATATTTTTGTGTTTTGTGCAAAATGGACTAAATTGTAAAAAGTGTAAATTTAGGGGTAAAATGGTAATTTTCTTATTTATGTGTTTTTGAACTAAATTGAAGAAAATATGTTTGATTGATCTTAATTTGAATTTTTTTAGATTAAGAACCAAAGAAATCAGATTTGGATCGGGGGAAAACGAAAGTTGTCGACTAGCTATCCCGTTCCGTTTTATATCATCCAAGGTAAGTTTATAAGCAAATAGATGTACTTAATTTTAATTAAATGCTAAATATATATGTTAAAATGAAATATATGAATTTATATATGCTATGGCCGAATATGAATAAGCTTGGCTACTATATTTCCAAATTCGTTTCGACCGAGTTACGACGTCTGAAAGCCCCGTATGAACCTTAGGAATAGTTAGGATACATTTGTCATGACATAGGATTTCGAGATATGTGTGCGAGTAAGACCATGACATCGATATGTAACTCCGATATATGTGTGGGAGTAAGACCCTGTCTGGGACAGTGGCATCGATATGTGGCTACATGTAAGACCACGTCTGGGACGTTGGCATTGTACGATATGTGTGATTATTTGGGTGCCCTATCCAATTCCGAATGGTTCATCGGGTAAAGATAAATCGAGTACTGGTGTGTAGACTGAGCTAAATGTCCAGGTATGAATTAGCTTGTTGGCTACAAGTAATAAGGTAAGTTTATAACTTAATATTTGTTACAAGTCATGTCTAATGCTAATGATGAATATATGTGAGAATGGTATATATATTCGGCCTTGTGACTAAATAATTTGAGCATCAATAGCCTTGTGACCATGTATATTCGGCATATAGGTAATATATGTATGTGATGTTATATTATGATTTTCGAACTTACGTATTTAAGTATATGTGTGTGTGGTTTCATTATCACTATATGTTTTTGGAAATTGATTATTAATATGTTAAAATAACTATGTGAGTATTCGGCCAAGTAGGAAAATTGTCTATGAAAATGTCTTAATTATCTCGTTTGCGAGGTTGAGGTCTAGCATGATAATGTTCATGTAATTCGGTTAGTTAAGATGAGTTAAATATATCATTGGATTGTTTATTTGATTATGACTTACTAAGCTATGATAGCATACTCTGTGTATTCGTGTTTACTCTGTTTTATAGATTTTGGAGTCAAGCTACGAGCTCGGGGACTGTCAGCAAAGTTCATCACACTATCTACTATTTTGGTACCTTTATAAGTTAAACTCGAATTATGGCAAGTATAGGCTGGAATGTGTTTTGAGACGTTGAATTATGGTTTTATATAATTTAAGCCATGCAAAAATGGCTTTACTGTTAAGCTTGGAATTGGTTATGTTTGGGCATGGTTTAATCTGTTTTGGTTAAAATATTATATGTTGTGAATTGTAGGTTAAATGTGCTAGGTGTTATATGTGTTGGAATCGACTTGGTGGTGATGATAGTTATAATGTGTATTCGGTTTTGTAATTAGCTCAACTTGAAGATTATGCTCATTGTATATATGTGTATGGTGTGTTTGGCTAAAAAAATCGGTGTGAATAATGCTTTAGTTGGTATATGAGAAATCTGCTGTATTCATATGTGTATATTCGAGTGATACATGTCACTATAATAATTCTGTTATGACTTGAAAAGATGGTAATAGATTATTTAGATTGGCAAGAATATTTAATGAGACGTTGAATTTAAGTAATGAACATGCTGGTGGATGTTTGGCCTTTACACTTATATACCTATGTATATGATGTCTCGGTCATTAAATATTATTTGGGAAGATCAATTTGATGACAGAATATAAACTAATTATTTTGGTTGTGTTTGTGCATTTTTGACATGATAATTATCATGTGTTTTTAAGGGTACTCTAAATTGTTATTTATGTCTTGAATGAGTAATTATTTGCATGTAGATGATTCAGGTTTATTTACTTTAATACGTGAGTTAAGCTTGATATGTTTATGTAATGATGGTCAGTAATGGTCCAAATTTGATTTAGTTCAACATGCAATACGTGTTTATTGATTGATGAAATGTATACATATTTATATATAATCATTCAATAAAGTTGTTTATGACATTTATGTTAATGAAAAAATTGCCATGAGAATTCTTCTAATTGATTTAAAATGCGCATGTAAAGAATTAAGAAGTGAAATGTTTGATTTTTAATTTGGTATTCGATTATCAGTTGAGTGTTGAACATATGATTCACACATATAATATGATTTCTTTTTAATGTATATTTAATATTTATTTAGTTATATGCTTTGTATATATATGATTTTAATTTGAGTTATTATGAGTATGTTCAGAACTGTGTTTTGTTCAGTAATGCCTCACAACCTCATTTCGGCGACGGATACGGGTTAGGGATGTTACATGATGTTTGTGTTTGAATTTTTAAATGTATGAGATATGTATATGTTATGATGTGATCGTTCGGTAATACCTCATAACCCTATTCCGGTGATGGATACGGGTTAGAGGTGTTACAAACCTCCCCACACTTAAGATGTACATTGTCCTCAATGTACAAACAAGTATAATCACAGTATAAGTGGAATATCATAAGAGAGGGAGAAAACTGAAACTGCCCTGAATATTGGATGAACTAGCCAAAATAGTGAAAAGCGAAATTATAGGCAAATCTAAATATAGTGCATGGTTCCGAACAAACTAAAAAGAAAATAAACACAAATAGTAAAGAAGAATAAAAGGTTACCACTCAATTACAAAACAACCATAAAAATAAAAATATAGTTCGAAAAATAAAATAAATAAGTTTAATAAAATAACAATAAAGCAACTAAAAATAAAAATAAACATAAAAAGAAAAAGAAAAAGAAAAGAAATAAAATCAATAAGCCTCATCGTTAGGAGCATCGATATCATGAGTCCCCGGTGGAACACACCTAACCCATATCCATCACTGGAATAGGGTTACAAGGCATTACCAATCAATACATATCATTCACATTCATCATGGTTTCAAAATCAAAATCCATTCACCTCAATCATATTGTCCCTTCTAAGGTCCTACGAGACCTTAAAACGTGCTTGGAAGTGGTTCGGGACTAAACCAATATCATATGCAAACTTTGAGAAACTTATAAAATTTTCCAACATTTAAGGGTCACACGCCCTGTCACAGACCGTGTCAAAACAAGGCATACATACTGACTTGCACCACATGGCCGAGGATACGCATGTGTGCCATGGTCGTGGGAGAACTAGGGAGGTTACTGACTTGGATCACACGGCTGACCACACACCCATGTGCTAGCTCGTGTGCCACACACGGCCAGTAGACATGCCCGTGTGTCTAGGCTGCGTCAAAAATGTAGGGTATACTGACTTAATTCAAAAGGGTACCCCAGGGGACACACGGCTGTGTAACATGACTGTGTGTCGCATACGTCTGAGACACACGCTAGTGTCTTTGCCCGTGTGGACAAAAATAAGGTATTTGCAAAGCCAATTTGCCACCCTTTTCTCATAAACACATAACCATCAAAATGATACCATTTTAACGCATATATAGGCAACCAAAAACATGCCAATTCAAATACCTATCATGCTATCTAAACTCAACCATTTCAACTACTTAATTTAATATTCAAAAACATACCAAATCAATGTGCCACAATCATCAATCTCACACCTTTATCACATCAAACTCATCAAATGGCAATAGCATGAGATCGGCCGGAAAACAGTAGCCTCTAATCATCAAAGGACAATTTCTACATACTTTATCTACTAATACATGCTTGCCTAATGGATTCGATACTTTAATCACAAATTCGGTAGATTCTATAAGAATACTCATACTAGGCATCAATTTCATGCAAACATATGAATGGGTTGAACCCAGATCAATCAAAGCAATAACTCTAGTATCATGGAGAGAAAATGTACCCGTAATCACATCGGGGGAGGATGCCTCTTCACGAGCACAGATAGCATAAGTCCTCGCAGGTACTCTAACATCTGGCCTCACTGCTAAATCTCTAGATGCACTTCTATTATTTGCCCCAGCTCCCAGATTTCTCAGTGGTCTGCCTCTGACAGGAGCTTTTCCTGATCTTACACTCGGTATTGCTTCCCTTTTAATCATCTCGGGACACTCCCGAATAAAATGGTCTGGTGCACCACATCGGAAACAACCTGTCTCAGTTGCTCGACACTGACCTGGGTGACATCGACCACATCAGAGACACTCTAGTTTATCAGGCTGAACACTGCCAACACTTGCAATCGAAGTGGTCTGAGCTTTCGGACTCATAATCTTCTGCCCTGTTTTGGCTAGAATATCCAGCTGAAAAATTAGATCTAGTGGAGAACTCTCTAGGCCTCTTGGATGTAGACTGAAATGACATACTCATTAGTCTTTTCTCTGTGTCTTGCGTCTCAATTTCAACTTTGCCCTTTTTTTTTAAATAGCTCCTCTGCCTTACAGGCTCTCTCAACTAGGATAACAAACTCTTTTATTTCTAGGACACCAACAGACAATCGAATATCATCATTAAGCCCATCCTCAAATCTTTTGCACATAATAACCTCTGTAGACACACACTCTCGAGCATAATTGCTGAGTCTAACAAACTCGCGCTCATATTCAGTCACTGTCATATTGCCCTGTTTCAACTCTAGAAACTCTTTTCTTTTCTGGTCAACAAGCCTCTGACTGATGCACTTTTTACGGAATTCCTCCTGAAAGAAGTCCCAAGTGACTCTCTCTTTTGGTACAACTGATACAAGTGTCTTCCACAAATGGTAGGCCAAATCTCTAAGGAGTGATACAACACATTCCATACATTCCTCAGGCGTGCAGGATAACTCATCAAAGACTCTGATAGTATTCTTGAGCCAAAATTCTGCCTTTTCTGCATCATCATCTTTTGTAGCTCGAAACTCTTCGGCTCCTTATTTTATGATTTTATCAACTGGTGGTTTTTCTCTTATAACCGTACCTGTGACTGGGGGAGCTACATGGGTGGTCTAATAATCATGAGGGGTGGAGGTCTAACAGCCGGATTCGTTCGAATGAACTCGGCAAACCATTCATTCATAGCTTAGAAGAAGACTTCTCGAGCCCCTCCTCCCAGACTAATTGTAACGGGCCTTTCACTACTATTTGGTGGCACCGTCCCTTCTGTGGGAGTGGGCACGTTACTCTCTACATCATTTGCACTAGCTTGTTCGGGATCCATAACTATAAAAGAAAACATTTTAAAATCGTCAGAAGTCGTCACACTATCAATACATAAGTATGGCATGTATAGCTAGACTCTTACTCATACTAAATATTCCGAGAACCGACTAAACCTTTGCTCTAATACCAATAAATATAATTCCCCGAACCCGAGACCGTCGCCAGAGTCGAGCACGAGGTGTTAACGGACTTAATTCATTAATTAAACAACTCAAACAATTTATTTTAGAACTTCTAGACAAGCTGGCTAACTGCGTCACAGTCACTTAAAAATTCATATCTCGAGTTACAAAACTAGAAATCCAATTCCATAAATTTTCCCTAAAACTAGACTCATATATCTATCAACTAAAGTTTTTTCTAAAATTTTTGGTTGGGCCAACTAGTACAGTTTATTAGTTAAAGTCTCCCCTGTTTCAGGGTTTGACTACTCTGACCCCTATGTATTACGAATTAAATATCTCCCTTTACAGAGTTTAAATTATTATGCCATTAATTTTTCATAAAGTTAGACTAAATAAGGAATCTGTACATGTAAATCATGACTTCTGATTATCTTTGTACAATATTTGGCGAATTTCCAAAGTCAGAACAGGGGATCTAGAAATTGCTCTTGCCCTGTTTCACAAAAATTTAAATATCTCATAAAATATAACTCATATACCTGTTTTGTTCCATCCATATGAAAATAGACTCATCAATCTTTAATTATATATTTCATTCACTATCTAAATCCATTTCTATTATTTTTAGTTATTTTCCAAATTCAAGTCATAATTGCTATCCGATACTATTTTAAAGCTAATTTCACCTTTTTCATGATTTCCATAGAATAACTAGCATTTAGGCATACATAACACCAAACATGTCCTTGATTAGCCATTCCTACAGTTAATCATTATCAAGCATTTACATACCATTCATCAGCCATATCATAAGATCATATACACAAAATGGCTACGATGCTATACATGCCATACTCAAAATGAAACGTCTAGCAATACCAAAATAACCCTCGTGATAGTGTGCCCGGACCTCCGACGTACTTTACGATCCCCGAGTGAGCTTGAAAAAACTATAAAAAGAAGGAAAATAAAGGGGGTAAGCATTAAGCTTAGTAAGTTTGCATGCAAATAAATAACAACATTCATAAGAATTATCTTACTACTTGGCATGATACTACTTAATGCAACTTCATTAATTGTCATAGACATATTTTAAACTTCTTCACTTACTCACTTACTTAAATACTTACTTACTTAATCAAATTTATTAATACATTTTACTTACCTTTTTCCTTATCAAGCATACATGAACATTATGTACTTACCTTTGCTCTTCTAGCATGAACTTGTCTTACCTTTTTAGTATAACTCGTCTTACCTTACCTTACCTTGATATTCTCTTTAAATTTTCCCGTTGAACCACTTGGAATACTAAGGATACGCGGGTACCTTACCATTTCCATGACTTGTCATGGTCTTACGTGGTATCCTTTTGAAACTTACCATTTCCATGTCTTGACATGGTCTTCTATGGTATCCTTGCCTTATGAACTCACTAATGACATGCCTTGGCATGGTCTTACATGGGACCTTTGCCTTATAGTAACTTATCAATGCCATGTCTTGACATGGTCTTACATGATTTCCTTACCTTAGAAACCTTACCAATTTCCATGCCTTGGCATGGTCTTACATGGTATCCTTAAACCCTAATGTCATGACATTTGAATCCTACACATTTGTAAGGTTCAACCGGGACTTTCTGAAATTACTTCTACGTCAATTCATGCTTGAGTCTTCTTTGAATAATTTCATAAAATAAATATACACATGCTGGAAATTAACAAAATTAACATAAAATAATAGACTATTGCATTTATTTACTGCAAACTTACCTCGAAACAAAATACGATCAACTATATCGATTTAGTCCACTATCTTTTTCTTTCCCCGGTCTAACTCCGGATTTTGTTCTTCTTGATCTATAATAATAAAAAAATTTAGCTTATTTAATACTCACATTTATTAAAACAATCATTGACCCAAGCTTTGGTAAAATTACATTTTTGCCCCTAAACTTTTACATATTTACACTTTTTCCCCAAGGCACGGAATTTAAACTTCATCCTATTTTCTTATGTTTTATGACATGCTGGTCATTTTTCCCTTCTATGACAACATCAAATTCTCACTCTAACATGTACTTATGACTATTAGGTATTTTTACCGATTAAGCCCTTTTACTCGTTTTCACTTAAAATCGAGTAGCACAAGTTGTCTAACATAATTTAAAACCTCATATTCTATCATAAAACACCAAAATACACAAATTTCACCTATGGGTATTTTTTCCAAATATGAACCCTAGGTTGAATTATTGCTAAAATAAGCTTAATCAAGTTACCGGGACTCCAAAAACATAAAGAACATTAAAAACGGGGCTTGGAATCACTTACTATGGAGCTTGGAAGCTTGGAAAAAACCCTAGCTATGGATAAAACTTGAAATTTCAGCCTAATGAAGAAGATGGACAAAAATTGGCTTTTAATTTTGTTTTTAATTCATTTTAATAACTAAATGACCAAAATACCCTTAATTAAAAACTGTGGTGTTTTATTTTCCTTTAGGTATTTTTGTCCAAACTAGTATAATGGTCTAATTACTATCCAAGGACCTCCACTTTAAAAACCCAATACTCACAAGTACTTAATACCTTTGTGAACTAGAACACGCATTTTACAACTTTTGCAATATAGTCTTAAATATCAAATTGGACCCTCTATCGATAAAATTTCTAAATGAAATTTTCACACAATCATGAAATCATGCCATAGACCTTAAAATGATAATAAAATAAAATTTTCTACCTCAAATTTGTGGTTTCGCAACCACTGTTCCGTTTAGGCCCTATTTCGGGATGCTACACTTATAGTATTATTTTTTAATTAATATGTTTACTAATAATTATTGATGATTGTACATATGTGCCCCTATTTATATTTTGGTACCCTTAATTGCACATACATGCCTATGTTTGTACTTTGATACCCCTGATTGCACATACGTGCCCTTGTTTGTACTTTGGTACCCTTGATTGCGCATACGTGCCCCTATTTATACTTCAGTACCCCTGAATGCACTTATATGCTCCTATTTATTCTTTGGTACCCCTGAATACACTTACGTTCCCCTAATTATACTCTGGTAACCCTGAATCAAATGTATGTGAACTGTGTGTAATTGTATTTACATTAAATATTATATTATGTCCTTACTAAGTTATGTAAGCTTTCCAGTTCTTGTGAATTATTTTGTAGATAATCGTTGCTGACATTTTGGAAGGATAAATCAACCGACTCACACTATCCATCTATGTTGGTAGTTTTTGTATCTTATAGGGTAGTGGCATGTATATGTACATGAATATGTGGTTGAAATGTATAGGATGTTTTATAATGGTGCTTTGATATGTTTATGACTTGAAGATTATATTTTGTTGGTGCACTTTAATGTTTATCAAAATTTGTCATTTTTGGTCACTTACTAATGCTTGTAATTAAGGCTTTTTATGATATGTTTGGAATGGTTTGATAATGGACCATTTATGGTATGTTTTGGTAAGTAATTGAATTAGGTTATAATGCTTGTAATAAGGTAAGGTTGATTTATTTTGGCATGTTATGTTTTGGTATATTTGTGGTGCCTTGTAATGGCATATTGGTTATATAATTTAGGATGCTTGAAATGGTATGTATATGCAAGTTTGAATGGTGTTCAGGTCCCTTGAAAGTGTGTACAATTGGATTGAATGTTTATGCATGGTTTTGTGTTGAAATGGCTTGATTTTAGGTACATTTTGGGTTCATACGACTTGGGACACGGGCGTGTGACACAGCCATGTGAGGCATACGACTGTGTGTTATCTGAGAATTTCTTATGGTACAAGTCAGTGAGTTACATGACCTAGCACACGGCCTGGCACACAGGCGTGTAGGGAAACTCAGAGAGTTACAAAGCCTGGCACATGGGCGTGTGACATGGCCGTGTGACCTTACTCAGTGAGTTACACGGATGAGGACACGGGCTGGGACACGGCCGTGTTTCCTTGGTTGAAAAGTTACATGGCCTGGGGCTATGCCACATGGCTTGGCCACACAATCGTGTGACCCTTGTTTTGAAATTTTTGCATATTTTTCTTAAACTTTCCAATTTGTTTCAAATTAGTTTCAGATTGCTTCTAAACTATTTTTATAGCCCAAGGGCTTAATTTAGGGAAAAAAGTGCATGAGGTTGGATGGATTATAATATGTTTAGTCTATTTTAATGTTATGATGTCAATTGATCCTGATTATAGAGTAACTCTCCGTAACCCTAATTCAACAAAAGAGATGGGTTAGGTGTGTTACATTTAGTGGTATTAGAGCTACGATTTAGTTAATTCTAGGAATATCATAATGGGGTAGAGTTTAGTAAATACATGCCATATATATCCTATGATAGTGTGGTGCTTTTGAATCGCTCTAATATTATATTTTCTTATAGATTCAAGATGCCAGCTGAGTCGAACTGGCCTTTAGTTAACAAACCTGACAGTAATGTTCAAGCGTCGAACCCTGAAGTAAGTAATAATGCATCGATACCACAGTCCTTTGGTTACAAAATAAAAAATTTGTTTCTCAGAATGGTGAACCAGTGGATCAATGAATTCAAACAAGCAAATCTTGCAACTATGCCACCTCCACCCCCCACAATGCCTCCTCCGGCACCCCTGGGTCCTCAAAATCCTATGCCTGTGATGGTTACTTGAGTATCCATAAATAAAATCCAAAAATGTAGAGCGGAAGAATTCAGAGGCAAGGTAGATGATGATACTGTAAAAATCGAGTACTGGTTAATGAAATACAAAGAGAGTCCTCGTGAAATTGATGTGCACTCCTGAAGACTATTTGAGATGTGCTGTGTCGATACTAAAAGATAAAGCGTACTTATGGTAGGACAGTTAGAGCACGGTGACATCACATGATCATATTAATTGGGATTTCTTTCAGACGGAATTCAAGAAGTATGTTAGTTGGATGTTTAGTGACAAGGAAAAGAAAGAATTTTTTTTAGTTAAATTATGCAATAACAAAATAATTATGAGTAGAGAAACTGAGTTTAGAGGAAAGATAAACTAAGAACATTAAGAGGTGTTTGTTATAGTTAGAATTGCATGAATATTTAGGACCTTTTATTTTTAGGTAACATTTTCTACACTTTGAGTACTAAATGAACCTATAAAATTTGAACCAATTTTTTGACACAGAAGACTGTTGAGAATAGAGGTATATAATATGCTTCGTATGGTTTTGCAGTACAAGAAGTAATTGTGTTGTATTGGCAAATTGCATCCATGGATTCATACATATTCTGCTTGAGGACAAGCAGTAACTCAGGTTTGGGGTGTGATAACTCTTGAAAAGAGTTATATCTCAAGCCTCTAAACTTGATGAATTGCCCGTACTTAAATGGATATATTTGCATTTCTATGTTGTTATTAGAATATTGCATAATAAAGCTTGGATTGTGCCTTGAATGTCATTATATGTTACTTTTATTGTTGGGACGAAAGGATTTGGTTGTGGTATGCAGCAGTTGTAGGAAGGACGAAGAGAATAAGAAAAAGAAGGAAGGGAATGAAGGAAGTGAAATATTTGCATGGCAAAAGGGTTGGATAGATTGCTATAAAAAATGCCTTGGAAATTCTAGGAAAATGCTAACGCATAACTCAATCCTCATCACTCTCAACAAACTATACGTGTACCAGATAAATTTACCTGAAAAAAAAGGGAGCAAAGGTGTGTGCTGAGAGAGGAGGGGACCTACCTTATAAAAAAAGAAAGAGAAAGAGGAGAAGAGATTTTTTTTTCTCTCTAGAAAAGAATCTCGTGGAACTTTCAGAGAAAAAAGGGAAGAGGGTAGCAGCTTAAGAAAGAGGCAAAGATGCAAGGAAGGGGACGACACATTCAACCTTGGGTCTTGCACAATTTGGTAGCATCAGAGTTAAAGCTGGAGTGGCGAAAGCTTCCTGCAGTTCTACCTTCATTCTATTAATTGATTTCTACTTTTTTTTAAACTATAGATGATGATATTGAATGATGTTGATATTTTGGATTTTAATTCCCAACCCATGAGCTAATCTCATTAGGTTAGAAATACTGGATGAATTTTTATTACTTTTAATGACCATGATATAATCTTGATTAGATTTACTGTTTCATTCGGTTTGGGTTATCTTAAACACATGCACGCAAGCTCTAGACCTAGATGAATGCATGGCATGTTCTTAAACTTGATTTAATTATAAAAAGGTTAAGTGAGTTGGATCGTAATCGAATGATACAAGCGAGTACTCAAATGAATACTCATAGCACTCTAGACATAGAGCTGCATTCTGTACAGAGAAAGGAAGGATAGTGTTAGGTATTGTTCTTGAGACTTGTAGACATGCAAAGTCTTGGAATGGTAGCTTAATGTCTAGCTTTCAAAAGAAGCATACCGCAATAGTTATACTCTGAACAGTAATTTTGTTAGGTTTTTTCCATGGCATTATTATGTTATAAAGATATAACCTGAGTAATTCCAGCATTCTCTTTCAATAGCATAAATCCTCCCAACTTTGTCTTGTAGAATTGCCATAGAAATTTCTTCAGTATTTGATCTTAATATTTCATACATTAATACTCCTCATCAAATTGTTATTTTGTTCATTTTTCTATAGCTTAATTAGAATAGTTCATGGTGATAACTCAACCATTTTAATCCATTCTAATCTCTGTGTAAACAATCTCACTTGTAACTTTATAACTTCATTCGACCTGTATACTTGCACATTCACATTACATATTCACACACGATAGCAATGTCAAGGTAAGTTTACCTGTTTTGAAATTTTTTGATGTTGCGACATAAAATTCTGGTGTCGTGACATGTGGGTCAGGTATTACGGTGTTCCCTTGGTGTCTCAAAATCATCGATTTCATCACTTTCTTCTCCATCGTCCCTTGCATTTACCAACATCCCTTCAATTCCCCCTAAAATCTATATTGTTTTTCATTGTAGGAACTGCGTGTCAACAACTGCATTCATCGTTCCTCCAAAATAATGTTTTGTACGTTGTCCATTTACAAGAAAATATTGTCCCCCTTTTTCGATGAGTTTTATTGCCCCATGAGGCGCTACCTAGTTTATAGTATACGGACCTATCCATCTTGATTTAAGTTTACCGAGAAATAATTTTAACCTTGAATTAAACTATAGAACTTTTTGCCTAGGCAAGAATTCTCATTTTCGGATTTTTGCATCATGCTGGAGTCTGCTTCTTTCCTTGTACATCTTGGTGTTCTCATAAGTCATAAAACGAATTTTTTCCAATTCTTGTAATTGGAATAATCTTCCTTTTTTTTCCAATTCTGGATCTAAGTTTAGTTCTTTGATTGCCCAATATGATTTTTTTTCTAATTCAATTGGTAAATCGCAATTTTTCCCATAAACTAACTTGTAGGGAGACATACCTAATGGCATTTTATATGTTGTTCTGTAAGCCCAAAATCCATCATCCAATTTTTCTACCCAATCTTTCCTATTTGGATTCATTTTTTCTCTAGAATTTGTTTGATCTCTCGATTAGATACCTCTCTTTGACCATTAGCCTAGAGGTGGTATGTTTTTGTCATTGGACGTCGTACGCTGTATTTTTCCAAAGCAATCTTGAATTGTTTACTGTAAAAATGGGATCCTTCATCACCTATGTAACACTCCTAACTCGTATCCGTTGCTGGATTGGAGTTACGAGGTATTACAGGACGAGACACAAATTCTGAACAATCGTATGCATGCACTTGCTCAAACTTTTAAACCAATCAAATGTTAACATATATAACTAATTTAAATTCTTTACGAATCATAACATAACAATTTAAATATATTTTCAAAGAACACCAAATAATCTATCCATTAAAATATATACAAAATTTCAGAAATCATTTCCATAAGGAAAGTCGAATTTCACATATACATAATAAAAGTGATATTCTTATTTGACCGAATAATAAGCTTAAAAACCAATCAACTTATACTCATCATTTAAAGACTAACCTATACACTACTCAAATATCAAATTTGAACCAAGTAGGACATATATACACCACATAAAACTCATATAATCCTTTTGTTTAACCAATGCCCAAATCACTATTCATTTGGTCATTTTTCAATATATTAGCCGAATGTAATCATGCTAAAACATAGCATTATTCACTGCTTAAATTTTCATCATTTTCAACCTATCACTTTATACACATAACCTTTCATAAAAAAAATCAATATGCATATATATATATATATCAACCATAATTTGCACATTAAGTCAAACATATTACAAATATATTTCAACTAATGTATACTTATTAAATCACTACATAACTGAATGTCAATACTTCAAATCATAGTCATTTACAAAATACATCCCATTTATATATCATGCCTATCACTCAACAAAATATTCAACCACAATTTCACATCATACTAAATATACCTTACACATATATTTTGACATATCTTCATCACCATTAGCAAATATATCTACCATAATATTAAAAATATAGCCAATAAAGTCAAATCATGCTTGTACATTTCCTCACATAAGCGCAACATGTTTCAAAATTTAACCTTATCAATATCTTTTATTTATTCAAATTCCAAACCAAACTAACATACTTCAAAACCATGTCTACTATATCATTGTTCCCACATTCGAACCAGAAGACTAAAACATCAGAGCATTCGAACTCCTGAATATAATTATACATAATTTAACTCATATACCCAACTTACATTAAAAATATTCTTTAATATAATTTCATGCCTTTAGCTAATATTAAACATACCATTTTTAAACATAAATTACAATTCATAGTATACCAAATTTGCATGCTCAAACCAACCAAACTACTTATATCTATTTGTTCATCAATATAACTTCCAATGTTCAAACCAATTAACAAATAAATCACAGTCATTCTTTAACATCACCAACCGTACCTAAATAATCAATACACAATAGACATGTCATAAATAAATACTTTGACTTTTACTAGATATGACCGAATATAATCATACATTAACATATCACCATTTTTCTCACAAATAACCAAATCCAAACATATCACCAAAACACCATTCATACCTATCATATAATATTCATGCCAAATCAAACTCCAACCATATCAAATATAACTATAATATACTTTAATACCAAGTTACATAATAACACCTTAACAAAACATAACAACCAAGTTCACATATAATTTTTATCTATGCATGAACCATAACCGAATCAATCAAACACACATCCAAAATCACCAACCAAACATAATTATAATTCATTCAAACCTTGAAACCAAAATTAACAAAGTAAACAAGCCATTTTTGCGTGGCTCATATTTACATACCCCAAAATCAAATATATAAACTAGCCTATACATGCCATAAATTCGAATTCAGTTTATAAAAATACCGAAACAGTCGATAGTATGATAGACATTGCTGACGATTCTCGAGCTCGTAACTAGACTCCAAAATATATAAAATAGGGGCAAACAAAAACAGACACAGAGTAAGCTATCATAGCTTAGTAAGTCATAAGCAAACAAATACCTCAATGTTAATATCAACTCAACTTAACCAAACTAATTTATACTATCATAATCACATTTATTTTCAAAATCATAATTTCATATATAACATATACTTCCATATACAAGTTTTACCTTGACTGAATATACATGTATCTATTATTAAAGTAACATTTAATTTCAAAACCATAATACCATTATATAACCGAATATACATAAACTCATATATATATATATATTCATGAATCATTACATAAATATTCATATTATATAATCAAAAGGCCGAATATACTTTCCATATGCTCATACATTTTTCACTTATATCATACATAATTTGCAACACATATTAAGTAACCTACTTACCTTATTTCAAATAGATAATAAGCTATCACATACCTAATCACTTTAGCTCGTTTTACACATTTGATCACAACTTATCATTGCCCGTTGAACCATTCAGAATTGAATAGGATACTCGGATAATCACATATATCATACAATGCCAACATCCCGGATGTGGTCTTACATGTAATCACATATCGATGTCACTGTCCTAGACAAGGTCTTACTCACACACATATATTGGTGTCACATATCGATGCCAACATATTAAACGTGGTCTTACTTGCACACATATATCGAAGTCACATATCGATGCCAACATTTAAACGTGGTCTTACACGCACACATATACCGATGCCATGGTTTTACTCGCACATCACATATCGGAATCCTATGTCATGACATATGTATCCTAGCTATTCCTAAGGTTCATACGGGGCTTTCGAACGTCGTAACTCTATCGAAATGAACTTGTAAACATAGTTCCCAAGTATAAACACATCCGACTATCATATATATACAAGCTCATAAAATTTAAATCAGCATTCTACATTCACATATATTCAAAATTTTACGGAATTTATTTACTTATAAACTTACCTTAGACAATGATAATCGGAATAGGACGACTAATCAACAACTTTGGTTTTCCCTTGATGTAAATCTGATTTCTTTAGTTCCTGATCTAAACATATTCAAATTAAACTCATTCAAACATAATTTCACTCAATTTAGTCCAAAAACACATAAATGGGCAAAATACCATTTTACCCTGACATTTTACACTTTTTACAATTTAGTCCAAATTGCCCAAAACACAAAGCATGTAAAATTTTCACACATATGCTTAGGTGAATACTACTCATGTTCATACAAGTCCATATATTTCATTTATTTCACATTTTAGTCCTTAAATTTATTATTTTTACAAATTAGCCCTAATTACTCAAATTCATCAAAACTTCAAATACAAAACATGTTAGTCTATCACATATCTTTTATTTTCCAGCATCAAACAACAAAAACCACAAGCTTTCAACAATGGAAAAATACAAAATCATCATCAAATTCAAAAATTGAGACATGGGTTTGATAGATAACATAGCAACGATCTCAAAAACGTAAAAATTATAAAAAAAACTGAGCTAAAACTCACCTTGAATCAAGTTTGTTAATGGCCGAATGTGGCTTTCTTTTTCTTTTTATTTCTTTTAGTATTTCCGTCCAACTATAAACTAAAATGCATGTCCATTTTTTTGTTTGTTTTATTATAATAACATATTAATACATCATTTACATTTTTGACCTTATAAAACAATATAAAACCATGTTATTTAATACCAAAACCGTCCATCCATTTCAACTATGGTCAAATTGCATTATAAATGCATCACATTATAAATACAAATTCAATTAAGCACTCTCACATTAAACTATCAACTTTCTATTTTACGCGATTAAGCCCTTTTTATTAAATCGGCATCCACACAATAAAACTAAAACACGAAAAATTAACACATATAAGTTCACACATAATAAACACAGAAAATAATTTTTAAAATATTTTTCTAACTCGAATTCGTGGTCTCGAAACCACCGTTCCAAATAGGGTCTAAATCGAGCTGTTACAACCTACTAATGCACGTGGTGTTCCAAATCTGGCAAAAATATTTTTTCTCAAAAACTTAACTACTAATTCGGTGTCATTAGTAGGTAAGGCTATAGCCTCAACCCATTTTGAGACATAAACAATAGCTAATAGAATGTATTGGTTTTTGAAAGATCTTGGGAATGGCCCCATGAATTCAATCCCCCAAACATCGAATACCTCTAGTTCAAGTATCCCTATTTGTTGCATTTCGTCTCTTCTTGATATACTCCCAATTCTTTGACATCTGTCACATTTTTGAACAAATTCATATGCATCTTTGTTCATGTTTGGCCAATAAAATCCTAATTGGAGTACATTTTGAGCCATTTTTTTCGCCAAAATTTCCCCCACATGGGGATGTCTTACATCCTTTTAGAATATTAGCTACTTCCTCTTCTATTACACATCTTACCAATTGATTGGCACACTATCGAAAAACATATGGATCTTCCCATATATAATTTTTTGCTTCGTGTATGATCCTTTTCTTTTGTTGCCATGATAATTGCGGTGGAAAGACGCCCTTAGCGATATGCTTTACATAATCAGCATACCACGGAGTCTCGTTATTTTTTAACCTTCTTTTATGGATATCTACTCTAAACAACTGTTCGTCAACAAAAATCTATTTTATTTCTTCAAAATCCAGTTGTTTTGGGTCATTCTCTATTCTGGATAAATGATCCATTTTGATTTTCTACTCCTTTCTTATCCTCTATCCATAAGTCAACCTCTTAAAGTAATAATATCCATCTCATTAATCTCGCTTTCATTTCCTTTTTCTTTATAATATATTTTAATGTTGAATGATCAGTGTAAACATAAACTCTATTTGTCGTCAAATACGACCGGAATTTCTCACAAGAAAACACAATGGCAAGTATGTCCTCTTTAGTTGTAGTGTGACTGCATTATGCCTAATTGAGTTTCTTACTTGCATAATGAATGGCTCCAAATAGGTTATTTCTTTTCTATCCTAACACTTCGTCTACATCATAGTCACTAGCATCGCACATTATAATAAAAGGTTCTAACCAGTTATGAGAGATAATTACATGTGCAAAAATAAGTTTTTCTTTTATTACCTCGAAAGCTTTGATGCATTCCTGGTCAAATACGAGCGATGTCTCTTTCTGTAATAGTTGATTCAGCGACTTAGAGATATGAGCAAAATCTTTTATAAATCGCATGTATAACCTAGCATGTCCCTAAAAATTTCTCACTCCTTGCACTGTTGTAGGATTTTGAAGTTTTTTAATAACCTAAATTTTATCTTTGTTCACTTCCAGACCTTCTCTTAATATTTGATGCCCTAAAACCAATCCTTCTTTGACCATGAAATGACATTTTTCCCAGTTCAATACAAGGTTTGTTTCTTCCCATCTTTGTAGGTTGTTTTCAAGGTTGTCCAAACATTCTTGAAATGGATCTCCATATACTAACAAATCATCCATAAACACGTCCAAGCCTTTTTCTAACTTGTCGGCAAAAATAGCAGTCATACATCTCATAACAGTTGTTGGGGCATTGCAAAGCCTGAATGGCATTCGTCTAAAAGCATAAGTAGCAAAATGACATATGAAGGTAGTTTTTTCTTGATCAACTGGATGTATTGGGATTTGATGGTATCTTGAGTATCTGTCAAGGAAATATTAATAATCCTTCCCTACCAACCTATCAGGAATTTGATCAATGAAAGGAAGTGGGAAATGATCTTTTTTTGTTGCATCATTTAACTTTCAATAATAAATGAATACTCTCCAACCAGTAACTCTTCTTATTGGAATTAATCATTTTTATCATTTTCAACCACAATCAGCCCACCTTTCTATGGACACATTGCGTAGGACTAACCCATTCACTATCAAAAATAGCATACACAGTACTTGCATCTAACCATTTAAGTAACTCTTTTTTTACCACTTCCTTCATAGTTAGATTAAGCTGACATTGTGCATCCACTACAGGCTTTTTTCATTCTTCTAATCTAATATTATGTTGACATAACGTAGTATTAATTCTCTCAATACCAGCTATTCTCCATCATATGGATTTTTTACATGTTTTTAAAATGCTTAATAAAGCTTCTTCTTGTTTTGCATTTAGTCCGGTAGCTATAATCACTGGTAATGTATTTTATTCCCCTAAATATCCATATTTTAAGTGTTCTAGTAAAGGTTTTAATTCTAAATCAGGAGGTTTAATAATAGACGATGTTATTTTTGTTGTGCTTAAAATAATTTGTTCTGATTATCCTTTACTCTAATACCACCAATCTAGTTGAATAGATGTCTGAGAATTTTCCTATTAGGTATCTTCCCATTTTTCTTTTTCTGATTCATATTTTTGATCAACTAAATCTGCTTGAATTGTAACACCCCAAACTTGGCCTAGACGTTATGGTCGAATCTGGCCTGTCACATCAAACCATTTTTCAAATTTGACCGTTCCGGTGAAAATCCATTTTTCAATTTGTTTGCCTTTGGTATATTACCTCATTTAAAATCGCGGAAGTATTTTGAAAACTTTGTTGTTGGAAGCTTGTGTTCCTTAGAAAAATCATGCCATTTTGAAATCTCGAGTTTTCCTAGACTAGCAGTTTAGTATAAGAAATCACAATCCAAATTAAAACTTAAAACCCACCAACGACCTTCTTACATAAATTAAAAGCCCAAAACGAAATCTAATTGCAATTAAAAGAAATAGAAACAGTAGTGTGGCCATCTCCGAGTCCCTCGCAGCTCCAAACCATCTAAGCTTAGGGATTACCTACACAGTTAGAAACGGGGTGAGTTTACGAAAACTCAGTGTGTAATCCCAATAATAAACAAATAGTGAATAACACGGTATCAGTACAATCCGGGCCAAAGCCCTATTCATTCTCGACATATACTAGGCCGAAGCCCTTCGTTTAACGGTTACTGGGCCGAAGCCTTTTCATAAATCAAATCACTGGGCCGAAGCCTTTACTGTAAAAGGTATGGCCCATAGGCCCATTTCAATATCATATGAAATACCAATGAATGTATGCAAGCCCATTCGGGGAGACTACTCAACCCACCATCCGCCACTCTCCACCCGTACCAACCAAGCTCTCCATGTGGGGAATAACTCAACCCACCCAACCAAACTCTCCAATGGCAGCATAGCTGCTTTATCATATAACTGGAGGCCTAGCCTCTTTTAATAACTGGGGTGAAGCCCTTTTCGGTAAACTGGGGCAAAGCCCTTTTCGGTAAACTGGGGCAAAGCCCTTTTAGCACTTCCTCCATTTTTATAAAACCCAATCCATGCAACATGTCATGTATGCAGAATGTCATGCCCATATTTGAATCAAACAATCACATTCAAGTCATTCATATCACCAACATATATTCACAATCAAATCAATCAACCACACAGTCCAAGTCAGTCGCTTGCCCACAAGGGCAAAACAGTCATTTAACACCCTCAGGGCAAAATGGTAATTTTACCCCACAAGGGTATCTCGGTAATTTTACCCTACAGGGGTATTTCGGTATTTTTACCCTACAAGGGTATTTCAGTAATTCTACCTTATAGGGGTATTTCGGTATTTTTACCCTACAAGGGTATTTTGGTAATTCTACCCTATAGGGGTATTTCGATATTTTACAAATCGAGAGTATTTCGATAATTTCACAAATCAGGGGTATTTTGGTAATTTTACAAGCCAGGGGTATTTTGGTAATTTTACAAACCAGGGGTATTTTAGTAATTTTACAAACTAGGGGTTTTTGGTAATTTTACTAATCGAGGTTATTTTGGTAATTTTGTAAACCAAGGGTATTTCAGTAATTTTGTAAATCGAAGGTAAAACGATAATTCTGTAAATCGAGGGTAAAACGGTAATTCTATAAATCGAGGGTAAAATAGTAATTCTATAAATCGAGGGTAAATTGGTAATTCTATAAATCGAGGGTAAAATAGTAATTCTGTAAATCAAGGGTACTTTGGTAATTTTACAAATTGAGGGCATTTCAGTAATTTGGTAAACTAAAGTATTCTAAATAGGGATAACAATACGAATTGGCCTAAAGCCTATTCTCAGCCCAAATGGGCCCACATACTCGTGTGGCCCTTTTAGCCCAAATCTAGCCACAAATATAAGATTCACCTAGCCTAGTCCAATAATTACTACACAATCAAACAACTTATCCAATTGGGCCCGTACGCCCATTGGGCCCACATGACCCCTTTCGGCCCATCGTGGCACGAAGTAGCCATCCTACAGCTAGAGTAGCGAGAAATTACACACCTAATTGGAGACTAGAGTTAATCCACGCTCCGAGCACTCTTAGCCGACAAAATAAATGCTCTTTGATTGCCATGAGTTTCGAACCCTGGACCTCCTTGCCAACTCTATGATGCCACCTTGCCACTTCACCACAAGCTCTTTTTGTGTCATATTTTATCCCCAATTAATTATAAGGTCTAAAGGCCAAAGCCCAGGTTCCCTTAAAAAAAACCAGAATAAATTGCAAGAGCCAAGGCTTGAACCCAGGCTCCCATACAACCTTAATGATGTCACAACCACTAGACTACAAGCTTCCTTGTGTCATTTATTTAACACAATAATTTAAAAAGCCCTCACCCAAGCATCCAGGTTTTTTATTCACTTAATACCAAAATTTTTGCTAAAGCCTAGGTTTGAACCCAAGATTTCTCCAACACTTTTCAGAGCCATTAACAACCAAAGCAGACATTTAATTGTGTCATTTCATTGCACAATTAAATACCTATATATAACCTCCTTACGGACCCACACTCAAGGCTCAATACTTCTAGGCCCAAATTGGGGGTGTTACATGAATGACCTCCAGTTTATTGCACTTTTGTTCCTCTGTTTTGTTTTCTTCCAATTCCCCTACTTTTAATTCTTGATGTATTCTCCAAGAAAATTCATTTTCACTGAATCTTTCTAATATTTTCATTACTTCCTTCCCAGTTATTTCCAGGAGCTCTCTCCAATCATGATGTCAAACCTTTGCCTATTCTGACTATTCATGTAATGCCCCAAAAATCCTGAAATCCAAAAATCTCGAAATCTTGAATTTTTCTTTTGTGCTTAATAATTCCGGTTAAGTGCTAATAACGCAAAGGTAGGTCAAGGTCAAGGTTTGAGTTCGAAATAAGGGGTAGAAGAAATTATAAGTTAATTATTAAAAGAATCAGGGTTGGCAAGTAGTTGGGCTTTTAAATAAAGATAGGGGAAAATAGCAGCAAAGAGCCTAGTAGAGGAGTGGCTAAGTGACACCACTGAGAGTGTAGGGAGGTGGCATTAATAGCTAGCAAGGAGGTCCAAGGTTTGAATCCTAGCTTAGTGTTTTTAGAAGTTTAATTTTGACCTTCTAGAAGGATGGAAGTGGCGTGAAAGTGGACTCTAAGGGAAGTGTTCAGAAGAGAAAATTAAGGAAAGGATCAAGGGGTTATCAGGGAGAAAAATGAGGAAATGAGAAGGGAGAAGTGATGGAGCCGAATGGGGAATTGGGCATGGGAAAATTCGGCTATAAGTCCTATAAATAGGTGCCAAATGCTAGGGTATGAAGCTAATGACCAAATTTCCTTCACCCTGTTACCAGAAACTCTTTTCTCTAAAAGCTGAAAACCCTCTGCCTTTGTTTTCTTTTTCTCCTTCCTTGTGTCGAATTCTATTCTTCCTCTACCTCATTGCTGACTTTTCTTTCTTTTTCCTTAGAGCCAAATAACCCTCTTTTTCCATACAAAATCGTAAAGAGCTGAACCTCTTTGGCCGAACACCCTTGGTGCAATCACTATTCATTCTACTTCGGTCAAATCTAGTGTAAATTTTGTTCTCCCAATCAGTTTCTTTGCTAAGTATCAAATATTGTCAATCACTCTTTCTTATCAACTGTGGTATGGAATTAGTATCGAATCTCGGATCTTAGCCCATTACTGAATTGCCCCTTAGGTGTTGCGATTTTGGTAAGTATTCCTCATCCATTGGCTAAGGTTGGCCGAATAGCCATAGTAAGGTAAGGGGACTTGTGTTAGATATGAGTCACCTATTATTCTGGTTTTAATAGTTACAATTGGTGTAGATCTAGGAGTTGATCGTGGTTAGTTAAGGGGTTGTTATACTTATCGCGCAAGGTAAGGTTAAGGTGAGATTCCGGCTTTTGGTAAAGTATTCGATAAGTATGTGAGATTAATCTTTAAATGATATCGATTGTAGGTTTGGGCTAAGAAAATCGAAGCACGCTTGCCTACCAGGTGTGTACATACACTGCACACACACTATGAATCGGCAAAAGCCAAAATGCCGAAAAGTCGAAATGCCGAAAAGCCAAAAGTTTGGCTACGGTAGTCTTGCGAGTGCACGAACACTCGTAAGGGGGAGACCAATAGGTTGCCTGAGACCCACGGGCGATTCCGTGGACTTGGGTTGTGATTTGGCCATACGGGCCAGAATGGGCTAAATGAGCCTGATGGGTTGTTGGGCCCATAATAGGCAAAAACTGAATATTGATGCTATGTGATAGGAATTTGTATGTGAGCATGAATATGAATGTGACTAGGCCTAACGGGCCATATAAATGTGATTTGGGCCTAATGGGCCATATACAGGTGATTTGGGCCTAATGGGCCATATGAATATGAATGGGCTTAATGGGCCAGATACAGGTATGTGAATTTGTTTGGGGCTTTGTAAGGGGTTTTGGGCTTAGTATATGATAACTACATAAGACTTAATTAATATATTGCGACCGTGAACAACTCATAGGGTTAAGGTGTGGCAACGGGTATATGCATGTCTAGGATTGGATCTAAGGAGAGCTTGGTACTTAAGCGGTCTTAATGACCCACCTCCTCTTCTCTGGAATCCCACCTGGTGCATAGTATTTGTTCATCTTAGCTCGCGGGACTGGTTCATAGGCCAAGGTAAGTGAAAACCATAACTAAGGGAAAATTACCGAAATGCCTTTAAGGGCAAAAATCACCAAAATACCCCTAGGTGTTGAATGTAAGTTTTATGGATGTAACATGCATACATATGATGTTCTGCTTAGGTTGCATATGGGGTGGGAACTATGGAACGGAGAAGTATATGAGGATCGCATGGTTGCCTGACAATTGTGGATCCACCAACGGCTTTTAAAGCCCAAAATGTAAATAAAGGTAGTTCCGCAATGGGTCTACAATTGGTGTGTGGACTGGGTGGGCCGATATTTATATCCCCACATGGTGTGATGGGGGACGAAACTGGTGTGTAATGGATGGATAATTTGGATGGGATTGCATTGCATGTTTGATGATTTGTCTTTGAATGCTTGTTTTTCATCGAGGGTTGTACACACTGAGTTTGCGAAAACTCACCCTCCCTTTTATTTTATTTTTAGGTGATGCACATTAGACGGTTCGATGTTTGGAGGGACTCTGGGTGGCCAGCTAGCAAGACAAATTTGGACTTCTTTTTCTTAAGCTTATAAGTTTTATTTTATTAAGTATGTTTCAGACCAAATTGTAATAAGGTTTTCATTATGCTATTATTACTTGAATTATTATTATTTTCATTGTAATTACGAGAAGTTCAACTTGGGATTCCTAAATTATAGTATTCTTTCTACGTTTCCGCAACTGAAAGATGTGTTTATTTTTTTAAAATTAATTAAGGTTTCTTTTGTTTAAGAAGGGTTTTCGCTAAAACACTTCAATGTAACACGTCAGATTCGGCCATAGCGTCTGGGCCGGGTTTGGGGTGTTACAATTCAATTCGTCATAGAAATGTTGAATTTGAACTGCAAAATGAAAGCCTCCACCCAACACTGATCTGACAATGGTTTTAAATATTTCCGAGGCTTGTCCCAATGTTTCAGTAATATATTGTTTAAATTGAAAGAACTTTTCATAAATACCGAGTACCTGAGTCATAGGGTGGCCTTGCAAAGAAATAACTGCACAAAATCCGTCCAAGTAGTAATAGTATTGGGTGGGAGTGCATCTAACCATGCTTTCGCTTTTCCGTCGAATGCAAATGGGATTAGCAATAATTTGATAGTGTCTGGTGGTACTCCAGCGTAAGCGACAGTACTACATATATATTCAAATTATCGTAAAAAAACTATAGGATCCTCTGTCTTAGGATCAATGAATGTGACATTGTTAGAAATCCACGTTAGTAAAGAAGGATTTAGCTCAAAATGTGAATTATAAATAATTGGACAAGTAATACTAGATCACAACCAGTCTGTGTCAAACAATGCCCCTAGTGTTTGCATCATACTTCCTGTGTTTTGAAGCAAAGAAGAAATAAAGGAATGTTAGTAACTTAATATTTAAATTTCGTATCTATAATGCGTAAATTTCCTTATTATTCTATTATATGCAAAATTTAAAATCAATATAGTGAGTTGCCTCCCTAGCAACGACGCCAACGACTTGACTGCCTCTGGACGTGCCAACGCCCAAAGTAGAAATCTTGCATAAAAGATGTGAAAAGTGATATCTGGAAATATACGGGTCGGGTTGTAATATATTTGCAACGGAGTAGGTAAGTACTCCGAGGAACATACCCAAGAGAGGCGAGCACTAAATTAATTCTAATCTAAACATAAATAGATCTAATTAGTATTCGAATTATAGTACGAAGATTTAAAAGAATGATTTTGATAAACTATACAAAAATAATAAAAAAGGAAATAAAAGAAAATCGAGAAATCAAATAATTAAATATGTATCAAATCTAGGCATGGGTGATTAGCTCACTTTGGTCGTCATAATCAACTGTCATCTCAGGTTTTCTTGTTAAATGATATGCCATAAATCATTATATTATTTACATCCCTTTTTACATATAATTATAGTTTGTTTAATAGTAAGTCAAAGCATTTTAGTATATATTTAGGTTGTTATTCTTCAAGTAGTAATTTATGCTCTCTAGTAGTTTTTATTACGCTTTATATATCTAAATAAAGTTACATGGTCTTGTAGGTTAAGTCGAGAGCTAAAGATGTTTATTTGGGCCAAAACTGATGCCTAAGACACTGATGTCCCCAAAATTCCTGCACACTTTAACTAAGTTTTGGAGGAAAATTAGATGTATTTATCCTAATCGAATTCTAAGGATTTCAAGGATAATTTAAGCATTTTAATATTCCAAGTTGAGCTTATATAAAGGGCATTTGTAATAGCCCATTTTCAGTAGTGTCAAAAACAATAGTTTTAGGGCCACAAATCTGACAAGTTCGTAAATATTATTATTTAATATTTTCGATTCAAATATGGTTTTAAAATGGTTTTCGATATGGTAATTTATGTTATATGAATGATTAATTAAGTTCAAGTGATAAGACCTTAAGGTCAAGTGGTTTTAGAAAATAAGGTATTGGGACCTCGTTCCCATAAACCAAGCTATAAATATTTTTATAAATATTTACGAATTTTCATTTAGGTTGTACTAAAGTTTCGTTAAGAAATTTTAACGTTTCCATAGTTAATTAAGTAAAAAGGACTGAATCATAGAAGATGTAAAATTTGATCACTATTTGATTTAAGTGATTAAATGGCTTAATGAATAAAGGAAAAGGGACTTAAATGGTAATTAAACCATTTAATAATTTAGTGGACGGTTTTGGGCAACTAAAAGCATGAAATTTGGATGATTTTTAATGTGGACAAAATAGTAATTTTATAATTGAATTAAATTAAATAAAAATAAAAGCTATCATCGTCTTTTAATTTTTCTTCTTCACTGAATTGAAAAGGGAGAAGAATCAATTTTTAAGCTTTGAGTTTCGGCCATGGTTAAAGCTTTGCATGGTATGTCATTTTGGCCACATTTAACTTTTATGTTTTTGATATCGTTGCAACTAGGTTCAACTAGCTCGTACCTTCGATTTTGAAACTGTTAAAGATATTGAATGTTTTCATTGATGAATCTATGTGATTTTAGTTATTATATGATGAATTTGAAATGTTGGTTGATATTTCAAAGTATTTTGTTAAGTAATTTTGATGAACTTTCCAATTAGGGACTAAATTGTTGAAATAGTAAAAGTGCAAGGATTTATGTGAAAGTTTTATAAATATGGGTTGTATTGGAAGCTATGAACAATCTTTAAGCTTAAATTTGGGTAAAAATGGTTAACTTGCATGTTTTAGACTCAGAGACTAAATTGAATAAAAGTAAAATTTTAGGGTCAATTGTGTAAAAATGTCAAAAATGACTAAATTGCATAAAATAATTTTTTTTACTATCTAAATTAATAATATTGAATGAAAATATTAATTTAGATCAGGATCGAGTGGAAAATTTAGGACAATGGAAAAATTACCAAAAAGCCCCTATATTTTGACATTTCTACCATTTAGCCAAGTTCATATGAACTATTATCATTTAATGGTTGATTAAACTGAATTTTTAATGTATGGTTCTATTGAAAATGAATCAATATATATATGTTATTATGAAATTTATCCTGTAAGGAAACGATGGAAATTCAACGGTGTACGGTGACTATCAAGCCCCGTTTGAACCTTAAGAATATAGAGGATACAAATGACATGTCATTAGGGTTACCATGTTTCAAGAGTTGATTCTGAATGTCCTACCAGTGGCTAAATTTTGGTATTTTTGCGGATACTCGATAGCTTGTATATGTAACACTGTGTAGCTATTTTTTGACCGACAGCTTGTGTGAGCACACCTAGTTATAGCTCGTATGAGCATCTATGTAAAGGAAAAGGAAAAGGAATGGATTTGACCATATTTAACATACTTTGAGTGAGCTTCCCGTGTATCCAATATTATTCTAAGTGGTTCAACGGGCATGAAAAGGGATGAACCAGTAAGGGTTCTGATTTATTTCACTACAACAATTATGGAAAGGTACGATGCATCGATGATCAAAGTATGAACATTCATGATTGTGAAAAGTACAATTTAAGTGATGCTATGTTTATGTACCGTATCTTACCATGTAATGATATTACTAAGTTATGTGTTTAATCACTAGCTTATGGCTATGGTTAATGTTATGTTTATGTCTTATGTATTATGCAAATGAAATGGTAAGTGTTCAACATGAACCAAGACATGTATGTATGAAACTATTTGAAATGGTGATACATGGAAAACATTATATGTTTTGAAGGATGATAAATCCAATTGGATCATGCTCAAGTATAATGTTTATCTACGTTTAAGTTCACATGAATTATGTTCAAGTATGCTAAACTGTGTTGTTGTTGGTGCTTAGGCTTGTGCCAAGTTTATGACTGGATTATATCATGCTTAATCTTAATGAAATATATTGAAACAGTAAGTATTTAATTGGTAATGTGCTTATGTTCATGAAAAGGCGGTATAAATCAAAGTATGTGATTTCTTATGAAATTGTTTATCATGTAATTGATTCCAAAAGAGCTATGTTTAAATGCACTAGCTTGTAGTACTGGTTGATGTTATGCTTATATCTTGTGTGTTATGCATATGAAATAGGTGAGGAAAGGTAATGAAATGGTAAATTCATATTTGAAATGAAATTTGATGAAAATGGAATAATTAATTTGAAAGATGTACTTATGTAACACCCATAACCTGTATCCGTCGCCAGAACAGGGTTAGGGTGTTACAACTTATATGTGAGAAATTTACGTATGCTCTGGATGAATATACCTATATCAAAAATAAATACACTAAGTTGGGAGTTGGGAATGTCATTTAGGCTTATGATAAGCATTGGGAATGGAATGGAAAGTAATAAATTGAAAGGTGTATAACCTTATTGAAAGGTTGATGATTATATATTACATCCCATAAAATCCTATCATGTTATGAATGATAAATATATGCGACATTAATGACCTTACTTCTTTGTGAGTCAATGATCATATAGATTTATGAACCTTATGGTACTGGCATAGTTTTATGTTTATTGTATAAATTTTATTATTGAAATGGAATATTATGCTTAAAGTTTATACGGGCTTATTAAGCATACATTGCTTACGTAGTTATTTTCCTTTACTTTACAGATTATCGGAAGCTCGATCAGGGTAGAAGATTGTTGGAGATCCATCACACTATCCATCGATTTTTTGGTTATAATGGCATATATAGGTGGACTTATGTCTAATGTTTAGTTAATGATATTGGCATGTAATATTGCTTTGAAATTGTGAAACTTATGTTATTTTGATGCTTTGATGGTTGGTGTGATTTTGGCACTTTGATGCTTAATGGTTGGTGTTTATATAATCAAATTAATGCATGGTTTTATGGCCAAAGTGGTAAGTGTTGGCATGTTTGCAAAATGATCGTTTAAAGCATGCTTTGATATGGAATTTAGTCAAGTATGTTTGGTTGAATTATAACCATTTGGACACAAATTTAGGTATGTTTTATTGTTGTGATTAAGGTGCCTTTTGGCATATTGGTTGTATGGATAGATTCCATATTGAATTAGCCTTTGTACACCTCTAACCCGTATCCGTCACCGGAATAGTGTTACGAGACATTACTGACCAAAGCACATTTCAGAACAGTCATAATTCACATGCTATAAAACTTCACTATTCAAATCATATATGTACACTTATCATTTATGGCATTCGAATAATCTAAATATAAAATAACTTATTATTTTACAAATTACATGCACATACTTTAAAACATGCAAACATACAACATTTCATTTCATATAACTAACATATGCCATTATGTCTATTTCATCTGTCAAATATTAACGTTCCATTTATTTATTCAATACATAAGTTTATTAAAATAAATAAATCATTTCACACCAACTAATATTTAAACTCATACACAACCTTAAAGTATTCAATTACCAAATCAAATTACATATATATCTAACTTTTCATCTCACTACTTATTCGACTAACTAATTAACCTATCATTATAACATTTGTTTACCTAACTACAACAATTGCATAACATGGATACATATATAATATTCTACCTAACATATGCCGAATATATCATCAACTTAACCAATTAAACTACCCAAATAAACTGACCAAAACATTCAAGTAGTATACTCATTATTTGTCTTAACCATTCGTACCTAATTAGTCAACCACCACCCAATTAATTGAATACATATTCGATCATTGATGACAACATTCAAGACATAATATAATTATATAATTTTACTATATACCAAATCACATACATATCAATATGAATCCGAAACCTTAGCCAAATATACATATACACATTATTTATCATTTCTAAACCAAAATATCCAAGTAAACATGCCATTTGAAACCGACACAAAAACCACATTCATTAATCAAATTTTCATAGCCTACTTTAGTCCACAATATTCAATACCACAATTATAACATTAACATATATAAGTAAACACTTAATGACATGATTTAAACACACTTGCCGAATCACAAATAGCTTATAACCATCACCTATATTTCAAGTTATGCATCTCAATGATAAATCATTAACAATCCATAACCTAAACACATTCAACAACCACATATATCAAACTTTCCAAACGAACTAATCATAAATCATATATAATTACTCTGTGCCAGAACATTTATATATATCAAGCATATCATACACTTATACTATGAAACATAATTTCCAACATGAACTTATAACACATCACAACCAAAAATGCATAAACATAAGCATCATTTCAAGCCATTTTCGCATGGCTCATATATTTACAATCTCAAAACCAACCAAAACTAATATATCAAACCTATACATGCCATATGTTCAAAGTTTCAAACTTATAAAATACCGAAATAATGATCGATAGTGTGGCAGACTTCCTTAACGATCCACGAGCCGTAACTAGCTCCCCAATCTAGAAAACAGAGGCAAACATACACACACAGTAAGCTATCATAGCTTAGTAAGTCATAAGGAAATAAATAACTCAATGACATAATTAACTCAATTTAATCAAACCAATTTATAATAACATAATCACATTTAATCTCAAGCTTAAAGTTTCATATACAACATATACTTTCATATATAAATTTTACCTTGGCCGAATATACATATATCTATTTTCAAAGTATTATTCAATTTCAAAGCCATAATATTATTTTATAACCGAATGTCAACACAATCATATGCAAATACTAATGAATCCAACTTTAATATCACATACTTATTCATAACATGTGGTCGAATATAATTCATTAATACACATATATTTACATTAGCATCATGTTTAATTTGCATCATATATCAAATAACCAACTTACCTTATTTTCAAATAGATAATCAAATATCACATACCTGATCACTTTAGCTCGATTTACACATTCGATCACAACTTATCATTGCCCGTTGAACCATTTAGAATTGAATAGGATACTCGAATAATCACACATATCGTACAATGCCAACATCCCAAACGTTGTCTTACATGCCATCACATATCGATGCCAACTTCTCAGACGTGGTCATACATGAGAACACATATCGGAAATCCTATTCATGACATATGTATCCTAGCTATTCCTAAGGATCGTAGGGGGTTTTCAGACGTCGTAACTCGATTGAATTGAACTCGTACACATAGCTTTCAAACATATTCACATTCGGCTACCATATATAGTTTTTCACATAATTCATTACAGCATATAAAACTCATATTTATTTGAAATTAACAACATCTATTTGCTTATAAACTTACCTCGGACAACAATAATCGAAACGGGACGACTAATCAACAACTTTGGTTTTCCCCCGATTCAAATCTGATTTCTTTGGTTCTTGATCTAAACATATTCAAATAAACTCATTCAAACATAATTTCATTCAATTTAGTCCAAAAAACATAAATGGGAAAATTACCATTTTACCCTTAACATTACACACTTTTTACAATTTAGTCCAAATTGCATAAAACACAAAACATGCAAAATTTGCACACACCATGCTTAGGCTGAATGTTACCCATGTTCATACAAGTCCATACATTTCATTTATTTTACATTTTAGTCCCTCAATTTATTATTTTTGCAATTTAGCCCTAATTACTCAAAATTATCAAAAATTCCAATACAAAACATATTAATCCAAAGCATATCTTTCATAATTCATCAACTAACATCACAAAGCTCAATTATTCATCAATGGAGTTACTCCAAATATTCATCAAAATTAGAAATTCAAACATGGGCTTTGTACATTATACTGTAACGATCTCAAAAACGTAAAAATTATCAAAAACCAAGCTAGTTACATACCTTAATCAAGCTAAAATTTGGTCGAACCCTTAAAGGCTTTATTTTTCTTTCTTTATTTTTTATATTCATTCAACCAAAAATATGACCACTTATGGCTTTTAATTTTATGTTTTATTATAACATATATTATTTAGTATTTTACAAATTTAACCTTTATAATAAAATATAAAACCATTATAATATAAGGTCACTACCGTCCAATACATGCTATCATGGATGAATTGCAACTTAAACACTTCAAATTATAAAGACAATCACAATTCGGCCCTTACACATTAAACCATCAAATTTTCATTTTAAGCGATTAAGCCCTTTTATTAAATCGAGCACTCAAATGACAAAATTAAAGCACAAAAATTTCACAGATATTAGTTCACACATGATAAACACAGAAAATAATTTTAAAATATTTTTCTAACTTGGATTCGTGGTCCCAAAACCACCGTTCCGAATAGGGTCTAAATCGGGCTATTACAGCCTTATTGTGCATACTTCAAGTATGTTTGAAAGCTTGATTGTATGTGCAAATATCTTGTAGGTGTGAGCTTGAAATAGGTGAAAGGAATTGCTTGAAATTGGCCTATTTTTTTGTCCACACGGCCTAAGACACGATTTTGTGTCTCAGTCGTGTATGACACACGGCTATGCGACACAGTCATGTGTCCCCTGTAGGTTTTAAAGGTTGTATTTTGAAAGTTGCACAGCCTAGCACACGGCTTGGGACACGGGCGTGTGGCTTGGCCATATTACCCAAGTCAGAGAGTTATACAGGCAAGGACTAGGGCTGGGACATGGCCACATGTCCCTACTTCGAACGTCCACACGGACCTGTGTCTCAACAGTGTGAGTCACACGGCCGTGTGACCCATGCAGTGTAAATTTTCTAACTTTTTCCTTAATGTTTCAAATGTTTCAGATTTAGTCTCGAACTATTTCAAAGTGTTTCTAGAGCCTTAAAGGCTCGATTAAGGGACGATATACATATGTACGAATGGACGATATGCATGTGTACGAATGGACTCTGTTATGTTCAATGAAATGATTGGAAATGTATGTTTTTATTTGATGGTAATGCTCTATAACCCTATTTCGGTGAAAGATACAAGTTACGGGTGTTATACAATGTTAGCATTTTGATTCTTAGGTTTTTCTTTCATTCTTATTTTTTACTTAGGTTATTTTATGTTCTTGTAATCAAAAGATCCTATTCTGAAGTGAGACTTCCGTAAGGGGAAATTGTTTCGAAACCATGCTTTCATCGATGAATCCATGAGCATATCTTTCCCTTATTCTCTTCTTTATATTTCTTTCTTTAACATTGTTAGATGAATGTTTGTGTAAAGATTAGAATCAATTTTTGCTTTCTACATATTTGCATGTTTTAATTGCTTTAACTTAATTAATTGCTTGAATGATAAAGTTTCTTAGAGGATTAGCTGTTTAGGAAAGGAAGACAATGAAACAAACCCTAGGCTTGACAACCCTAGAAAGTCATTTAGGTGGGAATTAACCCAAAATTGGCATGGCCTATCCATGAATGCCTTAATCCCGAATTGGTCTGGACTGTAAGGTTGGAAGATAAGTAGTTCTTCCTGACTCGTTATTCTAGTGGAAGATAGAAAAATCTTGCTAGGGTATCGACTAGTTGATTGATTAGAACTTTACTTTAATAATTAATTATGTAAAATAATTGGATCTAGGCTAACAGAAACTCACATAGCCAAATCAAGGAATAAGAAAAATCAATATAGGAACCTAGAAGTAGATTTAGGTTTAATTCAATTTATTTAGTTTCTTGGTTAACACTACTAATTCGTGGCTTGACTAGATTTGTAATTATTTCCCGTAATTGGCTTGATAACAGCTTTCTCCATACTACAATCCCTTGGGTACAATCCTCGGAATACTTACCAAGTGTTTTGTTGTAAACAAATTATATTACAACCTGACCTATATACTTGCAAACATCACCTCAAATCTATATCTTTAGTTACAGTATTCACACTCTGGACATTTGTACATCTGGAGGCGGTCATTCAATAAACTAGTCAATACCCCACAGGATCTTTCGATTCTTCCACTGAAATACTGAGTCGGCAAGAACTATTTATCTTTCAACCTCACGGTCTAGACTGATTCAGGGTTAAGGTGTTCACGGATAGGCCATACCAAATTTGGGTTAATTCCTACCTTGATGACTTTCTAGGGTTTTCAGGCCTAGGGTTTAGATTTTTCCTTTCCTGAGCAACTGATCCATTAAGATCCTACAAAAAAATAAATTATTCATAACTCCACTCGCTAGTCCCCCATAGGAGGATTGGATCCAAAAAACAATATAAACTTGATGGACAAAATGAACATAAAGAACAATTCAAGAATAGAGTTTAGAATAAGCCTGACTTGTATTAAAATTAAGCACAAAATCCTCACAGAGTTTGGCAATAATTCTAGAATATGATTTCTCTGAAAAAGTAAATAACAAGAATAAAAATAAAATCTAAAACCTAAGAAAAGAGAGAAACTAAAGACATAATCTAAAGAAAAAAAAATCTACAATTTGAAAGGTATATCTAACATGTGCTAAATGAGCCTATTTATAGACTTTAGGGTGGTTTTCGTCCTTAACCCTAGGTTTGTTGTTGTCCTCGTGCTTAATGTTTGATTGTGTGGACCAAAACGCCCCTACCTTGTAATTTTTTCTATACAAAGGCGATGTCGTGACATACTAGCTCTTGTTTCGCGACATCAATGGCAGTATGCTCAACTTCAGGGTGTCTTTAAGGGTATGTCTCAACATCCTCAGGCTGTTTCGTGACATTGAAGGTATTCTTGGAATTCTTCTATTTTAGTCCTTATGTTGCAACATCTAATGCTTCGTGTTGCAACCTAGCGACCGGTTTCGAGTTCATACGCTTTCTAATGGTCTCCTGCACACTCCCAAAGTATATTAGCTCACCCTTAGGCCTTATTCGGCCCCTAAAGACAATAAAAGACTCAAATTACACATTTTATTAAACTTAACTAAACTTATGGAAATGAAATTAAAACTTAACTAAAAAACTTATGTTCAAGCCCCTAAAGTTCAAAAACTAGTTTACTCTACTGCACCAAGTTACGATAGATCAACGAGTAAGGGTCACGAAGCGGGAGAATATGGAACAATACGATGTGCCAAACTATTTTGATGCTTCCTATTCTTGAATCACATACCTGTTTTAAGCTTCAGAGCGTTACAACCCGAAAAGTCCTATGCGATCTAGGTAGACCTATTTATGAATTGACATCATATTAAACAATTGCATTTTCTACTATTTGTATTCTTCTAGGATAATCAAATTACCTGTATGATTTATTGATGGACTCATACATTTGAAAACCATAATGGTTGTATACCTTGTAATATATTGAACTTAGGTGTTTGATATCAAAAGTGGTAAGTCAGTTAGTTATATATCATGTCAAAATTATGTGTAAATATGAAATGTCTAGTTATCTACTCCGAAACCAACATTTTTACTATACTTGCTCAAGGGTTGTCTTTTAATTGGTTGTTTTTGTTGCTTTGTTTGAGGACAAGCAATGACTTAAGTATGGGATAATTTGATTTGTTGTAATACGATGTCAAATGGAACTAGTTTTCACACTTGAGGAGCTTGTATACAAGCATTTTCATTATGCTTTAGCTTAAATTCAATAAAAAGTGTATTTTGAGTCTTTTATTGACCTTAGGGGCTGTAACACCCCAAACCCGGTCAAAAAGTTATGACCGAATCTGGCGGTGTCACATGATAGTGATTTTCGTAAAATAAAATTGTGTTTTAAAAACCCTATTCTGTTTTAACCCTCTTTGTAATCTTAGCTAGTATTTAGGGTGTCTTGTTCAGTTTTAAAACCCAAGTTGTTTTAGCAAAATGTTTAATCAATTAAATTGTAGTTATCTTTTTAAAATGTTGTTGTTTGCGGAAGCTTTTTGAAATAGGATGCGTACTTGTGGTGTTTTGAAAATCATTTATCATTTTGAAAACTCGTGTCCTATTACTACCAGATATGAATCATAATAAACAAACCCCAAATTAAAAGTTAAAAATTAAAGAGGCCTTATTACATAACCAAATACCCTAATTAAATTATAAAGTAAAATTTAATAAAAAGTCCATGCAGTTGTGTGGCCACCTTTGAGTCCCTCACAGCACCGACCCGCCTAAGGACTACCTGCGCAGAAAATAGAAAAGTGAGTTTATGAAAACTCTGTGTGTAATCCCTTAATAACAGTCCATCATACAGTAGGCATTCATAGTCTGGGCCTAAGCCCGCTTCAGTAACAGTTTAATCTCAGATAGGGCCTTAGCCCATTACAATTTCAGAATCAGTGTGGGTCTTAGCCCAATTCAGTAGCGGTCACAGTACAGATATGCAAACAAAAATCCTAGCCAGCTAGCCTCTACACACCACTCTGTCCAACCCTACACACCATGTGGGGATAAAATCAACCCACCCATCCTTACACACCAAAAATAGCACTAATGGCGGCACTAAACAAAAATTGCAGCAGAGCTGCCAGAACAGTACACTTCCTCCAATCATAGTAACCCAACCCCATGCATTACATCATAATACCCTACATGTATGCAACATATATAAAATGGCATGCCCAATACAGTCATACATAACATAGGGGCATATCTGTCATTTTATCTCATAAGGGCAAAATAGTCATTTCATCAAATTGGGGTCTAGATATACTTACCGACCCAACAGTAGGTCCACAGTCATCTCGGGTGACCCTGCGACCTTAACAGTCAATCAGTGAAAATAGGCCCAAGGCCAGCAATGCGGCCCATGTGGGCTCACATGCTCGTGTGGCCCACGAAACCAAAAAATGGCCTTGGCCGTGTGGACTACACAGCCTGGCCCAATAATCACCACACGTCAATGTGTTTTACCCATGTGGCACCCACGAGTCTATGGGGACCACACGGCCCATTTCGGCCCAATGTGGCCCAAAACGGCCTAATCCTATGAAATCGCTCGTAGTGGACTCTACGATCGAACGCCCATATTTTACGAGTTTGGACTACCATACGAGCGAGCGTACGCTCGTGTAGCGTCAATGGTCATACTTTTTCAGCTTTTGCCGATCTACGTTTAAAGCAGTGTGGTTACACACCTGTTTGTGAAAAGTGCGCAAATCTCCACGGGCACCAAACCTAGATTCAATCATGACGTAATGTTAGTCCTTTAATCATTAAAGTTAACACCCTTTTAATAGCACATATTCCCCAAAATGGCAATTGTTACCTACCTTGAATAAGCAAAAACGGTTTATCCCAGTTAAACCACTGATCAAAGTTGCCTTCCAAAACCTTGGAAAATCTGCATTGCATCCCAATCTTGTTAACTATTACCATGAACGTAAATAACTAGAACCAAGTGAACAACGACTTACCACCACGTAGAACCAAGAATGGTTGATATAAATAATCGGCCTACAAAGGTACACTCTAAAATCAGGACACAAGATGAAACAGTCACACCCTTGTCAGAAATGGCAGATAAAAGATGGTGTTAGAGAGAAAGCTTATTGCGACAGAGAAAAAGAGGAAAAAGAACAACAGTGAACCCCAACAGAGATGGCGGCAATAGCAAAGTCTGGCTATAAGCCTAGGATTCGATAGCCCAAAAGAAAAACCAAGTTACCTTAATCGAGTGCAGAGCGATTCGGTTTCAAAAGAAGAAGACAGATGACTAGTAATGAGAAAACTAAAAGAGTAGAGAGGGAGGGGAGGCAAGGGATATTCAGCCAATGTACAAAAAGAGAGAGCAACAGTTGAGAGATGGAAAAAGAGCAGAGAAGGAATCAGAAGGTATTCGGTCAAACAACAAATCAAATGAAGGAGGGAGAAGGTGGAGGAGTTCGGTCAAGAAAAGGAACCGAAAGAAGAAACTTGTCAAACTCCAAAGATTTTATGCCAAAATCGGCCCCAAGAAAAGAAATACCAAAAGAACCCGATAAAAGAAAAACAAAGTAACATGAGAGACAAAATTCGGCATCAAGGGAGAAAAGAACCAAAAAGAATAACCAAAATTACAGTGATTGCTCAAAACTAAAATTTGCAAGGAGTGAGAGTCCCAATTTGGCACACCCAATTCCACACCCTTCAAAACTCCTAAAATCTTTCCCCATAGCACTCCTAAAGATCATTCAACTTTATCCCACCTAACCACATCCCTACCAACCGAAATTCCCTCCAACAAGCTCCCAGAATTCGGCCACCACTCCCCACTCCTCAAACACCCCAATTTTAGTGCAACTACAACACCTCCTCAGCGTCAGTAGCAAAATAAAATACCCTTTTGTGCCGCCAAGCCTCGAACCTAAGCTCCCCTGGAACACTACACATGCCTTTATCCCCTAGATCAGTAGGCTTTTTATGACACAAAATACCCATATTTATTTAAGAAGCCTACTAACTAGAAACAGGGTTAATTCAAGTAAAAACAAAATTGTGTACAAGCCAAGGCTTGAACTCAAGACTTCTCCAACACTCCTCAGGACACTCAACCACTGAATCAGACATGTATTTATGCAACACAACACACAAAAATAAATACTTAGATTTTGGGGCATTACAGGGCTCGAATAAGGCCTAAAGGTGAGCTAACGTACTTCGTGAGTGTGCAAGAAACCGTTCAAGGGTGTACAAACTCAATATTGACTGTTGAGTTGCAACACGGGAAGTTTGATGTCGCAACATAGGAAGCAGAATGCAAGAATCTTGAGATTGTCTTCGGTGTCATGATATAGCAATAGGATGTCGCAACATACCTCTAAAGCTACTCTGAACATAAGCATACTACCTTCGATGTCGCGACAAATACAATAGGGTGTCGTGACATTAGTCCTATACGAGAAATACTTATGAGCCAAAGGCGTTTTGGTTTGTACAATCAAAAGTTAAACATGAGAGCGTCAGCTGACATAGGGTTAAGGACGACGACAACCTTAACTTTATAAATAGGCTCGTAAACACTTGCTAATGTACAACTTTTGATATTCTTAAGTTTTCTTTATAATCTTAGTTTTAGTTTTTTTTTTCCTTTCTTTTAGGCTTTAGTTTTAGTTTTAGGTTTATTTTCCTTTCTGAAGAAGCTGCTTTGTAGACTCGAAACAAATCTTGTGGATTCTGCGCTTACAATCAATCAAATATAATTCAGGAATCTCTAAACCTTTCTCTTGATTTAATCTTTATCATATTTTATTTGTCAAGATAATTATTTTCATGAGATCCATGAGGAACTAATCTTTTTATTGGAGATTAATGAATGGAGGTGTGATTAATTGATTACTATATAGGGCTTTCTTAGCGGATAAGCTGTTTGGGAGAGGAAGAACTTAAAGCCTAGGCTTGATGACCCTAGGAATTCATTTAGGTGGGAATTAACCCAAAATTGGTATGGTCTATCCGTGAACACCTTATCCCCAAATCGGTATGGACTGTAAGGTTGAGAGATAAGTAGTTCTTGTCGGCTCATTAGTTTAGTGGAAGATCGAGAAATCCTGCTAGGTTAATGATTAGTTGATTGAGTAGAAACCCGAAATAGAAATTAGTTATAACCACCAAAGTAAGCTAATCACTCATAGCTAGATTTGATATAACTTACAAATTAGTCTTCAAAAATTTCTTTATTTATGCTATTTTAGTTATTAAATTATAAAAACCCAAAAATCTTTCATTTATGTTTTATCGGCTTATGATTTATTTAAAATACTAACTAGATCTATTTGTGTTTAGGCTAGGATTGATTTAGTGTTCACTTCCCTTGGGTACGATCTTTAGAGAACTTGTCTACTTCGTTGTAACTATATTATAACCTGACTTGTATACTTACAGACACTGCTTTATTCTATATCTTTTGTGCAGCATTCTCACTTTGGACGTTAGTACATCCAAAAGCGATCATGGGGCAATTGTTAAAACCCTAACCTAACAATGACACTTGGTAAAGCATGAGATGGCATAGTAATGATATTTCATTGGATACAACTCATGAGCAACCTTCACTAGATACCCTTTGTGATGTCCCTCTACAAATCTCACTCGAGCCATCTTGGAGCCATCCTAGATACCATCAGCTCAGACCCTCTATAGGGACCACTAAAGGATCATTGCGCATAACAACCTCATACAACCTTGGTAAGTAGAATGTCAGAGTAGGACCACATAATACTACATATAGAGGTAATTCTCCTTTAATGGCCCTATCACTTAGTTAACCATACGGACATATCTACCCTCTGTTTTCTCGACTACATGGCACTATTAGACAAGGGGCACCCACCAATATATACACAGAGTATGAGAGATTGATGATCCCCTTTTTCTCTAAGAAAATCCAAAGTATTTCCCCCATTTATCTCTTTTCTCCCTTCTCCTTTTCTCTTTTAATCTCCTACTCCTATTTCAGCTCTTCGCCTATCACAAGTAAACCGACCCTTAATTTGGAACACCCCTTACCCGTATTCATTTCCAGAATAGAGTTATGGAGCATTGCCAAACTTATAACACAATTAAACATACATTTCTCATACATTTTCAAATTTCAAATAAACATCATTCAAACTCAACCACATTGTCCCTAATACGAGCCTACGAGGCCCTAAATGTGCTTTAAGAGTAGTCCGATACTAAACCAATAACTCAAGAAATTTTTGAAATACTTAGAAAATTTTCCAAAATATAGGGGACACACACCCGTGTGGTCCAGTTGTGTGTCTCACACGACCAAAAACACGTCTGTGTCACAGGCCATTTGGACATTCGAAATGGAAGCACATGCCCATGTTCTAGCCCGTGTCCTACCCAGTGTAACTCTCTGAATTGCGTCACACGGCCAATACACGCACCCGTATTGCTAGCCTATGTGCCCTAAAAATGGCCATACACGCCAATGTGCCAGACCGTGTGCTAGGCCGTGCTAAACGTATAGGGTATACTGACTTATGCCATACGGCCATGTCACATGCCCGTGTGTTAGGCCGTATGAAGCATACTGACTTGATTTCAATTTCAACACCAGGGGACACATGTCTGTGTAACATAACCGTGAGTCACTCATAGCTGAGACACACGTCCATATCTCTGCCCTATGTGGACAAAAATTGGCTATTTACCAGGCCATTTTGCCACCCAATTTCCATGTACCTATACCAAACTCAAATGGCACAAAACATAGCATATAATAGGCATTCAATCAACCTCAAACAAGTATAATTCAACCCATTTCAATACAAATCAATTCAAAACAAACCAATACAACAATATACCATTCAATTTCATACCAAAATTCCTAATCTCTAATCATCAGTATGAACACTTCCAACTTTGCATCATTTAGCCTAATCTCATAAACATAATAAGTTCATTTCTCAACCATTTAGTACCCCTATTTTACCAAATATCAACTAACATCAAATATCCATATTCAAGCACATAATAAGAGCCATATGCACAAATATATACATAACCAAACCAACCAAGTTAAGCCAACTTTCATGGCTATATACAAAACCAAAATCTTAATATTTACAAGCCATTTCAAATGACTAAATTCATTAACAACACATATACCAAAATGACCAAACTCCTATACATGCTATATACTCAAAATACTTAAGTTCAAAAGTACCAAAGTGATAGTAGGATAGTGTGATAAAGTCTCCGACGATTCCCGAATCTGAGCTAGCTTTGAAATCACTATAAAACACGAAAAAATAAACAAAGTAAGCTATAAAGCTTAGTAAGCTCGTATGAATTAATAAACAAACTCACCATTTATTCACAATTAAATAATATAAACATAATATGCTACAAAACATTCAAATCAAAATGTTAACTTGTATTCAATCACAAATATAGCCATTAACTTATAACTTTCATAAATTCGATGCTCACATTGTTTCTGTACATGCCTGTACGATTACGTATGTATTTCTCACTAATTTGTATCTTCAATATACCCATTGAACCAGTTGGAATAATACAGAATACTCAGGAATCTCGCACCCTAAGTACCAAAATATATATAGCCGAAGCTATCTGAATATCATATCTCAATAATGCGCACTCTCGAGCTATCAACGGGTCTGCTCAAACAAGCTGACGGTCATGACATAGCTACGCGGTGCTACTCGCACAAGCTGACGAGAATCCACAACACATGCTGGATAACTCAGCCACAAGTAGGACGTACGAACCAACACCCAAAATAATAATAACCCCTAATGACATGTCATTCGTATCCTAATCTATTATTAAGGTTCAACCGGGATTTCCAATGCCGAATCTTCATCGAATAGGTCAGTAAGGTCGTATTTACAATTTATGCAATATCAAAGCATTAAAAACACAATTATAACAAAGGTTATAACATACGAACTTAGATCGGATGCAAAAACGGTAAAACGAGTCGATTAATCCAAAACCTTGTTCTTTCCCTGATCTAATTCCGTATTTTACTTTTCTTGATCTATATAATATCAAATTTAGCTTATAAAATAATCTCTCTATTCAATTTAGTCCAAAATATACTTTAAAGCCACTTTACACTTTTGCCCTAATATTTTATATTTTTACAATTTAGTCTTTATTTCATAAAATCACAAATTCATGCAATTCAACCGAAACCCATGCTAGACGAATTTCAATGAGGTCCCTAACAACCCATATTTTTCATTTATTTCACAATTTAACCACCAAATTTTAACATTTCACAAATTAATCCTTAATTGAACATTTTACTAAAATCACTTAACAAATGTTATTTATCTAACAACAAGCATGCATTTTCTAACATTAAACATCAAAACACTCATATATTCATCAATGGAAAAACCTTCAAAATTTAAAAATTTTGCAAAATAGTCCCTGGGTTACCTAGACTAAGTTGCAACAATCTCAAAAACATAGAAATCATTAAAAACGGGACAAAAATCCTAATTGCATGGATTTAAAATGGTTGAATGAAGAACCCTAATATCTTGTTTTTATTCTTAAATTTTTGTGGACAGGTGGTATGAGGAAGATGATAGTAATTTTTGTTTTATTAAAACTAACCTTTAATTATTAAATACCAAAATTAACATTTTAATTAAACAAGAAAATTCACTTAAAAGATGTCCAAAAATGTCCGCTTAAACAACCAATGGTCTAATTACCACATAAGGACCTCCACTATTTAATTTCATGGCCATTTAATACCTTTAGCTATTAGAACACTACTTTTGCACTTTATGCGATTTAGTCCTTTTTATCAAATTAAACATTCAAACAATAAAATTTCTTAACGAAAATTCCACACAAACATACTATCATACTGTAGATATTAAACTAATAATAAAATAATTATTTTGACTTCAGATTTGTGGTCTCGAAACCACTATTTTGATTTGACTAAAAAAGGGTTGTTACACAATTTACCACCACCTTCTTCTCCTACTTATCTCCTTTTTGTTTAGCACTTGTATCAACAATAGTCATATAAGATCCAATATGAATTTGAGTAAGCAATTCAGACTTAACAAATGATATATTGAGAGAGAATATTCAATATTCAAGTAAATAAAAAAATGAATAATTAAGAAGTTAAACAATGAAAAATATAATACTTATATACGTTTCTCCCCAATATAACCACGTTTCCTATTGCCTTTCTTAGTTGAATGTAAGGGTGAACAAAACTTGATTCGACTTGAAAAACTAGCAAAAAGTTCGAATTTCAAGTTAAATGAATTGAGTTATTCAAGTTAACTCAATTTTTTTTCGAATCAAGTTGAGTTTTCAAATTCGAATAACTCGAATAATTAGAATAAATCAAACATCAAACTATAATATTTTACATTTTTACCCCAAACCCCCAAACATTTGTACTTTTCCTCTAAAACTTTTACACCCCTCCCATCCCACCCCACCCCACCCTCATTTACCCCAAACCCATTTACCCCTATTTTACTCCCCCATTTATTTTCCCCCTAAATTTTACTCCCCCAAAAACCTTCAAAACTTTTTATTTTCCCCGAAAACTTTTACTCCCCTCCCATCCTACCCCTATCTACCCCAAATCCATTTCCCCCCATTTTACCCCTCCATTTAATTTCCTCCAAAATTTTAATCCCCAAAAACCCTCAAAACTTTTTTCTTTTCCCCCAAAACTTTTACTCCCTCCCACTTTCCCCCTAAAACTTTTATTCCCCTCCCATCCCACCTCTCATCTACCCCAAACCCATTCCCCCCCCCCCTCAAATTTTCTTTTTGAATATTTTTCCACCAAAATTTTACTCCCCCATTTAATTTCTGACAAAATTTTACCCCCTCCAAAACCCCCAAAACTTTTTATTTTCTCCAAAAACTTTTACTTCTCACTCTTTACCCCCAAATAAAAAATCAAAATCATTCAAAAAAAATCCCTAAACCTAAATAGTAATAATTTTATTTATATCTACTATTCATATTATAAAATTTAATTTCACATTTTTTACTATTTATATTATTGAATTTTTAATCATATTGAATCTTTATATTAAAATTGAATTATTAATAATGCTATAAAATATTCGTGTTAAAATTTTATGTTGGTATCAATTTCACATTTTATCTTTAAAATAAATTTCATTAAAAATCACATTTTTACATTTAATATATTTTTTAATTTCAAAATATATAGTGACAAGAATCAGAAGATAATTGACGTAACTAGCAAGCAAAAAAGCTAACCCAAATATAAAAGATTAATAAATAAATTATGAAGTGATGAAAATTAATAATAAGTTTGATTACGGTGGGTAACAGTGGTTACAAGAACCCAAAGTTATTTTTTGAAATTTAACTTGAACAAATATATTCGATTAGATTCGATTCAAATTCCATCTCACTCAATTCGATTCGAGAAAATTTCAAATTGAGTTAGAATGATAAAATAGGATTTGTCAACTTAATTAACACGATATTTTTTCCTTCGATTCAACCGAACACTCGCCTCTAATTGAATGTGCAACATTGCAAATGGAATTTATTTGTGGAAGAAAATCCATTCTTGTTATTGAGCATCAACAAAGTTGTTGAAGCTCCAACTACTTTTTCTTCGAAGGTTATAACAAACTTCAATGATGGATCCACCCCTTTTAAGTACTCATTGTCTTTTGCATTTTGCATCATCATAAAACTTTTTCTCCATCAACAACATCAAAATTAAAAAAACAAGATATTCATCCATAATTCAATAAAATCTAAAATTTGATCATTTATTTTGAAATTACTATTTTTAAAATTATAAAAATATATAATATTATTTAAAAAAATCACTTCTAAAATGAACCTAGACAAATGCTAGTCAAGAGTCAAATGAACTTGGACGCCCTTTTTTTGAATTTTCAATTAAATTTTATGATTTTTTTAAATATTTGTTGACGTGAAAAATGCCACATCAACAATAATTACACATGGCATGCCATGTGTCAATGTCTTGTGTCATTATTTGCCATGTCAACAAAATATAACAGTCAACACAATCAACCTTTTTCTTTTGGTACAAATAAAAATCGAACCTAAACTATTCCTGGAGAAAGTGAACACCTGACCGCCTTTCTCCGTCCTATCGAACGAAGAGAGAAAAATCAACAGTCCTACTAAAACAACTATTGCAACTTACTACAAGCATGACAGGTCAGTTGTAATATTTGTAGTGTTACAATGGAACACTAAAGTATTCTGAGGACTGAAACTAAGAAAGTCTGATGTTTGAACAATTTCTAAAAAACAAGCGTGTGAAATAAAGAGTCTAACCAAATAATCGCAGAAGATTGTATTATATCAAACCATAAATCAAGACGACTAAACTACTAGCAAGCTACTAAAGGCTAAATTGTAAAATGTGCATGATGATCACTAAACTAACTATAAATACGAATAAGGCAAGTGCACCTATCGAACAATAGTATAGTCATAGTGAGTAGAGAATATCGTATCCACGAGGACTAAAAGTACTAGTAATTACTGTTTTTCTATTATTTAATTGATAAATTGAAGTGATTGTTATTAATCTAAAATTACTAATCTAATTTAACTACGAATGTAATAGAGAATGAAATGGGAAAATAATAGAAGATAACCAAAGAGAAAGATAATACCTAGGAAAGAATCAAGATAACCAAAGAGAAAGATAATACCTAGGAAAGAATCCACCTAGACTTCACCTATTATTCTGAATTTGAATTAAACGATTTATTCACTTCTGTCTTGATCCATAGAAATCCCTAAATTATGTTAATATCTCTTTCGGGAGTAAGAACAATTGACTCTAGGTTTGTTCATTGAAATCTCTTTCTAATTAAAACCCCTATTGTCACATTAACTCGATCTATAGATTCCCCTATTAGATTTTACTCTAATCTGATAGATTTATTTCGTCTTATTTCTAGGATTGCATGCAACTTCACTCAATTATGCAAGATCTAATCCTAACCAGGGATTTTTGCTCCACTGGAATAAGCACATTAAACATGAATTAATATCCTGAAAATATTAAAACACGAAATAAGCATACATAATTGAGAACAAGAATCAAGTATTTATCATGTAAATTAGAACTCAAATAATAAGATTCATCATAGGTTTCATCTTCCTTAGGTATCTAGGGAATTTAGTTCATAATCTGGAATGAAAACATCTCAAAATTAGGATAACAACAAGACATAAAGAAACACAATAAAACTTAGAAGGAAATTAAATGGAGATCTTCAATCTTGAAGGAGATCAACTTCCGAGTTGATTCTGATGGCGTTCTTCAAGTCTTTTCTTTGATCTTCTTTGAGTGCCTCCTCATATTCTAACAGCTCAGAAAGCCTAAAAATTGGGTTTTTCTGTGTATTTGGGAAGCAGGGTGTGATATCGACACAGGCTGGCACATGGGCTTATGGCCAGCCTGTGTAAAAATGCCTAGGCCGTGTGGATCTTGGAAATAGCTCTATTTGTCCAATTTTTTCTCGTTTTTCACTCATTTCGCTCCCAAATGCTCTCCTAAGTATATAAACATGAATTTAAACGATTAGGAGCATCAAATTCACTAATTTACATAATAAATCATCCAAAAACACATCAAGAATGGGATTAAAAATATGTTACTTTTATAGCTTATCAAATATCCCAACACTTAAGCGTTTGCTAGTCCTTAAACAAAATCCTCAGCTGACAATTAAAATTAATTTTTTTCTCAACTTATAATTCTCATCAATAATGTTTTGAAATAATTCACAAATAATCATACATTGATAATTCAACTAAAAGAGCACTAAGGATTCAAACAATCCAAGTCGAACATTTTTAAAGCATAGGTATTTCTTTTTATCTAGGTAATTACCTTTAATTCAAAATCGACAAGAATTGACATCCTTACTAAAGATTCACTCAAATCACTCGAAGTGTTTAAGGTTCAGGAATAAGCACTTAATAGTCAAACATGAAAAGCCATTACCATAGGCTTGCATGAAAATCAAATCACAACCACTATAAAATGATATGATACACAAATCAAAAGGTCTTTAAGAGGTTGTAATGGGGATTAGGTTAAGGGTGTAGAGAAAGACTAAAAAAGTTAGTTAAAATCGAGATCGAAATGATAAATTACCAAACTAGAAAAATAGACAAATGTTGAATTAAAAGCAAGTGAATAAATTAAGAACTATTCAAGAATAAGAAAGTGAGCTGCTTCTTAAAATATTAATTTAACTGTTCAAGCTCAAGCATAGAACTAAATAATAATCATTTCTTTATTTTTTTCAACAATAAGAAATAATTCAACAAATCAAACGAAAGAGCACAATTAGGCAACTAACCAAATCAAATCTCGACAAAAAAAAGGGAATCAAAAAAAAGGGAACAATTTTCAACGAACAAAAAAATGAGTTATGGGTTAAAATTAATGGGTAAATTAAGAAACGGTGTGTTAGACTCAACGGGGTTCACTAACAGTTAATTAAAAAGGTAGGCTTTTTATGGGATAAGTGGGTTAAAACCTAAGTGTCTTTATCATCTCAGTATATCAAATCAAAGGTGTGGTCTTGACATGCATAATCGAAGTAAGTTCTAGAATAACAAATCAAATTGACACACTCATAACCAATAATAAAATGAGCAAGAAAAATTTATGCTCCTAAAGGCTCAAAATCTCACAAAAAATTATGGTTTTGATGTCAAACTTGTAAATTTAAAATTCAAGGTAATACCTCAATTCAGGGAAACAACCTAAAATTTTTAACTCTAAAAATAAACTTGTCATGCTTAATTCTCTCATGTCTTAAAGTTTAAAACAACCAATGCACAAATATCTATCAATTTAATCCAAAAACACATCAATAAAAATCACAAATCGATAAAAATTCATTCTAATAGAAGTAGAGAGAATTACTTAAACACAAGACATAATTTAGGGATTTTCTAACAATCATATAAATAATCTCCTTGTAACAGCCCGATTTTGGGCCTAGTCGGAACAATGGTTTCGGGACCACTAACCCAAGGTCAGAGAAATTATTTTTAATATTATTTTATGGGTTATAGCATGATTATGAAGGTGCATAAAAATTTTGGTGAATTAATTTTAGCGATTTCATGCTTATTTGAGAAAAAAGACTAAACCGCATAAAGTGCAAAAGTCCTATTTTGATAGCTAAGGGTGTTAAATTGTCAGGAATCATAAACTGGGGCTCTTTAAAAGGCAAATAGACCCTTATTATAGAAGTGGTCGGCCATAAGCGGACAAAATGAGGCATATTGACTAGGTTAGGAGGGTTTGGTGACTAATTAGGATAAAAATAAAATTGAATAAAGAGAGAATGATATTTTATTTTTTCTTATCTTCTTCCCACCGTTCATATCAGTAAAAAAAAGGGGGTTTTAAGCTTAAAAAATTTTAGCCATTCTCTATTCTCATAGGTAAGTGATTTTGATAGTTTTTCTTAATGATTTTTGCATTTTTAGACCCCTTGTAACATGAGCTTTCTAAAGATGAGACTATTTTGCAAAATGATTGAGAGTTTAGGGTTTTTCCATGAAAGCATATGTGTTATTAACTGAAATTTTATGGAAGAATATGAGTCTTGGATGTGTAATAAATAACTTTTGTGAAGAAGTTTTCATGGAAACCCTAACTATGGACCATTTTACATAAGTAATAAAATAAGTGATAAATGTGTGAAATTTTGGAAATTTTGGATTTCTATAAGAGTAAAAAGGGTTTGGCTAGGCTTAGGATATGAATAAATTCGATAAAAATTGATTTTTGAGCATGGGGTAAAATGGTCATTTCGTGAAAGTCTAGGGGCAAAGATTTTTCGAGTGTCTAGATTAATATGTTGATAAAATGAATGACTTTTGTTATTATAGATCAAGAAATTCAAAATCCGAACCTAGACCGGTGGAAGGCCAAGCAAGTAGACTAGACTAACGAGTTGTCATATTTTGTAATCCGAGGTAAGTTGTATGTAAATAATACAACTACTTTGTTATTATATGTGCTGAATTGATATAGCATGAAATGTTTGATTGTGGGAATGAGAATGCATGATGATAATTGAGATAGTAGAATTCCCATTTAAACCATAGGAAATAAATCGGATATTTATGCCATGACGTATGGGTTATTGTGAGCTAGTGTAAGACATGTTTGGGACATGCATCGGCCACATTATGAGAGTCAGTGTAAGACCATGTCTGGGACATGGCATCTACATTGAGACGAGAGCTAGAGTAAGACATGTCTGAGACATTCATCGGCCTCGTGAAGTAAGCCAGTGTAAGACATGTCTGGGACATGCATCGGCTATGAGATGTGTCAGTGTAAGACCATGTCTGGGACATGGAATCGGCACATATAGAGGTGTCAGTGTAAGACCATGTCTGGGACATGGCGTCGGCATTCTACCCCACATTTGAGGCTTATTAAATATTCGGTATTGTTCCGAATGGTTCAACGGTGAGAGTTTTAGTTTAAGTTAATAAGAAAAGTATAACCTTGTTGTGAATGGTACAGGTACCTATTTTGTATGTATGAGATGTGAGCTCAATATAAGCTATATGATTTGTATTGGATAGTGATGAGTAAGTAGTGCTTATGCCTTCTTTTGTATTATGAGCATGTTGATGAATGGTAGAGATGTTGTTATATTTATTTGCTTGCAACTTACTAAGATTTATGTAGAGTTGTTGTTATATTTATTTGCTTGCAACTTACTAAGATTTATGCTTACTCCCTCTCCTTTCCATTTTCTTATAGTGCCACCTAATTAGCTCAAGGGTCATCAGAAGTTGGAAGCATCGATCACACTATCAACCGAAGCACTTGGTATAATTGGTTTTACTATTTGAAATATGGCATGTATAGGGCTTAGACTTTTGATGCTTTTTTCATATTAAATTGGCCAAATGTGTTGGCTTGGGATGAATTCCTTCATTTTGTATTAAGCCTTGGAATAGTGGCTAATGTTCATTATTGATATATGCAAATGATGATATTTTCATGAATGAGATAATGCTTGTGTGGCTGATTATACGTTGTATTTTCGAATGGATGTTGTTATATTGTGTTTCAGGGTGGCAAAGGGCTTGGTAGATATGTAACGCCCCCACGCCCGAAACCATAGCCGGAGTCGAGCTTGAGGGGTTACCAAACATAATTTATCAAATTAAGAACTTCAAATCATTTGTTTCTACATTCACAGCTTTCTAGCTACCCGCGTCACAGTTACAAGAAAAATCATATCTCGAGTTACGAAACTCAAAATCAAGATCCGTAAATTTTCCCTAAATCTAGACTCATATATCTATTTACTAATTTTTTTCTAGAAAATTTGGTTTGGCCAATTAGTACAGTTTATTAGTTTCTAGAAATTCTGTATATTACGAATCAGATATCTCTCAATACAGAATTTCAATGACTATGAGGTTTGTTTCTCTTAAAACTAGACTCAATAAGGAATCTGCACATATAAATAAAAACTTCTAATTAAGTTTTTAAAATTTATTATGAATTTTTAAAGTCAGAACAGGGGATCTAGAAATCACTCTGGCCCTGTTTCACAAGGTTTCAAATATCTCATAAAATATAATTTATATGCCTGTTTTGTTCAATCCACATGAAAATAGACTCATTAAGCTTAAATTTCATAACTTACTCATCATTTATTTCCATTTATACTATTTTAGTGATTTTTCAAATTCATGTCATTGCTGCAGCAATATTCTGTTTTAAGGCAAGTTTCATCTTTTCATGAGTTGTTATGAACTAGATAACCTATTAAACTTCCATGATATCAAACATGATCTAAATTTAACCATCACCATGACTTATCAATATCAAACATTTTCTCAACCAATCATGGCCATATCATAAAATTATTTACACAAAATAAGTATATTGCTATACATGCCATACTTAAGTTTTACAAGCCATTTACACAGATGAAAATCCTTTGGATAGTGTGATCGAACCTTCGACCCGTCCCGATTCCCGAGCTGGCTTGTTCAAAACTACAGTAAATAAAGAGGAGGGAGTAAGCATAAATGCTTAGTAAGTTCATATGAAAATAACAAGTAACATAACAATACAAATATACCAAACAACTTTAGCATGGTATCACCAAAATATATATCACATTTCTAAACATCATTCATCATCTTACCACCTTATCGTTGTTGTATCTATTTTCAACCCGAGGGTTAAGAACATACCTGACCAAAGTGTCCATTTCACAACACTTACCAAAACGTCGCTTGCATCTTAAGTGTTCTTCCATTTCACTAGAAATTTCACCTGTTGAACACATCGGAATACAACTCGGATACACGGATAATTTGCACATAAGTGCCTCATATGTAATCAAGAAATCATGTAACCCGCCCCTAAGTGAACTCGGACTCAACTCAATGAGCTCGGGCGTTCGCATCCATAAGTGAACTCGGACTCAACTCAACGAGTTTGGATGCCTAGTTACATTTCACGAACTCGGACTCAACTCAACGAGTTCGGATGCTCAACCATCCTAGTGACATGTTACTTGTATCCTAATCTATTCCTAAGGTTCAAATGGGATTTTCCCCGAACACATATCCTTTCCATCTTCCGTAAAATACCAAAACCAATACTCGGTAGTACTTTATATTTAACAATTAATACACATAATTTGCATTTTATTCGAAAATAACCACAAAGCATATATTTCATAATAAAAATCAGCATATCATATAATTAACATCAATAACTTAAAAATAACAATTATGCTACATTATTTACACATGAACTTACCTTGGTACCAAAATATAAAGATTTTGCAATTTAGTCCATAATCTTTTCTTTTCCTCGATCGCGACTTGAATCTCATTTCTCTTGATCTATAATGCCAAATTAATCTTATTTAATACATACATTCATCAAAACAGCATTTAATGCGAACTTTGGAAAAATTACACTTTTGCCCCTAAACTTTTGCATAATTACACTTTTTCCCTTAGGCTCGGGAATTAAACTTTATTCCTTATTCTTATGTTTTATAACATGCTGATCATTTTTCCCTTCGATGGCAACATCAAATTCTTACTCTAACATATACTTGTGACTATTAGGTATTTTTGCCGATTAAGCCCTTTTACTCGTTTTCACTCAAAACCGAGTAGCACAAGTTGTCTAACATAATTTAAAACCCCATATTCTATCATAAAACATCAAAATACACAAATTTCACCTATGGGTATTTTTCCAAATATAAACCCTAGGTTCAATTATTGCTAACATAAGCTTAATCGAGCTACCGGGATTCCAAAAACATAAAGAACATTAAAAACGGGGCTTGGAATCACTTACTATGGAGCTTGGAAGCTTGAAACAAACCCTAACTATGGAGAACCCTTGAAATTTCGGCCTAATGAAGAAGATGGACAAAAATTGGCTTTTAATTTTGTTTTTAATTCATTTTAATAACTAAATGACCAAAATACCCTTACTACTAAACTTTCCAAAAATTCCTTCCATGTCCTAATTTTGTCCATGAACTTAAAATTGGTCAAATTGCTATTTAATACCTCCTCATTAATATTCCAAAACAATTTCATACTAAAAACTTCTAGAATGCAAGTTTTGCAACTTATTCAATTTAGTCCCTACTTTCAATTTAAGCACTTTAGGCATAGAATTTCATCACGAAATTTTCACACAGTCATGAAATCATATCATAATCATCAAAATAATTATAAAATAATTATTTCTATCTCAGATTTGTGGTCACAAAACCACTATTTCGATTAAGCCCTAATTCAGGATATTACAAGATAGCCCTATATTGCCCACACAGGTAGACACACGGGCGTGTGTCTAGGCCGTGTACGACACACGATCAGCCCCATGGGCGTGTTGTCTGACCGTGTGTCCCCTGCACGTAAAATTCGCAAGTCAGTATGCATGGTAGTAAACACACGGACAGACACAGGACCGTGTGCCTCAGGCGTGTGAAGGGCACGGCCTAGCACACAGGCATGTGCCTTGGCCATGTGGCCCTTAAGAATTGCTGACTTCAGAAATAGAATGTCTAGGTTTTTACACGCAGGCTAGGGCACGGGCGTGTCATGGCCGTGTGAGGGACACGGGCTTGTGTTAGGCCATGTGAAAACCCCTGTAGGTTCAAATTGAGAATTAATTCCACACTAGTAAAGGACATGGGCGTGTCCCTAAATGCTTAGGCTGTGTGACCCACACGGGCCATCAGCATGACAATGTTGATATGGTCACACGGGCGTGTTGCCCTTCTCACACGGGTGTGTACCCCTAGGTCACGTGTTATTTTTCAAAGTTCTTTAAATGACCCGAATTAGTCCCGAATGGTTTCAAAGGAATGTTATGAGCCTCGTAGGCCCATATTAAGGAGTTTATGGTAAAGTTTGGAAACGTTTTAAATTTGACCAATTTTTAGTGACTCGGATAACGTGTGAATGTATGTGTTCAATGTTAGGTAACACCTCGTATTCCATCCCGGCGTAGGGTACGGGTGTAGGGTGCTACATTTAGTGGTATCAGAGCATGGTTTAGTCGATTTTAGGACTAACTCAGCGTGAGTATAAATTTAGCTATACATGCCATGACTATATATTGATAGTGTGATGACTCTTGACGATTATAAATTATGTTTTCATATAGTAAATGGATCCTGATATAGCTACAACAGATGATGTGGAGAGTAATGCGTCTGCACCCGCTGAAGGGACTGCGCCAGTAGATAGTGGGCTCGTGACAATGAGTCAGGGCAGAGGGGCTGGAGAAGCTTACCTACATATGATGGATGCGTGATACTCAGAGTTTATTCGAGCAAACCCGAATACTTCACCTCCCCCACCTCCCTTAATTCCTCAACCCGTTCATATAGCTCCTCAAGGAGCAAAAATGGCTAAGAGAGAGAAACCTCCAGTAGATAGAATCTGTAAACATGGGGCCGAAGAATTTTAAGGGTGGCTCGTGCGTGGTTCGAACGGAGAAGGAAAGGGAAAAAAGGAAGGATAAAGGGGAAAGTAAAATGAAGGAAAGGAAAGGGGGGCGGTGTGGTCGTGGGAGAGTGGGTGGCTCAAAGGGAGGAGGAAAGAGGAAGAGGGTGTGGGCAATAGAAGAACGACGATGGTCGGATTTGCAAGGGTAAGGCTGACGGCGGCTATAGTTTAAGGGTCAAAATTTTGGAGAAGATAAAAGTAATAGGAAGTTAGGGTTTAGGTGTTAAAAAAAGGGGACTCAGTCATTTAAGGGCCTATGTTGGGCCACACGGTCGTGTCATACACCTATGTGGTTCCTTTTAAGCCCGTGTGTATTTTTGAAAAATATAGGCCCAGTCTTCACACGACTTCAGACACACCCGTGTGTCCAAGCCGTATGTGTCGCATGGCCGTGTACAACCTCTTTCGCTTCTCCCACACCCGAGTGAACTCCTACACACCTGTGTGGCTCAGTCGTGTCTCGCATACGGCTGTGCCTGGCCTGTGTAACTTTCTGACTTGATTAAAAATGAAAAAAAAATTAGTGCAGAGTTTCACACGGCCTAAGACACACCCGTGTGTTCATCAAATTTTTGAAAATTTGATTCCCGAGATTCACACGGCCAAGGACACGCCCGTGTGTTCAAGCCGTATAGGTCACACGGTCATGTAACTCATTCTCGATTTTTTTAAAATTTTAAATTCAAGTCTTAGGATTCACACGGCCAAGGACACGTTTGTGTGTTTAGGCCTTGTACGTCACACAGTCGTGTTGCCAGGTCGTGTAACTCATTGTCGAACCCCTTTTAGTGCACACGGCCTGGGACAAGCCTGTGTGTACAGGCCGTGTCGGTCAAAAAACACACTTTTTTAATTAATTTTAAAAATAACATGAAATAAAATTAACAAAATTAGAAGTGTTAATACTCGGGTTCCCTTCCAATAAGCGCTTATTTAAAGTATAAGCTTGACTTACCTTGTGCGCACAATTACGAAGGTTCGCGGAGCCGAAGCTCCTTTCTATCATTTCTAAATTCATCACCACTATAAAGTTTGAGTCGATGACCATTTACCTTGAATGTGTCATATGCTGGATAGGTTATCTCTATCGTACCATATGGGAAAATGGTTTGTACTACGAATGAGCCAGACCATCTTCATTTTAGCTTTCCAAGAAACAACTTGAGCTTTAAATTGTATAAAAGAACAAGATCTCCAACTATGAATTGTTTGGGCTGCTTCAAACGAGCATTGTGGCGCCACTTTGAGGCTTCTTTATATAGTCGCGAGTTCTCATAACCATTCGTTTTGCACTCATCCAATTTGTTCAGCTGCATCAATCTCTTCTCACCTACAAGCTTAATATCACAGTTTAGGAATTTTATTGCCCAGAATGCTTAGTATTTGAGTTCAAGCGGTAAATGTCAACTTTTTCCATATACAAGTTTCTAACGATATATTCCTATGGGTGTTTTATAAGTAGTCCTATAAGCCCATAAAGCATCATCTACTTTTATCGCCCAATCCTTTCTATTTGACTCTATATTTTTTTCTAGGATATGTTTGAGTTCACGATTCACAACTTCAACTTGTCCACTAGTTTAAGGGTGATAAGGGGTAGCTGTTCCATCATGCACCCCATACTTCTTAAGAACTTTATCAAATTTAGCGTTACAAAAATGCGTACCCCTATCACTAATAATTGCTCTAGGTGTTCCAAATCGAGAAAAGAGCTTCTTAAGAAATTGAACTACCACTCTAGTATCGTTCGTAGGTAAAGCTTGAGCTTCTACCCATTTTGGCATATAATAGACTGCTACTAAGATGTATTTATTACCAAAAGAGCTAGGAAATGGGCCCATAAAATTAATGCCCTAGACGTCAAAAACTTCACATGAGAACATATAAGTCTGAGGCATTTCATCATGTTTAGAAATATTACATGTTCTCTAGCATCTATCACAAGAAGCAACATACCTGTTAGCATCCTTTAACAGTGTGAGCCAATAAAATCCTAATTCAAGTGTTTTATGTGTTGTCCTAGTCCCACTGTAATGTCCTGCTGTTGGTCCTGAGTGGCAATGTTCTAAGATTTTACATGCTTCTGATTTTGTAACACACCTCCGAATTACTTGATCTGCACATACACGAAAAATAAAAGGATCCTCCCAAAAATAATTTTTCACATTGACAAAGTATCGTTTCTTTTGATGACGTGTCAACCCTTTTTGGTAGGATGTTAGCAGCTAAGTAATTCGTAGTATCCACAAACTAAGGGACTTCAAAATCGGTTATAACCAAGAGTTGTCCCTCAGGGAACAAGTCATTTATCTCATTCTCATTAAACTCCTCGAGACGTGAATTCTTTAGTCTAGAAAGGTGATCTGCTGCAAGATTTTCAACTCCCTTCTTATCTTGGATTTCCAAATCAAACTCTTACAATAATAAAATCCATCTTATAAGATGATGTTTTGCATCTGATTTAGTTAGAAGATAGCGCAAAGCTGAATGGTTAGTGTAAAAAACAACTTTAGATAATATCAAATATGATCTAAATTTATCGAATGCAAAAACCACAACTAGTAATTCTTTTTCTGTGGTAGTGTAATTTTCTTGTGCATCTGTCAACATTTTGCTACCGTAATAAATTGGTTGAAAATACTTATCTCTTCGCTGTCCAAGAACTGCACCTACTGCAAAATCACTCGCATCACATATTAGTTCAAAGGGTAAATTCCAATTAGGTGCAACCACAATCGGGGCATTAATTAATTTTTCCTTAAGAGTATTAAATGCTTCTGAGCATCCTTGACTAAAATCGAGGGGCACATCTTTTTCTAGCAAACTCGTTAAAGGCTTAGCTATTTTAGAAAAATCTTTAATAAACCTTTTATAGAATCCAACATGTCCTAAAAAGCTTCGAATAGCCTTAACTAAACTAGGGGGAGGTAATTTTTCAATGGTTTCAATATTCACTCTATCAACCTCAATTTCTTTACTAGAAATTTTATGGTCCAACACAATCACATCTCAAACCATAAAGTGACATTTTTCCCAATTAAGCACAAGGTTCGTTTTCTCACATCTCATTAAAACTCGTTTTATGTTTTTAAGACAAAGATGAAAAGAATTATCGAACACTGTGAAGTCGTCCATAAATACCTCTATAATGTCTTCTACAAGTTCATCAAAGATGGACAACATGTAACGTTAAAAAGTAGCAGGAGCATTACATAATCCAAAAGGCATTCTTTGATAAGCAAACGTACCATATGGACATGTAAATGTCATTTTTTCTTGTTTCTCATGAGTTATCAGGATTTTTATCAGGATTTAAAAGTAGCCAGAGAGTCCATCTAGGAAGCAATAATACATATGCCTAGATAATCTTTCCAACATTCGATCTATGAATGGCAGAGGAAAATGATCTTTCCTCGTGGCATCACTCAACTTCCTATAGTCAATACAAACTCTTCATCCTGTGACTATTCTCGTTGGAATCAACTCGTTCTTCTCGTTGGCTACAACATTCATGCCTCCCTTCTTAGGAACAATCTGTATAGGACTCACCCAAGTACTATCAGAAATAAGATAAAGAACTCTAGCATCTAGAAGTTTAATTACCTCAACCTTAACTACTTCCTTTATGTTAGGATTTAGCCATCTTTGAACTTGCACACATGGTTTGTATTCATCCTCCATTAAAATTGCAAAAAGCAGAACTGATCCCTCTAATGTCAAAAATTTTTCCAAGCTATAGCTCTTTTATGTTCCTTTAACAATGACAATAACTCATCTTTTTCATTTGGCTTTAAATTTGAAGCAATAATCACCGGTAATGTAGAATTGTCTCCAAGAAATGCATACTCTAGGTGATTTGGTAATTGCTTCAATTTCAACTTGGGAGGTTCTTCAATAGAGGGTTTTAATTTCAATTCCTTGCTTACCTTAATGTTATCATACTTTTTTTGTCTCAATAAAGAATCATTAGAGTCTAAATAAATTTTTGTCTTACTTATTAAAGCATCATCGCCATCTACCTCCTCTCCTTGAACCAGACACAGTTCCAACGTATCCTTATGAACGATTTTCTGTAATGAATCTTGAATAACATGATCAATAGAGTCAATAAAATAACAAGAATCATCTTGTTCTCTAAAGAACCGCATAATATCATAGATTTTAAAGATAATCTCTTTGTCACCTACCCTAAGCACAAGTTTACCATCACTCACATCAATGATAGCTCTAGCAGTAGCTAAAAAAGGACAACCTAAAATCAAAGGCACCTCAACATCCTCATCTATGTCAAGCACAACAAAATCAACAAGAATATGAATTTATCTATTTTTATAAGTACATCTTCAATAATACCCCTAGAATGTTTAATAGATCTATCAGCTAATTGGATACTCATCCTAGTGGGTTTTGGTTCTCCAAGATCAAGCTGCTTGAACATTTTATAAGGCATCAAATTAATGCTAGCACCCAAATCAGCTAATGATTTCTTAATGTTTAAACTACCAATAAAACAGGGAATAGTAAAACTTCCTGGATCTTTTAGCTTAGTTGGTAGTTTATTTTAGAGAATAGTTGAACATTCCTCGTTGAGATCCACAATAGATAGTTCTTCAAACTTCATTTTACTTGTTAATAGCTCCTTTAAAAATTTTGCATATGTGGGCATTTGCGAAATAGCTTCAACAAAAGGTAAGTTAATATGCAATTGTTTGAAAAGTTCAAGAAATTTACCAAATTGTTCATCCAAGCGGTCTTTCTTCAACTTTGCTAGATACGGGATTGGTGGTTTCTATTCTTTAAGTATCGATATTTGAATCACTTCGGGACTTAACCGCTCATCATTTGCCTTATCAGCTTCCTGTTGCAACTTCTTTTTGGGTTCAGCCAACACTTTCTCATTCCTTAATGTAACTGCTTTCATATGCTCTTTTGGGTTGGGTTCGGTGTTACTAGGTAAACTACCTTACTGCCTTTCTGAAACCAATTTAGCAAGCTGTCCAATTTGATTTTCGAGCCCATGAATTGACGCTTGCTGATTTTTCAAAGTTGCCTCGGTATTTTGAAAATAGGTCTCTGGCACCGAAATAAATTTTGCCAACATCTCTTCAAAGTTCAGTTTCTTCTCTTACTAGTAAGGTTGTTGAAAACCTAGAGGGGTTGTGGTCTTTGGTTTCCTTGACCACCCAATGAGAAATTTGGGTGGTTCCTCCATCCTGCATTATACTTGTTACTATAAGGGTTATTTTGAGGTATAGAATTATTGCCCATATGATTTATCTGCTCATTATCCATGCTAGGACCGAAGGGTAAATATTCTGAATTATTTATTCCACCTCTATTCACATCGCATTGCATCACCGGATGTACCTGAGTAGAAACACATAAACCATCAATTTTTTTATTTAAAAGTTCTACTTGATTCGATAACATGGTGACCGGATCTAAGTTAAAAACACTATCTGGTTTTATTTACTTCATCTTCATGACTTGCCACTGATAATTATTCAGTGACATCTCTTCTATAAACTCATAAGTCGCTTCAGGTCTTTTATTGTTTAGAGTACCACCGAGTGCTGCATTGATTAACTGCCTAGTTGAGGGGTTCAAACCGTTGTAGAAGGTTTGAACCTGTAGCCATAAAGGTAACCCATGGTGAATGCATCTTCTCAATAAATCTTTATACATCTCTCAGGCATCATATAGAGTTTCTAAGTCAATCTAAACGAAGGAAGAGATATCATTCCTCAACTTAGCTATCTTAGCCGGTGGGAAATACTTCGGCAGGAATTTCTCAGTCATTTGATCCCATGTAGTGATAAAACCTTGTGGTAAAGAATTCAATCACTGTTTAGCTTTGTTCCTCAATGAGAAAGGGAATAACTGTAGGCAAATGGCGTCGTCAATGAGTATTTGGATCTTCGTCTTGAAAACCATCGAACTGAACAAATTGTTGTACCATCTGAATAGTGTTCTGCTTCAGTTCGAAATTATTCACAACAATAGAGGGTCTCACAATACTCGATTCAGCCCCAGTTAGAGTGGGCTTGGCATAATTGTACATAGTACGAGGAGCAGGATCTAAATTTCCAGCAACTGCAGGAGGTAGCTGATTATTCTGATTATCACCCATCTCCTCAGTAATAATAATAGTGTCCTCTTGCTCGTCTGCTATACTCTTTCGACTCTGCCTTGTTTCTTTACGATTTATGTGAGCTATACTTTCAATCTCACTGTCAAATAATAATGGTCCTGATGGGTTTCTTCTAGTCATAAACTAAAAGAACCTGCCAGAAGCAAATAAAAGAAAAGAAAAATTATAATATAAAAAATTACACTAAAAAAATAAAATCCAATAAAAATAAATGGCTAAATTAATAAAAATCAACTGCTCCTAATATTTTAGTCCCCAGCAACGGTGCCAAAAAGTTGATGATCACTAAACTAACTATAAATACAAATAAGGCAAGCGCACCTATCGAACAATAGTATAATTATGGTGAGTAGGGAATATCGTATCCATGAGGACGAAAAGTACTAGTAATTACTGTTTTTCTATTATTTAACTGATAAATTGAAGTGATTGTTTTAAATCAAAAATTACAAATCTAATTTAACTACAAATGCAACAGAGAATGAAATGGGAAAATAAACGAAAATAACTAAAGAGAAAGACAATACCCAAGAAAGAATGTACCTAGACTTCACATATTATTCTGAATCTGAATTAAACGATTTATTCACTTGTGTCTTGATCCGTAGAAATCCCTAAATTATGTTAATATCTCTTCCGAGAGTAAGAACAACTGACTCTAGGTTGATTAATTAAAATCTCTTTCTAATTAAAACCCCAATTGTCACATTAACTCGATCAATGGATTCCCCTATTAGATTTTACTCTAATCTGATAGATTTATATCGTCCTATTTTAGGATTGCATGAAACTCCACTCAATTATACTAGATCTACTCTTAAACAGGGACTTTTTCTCCACTGAAATAAGCACATTAAATATCTTGAAAACATTAACACACAAAATAAGCATACATAATTGAGAACAAGAATCAAGTATTTATCATGTAAATCAGAAATCAAATAATAAGATTCATCATAGGTTTCATCTTCCCTAGGTATCTAAGGAATTTAGTCCATAATTTGGAATAAAAATATCACAAAATTAGGATAACAACAAGACATAAAGAAACTCAATAAAACTTCGAAGGAAATTAAATGGAGATCTTTAATCTGAAAGGAAATCCGCTTCTGAGTTGATTCTGATGGCATTCTTCGAGTCTTTTCTTCAATATTCTCTGAGTGCCCCCTCAGTGTAACACCCCTCACCCGTATCCAACATCGGGACAGGGTTCGAGGTGTTACCAGACTTAAACTCAACCAACTACATAAAATCGGGCCGTAAAATTTTGATCAATTTAAAATTTTTCATTTCACATACATTTTGTCCCTTAAACAGGCTCACGAGGCCCAAAACATGCATTAGAGACGGTTCGGGACAAAACCGAGAACTTAAGAAAAACTTGAGAAAATTTCATGCTTTAAGGCTCCATACGCCCGTGTAAGTATAGAGCACACGCCCATGTGCTAGGGACATGCCTGTGTCCCAAACCCATGTTCAAAAACTTGAACATTTTGCCAATTTGGTCATGAACAAATTGAAGCCATAGGCCAAGGTACACGCTCGTGTCCTACGGTCGTGTCCTTCACACGGCTGAGACACATGGCCGTGTCTTTTTCCCGTGTACTTACAATCATACATATTGACTTGAAAAACTTAGGTGCAGAGGACACACGGCTGGACAACACGCCCAATTGGGGCGAACCGTGTGTCTACCCGTGTGGACAAATACAAGGCTATTTTCCAAGCCATTTTATCACCCTCACAACACAGGCACGCATACTTATACAATAGCATACAACATGGAAAAATTAGGCACTTAAACATTCCTAACATGTCATGACCATGGCAATTTCACATGCAACCAATATCATAGATTTTACCTTCATCTTTACCACATTAATGCTATAGCTATCAACATGTCATCAAACCTCATTTTCATCACTAAACATTCATAAACAGATCCACATACCATTCATACCAAGTCATTAAAGACTCTTCATAAATAAATAGGTTTACCAACCCCATAATCAAAATAAGCCAATACATTTGGCTAAAGTGATATCACATACTCAAATATTTAAACTCCTATACATGCCATTGACTCAAAGTACTTAAAATCACTTACACCAATAGCGATAGTTTGACAGTGTGATAATATCTCCGACGAACTCCAACTCGAGCTAACCTGGCAACACTAGAGAACATGGGAAAGAAATGGGGGTAAGTTTTACGCTTAGTAAGTTCATATGAAAACAATAAGCAACTCATTAACATGCTTTTATCAATGTTCCCAACATATTCTCAAGTTCATAATAAGTTGTCTTCTTGTACAATAGTCGATAAAATATTTATATCTGGAGCTACGAAACTCCAAATTAAGTTCTGTTAATTTTCCTTGAAACTAGACCTTTCTACCATAAAATTTCCAGAATATTTTGTTTATCCAAATAGTACAATTTATTCCTCAAAGTTACCCCTGATTCACTGTTTGACAGTTCTGACCCTTCTGCACTAAAGTTCAATTATCCCATAGCACAAGACTCAAATAATGTTCTCGTCTATTTCTATTGAAAATAGACTCATTGAAGATTCTAAAAATATAAATTATAACTCATAACGATCTTTGTATAATTTATAATGATTTTCTCAAATCAGAACAGGGGATTTCGAAGTTATTCTGACTCTGTCTCACACAACTTCAAATATCTCATTATAGGAAATTCTTTTGCTTACACGGTTTATTTTATAAGAAACTAGACTCAATAAGATTTAATCCCGTATTTTATTCAACCTCTAACTTATTTTCCACTATTTTTAGTGTATTTTACAATTTACATCACTGCAGTAGCCCAAAACTGTCTAGGCTAATTTGCTCATTCACAATTATTGTTCACCAAATTAATACAACATCATATCATCTATAATGGTAAGAACACATAGCTATGCATCATAAGCATGGACCCATAATCTCAATGTCATCAAGTATCAAAGAGTTATTCCAAATCATTCCATTTTCCTAGTATTCACCAATTACTATATACATCATGAGCATAGACTCAACAATAAGGTCATTACAGAATCATTCTCATAAACATGACTTACTTATTTGCGTCCTTACTAAAGGTGCATTATAGACCGAATCATTTCTCACGAGTTTTGCTTAGATACCTATACTACTTCATGACATAATCATTCCTTATCACAGCTTTGTTATAATATTTGAATTTCCCGTTGAACTACTTGGAGTACTAAAGGATACTGGGGGAAATTCGTACACATAGTAAGATGCCAATGTCATATCCCAGGTATGGTCTTACATGGATTCACACATATCGATGCCAATGCCATGTCCCAGACATGGTCTTACATGGGATCTCATATTGAAACTTTATCGAATGTTATCGAGACATCGCGAATCCATTTCATAAAGAAAAATACATGTACATATTTAAACATTAGACATATAATAATAACAGCACGTTGCATTGTTTTCATGCAACTTACCCCGACACCAAATTGGTAAAAGAGGCATAGACATCAATTTCTCGTTTTTCCTCGTTCTAAGCCTGAATCTCATTTTTCATCATCTATAACATCACATTTAACTTATTAAAACAATATACTAATCAAATTAGTCCAATGACACATTTTGGCAAAATTTTTTTATTTTGCCCCTATACTTTGTCATAATTACCAAATTGCCCCTAGGCTCGTAAAATGATTTTTATCACATTTTCTTACTCAATAAGCCTAGAAAAACCATTTTCATAACTATAGCAACTCACAAATTCAATTATTTCACACATTTACACTTATTTTACAACTTTACAAAATAGCCTATTTAGGTGCTTTCATGCAAATTTCTTTCATGAAAGTTGTTTGTAACACTACCAAGGCTCATATTCTTCCATAAAAACTCAGAAAACAACACATATGCTTTCATGGCAAAACCCTAGACTCTTAATCATTTTGCAAAATAGTCCCCTCATTTAAAAGCTCATGCTTTAGGGGTTCAAAAAATGTAAAAATCATCAAGAAAGACATTAAAAATCACTTACTAGCATTGGAGTTTCTTTGCTGAAATTTTCCAGCTTCTAAACCCTTTCTTTTCTGCTATTTTTGATGGAGAGAAGATGAAGAAAAGATGAGATTTTTCTTTTCTTTATTTTATTCTATTTTTAGTAAATTTAGTCACCTAAAAGCCACAAATTTTGGCTTTTTTGACCATTTTGTCTCCCTTGGCCGGCCATCACACTTTCAATGGCCTAATTTCACTTTAAATACCCCCAATTTAAGATAAAAAGCAATTTAACACCTTTAGGCATCAAAACACAACTTTTACTTTTTACGCGATTTAGTCATTTTTCGAAATTGGACTAGAAATCGCTAAAATTAATATACCAAAATTTTATGCACCTTTATAAACATGTTATATCACATAAAATAACGTCAAAATAATTTTCTCTAGCCTCGAAATAGTGGTTCCGAAACCACTGTTCCGACTAGGCCCAAAATCAGGCTGTTACACTCAGACGTTCTTCTAATTGATATTTATAGACTTTAGAATGCTCAGAAAGCCTAAAAATTGGGTTTTTCTGCATATTTGAGAAGCAAGGTGCGATATTGACACCGTTGGCACATGGGCGTATGGCCAGCCCGTGTGGAAATGTCCAAGCTGTGTGGATCCATGAAACAGCTCTATTTGCTCGATTTTGGCTCGTTTTTCGATCCTTTCGCTCCCAAATACTCTCCTAAGTACAGATTCATGAATTTAATGGATTAGGAGCATCAAATTCACTAATTTACATAATAAATCATCCAAAAACGCATCAAGAATGGGATTAAAAATATGTTATACTTTTATAGCTTATCAGTGCAAAATTACAAAATTAACAAATAATTAACAAAAGGTGGTTGATTAATATCGATGTGATTTACCAATCTTTGAATTAGTGATCCAAATCGCTTAAACTCCTAAAATGGCTCCATTTTACCTCTTGGTCTCAATTTTATCAAGTTAGACAAATTAATCCAAATTATCTCTCGATCTCACCAGTTAACCCGAGACTAATGAATTGGTGCCTAACAAGATCTCCTATTGGTTTCACTTGCCTAAATATTCCCTTAGGGTCGTCAATCTTAAGTTTCTAGGTTCATTCAAATTAGTCCAATTTATTACAATTTGATCCCTCATTCAAAAATCAACTGATCACATTTCCATCAACCAACCCCTTTAAAGTTTAGTTACTCATGTGAAAAATAAAGCTAATGAACATAAAAATGAAAAGCACGAAAGCCATTAAAGAAAAGCTTAAGAAAAATACAAAAGTTCAAATTTTTATGCAAAGAAACTTAAAGGAAATATAAAGAGAAGCGTACAACATAAAAATCAAAAGTAAAAAACATAAAAGGAACAAACTTTAATAGATTTAAAGTAAAGGAAACTGAAATGCATTAAACTAAAGCTACAAATATCATTACAACCAAGGTACAGGGCCTAAAAGTGCAAATAAACCTAAGCTACAATGTTAAATAACTTAACTAACTACAAGAAGAAAGTGTAGTAAAATAAACTCTAAAACTATGAAAGAAGAAGAGAAAATAGAAACCCTAGAAAAAGTGTATGAAAACTGAAAGAAAACTTAGAGAAAACTAAAGTTAAACTAATCTAATGTGGCCTCTTTTTGTTTCAGCCAAATTTCGGTTGATATAAGCAATTATTCTAACCCAATTTTGTTGCCCAAAATACCCTTGAACGGGGCTTAAATGATTGGTGCTTCGGTTGGACAAAGACTATCCTTTGTTTCATATTTTTCCCCTTACGACGTGGATATCGTGATACCCATAAGATGAGTGTCGTGACATCGTTGATAGTCTTGAAATGGGGGGTTGGCAAAACTAGTGGATGTCACAATACCTTAGGGTGGATATCCTCACATCACTGTGTGAAGTCTCCATCCTTAGGGCTTGTTGGAGGTTTCGTGATTCCAATGGTAGGATATCGCAATACCCTCTCCTTTGGTGAAGTTCTCACTCAATTTAGGCCTCTAACACATCCTTACAACACTCAATCATATGTTAGGGCCCCCAATGACACTATTGGCCAATTTGAGTCTCAAAAACAAGAAAAATGAGGCATTTACGGTTATTAACTAAAAACTTAAAAACTACGAAAAACTATAGAAAATATGCTACTTTACTCAAAAACAAGCTCCTCAAGTGTAACGGGGAAACCTAATTTGCCATATCAAATTACAGCAGATCAAAACCCGACCAAAAAAGCCACAACTTGGGTTCCAACGCAATCAACTTTAGCAAATACACTTAATTGATTTTTATTTTTATTTTTTGTCAATAAAGACTTAATTGAATAAAAATTTTCGATGAAAATTTAATTAATTTTTTTATTTTTAATGAGATTTTTTTTACCTTAAACTTATAATTTATAATTAATATAAATAAAGAGCAGGGTTTTTTAAAAGCTAAATGCTATAATTGTTAGTTTTTTTCATTCAACTTTAAAAGACAATTTAGAAAACTAATTAGGCTTGAAAAATGATTGTTTAATATTGCTTACGCGTAAAAAAATTAATGTCCAAATTTATTAATCTTTAAACTCCTACTTTGTTTCAAGAATAAAAAGTAAAAGTACTAATTAAAAAAGGATTATTATCCTGTTTATTTGTTTAACTATTTCCTTACACAGATAATATAATATTATATTGTTATATCATAAGAAGATTAATGAAGCCTTCTATATTTCTGATACTCATTTTCTTATTATATGAAGTTTCCTCTCTTGGCAATATTTTCCTCTGATTTAGTTGCCATTAATTTTGAAATAATTGAAGTATGATTCTTATCAAATAAATATGCATCATAACATACGGTATTTACTGAAGGGTGCTTAATCATCTCAAGAATCATATACTAACAAGGAATTTAAGCTCATATATATATATATATATATGAAGGGATCGGTGGAAGATGAAGATTCATGATATTATATACTAGCTTGGAGTCTAGGGCTAAACAAAGCTTCAACAGCAAAGAAAGCTGTTATAGTTTAGTAGAAATTAATATCCCAATGGCCTAACTGAAACATTATAGAAATCAATGCACCGATCCATGCACAATCTACATATAAGAACTGGGCTATATGATATATAAAGATACTCCAAATATCACTCGCTGTATATCAAAATCCATTGTTGGGCCTGCCGTTTGGTTACATTGAGAGGTGTTGATGATACTGTTGTTGGCGACGATATGCAGAAAAGGAGGTGCTGCTTTCACCCATATCTTGTTCGGGCTTATACTCTTCATCAATTTCTTCTTTTGCCACTTTCTCCATCCCAATGTATTCCACTGGCCTTTGCGATGATACGAACTGTGACTGTGGATGAGACTCGCAGTAGCCGGAAGAAGCTTGTGGTGGTACAACTGATGGAAGCTTGGAAAGAAGGGCTTCAAGACTGCTCATGGAAGGTGTTATTTTCATGGGCTGATTGAAGTGGTCGTAGAATTCAGGTGGTGGCGGTGGTGCAATTGTTGTTCCTGCTGGGAAATGCGCCCATGCTTCTGGTGTGCCATAGGAATCTACTTTGAAAGGGTAAGCAGAAGATGATGGGTGGGGCAAGAGTACTCCAGGAATGCTTTCTATGTAGCTGAATTTCTTTCTCAGTAGAACTACATAACTCAGGTCTTCAATTACCTTTGAGTAACATAAATGAGAAAGAAAATGGAGATATATATGGTGTACTGTCAGGTGCATCATGATAGCAAACCAAATTGTGTGCTGTATGAACTTTAGAGAGAGAGAGAGAGAGAGAACCTTGTGAACAGCTCCTAGTTGCACAACACCTTCTCTAACTGCAATCAAGGCGATGGTCTGAAAAGATGTTCAATTCAAAGCAGGTAATTAGATCTACCTTAATTCTTGAGAGTTTTATGATGTTGATATTGTGGTATACCTTTATTCCGGCCTGAAACTGTGCTTCCCATGTCCTAGGATGCTAGAGAAAACAAAGAAGATTTTGTGAGAAACAAGAGGAACCTGTAATCACCAAAGGGTGTAACTGTAAGCATGGATTGGACGGGCAAACATGTATGCTTACTGAGTCTGCAGAGTTATGCCATGCTGACAAGAAGTTGATTTCCTGCTCATTTGGTTCTTTGTATATCCACTTGTGACTGTGATCTGCAGCCACTTTTCCTATCAAACTGCCCACGTTAACAGATAAAAGGTCAGTTTACTTGAAATTAATATTACCAATTACCTAATAGCTTATTCAAATTCTTACCCTTCTCCATAGTTGTAGATTTCATGTGACATCTTAAAGAAAAGCTCTGGTTGCAGTCCTTGATAATGTTGAAACTCACTGCTGCCATGGACTGAGGAACCATGACAGTCTCCGGAGTTTATTTCAGCTGCTGAGGCAGCAAAGTTGCAGAAACCATCTTCCCAAACTAATATCCTGCAATTTGTTCACTATCAACTGTAAGTAAGTTATCAAATATGCATGGCATATTGTTTTCCATAAAGAAAAAAGAAACTGAAAACCTATACCAGTTTCTCCTGTTTCCTCTTGACCTGTCATAAGCTCCTTGACCATCCCATCTATGATAAAAGTAATGGAAAAACAATTATGTCTCAAAAAGGCATGAGAAAACCATAAATTAGTGAGAGATTATGACATTTGTGTGTTGTTTATCCATTGAATGAGTCAGATATGTTAGATCCTTTATCTTGGAAGAAAAGGAAACCTACTGCAGTACCCCTAAGGAGAAAGAAAAAGGAAAGCAGTATTAGTGTGTTTGTGTAATTTGGCTTTATGCTTAGCTTCCTTACTTGGGAGGTGGATAGTTTCTAGGTAAGATCCTCCAAAAGACTGCATAAACCCATTGAGAGTTCTCATGAATGCACAAGCTTCTTAGTGTGTGTTGAAGGAGATGAGTAACAGCTAATGGACTGAGATGTTCCTCCATCAAATTTCTTCACACTTTCTTTTAGACCCTCTCTTTCATTCTTTTCTTTTTCTTTTTTTTTTTCCCTCCTCTCTACCGATATATCTTTCCTTAAAAGAAGGGAGAAGCCAGCATCTTAACCTCCTTTATATAAGCAAACCAACATGGAAATGTCACATTTATACCTCTCTCTCTCTTTCTCTCTCTGTTACTGTATTGCATTTAATCATGCTTTAAATTTTAGCAAAATGATTTTATGAGGCCCCACGATTTGCCCTTCTCGGTTCCCAACGGTTCTCCTTTATCAATCAACCCTCCGTTTCAAAAACAGCTCTCCCGTCCTGGTTGTATTTTCTCTTTCTACCCTTATCCCAATAATGAAAATACCACTCTCAAACACAGACCAAACCTTATTCTTCTTATGCTAACATCATGAGTTTTGCCCCATTTCTGAGTATTTCTCTGAGGACCCATACACACATCTCTCTTTCTATTCAACCCCAATGTTTTTTTTCCTTACCTATCTGACACATCTAGGTATAACCACTCATTTCAGTCCCAGGAACAACACTTACATTTCCACCATCTCTTTTTATTCACTCTCAGTGTCGAGCTACTACAATCCATTGATTTCTCCTTCTTTAGCAGACTATTTTTAAATGTTCATTTAGGTTACTTCTCTCACTTCCTCTCTCTCTCTCTCTCTCACTCTCACTCTTTTCCCCCACCCCATTCTTTATCGCCATCATTTTGGTGCATCCAAGTGTCCCTCTATATGGGGCATATCAACAACCATATATGATCACACTTATTCCTTTGCTACTACATATATGAAAGCAAGATTAAGAAGGTTTGACATAATATCAAAGATGTTCATGTATGTCTTGTGTATTTATTATATGTATTCTTGAATCTTAACTTGTATTCATGAATGAAAAGGAAGAAAGTGTGAGAGTTATAATTGATGAGATTTTAGGTTGTGATTGTGATATTTTATGATAGAAATGTCAAATTTTGCTGCCAATCTCAATCCACATATGATAAGAATACGCATGGTTGATGCATTACGCCTGCATGACTTCTCAAATTGTCAAAGGTATGGCATTACCTGCCACACTCTTATAACATGAAAGTATGTACAGATTGTGAGCATCAAAAAAATAAAGGACCCCACACTTGGAAGTGCTAGAGCACAAAAATCACATGATTCTATTCATTTCTTGACAGATTTAATAAGTGGTCTGTTTGACTAGCTTGAGAGATGGAGGCATTTTGTTGTAAATCTTGATGGATGGATGGATGGATCACCTGGGAGGCTGTCAAAAAGAAGTCCTAAGGAAAGGGGTTTGATAATGTAAGTGTAATACAGGGGTGTTTAAGAATAAAACAAATAAGTTGCGGCAATTAATATGGTAAATTGATCATCAGGGGGGAGAGCTGCTTTACAAACAGTTTTGTACACTTTGACATACACGGATATTGATGCAAAGATGTATGAGAGAACCAGTGTACTTTCTACTAGTAAGATTTTCATTAGTTTTGGGTCCTTTGGGATCTATCTTTCTTTTTCTCTCTCTGGTCTGCAGCTACATGATGACTAAAAGGAGCTTTCAGTGCTTTCAATTCACCTTCCTGACACCAAGAAAGTTTTGACAGACAATTATACTCTTGTCTTTGACCGTCTGTTTATGACAAAATGAGATCATTAGCCACTGTAATCATCCTCCAATTCACCACATTAATTATCATCAACCAACCGGCATTTCTCACCCCCTTTTTTTCCTTTGATAGCGACAGGCATGCCTATCTTCATATTCATATAGTAAATACATTCAGAATCCTATTAGACTCCTCCGAACGCTAAACTGTTGGTGTTATGGTTGTTGTTTAAAGTTGTGTAGGTCGTAAATGTACGGTCCCTTTGGCAAGCTGAAAACAGCAGTGTTGGGGACAGCCTCTGATGACTTGATGTCAGCAAAAGCCCAAGTGAAACTAGCTTGGATTTTACTGATATAATAAGATGTGATTACTCTAGAAGCCATATTTATTTATCGCGATTTTTCTCCCTCTTACTTTTACACTAGTATATATGATATTATATTTCACCTTTTTCTTTTATTGTTGAATTGTTTGTGGAATAGTATTTTGGGAAGAAGCTTAATAAGTATGGGAGACAAGAGTGGCACAAGAGTCTTGGTCAAGATAACAGGTGTTGAAGTACCCCATCCCTTTCTTCCATTGAGGAAATGGAATCTCTGCTCTCCCCATCCTTCCCAATGTCCCAATTTGCATTAAAAAAAACTATTTCAATTCTAAGAAACAACCAAAACAAGCAATAAATAATGACTGAAATTGTTTATACATATATATATGACAATGAAACACAATCCAATATTGCATACTTCAAAGCAGCCAAATATCCCTATTCTCCCACAATTCTTGCCTTGATGTTTTATGAAAATGAAGTTGGTATAGAGGGAGTCTAATTAATTTGATATTTGAATTTGGAATGTTGGATTTGTTTATCATATAATAATATTAGAGGTACAGCTTTTGAGAAACATGGCGTTATTGTTAGAAAGGGGGTTGGATGTTTGGTATCAATGATGTCCAAAGATCTAAATTTCAGTGTTTCTTGAAGTGATGAAATATATTATCATCTAAACGGAACACTTTGTTTTCTACCTTTGTTGATCGATATAATAATAATACTCGTCAAAATATTACTATATTCATTTAATCCACATTTCCCGACATGGGGGGGTTTTGTCTAAGGAGGAGAAAACCTGCTACATCATCCCAATCAATTGTGAATGATGCATGCATCTTCTATCTTCATGCATGACATGCTTATGTGCCCACATGCATGTTATGCCATTTTTTCCTTAGTAATTAATGTGGCATTTTTTCCCTTACCCCAAAACGATATTGTTATCCCAATAATGCAATTTGCCTTAATCTGTACAGTTTCTCATTCTACACCTAGGGTTTTAATACAGTTTATTAGTCCAATCATTTTAAGCAATAAATGTCCTAGTTAAACCTCCAACCAAAACTATTGCTGAAGTGCCTAACCATATCACCACCATCATCAATACTTATTTTAAATATTTACTAACTTAGTATCATGAGTTAATAAAGTACCGATTTAATTATAAAATTATTAAAATATCTTTTTATATACAAATCAAATTATATCTTTATGAGATTTTTTTATATAATAAATCAATAAAAATTTAATTATAATAAGATTTAAATTCGAATCACTGTGCATGATAAACAATAATTTATAACCAAATCGTCAATTGACTTTTAAGTAAATTTTTAATAAGTATATTTGTTATATAATTTTTTTCACTTACATTGTGATTGTGCCATAAATATAGTTATTATTAAGCCTCTAATTAAGTTAGATCAATAGTCAATTGAAAATTTACTAAAATAAGGAAATAACATCTTAAAGTCTATCATTTTTAGGCACCAATAAAATAATGTCAAATACTCAATTTTAAAAGTTATTATACACCTAATCATATCTAATAATTTCTCTAATTAAATTAAATTACTTGTATAAAAAAGATTATTAAATTAATTTTTCTAAGGTTTTCTATTATAATTTAAATAATTTTTAGCTCTTCCTTTCTAGTTCTAATATCCATTTATTTTATATTTCTTTTTAGATTTTAATCGTTCTTGAATTTTCTAATCAAATACCAAAGTTTGATAATGCAATCTATGTTACTATTTCAATTGTCAAGTTTTTCTTATAGTCTTTTTGTAACAGCCCGTTTTCAGTAAAAATCAGAATAGTAGTTTCGGGACCACAAATTTAAGTCCGGAAGGAAAATTATTTTAATATTATTTCATGGCCTGCATTATGATCGAAATGTCATATAAATTGTTTTTAAAGAAATCTTATCAGTTACATGTCTAGTTAGATGGAAAGGACCAAATTGCATAAAATGCAAAAGTTGAGTTCTAGTAGCTAAAGGGATCAAATAACTATGGAATTCAAAATTGGAGGTCCTTATATGGAAAATAGACCATTAAGAGGAGTTAGTAGATAAGTATGATTATTCATCATTCGAAAATTAAATAAAGAAAAGGACTAAATTGGAAAGTAAAAATAATAAAAGATATAAATGATTAAATAATGAAAATATCATCATATTATCATCTTTCCCAAATTATTTTTACATGGAAACCTTAGTTAGAAGAGCTTGAAGGTAGCAAACTTATTTGGCTTAATTGAGTAAGTATTTTTGTCTCATTTTTAGTAATTTTTATATTTCTGAGATCATAATATCTTAATCTAACTATCTCGGGGATTAATTTGCAAAATTATCGAAGTACTAGGGTTTTTCCATGAATGAATATAGTCGAATTATGAAGTTTTATGGTAGAAAATGAAAATTTCTTGATAGATAATCAACTTTTGTAAAGGGAATTTTGATGAAATTAATATTTAGGGACTAAATTGAAAAGATGTAAAATTCATGGAAAAATTATGAATTTTATGAAATACATGGGCAGCTATTGTTATATGTAAAAAATGGCTAGGCTTGGAATAAGGATTAAATTGAATGAATTTCATTTTCCGAATATACGGACGAAATAGTAATTAATTTAAAGTATAGGGGCAAAATGGTAATTTTCTTAAAGATGTGAATTGGATTGAATTGAATATAAATTGATGTTAAAGTTATTCATATAGATCCGAATAGATCAAATACGGAGGTAGATCGGGGAAAAGAGAAAGTAACGGATTAGTAGCTTTTGTGTACACAAATATTGTCGAGGTAAGTTTGTATAACTAAATTGAGAATTTATATGTGTTAATTCAATTGTATGTATGTGAATGTATAATTTCCATGTATATGAAATTGATCACATATACGACAATGATCATCAAGTATTAAGTCTCGTTTGAATAAATAAAATTCGATGGATATAGGGTTCCAGAATTGGTTGTGGTCCTGCATGTGTTGCAGACACACCACAGCTCGAAGAGCGTCCCATTATTCGCTCTCATGGGCTTCCCATTATATGGTTCTTGTGAGCTTCCTATTAATAGCTCTTAGGAGCATCCTGATTGGTTGTGATCCTGCATGTGTTGTGGACACACCGCAGCTCTTATGAGCATATCAATATATGGCTCTTTGGAGCTTCCCGATTAAAGGATCTTTTATGAGCTTCCCGATTAATGGCTCTCCGAAGCTTCCCGATATTGGATCGCTTGAAATTTTCAATTATGGCTCTTATGAGCTTCCCGTTATACAACTCGAATGAGTTTCCCCTTACATAGCTCACATGAGCTCCCTGTTATATAGCTCGAGAGAGAGAGCTTCCCTTTTATGTGCTTGTATGAGCATTCTTGAATATGAATTTACAGATTTCAGATTTGTACACTTTGTGTGTACTACCCGTGTATCCATCGATATTTCAAATTATTCAATGGGCAAAGTTCTGACATGAGATGACATGAAATTGAAATGAACTATACTAGTATATACCCAGAATATATGGAATTGATATATGAACACAAGATATGGAAAGTTTATGAATATGAAAACTTGATATTTGATGAGCTCATACATGTTTCTTGGTAATCGTGTTAAATACATGGCTAACATGTTTGATGAGAAGATGTGTATAGGCTATTGGCCAAATTACTTTGGATGTATTTTGTATGCTTACCTTAAATATAAATGAATGGTAAGTTAATTTTCCTGTTATACGAACTTACTAAGCTTAAAAAGCTTGCACTATTTTATTTTCCCTGTTTTATAGTATTCGGAAGCTCGTAAAGGTTGGAAACTAGTCGGAGCAACATCACACTATCCATCGACCCATTTAAGTATATATAGAAATTTATTTTGGTTATAATGGCATGTATAAGGTAATTAAGTCAATGTTGGCTTAATATTATTTTGTTGTAAATAGCCATTAGAATGGCTTGAGTTTGATATATTTTGATATGTATATGTATATGTCACTTAACATGTTTGTTGTGTTTAATTTGGTTGAGTAATGAATAATTTATGAATATGATAATGCATGATTTGAGATAATATTATTGAAGAAATATACATATAGGTTTATATGGTCAATTAGGTAAGATTGAATACTTGGATATATGGGATATTATGATATGTGTTAAGCTTGGTTTTGACTTGATTCAAAAGTCTTGTGTTGCATTATGAATGTGTTTAAGTGTTGATGTAGGTGGAAGACAAATTGAGTGAGAAATATGGCTTGGAAAATAGCATATTTTCGTCCACACGGGCAAAGACACGGGCGTGTGTCTTAGCCTTGTGTGACATACAGCCTAGCACATGGGTGTGTGATCTAGTCGTGTGTCCCCTGTATCTTTAAAATTGAGAAACGGAATGCTCAAAATTATCCACACGGCCTAGCACATGGGCGTGTAGCTTGGCCATGTGACCCTTACACCTATTTAATACAAGTCAGTATGCTCACACGGTCTAGCACACGGGCATATGGCTTGGCTGTGTGGCTCAAGTCAATGAGCACCCTAAATTGGACACTAGTTAGAACATGGTCGTGTGTCCCTACTTCGAATGCCTATACGTCCTAAGACACGGGTGTGTCTCTTGACCGTGTAAGACACACAGCCTGGCCACACGGGCGTACGTCACCTACACTTTGGAAAAATTTTGACATTTTTTGAAAAATTCTCTAAGTGCCCAGTTTAGTCCCGACTTGTTTCTAATGTGTATTTTGGACCTTGAGGGCTCATATAAGGGACAATATGATTGACTATAATCAGCTTCTAACATGAATATTAAATTATATGAAATATTTGTATTTAATCTGTATATTCTGGTAATGCTTCATAACCCTATTCTAGCGATGGATATGGGTTAGGGGTGTTACATTTATTAGTATTAGAGATACGGTTTAGTTGATTCTTAGACTAACGTAGCAAGTACGAGTCTAGCTATACATGTCATTATATAACCTGTGATAGTGTGATATCTCCTGACCATTTGATACATGTTTTTCATATAGCAATGTCATCCGACCGAGCTGATTCTGAAGAAGCTGAGAGTAATGCTCAAGCTTCAGTACAAAGAGCAAGCTCGAAAAGTAAAAGGCCCGTATCTGAGGGCCGGGGAGGAGAGGCAAAAAAAGCCTTATTCCAAATGATGAATGAATGGTTTACAGAATATGTAAGAACAAATCTAGCTATGCAACAACTTCCACCCTTTCCTGTACCTCAATTGGTTCCCGATATGCCTCAAAGTACAGAACTTGTTAGAGTCGATAAGCTTTCTATTGATATAATCTGTAAATAAAATGTTAAAAAATTTAGAGCTACAACCGAATATGATCCTAAAAGGGCTGAATTCTGATTAGAAAACACTATTACAGTTTTGGATGAATTGTCTTATTCACTGGATGAATGTTTGAAATGTGTTGTATCTCTATTAAAAGACTCAGCTTACCAGTGGTAGAACACCTTAATTTCTGTTGTACCAAAGGAAAAGTCACATGGGAATTTTTCTAAACTGAATTTAAAAAGAAATATATCAGTTAGAGATTCATTGATCGGAAATGTAAAGAATTTCTGGAGCTCAAACGGGGGCATATGATAGTATCAGAGTATGAATGTATATTTTTTCGATTGAGTAAATATGCCAATGAATGTGTTCCGACTGAAATCGTAATGTATAAGCGATTGGAATAGGGTTCAAATGAAGACATAAAATTGCTAGTTGGAATTCTTCAATTAAAAGAATTCGTTATATTGGTTGACAAAGCTCATAAAGCTGAAGAGTTGAGTAAAGAAAAGAGACAAGCTGATATGGAAGCCCGAACTTCAAGTAAAAGATTTTCGGGAAAGTCACAATAGTCGACCTCAAAGAAATCAAAGAAGTATCATGACCATTCTACCACTTCTGCGGGATACTCCGATAGAGACAGAGGTATCCAACGCTCTAGTCCAATATCTCAGGCAACATCTATAGCAAGTATGGGTAATGTTAGAGACACCAAACCCAGATGCAAGCACTGTAATAAATTGCATTTTGGTCAGTGTCGCAAAAAAAAATGGAGCTTGTTTTAGATGTGGTTCTTTTGACCACTATCTTAGAGATTGCCCTGATGAAGCTGAAAAAGATATCGTCCAAACTTCAAGGTTGAGCAACCTTGCCATAAGAGGTAGACCACCTCGTAATCCTAGTAATGTAAGTGGTAGCCCGGGTACAACAAAAGATTCAACTGTCAGATCTGAAGCACGAGCACCAGCCAGAACTTATGCTATTCGTGCACGTGAGGATACCTCTGCACCAGACGTTATTACTGGTATTTTTTCCCTTCTTGATATTGATATAACTGCTTTAATTGATCCTATTTTGACACATTCATACATTTGCATAAATTTAATGTCTAATAAAAACTTACTTGTCGAGTCTACTGAATTCGTGGCTAAAGTATTGAACCCTCCGGGCCAGTATATGATGGTGGATAAAATTTGCAAGAATTGTCTATTAATGGTACAAGGTTACTATTTACCAACTGATTTGATGTTACCATTTGATGAATTTGATGTGATTCTGGGCATGGATTGGTTAACTCAGCATGATGCCGTGGTAAATTGTAAATAGAAGCATATTGTGTTGAAATGTCAGAATGGTGAAACACTCTATATTGAATCAGATAAAAGGGATGAGTTGTCTAATGTGATATCAGCTATATCAGCACAGAAATATGTCAGAAAAGGTTATGATGCTTACCTTGCCTATGTGTTGGATACTAAAGTATCTGAGTCAAAGATTAAATCAGTGCCAGTAGTTTATGAGTATCTTGATGTATTTCCAAAAGAGTTACCCGGAGTACCGCTGGTCAGAGAAATTGAATTTTCTATAGATCTTGTTTTGGGGACAATACCTGTATCTATAACAGCATACAGAATGGCCCCTACAAATTAAAAGTGTTGAAAGCACAGTTGTAAGAACTGACTGACTAGTGTTTTGCACAACCTAGTTTATCACCTTGGGGTGCACTGGTTCTATTTGTTAAGAAGAATGATGGATCGTTGAGATTGTGTATTGATTAAAAACAACTCAATAAAGTCACAATTAAGAATAAGTATCCACTACCTCGTATTGATGACTTGTTTGACTAGTTGAAATGTGCTATAGTATTTTCAAAGATAGATCTCCGTTCTGGTTATTATCCAATTACAAGTGAAAGACTCGGATGTGCCAAAAATAACATTCAAAACCAGATATGGACATTATGAATTTCTTGTGATGCCGTTTGGTTTAACTAATGAACCTGCGTTATTTGTGGATCTGATGAATAGAATTTTTAAACCGTATCTGAAAAGATTTGTAGTGGTATTTATTAATGATATTCTGGTATATTCCCGAGATGAAAATGAACATGCTGGTCATTTGAAAATTGTTTTGCAAACTCTGTGTGAGAAACAACTGTATACTAAATTTAGCAAATGTGAATTTTGGCTTCGAGAAGTTGATTTTCTTGGACATATAGTATCTGTTAAAGGCACTAGAGTGAATCCGAATAAAATTTCAGCAATTGTTAAGGAAACCACCAAAAAATGTGTTTGAAGTCAGAAGTTTTCTAGGATTAGCCGGTTACTATTGGAGATTTGTAAAAGGGTTTTTGATCATAGCTTCACCGATGACAAGGCTGTTGTAGAAAGATGTTAAATTTGAATGGACCGATAAATATCAACGAAGTTTTGATCAATTGAAAGCCTTGTTAACTGAAGCACCAATTTTAGTTCAGCCTGAATCCTGAATCGAACAAAGAATTTGTGATTTGATGCGTCATTGAACGGTTTAGGCTGTGTTTTGATACAAGAGGTAAAGTGATAGCCTATGCTTCCAGACAGCTAAAACCATATAAAAAGAATTACCCGATACATGATTTAGAATTGGCAGCTATTGTTTTTGTGCTAAAAATTTGGCAACACTATTTGTTCGGTGAAAAATATCATATATTCACTAATCATAAAAGCCTAAATTATTTGATGTCACAAAAAGATTTGAATCTGAGATAGCGCAAGTGGCTTGAATTGTTGAAAAATTATGATTTGGTTATAGTTTGTCATCCGAGAAAGACAAATATGGTTGCAGATAATTTGAGCATAAAGTCTCTGTTTGTTTTGCAAGTAATGAATACTCAATTATCATTGTCTGATGATGGTTCAATCATAGTTGAGCTAAAAACTAAACCAATGTTTCTGCAGCAGATTTGTAAAGCTCAAAAAAGTGATAATGAGTTACAAGCTAAACGGGTACAGTGTGAATCGACTTTTGATTCAGAATTTCAAATAAAACCTGATGATTGTCTGTTATTCCAAGGTGAGTCTGTGTACCGAAGAATTAGAGCTTGTACAAAAAATTTTGCACGAAGCTCATAATAGTGTTATATCTGTGCATTCGGGGAGTAATAAAATGTATAATTGTTTGAAAAAAATGTATTGGTGGCCGGAAATGAAATGTGATATTTCTGAATTTGTATCTAGTTATTTGATATGTCAGCAAGTTAAAGTTGAACATCAGGTGCCTTCAGGACTATTACAGCCAGTAATGATACCGGATTGGAAATGAGAAAGAGTTACTATGGATTTTTTATTGGGTTTACCCCTATCTCCAAAAAAGAAATATGTCATTTGGGTAATCATCAACCATTTGACAAAGTCTGTACACTTTATTCTGGTACGTATGGATTTCTCCTTGGATAAATTAGCAGAATTATATGTTTCTGAAATTGTCAAATTACATGGAGTGCCAGTCTCTATTATTTCTAATAAAGATCCGCGGTTTACATCCCGATTCTGGAGCAAGTTGCAAGAGGTTCTGGGTACGCAATTACATTTTAGTACTGCATTCCATCCTTAGACTGATGGTCAATCCGAATGTGTGATACAGATTCTAGAAGATATGTTTCGGTGTTGTGTATTGAAAATTGAAAGCAATTGGGAAAAATATCTACCATTAGTCGAATTCGCATATAATAACAATTTTCAGTCAAGTATTAAAATGGCACCGTACGAAGCTCTGTATGGTAGTAAATGTAGAACTCCCTTGTATTAGACTGAGCTAAGTGAGAAAAAGATACATGGAGTTGATTTGATTCGTGAAACCGAAGAAAAAGTGAAAGTGATCCGAGATAGCCTGAAAATAGCTTCTGATCGTCAGAAATCCTATGCGGATCTTAAACGAAAAGAAATAGAATTTCAAGTTGGCGATAAGGTATTCTTGAAAGCTTCACCTTGGAAGAAATCTCTTCGGTTTGACCGTAAAGGAAAATTGAGTCCACTATTTATTAGGCCATATGAGATTACTGAAAGGATTGAACCTGTTGCATATCGATTAGCCTTACCACCAGAGCTTGACAAGATTCGCAATGTTTTTCATGTGTCCATGTTACGATGATATCAGTCAGATCCTTTACATCTTATCTTTTCGACTGAGGTCAAAATTCAGCCTGACATGACATACAGTGAGGAACTGATCAGAATCCTGGCACATAAGATGAAAGAATTGAGAAATAAAAAGGTAGCTTTAGTAAAAGTTCTCTAGCAACGACACGATATAGAACAAGCTACATGGGAACCTGAAAAAACAATGAAAAAGCAATACCCGAACCTCTTTACTGGTAAGATTTTCGAGGATGAAAATTCTTTAATGGGGGAAAGTTGTAACAGCCCGTTTTCAGTAAAAATCAGAACAATGGTTTCGGGACCACAAATCTGAGTCTGAAAGAAAAATTATTTTAATATTATTTCATGGTCTGTATTATGATAGAAATGTCATATAAAAATTTTGTAAAGAAATCTTATCTGTTACATGTCTAATTAGATGGAAAGGACCAAATTGCATAAAATGCAAAAGTTGAGTTATAGTAGCTAAAAGGATGAAATAGTTATGGAATTCAAAATTGGAGGTCCTTATATGACAAATAGACCATTAAGAGGAGTTAGTAGATAAGTATGATTATTCATTATTGGAAAATTAAATAAAGAAAAGGACTAAATTGGAAAGTAAAAATAATAAAATATGATAAATTATTATATAATGAAAATATCATCATATTATCATTTTTCCCAAATAATTTTACATGGAAACCTTAGTTAAAAAAGCTTGAAGGTAGCAAGCTTATTTGGCTTAATTGGGTAAGTATTTTTTTCCCCATTTTTAGTAATTTTTATATTCTTGAGATCTAATAGCTTAATCTAGCTATTTCGGGGATTAATTTGTAAAGTTATCAAAGTACTAGGGTTTCTCAATGATGAATATAGTTGAATTGTGAAGTTTTATGGTAGAAAATGAAAGGTTGTTGATAGATAAACAACTTTTGTAAAGGAAATTTTGATGATATTATGATTTAGGGACTAACTTGAAAAGATGTAAAATTCATGGAAAATTCTAATCTTTATGAAATACATAGGCTGCTATTGTATATGTAAAAATCAACTAGGCTTGGAATAAGGATTAAATTGCATGAATTTTATTTTTCGAGCCTAGGGATGACATCGTAATTAAAAATATAGGGGCAAAATGGTAATTTTTCCAAAGATGTGAATTGAATTGAGTTGAATATAAATTGATGTTAAATTCATTCGTATAAATCTAGATAGATTAAATACAGAGGTAAATTGGGGTAAAGAGAATGTAACAGATTAGTAGCTCTTGTGTATATGAACATTGTCGAGGTAAGTTTGTGTAACTAAATTGAGGATTTATATATGTTAATTGAATTGTATGTATGTGAATGTATAATTGTCATGTATATGAAATTGATCACAATACGATAATAATCATCAAGTATTAAGTCCTATTTGAATAAATGAAATTCGATGAATACAAGGTTCTCGAATTGGTTGTGGTCTTGCATGTGTTGCAGACACACTACAGCTCGAAAGAGTATCCCATTATTAGCTCTCATTAGCTTCCTATTATATGGTTATTGCGAGCTTCCTGTTAATAGCTCTTTGGAGCATCCCGATTGGTTGTGATCCTGCATGTGTTGTGGACACACCGTAGCTCTTATGAGCGTCTCGATATATGGCTCTTCGAAGCTTCTCGATTAAAGGCTCTTTTATGAGCTTCCCGATTAATTACTCTTCAGAGCTTCATGATATTGGCTCGTTTGAACTTTCCTATTATAGCTCTTATGAGCTTCCCGTTACGTGGCTTACATGAGCTCCCCTTTATACAGCTCGAGAAAGAGCTTCCCATTTATGTGCTCGTATGAGTATTCCTGAATATGAATTGACAGGTTACAGATTTGTACACTTTGTGTGTACTACCCGTGTATCCATCGATATTTCAAATGATTCAATGGGCAAAGTTCTGACATGAGACAACATGAAATTGAAATGAACTATACTAGTATATACCCAAAATATATGGAATTGATATATGAACACAAGATGTGGAAAGTTTATGAATATGAAAACTTGATATTTGATAAGCTCATACATGTTTCTTGATAATCATGTTAAATACATGACTAACATGTTTGATGAGGAAATGTGTATAGGCTATTGGCCAAATTGCTTTAGATGTATTTTGTATGCTTACCTTAAATGTAAATGAATGGTAAGTTAATTTTCTCATTATACGAACTTTCTAAGTTTAAAAAGCTTACACTGTTTTATTTTTCCTATTTTATAGTATTCAGAAGCTCGTAAAGTTTGGAAACTGGCCGGGGCAACATCATATTATCCATCGGCCCATTTTAGTATATATAGAAAATTTATTTTGGTTATAATGGCATTTATGAGGTAATTAAGTCAATGTTGGCTTAAAAATATTTTGCTGTAAATAGCCATTGGAATGGCTTGAGTTTGATATATTTTGATATATATATGAATATGTGGCTTAACATGTTTGTTGTATTTAATGTGGTTGAGTAATGAATAATTTATGAATATGATAATGCATTATTTGAGATAATATTATTGGAAAAATATGCATATAGGTTTATATGGTCAATTAGGTAAGATTGAATACTTGGATATATGGGATATTATGATATGTGTTAAGTTTGGTTTTGACTTGATTCAAAAATCTTGTGTTGCCTTGTGAATGTGTTTAAATGGTGATGTAGGTGGAAAATAAATTGAGTGAGAAATGTGGCTTGGAAAATAACATATTTTCGTCTAAATGGGCGTGTGTCTCAATCGTGTGTGACACACGGCCTAGCACATGGTCGTGTGATTTGGTCATGTGTCCCCTGCATCTTTAAAATTGAGAAACAGAATACTCAAAATTGTCCACACGACCTAGCACACGGGCGTGTGGTTTTGCCGTGTGACCCCTACAAATATTTAATTCAAGTCAGTATGCTCACACAGTCTAGCACATGGGCGTGTGACTCAAGTCAGTGAATACCTTAAATTGGGCATGGGCTGAGACACGGTCGTGTGTCCCTACTTCTAATGCCTACACGGCCTAAGACATGGGCGTGTCTCTTGACTGTGTAAGACGCACAGCCTGGCCACAAGGGCGTGTGTCACCTACACTTTGGAAAAATTTTGACATTTTGCGAAAAATTCTCTGAATACCTGGTTTAGTTTTGACTTGTTTCTAATGTGTATTTTGGGCCTCGAGGGCTCATATAAGGGACAATATGATTGAATATGATTGATTTCTGATATGAATGTTAAATGATATTGATTTCTGACATGAATGTTAAATGATATGAAATATTTGTATTTGATTTGTATATTTTGGTAATGCTTCGTAACCCTATTCCGGCGACAAATATGGGTTAGTGGTGGTACATTTTTTATTTCAATTTTGCTTAATTTTTATTTATTAGTTTTAGTTTTCATTTTCATTTTCAATTTTTTGCTTATGCATTTTTTGTGAAGTTTTTAATTTTTTTTTAGAAATCACTAAAAGAAAGATTAAAAAAAAAGAAAGTAAAAACCTTATAAATAAATAAAAGACTATTAGAATTTGAAAGTATATCTAAAAATAATTTAAATTATAAAAGAATAGAAAACCTTTGAAAACACAATTGGTTTAATGACAAATTTGGATACTAATGTTTACATGTTTTGTCAAAATGGCCTTAATTGTATTTTTGAGTTTTTTTGGCCGTCAATCTTTTTTTTTTCAAACTGTTTTTTCTAACAGGTTTGATGAAAGTACCGTTAAAAAAATTAACGGGGATAATGTAGAATATTTTTAATGAGATGTAATTTATTACTTGGGCAACCCAATGAGATAATTACATGTGAAAAATAATAAAATAAATAAATCATATATGAAATTAAAAAAATAACTCTTAGTTTTTAAAAAATAAATGTGATTATCTAAAACAAAAGGTTTCAAAATGAATGCTTACATTTGTTTACTGAGAGGTTTCAAAAAAATAATTAATAAATCAAACCGAAAATACTGAATGTGTGCATTTATTTTAATTTTTTTAGATAATTACGTTTATTTTCTTTAAATTAAGATTTTTTTAACTTTATAAGTTATTTATTTTATTATTTTCCACATGTAATTATTTTATTGGGTTATCTAAGTAATAAATTACATCTTATGAAAAATATTCCACATATGAAATTTCACTTCATCCTGTTAACTTTTTTAATGGTACTTTTATCAAATCTGATAAAAAAGCCAATTTGAAAAAAAGAATACAGGTTGATAGCCAAAAAAGACTCGAAAATACAATTAGGGTCATTTTGACAAAACATGTAAATGTTAGTGACCAAATTTGTCATTAAGCCAAAGCAATTTACTAACTTATTAATTTACTTTTTTTCAAAATTTTAATTTATAAGTAATTCAATTTAATAAATAAAAGATATTAGATATGATTGAGTGTATAATAACCTTTGAATGTATTTAAAAAAGTTATTAGATATGATTGAGTGACATTATTTTATTGTGCCTAAAAACTATAAATTTTAAAATTATTCTAATATAAGTCTTCACCTAAAATAATACTACAATGAGTGTTTTTATCTTTTAATAAATTTTTAACAAAATAATACTACAATGGTATTTCAATTTCGGACGGATGAATCTTAAGATATTAACTTTAATTATTTCAATAATTGCCTCATTTAGTTTTAATATAAAAAATCAAACCTTTTCTAATTTTGTGCGTAGAAAATTTTAATCCATAATCAGTATAGTGTTTTAAGTTACAATTAATTATTTATATCAATAATTTTAATTATAATATATCATTACCGGTATTGAACAAAATAATTTAATTCAAACTAATTAATTAAAATTCAATTCAATTTAATAACTACACTACCAATATGGTGGATTTCATCATGGAGTTAATGGGGAAACCAAGACAAAGTTTGATGGGGAAGTGGATTTTGCCTAACTCTAGCTCCCTGAATATGTTCATGGTGAAATTTTTTTTTTAAAGGTTTGGGAGAACCTTTTTGAGAATACATTTGTTGTGCCTTTCATGTATAAAGAGCATTCTCAAGATGATGGTGATTTGTTGTAATTTTCTGGATTTTTTTATTATATAAAGTTTGCGTTCTTGTCGATGTCTTCAGTGCTGCTATTATTATGCATTTTGGTTTGTGTCTTAAGTCAAATTAGTTCTATACTTCTAGCTAGGTGTTAATTTGGGTTGTTTTGAGTGTATTGGAGTAGTGCATCTGATTTTGACGTTTTATTAACCTTTCCATTAATTTTACCATTTGGATTTTTAATAATATTTTTTTGGCTGAAAAAGAAAAATCTTTTAACTTAAAAAGCTCTCAGAAATGTCTTATTGATTTTTTTTAAAAATATTATATTATTGTGACATTGTGTAAAATAGGGTAAATTTTAAAATTATATATGAATTTTGATTTAATGTGTAATTATATATATAAATTTTAATTTAGTGTAATTATACACGTGAAACTCTAATTGTGATTCAAATATATACTTGAAACTTTAATTTTGATTTAATCATACACATTTAAAGAAATAAATACATCAATTTATTTTTATATTGGATAAATATAATTATTTATGTATGTAAGATATAAATATAAAATGATGTTATATCAATAATTGTGTTAATAATTTATAAAAATTAGATCAAATTAAAATTTTATATATAAAATTACATAAAACCAAAGTTGATATATATTTACACATTAAACCATAATTTATATTGATATTTATCCCCGCAAAATATGCTAAAAGACTTAATTATGGTTTGATGTTTGGTGACCATAGGTACAACATCCTGAGGTCATCTCTGCCTGTTATCCTAAACAACCAGTATTAGTGGAAACTACATTTTAAAGCAGCTGTATTCCATGATATGAAGATTGCTTTTTATTAGGGATCTTAGCCACCTCTCAACATTTCTATTACCAGTTGTTGGATAAGGAGAAAAATATTTGATCAATATTTTCAATGCGCAAACCAACGTATCTACATTCACGTTTTACATGATTAGGGATATGGCCTACACCAAGTATACTAGGGGACTTGAAAATTTTCCACCAAAATAAAGGAACCTGAGAAATTATAAATAAAGAGAGACATTCCCCTAAAAATGGAGAGAAAATTATATTTGTTGGTAGTCGAAAAGCTTATATAAAAATATTAGACTTGAAAAATAAATTTAAAGTAAAAAAATTAAATTATTTTAAAATACAAATCAAATTTAGGTTTAAACATTTAAGTACTAAATCCAACCAAAATCAATTTATTTTTTTTAAAGAATGTAATATATTATGTTATTTTATTTTTATGCAATATGTAGTTTATAACATAAAAGTACTTAAATTTATAATAAAATAAAATACTATAATGTAAACATTAAAAATATATGTTAAGTTATTTATATAAAAAATTTTAATAAATGAAATATATATTTAATAAATTTAAAATAGTATAAATATTTTTTAAAAATTAAACAATAATATGGGTGAGCCTAAAACAAGTTTAGGTTAAATATGTACAAATATAGATAGGTTTAAGGCTCATATTTTGAACTAGACTAAATTTTAATAAACATAAAATGTATTAATATTATACATAAACTTTACCTAATCCAATCCTACCCACAAACTCCTCCAAAGAAAATAGATAGAGATTTCTTTTGATCCAATGTTTGTTATTTGATTTCAATTATTTTTAAGTTAAATCTGGATAGATTTTAAATAACCCAAAACTCTTTTTATATTTATCTTTTTATTTACGAAAATTTATTTGGAGTCATTATTAAAGCTTTTTCTAGACACGGAAACCATATCATCTCCCATTCCCATTCCAAATATTCTAATGATAAAAAAAGTTGTTTTTTTTATTTAAAGAAAAATATCAAAATTATATATGAATTTTAAATTAATGTGTAATTTGATATAAACTTTGATTTGATATAATTATACACATGTAACTTTAATTATGGATCAAATGTATACATGAAACGTTAATTTTGATTCAATCGTACACATGTAAAAAATAAATACATCAATTTATTTTTATATTAAATAAATATAATTATATACATATACAATATATAAATAAATGTAAAATAACATTGTATCAATTATAAATATTTAATCAAATCAAAATAATATATAAAATTAAATATTATACCAAAATTGATATATAATTTTAACTTTTTTTTCCTTCCAAACTTAAAAGAAAAAACTAATTATTTTCACCACTAAAATTTTAGTTTTGTAAGAGAAGTGAATCTTGGTCAAATCCATCAAAACCACTGGGAATTCTAGCTTTCCAACACAGAGAAAAACTCCAAGACATCACGTGAAGCATCGTGGTCACTATCTAGGACCTAGAAAAACTTGCGTACCCACCTAACTAAATTATAAATATTAAACAATAAAGAAATTTTGATATAAAGAGAAGAGACTGAAAGAAAGACAGTCCCTTTTAGGCACTTTCTCTAACCTTTTCAGCACCGTAAAAAACTCATATTTCCTTTCTTTTTTTTAAAGAAAATTAATCTAAAACTTCAGTAACCCTTGAATTCCTGCCCACACCCAACTTTTGCTTATCATCAATGTAGGAAAAAGGATATTGTACCATATGAACTAGCATCGCTTATATATATATATATGCTCTCATTACAATGCATAACTTATACTTTGATACAATAATCTAATATATTCATATATATGTTCCCACCCCAAAGTTGGGAGAAAATTTTGCCTTAAATTTCTTATTTTCCATGCTGAAGAAACGGAAAGTGGTTGGTCGACTTTTAAGATCACCGACTAGAGTAGTCAATCTATTGGACGATGTAGATGATGGTCCAACTACTCTTATTGTGGATACAGATGTTCAACGCAAGATCTTCTCATTGGAGCTTGTAAAGATTTGGCCATCCTCCTCCCTCTCACCTTCTACTTCACTATCATCATCCATCAACATCACAAAATAAAGTTATCTATGACCAAACAACAAGAAAAGAAAAAAGGAATAGTTCATGTTTAGGGTTTATAACCTCATTTCTTAAGCATAACCCTTTTTGGATCACGTACTTATAATGCAATATTGACCACTTTTTAAGTGACATTTAAGAGGTAAAGTGGAACCTATAGGAAACCAAAACTAAATCTTAAATGACATTGATGGAGCCATGCAAATGTGGCTGTTTGATGTGATTATGGAGGATAAGAAGCCAATTAAACTGTCCCTAATCATAAGAAAGCTTAAATTGAGAGGAGTGAGAAAAAAGGGCTATATGATTGCAGTTGCACCACTTGGGTGGGCTAGCTTTTGATGATGCTAGCTTCTTTAACCAACAGAGTACTGAAAGCGACTCACAATCATGGAGAGATTGAATAGGCATCTAAAGCCCCTTGGTTGAGGACAACACGACTGAGATTTCATGTAAGGGGACTATGGAGATAGAGACATTTGATCAATCAACCAGAAAGTGACCCCCCACCCCTCTGAATTACCCTCTCCTACACAATGCATTACCCTTCTTTTCCCACACATGCACCAACGCATAAACACGCGCCCATACACACACACACACACACACACACTATAATATATATATACACACACAAACGTGGGGTAACTATTTATAAATTGACACAGAAAAAACTCCGTTGAGAAGCTTCAAAAGGACTAACAAAACTGTGACACCATATTGCACATTCTCCCTAACTACCAACCATAGTATGTCTGCGAATTATTCATCATTTTTTTTACCCTTAAGATGTCCCCAACAATGTCATTTCAATGCCAAACAACAGCACTTACTGCTCTGCCATTTTTTTCCTTTCATTTCTTTACAGAAGGGCTTGCACATGGGGGCATGGCCACAATGTAGGCAAGATGCTCTTTGCTCTCTCTTCTCAAAGCCAAAAAAAAAAAAAAAAGCAGGAATATATTGGAATTGGGTATTGGATTTTCCATGTTCATACACATTTTGATTTCTATTGGATGATGAGTCTGATTAGATTCTTTTCTCCCTTCCATCAAAGAAAATCAGGCCCACAAATTGTCAAGCGGGGGTCCTCTATTGGCTATTGATGATTATGATGACGTTTCTCCACTCTTATTAGGTGATAAATATGGTACCATATTACAGTAGTTTCCTCACCGGGTTCGTACCCCAGGATATGCTTATCCAATTCGGCCGGTAAGTTGGTGGACCCATTGGCCCAAACCTGGACCCCCCACTATCCTTTCCTTCTAAGCCCCAAATTCCTTAACCAGCAAAGCAAATCCGAACCCTTCCTCTCCCTTTTCTTGTCCAACTTATGGGCTGGTTTTACGACCATGATTCATTGACATTGGTAGGTAACATAAATTTTTTACAATGGTTTTTTGTCTTCTCAATAAAATATCATTCCCACCATTGAACTTTATTCTACTTTCCAGCTCATTGAACAGACATCATGAGATTGGGAAATCAAGTTTTTAACCCAAAACATTAATTTGGGGTACTTTTTTAAGTTGAAAAAAGAGAAAGGCGGACGTTATTTTTCATGAGCCGGCTAGTAGAAACATTGCAGTTATCATACGTAGCTCAATACAGAAATTGAATAGAATTATGTAGTGTCAAAAGAGTTAGGCAAATTCGAAAGTTTAAAAAGGGGGGACCTACTTCACAAGAAAAGCAGAAGGGGACCTACAACCCCCCCCCCCTTTTTCCCTCAGCTTTAATGCAGGAGCAGAGGCTCCCTTTTCTTTTGTTTCTCTATGCTTTCTTTTATTTGCATTGGTTACTGAAGAGCAAATGGAAACCTACCAATTAGACTCGTAATATTAAACACGATAAATTATTAATATAAAATATAATTGAAAAAATTAATATAAATAAATTAATAAATTGTGATATCAGGATATTACCAATAGTCTATAACTAATGGATTGCAAAAAAAAAAACATCCGTGTCCCATTACTAACGTTCAGAAGCATTCATAAGTTAGATCCCACTTTTAAATTTTTGAAAATTTTACTTAAGTTGGAGCTTGAATAATAAGAAAATTATTCTATTAAAAATTACAATTAAATAATAAGGATCTTTATAATTATATTTAAATTTAGGGTTAATATTTGGTATATATTGACAGCATATTTTTTTATTCTATAAATATTTTTATAAAAATTGTTATGTGTTTATCTTTTTAAAATATTTATTTGTTAATATTTTATTATATTTTTATAGAAGACTTGTCAATCCCTAACTTTATTTGTGAAGTAAGGGTGAGTATTTGATCGAGTCGAGTCGAATCGAGTCAAAAAAATTCGAGTTAGTTAAGTTGACGAATCATATTTTAGCGACTGACCTCAATTTAAATTTTTTCGAATCGAATTGAATCGAGTCAATAAATTTCGAGTTAAGTCGAGTCGAGTTAACGAATCATACTATTTATACTCAATGTTGCGTTTATATGGACTGGTTATTTAACTAGTAGACGAAGTACAAGATTATTTAACTACATAAATAATATAATTGTCTTACCTTTTAACTTAATGAGCAAATATTTATAAAAAATCGTAATTTTTCCTTTTAACTTTAAAAAGGTAAATATCTATCAAAACAACGTAATTTTGCCTTTTTCTTATTCGGATTTTCGGATAACTCGAATTGTGTAATTCATATTCGAGTTAAACCAAAAAAATAATTTTTTATTCAAGTTGATCTGACTAACTTGATTAACTCAAATAACTCGAACTATTTAATTCAAAATTTAAATTTTTTATCAAGATTTTCGAATCGAATCAGATTTTATCCACCCCTATTGTGAAGTCTAAAAATTCCCCTAGTAATGTACCAAATATAACTTCTTAAATTTAAATAATTTTATCTATTAAAATATTAATTTTACAAATAATATTAATCCGAGTCAGCGGGCCTCTAAAGGAGCTGGATCAAACCACACTTTGTACTTTCCTACAGGTCCATCCTTCAGTTCATGGCTCACTCTCAGCGCATGTGACTTCCACGAGTTCGATGGTGACGCTTGCCATATGGAAATGCTAATCGACAATCCCTACTCCAAACTTTGACGTTAATTGAGCCTACCAGGCTACGTTACTAGCTTGTATTGGAAAACAATAAAGTTGTGTATTATTAGGACAGATGATTTTATGGGCTAGACATGGGGGTAGCAAAAGCAATAGATCGATTAGGCAACTCTTATTTTTTTCATCAATTTGCTTAATTAGTTTCTTCTTGTTTCTACTCATTTCTCATTCTAACTTTGGCTTCAAACATCCCCATCTTATCCTCTAATGTCAAGCCATGTTAGGCAATTGTAAATCTTAAACATCAAATGAGTAAATTCTATAACATATTGTTAGGTATCCTCTACATGACATTCCCTACACTTCCTTATCAACCCCCCTCGCCCCCCCAAAAAAGCATTCCTTACATAACTACATTTCTTTGACATTGAGAACATTTTCTCAATTTATTCCTTTTACCTACCTTGATAATTCTCTTAAACTTCATTGACTGAAGCATTGGAATTCATCTTGGTGCTTAAACTCTGATGCCACTCAAATTCATTTTTTTGTCCCATAACACTTATCACCTTGTTCCAAACAACTTAGAAAGCTACCTAGTTACTTCAGCGAGAAGATAACAACAATTTGGAGCCATAGGTGGGGAATGACAGTTATGTCTCTACCTGATCACTATAAAAAATACAATCCATATATCCTTTTCTATCATTGTTAGCATTGTTACTCTCAGCAGCACCATCGTTAAACATAACTATTGGATTGATGTGTACAATCCACTGACATCTCCAAACTTCCTAGAAAACCCATGCATGAACATGCAGTCTTGTTTTTAGAGCATGCGACCCCATATCTAATATTGCTAAGTTCATGCTTGGCATGACAACAAATTATTACCAAATTTCAAAGGGGAATTTTGTTGGATTTGTACGTCTCTCATGGACACACGCATATAAAATAAGACTATAAGTGATGTAATATGATTAAGCTTAATTAAGCTTCAATTATCGAATAAGAATGGGCTAGACATGCACTATAAATAGATATTAGCAATCTAATTTTGCAACGACATTTTGTTGTGCAATACAACAATGACATTAAATATCGTTGTGTAGAAGTGGTATTTGCAATGATTTATAGAAATTGTTGTCAAAATTCAACTTTTAAGATACTAATCATAACGAGTAGGTTTGTCGGAATTTTTAATTTTATATGTAACAAAAAAAATTGTTGTAAAATATTATAATATTAACAATAGCATTACATAATTTAATTTTTTACCTATTAATTGTAACAACATAATTTATCGTCATCAATTATTAATAAAATGTGTAACAATCAAACAAGTTGTTGCTAAACGTTAAAATATTATCAGCAACATTAAAATATTGTTGAATAAATTAATTTTATTCTTATTCATCGCAACGACATGATTTGTCATTGCGAATTTTTAATAAAATTTATAACAAGACACAAGTTATTGTTAAACGTTAAAATATTAACAATAACCTTAAAATATCGTTATGTAATTTATTTATTTTTTACTTATTAATAGCAATGACACAATTTGTCATTGTGAATTATTAATAAAATCTGTAACGACAAAATAAATTGTTGTTAAACGTTAGTATTAACAACCTTAAAATATCGTTATGTATTTTAATTTTCTATTTATTGATTGCAACAACACAGTTTATTATTGAGAAATCTTAATAAAGTTTGTAATGGCAAAATAAATGGTTAAATATTAAAATACAAACAACCTTAAAATGTCGTTGATGTGGTGATTGCATCTTAAAGAATCATTAGCTGTCAAATGCAAATTGGCCCATAACTATGCTAGTAAAATTGATTATTGTGAAACGATCGGTGATTTGGTATTTTTATTTCATCGTTGGTTGATTCTAAAATTTTGACAGTATCTAGATCCTTTTATGCACTATTGTTGTTGGGTTATTAGTTGTTTAACTAGGTTTCTTATGCGAGTATGTATTTATCCTTTGCAAATTTTTGATATTAGCAACAATGTTGAAAATTTGAGTTATGGGATTATTCTAACACTGTTTGGTATTTACAAAGTACTTGATAATGTCTTTAAAATGATGTTTATAATATTTTTAATAAAATTATAATGTTGATAAGCAACAAAAATAACTGAATATAAGTTTTTTTTTTCTCTTTCAAGAAAAGTATATATTAAGGAAAAAAATTCAAAACCACATAACAACCAAACATCACAAAGAAACGCCAACAAAAACCAAAGTCTTTAAGAAAAACCACCATTGTAAACAATGAAAAAAGGTATGGGAGGATCAGTACAACCAAAGAAAAACCATTTCAAAAGCAACATATTATTAAGATCATTAAAATTACCATAAAAGCTTTCGAAGGACTCAGCTCCCAATTGTAGACCCATCAGAAAATCGTAGCCAAATAAGATCCAATGATCAAGAGTATCGAACCAAACCATGGAGACTCTAAGAACAATTGCAACACAACATTTAAAAAACAATTAAACAATTTTAAAAAATAATAAATGGTCCAAACTTTTTAAAACAAATGAACAAAAAAAAAAGAAATATGTTTGTAACATTACTCACTCTAATCATCATTATGGATACAACGAGAAGATAAATAAGATGCGCCTCATGTCATTGTTACATGCCTTCCATCCTAATAGTCATGCCATCTAATTTTTCAAAAATTGACCCTTGCCGTTGTTCCGTACATTCCATCCTAGTACACCATCCATCTAATTTTTCTAAAATTGACTTCAAAACACCTCGAGTACTAAATGATTCATAGGAAGATTGTGTCTGAACTAAATTCTTTGGTTCTTCTACTTCCATTTGTGGATCTCTTTTGATCGGCTCCAGACGTACCAACATCCAGAGTTAAAATCTTGCACAAAAGATGTGAAAAAGTGATATCTGCAAGTATACGGGTTAGGCTGTAATATAGTTACAACGGAGTAGGTAAGTACTCTGAGGATCGTACCCAAGGGAGGCGAGCACTAGATTAATTCTAATTTAAACTTAAATATCTAATTAATACTTTAATTAACTTATAATACAAAAAATTTGTAACACCCCTAACCCGTATCCGTCGTCAGAATAGGGTTTCAGAGTATTACCGAAACATTCAGAACATTCTACAAATAATTTACATAAATTACTATTCATTTACCAAGATCATTCAAAACATCCCTTAATTGGATCCTCGAGGTTCAATACCAGCATTAGAATCAAGTCGGGACTTAATCGGAAACTCATAAAATTTTTCGCGACATTTCAAAAATTTTCCAAGGTTGTAGGGCTCACACACCCGTGTGGTCGGGCCGTGTACTACACACGCCCGTGTCCCTAACCCGTGTAACTCTCTGACTTATAAGGCATGAAGAAATTGAAGTCACACGGCCAAGCATACGCCCGTGTGCTAGGCCGTGTGACGAATTTTATTTTCGAAATTTAGGTGCAGTTTTCATACGACCGTGTGACACACCCGTGTTCAAGGCCGTGTCAACCACACGGTTGAAATACACGCCCGTGTCTCTGCCCGTGTGCCTATTTCTGATCATTCTGTTTCTCATTTTTAATATGCAAGGGACACACGGCCGAACCACATGCCCATAGGACGAGCCGTGTGTCACACACGGCCAAGACACACGCCCGTGTGTCTACCCGTGTAGACAAAATAAGGCCATTTCCTAGCCTCATTTGTCACCCAAAACTTACCATTTTCCTGCACCAAAACTCACAGGTGTATATCCACCAACCAACATCATATTCACATAAAATTTGATATCAATCATATGGTATTATCTCATGCATCAATGGAGATAAACTTACTCTTATCATAAACTTATAAGATAACATAATTCCAACAACTAACACATGATAAGCATTTATGTGATTACAAAAACATCACTTCAAAACTAGCCAAACTTAAACAATCACTAGCCACTTCAATGGCCAGATTACAAAACAACAATTACAAGCCATAATTGGCCAAACAAGCTTATACATGCCTTTATACCAAAACGAGATTTCTATTTGTACCAAAATGAGATAGTGGATAGTGTGATGATTGCTCTGATCGACTTCCAACCTTCGCGATCTTTGAGCACTATAAAATAGGGAGAATTAAACGAAGTAAGCATTTTATGCTTAGTAAGTTCGTATAACGGGAAAATAAACTTTCCAATCATATTTATCAATACAAGTATACATAGTCATACTTTCCATAAATTTTGGATGAGTTACCTAAACACAAACACTTAGTCAAACAAGTTAATCACATAACCACATATAAATATCAAGTAAACATAGATGAGCTCATCACATTACAAGCTTCCATTAATTTCACCTTTCCACACTTCAAGAGTCTTTTCCGTTGAACTATTGAAATTTCAATGGATGTTCGGGTAGTATACTCATGTGCAAAAGTACCCGTTAGAGTACATAATAAAAAGGAACAATCTTGAGCCACACATTTTACAACAGGATTACTAGTCCAGGCTAAATCCTATCTGTAGCATATGCTCTAGAATGCTTAGTTTGGATTACTCATCCGGGCTAAATTCTATTTGCAACATAGGCAGTATTATTCTTATTCAAGAAATCACCTTAATCCATCGAAATTCAACATTCAACCGGAACATGAAAATTTGTCCATATTTCACAACTTATGACTATTTCATTATGCATATTATCTCATACATATTAATACAATCATACAATTTAATTCAAGCATATTAACTTTCATATTTAAGTTACACAAACTTAACTTCAAAATGGTTCGTATTTGAATTTCAACTATAATTTGAAACCTTTTGCTTTCCTCGATCTAGTTCAATGGTTGGTCTTTCCGGATCTATATGGGTAAATTTAACTATTAATCTATCACATTTCATATACATTTGCATCCTATTACATCCTAGGCAAAATTACCATTTTGCCCATATCTTTTTCAAAAATTCTGATTTCGCCCCTAGGCTCGGAAAATGAAATTCATGAAATTTAACCTTCTTTCCAAGCCTAGTCGAAATTTGTATACTACATTTACAGCATTTACATTTCACAAATTTTAGAATTTTCCATGGGTTTTACCACTTTTTCATTTTAGTCCCTAAATCAAGTTTTCATCAAAAAATGCTTTGTAAAAGTTGTTTATCTATGAGTAACTTTTCATTTTCTACCATGAATTTCTAATTTTCAGTATATTCATCCATGACCCAAATTTCATACCTTGATAACTTTTCAAATAAATCCCCTAAATAGAAAGATTAGACTATCCCGATTCCAAAAATATAGAAATTACTAAAAACAGGACTTGATTTCATACCTTTTTAAGCTTGAAAATTTTTCTTCCTCTCTTCTAGGGTTTCCACAGAAAAATTAAGGAAGATGATATGAAAATAGATGATTTTTTTTAATTAACTATCATCTATTAATTTTATTGATTTCCAATTTAGTCCCTACCCTTTTCTAATTTTTCCATGGATGAGTCATTAAAATATCTATTAACTACTCCTCAATGGTCTAATTACCATATAAGGACCTTAAGTTTTGAATTCCATAGCTATTTGATACCTATAACTACTAGAACCTAACTTTTGTATTTTATGTAATTTAGTCATTTCTCTAATTAAACACATAATCGGTAAAATTTTTGTATCAAAATTTTCATGTGACCTTTCTATCATGATACCAACCATAAAATAAAATAAAATAAAATTTTATTTTTGGCTTGGATTTGTGGTCCCGAAACCACTATTCTGATCTCACCTAAAATAGGTTGTTACAGAATTAAAATAAGGGTTTTGGATAAATTATAATAAAAATAAGAAAAGAAATAAATGAAAAGTAAATAAACGAAAAACAAGAAATCAAATAAGAAAATATATATCAAATTTGGGCATGGATGATTAGCTCACTTTGGTAATCATAATTAGCTGTCCTCTCGAGTTTTCTCGTTCAATCAACTAGTCAATACCCTAGCAAAATCTTCCGATACGTCAACTGAAATACTGAGTTAGCAAGAACTACTTATCTTCCTACCTCACAGTCCATACCGATTCAAGGTTAAGGTGTTCATGGATAGACTATACCAATTTTGGGTTAATTCCCGCCTTGATGACTTCCTAGATTTACCAGGCCTAGGGTTTAAGTTCTCCCTTTCCAGAATAGTTGATCTGTTAAGAAATCCCTACAAAATAATTAATTATTCATACTTCCACTCGCTAATCCCTCATAAGAGGATTAGTTTCTCATGGATTTAGAAAACAATATAAACTTGAATGAAAGAATGAACATAAAGAATAATTTCAAGAATAGAGTTTAAAATAAGCTTGATGTGATGAATCTTCAAAGAGTTTGAGAATACTTTTAGAATATGATTTCTCCCCAAAAGTAAATAACAAGGATAAGAATAAAATCTAAACCCTAAAAAAAAGGAAAAACTAAAGACTAAAATTTAAAGAGAAATTATACAATAGTCAAAGGTGTCCATAACATGTGTTAACTGAGCTTATTTATAGACATAGAATGGTTGTAGTCCTTAACCCTAGATCAGTTGACGTTCCCGAGCTTAAAGTTGGATTGTGCGGACCAAAACGCCTCTAGCTTGTATTAATTTCCCATACAGAGGTGATTCCGCAACACACTAGGTCTTGTGTCGCAACATCGAATGTAGTATGCTCAGCTTCAAGATGTCTTCAGGGGTATTTCGCGACATTTTCAGACTGTGTTGCAACATCAAAGGTAGTCTTGGACTTCTTCTATTCTGCTCTTTATGTTGCAACATCGCATGCTCCGTGTTGCAACATAGTGACCAATATTGAGTTAATGCACCTTCTAATGGTCTCCTTCACACTCACAAAGTGTATTAGCTCACCTTTAGGCCTCATTTGGCCCCTAAGGTGAAAAAATGACTCAAATTACATATTTTATTACTCTTAACTAAATTTGCTGAAATGTAATTAAAACATAACTAAAATGCTTATGTTCAAGCTCCTAAAATGTAAAAACTAGATTAATCTACTACACCAAATTACGACAGATCAAACTCCCCCACACTTGAGTCTTTGCTTGTCCTCAAGCAACATGGACAAAAACAATAAAAAAAATGACCCTTGAATAAGTATGGTACAAACATTAGCTTGGAGCACATGAATAGGCATTTTATATTTGCATATAATCTTGGAATGAGATATAACTGACTTACCATTTTTGATATCAAACACCTAAGTTAAGTATATTATAAAGCATACAAGCATTAAGGGTCTCAAATGTAAACATCCATCAATAAATTATATAAATAACTTGATTATCCTAGTAAAATACAAACAATCATGAATGCAATTATTCTGTAACACCCCTAACCCGTATCCGTCTTTGGAATAGGGTTACGGAGCATTATCAAAGTTTATAGAATAATTACAAATATTCCACATCATTTACTATTCATGTCCGATACTAATCATATTGTCCTTGAATAGGGGACTTAATCGGGATCTCAGCAAATTTTTCATAAAATTTCAATTTTTTTCCTAGATGCAGGGCTCACACGCCCGTGTGGCCAAGGGGCACGCCCCTGTGACCCTATGACGTGCCCGTACATCAGGTCATGTCCTGCCCTGTGTAACTTTCTGGCTTACATCACACAGCCAAGTCACACACCCGTGTACCAGGCTGTGTTACCCACACGGTTGAGACACACGTCTGTGTCTCTATGTAACAGCCTAGTTTTAGCTAAATCAAAACAGTGGTTTCGGAACCACGAATACGAGGTCAAAAAATTATTTTTAATATTATTTTATGTGTTTACAACATGTGATTTTATATGTGTAAAAATTTCGTGAGCTAATTTTATCGTTTAATAGCTCAATTTGAGAAAAAAACTAAATCGCATAAAATGCAAAAGTGGCATTCTATATGTTAAATGTATTTAATTGCTATGGTTGATTAAATGTGAGGTCCTTATGATGTTATTATGCCATTGGTAGTGAAAATGGACATAAATGGGCTTAATAACATGAAATTTGGTGGCTTTTAATTAAGGTTAATTTTGTAAATTAGTTACTAAGGCATAATAATTAAAACCAAAATCAATTTATCATCATATTTCACCATCCATAACCGAATATTGAAAGAAGAAAGACCATTTGAAGCATTTTAGGATTCGACCCTTGGTGTTCTTGATTGAGATCAAAAAAGAAAGAATTTGGATTTAGATCGGGGGAAATATAAAGTTATCGAGTAATCGATCAGATTCGTCAATTCTGAGTACGAGGTAAGTTCGTATGTGATAATTTAGTTATAAATGTATGTTATATGCTTTGGTATTGCTTAAGATGTGATTGTAAGATTACAGATAATGTTTGAATTGTGAATACGACTATACGGGTCTGTTCGACAATGAAATAGATAAGTGAAACTTCCCGATTGAACCTTAGGAATAGTTAGGATGCTAATGACATGTCATTAGGCTATTGTGTTTGCTTCAGGCCATGATATTAGCACTTCAGGTGCGAGTGATACCTTGATTTGGCTACGGGCCATGGTATAGGTATTTTAGTGAGGAGTTACCTTGATTTGGCTAGGGGCCATGGTATAGGTACTTATCGATTGAGATCTTGAGTATCCGATTTTTATTCCAAACGGTTCAACAGGTAAAGAATGACATAATTGAGAAAGAGGTTAGTACGAGACAGTACAGGTATGTACGGAACCTATTCGAGTATTACATTGAGAAAGTTTATTGGGATGGTATTTGATCATGTTTTGAGACATGATAAAGGTTTATGGTAAATGTGATATTGATTTGGTAATGTGAAAATGGTTAAATTACATTTATTTGATAAATTGAGTTAATCACTTACGAACTTACTAAGCTATGAAGCTTACTGTGTGTTATTTGTCTATGTTTTATAGATTATCGAAGCTAGCTCGAATTCGGGGATCGTCGGGAATAGTCATCACACTATCAATCATTTTGTTGGTACTTTTGAAGCCTTGTATATATGGCATATGACATGTATAGGCTAGTGTCATCTTGGTATGTTTTGAGTTATGATATTAGCCATGAGATTTGGCTTGTAAATGTTGGTGTGTATTTGGCCATATAAGTTGGCTTGTGAATGATGGTAATATTGAATGTGGATTTAGCTTATGATATGTGTTCATATATGTGTTTATAGTATAAATATATTTGACTATGTGATTGGAAAGTTTATTATAGAAATTGAGATAACTTGGTGATTATGAAATTAGTTGTTTATCAATGGCATGTTTTGGTAATGAATAGAAATGGTGAATTGGTATGCTTTAAATATTGGATTTGGTATACTTGTGGGTTGATTGATGAATTTTGGTTGCATATTTGTGACTTAAATTGGTACCATATGAGCTTATGTAGGTATATGCAAAATGGGTGGCAAATTGGCTTTGTAAATGGCCTATTTTTGTCCACACGGGCAGAGACACGGGCGTGTCTCAGCCGTGTGTGACACACGGACATGTTACATGGTCGTGTGTCCCTTGGGTAGCCTTTGTTTATTAAGTCAGTATACCCTACAGGTTTGACACGGTCTAGACACACGTACGTGTCTATTGGCCGTGTGTGAGACATGAGCTGGCGCATGGCCGTGTGGCTAGCCATGTGACCCAAGTCAGTAACCCCTCCAAATTTCCCACAGCCATAGCACACAGACATGTCCTCGGCCGTATGGTGCAAGTCAGTATGTATGCTCTGTTTTCACACGGTCTGTGACACGGACATGTTTTGTGGCCGTGTGATTCACACGGGCGTGTGATCCCTAAATGTTTGAAAATTTTTTAAGTTTCTCAAAGTTGGCAAATGATATCAGTTTAGTCCCGTACCACTTCTAAGCATGTTTTAAGGTTTTGTAAAACTTTATGTGGGACATTGAGATTATATTTAATTGATGTTTATGTGAAAATGTATGATTTATGTTGTGATTGACTGGTAGTGCCTCATAATCCTATTTTAGTTATGAATACAGGTTAGGGGTGTTACACTCTGCCCGTGTACTCAATTTTGAGCATTCTGTTTCTAAAATTTAAGATGCAAGGGACACATAGCCAGACCACATGCCCATGTGCTAAGCCGTGTGTCACACACGGTCAAGACACACGCCCGTGTCTACCCGTGTGGACAAAATAAAGCCATTTCGTAACTTTATTTTTCACCCTTTTTAACCTTACACCTAAACCAACACTTATACACAATTTATCACATTCACCAACCACATTTTCATACAAAATTTAAGTCTTATATATGTCAATTTATACTCTTATTTATCTATCTAGATACCATGTTCACATTTGTGCATATTGTATCAAATATGCTAATTTAATTCATTCATACATATTTCATTGTGATTCCTATTAATCAATCATTTTCAAACATATACCATAATATAGTCTTATATACATAAACATCAAAACATGTTCATAACTAGCCATTCCAATAGCTAGTTATTAACAAATATTTACATGCCATTCCTTGGCCAATTTAACCTATACATGCCATTATAACCACAATTGTTTTACCTTATATATCAAATTGAGTCAATGGATAGTGTGAGTGATCTCTGTTGAGTTTCCAATCCAATGAGCTTCCAATTTACTATAGTGCAAGGAAAAATAAAATAAAGTAAGCATATAATGCTTAGTAAGTCTGTATAACTTGGTAATTAACTTACCAACTATTTATATTAAAGATAAACATGTAAATCACAATCAACCATTCGGTCCCAAGCCTTAACACATATTCTCATCACCCTTGTTTGTAAATTAATTCATATAAACATCAAGAAACAATATATAAGCTCAACAATATTTGGATTCTCATACACATATGTTTTCCATATCACGTATTCATATAACATATATACAAATCATTTCCATATTTTTCAAGTACATTCTATAATAATTCATCTCGAGTTTTTCATGTCAGAACTTTCTTATTATTCAACTGAAATATTAATAATCACACAGATAATACACTCGAGATGTACAAATCTATTCTCATAGATGAATGTATTCATCAAACAAATTTCCATGTTCGTATATCATAATTTCATACATTCATATTTCATATATCATCATTTTCATGTACTTCAAGTAGATAGTAAAAACCTATTTCTTTTCATGTCAGGATTTTACCCATTGAATTATTGAAAATATCGATGGATACTGAGGTAGTACACACAAAGTGTATTGATCAGTAAATCCGTCAATTCATATTCAGGAGTACCCATTAGGGCACTTAATCAAGAAACACACTCTCGAGCCACATATCATATAACAGGATTACTTGTCCAAGCTAAATCCTGTTTCCAACATATGCTCATAAGAGCTTAATCAGGATCACTAGTCCAGGCTAAATCCTTTCTGTAACATATGCTCAGAAGAGCTCAATTAGGATTACCAGTCCTGGCTAAATTCTAATTGTAACATATGCTTGAGAGGGATTATATCAGGATTACCCATATGGGCTAAATTCTATCTATAATGAGGTCAATAGGATTACTCGTCCGAGCTAAATCCCATCAGCAACAAATGTAGGACCTCATTCATTTCGGGAAATCACATATCCATCGATTTTTCATTTATTGAAACAGAATTTGACATTTATTAGAAAATTTTTGGGTATGTGATCAATCTCATATATTTTATACATTTATGCAATTCAAATGTTCACATTCAACTCAAACATAAAAATAACATTTTTATCATTTATCACTTATCGAGTATTATCATTTATTTCAGGCACTTTCATTTATCGGGTTTTAACGAATATGTGATCATTTCACATATTTATGGCATTTATACAATTTACAAACACAACATTCAATTCAAACATATAAACATATACAATTTAGTTATACAAACTTACCTCAATAAGTGTTCGTGTACATAAAGTCTACTAATCCAACATTTTCTCATTTCCTTGTTCTAACTCCATATTCGGTTTATTCGGATTTATACGAGTAAATTTAACATCAATTTAATGTAATTCATACTCAATTTAGTCCAGTTTACACTTTAAGCAAAATTACCATTTTGCCCCTAAACTTTTAATAAATGACAATTTCGTCCCTAGACTCGGAAAATAAAGTTCATGCAATTTAATCCTTGTTCTGAGCCTAACTGAATTTTTCATGTAATATTTACAGCCCATATATTTCATAAAAATCAGATTTTTTCCATGGATTTCTCATTTTTTACAATTTAGTCCCTAAATCAAGTTTTCATCAAAATTCACTTTGTAAAAGTTATTTGTCTATCAACAACCTTTCATTTTCTACCATAGATTTCATAATTTCAGCATATTAATCCATGATAAAAATTCTATACTTTGATATCTTTTCAAATTGATTACCAAAATAAATATATTAAGTTGCCCCGATCTCAAAAATATAAAAATTACTAAAAACGGGGCTTGAATACTTACTTAATTTGACCAAGAAAGCTTGATTTCTCTTTCCTAGGGTTTCCATGAAAAATATTTGGGGAAGATGATGATAAATGATGATATTTTCATCTTTTATTATTTATCACCTTTATTTTTTTATTTTTCCAATTTTATCCTTTTCTTTAATTTTATTTTCCATGGATGAATCATCATCTTTAATGGCTAAGAATTTTTAATGGTCTAATTACCATATAAGGACCTCCAATTTAAATTTCTATAGCTATTTAATCCCTTTAGCTACTAGAACTCAACTTTTGCACCTTATGCAATTTGGTCCTTTATTGATTTAAGCATGTAATCAATATAATTTCTTTACAAAATTTTCATACAACATTATTATCATATTATAGACCATAATATAATATTAAAATAAATTTTCTTTTCAGAATCGAATTTGTGGTCCCGAAATCACTGTTTCGATTTTTCTAAAAATGGGCTATTACATGTTCTGTATGATTTTGAATTGTGAATAATTCTACCTAAATCACATAATGCTTTTCTGCTTGTAACTTTCTAAGGCTTAGGATAGGTATGGATTTCAAGAATAGTAAGCATCAAATAGTTTCAAGCAATAAAATAGTTTGACACATTATATTGCTCCCTATTCTCCCCCTTAGTAACCCTTTCTCGCTCACCACCTTATTTCTCCTCTCACCTTCCTTGATTCTCCATAGGAAACCACAACATAATATAACAATCACGGTTAGCTTACGAGTTTTTTTGGACTTATGAACGAGTTTTTCTAATTTTGTGACTTTGTCACATTCTTTTATTTTTCAATACATCTCCTTCACAAATGCTTTTACTTTTCAAGTGCTTTTTCTACTCGTTTTGATTTGCTTCTTGAATTTTTCTTTTGTTGCACATATTGGCTAACCTATAATTACTATATCATACTAATCCCTTACATTTCACTCTATTTTTTACAAAATCCGCCATAATGTATCTACTTAACCCTTTATACGTATGGCCTGACATTTATAGTCGTGTAGTTTAAGACCAATGAAAAAAATGTAAGTACAAATTGATGTTTTGGCTCGGGTTTTGTAGGAAGGTTCATCAAGAAGTGTTTTTCGGCTAAAAAATTAAGTACTAAAGATAAATAACATGGTTAGCTTTTTGGCTTTGGATGTATACCAAACAATGCCTTAGATCATCCCTAGGTATCTCAATATTCACAACTCTAATAAACCAAACAACCATAAATTCAACAATTTATCATTCATACTAGCATGCTCGTTTCCTTTTATTCTCTATATCATTTGGTACATTTAATTGCTTTAATGCTTAGTTACAGTGTAATATATAGAACTTAGTAGTCTAATAATAAAAATTTTAAATTCATCTATCTTCATGCCAAATTTAATGTAAATACAATCAACCTAAGTACATGCTCCTAACTAATAACTTGTATTTCTACAAGATCAAGACACAAATGATAAGAAAAATAAAAGAAAAACATAAAAATTTAAAACAAATTTTCTATGTTACCCCCCAAACTTTAGATAACATATTGTCCTCAATGTGTAGCCCCTAAAAAGATAACGAAAGAAGTTATCTGATTGATCGTAACAATTTAATAGGCTATTGGTGGGTTCTTCCTCCATTACTTGTCGGAAGCTTTAATTCTTGTGTCTCATTCATGTAGGGTTCCTACGTAGAAAATTAGAACAAGACACAAAACAACTAATAATCTACTATTAACCATACTTCTAAAAGAATCAAATTAACATCATCCCAAAAAGAATTAATACAATCCTTATAAAAAAACATTAAAAAGTTAAAATCAATCCTCCGAATAATCTAAAGCAGGTGCATGCCTCTGTTCCATAAGTGCTTTTCCCTTACCTGAGCCATATTTTTTGTAACATCCCAAAATAGGGCCTAGTCGGAATAGTAGTTTTGGGACCACAAATCCGACATCAAAATATTTATTTTATGGTTATTATGAGGCCTAGAATATGAGTATATGCATTTGCTAAAGTTTCATGAAGAAATTCTAAGTATAAGATGTCCAATTGGAAATTAGGGACTAAATTGAATAAATTGCAAAACTTGGTTTCTAGAAGCAATTTTTATGAAATTGATTTAGATTATGAATTAGAAGGTCTTGGAGAGCAATTTTCCCAAATTCTAAATTTTTTGACAAAAATGGGCTTGCATGGATGAAATTTTTAAAAAATGGCATAAGGGCATTTTGGTCATTAAGCATTTTAATGAAATAAAAAGAGAAAAATGGAGCAAAAATATGCTCATCTTCTTCCCATAGCTGCCGAAATTTGGAGGACACCATACCTAGGTTTCTTCAATTTTCAAGCTCAATAGTAAGTGCTCCCGAGCCCCGTTTTTCATGTTTTTTTTTGTATTTTTAAAATCCCGATAGCTTGATCTCTCCATTTCTACCCATATTTTATGCTAGGGTTCATGTTTAAAAATTTACCCATGCATGAGTTGACTGTGTTTTGATGGACTATGGAGGAATATGAAAGATTAATGTGTGTTAAACATCTTTTTCTAGTTGATTTTCATGAGAAACCCTTATAAGGACCATTTTGCAAAAGATGTAAATGTGTGGTAGAAATGAGAAAATAATGGATAATGTGGGCTATCATAAGAAGGAAAAATGTTCGGCTAGGCTTGGGTAAGATAGAAAGTGCATGTGTTTCATTATCCGAGCCTAGGGACTAAATCGTAAAAATGTGAAAAGTTAAGGGCAAAACGATCATTTGGACCAGGGGTAGATATTAAACTTGAAATGCATAATATAGTGTATTAATGAGTTAATTTTGCTATTATAGACCCCGAGGAAAAAATTTCGGAGGTCAATCGTGGTAAACGCAAGGTTTCGAAATAACCGAAACACAATCCCGAAAAGAATACTAGGTAAGTTCAGATAACTTAAAGTAAACCCCTAATACACATAATTGTATGATTTATGAATGTATGAGATTTGCATTTATTGATGGTATGAAAATGCATGAAATGCACCTTTGGTAATGACTTGTTGATAACTGTTTCGGTTGAGATTAAAAATGGAATTCGATGGATAAACCATGTTTTACATGTGAACTGAGATCCTGCATGTGTTGCAGTAAGGATTTAGCCTAGACAGGTAATCCTTGATCTCAAATATGGAAAGGTATCTAGCCCGGACGGGTGTTCCTTGAATGATCAAGCCTCCCGAAGAATATTTGTGCATTATGGATTTAACCCGGACGGGTAATCCGATTAGGGTCTGAATTTAGCCTGGACTGGTAATTCAGATCTGAACTCATTAAGGGTGTTTGTCGCTATAAGGGATTTAGCCTGGACTGGTAACCCTGACATCACCTTACGAGTTCTTGATATGGAGGATTTAGCCTGGACTGGTAATCCTGCCATGGGATGTGAGGTTCACGGGAGTGCATATATGTGAAATGATCATTCATAAGAATTGACGGATAATGGGTACTCCATCGAGATTTCCTAGGAACTCAACGAGATAATATGATGTATGTTAACAAGATAATGAATGATGAACTCATCTATATAAATTACATGATGCTTTGTTATGTGACTAACTCATTGATTGAATGCATGTGATAGGAAATCATTTCATAATGGATGATTTCATGATTTAGATATGGATGTATACTAATTATTTGGTAAGTTTACTTTTCGGTTATTCGAGCTTACTAAGCATGTAAATGCTTACCCCTCTCTTTTTTCCTGTCTCACAGAGCTCGAGGACTCGAAAGGATTGGAGGACAATTGGAGAGTCAACACACTATCAACTAAACAAGCTTTGGTATAAAGACTTTGTTTATTTTGTTAGATGGCATGTATAGTATTTTGAGTATTTTATGATATGTGTCATTTGATTTGCCAAGTAAAGGCATGTAGAAATATGTTTATCTTTTTGTATATGGCCATGAAAATTGGCTTAATTTAAGTAGGCTATGACCTAAGATTTTATGCATGGTTTTAATTACTAATGATGGGTTGCTATCAATTGGCAATGAGTCACATGAATGAGCCAATTTCGGATGGATTAATGTAACACAGGAGCCCCTGATACTAAAGAGGAAATAACCATTTTTGTATGAAGCCAATGATATGAGGTTTCCATACAACTATTTTTATTAAGGTTATTTACAAGCGTAAAATTATGTTTTCTCTCAAACTTGGTAACCACTAAACACAAGTAGTAGAAAGAGGTGACTAAAGGCTTGGAAAATAGCCTAATAAAGTCCACATGGTTGGACACACGGGCGTGTGTCTAGGCCGTGTGTGACACACGGTTCCCTCCCATGGGTGTGTGCTATGGCCGTGTGTCCCCTGCACTTAAAATTTTAGCTCAAAGTTGTACACGGGTAGGCCACACGGGCATGCATCATGGTCGTGTTAAAATGACAGTTTTGTCCACGGGTAGGTAGCACAGGATGTTCCATGGCTGTGTTGATAAGTCAATGTTGCCCACAGTTGAAGGGCATGGGCGTGCCTCAAGATACACGGGCGTGTGAGTCCACATGGCCCAATCTACATGGGCGTGTGTCCCTTTATGTTGAGAACAATTTTCTGAGAAGCCCAAGGTTAATCGAACGTGTCCGTATTTGTCCTGCATTACCTTTCGATGTGTTGTAGGTCTCGAAGTCCTATACAAGAGAAGAGATGTTCATGATTGAAATGTTTTAAATTTAAATGAAATTTTGTGACCTGAGTTAGTATACTAAAAGTGTAAAGTTCCGGTAATGCCTCAAGCCCTGTCCCGGTGTTGGATATGGGTTAGGGATGTTACATTTTTGGTGGGTGCTCCCACCCATTGAATGAGCATGTCGGATCGGGCTTTGTATGATGGGTCTTTTTAGCATGGAATATTGCGGCTGAAATGCCTCATCGTACTCATCCTCAGCTCGTGGTGAATCCTGCGCATCCCCCTCGTCTTTATCTTCGGAGTATGCTTTCGTCTCATCTCCTCTTCAATCGTGGTATGCTGGTTTTGGGCCAAACATGTCAGGTGGGTACTTTGGAGCTCGCAAACCATTCATCGTTACAAATTTTTGAAGTACTGGCCTTGAGCTTTTCCTCGCTGCTCCCACTTGTCCCTCTTTGAGCTTTCGACTTCTCTTTTTGTTTAAAGAAAACTGGAACATCCATATTTTCTTTCCTCCTTTGATTCTAGTTCATGATCTATTTTCTTTGAAGCTCGACGTATTGCGTGTACAACGAGTCTATGATGATGCTTCTCTTTGGTTTCATGAACTGCTTATTCTCGCCCATTGGAACTTCTACCCTTCGATAGAGTTCTGTTACCAGGTCAGGAAAGAAAATTCTAGTTTTTTGGTTGTGCGTACAACCCCTCATTTCACGGTAAATCCATTTACCAATGCATATCTACTTATGCTGCAAAATTCCATACAATAGAATAGCTTGAAAAGTATTAACATTAGAAACATTTAATGCAAGTGCAATTCTAGTGCCTATGAACTGCATCCACATTTTCACTACTGGGAACATTATTGCTTGATTGAAATTAGTTGGTAAACCTAAATCTGGTCTATGATTCCATGTACTTATACCTTAATTTAAGTACTTAATAACATTCTCCATATCTATATTATCAAAATTGTCTAAATTAGTACCATCCAAGAAGTCTTTGCTATTATGGTATATTGTAAAACTCACAGATTCCCCTTGGAGTAATTGGCACTTCTTCGCCTCTCATTGTTACTGTATCCCAATTTTGTCATTTCTATATTTCTTGGTCTCTAAAGGAAGCATAGAATTCTTGCACAACTGAATTTACTGTGGTTTCCTTGGGAGTGATATTAAATCGCTCCCAACGATGGTATCTAACTAAAGTCCAAAATTTGCTGTACAAAATCATTGAGGGTTGTTTATGTGTCTTATTCAATTTATTGAATTATATTTGTGAGATTGTATTAAGTTTATTTCATACGAGCTTACTAAGCTTTATAGCTTACTTTGTTTATTTTTCCTGTGTTTTATAGTGTTATCGAGCTAGCTTGGATTCGGGGATTGTCGAAGATCGCATCACACTATCTACCTATCACTTGGTGCCTTTGAACTTTGGTATATTAAGTATATGGAATGTATAGGGATTTTGAGTCATTTTCACTATGTTTTGGTAGTGATATTGGCAATTTGAATTGGCTTGTAAGTGCTTATGTTTTGGTTTGTAAGTATAGCCATGAGAGTTGGCTTAATTTGGTGAATTTGGTTATATGCATATTTGTGCATATATGTTGATGTTGAGTTTATGGATGGATATGGAAATGGCTTATGTTATAAGGCTTGTGGTTATTGATATTATATATGTTAAATGGTTGATATTAGATATGAATTATATTTTTGAATTGGTGCAAAAAGTATATGTTTGGCAAAAGTTAAGTTAGTTGGTTTGTATATGTGTTTTGGTATGTTTTAATTGAGTAAGATTTAGGGTTAAAAGCATGTTGGTTGTTAGAATTGGAAATGGTATGAATTAGATTTCATTGTGGCTAAATTTGATATTCATTTATGCTATGATTTGGTGCCATTTTGGTTGTGTAGGTATATGCATATTTAGGTGGTAAAATCGCTTGGTAAATAGCCTATTTTTGTCCACACGGTCAAGTACACAACCGTGTGTCCCCTAGTGTGGTTTTAGAAATCAAGTCAATATGCTCCACACGGCCTCACACATGGGCGTGTGACTTGGCCATGTGGCATAAATCAGTATACACTACAAGTTTGGCACGGCTTAGCACACGGCCTGACACACGGGCGTGTATGGCCATTTTTAGGGCACACGGGCTAGCCACATGGGCATGTGTGTTGGCCATGTGACCCAAGCCAGAGAGCTACACAGGGTCAGACACAGGCTGAGACACGGCCATGTGCTCCCATGTCGAATACACGGCCTGTGACACAGGCGTGTCTAATGGTAATGTTAGACACACGGCCTGGCCACACAGGCGTATGTCCTCTGTTTTGAAGAAAATTTTCTAAGTTTTGTAAAAGTTTTATAAGTTATCGGTTTAGTCCTGAACCACTCGCAAAGCATGTTTAGGGCCTCCTAGGCTAATATTAGGGACAAATTGAATGAGATTGAATGACGATTGTATGACATTTTAAAATGTATGTGAAAAGTATGTTTAATTGTATTGTGAGTCCGGTAATACTCTGTAACCCTATTCTGGCGATGACTACGGGTGAGGGGTGTTACATTTATTGGTATCAGAGCTACGGTTTAGTCGAGTCTAGGACTAAGTAGCGTATGTGATAATCTAGCTATACATGCCATATATAAACTGTGATAGTGTGATGACTCCTGACATTTTAAAATGTATTTTCATATAGTAAATGGATCCCAATTGAGCTATAGCTGATGAGGTTGAGAGTAATGCACCTGCTCCTACTCAAGGGACAATGCCGTCTGATTCTAGACCCGTGTCGGGTAACCAGGGAGGAGAGGCTAGAGAAGCCTTCTTCCAAATGATAAACGAATGGTTCACACAGTATATCCGAACAAATCCAGCTGCTCAACAACCTTCACCCCCACCTAATTCCCAACTGGTTCTCGTAACTTCTCAAAGAGTCGAGCTTTTAAGATTGAATAAGCCTCTAGTTGATAAGATCTGTGTAACAGCCCGATTTAGACCCTATTTAGAACGATGGTTTTGGGACCACGAATTCGAGTTAGAAAAATATTTTGAAATTATTTTCTATGTTTATTATGTGTGAATTTATATCTGTGAAATTTTCATGTTTTAATTTTTCCGTTTGAGTGTCGATTTAATAAAAAGGGCTTAATCGTGTAAAATGAAAATTCGATGGTTAAATGTGAAAGGGGCCGAATTGATGTTGTCTTTATTTCATGAGGTATTTGAGTTGCAATTAGACCATAATTATATATGATGGACGGTTGTGACCTTAAATTATAATGGTTTTATGTTTTAATTTAATGGTTAAATATGTAATATGTGGAATAATTTGTTTATAATAAAACATAAAAGTAAAATAAGCATGCATATTACTTTGTTCTTGCCGAAACTTGATAATGAAAGAAAGAAAATATAGCTTAGGGTATTCGACACTTTGGAAGCTTGATTCAAGGTTAGTTTTTGTTCGATTTTTGATAATTTTTACGTTTTTGAGATCGTTGCAGTGTAATGTACAAAGCCCATGCTTGAATTTCTGATTTTGATGAATATTTTGAGTTATGCCATTGATTAATAATTGAGTTTTGTGATGTTAGTTGATGAATTATGAAAGATATGTTTTGGATTAATATGTTTTATTTTTGATGATTTTAAGTAATTAGGACTAAATTACAAAAATAATAAATTGAGGGACTAAAATGTGAAATAAATGAAATGTTTTGACTTGTATGAATATAAGGAACATTTGGCCTAAGCATAGTGTATTCAAATTTTGCATGTTTTGTGTTTTGTGCAATTTGGACTAAATTGTAAAAAGTGTAAATGTCAGGGGTAAAATGGTAATTTTCCCATTTATGTGTTTTTGGACTAAATTGAGTGAAAATATGTTTGAATGAGTTTAATTTGAATATATTTAGATCAAGAACCAAAGAAATCGGATTAGTCGTCCCGTTCCGATTATAGTTGTCCGAGGTAAGTTTATAAGTAAATAGATGTAGTGAATTTTAAATAAATACGGGTTTTATATGCTGAAATGAACTATGTGAAAGTATATATGTGGTAGCTGAATATGAATATGCTTGGGAGCTATGTTTACGAATTCGATTCGACCGAGTTACGACATCCGAAAGCCCCTTACGAACCTCAGGAATAGCTAGGATACATATGTCATGACATAGGATTTTCTATATGTTTTATCGTGTAAGACCACGTCTAGGACGTTGGCATCGATATGTGATTATGTGAAAGACTATGTCTGGGACATTGGCAACATATTTTATTCGTGTAAGACCTTGTCTGGGACAGTGGCATCAATATGTGATTGCATGTAAGACCACGTTTGGGACGTTGGCATTATACGATATATGTGATTATCCGAGTATCCTATTCAATTTTGAATGATTCAACGGGCAATGATAAGTTGTGATTGAATGTGTAAAATGAGCTAAAATGATTAGGTATGCGATAGCTTATTACCTATTTGAAATAAGGCAAGTAGGTTACTTGATATGTGTTGGAAATCATATATGATGTAAATGAAAAATGTATGTGTATATAAAAAGTACATTCAGCCAAAGGTTAAGTATAGTGATATCATATTTGTGATCTATGTGAAAACATATATAAATGATTATATACGGTCTTATGGATATAAAATATTAATATTTATGAAATGATCCATGAATATATGTATATGAGTTTATGTATATTAAGTTAAATAATGATATTATGGCTTTGAGATTGAATGATATTTTGGTATTGGACATATGTATATTCGGCTAAATGAAAGTATATGTTGTATATGAAATTATAAGTTTGAAATTAAATGTGATTATTATAGTATGAATTGGTTTGGTTAATTGAATTGATATTGTCATTGAGTTATTTATTTGCTTATGACTTACTAAGCTATGATAGCTTACTGTGTGTGTTTATGTTTGCCTCTGTTTTATAGATTTTGGAGACTAGTTACGAGCTCGGGGATCGTAAGCAAAGTCTATCATACTATCGACTATTTTTGGTACTTTATAAGTTTAAACTTGAACCTATGGCATGTATAGGCTAGGTTATATTTGGTTAAGTTTGAAGTTGTGTATATATTAAGATATGCGAAAATGGCTAATATGTTATGTGAGTATATGAAACTTTAGTCAAGTTTATATGTGTTATATGCATTGAAAATGGTTGGTGATATTGGATGTGTGTGTTTGGTTGATTTGGCTATGGTTCATGTATAGATAAAAATATATGTGAACTTGGTTGTTGTGCTTTGTTAAGGTATCACAATAGCCTATGATTAGCTCACTTTCAGTAAGTTTGATGTATGATATGTTTTTTCTTTGTGAATGGTTTATTAATTTGTCTTAGTAATGGGGTAAAATGGTAATGGAGTAAAATGGTAATGATATATATATATTCGATTGGTTCGTAATGGAAATGTATGTGCATATATTATACTTGAATGGTTGGTTAATTAAGTACAGTTGATGAAGACAAATAATAAGTACATTATATGATTGTTTTGGTTAATATGCTTTGATTGAGATACAGTAATAAAAGATCAAAATGTTAGGTTATATATTGAGTTGAAAATGTGCCATATTTGTGGTTAAATAATTTGGTATATAATAGATAGGTACTATGGTATGATTTGCTTTGGTACTAGTGTTTAAAATTGATTAAACTCATAATTGTATGTCATTAAATGAATATGCTTGTTTATGTGTATTATATATGTAACACCCCCTAACCCCAAACCGTCGGCGGAACGAGTTACGAGGCATTACTGGACATATCAAACAACTTACGAATAATTTACAATTAATATAACTTTCATAGTATAATTTAATAATTAAGTCCCTATATTGGACTCTCGAAGCCCAAAACACGTATTAAAAGTAGAACGGGACTTGTTTGAGTATTACGAAAGATTTTTCGTAATTTTTTAAAAAAATTTATAAAAATTTCGACAGTATTTCTGCTTATTTTTACCTAAAACTCCCTGCAATTTCAAACCAAAAACAACCAATACCAATGTTTCAAATTCACCTAACTAATATTTATATCATTAACATAATTTTAACTTAACAACTATCATAGCATCATTCAAAATTGATTGAATACTTCATTCTTTTAACAACTTAATGTTCATGTGTCAAAATATAATATACCTTTCTTACCATTTCATTTAACCATCTAAACCTTATAATTCATCCTTCACAACTAAAATAATATACATATTCAAGTGATCACACGACACCTATGTACATGTCACCTTTACCCAAAAGAAAAATACATCATCAAGTTTGTGTTGGAGTCGGGAATGTTCTGGATGCTGAGCCGGGACACTTGACTTCTACTAACCTGCGCACGGAAACAACCGTACGCTGAGTATGGATATACTCAGTGGTATTACCATAATTCAAATTATATCAACAATAATTAAAAAAACATAAATATTGAATACATAACAATTAATTTCTTATATACTAATTCATACTTTATTATTATTATTTTCATTTCAATGCCTCAAATTCATATTTCAATTTTTCACCCTATTAACGTAACTCGGACTTTGGCGGATACACGGATCCAACCAAACACACCAATATGGCACCCAGTGCCTCATCGGATAGTTCGAAGTAATAGTTGACACCCAGTGTCTCATCGGCCTAGCCGAAGTACAGTTGGTACCCAGTACCTCATCGAATCTATCCGAAGAAATATAGTGACACCCAGTGTCTCATCGACTCGAGGTCGAAGTATCCCTGAACAATTCCAATCCTATGGCATGCCAACTATATCTGACCCAGCCCGACTAGTTAATAAGGTATACAACTCACTTTCTCAATTCACTTTCACTTTCAATCAAATTCAAATCATCATTCTTTTCTCAATCAATATACCTTTCAAATAATCACATATTCCATAATTCACTTATTTAATTCAATTTAATTCAATTTACATCACTTTCATTTTCACTCAATATTCATATCAATTCCAAATACTTATCCCAATTCTTACTTACTATACACAACAAATAAAATTCAGCAATTAATAATAAATAAAATTCGAATTATAGTAATACAAACCGTAATTCTCCAATTTTAGTCCTCGATGACTTTCTCCTTTCCTTTCAATGCCGATGCTTCGGGTTCTTTGTTGGCTACGAAAATAATGGTAATTTACATTATTATTTACAGCATTAATTATAATAAATAATTAAATTTCTAGACAATTCCTATCTTATTCCTAATTTAATCCTAACTAAACTTACTTACTTTCTTAATTTAATACACTCTCCATTTCTATTCAAATTTTGTCCAAATTCAAACTTAACTACTAAATTTCCAGCATATTTTTCCTAATTTCGAAATTCTTCAATTTAATCCCTACAACATAAAACTTATAGCCTAGTTTACAATTTAATCCCTTAATCAATTCTAACTTAGAATTCATTCAATTAAATCCCTAATTCCATAATTTGTCCAACATGAACCATATTTAGAAACATATGAACTCTTGAACTATCAACTTAATTTCATCAAAATCTTGTTTTAAAGCTTCTAAAACATCAAAATTAACTAAAAAAGACTTAATTGACTTACCAAATTAACTCCAAGCTTCAAAAACCCTATTTTCCCTTTTTCTTTCTTTTTCTTCTTTTCTTTCCCCTGTTTCGAATGCTCTCTGTAACTTTCTTTCCTTTTTTTCTTCTTTTACGTTTCATTTTTTTATTTCTTTTATGTTATATTTTAGATTTAATTAATTTAATAAATATCTATTTTAATAACAAATACTAATATTACAATTGGATACATATTTATTTTTACATTTGTACCAATAATTTTATTACCATTGTCATTATTTAATTTGTTTCTCAAACAAAAATCTCATAATTTTAATAATTTAATTATTTAATTAACAAATATCTTTTTACTTAAATTATAAGTAATTAAGTATTTAAATTACAAATGTACCAATGTAATTTTTACACATGTATATTTTTATTACCGTACAATTATCTGCTATTTAATTTATTTAATAATAATACAAATAATAATCTAATATAAAGCCATAATGTTAATTAATAATTATAATAATTATATATGATATTTAAATATAACCTAAATAAAATCTTAGATTTAATACATATATGCCGCCTCAATTTTTGTAAATGGTTTAACTACTATTTTCATCCTTTTTATTTCCCATTACTTTAGAATGAAGCTTTTATCCCTTATTCAATTTAGTCCTTTTTACTAATTACTCTAAATTAAGCTAAATTCACCTAATTAAAACCTAATTAGACACACCACTAGGCTCATAAATATTTTTAATAATTATTTTCGAACTTATTTCACTAAGACGAAGGCCCTATAACTCACTTTTTCGGTACCCGTGAATTTTGGGTCATTACAATATACACATGCCTATTATGCCGTGTGAATGTTTAAAATCTAGCCAAACATGCATAATATATGAATTGATATAGTCATGACTTTATTAATGGATTAGGTTAAAATACATATACTATAGTAACATCAAAGGTAGGTACGGTCATATTGTAATTTTGCTAATGTCATATATATATGATTGGACATTAAGTTGTATACATATTGGTTTGATTGGTTTTATCATATGCATATACAAAAATTAGAAAATGAAATGTTTGATACTTAGCTAATGAAATTATGTAATGTATATAGGTAATCGAATAATGAAAGTGTTTTATATGTACACATGACTTTGATATATAAAAGTTTGTTAATGTTATAAATGTATCATTATTCTATAGTGCATGAAGAGTGTTAAATGATGGTGCTGAATTGTGTTTTGAATGGTAATGCCTCATAACCCTAATCCGACGACGGATACAGGTTAGGGGTGTTACAATCCGTAAACAGGGGGCTGAAAAATTCAGAGCTAATGTTGATGATGATTCCGAGATAGCAGAATTTTGGCTTGAGAATACGATTCGAGTGGTTGATGAGCTTTCTTGCACACCTGCTGAATGTTTAAAATGTGTTATATCACTTCTGGGAGACACTGCATACCAGTGGTGGAATACTCTAGTATCTATGGTACCTAGAGAATGGGTCACCTGGGAGTTCTTTCAGATCGAGTTCCAGAAGAAATATTTAGGTCAACGGTTTCTAGATCAAAAGCATAAAGAGTTTTTAGAACTGAAACAAGGTCGCATGTCTGTAACAGAATATGAAAGAAAATTTGTATGGTTGAGGAAGTACGCTCGGGAGTATGTTTCTACCGAAGAGATTATATGTAAGTGGTTTGTTGATGGATTGAACAAAGATATTAAACTTCTGGTCAGGATATTAGATTTAAAAGAATACGTTGTGTTAGTTGATCGGGCTTGCAAAGCTAAAGACTTTAGTCGAGAAAAGAAGAAAGTTGATTTAGAGGCTAGAGATTCAAGAAAAAGACTAACGAATAAACCATATCTTCATCAAAGAAATTCTGAGATTTGTATAATCGATCAAATGCATCATTAGGATATCAGAATAGAGATTGTGGAAATCAACATGTGAGTCCTAAAGCTCAAGCTACTTCCGTTTTGAGTGTTGGTAGTGTGAAAAACAACAAACCTGAATGTCAACAGTGTGGGAGACGTCATTTTGGATAGTGCTGGAATAAGAATGTTAAAGCCTATTTCAAATGTTGATAACCAGATCATTTTATCCGAGATAGCCCAAAGTTATCCGAGAAAGATAAATTACAGAATACTAGATCGAGCAATACGACTGTGAGAGGTAAACCACCGAGAAATACGGGGAATGTGTCCAGTGGGAGAGGTGTGACTAGGGATTCAGCTGTGAGATCCGAAGCTAGAGCACCAGCAAAAGCTTATGCTATTCGCGCTCACGAAGAAGTGTCGTCGCCAGATGTGATCACTAGTACATTTTCTCTTTACAACAGTAATGTGATTGCTTTAATTAATCCTGCATCGACACATTCATATGTTTGCGAGAATTTAGTGTCTAGCAAGAAATTCCCTGTTGAGTCTATAGAAATTGTGATTAAAGTATCGAACCCCTTAGGCAAGTATGTTCTAGTTGATAAAGTATGCAAGAACTGTCCTTTAATGACTCAGGGTTACTATTTTTTGGCTGACTTGATGCTTTTGACATTTGATGAGTTCGATGTGATTCTAGAAATGGATCGGTTGACTCTACATGATGACATTGTGAATTGTAAACGAAAGATTATAGAATTGAAGTGTCAGAATAATGAAATTCTTCGGATTGAATCTGATAAGTTGGGTGGATTGCCAATAGTAATTTCGTCGATGTTGACTCAGAGATATGTGAGAAAAGGTTGCGAAGCTTATCTCACTTACGATTTAGATGCCAAGGTGTCTTAAAAGGAGATGGAATTGGTGCTTGTAGTTTGTGAATACCCGGATATATTTCCAGAAGAATTGCTTGGGTTGCCACCAGTTAGAGAGGTTGAGTTTGCTATTGAGTTAGTACAGGGCACTTCATCAATATCTATAGCTTCTTACAGAATGGCTCCGACAGAGTTGAAAGAGTTGAAAGCTCAGGTGCAAGAGTTAACAGATAGAGGTTTTGCACGGCCGAGTTTTTGCCCTGGGTTGTGCCAGTATTGTTTGTAGAGAGGAAAGGTGGGTCAATGAGAATGTGTATTGGCTATAGACAGCTCAAAAAGGTTATAATAAAGAACAAGTATCTGTTGCTGAGAATAGATGATTTGTTTGATCAGTTGAAAGGTGCAACAGTGTTTTCAAAGATCGATTTGAGATCTGGTTATTATCAGTTGCGAGTTAAAGACTCAGATGTTCTAAAAACTGCATTTAGAACGAGGTACGGACATTATGAATTCCTTGTTATGCCTTTTGGATTGACTAATTTTCTTGCCATTTATATGAATTCTATGAATCGGATCTTTAGACCGTATTTAGACAAATTTGTTGTTGTGTTCATTGATGACATTCTAATCTATTCTCGAGATGAGTCTGAGCATGTCGAGCATTTGAAGATTGTTTTGCAAACCTTGAGAGATAAGCAACTACGCTAAATTCAGAAATGTGAGTTTTGGCTCTGGGACGTTAGATTTTAGGACATATTGTCTTGGCGGATGGCATTCGAGTGGATCCGAGTAAGGTTTCTACAATTATTGACTAGAAACCACCTAGAAATGTATCTGAGGTCAGAAGTTTTCTGGGATTGGCTGGTTATTATCGATGTTTCATTAAAGGGTTCTTGATGATTGCTACACCGATAACCAGACTACTACAGAAAGATGTAAAGTTTCGATCAATTGAAAGTGTTGTTAATTGAGGCGCCAGTGTTGGTTCCACCTGAGTCGGGTAAAGAATTTGTGATTTATAGTGACGCGTCATTCAACGATTTGGGTTGCATATTGATGCAAGAGGGAAAAGTTGTAGGTTATGCCTCCAGACAGTTGAAACCGCATGAAAGAAATTATCTGACACATGATTTAGAATTGGCTGCTATAGTTTTCACATTGAAAATTTGGCGTTATCATTTATACGGTGAAAAATGTCACATCTTTACTGATTATAAAAGCTCAAAATATATTATGACTCAGAAAGATTTGAATTTACTACAACGGAGATGGCTTGAGTTATTAAAAAACTATGAGTTAGTAATCAATTATCATCCGGGGAAAGTGAATATAGTCGCGGATGGTTTGAGTAGAAAATCATTGTCTGCTTTGAGAACAATGACTCCACGGTTGACAATATCTGATTATGGTTCGTTTTTAGCTGAGTTAAAAGCTAAACCAGTATTTCTTTAGCAAATTTGTGAAGCTCAGAAATGTGATAATGAATTGCAAGCTAAAAGAGTGCAATACAAGTCGACTAGTGATTCAGAGTACCAAATCGGATCTGATGATTGTTTGATGTTCCGAGATAGAATTTGCGTACCGAAAAATTTAGAGTTAATTCAGAAAATTTTATACGAGGCACATAGTAATTGTAACACCCCTAACCCGAATCCGTCATTGGAATGGGGTTACGAGGCATTACCGATCATAAGACAATTCAGAACAACTTTCATTACAAGGTAAACCATCTAATAAAATTTTAAACCAAATTAACATGTTTCGATTATACCATTTATTTAATTATTCAAATTACTGTTACTACAACACAAATAAATTATCATAGAAATTAAATGCTTAACTTATAACCAAATATAATTCATTTCACATTTAAATCATATATCAACCTTAACATTTAAAGTATAAAAATGGTTTATATATGAATTAATCTATCAACATACAATTTATAAGAACCAACTTTAATTAATAAATTCATACATCATTTTGCTTCATATAAATAACATACATTACAATGTTCACTTCGTTTAAAAAATATTACTAAACCTTATATCATAATTATAACACGAGCATACAAGTAACAAATTGTGACCTATTTTAATCACTTTTGCCTAACTATAAATGTAGTATATAAATAAGTCTAAATAACATATCCAACTTGTCTCTACTTAGCCAACTCACTATATTAATAACCATGATTAATGCACATATGTATATATATACTTATACATTGCTGTGAAAACCGAATTTAAACAACTAATACCCATTCAAAAATATACACATATCATAATCATTTCACTTCAATTCTAAGCCAAATTTAGTAAGCCATTCTCAAATACAAACATATCAAATAATACCTAAACCAAAATAAATCCCAATCACACTAGAATATAGCCGAAAACGCTTAGGTACCAATTCACATACATGTTTATCTATGCATGAACTATAACCCAATCATTCAACCAAAAATGTCATATCAAGCTTAAAACATACTTGTGAGTGTACCATGGCCAATTCAATATAATGATATCCAAAGTCATCAACCATATTCAATTTATGAAACACATATCACAAATATCTTTCATCCCTGGCACATAACATTATAATAAAATGAACTTAAACCATAGCAACCCATCATGAATTATACATATCACTTATATTGACCATGAAAGAACACCGTATATACCCCATGTACATATCTTGATTTTTACCCTACTAATATATAATATACCTTAGTTCATTTTATAACCATTATATGTCATATGGCCAAGACACATAAACAAACTCCACAACATCATATACCTTGGATACACTCCCAATATAAGCTCGAACCAAGATCAAATATTTACACAACTATTAACATTATAACCGACCATAGATCACATGAAAATATATAAGGCCAAATCACCAAAATCACAACCAAATACAACCATCATCAAAACGAAACATGAAATCTTAGCATGACAAATTATTAAGCCATTTTCGCATGGCTCACAGACATTTCAAAATTAAAATCCAGCCTATACATGCCATTGATTCGTAAGTTCACTTATAAAGATACTGAAGAAATTCGATAGTGTGATAAGCTTCTCTGACGATTCTTGAGCTCATAACTTGAATCCAAAATCTATAAAACAATAGTAAACATGAACACACACAGTAAGCTTTAATAGCTTAGTAAGTCATAAGCAAATAAACAACTAAATGACATAATCAAGTCATTTAAATTAAACCAAATTATACTATCATAGTTATTTTAAATCTTAAACTTACAATTTCATGTATTTTATGTATACTCTCACATGTAGATTATTCATGGCTGAATGAACATATACATATTTTAACAAACTATCATTCAATTTCCAAGCCAAAATATCTTTATCATAACTAATACATATACGCTTATATGTATAAATTCATAAGTCAAAGGATAACAATCACATACATAATTATATTATATGGCTGAATACACACACTATATATAAACAAAATATCTTTAATTTCAAAGTTAAATATCATTATGAGAACACATATACATATACTCATGAACAAAAATATGATATCATATACATATACATAGCAAAGGCTAAATATTCTTTACAAGGCACACATGTTCACATTAGTAACTTACGTAATTTACATCCCATACATAATGGTCCGCTTACCTTATTTTTCAAATAGGTAATCAACTAACTCATACCTGGTCGTTAAGCTCGTTTTGCCCTTCGTTCACATCTTATCATTGCCTGTTGAACCATTCAAAATTGGATAGGACACTCGGATAATCACAAATATCATACAATGAAAACGTCCCAGACATGGTCTTAAATGTAATCACATATCGATGCTACTGTCCTAGACAGGGTCTTACTCGCACACATATATCAGAGTCACATATCGATGCCAACGTATAATATGTAGTCTTACTCACTCACATATATTGATGCCATGGTCTTACTCTCACATCACATATCAAAATCCTATGTCATGGCATATTTATCCAAGCTATTCCTAAGGTTCATACAGGATTTTCGGACGTTGTAACTCGGTCGAAACAAATTTATAACTATTTCTACCAAACTTATTCACATTAGGTTAATACGTAGATATATTTACATATTTCAATTTAGCATATATAATTCACATTTAATTAAAATTAAGTACGTCTATTTGATTATAAACTTACCTCAGACGATGTAAAACGGAACGTGACGACTAGTCGACAACTTTAGATTTCCCCCGATCCAAATCCAATTTCTTTGATTCTTGATCTAGACATATTCAAATTGAACTCATTGAAACATATTTCCATTCAATTTAGTCCAAAAACACATAAATGAGAAAATTACCATTTTACCCCTGACATTTTACACTTTTTTTACAATTTAGTCCCTATTACACAAAACACAAAATATGCAAAATTTCAATATACCCATGTTTGGTTGAATGTTCCTAGTATTCATACGAGTCCATATATTTCCTTTATTTCACATTTTAGTCCCTAAAATTATTTTTTTTCAATTTAGTCCTAATTACTCAAAATCATCAAAAATTCCAATACAAAACATGTTAACCCAAAACATATCTTTTATATTCCATCATCAAGAAAAAATCACAAGCTTTCATCAATGGCATAACTCAAAATATTCATAAAAATAAAAAATTCAAGCATGGGTCTTGAAGATAATTTAGCAACGATCTCAAAAACATAAAAATTATCAAAAACCGGGCTAGTTACATACCTTAATCAAGATCAACCATGGCTGAAACCTAAGCTTCCTTTTATTTTCTTTATGTTTTCATATTTGGTCATAAGAAATAAATAATGAACATGGCTTTTAAATTATGTTATAATATAATATATAATAACATATTATTTAATTTACATATATAACCTTTACAAATTAATTTAAACCGTTATAACATAAAGTCTTTACCGTCCATTACTAATTATTATGGGCAAATTGCCTCTTAAATACTTCAACTTACAAAAACAAACTCAATTTGTCCCTTACACATTAAACCATTAAATTTTCATTTTACGCGATTAAGTCCTTTTATTTAATCAAACACTCAAACAACAAAATTAAATCACGAAAATTTCACATATATTAATTCACACTGTAACACCCTATACCCGTAACCCACACCGGGGAGAAGTACAAGGCATTACCTAACTTGATCTCATCCATACAACCAATCTCAAGTCACCGAGACTCGATTCAAACTTAAAACTTCTTCAATGTCTACCTTAAACTTCTTATTATGGGCCTACGAGCCTCAAATCGACCGTTGAAAACTATTCAGGACTATTCCAGGTCCTTAAACCAACTATAAAAATTTTGTCCTTAAAACAGGGCACACGCCCGTGTGGAAGGGCAACACGCCCGTGTGACCAACTCGACATGGTCTTACTGATGGCCTATGTGGCTCACACGACCTAAACACCCTGGGACACTCCCGTGTCCCGCACCCGTGTAGAATTAATTTCTAATTCACTCCTACAGGGGTTTTCACACGGCCAGACACACGCTCGTGTCATTTTCCCGTGTCCCTCACATGGCCACTACACGCCGGTGTCTTACCCCGTGTGTAAAAATATGGACATTTTGTTTTTGATGTCAGCATGCTCATAATGTCACACGGCCAAGGCACACGCACATGTCCTGGGTCGTGTCCTTCACACGGCTGAGACACACGGCTGTGTCTCTACGTGTGTTTATTACCATGCATACTGACTTGAAATTTTACATGCAGGGGACACACGGCTAAACAACACGCCCATAGGGCTGACCGTGTGACACACACGACCTAGACACACGCCCGCGTGTCTACCCATGTGGACAAAATAAGGCTATTTACCAAGCCTCTTTGCCACCCTTACAAACACCAATTCCAACATAATATGCATAACCAAAACAACCATAACCATTAGGAATTTGCATCATCACATTGAATAGTAATTAGCATTAGCCAACATTCATGCCCTATACAAAATGAGTACCATAATCACATATGAGCCAACACATTTTGGCTACTTAACAAAACGCTAAACAAAAGACTCGAGTCCCTATACATGCCAATAAACAAAACAATTAAACTAACTATACCAATGTCTTGAGTGATAGTGTGATCAAAGCTTTTGACGTTACTGGATCCCTGATACTAGCTTGGCGGCACTATAAGGAAAGAAAAGGAAGAAAGGTAAGCATGTAAGCTTAGTAAGTACATATATGCAAATAAAGTGTAATTAAAAGAAAACATATTTATCAAACAATAAATTGACATGTATAAAAGATTTGAGTCACTTAGACTTCTCGATCTTATTCTTCCTTTCATTCATATATGCTTAAAGACATCTCATCATAGACTCGGGCTTTATCCATGAGTTCAGTCTACGTACCTCATCAAATTTTCACCAACTAAATATTTGCATTACCCGTTGAACGCGCAGAATACATAGGAACACGTAGAGAATTTTCATATAAATGCCATATAGATAGTTAGGGCTACCTCATACTATGATGTGCTCACATTTGAGCTACTCACGGGCCTTTTATCAAGTAAGGACTTGGACCCCATGGCTATTATGTAACGTTCGCTTATTGAGCCACTCACGGCCTGTGCACAAAGCCAGTACCCGGACCCACGTTACCTATAAAATTCATCTCATGAACTCAGACTCAACACATGAGTTCAGACCACATAATTTTCATAACATGCCCCTTCGTATCTTATGCTATATCTAGGGTTCAACAGGATTTCATGTTTAACTGAACAACATCGCATTTGCTCGCAACGTATTATACTCGAAGAACATGTCATTTACACATTCATGGCAACAATTTAAACTTTAGATACATAACCACAATAAGCTAATTGCACATGTATATCATCAAGGTATTTTTGAGTAAGTTTTGTTAACACATTTATTTACATATGTACTTACATCGATACAAAATGATGAAGACGAGCTTAATCCTCGTAAATTTTATTCTTACCCCAATCAAGACCCAAATCATGTTTCTCTTTATCTAAATTAATAAAATTCATTTATTCCATCAGCACATCGATTTATACACTCAAATTTCATAATTGAGCAAAATGACTATTTTACCCTTAAACTTTCACAAAATGACCATTTTACCCCTATGCTTGAAAATCAATTTTTATCAGACTTCTTCATATAATAAACCTAGACGAACTCTTTTTACTCTTATAGAAATCCAAAATTTCCACTATTTCACACATTTATCATCTATTTTACAACTTATACAAAATAGTCCCTAATAGGGTTTTCATGAGAAATCCCTTCACAAAAGTTGTTTATTACTCATCTAAGACTCATATTGTTCCATAAAACTTTAGTTATAAACACACATGATTTCATGGTAAAACCCTAGACTCTTGTCTATCTTGCAAAATAGTCCCCTCATTTGAAAGCTCATGCTTCAAGGGGTCCAAAAATGTAAAAATCATTCAGAGAACTCATGAGAATCACTTACTTGCAAAGGCTTAGAGTTGCTGAAATTTTGAAGCTCAAAACCCCCTCTAATGGCTGAAAATTTCGGTGGTAGGAGAAGAGAATGAAGGGATGAAGTCATCTTGTCTTATTTTATTCAATTAAGTCACCAAACCACCTAAACTTTTAACTTTTTGACCAAATTGCTCCCTATGGCCGGCCAAGCTCTTAGGAAAGGGCCTAATTGCCCTTTTAGAACACCCAAATTAAGGTTCGTAGCAATTTAACACATTTAGCTAACAATTTAAGACTTTTGTACTTTATGTGATTTAGTCTTTTTTTGCAATTAAGTAAGCAATCGCTAAAATTAATTCACCAAAATTTTCATGTACTTATCTAATCATGCTACAATACATAAAAAATAATATAAAAAAATAATTTCCTCGACCTCGGGTTAGCGATTTCGAAACCACTGTTCTGACTAGCCCCAAAGTCGAGCTGCTACACACATATAATAAACACAGAAAATATTTTTTAAAATATTTTTCTAACTCAAATTCATGGCCGCGAAACCACCGTTCCGACTAAGGTCTAAATCAGACTATTACAGTGGTTGCTTATCTGTTCACCCGGGGAGTACCAAAATGTACAATGATTTGAAGAAGTTGTACTGGTGGTCAGGTATGAAATGAGACATTTTTGAGTTTGTATCAAAGTGTTTGATTTGTCAGCAAGTAAAAGCCGAGCATCAAGTACCTTTAGTTTGCTTCAGCCTCTGATGATACCCAAGTGGAAATAGGATAGAGTGACCATGGATTTTGTATCAGGATTACCTCTGTCTCCAAAGAAGAAAGATGCAATTTGGGTTGCTGTTGATCGACTGACGAAATCTGCACATTTTATTCTGGCACGTATTGACTTTTCACTTGATAATTGGTTGAGTTGTATATTTTTTAGATTGTTAGATTGCACGGGGTGTCAGTTTCGATTATTTCAAATAGAGATCCAAGGTTTACGTAGCGATTTTGGAAGAAACTGCAAGAAGCTCTAGGTACAAAGTTGAGTTTTTACGTAGCGATTTTGGAAGAAACTGCAAGAAGCTCTAGGTACAAAGTTGAGTTTTTACGTAGCGATTTTGGAAGAAACTGCAAGAAGCTCTAGGTACAAAGTTGAGTTTTAGTACAGCTTTTCATCCGCAAACTGGTGGCCAATTTGAGCGAGTAATTCAGGTTCTTGAAGATATGCTCTGATGTTGTGTTTTAGAATTCGAAGGCAATTGGGAGAAATATTTACTACTGGTTGAATTTGCATATAATAACAGTTTCCAATCGAGCATAAAGATAGCATTATATGAAGCTTTATATGGTCGCAAATGTTGAACTTCATTGTACTAGACCGAGCTTAGCGAGAAACAGATTCACGGGATTGATTTGTTTAGAGAAACTGAAGAGAAAGTGAAAGTAATTCGCGATTGCTTGAAAGTAGCTTCAAACCGTCAGAAATCGTACGTGGATTTGAAATGAAAAAACATTGGATTTCAAATCGGTGACAAAGTTTTTTTGTAAGTATCTCCGTGGAAGAGAATACTTCATTTCGGTCACAAAGGCAAATTGAGTCCGCGTTTCATTGGGCCGTATACAATTATTGAAAGAATAGGGCCAGTGGCATATCGACTAGCTTTATCGACTGAGTTAGAGAAAATCCACAATGTGTTTCATGTATCGATGTTGCGTCGATATAGACTGGATCCATCACATGTAATTTCTCCGTTCGAGATTGAAATTCAACCTGATATGACGTACAACGAAGAACTGATCAGAATTCTAGCACGTGAGGTTAAACAGTTGAGAAATAAAAGCATAGCTCTCGTGAAAGTACTTTGGTAACTACATGGTGTCGAAGAGGCTACGTGGGAGCCCGAGGAAGCTATGAGAAAATAGTACCCTAACCTATTCACTGGTAAGATTTTCGGGGACGAAAATCCCTAAAGGGGGAGAGTTGTAACAGCCTGTTTTTAGTCAAATCAGAACAATTGTTTCGGAACCAAAAATTTGAGGTAAAAATATTTAATTTATTATCATTTTAATGTTTACAAAAAGAGTATATGATTTTGTGAAAGTTTCATTTAGAAATTTTATCATTTGACTAGTTAATTCGATAAAAAGGACTAAATTGCATAAAGTGAAAAATTGGAGTTCTATAACCTAAAAGGGTTTAATAGCTATGAAATTAAATAGATGAGGTCCTGTTGTAATTTAACCATTTATAATGTAAGTGGAAATTTTTGTGCATGGTTAAATGAATTTTAATATTTAATAATAAAGGTTAAAATGGTAAAATAATAATTAATAACTTAAAATTAAAAGATACAAAATATGTATCATCTTCTTCTTCATTATTTGACCAAATTTAACAAGAAAGAAAGCCATTAGAATAGCTTCAAGGTTCAAGTAGGTTCCTCCACTTGCATGGTATGTATTTTTGCTCTGTTTTTAATGATTTCTATGTTTTTGATATCGTTGCATCTAGTACTAGCTAGCCCAAGGACTATTTTGCAAAACTGTTAAAGATTTGAATTATTTTATTGATGAATACATGTGTATTTTGAAGTTTCTTGATAGATTATGAAAGATTTTTGATAGATATACAAGTTTTGTTAAGTGATTTTTTTAGTGAAAATGCAAAATAGGGATTAAATTGTGAAATGTGAAAAGTTAGTTGTTAAAATGTGAAATAAATGAAAAACATGGGCTGCTAGGGGCATAATAGTAATTTTTCTAGCATGGTTTTAATTTAAATTTTGTTAATTTGTGATTTTATGAAGTGAGGACTAAATTGTGAAAAATATTAAATATTAAGGAAGCGTAAATATGTTTTAAAGTGTGTTTTGGACTAAATTGAATGAATAGATTATTGAATAAGCTAATTTTGAATACAATTAGATCAATAAAGGAGAAATACGAACTTTGTAACACCCCAAACCCGGCCTAGACGTTAAGGCTGAATCTTGCGATGTCACATTGAAGTGTTTTTCGTAAAACATAATATCGTTTGAAAAGCCCAATGTTTGTTTAGCCTCTTTGTGTGATCTAGAAACTAATTTTAAAACTTGCGTCACTATCAAAAAGTATTTACTTTAAAATGTTAATAATTCCAAAATCTTCTTTATTGCGGAAGCTTTTGAAACGGTTTTGCGTATTCGTGGTATTTTGGTAAATCATGCATATCTTTTGAAAAACCCGCATCCTACCACTAGCAAGTATAAATCATAATGGAATAGTAAAAGCCCAAATTAAAGAATAAAACTTAAATAGGCCTTTTACATAAAAATACCCAAATAAAACTACTTATAAGTTAAAAGATAAATTCGGAAGCGTAAGCTGTTGTGTGTTCACCTCCGAGTCCCTCGCACCACTGATCCGCCTAAGGATTACCTGTACAGTTAATACAGTTGGGTGAGTTTACAAAAAATCAGTGTGTAATCCCATAATAATAAAAAGATAGACATATAGAGAGCGAATACATTCTGGGCCTAAGCCCATATCAGTAACGGTAACAGTCTGGGCCTTAGCCCATTTCAGTAACAGTAGCAGTATGGGCCTTAGCCCATTTCAATAATAGTAGTCAGTACAGTAACCATAATCAATGCAGTAACAGTAATCAGTGCAGTATGCAAGCAGAAAAATCCTACCTAATCCAGCATTTACACCCCATCTCCGTACCAAACCTACACTCCATGTGGGGATAAAATCAACCCACCCAGCCCTACACACCAAGTAGCACCGATTACGGCACTAAAACAGCATTGCAGTAAAGCTGCTAGTATAGTAGGCTTAAAGCCATCAGTAGGTCCACAGTCGTCTTGCGCGACCTGTGCGACCTTATCAGTACAGTACACTTCCTCCAAAATCATATATCCCACTCCATGCAATACAACATAATATTATACATGGATGCAACATACATATAATCATGGCATGCTCAACACAGTCATACACATCGTAGAAAAAATCTGTCATTTTACCTTATCGGGGTATTACAGTTATTTTACCCTACAAGAGTATTTCGGTCATTCTACCCTATAGGGGTATTTCAGTCATTTTACCCTATAGGGGTATTTTAGTCATTTTACCCTATAAGGGTATTTCTATCATTTCATAGGGGTATTTCAGTCATTTTACCCTATAAGGGTATTTCTGTCATTTCATCACATAAGGGAAAATCGTCATTTTATCACATAAGGGTTTAGGTACGCTTGCCGACCCAACGGAAGGTCACAGTCATCTCGGTCGACCCGTGCAACCTTGATAATCAAACAGTCAAAATAGGCCCAAGGCCCATAACACTGGCTCATGTGGGCCCACACGCCCGTGTGGCCCACGAAGCCTAAAAATGGCTTTTTCCCGTGTGAGCTATGGAACTTGGCCCAATAATCTCCACACGTCTGTGTGGTTTACTCGTGTGAGGCCCACACGACCTATTTCGGCCCAACATGGCCCAACACAGCCTAAGCCCATGAAATGCTCATGGCCAGCCTCCACAACCTAACGCCCATGTTTTTGCGTTCGGTTTACCACACGAGCGAGCGCACGCTCATGTAGTGTCAATAGACATATTTTCGGCTTTTGCCAACTTATGAATATGGTAGTGTGGTTACACACCTGTTTACAGAAACACGCATGTAGCCCCTTGAGCATTCCAAACCTTGATCCAAACCGCAAACATTCCATTAGTCTCAAGGTAAATAAATTAATACTATTCCTTTCCATAATACCAATTCAAAAGATCAATTGTCATATACCTAGCTTCGAACCCCCAAGCCTCTACATACCTAAACCGTTGATCAAGAATGATCTTTCCTCCTTCTTCGGTTATTATCTGCATATCAACCAAATCTATTCATTTTCATCATATTTTTCACACAACTGTATGAACCAAGCGTAAATTACTTACTGAAACGTAAAACTGTCTCTAAAGAAGGGAAGTAGTCATTCTATTTCCACAACGATCACCCCATGTGACAGAGGCAGAGGCTTAGCACAAACCAGCCCTATCAAGCATCAGTAGCAAAGAATACATTAGATGGAGACTATCAATACGGCAAAAAGAGCAAAAAGAAGAGAATAACGATGTGCACTTAAAACAAGAGCCAAACTTACCCATACAAAACCGGTGAAAATAATGACCACAGAAACGGCAGATAGCAACGAAGGGAAAGTCGACATAGTGAGGGTAAGAGAGGCAGGAGTATTCGGCCATGTATTATGATTGAGAGAGAGAGAAGATAAGAAGAGAATCGATTAAGCACTAGGAGTTAAAAGCCAAAGAATATAAGAGAGGGGAGTAGAGGGAACATTCGGACAAGGAGAACAACAAACAACGGAAAAGTGCCCGATCAGAGGGTAGGGGAAAAGAGCAAAAGTGCCAGAAGAAAATAGAGAGGAGAAGAGAATAAGCAAAGACACAAAAGGAAATGCCCAAAACCGTATGACAGAGAGGGAGAGAAAAGCAATATTCGACCACCCAAAACCCAGAGTGAAAGGAACCCCCAAATAATTGATAGGAACTAAAAATGAGGATAGGGAGTACCAAAGCTGAATTCTTCTTGTGCCAACATTCAAATTTGGCACCAACTCAACTATCCCCCAAGCTTCTCCATAATATTCTCTTAAAATTCCTCCTGTTCACCAACCTCAACAACTGAAAGTCCCCCTTTTTACTCCCCAAATTCGGCTAACAACAAACTTATTCAAAATTATTCAAACTCTGGATGTTTCGGTTAAACGCAACTACCTACCATGGCTAACAGTAAAAATAATCTCCATTTGCACAAGCAAGGATTGGAACCCCAGACTCCTTGCACACTCCACACGCCACTTACCACTAGGCTAGCATGCTCTTTATGACATGTTTCTCCTAAATTTATTTAAAACCTATTGCCTAGAAACAGTGCTTATACCTTTAAAAACAAAACTTTTTGCACTTGCTCAGGCTTGAACCTAAAACTTCTCAGACACTTCCCAAAACACTTAACCACTGAAACAGATACACACTCATGTCATTTTCTTACACAATTAATTATTTATGTGTTGCCTCCTAACTGCTCCCATGCACAAGACCTAATAGTTCTAGGCCTAAATTTGGGGTATTACAGACTTAGATCGGGGAAAGAATAAAGTTACAGAATAGTTGACTCGATTCACCGTATAATTTCAATTAAAATGTATTATATATGCTTTGATATAGCATAAATTGTGATTATGTGACTTTGGACAAGTTTAGGAATGATTCGACGATGATTTGACAGTTGGAAGCCCAGTTGAACCTTAAGAATAGCTTAGAATGCTAGTGACATGTCATTAGGGGATACATTGAGTTGGCTTCAGGCCATGATATAGCACTTCGGGTGTAAGATATATTGGTGTGGCTTTGAGCCATGCATATTGGCTGATTTTGGCTTCAGGCCATGATATCAAAACTTCAGAGATAAGTTACCTTAATTTGGCTACGAGCTACGGTATAGGTACTTATCGTGTGAGATCCTTGAGTATCCAAATTCTATTCCAAATGGTTCAACGGGTAAATGTAAGACGAGAATGTGTATGAGATTGTACGGGATGGTATAGGTGTATGTATAAACTATTTTAGCATTGAACCAAAGATATGAGGATAAAATTATATAGTTTGTGAATGAGCATATGAAAGGTTTGTTCGTTAGTAAGCTTTATGTTCTTTTATTCAATTTATTGAATTATATTTGTGAGATTGTATTAAGTTTATTTCATACAAGCTTACTAAGCTTTATAGCTTACTAAGCCTTATAGCTTACTAAGCTTTATAACTTACTTTGCTTATTTTTCTTGTGTTTTGTAGTGTTATCAAGCTAGCTTGGATTCGAGCATCGTCAGAGATCGCATTACACTATCTACCTATCACTTGATACCTTTGAACTTTGGTATATTAACTATATGGCATGTATAGGGATTTTGAGTCATTTTAGCTATGTTTTGGTAGTCATATTGGCAATTTGAATTGGCTTGTAAATACTTATGTTTGGCTTGTAAATATAGCCATGAGAGTTGGCTTAATTTGGTGAATTTGGTTTTATGCATATTTGTGCATATATGTTGATGTTTGAGTTCATGGATGGATATGGGAATGGCTTATATTATGAGGCTTGTCGTTATTGATATTATATATGTTAAATGGTTGATATTATATATGAATTATATTTTTGAATTGGTGCAAAATGTATATGTTTAGCAAAGATTAAGTTAGTTGGCTTGTATATGTGTTTTGGTATGTTTTAATTGAGTAAGATTTGGGGTTATAAGCATGTTGGTTGTTAGAATTGGAAATGGTATGAATTAGATTTTATTGTGGCTAAATTGGATATTCATTTATGCTATGATTTGGTGCCATTTTGGTTGTGTAGGTATATGCATCTTTGGGTCGCAAAATGGCTTAGTAAATAGCCTATTTTTGTCCTCACGGACAGAGACACAGGGGTGTGTCTCAGCCGTGTATGACACACGGTCAAGTACACGGCCGTGTGTCCCCTGGTGTGGTTTTAGAAATCAAGTCAGTATGTTCCACACGGCCTCACACACGGGCGTGTGACTTGGTCGTGTGGCATAAGTCAATATACCTTACAGGTTGGGCACGACCTAACACACGGCCTGGCACACGAGCATATGTGGCCATTTTTTAGGGCTCACAGGCTAGCCAAATGAGTATATGTGTTGGCCATGTGACCTAAGTCAGAGAGCTACACGGGGTCGAAAACGGGATGGGACATGGCCATGTACTCCCATTTCGAATGTCTATGCAGCCTGTGACATGGGCGTGTCTAGTGATCGTGTGAGACACACGGCCTGGCCACACGGGCGTGTGTCCCCTGTTTTGAGGAAAATTTTCTATGTTTAATAAAAGTTTTATAAGTTATCAGTTTAGTCCCGAACCACTCCCAAAGCATGTTTAAGGCCTTGTAGGCTAGTATTAGGGACAAATTGATTGATATTGTATGACATTTTAAAATGTATGTGAAAAGTATGTTTAATTGTATTATGAGTCTAGTAATGCTCTGTAACCCTATTCTAGCATTGAATATGGGTGAGGGGTGTTACAATTTTTAACAGCCTTCTCAACCTATAAATATCCCATTGGCTGCTCACTTCAAACACATCTTAACCCTTCTCATCTCTTCACTTCTCTCTCATTTTTCTCTCTTCATTCCCTTCCATTGTTCTTCATTTTCTTCCCCTATTCCCTTGTCAATTTCATGTCTTGAAAAAGATTTAATAAACCACCATTTGGAGTAGCATTCAAGTGTTTGTAGAAGCCTCGGTTTGACAAGAACAAGTAGAGAATGAGGAGTGGAGCAAACTAGTCAAGCCACGGAGAAAACACTGGATTTGATTCTTGTTCCCTATCCTTTTAATTTTGTTGTTATGGTAAACATGTTTATGAATATTTGTGATTTTGAATTGCTTAATTTAATTGATATGGCTTGAATTTAATTTGTGTTAGGTTGATTGCATTTCGTCTACTTGAGTTATTAAAATTGTGTTTGTGCTATTATGGGACTCAGTAAGATGTTTGATTAAGTAAAACCATGACTAAGTTATTCTTGCATTATAGTTGTAAGGTAACTAATGAATTATTTAAATGGATTGAAATTGTAATTAATTGACACAATACTTAATCAGTGCATGTTTAATCATCTAATGTAGCCAAGGGTTAAATTAGGAACGGTATCTAACGATACATTAGCCTTGCATAACTTGCAAGATTATGGTGATTAAAATGTTTCAAGGTAGAAATACATTGTTACCTCACGTAATCTTTCATGTACTTATGAGATTGAATTAATTTTTTGAATTGACATAGAGATATGTACAAGAGATTATTTTAATTTCATAAGTATGTATGTGCATTAACACATTTTCTTATAAAAATTTGTTTAATCGGTAATTGACGTAGAGATATAGTCAAGAGATAAATGGATTTTGGTAGGTAAGTATGTTTATAAGTTAGCAAATTACCGAGTTGCCGTGAATTTATTCGTAACAACATGAACATGAATCTAATAATTCTAAGTTAAGAAATGTAATCAATCTAACACAATTATGCCATCTTCATTAAAATCATCTTTTGAAATTGTGCATTGAAAATTTTATTTTATTCTCTAATTTTTAATCACTTCTTCAAATCAAAATATTTTTCTTCACCAAAGCGTTTTTAAAATTGCATTAAAAAATAAGTTTTTCACAGTCCCTGTGGGTACGATAACTCTACATTTACTTGTCACTTTAGTACTTGTTGCGATTGTGTACACTTCCATATTTCTGTTGTTCCAAGTTTTTGGCGTCGTTGCTGGGGATCAAACCCGAGTCTCTCAAGTGAGAGCCGAGTATCCTCACCTGCACTTAAGACTATTCGTGGAGGAGAGCGATTCTTTCAAGTTAACCAAAGAACCCAAAGATGCACTACGATTGAAGCTGTTCCCATATTCGCTAAGGGACAAAGCTCGAGCCTGGTTGAACTCATTGCCACCAAATCAATTTTCACATGGCAAGAGTTAGCAAAAAGATTCCTCATGAAGTATTTCCCGCCTTACAAGAATGCTAAGTTGAGGAATGAGATCACCTCTTTCCAAGAAATGGATGACGATTCCTTGTATGAGGCATGGGAAAGGTACAAAAAATTGTTACGGAAGTTCCCTCATCACAGAATCCTACATTGCATCCAACTTGAGATGTTTTATAATGGTCTCAATGCTCATACGAGGATGGTAGTGGACGCTTCTGCCAATGATACTCTCCTTTCTAAGTCTTACAATGAGGCTTTTGAAATCATTGAGAAGATAGCCAGTAACAATTATCAACAGCAAACCAATCGAGCAGCGTCAGGAAGACGAGTCGGTAGAATATATGAAGTAGACGCTCTTACTTCACTCGCATTTCAGGTATCCTCAATATCCTCAATGCTAAAAATTTTTACCACTAATGGGTTTAATAGTTTTGCAGTACAGCCACTGAATCAATTTGAAAACATAGCCTGTGTCTATTATGGGGAAGGACATCTGTTCAAAGAATGTCCATCGAACCTAGAATCCGTGTATTACATAGGTAACCAGAACCAAAACCGAGTAAGGGAAGAACTATAATCCAATCCCTATAACCCATCAAGGTGAAACCACTCTAATTTCTCCTTGAATAACCAAGGGGCTGGACCCAGTAACACATATACCCAACCTAGACCGACCCAGCTACCTATTTTTACCTAACAAGTTTAGAAACAACCTCAAGCTGAACCATCTAATGGCTTAGAAAACTTGTTGAAGGCATACGTAGCAAAGAATGATGCCTTAATCCAAAGTCAAACAGCTATATTGAAAAACCTAGGAAACCAAACAGGCCAGCTTGCAACTGAACTCAGAAACTAACCATAAGGTGCTTTACTTAGTGATACAGAGAATTCGAGGAATCCAGGGAAGAAGCATTGTAAAGCGTTGTCATTGAGGATCAGAAAGACATTAGAACCCAACACCGTTAAAGTTGAAAAAGAGGCAGCTGATGCTCAAGACTTAGAGGAAGTTCACCCGAGTGTTGAAATTTTAGTTTCACCGAAACCAAAATCTGCAAAATTTGATAAGGTAACTTCTAAACAAGCTAATTTTGATAAACTAACAACTTCGTTAGATGTAGAATTGCCACAGAAGACAAATCAACCAGTTCTAGTAAACAAGCCTTCACCACCCTACCCTCAAAGACTTCAGAAGCAGAAGTAGGAAGTTCAATTCAAGAAGCTCCTAAACTACTCAAGCAACTTTATATCAACATTTCGTTGGTTGAAGCACTTAAAAAAATACCGAACTACATCAAATTTAGGAAGGATATCCTATAAAAATATGAATACTTGGAGAATTTGAGACAATAGTCCTGACAAAGGAATGCAGTGCATATCTTCAAGAGAAACTACCCCCAAAGTTGAAGGATCCTGGATGTTTTACCATACCTTACAACATTGGAGCAACATATTATGGTAAGGCACTATGTGATCTGGGTGCGAGTATCAACCTGATGCCCATGTTAATATTTAGGAAGTTAGGGATAGGTGAAGTTAGACTTACTACGGTTACACTTCAATTAGTAGATCGATGTTTAGCACATCAAGAAGGAAAAATCAAGGATGTATTGGTACATGTAGACAAATTTATTTTTCCTGCTGACTTTGTTATTCTAGACTTTGAAGTAGACAAAGAAGTGCTAATCATCCTAGGAAAGCATTTCCTAGCAACTGGAAGGACCCTTATTGATATGTAGAAGGCGAGCTTACTATGCGTGTTCAAGACGACCAGGTAACATTTAATGTTTTTAACTCTGTGTGATTTCCTGAAACAATTGATGATTGTTCTATAGTGTTCGATTTAGAGGAATGAATTATGAAAAAGGAACTCAACTATGTTGAGGACCCATTGGAACAAATTTTGACATCAGACCCTCTAAATGATGAAGAGGATGAGGAATACTTAGCTTTTCTAGAAGCTGATCAAAGGATATTTAATCCGCAATCCCGTTTTGAATCTTTGGAGTTAGAGAATAGGGATTATGCCCTACCAAAAGTGTCAATCGATGAGTCACCTAAATTAGAACTGAAGGTACTTCCCTCACATTTAAAATATGTTTATTTAGGTAACGCTTCTACTTTGCATGTGATTGTTTCACCAAAATTAACTATTGAGCAAGAAGAGAAACTCATCCTAATATTGAAACAATTCAAGAGGGCTATCGGATGGACCATAGCCGATATTCACGGCATTAGTCTGTCTGTATGCATGCACAAGATCATCTTGGAAGATGGTGAGAAAGGGACGATTAATGGACAATGAAGACTGAACTCCATCATAAAGGACATGGTAAAGAAAGAAATCATCATTGATGGACACACGGGCGTGTCCAAGGCCATGTGAAAACTTGGCTTATTTCATTAATTGCAAAATGACGTGTGAAAGGTCACACGGGCGAGGGAGAAGCAAAGGAGAGTCCACGCAGGCGTGTCTGAGGCCGTGTGAAGACTGGGCTTATTTCATTAATCGCACACGGGTTGAACACAAGCCACACGAGCGTGTGACATGGCCGTGTGGCCCAACACGGGCCTTTGCACGACCATGTCATGTTTAAAACCCTAGCCCCAATTTTATTTTCTTTTTACTTTTGTCTTCTTCTTCAATCTCACCAAAACCCTAGCAGACGCTCTAATTCCTTTCCCTCATTTCGGCAACCGTTGCCCCACTCTGTTGACGTTTGCACCACCCTCCGCCTTCCCCTTCTCCTTTCTCCCTCGGCCTACAACCTCTCTTGTACCCACTCCCTATTCCCTCAACCACAACCCCCTCCCTTCCCATTCCCTCGTCAGCCCCTTTCCTCCCCTTCCCCTTTTCTTTTTCTTTCCTCCGTGCACCGACCACCACCCCCATGCGCACGACCCCTCGCTCCTCTTACCCCCGATCAACCACTCCGTCGACCTCCTCACTCCCTTGCTCATGCCCCCATCGATCCCCTATCCCCTTACCCATTTTCCACCCTCGTGCCCTTCCTTCACCCGAACTAGCCTTCACCAGCAAGTCGCACCAAGCTCTACTTGCCTGACCCCTATTCCCCTTTTCACCACCCGAACCCCCTGACCACCGATCACGCGTCCTTCGACCACCACCCTCACCACCGTCGGTCCCCCCTTGTTTTTCATTCCTCTTTTATTATTATTATTATTATTATTATTATTATTATTATTATTATTAGTTTTTACTAAGTATTATTGCTTTATTGGTTTCTTCATTCGTGTTTCTTTTAGTTGTTTTTTTTATTGATTCTTGAATTAGTATTGGACAGATTTAGTTGGTTTTTGATACTAGTTGATTTTATTTTCTTTAAATAATATTATGCATGTAGTTTACTTTAGCTGATTTTATGTTTTCTTGTTAGTATTATTCATTCATTTTCTTGTTGATCATTATTAGTATTACTTCTTATTATTGATTCCTATTTGATGATAGCATTTTATTTAGTAGTGTTCTTATGTTTCAAAACCATTTCATTATTAGTCAAATTGTTGAGCTCCACTCAACTCTTATTTTTATGATTAGCATGCCTCTTTTATGTTTTGTTCGGCCATTTTAATTATTCTTGATTGCTTTCTTTCAGATTTATTATGACAAACACACGTGGCAAAACAAAGACCGTTATCCCTGCTTCAAAAAAACAGAAGGGCCCCGGAGTTACCTCCTTCTCGAGCGCTCCTGTCAAGGCTAGCCATCCTTATCTTTGATTTGCAGTGAGCCCCTAGGAGGACTTATACCAGCTCCATCGAGTACGACAACTCGGCCTAGGACGCTGCATTGATTGGGCCGCGTTGGAGCAGGCCCAATTAGCTGATCATGTGCACGCCATTATTGCAATAGCTCTGTGGGATAGGTTCTTTACCATCATCGAGCCCATTTACACGAAGCTTACCTTGGAGTTCTGTGCTATATTTTCGGTACAGTAGGTCATGACAATTCATGACGATCCAGGCACCATCACTTTTCGCCTAGGTGGTTTGGTGCGACATATGAGCATCCCAGAGTTTGGTGCTGCTATAGGACTCTACACATAGAAATTCATGAGCACCGAAGACTTCCTTCAGCTTCATCGGCACATCTATTACTCACCCTTGTGTTGTTAGACTGATCTCACAGCTAGCCAGATACCTATGACGCGAGTCGCTCGAAGGTGACTTCTCTCTTTTCAGCCTTACGATACATCCACGCACTCCTCGTTCACACCTTGACAAGACAGAGAGAGCACTAGAGTCGTCAGCACTCACGACGCCTATTATATCTGGAGCACGACCCATAGCCATATTATTGATCTGGCATACTTCATTGTTTTATCATTTCGCCATCAGGTTGACCATCACAGGAGGGGCCCCATCTATTTAAACCCTTATGTGACTTGCCTCGCTCGACACTTCGGTCTCCTCAACACATCAGAGCAGTCCTCTACACTCACATTAGTAGGCCAGATGTCCCCCAGGTCATCTTGAGTATGATCCACATGAGGATGATTGAGCAGCGTCGTGGAGTGGATCTTCCTCAGTACAGATTGTTTCATTTTGGCGATCAGAATGATCCCCAGGACTTCACTGATGATGTTCCTCCCTATCACGAGGACCTACCACAACCTCTACCTTCGAGTCACTGATATAATCCCTCTGCTGCTAACTTCCAAGGAGTATCTTCTGAAGATTTCACTAGCTTCTGTCAATATTACGTTTATCGGTTCGACAGTATTGATGCGACTTTGCAACAGATTTGTCAGCATCTCCATATTGCTTCTCCAATGCCACTGGCTCACAACATTGATGAGTCTGATGATGAGGACCATTAAGTCCATTTGTCTTTATTTTTATTTTTATTTTTATTTTTATTTTTATTTCTATTTTTATTTTTATTTCTATTTTTATTTTTATTTTTCTTTTTCTTTTTCTTTTTTTTTTGAACTATATTTTTCTTTCTAATAATTGTTCCTAATCGAGTTTTAATCATTTAATCCTCTTCAATATTTGTGTTTATTTTCTTATCAGTTACTCAAAATCATGCTCTACATTTAGCTTTGTCTACCATTCCGTTTTTCACTATTCTGGGAATTTCATCTATTATTCACGGCAGTTTCAGTTTTCTCCCTCTCTTATGATATTCTGTTTATACTGTGATTATATTTTTTTGTACATTGAGGACAACGTACATCTTAAGTGTGGGGAGGTTATTTATATGATTATTTGAAAATCCCTGAATTATGTCTTATGTTTAAGTAATTTTCTCATATTACTATTAGAATGAATTCTTATTGATTTGTGATTATCATTGATGTGTTTTAGATTAAATTCATAGGTAATTGTACATTGATTGTTTAAACTTTAAGACATGAGAAAATCAAACATGATAAGTCTATTTTCAGAATTAAAGATTTGTTAGGTTGTTTCCCTAAATTTAAGTATTACCTTGAAGTCTGAGATTTGCAAGATTGACATCAAAAATCGTAATTTTTGTGAGATTTTGAGCCTTTAGAGCATACACTTTTCTTGCTACTTTATTATTAGTTATAAGTGTCTCAATACCGATTGGTTATTCTAGAACTTGCTTCGATTATACATGTTGGAACCACACCTTTGATTTGATATACTGAGATGATAAAGACATTTAGGTTTTAACCCACTTATCCCATAAAAAGCCTACCTTCATAATTAACCCTTAGTGACCCTTTAAGCCTAAAACACCATTCTTGATTTACCCTTAATATTAACCCATAACTCATTCTTTTTGATTCATTGAGAATTTTTCCTATTTTATTGACTCCCTTTTTGTCGAGATTTGATTTGGTTAGTTGCCTAACTATGTTCTTTTGTTTCAGTTGTTAAATTTTCTCTTATTATCCATTGAAAAAAAAAAGGTGAAAAAAAAAGTAAAAAAAATACATATATTTTGATTATTACTAGTTTTTTTTGTTTGAGCTTAAGTAGTTAATTTCATATTTTGAGAAGAAGCTCGTGTTTTTCTTTACTAATTTCAATTGATGTAATTATTCAATATTAGTTTATTTTTCTAGTTAGGTAATTTATCAATTCGATCTCGATTCTAACCTTCTTTTTCAGCCTTAATCCACACCTTTAACCCAAACCCCATTACAACCCTTTAAAGACCTTTTGATTTGTGTATCAACTCATTTTATAGTGGTGGAGATTTGATTTTCATGCAAGCCTATGGTAATAACTTTTCATGTTTGACTTTTGATTGCTTAATTTTTGAACCTTAAACACTTTGAGTGATTTGAGTGAGTCAATTCTTGTCGGTTTTGAATTAAAGGTAATTACTTAGATTAGGGGAAATACCTATGTTTTCATGCTTTAAAAATGTATGACTTGGATTGTTTAAATCTTTAGTGCTCTTTTAGTTGAATTATCAATGTGTGATTATTTGTGAATTATGAAAAAAAACTATTGATGAGAATTATGAATTGAGAAAGTTTAATTTTAATTGTGAGTTGAGGATTTTGCTTGAGGACAAGTAAACACTTAAGTATGGGGATATTTGATAAACCATAAAAGTAACATGTTTTAATCTCATTCTTAATGCGTTTTTGGATGATTTATTACATAATTTAGTGAATTTGATGCTCTTAATCCTTTAATTTCATAATTCTATACTTAGGAGAGCATAGGGGAACAAAAGGAGCGAAAAATGGGCCAAAAACAAACAAAACGGGCTAATTTAAGGACCCATACAGCCATGACCATTCCCACATGGGCTGAGCACATGCCCGTGTGAGACACACGGGCTGGCCACACGCCCATGTGGCAGCCCGTGTCGATATCACTTCCTAAACACGGGAAAAAAACCAATTTTGAAGGTTTTTGAGCATTCTAAAGTCTATAAATACACACTAGAAGATGACCTAAAAGGACACGTAGAGTAAAATATAGAAAAGACTCAAAGAACGCCAACGGATTCAACTCAAAAGCAAGATCTCCTTCAAGACTGAATATCTCCATTCAATTTCTCTCGAAGTTTTTGGGTTCTTAATGTTTTGTTGTTTTCCTAATTTTGAGATGTTTTTCCCTAAAAGTATGAATTAAATTTCCTAGATACCTAGGGAGGATAAAACCTAAGACGGATCTTATTATTTGATTTTTCTGAATTACATGATAAATATTTGTTCTTGATCTCAATTATGTGTTCTTACTTCATGTTTTAATGTTTTCAGGATATTAATTCATGATTGATGTGCTTATTCAGTGGAGCAAAAGTCCCTATTTAAGAATAGATCTGGCATAATTGAGTGGAGTTGCATGCAATCCTAGAAATAAGACGACAGAAATCTACCGGATTAGAGTCAAATCTAATAGGGGAATCCATAGATCGAGTTAATGCGACAATGGGGGTTTTGATTAGAAAGAGATTTCAATTAATCAACCTAGAGTCACTTGTTTTTATTCTCGAAAGAGATATTAACATAAGTTAGGGATTTCTACAAATCAAGACAAGTGAATAAATCGTTTAATTTAAATTTAGAATAATAAGTGAAGTCTAGGTAGATTCTTTCCTGGGTATTGTCTCTCTCATCGGTTTTCTTCAATTATTTTCCTATTTTATTCTCTGTGTCGTCTTAGTAATTAGGTTAATTAAGATTAGTTTAAAATAAATCCCTTAAATTTATTAGGCTAGATAATAAAAAGATAGAAACCACTAGTACTTTTAGTCCTCGTGGATACGATATTCCCGACTCACTATAGCTATACTACCGTTCGATAGTGTCGCATAAATCTAATCGAAAGATCCATAAAAAATAATAATGGATAAGTATGGCAACAAAGATTAGCCTGAAAAGATAGTATATTAAGCCCATATATACTAGTTTAGACGTGTATTGTGTGTAGAAGTGAGTAAGAAAAGTGTTTAAATGTGAGTGAGATATAAAAAGAAGTGTGCGTGTGTATGAATGAAAGAAAATAGTGCAAGTGAGTTGGTATATATAACTAACGGCAGATAGTATATTTTGTGGGAGGTAAATATATTTGTATTTTGTTATTCGTTTTTAGTGACTGACAATTATTTCTGCTTTGTGCTCTGCCAACAGTTGGATTATCGAACATTCCTTAAATTTGCTAGAATCAGTCAACAGTTTAACAAACAAGATTTCGAAGAAATTAAAATATTATTTTCTATTTTATTTTGAGTTTTTATTGCTACTTTAAAAAAAATTAGCAATCATGAAGCTATTTTTTTAAAAAAGAAATTGTCATAACATGATGCATAAATTCAGCACTAATAATTTTATAAAATGCAGCGAATGCACTATGCAGTAATAAAAATATACAGTTTTCAGATGCTTCAAAACTTTAGACTAAGAACCACTCAAAACAATTTTTAAAACATGGATGTAAGCATATATAGGTTGATACTGACAAATAAAATATCTGAGCACATTATATTAATTACTTGATTTAACCGATTAGGTAAGTTAATAATAAAAGTCAGTTTTTTTAGCAAGCTTTTGCATTCATTTGTGTCTGTTAGCACCAATTAATTGTATTTATATGCCTGTCAATTTTAATTTCCATTCTCTGGGTAGACAATAACAGTATCAAGGAGTCACCAACTTATGGGTGTACTTATTTAAGGGCAAGCACTGCAAATCACATCGGTAAAACCAGGGAATGAACAGTAAAATTCGGATGGCCATCGGCCCACAAGGGACCATATATGATATACCCTCATCACTGTAATTACCACGAGTAGAGCTACAATAATAATATAATTCACTTCCGAATTTGTCTCTGTTCGGAAAAAGTACTGCTCTCCTGAGGTTTCTTGCAAACAGTAACATCAGCGCTGATATATTAGTTAGCTTGAAAAGACAGTCATGGATCCAACATGTCCCATACATCTCCACTTGTTTTCTTATACTCAGAACTACATGGTTTTTTATGTTTTGGGTTGGAGTTTTTTGGTTGAATATTCAGTCTTGGCTTGGGATTTTAAGCTCAGGCTTAAATTTACGTGCAGTCCTGGTTTTTTCAAGTGGACCAGATGAAGAAAGAAAGGAAAGGAAGGGAGTTTGTAGGACAAAATGTTGGTGAATTTGATATCGAGTAAAGCAGAAATATAGGTCTGATTGATGTTTGTGTTTCATCTGTCTCTGCTCATTAATTTGTTTGACTTTTTCAGTACCACTAAAGGCTGATCCCAACCAACTAACTTTACGAAATTAAGTTACCAAGTTCAATTATGCATCAAGTCCCACTCCCTTTTCCTCATTCAACTAGACATGAAGTGATATATAGAGTAACTAATTAGCTGATGTTACTTGATATGAATAAGATGAACTACATCTAATAATATTCGTTTGCATATGTATATTATGCATTTATGTGCATGCATGAAAATGTATAAGAATTTACACTCATTAACACAGTTTTTTTTTTCCTGATGCAAATTGGTTGTTCTGCAACTGTTGTTAGAGCTTGGCATGCCAGCCGCATAAGAAACACGCATATATGATAGTGGGAAAATAAAAGCAGCCAAGTCGACCCAATTCTTAAGGAGAAGTCAAAAATTCAAATAATTGACCTCTTTTTAACCTATGCTTGGACGTAGTCTTGTGTCTTAAATTATAATGGAAAGAAATACTGCAGCGTGCCAATATTTTGAAATACTGCAATCTTATGTCACTTTCGTGTGGCTGGAAAAGTGAACCTTTTTCGAAATTGATCGTTTAAATGGTGACAATCCATAGCAGCTGATCTGGAAACACAAATGAAATTGGGAATTTCTCGAGTGATGTCCCGTAAGAGGTGTGTGCGTAGAGTTCAAACATCTGGACCACTTTAAAGTTGAAAATGGTAACATATTTGGTCCAGCGCCTACTGCCTAAAAAGGGAAGAGCACTTAGAAGCTAAAGGGACTAACTACGATGACCTAGATCCGCCCTATATTTATGCAAATATCAAGATCAAAATATATGTTACAACGTCCATAAGTTGCATTTCAAATGTGAAGTCACTTGAATGTGTTGTATCTGTTACAGTAGTTGCATTTCAAAGTTCCTTACCATGTTTAAGGTAAAAGATAAACCTAATAAGTTGTCTTGTTTTGGTTTTCCCCATTTTCAAAAGCCATCTAGCTGGCAAAACTACAACGTCGATATCAACTACGGTCACAATCAAGGTTTCTAGATACCGCACTCATTCCTTTTCTGTAAGGCGAGAAGATCGAGTGAGACATAAGGCGAAAATTTTTCCATTCTCCATTATTAGCTCATTCCATCTCTATCAACCATCAAGTTGCATTTGACTAATGGATTCAGAGCATTCATTGCATAATGTTACCCCAACAACTCCTCTACCTTGATAAAGTCTAACCTCAACCACACTTGAACTTGGCTATGCAACACAAAATTCAATTTCGTAATGTTTTGTGGCTGAATTATGACACTGCTATCAACCTTCCATTAATTACTTCCAGATTGTTTGCACGTTTTTTGTACGTTATCATTAGCTGAAGCTTTCTTCTGGAGAAAAAGATAGTCTCAAAATAATGAACAACAATGGTAGTTGTTGTAGCAGCAGGTGACAGGAATGTTAAATGCCTAAAGGGCTGGCTAATGGCTTGCTGTTTCTTCGAATATGTTATTCTCTGAAATGATGACTTCACAATGCAACGATAAACATATTGATTTACTAGGCTCCCACTATGCTAGCCTTGGCTGTCACATTGTTGGAAGATATGAAGTTAGAGAATCTAAAACACATATTCCCATAAACATCCTGTTCCATCCCACACCAGCTTTGGGGAGAGCGTCTGCAAATCAATTCACTTCACGTAAAACATGGGCAAAACTGACATCACACAAATCAAATGATCCATGGCGTTGAAAATTTCCCAAAGCCTCCAAAGCCTGTCCTGTCGTCAGAGCAACGAGAAACCACTGTGAATGAGTCGGATCCAATATTCCGTCTTGGTAAACTACTGCAACGCAACTTTACCAGCGTGAGTTTCCGTCATATTAGAGTCAGCAACACCGAATGGACCTGAAAATAACATCATTTAGTTTATATATTGTTATGTTATATATTAAAGTATCAAAGCAAAGAATTACCTATTCTAGCAGGTCTAACCTTCTCTGTTAAAGTATAGCAAGGGACTGTTAGTCTGTTATTAGTTTGTTACTTAGTCTGGTGTATAATTGGTTAAGAGCAGTTATCCTTAATTCAAATATATAAACAGCAACAGTGTAATCGATGAATGTAGATAAAGAATACTAAGCTGTTACTCAATTAATTCACCTCTCTCATTTCTTGTTTTCTATTATCAAAGACCAATACAGTATCTTACATGGTATCAGTCGCCTGACCTCCTTGGGTGTGTTTCCACTACTGAGTCATGGCCAACCCCACCGGTTCCACGTCTGTTGATCACTCTGGTCCATCTCTGTCTAGCTCGCATTTAGTTCAGTCTTTCCCTCGTCACGATACAGTGAAATTAGATGAAGGGAGTTTTGTGCAATGGCAATAACACATTAGGTTAATCATGGAAGGGTATGAGTTGCAAGGCTTTTTCGATGGTACGTTTCCTGTTCCTCCTCTTTTCGTGGCATCTTCGGATGGGACTCTAACTTCAAACCCTGAAGCTTATTTGTTCACTCAACAAGATAAGCTCCTCGCATCTTGGTTGCTATCTACTATTAGTTCATCATTGTTGTCTTACTTTACAGCCGCTAAAATGGCATGCGATGTCTAGCGCACTGCCAATCGGCTTTTTGCCGCCTCCTCTGGTGCTAAGATTTCCAGAATCAAGCATGACCTACATTCGATCAAGAAAGGTGAATCAACGCTAAGAGAATACATTGCTAAAATTCAGAACATTTGTACGTTACTTAAGGCTTTTGGATCTACTATTTCGAAGGCTAAAAAAGGGGAAGTCATTTTGGCTAGTCTTTCGTCAGAATTTGACGCAATTTTAAACTTGGTGTCGTTCTCGTCAGAGCCCCTCTTTCTAAAAAATTGTTGATGTGTTAATGGAATTTGAAAATCATAAGTTGTGAGCAGCGCGTAATGTGCCGATGCATGCCTATCTGGTTGAGTCTCCTCCGGTCACGGTGGTAATAGAGCCCAATTTGCGTGATGTGAGTAGGCGTTCTGCCACTGGCTCCTCGCATGGGCACAGTTTTCAGCCGCGCATGCAGTGTCAAATTTGTGGTCGGTACGGCCACCTGGCACAGCGTTGCTATTACAGATTTAATCGAGATTATGGCGGTCCGCCTGCTCCACCTCCACTACTATTTGCTTCAGTGCATGATGGTCCAGGATGGCATCCTGAGCTTGGTAACTCTGGTCAACACTTTGGCTCGGCAAGAATCGACTCGGCGCAAGTCGCGAATGGGACCTCATGGAGAAGATGGTCGTCGCAAGCTAGGGATTCCAATCCCTTTTCATTTGCTAAAATAAATACCTTTGGTTTTGTTGCTATTGGTGGCCCACATCTTTATTATGCTCTGTATGACAAACCAACTGTGGCACAAGGCATGGGCCAACGCAGGTTTGGGCCTTTCAGCATGTATGGCAGATCACCCACGGTGCAACAATTGGGCCAGCAACAATTTAGGCTATCTGCTGGCGTTACCAAAGCACCTGAAGCAGGCTAACTTAGTGGGTCATTCCATCTTGGTGATCCAACTAGTGCTGGGCCGAATTTTGGCCAGAATTCCCTTGGGCCTGCAGCTAATTGTGTTGCTCTTGAGGGGTCTTTTAGGTCTGACACAGCCTTTGCCCGCGCGGCAAACATGCAAAATAATAATTCCAGAGTTCTATGACCGACTAAACCTCGCGCACGTATTCATGATTTTGATTCTTCACCGTGTATTGGACTGCCTCGTATTCCTGATTTTTGTGCACTAAATTTTTCAGTCGCTACTGAGTACGGGTTTAACTTTGATAATGATTCCTATGTGCCTGTGCCTGTTGAAACCTCGTCCTGGTATCTAGATTCCGGGGCCACGCATCATGCTTGCCAAATGCCTCGGGATTAAATGACTCCACTCCATACTCAGGTAATTCTTCTCTTTTAATAGGGATGGGGCCCCCACTAAAATCTCCTCTATTAGAAATTCTGTTATACCCACGAAGAAAAAGTTATTGCATCTTTCCAATATCCTGTGTGTGCCGAGTATCCGAAAGAATCTTATGTCAGTTTCTCAGTTTGCTACTGATAATAATGTATTTTTTGAATTTCATCCATCGTATTGTGTTATTAAGGATGTCCAGACATAGGAAATCTTACTGTGGGGCCAAGCTCGTGATGGTCTCTATCAATTCATGGTTGATCGATTTGTTTCGTCCGTTACAGTACTTTCTATTCACAATACTGGGATTCAGGATTGTCTTGACAAAGATGATTGTAACACCCCTCACCCGTATTCATAGTCAGAATAGGGTTATGAGGTATTACCGATCAATCAACATCATTTAACATACATAATTCATACATTTATGCATTCATACTCAAATGCCATTCAATCATATACACATTGTCTCTTATAAGGGCCTACAAAGCCTTAAAAAAACTTTAGAAGTGGTTCGGGACTAAACCGATAACATACAAAAATTTTAGAAACTTATAAAAATTTCAAACATACAAGGGTCACACACCCGTGTGAACTGACCGTGTGCCTCACACTACTCCAGACACGCCCGTGGCCCAAACTGTGTGAAAACATGGTATACATACTGACTTGGGTCACACGGCCGACCACACGCCCGTGTGCCTAGGCCGTATGACCTTCGAATAGGCTACACACGCCCATGTATCAGGTCGTGTACTAGGCCATGCCAAACCTGTAGGGTATACTGACTTATTCAACACGGCCAAGTCACACGCCCGTGTGGTAGGCCATGTGCCATTTAGAGGGTATACTAACTTGTGCCACACGGCCAGTCACACGCCCGTATGTGAGGCCGTGTGGAGCATACTAACTTCAATTTAATTTAAACACCAAGGGACACATGACCATGTAACTTAGCCATGTATCGTACACGGCTGAGACACACACCCGTGTCTCTACCCGTGTGTACAAAAACAGGACACACACCCGTGTGTCTACCCGTGTGGACAAAAATAGGCTATTTGCAAAGCCAATTTGCCACTTTTTTTACACATACCTACACAAGTTCATATGAAAAAAATTTAAGTCACAAAAATGCAGCCAAAGTTCACCAACCAACACATAACCATACATTATCCATTTTAACTAAATTCAATACCCAATTCTATACCATTTACTCAATCAAATACCAAACAATTTAACTTGCTTTGCTAAGCATAATTCACATATATATATTTAATTTAACTAAACCAACTAAAACATACATAACCACTTTCATTCAACATAGGGCTATTATTAAATATTAAGAGTAGAACTATTTACATATTCATAAACACCATCAAGTTCATCAACTTATGCCAATACAAATAGCCAAATACATGTTAATCAAACATGCCCAAAATGACTCAAGCCTATACATGCCATATACCATATATACATAGCTTCAAAAGTACCAAAATAGATGTTCGATAGGGCGATGAAGTCTCTGACGATTTCCGGATCCGAGCTAGCTTCATAGAACTATAAAACATAGGAACAATTAAACAAAGTAAGCTATAAGCTTAGTAAGTTCATATGTGAACATGAAATAATTACAACATTCATTAACAGCTCAAATTGGACAATATCATTATCATTTAAAGCATCAATTCATGAATTAACATAAAACTTATCCATATCTCAATTCATAAGTTCACAACTTTATCAACTCAATACTTGAATAGTTATCCGTACATACCTGTACCGATACATTTCTATTTCTCATCAATACTCTATCAAACCACTCTGGTTTACAAATTCTCACGATACAATTTCATCAATTTTCCGATGCCATAGTCCAACTATGGTCTTACACACATACCTTGCCAAGGCCTTGTTGTGGTCTTTCATTCGTATGCCATAACCCGGTCATAGTCTTATTATTTGATTGCCATAACCCGACTATGGTCTTATAAGGCAACTTGCCTTACTCAATTCGTACTTTTCATTTAATATCTCAACATTTATTCAATAGAATAATTAATATCTCAATTTCATCCATCAAAATAGATAGGTACACATTTAAGTTCAATTATACGAACTTAACTCAAGTATGAAAACAGCGAAATGAGTCAATTACTCGATAATCTTGCCTTTCCCCTGATCTAATTCTGGATTTCTCTTTTCTTGATCTAATGTATTTAAAATTAACTCATTTAATCTTATACTCATTCGATTTAGTCCAAAAATACACATTTGGCCATTTTTGCATATTAGCCCCTAAATTTTCACATTTTATCAATTTAATCTCTATTTGACAAATGCACAAAAGTCACATAATTCAATTTAACTCATGCTTAGCCGAATTACCTATAGGTCCCTAGCAGCCCATAACTATTATTTATTTCACATTTAAACCCCCTCAATTTTCACATTTAACAATTTAATCCCTATTTGACATTTTTGTCAAAAATCACTTTACAAAACATTAAAATCTATCATCAAGCTTTCATATTTCATCTTAAAACATTAAATAACTCATAGATTCAACAATGGAAACTCTCAAAACCTTTAACATTTTCAAAATCTAATGTATGGGCTAGCTAGAATATGAAACAACAATCAAAAACGTAGAAATCATCAAAAACGGATCAAAACCAAACCTTAATTGCTTGAACTTACTTGGCCGAATGAAGAACCCTAGTTCTTCTTGTTCTTCCTTTAAAATTCGGCTAACAAGATGATAATGAAGCCTAATTTTCATTTTGGTTTTATTAATATATCATTTAATAACTAAATACCAATTTTAACCTTAATGAACATTAATAATAACACCAAATGCCATGCCATTGTCATCCATTAACTATCAAATGGTTTAATATCATCATGAGGACCTTTGGTTTAATAAATCATAGCAATTAAACACCTTTAACAAATAAAACGCACTTTTGCATTTTACGCGATTAAGTCTATTTTCTCAAATTAAACTATTAAACGATAAAATTAACTCACGAAATTTTCAAACATATATACTATCATGCTGTAAACACCAAAAATAATATTAAAATAATTTTTTGACATCAGATTTTTGGTTCCAAAACCACTGTTTTGATTTACCTAAAACCGGGCTGTTACAATGATATTTTTGCATTGTGGCATAAACGACTTAGTCATCCTTCTGCTGCAATTGTTAAGCTTGTTCTTGATAAATGTAAATTTTTTTTCTAATAAGAAATGTTTAGAGAATGTTTGTATTGCTTGTCAGAAAGGAAAATCACATAAACTGTCATTTGCTCCTTCTACTACTGAATATTTGGAATTATTTGACTTGGCTGTTTTTTATTTGTGGGGACCGACTTTTGTTGCTTGTGGTGGTAGCCTGTACTATGTTTCATTTATTGACATGTGCATTCGGTTTACTTAGGTTTATCTAATTAAACGTAAATCTCAGGCGATTGAGTATTTTCTTCAGTTTCAGAAAATGGTTCTCACCCAGTTCGGAAAGCATATTAAAAACTTTCAGAGTGACTGGGGTGGTGAGTTTCGTGCATTTGCTTCAGTTTTGGCTAGTCATGGAATTCTTTTTCACCTCTCTTGTCCGCAGACATCAGAACAGAACGGTGTTGCTGAGCGTAAGCACAAGCACATTGTGGAAACCGGTCTTACCCTCTTAGCTCAAGCCAATCTTCCCGTGAAGTACTGGGTTATGCATTCTGCAGTGCTGTTCATCTTATTAATCGTCTACCTACTCCTGTACTGAAAGGTCAGTCTCCTTATCAGGCTCTTTATGGTCATGAACCTACATATGATCACTTAAGAGTGTTTGGGTGTCGTTGCTTTCCGTATTTGCGTCCGTTTATGCATCACAAACTAGATTTTCGTTTGCAACCATTTACATTTTTAAGATATAGTTCTCAGTACAAGGGCTATCACTATCTCATATTGGATGGCAAGGTTATCATCTCTCAACATGTTGTTTTTTATGAGCGCCAATTCTTGTTCTCTTAGCCTGTTTTGGACACTGTTCAGTCTTCTGCTTATGTCACCACTAATGTGCTCATCATTAAACCCTCCTCTATTCAATCTCCTACTGGACCCAGAGAGACTACTATATCTTCACCCACACTCCGGTTGTCTCCTACTAAAAGTTGCAATCCTATGCAATCTATTTCTGTTGACTCACCAGCTACATGTACTCCGATACAACCCGTTTCTGTTAATCCATCAATTGAAGTAGAATATAATCGTCTTGATGTTCCATCGACTGAGGCTTCTGCTTCTCTGGAAAATACTCACAGTATGGTCATTCGGTCTAATGCGGGAATTTTTAAACCTTAGGTTTTGACAGTTATGGCTGTAGATTTTGAACCTTGAACTATTGAGGAGGCTCTTTTTTATAAGAAGTAGAAATTGGCGGTTCGAGCTGAATTTGATGCTTTAATTGCTAACTCTACCTGGAAGCTTGTCCCTCTACCCCTTGGTCGGAAAGTTATTACGTACAAATGGCTTTTTAAAGTAAAAAAGAATCCTGATAGGTCAGTTGATCGTAGAAAGGCACGGGTGGTGGCTAAAGGATGTTCCCAGATACTTGGTTGTGACTTCAAGGAAACATTTAGTCTGGTGGTCAAACCTATTACTATCCGACTCATATTATCTATTGCTATATCCAATGGTTGGCAACTTCATCAAGTGGATGTAAACAATGCTTTCTTAAACAGTGATCTCATTGATGAAGTATTTATGCATCAACCTCTAGGCTATGTTCAATGTACTTCAAATGGAGACCCCTTGGTCTGTCGTTTAACAAAGGCACTATACGGGTTACGACAAGCTCCTTGTGCCTGGTTTTACAAATTGAAACAATTTCTTGTTACAACTGGTTTTGTCTTATCTAAATCTGATGCCTCCTTGTTTGTTAAAGTTACAACCAAGTCTATTTTCTATGTTCTAGTCTATGTGGATGATATTATTATTACTGGAAATTCGACTGACGAAATATATTGTTTTGTTCAGCAGCTCCATAATGAATTCTCTCTAAAGGATTTGGGCGATCTTCATTACTTTTTAGGTATTGAAGTCAATCGCTCCTATAATGGAAGTCTTCACTTATGCCAACGCAAATACATTTGAGATATTCTTGACAGGTGTTCTTTGACTAATGCCAAGAGTGTTCATACACCGATGGTTAGTTCATCTACATTGTCTAAAGATGGGGGTGATCATCTTGTTGGTTCTACTAAATACAAAAGTCTTGCTAGTGCTCTTTAGTATGTGGTCTTAACTCGACCAGATATTGCGTATACAGTAAACTGATTGTGTTAGTTCATGCATTCCCCTACTATAGTTCATATAGTAGCCTTAAAACTTATTCTGAAATACTTACCTGGTACTATTAATCATGGACTAGTTTCTCATCGCTCTGACAAACTGTCTTTAGTTGGTTATGCTGATGCCAATTGGGGTCTAGATTTTGATGACCGTCAGTCTAAAACAGGCTATTGTGTATACTTTGATCATACACCTGTCTCATGGTGCTCTAAGAAACAAAAAGTTATTTCTCGATCCACGAGAGAGGCTGAATATCGGAGCTTGGCTATAGTCACCAGTGATGTTGCTTGGTTAGTCTCTCTCTGCTCATAAAATTACAAATCAGTTCTACTAATCCTCCTATTATTTGGTGTGACAATTCCAGCGCAATTGCTATTGCTACTAATCCGGTATTACACTCCAAATTCAAACATGTTGAGCTTGATCTATTCTTTGTTCGCGAGAAGGTGGCTAATGGTTCATTAGTTGTGAGTGAAGTGCCAGCTTGTAACCAGGTTGCAGAAATTCTTACTAAGCCATTGTCGGTCTCTACATTTTCTCAATTTCGAAATTTGCTTCGGGTTTTCCCTATTGAGAAGTTGGGTGAATGTTAAAGTATAGCAAGGGACTGTTAGTCTGTTATTAGTTTGTTACTTAGTCTGGTGTATACTTGGTTAAGAGCAGTTATCCTTAATTCAAATATATAAACACCAACAGTGTAAACGATGAAGGTAGATAAAGAATACTAAGCAGTTACTCAAGTAATTCATCTCTCTCATTTCTTGTTTTCTATTATCAAAGACCAATACAGTATCTTACATTTTCCACTTAGCTAACTCTTACTTCTGCTAACGTATCATCATCTATCTACTATTCACCCAATACTTCAGGGTTTACTACCGTCATTTTTTTTCATTTTTCCTCCTACCAAATTACCCTCTACATACAAATAATAAATAAAAATTACTTGTAAACATATATTCATCATATTTTGGACTTGAGAACCTTTAATTTGGGTTTCAATTGATGTTATCAAAAATAAAATATGTATTCCTAATTTTTTGCATTTAATGGGACAAACTACATTAGATACTCGAACTTCTAAATATACTACATGATGTAGGCCACTAAGGTCATCTCTATTTTCCAAGGAAATTATCTCTCATACTCAAACTCTGTTCCTTACTTGTTTAGTTGTTATTCCCTTTTCTCAAAAAATTTCAAAAGTTCTTGTTGGGTTTTTTCTATTCAATTGTAAAACACAAAGAAATAACACAATAGATGGAATAAATTGCTTGCATTTATTCAACTTTTTCATTCCAAAAATTACAATATATATGAAAATGCTTACAAGTTATCAACTATCCCTATCTAATCTTTTAGGAAAAGTAAGCATAAAACTTATACACAACCTGATTAGGTAAATTTGTACCAATTAGGGTCATTCAATACTAACTCTTACTTATCTAACAAGTAATCATAAGTAAGCATTTTTAGACAAAATATCAACACATGTGAACCTTTCTTGCAACACATCTTGTGGTTCGAAAAATTCCATAACAGCTCACACTTAGCTTGGCTTGCATCTTGGATTGAGCTTGCATTTTTTTGTCGAGCTTGTGGCTTCAATTGAGCTCACAAATGTAGAGCTCACAGGCTTATTAGAGCTCGCATCTTCTAATGCTAAGTTCGCCACTACATGAATGGCCAGTTCGCAACACTCCTCATTGGCCATAATGCTGCGAACTCCAATATCATCTCTCAACCTCTCAAATCTCATTCTTCCAAGAGGTTTTGTGAGAATATCAGCAAGCTGAACATCTGAACTACAATGATCCAGCTTAGCTTCATTTAACTACTAAACTTCTCTAACAAAATGATACTTTATCTTGAAGTGCTTTGTCTTTCCATAAATACGGGGTTCTTTGCAATTGCAACAGCAGATTAATTGTCAAAACATATCTATGTTTCCTCCACTTGCTTAAAATTTAATCAGACATTAACTTTCTTAGCCAAAATGCTTAGCTTACTACTACAGCTACTGCGGTGTACTCAGCTTCAATAGTTGATTGTGCAGCAGTCTCTTGCTTCTTTGAGCTTCAATTGAATACTCTCAAACCCAAAGTAAAGAATTACCCTGGAGTGCTCTTCATATCTTCAACAAACCAGCCCAGTCACTATTCATGAAGTCAATTAAATTTAGCCTATTCTCCTTCACATACTCAATTCCATAACTCAGGGTTCCTTTATACTTGAGAACTCATTTCGCAGCTTTAAAGTGAACCACATTGCAATAATGCATAAATCTTAAAAAAAAGACTAACAACGAACATAATATCTAGCCTTGACGTTGTTAAATAAAGCAAACATTCAGTAAGATTTCTATAGATGCCTTCATCAACTTTTTCAAAGTCACCTTGGCTTGCGAGCTTTTCTCCTTGGGCAATAGGAGTGTTCGTTGGCTTGCAGTTTTCCATGTAAAACTTGTTCAAGATTTTTAAAGCTAATTTTTTTGGCTGATAAAGATTCTTTGTTCAGATTGAAACACTTCCAAACCAAGGAAATAGGTCATGCCTCCTAGATCAGATATCTTAAATTCAGCCTGCATCTGCTTCATGAACTCTATCAACTGTCTTTTATAACCCTCAGTTACCAATAAGCCATCAATATACAAAGACACTATCAGTGAAGTCTCCCTTCCTTCTTTCTTAACATATAAGGTGGGTTCACTAATGCTCCTCTCAAATCTTAAGCTCACCAGATGCATATCAATTCTTTCATACTAGGCTCGCGGATTTGATTTTAGGCCATATAAAGCCTTCTTCAACTTGTATACTTTGTGCTCTTCACCATCAGTTACAAAACCTTATGGTTGTTCAACATATACTTCTTCCTTCAGAATACCATTGAGGAACACAAACTTTACATCAATCTGATGTAACTTCCACCTTTTCTGAGTTGTCATAGTTAGTAACAACTTGATGGTTTCTAATTTAGCTACTAGTACGAAGGTTTCAGCATAGTCTACCCCATATTGTTGAATATAAACATTTGCGACCGGCCTAGCTTTGAGTCTGTTTACTAAATCATCAACATTTAACTTGGTTCCATAAACCCATTTTACTCAAATAAGCTTCTGGTGAACTAGTTTATCAACCAACTCCAAAGTTTCATTTTTCTTAATTATAGCTAGCTCAGCTTCCATAGCCTCTTTTCAGCCATTTTCTCTTAATGCCTCTTAATAGCTCGTAGGCTCCAGCATAGTAACATCACATCTTTCATAAATCTCAAATATAGGCATGGTGCCTCTGATTGGCAAATCATTGACACTATCACCATCTTGGTGTTGAACTTCATCAGTTTACACATTTAGCTCAATATGACTTTGTTCAACCATTTCTGCTTTTGTAGCTTCCCAATTCCACAAGGCTTCTTCACTAAACTTGACATCTCTACTTGCAAAAACTTTATTTGTGAATGAACCAAAAATCATGTACCCTTTCTTGCTTCTACTATACCCAACAAAGATACCCGATTGTACTCTTCTTTCCAACTTATTTCTCTTAACAGTAAGGATGAGTGCATAACACAAACAACCAAATATCTTTAAGTGTGACACTGATGGCTTAAATCCAAACCATCCTTCAAACGGTGTCTTACCTTTCACAGTTCTTATTGGTAATCTGTTAAGTAAATAAACAGAGGCGCTCGCAGCTTCAGCCCATAACTTGTTTGGTAGTTTCTTTTCAAGCAAAAAACATTTCATCATATCCATCATAGATATATTCTTTGTTTCACATACACCATTTTGCTGAGAACTGTACATGTTTGTCAACTAATGCTCAATCTCAACATATTCACAAAACTTTTGAAACTTTTCATAAGTGCACTTAGTCCCATTATCAGACTTGAGTATTCTCAGCTTGCAACAAGCTTGATTATCAACAGCAGCTTTAAACTTCCAAAAGATCTCAGCAACTTCAAACTGAGCCTTCAAAAAATACACCCAACAGTATCTAGTATAATCATCAATATACAAAATGAAGTACTTGCTATTGCTAAGTGAAGCAGTCTCCATTAGCCCACATACACCAGTATGAACCAGATGTAGCTTCTTAGTAGTTCGCCAAGCCTTGTTCGTAGGAAATGGAAGCCTTGCTTACTTTTCATACTGACAGACTTCGCAAACTTCATTTTGCTCACTAACTTCAGACATGTTCTCAACCAAACCATGCTTATACAGCATATCCAGTGACCTATAGTTAACGTGTCCCAATCTCTTGTGCCATAAGTCAGAATCATTAGTAGAACTAGAGTACACTTATAAGGCAACTAAGTTCCATTAGAACAAAGCTCGCATCCTTCATCTCAACTGACATAAGCTCATGATCATGTGACTCAGATATAATACACTTTTTGCTTTCAAAAATGACAGAATAGTTCTTTTCAATAAGCTGACCAACACTGAGCAAGTTCTGATCAATATCTGGTACAAACAAAACATCAATAATGAATTTTGTACCTGTAGGAGTGCTAACCCGAACATCTCTCTTTCCCTTTGCTTTAATTATCTGGTCATTTCCAAATCTAATTCTCAAACTGAAGGACTTGTCAATTCTCTTGAACATGCTTTCATTTGAAACTATATGGTTTGTACAACCACTGTCAATCAACCAGTTTTTCCTCATTTGGTTGTTGACTGCAAAAGATGAGGTAATGAATGCGAGCTCCTCTTGAACTTGATTTTCATTAGCAGCTTGAGCTTGATTGGTGTGTTGTTGTTGCTCTCTATTTTTACAAACTTTTTCAATATGACCAAATTATTTGCAGTTTCTACATTACACACCAGATCTAAACTAACAGAATTTTTCTAAGTGACCTGTCTTTTTGCAATGACTACATGATGGATACTTTTTCTTCTCACCATATTTTTTTTATTTTTCTTTTCTTTCATTCTTTTTGCCTTTGTTGCTTAAAGAATATGGAGTCTCATTATTTCTTGCTTGGAAAGCACATTCAGCGTGCCCCTCTTCTATGCTTGCTCTTCTTTGTTCCTGTGCATACATAGCATTTATAAGCTCTGACATAGAGATTGTTGTTAAGTCTCTTGAGTCCTCCAAGGATGAAATCTTGGACTCATACTTCTCAGGCAAAGTTGTGATTGCTTTCTCAACAATCCTCCTATCATTAATGTAACAGCCCATTTTTTAGTGGTGTCGGAAACAGTGGTTTCAGGGATTTACGAGCCAAATATGGTTTTTAAAAGGTTTTTGATTGATAAATTATGTTTTATAAACGATTTATTAAGTTCAAGTGGTAAAACCCTAAAGTCTAGTGGTTTTAGAAAATGAGGTATCGAGACCTTCTTTCTATAAATCAAGTTGTAAATATTTTTATAAATATTGAAGGAGTTTCGTTAAGGTTGTATTCAATTTTCATTAAGAAATTTTAACATTTCAATAGTTATTTAATTAAAAAGGACTAAATCGTAAAAGATGTAAAATTTGACCACTATTTGATTTGAGTGATTAAATAGCTTATTGAATAAAGGAAAAGGGGCTTAAATGGTAATTAAACTATTCAAGGAGTTAGTGGACAATTATAGGCTTGAATTTGATGTTTATTTTAATTATTAACCCAGGTTAAAATAGTAATTTGATAAATTAAATTATATTAAAAACAAAACAATTAGGCTGTCATCTTTTTTCTCATGAGTTTTGCCGAAATTGAAGAATGAATAAGCCATGGATGATAGCTTAAGCATTCGGCCAAAGTCCTCATTTGCATGTAAGCTAAATTTGCGTTCATTTCTTTTAATTTTTATGTTTTTGAGATCATTGCAACTCGGTCCAGCTACCTTCGATTTTGAAACTGTTAAAGATATTTAATGTTGCCATTGATGAATCTATGTGATTTTAGTTATTAAATGATAAATTTGAAATGTTGGTTGATATTTAAAATTATTTTGTTAAGTAATTTTCATGAATTTTTCGATTAGAGGCTAAATTATTGAAATAATAAAAGTACAAGTAGTTGTGAAATTATTTCAAAAATGGGTTGTTTTTCACGCCATGAATATTCGGCTAGTGGGAAATTGCAATAAAAATGGTTAATTTGAATAAAAGTAAAATTTGAGAGGCAATTTTGTAAAAATGTCAAAATGACTAAATTGCATAAAATACATTGTTTTAATGTCTAAAATAATAAATTGAGTGAAATTATAAATTTAGATCAAGATTGAGTGGAAAATCGAGGAGAATGGAAAATTACCAAATAGCCCCTATACTTTGACATTTTTGCTATTTGGTCAAGTAAGTTCGTACGGTTTAAAATTTGAATATCTATATGAATTGTTAAATTGTATAAGATGATACAATAAGTATTTATTCAATTGATGATAATGAATGATTATTTGAGAAATATTATTGAAAATTGATGTTCGGATTGGATTGAACGCGGGATAAAATACAGTCGTGATTTGGTGTGTTAAGGGGGATTAGAGTGGACATGGCTATGGATTGGTGTATATTCATATTACTCGAGTAAACAGAGGTTCAGCATTTGTTGCGATTTTCGTGTTATACTCTCTGTTTGGTGTGTTGGTTGGATTAGCTCTTATGAGCATTAGTGTGCTAGTTGGATTAGCTCTTATGAGCATTGGTGTGCTGGTTGGATTAGCTCTTATGAGCATTGGTGTATTGGAGGGATTGGCTCGTGTGAGCATTTGGTGTGTTTGGTTGGACTGATGATGTACTCTTATTCGTAAGTCGTTCTTCAAATGGAAAATCTCGGTAAGGTAATCTACATAATGAATTTGAAAGATTTGTTATTTATTGAATATTAATCTAAACATAAAAGAATTCAATAGTTGAGACTGTGGATAATGCTTAGGTTTATGTTAAGCTTAAGGATACATTATATCATGTTTAATATTAATGATATACATTGAAATGGTAAATGAAAAAAATAAGAATATGCTTATGTTCATGAGAAGGTGGTACGATTCAAAAGGTGTATTTTTTTTATAAAATGGTTTAGCATGTGATTGACCCCAAATGAGTTGTATACATAAATGCACTAACTTGTGTATTGATGATGGTGATTAGGCTTATGTCAAGCTTGAGATTATGATTGATGTTTATGCTTATGTATGGTATTATACAGATGAAACGGTAAGTTCATTAATGAAATATGATATGAAGAAAAAGGGATTGATGAATTGAAAGATATACTTATATATGAGAAATTACATATGTTATGGAAGAACTTACCTATGATGTGAATAAATATACTAATTAGTAAATTGATGTTGTTATTTAAGTTTTTGCTTAGTAAATGGAATGGAAAGTAAGTAAATGAAGTAATTCATAGTTTTATGAAAAGGTTAATAATGGTGTATATTATTTTATAAAATCCTATTAAGTTAGGAATGAAAAACACATATGGTGTTGATAGACTTACTCATTTATGAGTTGATGATTATGTAGTTGATAAATCTTGAGGCATGGGTACAGGTTTATATTTAATCTACAAAGTTTATTTTTGAAAATGGAATGTTATGTTTAAAGTTTATACAAGCTTACTAAGCATTCATTACTTACGTAGTTGTATTTACCTTACTTTACAGATTATCGGAAGCTCGATCGGTTTGGAAGCTCATCGTAAATTTATCACACTATCCAGCGATAATATCAGAAGATTTTGACGTTTTGGGTCATGGTTATAATGGCATGTATAAGTGGAATTAGGTTTAAGGTTTAGTTAATGTGTATGACTTGTAGTGTTGTTTTGAAATGCGAAATTAATGGTATTTTCATACCTTGATGGTTGGTATGTTTGTGGTACTTTGATGCTAAATGGTTGATGTTTATTTGGTCAAGTTGATACAAGGTTTTATGACCAAACTTGGTATGTGATGATGAGGTTTCATTAAGGTCATTTGAGGTAAGTTTTGGTATGGAAATAGATTAGATATAAATGCCAAATGAATGATCAATTATGCATATGTTTTGGGTGAATTTGATGAATTGTGTTTGAGTTGCTTCAATGACATATTGAAAGTAGTCTTATTATGCATATTTTGGTATGTTTTGGTGTTTTGTTCATAGATGCTTTTGGCTTGTAGGTTCAAGGTTGATTTGGATAAAAGGAATGGTGTGAACCAAGTCAGAGAGTTGCATGGGCTTGGGCACAGGTTAGGACATTCAAAAAGAAAGAAAAGAATCAGGTTTCAATGGAAATATCTCAAGAAGAAAAGAAAGTCAAAAAAAATCTGATCGTTTGCTACATATGTAATCAAAAGGGACATTTTTCAAAAAATTGTCAAAAAAACAAACAAGCCAAGAAGATTGCACAAATGATGAGACAATCAGGGATTCACCTACACGGCCTGAGAAACTAACGTGTATCTCAGTTATGTGAGTTACATGGCCTCGTGACCCCTATAGTATGAATTTTTCTATCTTTTGCCTTGAAGTTTTAAATGTTTTTTATTTAGTCTCGAATCATTTCTAAAGTGTTCTTAAGGCCTTGAGGGCTCGAAAAAAGGAACGTTAAACATGTGTTTGAATGGAATATGATGTGTTTTCTAAATGATTGTAATCGAAAGTTTTAAGTTAAAATTTTTCGGTAATGCTCAGTAATCCTATTCCGGCGACGAGTACGGGTTAGGGGTGTTACAACTGAACTGATTGCCAAACAGCCTTATGTTGTTGACAATGGACATAATCTTGTCTACATACTGCTTGATCATTTCAATCTCTTTCATCTTCAGGTTCTCAAAGTCTCTTTCCAGGTTCAAGAATTGTTGTTGCCTTATCTTCTTAGTCCCTTGGAACTCCTCTTTCAGCTTTTCTCAAGCTTGTTTTGATGTCTCTCAAGCCATAATCCTTGTGAAGATAACATCTGACACACCATTTTGAAGGCATGATAAAGCCTCGTATTTCTTAGCATACTTATCACTATGTTGTCTGATTTGAGCTATCGTTGATTAGCTCTCAAAGGTGCTAGCTCTCTATCTATCTCAACCACTTCCCATAAATCATATGCTTGAAGATATGTCTTCATTTTTACTACCCAGATGTGGTAGTTTTCACTAGCAAAAATAGGAGGTGAAGGTTGTGGGAAGCTTCCAGATGACATGGTGACACTCAAAAAAGGCCATCAAAGATTAAGCTCTTGATACCAATTGTTGGGGTTTTTCTATCTAAGTGCATAATACAAAGAAATGACACAGCAGATGGAATAAATTGCTTGTGCATTCATTCAATTTGTTCATTCCAAAAATTGCAATATATATGAAAATGATTACAAATTATCAACCAATCATATCTAATCTTCTAGGAAAATTAAGCATAAAGCACAACCTAATTAGGTAAATTTGTACCAATCAAGGTTATTTCAATACTAATTCTACTTATCTAGCAAGTAACCTTAAGTAAGCAAACTTAGACAAAATATCAACACATGTGAACCCTTCTTGCAACACATCTTGTGGTTCGCCAAATTCCATAACAGCTCGCACTTAGCTTGGCTTGCATCTTGGATTGAATTCACATCTCTAAATGAGCTTGCATTTTGTTGTTGAGCTTGTAGCTTCAATTGAGCTCACAAATGTAAAGCTCGCAAGCTTATTTGAGCTTGCATCTTCTAATGTTGAATTCGCCACTGCATGAATGGCCACTTCGCAATAGTTCTAATGTCAATGTTAAATAATCAAGTTTCAATATGAATTGCCAAATTGAGTGTTTTTTCTTCTTCTTCTTCTTCTTCTTCTTTTTTTCAGTTTTTGAAATAGATTAGAGAACTAATACTCTTGAAATAATAAATTAATATTATTGATAAAAAAATTACTATTTAAAAGAAATATTATTGAACTCTCATTTTTGGTTTGACGGCCAAGAGTTATTCACTCATAGAACACATCAAGAATTGAGCCTTTAAAAAAACAAGTGATAGACCTTTATTTGAGAAATTCATTTTGGACGTAATACGTGTATTAACTGCTTCAGCCACTAGGGAAAGTAGAGGCCACCAAAACATTTGCTTACTGAATGAATCAATTAAAATTCATCATATTCAATTCGTTTAGTTTAGTTTGTTGGATTTTGATTTTATCTAGACATAAGGGTAGCAGAAGGGGAGGTAGGGGCGGGCCTTAAAATTGAAATTTTATATTTTTTATCCTTTAAAATATATAAAATTATAAATTAATAATAGTAAAATTATACTTTTATCTCAAAAATGATAAGATTTTGATTTTAACTTTTAAAATATTATAAATATATTAACTAATACAATAGTAAAATTACATTTTAACTTTTATCAAAATTTATAACTTAATTTCGATGCCTAAAATATATATATAATTTCACCCGTCTAGGTATAATTTAATTTTAATATATTTATTTGGTCAGTTTAAAGGATAGATAAATAACATTTTTTTTATACCGCTCACATCCATTTTATTAATCCTTCCAACATTGTCGTCACCAAAATTTAAAGTTCGAATGTACATTCCCTTAAAACTTTGCAATTCAATTTTTATTGGTCATTATGATCATTATATTTATTGAAATACACTCAAATCTGATTTATTTCTTCGATTTCATTGAATGTTTCTTCAGTAACTTTAAGGAGGGCCCAATACAACAAGATTAATTGGGCCAAGCCTATGTTTTGGAGCAGCCCAATTTTAGATTTTGAAACTGATACTGCAAACTCCCCTTTTTATAATGGGGTCTAATCCATCCCTTCCATAATCTTATTGGATTATTTCATTCGAGTTATATATTTAAAAAAAGCCCTTGAATTATAATAATTAATACGATTCTCTCGTTTCATATTAAGTTGATTATTTTTTTGTGTCAAATTATAAAATACAAATTTAAAGGTTAAAATATACTTTAATCTTACTTAGAAAATTTATATATAACCACATAATATTTTAATAAAAGATATTATCTATTTGGACTAATTAATAACATTATAAAAACACATGGGCCAAATTACATTAGAATTTAATGTGTTGTAGTTAAATCCCAAATTTAGGCATAATAGAGGTATCAAATTTGAAATTTAATCATTTTTCTAAAATTGTAAAAGAAAAAAAGGGTAAGACCGACGCAAACCTAAAAGAAATAGGAAATCAAGTGTCAATATGTAAGACTTTTAGGGTATTCAAATTATATATAACAACGTAATGTTTTAATTGAAAAGTTAACAATATTAACTACTTGGACTAAATTAATAACACTAAAAAAACATAGGGACCAATATATATTGAAAATTAAAGTATAGAGATAAAATCTCAAATTTAGACATATTAGAAGGGCCAAAACTAAAATTTAACCATTTTGATAAAATGCAAAAAATACAAAGAAAGAAATATAACTTAAAAGAGGGACCAAAATTGTAATTTAACCATTCTTAACATAATGGAGAGAGAGAGAGATAGCATGAATGGCTGGACACTTGTCAAAGAAGGACCTAATAGAATGCAAACCAAAAAAAAAGAAGGGAGAATATAACCTAAAAAAGTATAGAGACCAAAGTTGCAATTTAATCATTCTCAACATAATGTAAAATAAAAGAAGAAAGGCATGAATAGCTAGACAAGTGTCAAAGAAAGAAGATCCTGTCAACCTTCCTTTTATATATAGATATATTTATTTATTTAAATAAGAAATTATAATTTTTGTTTTCTTAAATAAGCTCTTTTTCTTTAATCTATACGTATAAAAACTTTTATTTTAATTGCTTGGTATTTTGTGATAGCAAGGAATTTAAAAATTAATAAATTACATGAAAATTAATTATTTATTTGGATAGACACATAAGTAAAAATAAATCTTTATCCTCCTTTTTAATTTTATCACAAATATAATGGTAGTAAAAGATTGTCATAAATCTATAACTATAAACTCAAGTATAGTTTATCAAATTTACTTCAACAATTTATCATATGAAGTGCTGTGTCCATAGGCCTAGCTCATTTTTAAATGGTTAGTCCAAGTTGTTTTTACGCCTTTTATATATTTTTTAAAATATATATATAATTTGTAATTTAATATTAATAATTTTAATTTATTGAAATTATATACATGCAATTAAATATTTTCTTAACATATTTAAATTGTAGTATCATATATTACTATAGATTTAATTTTTGTATGTTTTAAACTACACAATATAATATATTACAATATTAGAAAATGGGTTGAGCTTGGGCCGAGCCCATATTTTGAATGAGCCTATTTTTTTTATTCAAATCCATTTTTTTAGTCTAATATTTTTGTGCAAACCGTCTTAAATTTTGAACAAACCTTCTAACTCTTGAATAAGTTCATTTGTCATACATTAAATCAAATCGAAATGATTAAACATTAAGTTAGGGGTGAGCGTTCGATCGAATTGAATAAAAAAATTCTGAGTTAATCGAGGTGACAAATCTTATTTTAACATACTAACTCAAAATATATTTGTTCAAAATTTTGGGGGAAAGTAAATTAGGGAGTAAAATTTTGGAGGAAAAATATTCAAAAAAAAAAATTGGGGGGAAATGGGTTTGGGGTAGATGGGATGGGATGAGATGGGAATGGAGTAAAAGTTTTAGGGGAAAGTGGGAAGGAGTAAAAGTTTTGGGAAAAAATAAAATATTTGCGTTTTAGGGTAAAAATGTAAAATATTATAATTTGATATTCAATTAATTCGAATTATTCGAATTTGAAAACTTTACTCGATTTGAACTCGAAATTTGAAAAAAAAATTGAGTTAATTCAAATAACTCTATTAACTCGAATAATTTTATTCCTTTAACTTGAAATTCGTTTAATTTGAAAACAAAAAGATTGAGTTGTACTCTGCTGACTGTTGATAGTGGGCTTGTGGGGGTTTGTACATTTTGATGATATTGTTAAGACTTATTTCACTATATGATATGAACCGAGCAATGACTAATAGAATAATGTTGAGGATTGATCCATATAAACAACGAAATAGTAAAAGTGGAGAATAACAAACATAAATATTTTATGTGAAAAGCCTTCAAAAAGGGAAAAATCGCTAACAAAGGAAGCTTTGACTTTTCACTAAATGAGTAAATAAACGAGATTACAATGTAGAGAAAATAAACCTAAATGTACTAAACGCACATTACTCAAAACCCTAGATACAAAGCTCAAAATCTCAAAAAGTAAATCGATAAACAAAACCCTAAATCTCATAAGGCACTCACAAAAGGGATATAAAATACTCTCCATAATTACCACAAACTCTCACTAAAACTCATATGCGACTACATGTTGTCGCTCCTAAAAGAAAAACCTTTTTTTTTCTAATTGGCATCTTGAAACAGGGATACATGGCCCCTTTAAATAGGCTAAGATTAGAGTTCTAATCACATTAAAATATCCCTGAAATAATCAAAGTTTAACTGGAAAAATATAACAGAGTTTAATTGGGAGAAGAATACGGGGCACCCTACAAATCTCCACCTTGACTCATATTTATCATGCCTCCTTTTTCATTTCCTATCACGGGCCTAACTCGAATTTTGGAGAATGTCAACCAAGTCAAAATTGTTCTCGAACTTGAAAACTGAAAGACTCCTAGCCTTCAAATCAAAGTTGTATAATGCAATAAAGGCCAGTAATGCCCGAACAGGATAGAAAACATTAACTCTCTCCACCTAACTGTAACCCTCTGCAACCAACCTTGCCTCAAAACATTATGCGAACCATTCAAGTCCTTAAAATCAAAAGGGGATGAGATTTTTCTCTAAATCAAGCACATGCCTACCATTTAACACAACTCCACATTCAATCGAATTATGTGGAGAGCAATGAATCATCACCCTTATCCTCAACCACACCTTCGTAATTATCTGAAACTGCCAAAAACTTAAATTTGTGATCCGTTGAATTTCTTGATATTCAAAGACGTTGTTGTGCCACCAAAAGAATCGATCTGCGAAAGTTGAACAGTAGCTCTTATACCAATTTGTTAGGGATCGACTTGTATAAACAACGAGATAATAAAATTGGAGAATAATGAACACAAATATTTTACATGGAAAACCCTCAAAAGAGGAAAAACTATGAGCAAATGAGGCTTTGACTTTTCACTAAATGAATAAACAAATGAGAGTACAATATGGAGAAAATAAACCCAAATGTACTAAACGTACATTACCCAAAACCCCTAAAATAAAGCTCAAAATCCTGAAGAGCAAACCAAAAAATAAAACCCTAAATCTTATAAGGCATTCACAAAAGGGATATAAAATACTCTCCATAATTACCGTGAAACTCTCACTAAAACTTGTATGCGACTATATATTGTCACTCTCAAAAGGAAAACCTTTTTTCTAATTGGCATCTTGAAATAGGGATACAAGGTCCCTTTAAATAGGCTAAGATTATAGTTCTAATCATACTAAAATATCACTGGAATAATTAAAGTTTAACTGAGAAAAGATAGCAGAGTTTAATTAGAAGAAAAATATAAGCTCCCCAAATTCAACTTCTTAATACCCTGTTCTCCCTTTTTTTTTCCCAACATAATACAAGATCAATTACTGATACCACCTAGAATAATCCGCATTCAATAAAGAACAGGACCCTCATATACAGGGGCAAAGGCAAAAAAAAAATAGGGGGGCCAAAATTAAATTTTAATTTTTACGATAGTAAAAATATAATTTTACCATTTGAATAACTTATATTTTTATAATTTTTAAAATATTAAATCAAATTTTTATCATTTTTAGGAAGTTTTACTTTTATTAATCTAAAATTTTAAAAATTTAAAAGTCCTAAATAAAAAAATTTTCATCTTTAAAGAGGCCGGCCCCGGCCAGCTTCCTTAGCCACGCCCTGCACATATACAAAATTCAGCCATATTTTACTCACAAATACCAAATAGTAGAGCCAACAACAGAAAGAGGATATTCTTAGAGAAAATATTATCCATGTCTCAAAGCACTATATACCGGGAAATATGTATGTTTTGCTTTCTTTTTTACGCTTCCCACAAAAGAATTCTGCTGCTTTTGAAGCCCTTTATTTTTTCTTTAGAAAAGAACCCTGTATTTGTATGAAGAAATCTGAGTGGACATTGTCACACCAAAATCAAGATTTCTTCTTATTGCGAAATGGCTTCTGTTTATGCAAGTACTGCTCGTGGGTGAGGAAGGTCAGTAGGATGGCCGCTTCATTGTCTGTAATTCATAGAGCGACAACATTAGATGTGGATGGCATCTTACATACGTAAGTTTTATACTATTAGTCGCCATAAATTATATGGATGGCAACAAAACTTTTTGTGTTGGGACATAAAACCGAAATATAACACTCCTTCTTGGTAAGTAGCATGGACGATCTCAACCAATAATTACAATGATTATTTTACGATTTTGATTCTTTTTTCCTTCATCATTGCCGTTGTTTATAAAAGTTCTAATACTGTTTTGCTATATATATATATATATTACCAAGACTGAAGGAAGTTACTAATTGGAACTTGGTTAATTATATCAGTCATCACTCTACGGTGTGATTGGAGGACTAGTTGTCACTGCTGTCTGATTCTAGTTTATATCAGGATACATGGATTACCATGATTCTAGTATATATCAAGATACGTGGATAACCTATATGACAATTTGTCCCCATACCAGCTTAATTATAACTTCAGCAATACAAATCTTATATGAAAGCACTGGCTTGCTCAAAAGTCAAAACCCATAAAAACTTCTCAACAAGTTGGCCAATTGCTCTAAAGCAATTGTGAAATGGATGTGAATTATGGTTCTAAATATATTTGTTTTTGGTTATATATATATATAACCAAAAACAAATATATTTAGAACCATAATTCACATCCATTTCACAATATATATCATATGCAATTCTTATATGAAAGAATTGGCTTGCTCAAAACTAACAAATGCTATTATAGTTATTATGTTTATCGTCACCTTATTGATTTTTTCCCCTTGTACATGCAATTCGTAATCATGAGTTTAATCTTTTGATGATTGTGGATCATTCACATTATGATAAATATTCCTAATGAATAAAATTGGAACCATAAGAGACCATTTTTTTTTGTGTAAAAATAAATCATTGTTGTTACAAGTCTCAATAAAAGAAGAGTTAAGGAGAAATAGTGGTATAAAAGATGCCTATTAATGACATTACAAGGTGATGTTTACTATCATGGGATAGTAAACATCACCTTGTAATGTCATTACTATCATAGAGTATGTGAAAGACATGCAGAGTGAGATTCATCCGATTATGTCTTTTGAAAGAGTATAAAGTTGTTATGTTCAAGTCGACTTTATTGATCCATAAAAAGAGTATTTATATTTAGATAAATGTTTACATTAAAAAGTGGATAACCTAACTATAATGAACAGATAATTAATTTCGGGCGATTGAACGATGAATGACACTCCAACAACCAAGAGGTGAAAGACTGTCACCTCCGTCACGTGTTAACAAAAGTTGTCATTTTTATTCAAACCTTAACACATCAATTTTTTATGCGCTGGTCAAGAGCTGAGATTAATCTATTTAAGTGTATGGTGTGTCTGAATAGTGGCCACTGGCCACCAATTTAGGCTCCACTATACGGTACAAAAATGTCATGGACGTGGCATCTTTGAAAAATCCAATTCTTCCCCCTTCCCTCCTTTTTCTTACTTAACATCTCTTTTTCTATATGTCAGGAAAGTGATCCCTTTTATCTTCCGCTTCAAACACCGAATATCACAATCCCCAAAGCAAAAGTCACCCTTAGATTAGAGAGGATAACATAATGTGGGAAAAAAGTGTTACTGCAATAATGGTTGCAACAGAGTTCTTAGAGGTGGGCTTAAACACTGTAAATAAAGCTGCCATGAACAAAGGACTCAGTGATTTCGTGCTAGTATTTTACTCGAACGTTCTTGGCATCTTTATGCTTGCCCCATGTATTATCATCTTCTACAGGTAATAAATTAATTCCATATATATATTATATACAGTTTTTAGCTTCTTGGGTAGCAATGGGAATTGAAATTTGAACCAAGTTATTTATGAATTGATGACAGAAAAAGAAGCCCACCAGTGCTTACTTGGTCTACCATCTGCAAAATTTTCCTTCTAGGCGTTCTCAGGTACGTTTTCCGTTGACTTTGAAATAGAGATAAAAGAAAGGCGGACATGGGGGGATGATGAGAAATTGCTAATCAACATGGGTTTCAGTTATGGAGGACAGATATGCACATATATTGGAATAGGATATGGATCTCCAACTCTGGCATCCGCCATGGCTGATCTTACTCCAGCCTTCACTTTCATCTTCTCCATCATCTCTGGGTGCGCTCTTATTTCTGTTTATTTTCACTGCCTATTTAATTTGTTATGGTCAATGGCTGATGATTCATTCAGATTCATTGATATATCACCATCATTTACCTAGATAATCCTTTATCTGTGGTTTCCTTTTTCTTACTTTTACTTTTCAGTGGCCTATAAAAATGGTACTAGTGGTTCAAGGTTCCCTTCACTCGTGAGATAAGATAATAATGTAGACGAGATGATGGCATTGGGCGATTAAATTTTATTCGCCAAGCCTGTAGAAAGATTTTTTTTTACGAGTTTTACCTTACCCGAATATATTTGATATAATAAATATTATATTGTTTATTATATATATATTAAATAATAATTATATATATTTATATTAAATCACTAATTTAATAACAATTAAATTTATTATTTAAAACCTAAAAAAAATTTACCCAATTAAATAACTCAACCCAAAATATAAAAATTTAAAATTATCTTTAATACAATAAAATATTTATTATATTTATTTGTATTTTTTAATATAATAAAATATTTGTTATATTTATGGTAATTTTTTTAATATAAATATTTTTAATGTGTTAAAAAAAATTATTTTAGGGTTTTTTTAGTGTGCAGTATATATATTTAAAAAAATAAATTAAAACTAATTTAAAAAAGTTACATATGGGCGGACCGAGTCGAACTTGAGTTTTATATTTATTAAATTAGGTCAGATTTGAACAAAAAAAGTAAACTCATTTCTCAGGTTAGGCCAAACTCGAGTTTGAAAATTTGATTTAAATCCTTGCATGAGCCCGACTTGACTTGACCCATAAACATCTCTAGAATAGAATAAAAGAGTAGTTATTAAAGTCTTTTACCCCTCTCTTTATGAAAAAAAACATATAAAAAATGGACTAATTTTGATTGAAATGATAAGATTAAGATTTTAAAAATCTTCAGGTACTCTATTTAAGTCTTGGTTATTTGGATTTAAAGTATTTTTTATAAATTTTATATTAAAAATAAAAGCATTCTCTTAATAATATTTATTACTTTTTAGGATAAATTACACTAGTAGTCATCTAACTATTGGTAAGTTTTTCTTTAGTTTTTTAGGATAAATTTAGCTAATAAATTTATTTTTTCCTTAGTTTTTTAGGTGAAAGGGTGATAAAGAAAAACAAAACCGCAAAAAGATAAAATTACACAATGTGTAAATGTTGAGAGTTAATTTTTTTAGGATCGAGACTAAATTGGTACAATGTATAAATATTGATAGTTAAAGTTGATACTACGCCAATTTTAGAAACTATCACGTCATATTTGTGTTAGCCACCAAAAAAGACAAAATTAAATATTTAGATTATTATTTTATAACTTTTTATAATTGAGTAACTAAAAAATACTTACCAATAATTATGTGACTATAAACGTAATTAATCTTTATTTTTAGAGAAATAATTTTTTTTAATTATTTTCCAAATGTGCTAATGTTCACTTAACTTATTATATAAATTTAGCCAGACATTTTAAGTCATAAATGGATTAATTTGCTTTTCTACTTACAATACAATAGCTTCGCAAGTAATTTAACCTATTGTCTGTTTTTAAATTTTATAAAATTATATAATAAAAATGCTTAGATATTAAATTTTGAAAAAATAATATTAACCGGCCTAAATCTCTAATGCTCGCTTTGGATACCATTTCACCCTAAATTTTTTGAATAAAAAAATAAAATGCAATCTAACTCATAATATAAAGATTTCCATTGTATTTTTAATTTGATTTGATATTAGCAAACAATTTGAAATGGTGTCTGTAGGATGGAAAAGCTGGACTTAGGGATCAAAAGCAGCCAAGCCAAGTCTTTAGGAACTTTGGTATCGATCACGGGGGCATTTGTTGTGACTTTATACAAAGGCCTTCCACTCACCACTTCTCCAAGGAAGTACAGCTTCCTTCACCAAGTTCTTGGGATTCCTCACTCAAACTGGATCATTGGCGGCTTTTTCCTAGCCTCTCATAGTGTTATCTTCGCAATTATTCTTAATGTTCAGGTACACACACCCCTAATGAATACACAATCAACCATTCGGTTTTTTTCTTGAGGAGGTTCATGCATAATTAGCTGGTAACACTCATTTTGCAGACGTGGATAATAAGGAGATACCCAGCAGAGATGCTAGTAACACTCATTTGCAGCATCATTGTGGCCATCCTATCCTCTGTTGTCTCTTTGATGGTAGAGAAGGACCCAAATGCTTGGAAAATTGGGTTTAATATGGAATTAATAGCTACCGTATACACAGTAAGCATAGACTCGAATAAAAATACTCGACAAACTCAATAGTTAGACCTAGAAAGAAACTTGATGATGCACCTCTTGATTTGTAGGCAGCTTTCGCAGTAGCATTTCGAAGTGTGGTTCACAAATGGGCGTTGCGGAAGAAAGGGCCTATCTACGTTTCCATGTTTAAGCCACTTGAGATGGTCATTGCTCTTGCTATGGGGATTGCCTTTCTAGGTGACAAACTTTATCTTGGAAGGTCAGTGCAATTTTTTCATGCAGTAATAAATAAAAATAAAAATCATTATAGGCATTATTAAGCTTTGAATTGGATATGTGTGGGTGCAGTTTGCTAGGAGCAGCGATAATAGCCATTGGATTTTATGCTGTAATTTGGGGGCAAGCTCAAGAAGAGAAAATGGTCCATGACACACGGTCCTCAAATAAAGATCCTTTACTCCCAAATACTACTCATACCTTAGTGGTATAATGATTTTGGGGAAAAAAATAGAAAAGGAGAGGTGCTAGAAGGTGTGAAGGGGAAATATTGGAATAAAGAGATTATAGATCCTTTTCTATTTAACCTCAGTTCTCAAAATAAAGTCTTCTAGCAAAATTGTGATTCAGATTTTCATTACCTACAGTCTTGGGTCGGAAGGTTTCTCGCTTTTTTTTCTAAGAAGAATAAACCACTTATTGATTAAAATAAAGTTACTGCCTTACAGAACATATAAAAAAAACACTACAAAACAGAAATCTTAGTGGATTCACCACCAACCAGCAAAAAGCAGAGATCAATCGGCTCCTTTTGCCAAGGAATTGGGCATATTAGTAGCTTTCTTTGGGACTTCGTCAATCTCCGCATCACCAACTCTGTTTCTCAATATGACTGCACAGATAAGACAACTTCGAGGGCGGCTGATGTGCCTCAAGACACCATTTTATTGCAATCGCGTAATCAATCTCAACATAAAGTACCACTTTTCCTTTCTATGATGTTTTTAAGAAACACCTCCAAAGCAAACCTAATGACAGTCAGCTCACACCCATTTGGATCACGAATTTGAATAGGTCTAATAAACATAACATCAACAGCCCCATTTTTCAATGTTCCTCCAAAGAAGAGTATCCAACATCATCGATATTGTGCTCACCTTTCCCATAAAAAAAAAAGAAAAGAAAAGAAAAAGAAAACAGCTTCCTTTAACAGGTGAATATCATAAAAAATCAAGTTGAACTAAATACTTTTATATTAGTTTTTCAAATTACAATAAATTAAAGGTGATTATCTGGTACATAGCAGTGTACTTTTTTTATTTCACAAATAATTTTAAAAACTTGACATGTGTTTTTTTTAAATATTTATTATTTAATATTTTATTATACCTTACAAGACATTTATCAACCTCTTGATTCTATTTGTAAAGTTTAAAAACTCCACATGTAGTATACCAAATTATTTTCTATAAATTAAAAGGTAAACTACACAGATAATCACTCAACTATCAATAATTTTTATTTTAGGCACTAAAAATAAAAAAAATGTTACAATTTAAGCACGCACGTTACATAATTCAGTCACTTTGGTCACTCTTGTTAAAAGCACAAATGGCAAGCTAACGTGGTAGTTAAAAAATCGATATAATAACAAATTTAGCCATCAACTTTTACATATTATATCAATTTAGTCATAAATTTAAAAAATTAACCTTCAAATTTTACAAATGATCTCAATTTAATTCGAATTCTAAAAATTCAAATAAACATATAAAAATACATAAATATTTTTAAAATATAATAATAAATATACATTTTATATTAATATTAATATTAAATAAATATAATTGTATTAAAATAAAATAAAATGAAAACCTCAACAACCACCGTCCCTACCACCATCCCTCTCCCTCTCTATTGTTGCTGCTGCAAATTAGTACTAAACGACAAGACCATGGGACATAAAACCTTCTTTCCTAAACTAGTAGTACATTACGATTACTTTGTTGAATGTTTTGTACTCAGAAGAGTGTGACAACAACATCAGGTAGATAAAAATTGCTAAGAGAACCAACTTTTTAAAACAATAAAAAAAAAACATGGTTTCAAATCCATATGAAAGATATTCGAAGCATTGTAATCAAGGTAAAAAATACCCACCTGAATTTGGGGTAAGCCCCATCAAAAGAAGTCTTGAAAGAAGCAATGAGCAACAATTGCAAATCTCAATCTTTTTCTAAATTGGGAAACTTATCAGAAAACTTTCTATATATTTCATCACCGTCTACATCTCCAATCAACCATAATTTCCTTCTATAAACTTCCAGTAAACTTGTTAACTTGAGAACCAAAGAAGTAACAAGATCACTTAAGACTCCATCCTAAATCAATCCTTTTAAATCTCCAACTTGTAAAACCACCCCTCTATTGTTAGTAGTAAATGTACAGTTGGTTCAATCTGTTAGCTGTTAAGACTGTTAGTTAGTTAGCTAATGTTAGTTAATTGCAGTTGTTTATCTTTGTTATGCTTTCTTGATTCTCTTCATGTATATATATGGATGCTTACCTGAGTGTAAGGTAGATATATGATATACAAGTTTGTTTTCTCTATTCATCTCGTTCATATTCTTTTGATATGGTATTTGAGCCATTCTTTTGATTTTTTTCCCTAAAATTCGTGATGGCAATTGGTGCTTTTGAAGATCAAGAAGTTGCTGGTAGCAGTTCCACCAATGTTTCTAAGAATTTCACTAACAAGAAGATTAATATTCAGCTTGATGAAATCAATTATCCTCTATGGAAACAACAGGTATCTTTTGCTTTGGAGAGTTATGGTTTGGAGCCTTACACTGATGGTACTCAGGCTATACCTCCTGAGTTTGTTTTTAATGAGTTTGGTTATCTACTTAAAAATCCTGAAAGAGTTTCATTTAATAAACAAGATAAATCCATAGCATCTTGGTTACTTTCTGTTGTTAGTCTTGATTTCCTACCAGATTTGGTCACGTGTCAATCGACTACTGAAATTTGGGAAGTCATTGGTCAGTTGTATTCTGCTAAAACAACTACCAAGGTTATGAATATTAGGTATTCTTTGTACTCTCAAAAGAAAAGGGATCAAAACATTCGTGATTATTTGAGACAGCTTAAATTGATTAAGAATAATCTTGGTATATGTGGAGAAAAGATATTTGATGCAGAGCATATTGCAACTATTCTTAATGGTTTACCTAGTGAGTTTGATTCGGTGGTTACCTTAATCACCACTAGCAGAAAAGTCTATGATGTACCTGTTTTGTCTTCAATGCTGATTAATCTTGAAGCTAGGCAAAAGTCAGGTGCTATGATTGGGCTTTTTAATGTTAATCTTGCCACAAGTCAGTCTAGTTCTCATAGTGCACAAGCTTATAAGCAGTCCACAGAAGGTGTGTCTGGTTTACTTGGATACCAAGGCAGAGGAGGTTCATTTCGTCGAGGTAAAGGTAGAGGTCGTTTTGGAAATGCTTCAAACAGACCTCAATGCCATTTGTGTGGAAAAATTGGGCTTATTGTACAAAAGTGATATTATCGCTTTGATACTTCTTTTATTGGTTTTCCTAAGCTTGATGCAGGTCATAGAGGTGCAAGTGCTAATCATTGTTCAATGGGTGATGATGATGGTGACAATAAATAGAATGTAGTAGGTGCTTTCATTTCTGCTGATCGTTCTTCTACTTTTGTAAATGTTGCTATTGCTGGAGAACATGCCTGGTTTCCTGATTCAATGGCCACTTCCCACCTCAGTAGCGATGCCTCCAAGGTGTCAAATAGTGCTCCATATATTGGTATAGATAAGTTGACTGTTGCTAATGGCCAATCTTTGTCCATATCTAGCAGTGGCTAGAGTATATTGCTTACAAATAATAGACCTCTTCATATGAAAAAATTGTATTTGTGTAATAGGCCGTTTTCAATAATGTTGGAAACAATGGTTTCGAGACCACAGTTTCAATGAGCAAGTTATTATTTTATATTATTTTAATGCCTACAAAATTATATTAAGGTCGTATTAAAGTTTTGTTAAGAAATTTTGATGTTTAAATGGTTAATTAGGTAAAAAGAGAAAATCGTAAAATGTATAAAAGTTCAGTTCTATTAGTTAAAAGGGTCCAATGGCTATGAAATTTTAAACTAAGGGACTTGAATGGTAAATATACCATTTAAGGAGATAATGGATTTAAAGAGTTATAAAAAATAATTAAAATAGAAAATAATAGAAAATTTAAATATTATCTTAAAAAAATTAAAAGTATTAGTTTTATAAATAAATCTCCAAAATAAAGTTCTAAAAAATATATCTTGGTTATGACAGTTCGATTTCTGACTCTTTTTTATTTTTCGATCTTGCTTTTGCAACTAATCAAAAATCAAATAATAAACTCAAAACTATTAGCGTTTTTTTAAGACAATAACCATATATATTAGACCTATTATCATATGGTTTTAGCTTACAACTCAGTTTAAACTGAACTATTTTCTAGAAAAAGTACTTTGAGCAAATTGAGGCCAAATAATGTCAGTAGTTTACAATGTTAGTAATCCCATATTGCTAATATATTTTCACATTGCTAACATATTTAAAATATAAAGATTAAATAGACAATTTTTTTTTTATATTTTGTGTAACTCATTGGATAAGTGGCATTACTTATTGGGTTTTGTTTACATATTTATAAGCTCCAAAGACAAGAACTTGAGTCACTTAGGCTTTAAATTTGTGGTGTAAATAATATTTATATATTATTTTATTTTTATTTTTTTGAAGTGATAATATATATTTTTTTGAAATTAAAAAGATTTATTCCAATAAACAAAACTTTCAGAGAAGACTTGTAATGGATAAACATAGCTTTGAAAAATTCCAATATTATGGAAAAGCGTGGCTTGTGACACAAGTTATATGGTAAGTGACATTTTTTTTAACCAAAACTGATGCATTAAAATTAAAGAAATCAAACAGCCTCAATCCTATCACGAACACAAAGTACTTGTTCAACAGCTATTGGGCACTCAAACGACGCACCATTAAAACCATCAAATAAAAGGAAAAACAAAACAGTCAAATACTTAATCCAAAAAGCAAGAAAATGAAACCCTAAACTGAACTAAAAAAGAGGCATTCGATCAATTTCCTTAATCTACGAGCCCTAGCTGCATCAGCACCAGAGTTAAAAGCTTCCCACCCATCTCCGGCGAAAAAAGAAAAAACATTAAAAGCTCTTTAGAAGCCTTCTGTAAAATGACTGAGTTCTTCGGAACTACCTTGATATATTTCTGGTCTCATCCCTCACTCTCTAACCCCCGTCTCATTCCCTGTCCGTTCTCTTTCAACCAACTCCACCACAGAAACCGGGGCTTCCTCCATCCAGTATTCCGGTTGTTCGTGGTGCCATCCTGCTTTGGCCAAAGTGTGCGAAGCGCTATTAGCCAGACAAGGTACAAATCAAAACTTTTATGTGTGTGAAATTATTGATTTTGTTTTGGACTGCCTTGAGGACATTACTGATATGAGATTTGTCATCTTTTGCCTTGTTAATCCTTTTGATTACAGGGAGTCTCCTTCCACACAGTTATGTCGAAAGCCCAGATCTTCCCCAAATATGACAACATGCAAACACGCCCAGGCTTCTGCCATTGCAGGCGTCGCTATATTTTTACTCGGGTAAATACGTGCTGCCATTACAAGTCTCTCTACATGCTCTTGAAGTGTTTGATTCCTGATGAAAACATGCATAAAAATTGATCTTAATCGTGTCTTCATTGGGTGGTTCCCATTTAAAATTTTTTAGCACTGTTTTTTGCACCAGAACACTTTCTATTAACTCATTTTCCATCATGTAAGCTTTAATAAAAGAGACCACCTCACACACATTCGATTTTAAACCCTCATGATACACTCTGTTCCTGTTGTACCATATCGCCTAGTAAGTAATTGCTATAGTTTTGCATTTCAGTAAATCATAACTCAATAACTTTTCCACTAACCAATTATGCCAACTCTGATTTCTGTTAATGGTGGAGTTTGCGACTCCCAGTCCTTGCAGGATCTTAATTGTGAAGTTACAGACTCGAAACAAGTGGGCCACTGACTCCACATCCAACTTACATAATGGGCACCGATCGTCTCTTACCAGCCCTCTCTTATTCAAATTGTGGAGCGTATGCATTAATTCTTTAGATAGCTTCCACATACCTATTTTTATTTTGTTAGACAACTTTAGTTTCCACAATTATGTATAATAGGTCTTCGATTCTGCTTGGTGTATTGTAAGGTTGGCTTCCGTATTAATTATGTCAGTTGTAAAAAGTCATTTGTATTCGTTTTTAACTGTGTACTCACATGAATCATCACATCTCCACACCAATAAGTTTGGCTGACTTCGATCAACAGTAGGAATCTCCAGAATCCGCTTGATTTGTTCTTCGCTAAACAACCACTTGATAACATCAACATTCCAAGTAAATGATTCCATCTCTATTAAGTCCATAACTTTCAAAAATTCACATTGATATTCTGATTACATATTCTTCCTTCCCCAAGTCCAGAAAGTCATGCATCATTCCAAATGTTTATAGAGGCAACATTCTCCACTTTCCAGCCTATCCCCTGTTCCAGAAGTTGTCAGGCATTCCGGATACTTCGCGAAGTGTGCGAAGGGTAAGGTCCAACTTTGCACTTAAAAATTCTCCTCTTGGGTAATACTTGGCTTTCATAACCCGTGCTAGTAAACTGTTGGGTTTCATAATTAACTGTCATCCTTATTTTGCTAACAAAGCAATGTTAAACTTGGAGAAGTCCCTAAACCCCACACACCCATGCGATTTCGCTGTAAACATGGCTGACCAATTGCACCAATGTATGCCCTTATTTGTTGTTGAATTTTGCCACCAAAATCTGTTAAATATATTTTCTAATTCACGGAAAAAAGAAATTGACAACATAAAACATTGCATGGCATAAATCGGGATAGCCTGTAAAACTGACTTAATCAACACAACACCTATTTTCCTCCTACTGAAATGTTATCTCATGCTCCGATTTTCTAACTTTCTTGTTATTCTTTCTTTTATTCCAATAAAATACAATAATATGCCTATATAAAATTCTATAATGCTATTTTCACTATTCTATATTTTAGTTTTAAGATACGTTGTATCTTAGAGATAGAAATAAAAGCCTTAATGACAATAAATCACGCTTTAAATCTACTTTTTCTTTCCCTCATTTTTCCTTTCTTGCACCACAATTTGTTTTTTCTTGCGCCAGAATTTATAACAAATAATAGAGGCAGCCATTGACCTATAAATAGCCAAAGAGCTAACACTGTGAGTAGTCCTGTTTAAGAGGCTAATGTGAGGCTAAGAGATCCTGTGTACGGGTGCATGAGTGCACTCTCAGCTTTGCAACCGCAAGTTCAATCTTTACAAGCTGAAATAAAGGGAGTGAGGGATGAGATAATAAGATACTAAGGCTTAAGCTTAGTTTGGATGGGCGGTGTGTTTACCTCCGGTGAGGTTAAAAACAGCGGTGGCGGTAAGATTAGTTACTGTAGCGGTGAGATTGGATATTATAGCGGTGAGATTAAAAACAGCGGTGGAGTGTGTGTTTTGTAGCGGTGAGAATAGAAAATGACTTTTAAGGACATTAGAGTAAAAATTATATATAATAGAAGTTTTTTAAATTATTCAATAAAATATTAATTTCAAAAAATTAAAATCATATTTTTGTTAAGGTTAAATATTTATATATCTTTTGAATAATTAAAAATATATTTATCATAATAAAAAGTTTATATATTATTATATAATAACATAATTATTAATGCCATTACTTCCTATAATTACTAAATATAAATTTATAAACCTATAATAACATAATTACTAAATATAATTACGAAATATAAGAGTCCAGTGAAATTAGAGTTCTCCAATCGTGCTGATGCTATGTAATTCAAAGGCAGAAAAATGGTGCCTTTAGGCCGAAATCTCACCGCACTAGGGGCCATTGGTGATCCAAAGGGGGCCTAAGTGTTGAGAAGCTGATCTTATACCTTCTTCGCATGTAGCCTCGCTCTCTTCTGGGGCTCTTTCAATTACTGAACCACCACCATCACCACCCCACACATACTGCCACCACCTCCTACCTCTTCTTCTTCTTCCATGTATACCCAACCCACCACTGCAGACTATAGCACCATATCAAATGAAAATGATTCTTGTAATTTGGATAACAAGTACTATCTAGACAACCGAAATTAAAACATCCCATATTTGTTTCCTTATTATGAAGCAAATGAAAAAAAAAAAAACCAAGATGACTATTAATTCTTCTTTCGTTGCTTTGTCATATTGACACACAATTATTACTGTCTAAGCCTGCTCCACAGTTGAGTTCCATATATGCCCTTACCTATAAGTGTTGGTTGACATGTTTCTTTCTTCTACATTTGTTTCTTTGATGTATACATATAATTATATTAAATTGCTTGTTTTCCTCTTTTGTTTACTGTTTTCTCTGATGAATAATATGGACATTACCATAGGGAGAATGGATGGAAAATACTCTAGTGAGAAGAATTAATTGCAATTTTTCCAATACATCAGTATAGTAATACCAACTTAGCATTTCTTTTGGCATCTTTTTGGAGCTGCACATTATCTTTTTACATTTGTTCTTAATCTCGAAGTTGTAGCAGAGGGCATATCCTGACTTCTTTGCACCTATGACTGTTTTATATGTAGGATAGCGTTGAAGGTTGAATTAAGAGCTGAAAAGCCGTTCTGATAAGGTTTTAGATTAGATTAAATTTAACTGAGCAGGCAGCATTGATCATTTATGGTAATCGATCGATTTGCATCATGATTTAATGTCTATCACAAGGTATGACAAGTATCCATATTTTATTAATATTTTTGTGTCATTCAGATATATGTTGTCAGAATAGATTACATCAGATTGGTATCGAAGGTCGGTCTGAGTTAGCCATATATTAACATTGCTCGTGTTTTATCTAGTCATGTAGATATAATCAAATTTGAAATGCCCCTTTCTATCTGTCCCCTGATACATTCTAATTATAGAAAGGGGCATTTCAAATTTGATTATATCTACATGACTAGATAAAACACGAGCAATGTAAAGGTTACTTCAAACATGATCCGCTGCCTCCCAAGTTTGAGAGGACAACTTGAATACCTAAGTTATTTATCCTTTCAAACCATTGAAGCACACTTTAAGAGTCTTCCATATTCTTTAGAATTATAGTTTCTTTGTCAACGCCTTGATAATCTATATGTTTTCTCCTATAATGATTCATCCAAATCCTTGACGGTTTCCCAGCTTCAGTATAGTGATGTAGTTGCTTTGCCTATACCTGAAGGGCTGATAAAGTCCAATAGAAACAATGTGAATGCACAAACATATTATTTTCTGTAATATAGGGACATGGATATGGCAGGCACGATCATGGATATGAGCATTGCATACATGTGCAGTCTGCAGTAAACTCTCAGAAGAGTTATGTAGAGAAAGCCCTAGTCTTGCGTCAGCTACGTGTTAGGGTAAGTGTAGTGCATAAAAAATCAGGCAATTTGTTCGTATTAGTCTCATGTGCACTGGGGTTTGATAGGTAGATCAAATTTCCAGAGGTTGTGGACAGAGATAAGCTATATAGATTCTGGAAAAGGAAAATGATGGGAATTGAAGGGTTACAAAATTGACGTCCTTATATCTATCGCACGGGTGCAAATAGATTCGAATAATTAGTTAATACTGTTGATGTATGTTTGGCACATCACACATTCTGTCTGGTATTATTGCAAGGGAGTGCCTATGACCATGTGACTTAGCTATGATTCATTCCTACTTTAAAAAAATTTAGAAAAGGTTTTGTTGACATAGTGAATGAAAACATCATGCTTTCCTTTTCTTCTTCTAATTTATTCTTTTTAATTCAATGACAATAGTTGATTAAGCATGTTTCATAGCTAATACTTCTCTCTACAAAAAAAATTTCAAATTTTAATAATCTCAAGTTTAAGTTTACTCATGTCGATTTGAGCTCAATTTGAGCTCAAGAGAAATCGAAGCTCGAGCTGATTTGAGTTTGAATTCGAGATAACTCCTAACTAAAATTTTTAAAAAAATTCAAATTTATAACTAATTAGACATTAATAATTAATGTAATAATACGATAATATTTAAAATAAAATAAAATGAATAAATTATTATTTAATTTATGAAAAATATATTTATAAATATTATATAATTATAATAAGAATTTGTTAGCAATAAAAGTAATTAATAATAAACATTTATGTTAAACTATAAATTAAAATAAATTTTAAAAGCATTAATTATAAATATAAGTATTTTAAATATAATCATTATTATATAATTATTCATCAATTATATATTTTTATGATTTTATATAATATTTTATTGATTTTTATATAAAATACTTGTTTTCATCATATGATACAATCTTAATGTGGTACGTGGTGAAAAAGTCCGGAAAAATGACTAATGTTTGGTTTGTAACATTATTTTAACAGTCAAAGGATGTAATTGATTGTAATTTTAACGTTCAAGAGCTTAATTGAGTGCAAGAAAATTCAAGAATTTAATTAATTTTTTTTGAAAAAATATAAGGGCTTTTATTACCCTTTAGCGATAAAACAATAAACAAAAGTGAAATGTTTTATTATTAAAAAAAATTCCAATGCTAGAAATGATTTGGATTAATTGTCTACGTGTATGGATTTAATTGGCGTAAATAGACACATTGAAATTTTTTTAACAGGAACTGCCAAAGGACTAATTAAAGTGATAGAATGAAAGTAGAAGAGGGTAAAGTGACTGAAATAATAGTAAAAGAGTAAAATGAGAATCTCTCTTTGGTATAGGAGCCAAAAATGGTATTAAGCCTTTATATATATATATATATAAATAGAATGCTTACTTCTATTTATAACCATTTTCAAACCTTAGATTGGAAGAAAAGCATGCATAAGCGCAATCAAAATCATGTTATCCTAATTGCTGTAAAGCAATTGTACCAATTAAGTAAAGACTCAATTCACATAATTTGGTTTTATTGATAAATTGATTTATTGCTTTAAAAGTTTAATTTATCATTTTATGTAGATGAACTTTATATTTTGTATTAGTAATATCACATGCATTATGTGATTTCAAGCATTTAATATTTAATTAATTTTTTAAATATTTTATTTTTAATTACAATAAGTAAAGTAATATTTCTTATTTGAATTATTGAATAAAATTAAAATATATTAAATTTTCAATTCAAATACTAATTAAAACATTTTTAAAATATTCAACATACAATATAGTTATATTTTAGGTAATTAATTCAAAGTAAACTTATATAAAATAAAAATTAATTAATATAATTAACTCTAATATTAATTAACTGATAATTAAGACGCTTAAATTCTATTCAAGTAAAACTCTATTTTACCTCAATATAATTAGCATAACTTTTGTTTAGTCAAAATTTTTTAAACTAATAATTGTAACCTATAACACAATATTTTTTCTATTGTTTATACTTAGAATTATATTGAAGTAATAACTCTATTTTAATATTGTGCATAGTAATATAAAATTGTATAAAATTGTAAAAATGTAGCATTTGGTTAAATGGAAAATATAAAATTTTATTAATCAAATTGATGTGGGTTTAAATCCTACCATATGCATTCTTTATTGGTTTTTGGTAAAATAAAAAAACTGAAGTACTGTCAAATTATAGAACTTAGTTTAATTATGAAAGAACATCAAACTAATTTCCCTAATTGAGTTAGTGTCATGAATCAACAAACAATATATTTATTAAAGTTCCCTATAAAAACTAAAATTGATTTTAGTTTAGTTTAAATGGTAAATGAAAAAGTTTTATATGCATGGTGCTCTTAGTTCAAATTTCATTATGAATAAATTTTTATTGATTTATAAAAAAATATAAAAAATAAAAACAATCATATAATCATATAACTTAAAATGATTTTTTAGTAATTTCCTTATTGAGTTAAGACCTGATTGATGAATGATATCAGCTAACACTACAACAAAACAGGTCAATAGTGACACGCCGAGAAATCTAAGGAGACGCAAAATGGCGTCGCTATAAAGTTTGGTGATGTGAGTGGTGACACATCCGTATGCGTCACCACTAGGTATGTCTTCTTAGGGTTGGCGATGTAAAAACTCACGTGTCTCCATAACTTATTCAGTGGAGATGCATCCATTGTGTCTCTACCTCTAGTAAGTGGAAACGCATGTGCGTAACACTATAGCTTAGTCTATGGAGACACTATGCATGTATCTCTATAACATTGTTAGAGGAGACACATTATTCATGTCTCTACTTCTAGTCAACGAAGATGCAAATGTACGTATCTATAATTTAGTTTGTAGAGACATGCCGTTTGTGTCTCTATAACTTTTTAGAGAAGACATATTCTTTGTGACTCTACCTTTAGTTAGTGGAGGCACAGTGTGCCTCTATAACACAGTTTGCAAAGAGATGTGGTTTGTATTTCTATTGCCTCTAGTATAATGTTCGGTGGGGCTCGAGTCCATGTTACTAATCAATTATTAATAATACAAATAAATCACTAAAAAAAATATAAAAATCTGATAATTAAATTAACTTGATATATTAAGTTTCCAAATGTAGCTTGTTACAAGTTGAGCATCAAAATCTAACATTACATGTCTACAAAATGAACAAAAAGAAAGTATGTGATTGTTTTTTTAGCTCTATTCCAACTCAAGAATATCCAAAAGCACTAGGAAGTTCATTTTGTATCCACCAACTTGTAGTAGTAGTCAAGTGTCACATCTTATCTTCACAGTCTGTTTCAATATCATTCGAGCATTGCATCAAAGAATCATCTAGTGAGAAAATCTATGATCAAATAATGTATATGTTAAAAACTAAACTTCAATAATGGAAATATAGAAAGATCACAAAGAAGAAAGAAAGAAAAAAATGGAACACATAGATTTTACGTGAAAACCCTTTCTGGAAAAAACCACGAGCAGAGGAGAAGAAAATTCATTAATGCCAAACTCAAATGATTATAAGAGGAGTTTCAACCATAACTATTTATAGGTTGAAAAAGCCTAATTCTAATCAATGCAAAATATATTTTACTACTAAATCTTCTAGAAAGAAAATATATTTTGTCTAACTTGACTTGCAAGCAATCTTTTAAAATTTGAGTCGCACAACTCTAACAATCTCCATCTTCACACGAATTCTCACGATCAAGTTATTCGCCACGAACTCTCAACGAACAAGTTTTCCACCTCTTCTATGAAACCCCTTAAGGGTATTCTTCAATAATAAACAATGAGACCCTCTCCCTGAGAGCCAGATCCAGACACAATATGCTTCATCTTGTCATACGATGTTAAGGAAGTATAGACTTCATCAACTGTGAGAGATTCGCGGCTATGCAAAATAGTATCTCTAAAGGTTGAATAAGGCTAGGGAAACAAATAAAGTAGATTTAATCCTAAATCTTCTTTATCATACTAAAACTTCATGGCCTCTAGGTCCAAGAGGATTTCTTTAGACACAATTAATTGTTCGTACACAAACGTACCTTCCTCCAAACGATCAGCATAAAACTGTTGCTTCATATGCAACTTTCTAGTTAGGGTTTTTGACATGCGTAGTTGTTGCAGCTTTGCCTATAATGTAACAGTAGTCTTCTCTTTCATCACGTCCTGTAGAATTTCATTTGACAGATGCATATATAATTATGTTAAAGCCTTTTGATCTTTACACTTCTTCTTTTCTTCTGTCAATGTCGAAGACATCTTATCTAACCCTAGCAGGACATTCTCTAAATCCATCTGTGCAAGAACTATCTGTATCTTTAATTGCCATAATGAGAATCTGGTGTTGCAATCCAATAGTGAAATATCATACTTCATTGTTGCCATTACTGTAATCGAGACAAGCAACTCGAAAAGCTCTGATACCAATTTGTTAAAAATTGAATGTCGATAATGGCAATGTAGAAATATCGCAAAGAAAAAATAGAATACACAGATTTTATGTGGAAACCTTTTCAGAAAAAACCACGGGTAGAGGAGAAGAAAATTCACTAATGCCGAATTTGAATGATTATACGAGAGTAGTTTCAACCACATCTATTTATAGGTTGAAAAAGTCTAATTCTAATCAATGAAAAATATATTATACTACTAAATCTTCTAGAAAGAAAATATATTTTGTCTACCTTGACTTACAAATAATCTCTTAGAATTTGAGTCACACAACTCTAACAGTATATATATATGCATATATGCTTAAGTACACAAATATGTATTTAATGTACAAACATGTTGCTAACCAGGTAGTGAACATCTCAATAAAATTCAGTCTGTCAATATTCAGGCTATACTTAATCTCTGTCACATTTAGACTATACTTGCAAATCATTACCAAAAAATCATCTAGGCATTTAATCTCTGTCAACATTCAACCTATACTTATCGATCATTCTCATTAATTGTAAAAATAAGTAATGAGCATTTCAACAAATAATTTTAATCTATTAATTACGTATATCATGTCGCCAACCCCTTCACTTCTCAACTAAGCATTTCCATTGATCTTCATAAACACCTTTTGGAACTTACTATTTGATAATGTTAGATTAAAAGCATACCAAATTTTGAAGAGAAAATAAAATTAGAAAACTCATGTGGAAAGTGCTACTCATTGCACCAATGATGGTGCTACATTTGCACAAACATACGATTTTCATCATTTTTTTTTATTTCTTAAGATAAATAGATAATATTGAAATTAAGTTGTTATTAGTAAAATAAAGAAAAAAAAGGTTAAAAACTTAATTAAAAATAAGAGAAATTTCACAAATAGTGAAAAATGAAGACATACAACATGGTAACAGATCCCAAATTTTGATGCAAAAACTAACCTATACTATTAATTTTGTTTCCCAAACCCAAACATTATACAAGAACATGTATATTAACAGTGAAGCCATAAATCAATGATATTATTACATAGCTATCGTAACAATTCGTGTATATATTCTTGTCTATGTGTAGACTTTTTGATTGGTTAATATTTTGGATTATATAAATGTTGACATTTTTTGTATTTTCATGTCGTGGCTGGCATTATTAGCTCTAGTATCATCTATATATTGAATAAGGAACAACAAAATAGATTATAATGATAAACAAATCAACCAAAATCTACTGGTAACATGTGATTGAAGCATGGACTTAATGAAGACAGGAGAATGAGTGTCCAAACCAGATTCCAATTTTCTTATTTTCTCCAAACCCTCTACTCTAGCTTTATTTGAAGCATACACTTGGTTTGACAAATCCCTATTCTTAGATACCTTAAATTTACCGCCAAAAAGTCATTAAACCTAAAAATACAAAAAAATAAAAATAAAAAAAATCCAAACAAGCATTACCTTCTAGGTATCATCACTTTATCCACACAAACCTACTTAAAGAGATTAAGGTAAGAAAAATGCCCTCATTTTTAACTAAACCCATGAAAGAGAGTCGAGGAAATCACTCACTTCTTGGCAAATTGGGGATGGGTTTGTTGGTGACACAACTCGATTTTCTAACCATAAATAATTTTTTTTCTACTGTCTTATAAACTATACAAAGTGAGCTTTTCATTAGTAAAAACAATAAATAAAGAAATAAAAATTGAAGGAGGAATTGCAGAGAGATGGAACCAAAAATGATTTGAAAATGGGGTACGAAGAAGTGTAGAAAGTTGTTGAAGATTGAAAGCTTTCATTCTTTTCTTGTTTTCTTCCATACGAAACTGAAAAAAAGGGAAAACTAAAGAGGAGAGAGGACAGAAAAATCTTTGGAGGCAACAATTTGATGAATAGGAGAGCAGGGTTTTAGTGGGATTTTATAAAAGAAATTATCGAAAGAGAGCTACAGATATGATGGCTGACATCTCTACTATCAACAGCTTAGGAGACTTTCTCGCGTCTCCATAGGTAATCTAGAGAGACGTAGCCTAGTGTCTCCATTGGTTAATTCCAATGAATAAAAGGAAAATACCTATATATTTGACAACAAATAATCAACTCAAAGAACTTACTTACACCGGTGTATATAAGCATTTTCCCTTAAAAGAATATTGGAGGAACATCCGACACGTTTAACAAGAGATTTGAGGGAAAAAGAACTTACTTACACCGGTGTAAGTATTGATAAGAGACCAAATGAATGTCAGCAGTGAATTTATGTTGGATTTTGAATCAAGTTAAAAAATAAAGAATCAATTCAAACAATAATGAATCGATTTAAAACAACAAACAATTGATTCAAAGAAGTAAAGAATCAATTTAAAACAACAATCATGAATCAATTTAAAGAAGCAAATAATCGATTTAAAGCAACAATAATGAATCGATTCAAATAAGTAAAGAATCAATTTCAAACAACAAATAATCAATTCAAAGAAGAAAAGAATAGATTTAAAATAACAAATTTAGTAACAACCTTATTCGTTATTTGCATACGTATAGATGAAATACTTATATCACAAATTCATTCATGCAATATATATATACATAAAAGTAAGCAAAAAAAAAACTTGATATAAGTAAATTTGAAATCGTATAGATTGATAAATTTTCAAGATAGTGAAGATGGACATACCATTGTCTCTACTCCAATATCGTGAATTCGTAAGGAAGCGAAAATGGGGAGAATGAGAAATTGGCATTAGAAGAAAGAAAACAAGGTTCAAGAGACCTACGAAGAAAGCAAGAACAGAACATCTCAGTGTTTAAGTTGTGCAAACAATTTAGAAACCTACAGAGATGATGACTGACGTCTCTACAATTGACATCTTAGGAGACGCAAGAAAGTGCCTCCTTAGGTAATCTAGAGGGACGCAACTTAGTGTCTCTATTGGTTTGTTCTAAGGAGACGCGACAAAAGCGTCTCCTTAAGTTAGGCCTAAAGAGACGCTTCGCGATGATGCCTCTTCAGTGCCTATCTAAGGAAATGCTATTTATGTGCATCTCTACATATTAATGCCAGTCAATTTAAGAAGACGCGATCTTGACACGTCTCAAGTCATCTGTCACCTTTGACATATTATGTTATAGTGTAAATGCAATACTTAATAAATAATATAAATACTATGAAAATTTTAAAAGAAAAACATTAACGAAATTCAACCTTAATTATCACCACCATATACTCCAATATAGCAATAATTAAATCCAATAATTTTGGACTTAATGTAAAAGCAAAGCAATTTGAGGAATGTTGAATATTTGCCATTTCTATAACATTTGAATTTAAATTCCTAAATTTACTTTAAAAAATTAAATATACTTATTATCTAGATTAAATTAAGTATTATTAATTGAATTATACTAATCATCGGATATCTGAATCTATTAAATATCTGTATTTAGTAAGAAATTTTAAAGAGTAATGTGAAAGATAAATTCAAATATTAAAATTTAAATTTATTATTTATAAAAATAAAATAGATTTAAATTATGAATATTCGAACCTTAATAATCACATTTGCTTTGGATTTAGTGTAGATAATAATTAAAATATATGAGTTTGAATATTTTTTAAATTTGTAAAACACAAATTAAATATTTACAAATATTCAAATTTGTGCTTGTTATCCTAATTTTGATTAATGCAATAATTCTTTTAGGCGTAACAACTTATTTGATCCTTCCAATTTAATTTTTTTTTAGTCATCAATTTAATTTTTTATCTTTTCACCTCAAACTGGATGACAAATTTAACTTTTTAAACTTTCTTGATATAGCATACTTGTGGATGACACGTCAACATTTGATTAATCTTTTTAAATTTTAAAAATTCATAAAAATTCAAAAATTTATTTTTAAATTTAAAAATCTTTAAAATTATTAAAAATATATAAATTTTATAAAAATAAATTTTTAAAATTTTTAAAATTTTAAAAAATTAATTAAATGCTAACATGTTATTCAAGTGGCAATTCACGTGTATGCTACGTCAACAAAGTTAACAAATATTAACTTTTCCATTCATTTTAAAGTGACTTGAATAAAAAATTACAAGTTTAAGGACTAAAAAAAAGGATAAAAAGTTAAAATAAATTTTTTTTTTGTAAAATTAGAATTAAAAAAAATCATTAATATAAAACATGGCAGATAAAAAAAATATCTAAAATAGCAGCGCGGACGCTTCGCTAGTGAGTAAAGTAGAATAAACGACCTTATCAAGCATTTGTAAGCTAATGAATAACTTGAATTCTGCGTAAATTTTGAGTTGTAGCAAATCAGTACATATATTTAATTATTTTCTTCTATTAGCCTTCTTTTATCGTTTGTTTTGTTATTTACCCTCCTAAGCAATTATTAAAATAATTTTTATATATGAATTAAATTATATTTTAACTTGAAATATCATACATAATAAATAATTAAATTTACCATCATAATTAAGTTTTATGTGAATTTTAATAATATTTATTTTTCACCTGTGCCATAAATTTAAATCCATGTAAACTTAAGATTGCTGGCTTCCAATTTATGTAATGAGAATCTAGAGTACCAGCCTCGGCCTGTAGGATTAATCATAGAGATTTGGCTGAGAAGTTTAGGTCCCTTGAGGCATGTGGATGGGTCAGTATGCTTATTATAATGCATTTAAGGTAGGGCCATTGTGAATGTCGACCATAAACTTCAACCATAAAATCAAAAACAATTAAGATTATGGCCCGTAGTTAACTAAAGATTTATATTTTAAAGATTTTTTTGGCATTTGATACATCATTAACAATATTACTATTTTCCCAATGGTGTGACATAATTATTGATGCCGAATTAGAAGAAAACATATAGCCAACTTTTTTAGTTTAAACAAATAGAAAAGAAAATTTAAAAATGAGAGAAAGGAAAGCGTATGTCAGCAACTCCGCCTCTGGTTGGAGGTGGAATCAGATAACTATTTAACCGAGTCGCTTTTTCACTTCCAAAGTAGCTTCACCCTTATTCCAAGGGCTACTCTGAGGCTATGGTTGCCTTCTCCTCATAAAATAAAGTCTTTTCTTTCTTTATAAATAGCATCCCCACACACACGCAAGCACAAGGCCACACACACAGTCCCAGAAGAACAAGCGAGCAACTTGACTTTATGAGAGGCTAGGCTAGGCTTCATTACCTCTCGTTGTTTTGTGTTTTTGATTTATCGACCAAACCAGAGAAGATGGTTGCAGAGACGAGGAGAGAGAGAAGGAGTGAAGTGGCACCATTTGCGGTGATGCTCATAATGGAGGGTTGCACCATAGCATTGACGATATTGGCCAAAACAGCCTTAACGGCTGGGATCAACCCTTTTGTTTTTGTGGTGTATACCAATGCTGTTGGCTCCATTCTCCTACTCCCTTTTTCCTTCCTTTATCATCGTGGGGAAAGGTGTGTCTGTGTCTCCCTCTCTAGGCTCTACATGTATCTTTACAGGACGTATGCATATGCTTTATTTTCAATTAACCCACTTCTTCACCATTGTTTCTTTATCATTAATTGCAGAATAGAACAATCGCTCTTCACCTTCCCACTCCTCTTTCGTATTTTTTTCATGGGTTTAACAGGGTAGTTTTCTCTTCTTTTCTAATGTTCCTGCTGCTACAAACTGTCAAAGCTATTTTCAAAGTGAAGATTGATTTTTTATTTTTATTTTTTTATATCCTGGTGTTGATTTGTAGGGTTGCAATCTCTCAGAACCTTGCGTTTCTCGGGTTAAGCTACAGTTCACCAATCGTTGTATGCGCAATGGGCCTCTTGATGCCTACCATTTCCTTCTTGCTTTCCATCATTCTCAGGTTCTTAACTTTCTCGCAACCATCTCCATTTTTCTTTCCTTTTTGTTTTAATTTGTCGATTTCAGTTTCTTTTTTTAAAAAGAAGAAGAAGTGAGAAAACATATTTAATATTCAAAGTTGACGAGTACAAACGGAAAACAGTTATCTAGATCCTTTTTCTTTTTGGTTCAAAATACAGATATCTACGGGTTCACCCATGCATGATTCATGATAATGATATAGTTAGAATATTGAATGGTATATATACGGTGACTTAGCTTAGTGTTATTTATTCATCGCGTTTTAATTAAGCTGAAAAATTATTAAAATTTTTTTATAAAATAACAAATATAGTTATGAGAATATATTTTTCATTTTATATTTTATATAAAATAAAAAAGATGCATATAATAAAATTATCATTTACTTTTTATATGATTTTTTTTATAGATATATCCAAATGTGATTACCTTAAATCTAATAATTGATAAACGAAATAACCTATCACTTCCATTATACAATTTAAAGAGTAGAGGAAGTTAAGACCACGGCCCATTGGACTCAATCGTTAGTAACTCCTAAATTTCAAATATTGTAAATAAAGAAAATAAATATCAGTTGAAGGAAGGTCAAAATCATTGTGGTGGGATGCTTAGGAAAAAAGAAACACTGTCTATTGGAACATCTTATTCAGCGTTGGCTGAAATTTCATAATTATCACAGGACGGTAAGGCTGGATTGGAGAAGCACAAGCAGCCAAGCCAAAATGATTGGAACTTTTATATCAATTGCAGGTGCAATTTTTGTAGAACTATACAAAGGCCCGTTTACACGACCATCACCTGTTTCACTTGACCACCACCTTCAAGTTATACCAAAACTTTTTGTTTTCTACTCGACGCCAGATCGTTGGGTTCTTGGGGGTATTTTGCTTGCGGCTGCTACCTTGTCGATTTCAGTATGGAATATTGTTCAGGTACAAGGTTTTGGTCCACAAATAAACTAAGCTCAGTATTTGGTTTTTGTGTCTTGAAACCTTGTCCTCCTTTTATCATTCAAAAACAATAAAACTTTTTTGTTTGTCAGATGGGAACCGTCAAACAATATCCACAAGTGATGAAAGTGGCCTCGTCTTATAGCTTAGTTGGGACTATCCAGTGCCTTGTTTTTTCTTTGATCATGGAAGGAGATCTAGATGCATGGAAACTGAAACGCAAGCCGGATCTCCTACTCATTATTGTGACAGTAAGACCCCCCCCCAAAAAAAAAATAAAGAAAAAAAAAGTGAAATTTAGCTAACACCAAACATTACAAGTTAAAGAAAATTAGTGACTAATAGATTCCATAATGATGGTTATAGGGAGTATTTGGGAGTATTATCCGTAGCAACGTTCATTTAGCATGTACGAGAATGAAAGGCCCTTTTTATGTGCCTATGTTCAAGCCCTTTGGGGTAGTCTTTGCAACAGTTTTCGGAACCTCTTTCTTTACAAACAGTCTTCATTATGGAAGGTAATTAAAATCTTTCTCCCTTTTCTCTTACCTTTCAAATCTTTATATGTTGTTGACACAAAAAGGTTGTACAGTGTGATAGGTACAATAATAGTAGGAACGGGATATTATGCTGTGATGTTTGGACAAATCAGGGAAGAGGAACTTCGTAAAGAGCGTGAAGTTGGAACAGTGAGTGATATTCCAGACCTCAAGGCCCCTCTGTTGCAGGAAAACGAAGATGCCCAAGTCTAGAGCCAGGCCAAGCAACCTCTACAACTATTATTGAATTAAAAAATCAAGTGGAAAGTGTCCCTTTTTTTCTGTCAAAAAAAAGAAGGATTCAACAGCAAGAGGCCTGGCCTGTCAAACCAGAAGGTGCTGTGATTTTGTAGAAGCCCCTTCTATTACATGTACATACATTTGATAGGATGGCCTTTCACTGTAAAATGTAAATCTTCTTGCTGTGTTTTCCCCCCTACTTGTTGGAGGTTCGAGGACAGATTCTTAAGTTTTAAATGACTCTGTCATATGTGGTTTCTGTGTGAATAAAAAACAGTGAAAAAAATGACAAAAATCGTATATGTTGTATTTATGTATTGGAGTGTTTAAAACAGCTATGGTGTTTGTTTGAAGGTTTCTTTAATTTGTTTACTTGCTCATGTAATTATCTCTTGTTTGCTGCATTTTTTTTCCTTTTACCTTTTTGAATCCAGAGCGCAACATAAGTTCACTGACAAGACAATATAGAGGAAATTAAGAAAACCCATGGCAATACATAAATTAATATTGAAAATACAAAGCAACAGGATTACTTTGCAGCAAGAAGTCACCACTCAACAAGATGAACTAATTAAGGATGGATCCTAGACAAATATTCTGAAGTGGGATCCTTGCATGTTATTTTATTACTAAGAAAACATGAGAGAATCCATTAAACAGGGCTAGGATCATGCATGGCATGGCATGGCATGGCCTGGCCTCTCTAAGCCTTACCGTGAAGATAGTCATCGATCTCCTTAAAGTTCTTCACTGCAAATTCCTTAATGACGCTTGGATCAGGGATCTCTTCACTTGCCTTCTCAAACTCACAGGACCATTTAACCAAGCTCGACTCTCCCTTGGGAACCACAATGATCTTGCCAATGAAAGTCTTGTAGTATTTCAGGAGATCCCCATCAATGATGCTGTAAACATATTTCTTCTCAGCTTCATCCACTGATTCGATTCTCTCTTTTGATACCTTAACGATTGGAGACCCTACCATGAATCAAACAAAAATGCAAAAAAAAAAAAAAAAGAATTTGAAGTCCGACCCTTAGGTACATTTGCATCAATGAATGCCTCGTACTGCATTTAAATTGGCAATTTAAGTTACAGTTTTAGTTACCTTCGGCATAGTTAATAAGACGAACAGATCCAGGGGCCTTGCCATCGCCTTCTAGCACTTGAATGCTCTTGTAATCATGGGACAAGGCTTGAGGGAAAATCGTGGTGGAGTCCCTAATGGTTCCCCACACTTTTTCTGCAGGAGACTTGAGCTCGAAATCCACATGAAGCTGCCCACTGGAAGCCATTGCTGTATTTGCTATTGTCTATATGCTAAAAGGGAGAAAAAGGCAGAAAGATTGTTGACATACACCTCGTAGCATAGATGTGTATATATAGTAGCAGAAGAGATAAGTGGTTTCTAAATGTCGCATTAAATATCTTTGGTACAGCTTCAACTGCCCATCCGGAGGCACAAGCACGCACCTAGCGAGGGAGTTGGTCGGGGCCCATTATTTGTGGCGTTCACTGATGCAATTTCAAAGCTAGTAGGTGAAGCAATAACTAATGGATCGTAGTGTAAAATATGTCATTTCAACGGGTTAACCCAAAAAAGCAATAAAATGTATTTGAAAATATAATTTTCTATTTTAAAACAAAACATGCTAATAAGAATGCAAACATATAATATATTTTATAATTACAAATATTTTTATTAATAAAACTGGCTAATGATGAATGCAAGTCTTTTGGATAGACTTTTCTAATAAGCCAATTTTATAAATAAAAATTATTTTAGAATATATTTTAATAACATGTTTAAATAGATGAAACAAACCAAACGAACTTTAATACAAAACACGGCTTAACATTTGATAAATTTAAATTAATTATTCAATGTTGTAGGTGGACCATCCTACTAGATTTGATTCAAAGATGAACAAATTAATTACTTGAGGCAATGTATACATTTATTAATCTAACAAGAAAGTAATATATAAGTTATTATTAAAAAACAAGGTATAAAAATATAAATTATTATTAATGAAACTTTATTATTATTTATTTTAGAATTTTAAATTTTTAAATTTAAGTCTCGAAATTATGTATGGATTAATTAATTAATTGAGTTGAATTACTTTTACATAAGCTATCAATTTAATACTTGTAATGATTTAATTTTATTTATGATGATTGATATAATTTGTTAGATCTTTTAGTTCATGATTTATTAGTTGTAACTTCAAATATAAATATATATATATATATATATATATTAGTATTTAATTAGATTATTCATTTCGTTAGAAAATTTTAAAATTAAAATTAAAATTTATTTTTAATATGATGAATTACTTGGCTAAAGAGAGTATATATATGAAATTATAAATCTTAGTGAATTATTATTTAACAATGCTAACAGTGCTTTTGGTTTTTAGCTAATTCAGTTGTAGTAGCGAGAAAGATTCATTAGCTCTCAGGGCTTCTCGAAGATGAAGTGATTTTCCTTTTAGATGGGACAAAATGATTGAACAAGAAATCAAAGTTGGGGGAAAATTTAAGTGAATTGAACTGCATGCCAAAGAGGTTGGCGCATAATCAATTAGTCGCTAAATTAAGGAGTAGTTTTTATTACGTGCATTATAGTCAGATTGAATTTATATGTGTTGATATAAGATATCAACGAGGTTGAAAAAAAAGGAAAGTATGGTAATGATGTTGGAAAAAGAGGAGGAGATGATATCGAGGAAGATTGATTCATCAATGTCAGGCTAAGATTCGGAAAAGTAGGAGGGTGGAGGGGAGAATTGAGAGAAGAGGATGATGGCTTAGCCTTTTAGGCTTTGTTAAAAGGAAAGGAGAGACCATTTTTTTATAATGTGCTTTGAGGGTATTTATAGGAGAGGTGATAATTCTAGGGTGGTCCTCTCTTGAAGATTGCACACTTGTTAATAACAGATGGCTTAAAAAAAGACTCGACCAGGTGGCCAAGAATGGATGGTTCCTTCTGTGGGAGGGGGGGAGGGGGAGCTAGTAGGTCAATAAGTGACCATTTAGACAATACAAGGCAGAGGGTTACTCGTGGATCTCTCCGACTGGTTTTCGTGTTGTCACATGTCCCTATCAAGGTAGAGGTATAATTATAGTTCCCTCCCCTAGTTGAGAGGTAGGTTTCAAAGTGACCGTGCCTCAAGACCATCTATAGGTTGCCCCCATGAGTGGTAGTTGTTGCAAATTAAGCAACAAGATGTGGGATGCAATTATTATCCCAATGATCCGAGAATATACGATACCTTGCAAGGCTATTGAAATTTATGTCTACCCCTTTTAACAATGTGTTGCTGTCAAAGGGCTAGGCCTTTTGTCTCACAATCCGTGTGGCCTTAGGTGATTCCTTTGCTTCAAATGTGCCTAAGTCAGCCTAACTCTCGTAAAGTGAGGATTCTCGCAGAATTCCTCTAAGGCAACAAAATATAAACGAAGCAATCTCAAAGACAAAAGAAGTTTGAAAGAGCATATTAGCCATAAAAAAGCAATGCATACAAGGTGTTTGAGTAAATTCTTTCAATTTAGTATTCACTAATAAAGAATGAAATACAATGTATTCAATGGATTACTACAATTGAGGGGAAGGATCTCTATCTCCCCCAAAACTGACTGCACAGATTGAGTTACATCAACAGATGAGATCGAAGCCTATCTACAATTAAGGGATTTACATAATCTCCAAGATTACAAAATCAAATCTTATCAAATTTTAAAAAAATCTACGATTACTTTCCCTATTTACCAAGGTAGCCCTAATTTACCATAAGTGTAACACCCATTAGCCCATTAGGAACATATGGTGTATACCAAATAGTCAACAGTCGGCCCAATGAACTGGGGCGTTACTGATATATTCAAAACCCTGGACTTGTTTCAGAGTTTGAGAAAAATAGTTATAAGGATTTCTCTTTACATTAAAACTATTAATCCTTTCTAGTTTGGTATTACATCTTTAAGTACAGTAATAAGAATTACTAAACTACTCATTAATTAGACTTTCCCGTTAAAGGCGAATACTCTCAATTTTAAAGATACAGGGGACACATGGCTAATCCACACACCTATGTGCTAGGCCGTGCGTCACACACGGTTGAGACACACGCTTGTGTTTCTACCTGTATGGACGAAAATAGGCCATTTCAAGGCCATTTTTCTCACCCTTTTAGGTAGCACTCTAAACATGACATTTTCACACATCAATTAACCCCCCAACCAAGCATTCAAAATAAGGCAAAATCATGTTTTCAAAAAAAAATAACATCATCTATACTCAAATACCTAAATTTACCTATTTAATCCATATAACTTGTCTACTAAAGTTAACCAAAAAATTGAATACAATAAACCTACATTGTAACAGCCCGATTTTGGGCCTAGCCGGAATAGTGGTCTCGGGACCACAAATATGAAGTCAGAGAAATTATTTTATTATTATTTTGATATTATAGCATGTTTTTAAGAGTGCATAAAAAATTTGGTGAAGTAATTTTAGCATTTGTGAGCTTAATTGCGTAAAAGGACTAAATCGCATAAAGTGCAAAAGTCCTAATTTGATAGCTAAAAGTTCCAAATAACTAGAGAATAAAATTTAGGGGCCTTTAAAGGGCAATTAGACCCTTTTAAAAGAGCTTGTCCGGCCATGAGACAAAGAAGAGTAAATGGTCAAAATGTTAGGTAAGTGATGACATATTAGGTGATAAAATAATACCTTAAGTGCCTAGCCTTCATCTCTTTCACCTATTCTTTCTTCTTAACTGAAAATCTCAGCCAAGAGAAGAGTTTTGAAGATTGAAATTTTCAGAAACTTATCATCTCTAGAAGCAAGTGATTTCTATACCCTTTGTTGATGATTTTTGCATTTTTGAGACCCTTGAAGCATAAGCTTTCAAATGAGGGTACTATTTTGCAAAATGATTAAGAGTTTAGGGTTTTGCCATGAAAGGATTTGTAATGTTTTCTGAGTTTTTATGGAAGAAAATGAGTCTTGGGTGTCTTATAAACAACTTTTGTGAAAGGTGTGAGCATGAAAACACCTAAAAGGACTATTTTGCATAAGTTGTAAAATAGATGATAAGCGTGTGAAATAGTGGGAATTTGGAGTTGCTATAAGAGTAGAAATGGTTCGGATAGGCTTAAAATGTGAAGAAATTTGATAAAAATTAATTTTCGGGCTTAGGGGTAAAATGGTCATTTTGTAAAAGTCTAGGGACAAATTGGTCATTTTGCCTAACTATGAATTGTAGAGTGCCTATGTTGATAAAGTGATTAAATAAGTGCATTTTTTATTATAGATCAAGAAATACCGAATTCGAACCTAGACTGGGGGAAAGCCAAGCAAATCGACTAAATTGACTAGTCGCCACATTTTGTAATCCAAGGTAGGTTGTATGTAAATAATACAACTACATTGATAATATATGTGTTTGAATTGTATTAAAATTTTTATAGCATAAATTGATTGATTGTGGAAATGAAAAAATGCGATAAGAATAGAGATAGTAGAATTCTTGAACGAACCTTAGGAAATAAATTGGATATTCATGCGATGACGTTTGGGGTAACTTGTGTGTGCTAGTGTAAGGCAGTCTGGGACATGCATCGGCCACATTATGAGAGCCAGTGTAAGACCATGTTTGGGACATGCATCGGCCTCAAGATGTAAGCCAGTGTAAGACATGTCTGGGACATGCATCAGCCATGAAATGTGTCAGTGTAAGACCATGTCTGGGACATGGCAACGGCACCTTACCCCATGTTTGAGGCTTATGGAATATCCAATAGTATTCCAAATAGTTCAACGGTGAAAGTTATAATTTCTAGTTAATGAGGAAAGTATAACTGTATTGTGAGTGAACAGGTACCTATTGGTATGTATGAAATGTGAACCCAATATGTACTATATGATGTGTATTGGATATTGATGAGTAAGTTTTGCTTATGCCCACTTGTAAGTTATGAGCTTGTTGATGAATGGAAAAGTTGTGTTGTATATTTATTTATGTGCAACTTACTAAGCTTTAAGCTTACTATAACACCCCTCACCCGTGTCCAATTCTGGGATAGGGTTCGAGGCGTTATCGGACTTAAACATTCACAAACATATAAAACCGGGTCACCAAATTTCACCCAAAATTAAAAATTTTGAAGCACATGGATATTGTCCTATATACAGGTCTTCGAAGTCTAAAACATACATCGGGGCGGTTCGGGACAAAATCGAAAACATTCGATAAACTTTGGGCAACTTAATAAATTTTCTTGCTTTAGAGAGTCAGACGCCCGTGTGGGTGGGGCCGTGTGGTCACACACGCCCGTGTGGCTTGGGACACTCTCGTGTCCTCAGCCTGTGTGGCTCTCTGTTTATGACGTCAGCAAAATAATTTATACTACATGGCCAGGCTACACGCCAGTGTACTAGGCCGTGTCCTCTACATGGTTGAGACACATGGCCGTGTCTCTGCTCGTGTAGCTAACACTTAGCTATTTTCCAAGCCTTATGTTGACCTTATTTTTCTACCATACTTTTACACATCATAGGCACAAATTATAACATCAATTTAATGTTTAATCAACCTTCGGTGTTGTCATACATGTGTTTATTACCCAACACTTAATCTCTACACATTCAACAATTGTCCATGTTCAATCATTATCATCTTACTACCACGCCACACATTCACTCAATGGGCACAACCATCTCGAATGGTCCTGGGGCATTCATCATATACATGTGCCATATACTTCTCATACATAGTGAACAAGCATAATCACATAACCACATCACAAGACATTAACACATACCATGGACAAATAGGCTTACAAGCCAAAATCATTATAAGCCACATCTCATGGCTATATACAACGAATTAATATAATCCAACATCTTGGCCAAAACATAAAAACACATATCAATAATTAAGTCCCTATACATGCCACTCACTTGAAGAAATTAAGTTTCAACATTACTCCAAAGATGATAGCTTGATAGTGTGAGGTTGCCTCCGACGATCTCCAACCTCGAGCCGACCTGAGGACACTAGAAGAAATGGAAGGGGAAGTAAGCTTTATGCTTAGTAAGTCCATATGCAAATAATAAGCATTATAACAACATGTTTCCTTAGGTAAAACAACTATAATTACCTTTTATTCATATTCTGGTCAAGCTGTCTATTCGAGTCATAGTCGATAAATTATTTATATCTTGAGGAAAAAAACTTTAAATTAAGTTCTGTTAATTTTTCCTAAAACTAGACTCATACATATTCTTACCATAAAATTTCCAGAATTTTTGGTCCAGCCAATAAGTACAGTTTATTCTTTAAACTCTCCCCTATTTTGCGGTCTGACAGCTTCAAACTCTATCTACTAAATCAAATATCTCGTAGTACAATACTCAGATAATGTTTCCATCTCTTTCTATTGAAAATAGACTCATTAAGGATTTCAGTCATATGTATTTTAACTCATAATTATTTTTTTACAATTTCTAGTGATTTTCCAAAGTTAAGATAGGGGAGTCTAGAAGCACTCCAACTCTATCTCACAAGAATTCTAATATCTCATAATACATATTCTTTTACTTACATCGTTTGCTTTATGTGAAACTAGACTCATTAAGCTTTAATTTCATATATTATTCAGCCTCTAATTCGACTTACACCATTTATGGTGATTTTTCAAATTCGGGCTACTGCTACTGTTCAACACTGTTTCGGTGCAAAATCACAATAGCTATCATAATTTCATTGTCACATTGATTATGGACTCATTATTTCATAAATCCCTTATTCAATTACAAAATGTAAGTTAACATGATATTGCAACACAATTCATAATCATAAGCATAAGGATGGTTCGTCTTTCAAATCTTTTCACTTGTTCATCATGTATACACATACATATGCATGAATTCGCTTACTCATCATTTATCACATTTCAATAAGGCATCACTTATGAGTATAATGTACGTACCTATACATATCCATAGCATATCGATTAACTTTACCTTTATCACCACGCCCATCTCGGGACTTTCATCACGTTATTCATTATAATACCTGTTGAATTTCTCAGAAATCTCGATGGATAATCCATTTACCGTTAAGTTATACAAGTGATCATCTCAAGTACGCACTCCTGCGAACCTCACATCTTACGGCGGGATTACCAGTCCAGGATACATCCCCCGTAATATAAACTCATAGAGTTTTGTCGGGATTACCAGTTCAAGCTAATTCTCCTACGACGATATATACTCAAATGAGATCGGAATTGAATTACCAGTCCAGGCTAAATTCAGATCCTAGTCAGATTACCCGTCTGGGCTAAATCCTTAATGCACACATATTATTCGGGAGGCTCGATCACTCAAGGAACACCCGTCTGGGCTAAATCCTTTTTTATATTTGAGATCAATGGATTACCTGTCCGGGCTAAATCCTTTTCTGCAACACATACAGGATCTCAAGTCATAAGCCATGGTTTATCCATCCGATTTCCCTTTTTATTCAACCAAGATTTTTATCTTCTCATTAAGTATCTCATTATGCATAGCTGATCATGCAATGTACATCCAATTCAACATATTTCCATGTTTATTTAGACATTACTCCATGAAATAAACATGGTATTGCATACAATTATATTTAGGCATTTGTTACATTATATAATCTTTATATCAATTAAATAAATATCCATCACACAATGCTAGGACATAAATTTAAGTTCAAGTATGAACAATAATATCATTGCATTATCATTGACATATGAACTTACCTCGGTTTCGAGTACGACTATTTATTTCGAGTTTGTGCTTAACCTTGTTCAACCTCGTTCTAAGCCTGAATCTTATTTTCCTTGATCTATAATATCACATTTAGCCTACTAATTAGTCACATTATTCATATGGGTCCAAAAATTATATTTTTACAAATTTACATTTTGACCCTTAAACTTTCACATATTAGCACTTTTGCCCCAATGCTCGTAAAGTCATTTTTATTCAATTTCCTTGCATTTCAAGCCTATCCAAATCATTTTCATAACAATGGCAGCCCCTAATTTCCACTAAATCACCCTTTTATGACCAATTTTACAATTTTTACAAAACAGTCCTTTCGGATGTTTTCATCAAAAATCGCTTAGTAAAAGTCATTTATTACACACCGAGCCTTCATATTCTACCATTAAACATCAAAATACATACATATAATTCATAGGTAAATTTTTAAACACAAACCCTAGCTCAAATAAATAGTAGAAATAGCTAGAACATGTTACCGGCACTTCAAAAATGCATATAACGTTAAAAATGGAGCTCGAAATCACTTACTATTGAGCTTGGAAGCTTGGCTAAACCCTAACCATGGTTGATCTTGGTAAATTTGGCTGAAGCAAGAAGAAAGGGACACATTTGGGTTTTAAGATTTGTCTTTTAATGCATTTTACCCCTACATGACCAAAATACCCTTTTTACTATTCTTTCAAAATTTACCCAACCAAGGCTATTTTTGTCTAAAAAGTTATAAAATGGTCTATTAGCATTTAAGGACCTCCCATGTAAAATTTCAGAACAATTAGACACCTCTAACATGTAGAACTCAACTTTTGCACTTTTTACAATTTAGTCCTTTTGACCAAATTGAGTTCCCAAACGTCGAAATTTTCAAACGAAATTTTCAAATGAAATTTTCAATAAATCATTTCATGAAATCATAGACCATAAAAATATAATAAAAATAAATTTTATTACGTCAGATTTGTGGTCCCGAAACCACTGTTCCGACTAGGCCCTAATTCGGGATGTTACATTTCTCCCCCTTTAGGGATTTTCGTCCCCGAAAATCTTACCAGAAAAGTGGTTTTGGTTTTTCACTTGGATTTCTCAATCCTATAATCGATGTCAAAGAAATTTCACTCAAGTTGAGCTCTTACTACCTATCTCTTTAAATTCTACATACAAAAATCATGAGTGGTATTCACTTTACAACACTTTCACTAAAACTTAATCTCTATCAGAAAACTGATGTACTCAAAAGTCCGATCCATACCATCATGCTACATATATATTTGCATCCAAATCCTTTCGAATTCGAATAGTGAAACTAGCCAGTTCATCTCGGCCTCATGCTATTTGTAATTCCATATAGTCTGATTATTTGTCAAATCAACTCTTAGTTACCTTTCATTTCAAAGCCTCCTCTAGCTTTCCCAAGAAATCATGCTATGAATCCCGGGTCTCAACTTGATTAGTGGATATTAAAATTTCAAGATATCCAACAATCATAAAGACACAGAATTCTATGAATCTAGTGAGCAGACATTCAGGCATACCCGCATAATTTTACAAATCTCATGACGTTTAACGACACTACATATTACTTTCCTCTTTCAAGGACAAGAATAATCCAGACAATAAAATCCATATGAACTTTCTCTATCTCCATCCTAATTTCCAAACGGCAAAAATGATTTTGATGATTGTTGTTATACATCCTCAAACTTTAACATTCTAAGAATTTATACTCAAAGATCAACAATGATCGTTTCATCATCTTTTATACTCATATCGTTCTATTGTATCCAAGTCTTCTAAGAAACATACACTTCTTAATCAGGCTATTCGTCCCTTTTACCCGTGAAGAAATAAATTCTTATTCTCAAGCATGAACGTCTCATTAAATTCTAAACATATATTCCATACAGATTGAGCAGTCAATTCCACCTGTAATTAATATTTCAGGAAATTCTCTCTTCTAGTCAACAGAACAATTCAACATGCATCATTCCAAATTCACTCATCATGCCAATCGAAGACTATAACAAATGCATTAGCATAAGTAGTACTGATATCTCAATTGAATATATTAGCTCTGATTAACTCACTTGAGAAAAGAAATACACCATACAAATTGGGACTTGAAGTTTCACCACATTACCAGGATCAATTCAGAGGTATAGTCATACTTGTTTTTTTATGTATATCAATCACAAGCTGGAGGTCATGCTCTAAATACAAGCCATGATCAACAAGTTACAAGATAAAAATATCCAGAAAACCCAAGATAGAGAAATTTGAGACGGAGAAGCCCAGAATAAAGAAATCCAAGATAAAGAAATCCATGATAAGAAAATCTAATATACAACACTGCATTAGAAGACCGAGAACTAGACTCATAAAAAAATATGAAAGACCCCCAATGGTTTTTCGAAAAAAAGAAATCCAGAATAACATCATTCCAAAACACTAACAACAAATACGACTGGAACTATATGCTTCTCATATATACATATATAATCAGTCAGAGCAATGATCAGTAGAGACAGAATCATGGCACCATACACAATTTCTCATCGATTTACAACAGGCGGAATACAACAAAATACCAGAGAAAAACAAAACCATGCAGATCATAAGCCAATCAGATTGACAACTTATTCAGCTAACGTTAGGATCAGGGAACATTTTCATAATATAAGAATTCATCAGAGATTAGATAGTTCCAATAACATTTTTGAGGTCAAATAATCTCATATAATATCTTAATAGAGATAGTCACAAACTATTCACTGTAATTACCCTACTTGGACATTTCATATATCGTACATTATTCATTTAACTATTTTTGTAAGTCCCAAATTCTATAATATTCCTTTCACTAAGAGAACTAGTTCACGAGGGAATTTCAATCAATACATCTCTCGACATCATACCAGGATAGATCGTTTTACCAAAATTAACCTTTTTCACTAACAGCGATGTTGTAAAAATTAAACAAACTTTCGATCAATCCGATACCTTTCTAGCTCATGTCTGTACTTATCAACCCATTCTCAATCTCTAACCATGCTTATAAACATTCTATCATTGAACTCTTTGGTTTCTCACCCAGAAACTCATTCAACACAAATCTCAGGAATTTCCATTATAAAACACCACTTTCGTAAGGGGGAGGGGATCATATGGCCTCTGACTCAACTCTCATTTACTTATACATGTAACACAACTTTCATCATCATAATCATGTCATTCATTTCAGGTAAACTAAATATCATATTGATTTTACGCCCACTTTCCAATTATCTTATTTTAACAAGTATACTTATACATGCATTCCATGTTTTCTGGATAACTTTACTTATCTATTCATTTAATCATATAAGTCATGCACATGATATCATACATGGGCCAACAAACACAGATAAATTTATCACAATCTATACTTTTACCTCGTACACCATCATTTAGACATATTGTTACAATCATATAAATCAATCCAAGCAATTTAACACATTTACTTAAGCTATACGAGCTTATCAACCATAATCTTTCATATAAGTGTACGTGAATATTTATTCCATCTACATATTTAGTAAGTTATCTAAAGACATGCATTTACTTAAGCAAATCGACCATTTACATCATAGAATTATCTATTAATCATAGATAAGCTCATTCCACCATATACGCATTCCATGAATCTTCATTTGTACCTTTCCAAGGTTTAGTTCGTCATGACTATACTCGAATATTTTAGCATCACATTCAACATGGTCGGTGTAGCTCGGTTGGAGAGTACCCTTATCTAAACAAAATGGCTTTTATGCGTGTTGGAAGACATCACTGATCGTGATTTTCGTGACAGGTAAGTTTTATATATTTATAATTAATCGTTCTTGAAACTAACTATTATCACGATGTAGGCAAGTGTACCTATCGAACAGTAGTATAGTTTTAGCAAGATCAGATTGTCGAACCCAAAGGAAATAAAAGTACTAGTAGTGACTGTCTTTTTATTATCTAGCTTAAGAATAAGGGGGTTTTGTTTTAACTAACTAATTATTTAAACTAAGAAATCACAGAAAATAGAACTGGGGAATTACTTTTGGAAAAACGATTGAATTAAGACAATACCTAAAGAAGAATCCAGCTAGACTTCACTTGTTATTTTGACTCCGAATCGGACGATTTATTCATTTAACTTGTTCCGTAGAGATCCCTAAGTTATTTTATTATCCCTATTCAAGACTAATAACGTCTAATCCCTAGATTGAATAATTGATACTTTTCTCTAATTAACACCCTAGGGCTGCATTAACTCGATCTATGGATCCCCTTATTAGGTTTCACCCTAATCCGGTAAAATCTTGTCACCCTATCTCTAGGTGCGCAATCAACTCCGCTTAATTATGACAAATGTACTCTTAGACAGGGTCTATTCCTCCTCTGAATAAGAGCTTATCTTGAATCAGTATCCTGGAATATCAAACCAAGAATTAAGAACATATAATTAAGAACAAGTTAAATATTTATCATACAATTCAGAAAATAATAACAAGATTTGTCTTAGGTTTCATTCCCCTTAGGTATTTAGGGGATTTAGTTCATAACTAAAAAGGAAAACATATCAGAAGAATAATGAATACAAAACATAAAGAAAACCCAAAACTCCTGAAGGGAAATTAAGGGGAGATCTTCAATTTTGATGGTGAATCCGGCTTCTGAGATGTATCAATCGGCTTCCCTTGAGCAGTTCCCTGCCTTCTTTTCTCCGGGTCCTTTTTCCTCTTCCTTTAGGGCGTATTTATAGGCTTTAGAATGCCTAAAAGCCCTCGAAATTAGCCTTTTCTGAATTAGACTCAACTTGAGCTTGGCAGGGACACGCTTGTGTGTGATTACTTTAGGCTGTGCTCGAGCCTGTTAAAATGGCACGGGCTTGTGTTCTACCTGTGTGAGTCGTGCGTTGATTCTGCCAAATTGACACGGCCGTGTGGTCTACCCGTGTAAGGAAGTCCAGGCCATGTTGATTTCGTACTTTGGCCCATTTTCTCTGTTTTTGGCCTGTTTCTCGTTCCTTTCGCTCTCCTATACTCACCTTAGTATAAAACATGAAATTTAAGCATTAGGAGCATCGAATTCACCAATTCTAAGGAAAAATCATCCATAAAATGTGTTATGCATGGGGTAAAAATATGTATAAATTACGGTTTATCAATCACACTATCACAGATCGGTGGCATGTATAGCTGAACTCTCATAGATATGCTAGGTTAGTCTGAGAACTGAATAAACCATAGCTCTGATACCACTAAATGTAACACCCCTCACCCGTATCCAACTCTGGGATAGGGTTTGAGGCGTTACCAGACTTAAACATTCACAAACATACAAAACTGGGTCACCAAATTTTGCCTAAAATTAAAACTTTTCAAATGCATGCATATTATTCCTTATGCAGGCCTTCGAGGCCTAAGACATACATCGGGACGGTTCGAGACAAAACCAAAAAAATTCGATAAACTTTAGGCAACTTAATAAATTTTCTTGCTTTGGAAAGTCTCACGCCCGTGTGGGTGGGGCCATCTGGTAACACATGCCCGTGTGGCTTGGGACACGCCTGTGTCCTCAGCCCGTGTAGCTCTCTGTTTATGACATCAGCAAAATAGTTTACACCACGTGGCCAGGCCACACGCCCGTGTACTAGGCCGTGTCCTCCACACGGTTGAGACACATGGCCGTGTCTCTGCCCGTGTAGCTAACACTTAGGCTATCTTCCAAGCCTTATGTTGACCTTATTTTTCTCCCATACTTTTACACATCATAGGCAAAAATTATAACATCAATTTAATGTTTAATCAACCTTTGGTGAAATTCAATTAAATAATTTGCACGTTGTCATACATGTGTTTATTACCCAACACTTAATCTCTACACATTCAACAATTGTCCATGTTCAACCATTATCATCTTACTACCACGCCACACATTCACTCTATGGTCACGACCATCTCGAATGGTCCTGGGGAATTCATCATATACATGTGCCATATACTTCTCATACATAGTGAACAAGCATAATCACATAACCACATCACAAGACATTAACACATACCATTGACAAATAGGCTTACAAGCCAAAATCATTATAAGCCACATCTCATGGCTATATACAATGAATTAATATAAGCCAACATCTTGGCCAAAACATAAAAACACATATCAATAATTAAGTCCCTATACATGCCACTCACTTGAAAAAATCAAGTTTCAACAATATTCCAAAGATGGTAGCTTGATAGTGTGAGGTTGCCTCCAACGATCTCCAACCCCGAGTCGACCTGAGGACACTAGAAGAAATGGAAGGGGAAGTAAACTTTATGCTTAGTAAGTCCATATGAAAATAATAAGCATTATAACAACATGTTTTCTTAGGTAAAATAACTATAATTACACTTTTATTCATATTCTGGTCAAGCTGTCTACTTTAGTCATAGTCGATAAATTATATTAAGATCCATTAATTTTCCTTAAAAATAGACTCATATATATTCTTACCATAAAATTTCCAGAATTTTTGCTCTAGCCAATAAGTATAGTTTATTCTTTCAACTCTCCCTTGTTTCGCTGTCTGACAGCTTCAAACTCTATCTACTAAAAATCAAATATCTCATAATACGATACTCGGATAATGTTACCGTCTCTTTATATTAAAAATAAACTCACTAAGGATTTCATTCATATGAATTTTAACTTAGAATTTTTGTTTTTACAATTTCTAGTGATTTTCCAAAGTTAAGATAGGGGAGTCTGGAATCACTCCAAATCTATCTCACAAGAATTCTAATTTCTCATAATACATAATTCTTTTACTGACATCATTTCCTTTATGTGAAACTAATATTTAATTTCATATATTATTCAGCCTCTAATTTGACTTCCACCATTTATGGTGATTTCTCAAAGTCGGGCTATTGCTGCTATTCAACACTATTTTGGTGCAAAATCACGATAACTATCATAATTTCATTGTCACATTGATCATGGACTCATTATTTCATAAATCCCATATTCAATTACACAATGTAAGTTAACATGATATTACAACACAATTCATAATCATAAGCATAAGGATGGTTCGTCTTTCAAATCTTTTCACTTGTTCATCATGTATACACATACAATGCATGAATTTGCTTACTTATCATTTATCACATTTCAATAAGGCATCACTTATGAGTATAATGTACGTACCTGTACATATCCATAGCATATCGATTAACTTTACCTTTATCACCACACCCAACTCGAGACTTTCATTGTGTTATTCATTATAATACCCATTGAATTTCTCAGAAATCTCGATGGATAATCCATTTACCGTCAAGTCATACAAGTGATCATCTCAAGTACGCACTCTTGTGAACCTCACATCTTACGGCGGGATTACCAGTCCAGGCTAAGTCCCCCGTAATATAAACTCATAGAGTTTTGTTGGGATTACCAGTTCAGGCTAAATCCCTTACGACGACATATACTCAAATGAGATCAGATCTGAATTACCTGTCCTGGCTAAATTCAGATCCTAATCGGATTACCCATCCACGCTAAATCCTTAATGCACACATATTCTTCGGGAGGCTCGATCACTCAAGGAACACCCGTCCCGGCTAGATCATTTTCTATATTTGAGATCAACGGATTACCTGTCCGGGCTAAATCCTTTTCTGCAACACATGTAGGATTTCAAGTCATGTAAGCCATGGTTTATCCTTCGGATTTCCCTTTTTATTCAACCAGGATTTTTCTCTTTTCATCAAGTATCTCATTATGCATAGCTGATCATGCAATGTACATCCAATTCAACACATTTCCATGTTTATTTAGACATTACTGCATGAAATAAACATGGTATTGCATACAATTATATTTAGGCATTTGTTACATTAGATAATCTTTGTATCAACTAAATAAATATCCATCACACAATGCTAACACATAAATTTAAGTTCAAGTATGAACAATAATATCATTGCATTATCATTGACATATGAACTTACCTCGGTTTCGAGTATGACTATTTATTTCGAGTTTGTGCTTAACCTTGTTTAACCTCGTTCTAAGCTCGAATCTTATTTTTCTTGATCTATAATATCACATTTAGCCTAATAATTAGTCAAATTATTCATATGGGTCCAAAAATCATATTTTTACAAATTTGCATTTTGACCCTTAAACTTTCACATATTTGCTCACATATTTGCACTTTTTCCTCAATGCTCGTAAAATGATTTTTATTCAATTTCCTTGCATTTCAAGCCTATCCGAATCATTTTCATAACTATGGCGGCACCTAATTTCCACTAAATCACCCTTTTATGACCAATTTTACAATTTTTACAAAACGGTCCTTTCAGACGTTTTCATCAAAAACCGCTTAGTAAAAGTCGTTTATTACACACCGAGCCTTCATATTCTACCATTAATCATCAAAATACATGCATATAATTCATAATTAAATTTTTAAACACAAACCCTAGCTCAAATAAATGGTAGAAATAGCTAGAACATGTTACCGGGACTTCAAAAATACAGAGAACGTTAAAAACGGAGCTCGAAATCACTTACTATTGAGCTTGGAAGCTTGGCCAAACCCTAAAAATGGCTGCTTTTGGTACATTCTACTGAAGCAAGAAGAAAGGGACACATTTGGGTTTTAAGATTTGTCTTTTAATTCATTTTACTCTTAAATGACTAAAATGTCCTTTTTACTATTCTTTCAAATTTTACCCAACCAAGGCCATTTTTGTCCAACAAGTTATACAATTATCTAATTTCCATTTAAGGACCTCCCATTTAAAATTTCATAACAATTAGACACCTCTAACATGTAGAACTCAACTTTTGTACTTTTTACAATTTAGTCCTTTTGACCAAATTGAGTGCCCAAACGTCAAAATTTTCAAACGAAATTTTCATGAAATCATTTCGTGAAATTTTAGACCATAAAAATATAATAAAAATAAATTTTATTACGTCGAATTTGTGGTCCTGAAACCACTGTTCCGATTAGGCCCTAATTCAGGATGTTACACTTACTCCTTCTCCTTTTCCGTTTTCTTATAGTGCCGCCTATCTAGCTCAAGGACCAACAGAAGTCAAAGATATCGATCACACTATCAATTGAAGCATTCGGTATAGTTTGATTTATATTGGGCTTAGACTTTTCTATTTTTGTGTCATTGAGAACTGACCAAATGTGTTGGCTTGGGTTAGAAACCCTTTATTTTGTATTAAGCTTCAAATGATGGCTAATATTCATTTTGATTTATATGCAAATATTTTATTTTCATAGATGAATAAAATGCACAAATGGAATGTTGTCTATTGTGGCTGATTTGGTTGCATGAGACAGTCATATATTGATTGTGGTTGCTATTAAGTAGGCTGTGTAAGTAAGGGTGGCAAATAGGCTTGGTAAATAGCCTTATATTTTCCACACGGGTAGACACACGGGCAAGTGTCTAGGTCGTGTGTGACGCACGGTCTGCTCTATGGGCGTGTGGTCCAGCCCTGTGTCCCCTACACGTGAAAATTTCAAGTCAGTATGCATGATAGTAAACACACGGGAAGAGACACAGCCGTGTGTCTCAGTCGTGTGAGGGACACGGCGTAGCACACAGGTGTGTGCCTTGGTTGTGTGACATTTTGGGTATGCTGACATCAGAAACATAATGTCCAGGTTTTTGCACACAGGCTAGGACACGAGCGTGTCATGGTCGTGTGAAGGACATGAGCCAGAAACACGGGCGTGTGCCAGGTCGTGTGAAAACCCCTGTAGGTGTGCATTTAGAATTAATTCCACACAGGTGGAGGACATGGGCGTGTCCCCGTATTTCTTAGGCCATGTGAGCCATACAGGCCATCAACACAACCATGTTGAAATGGCCACATGGGCGTGTGCCCTGTTTCAAAGTTAAATTTTTTTATAGATGGTTTGAGGACCCGGATTGATCCCAAATAGTTTTCAATGGTTGATTTGGGGCTTGTAGGCCTATAATAAGAAATCCAAAGTTGAAATTGAAAAAGTTCTAAATTGGACGAAGTCTTGGTGTCTTGGGGAACATTTGTGTGCATGAGATCGAGTTAGGTAATGCCTCGTATTCTGTTTCGGCGTGGGTTACGGGTATAGGGTGTTACATACATCATTCACATCAACATCACCAATATGTCTCTTTTCCAACCCAACATATATATATATATAAGAAAAATTATAATTATTAACATTTACACAAAACAAACTTTGATTAAATCCACACAAACCCTATACATGCCATATAAATCATATTGAACGTACAAAAACTATCGGAATAGGCTGGATAGTGTGACTTGATGTGTTGATCCTCTACAAGGATATTAAACAACATAAGTAAGCTTAATGAAGCTTAGTAAGTTTGATAGGTTCAACATAAATCTTACCGAACGTACTATAACCCATCAATTAAATAAATTTATTGTAACATTTAGAATTAGGGCCTAGTCTGAATAGTGGTTTTGGACCACAAATCCGACACTAAAATAATTATTTCATGATCACTATGATGTCTAGGATATGAAAATAAGCATGTGTTAAAGTTTCATTAAGAAATTCTATGTGAAGGTGTCAAATTGGAAATTAGGGACCAAATTGAATAAATTGTAAAACTTGGATTATAGAAGCAATTTGTATGAAATTGCTTTGGAATATTAATTAGAGCTCCTTAAAGAGTAATTTTCCCAATTTTTAAGTTTTTGGACAAAAATGGGTATGCATGGAAAGTTTGGAAAGGTTAGGAAGGAAGGACATTTTGGTCATCTGGTTAATTAATGAAATAAAAAGGGAAAATCAAGCAAAAATTCACTCATTTTCTTCTCCATGCTATTGAAATTGAAGGAGTCTCTATAGCTAGGGTTTTCCAACATTTCAAGCTCAATAGTTAGTGTTCCCTAGCCTCGTTTTTAATGTTCTTTGCATTTTTGAAACCCTCGTAACATGCTCTATCTATTTTTACCCATATTTCAAGCTAGGGTTCATGTTATAAATTTGACCCATGCATGAGATAGTTGTCCTTTGATGATTTATGGAGGGTTATGAAAGTTAGAGGTTAGATAAACATCTTTTGCTAGGCGATTTTTCATGAAATCACCAAAAAGGGACCTAAATGAAAAATGTATAAAATATGGGGTAAAAATGTGAAATACAGGAAAATGTGGGCTAGTATGAGCTTATAATACATTTGGCTAGGCTTGGGTAGCCAAGGAATTACATGCATTTCATTATACGAGACTTAGGACTAAATTGTAATATTGTGAAAGGTTAAGGGAAAAATGGTTATTTTTTCAGGGGTTTGTTTTAAATCCTAAAATGAAAAATGTGATGTATTAATAGTCTAATTTTATTGATAAAGACCCCGAGGAGCCAATTCCAGAGGTCGACCGTGAAAAACGAAAGGTTCCGGAGTAACCGAAGTACGAAACCAAAACGATCACCAGGTAAGTTCGTATAACCCGAAGTAAACTCTTAATATACCTAAATATGCATGTTCTTGAATGTATGAAAATTTAGATATTCATTGCATGATGATTCATGGAATGTGCTAGTGTAAATGAAAGGTGATAAATGTCCCGATTGAAATAGAAAAGAGAAATTTGATGGATAAGTTATGGCTTACATGACATGAGATCCTGCATGTTTTGCAGAAAAGGATTTAGCTCGGATGGGTAATTCGATGATTTCAAATAGAAGAATCTAGCCCGGACTGGTGTTCCTTAAGTGATCGAGCCTTCCAAAGAATATGGGTGCATTAAGGATTTAGCTTGAACGGGTAATTCGATTAAGGATTGAATATAGCCTGGACTGGCAATTTAGGTCCGAGCTTATGAGAGCAATTGTCTTGAAAGGGATTTAGTCAGGACTGGTAATCTTGACATTGCTCTATGATTTAATACTATGGGGGATTTATCCTGAACTGGTAATCCCACCATAAGATGCATGGTTCGTGGGAGTGCGTACTCGAGATAATCACTTGCATGATTTAACGGTAAATGAACTATCCATCGAGATTTCCGAGGAATTCAATGGAATTAACATTAGAAATAGAAATGGAAATATTGAATTGATGAGCTCATCTAAGACTAATGGCATGATGTATGGTTTTGAGACTAACTTGATGATTGAGTGCATGTGATAGGGAAACTATTTCATGCTTGTTGGAATTATTTCCTAAATATGGTTGTATGCTAATTAATCGATAAGTTTACTTTCTAGTTATCCTGACTTACTAAGCATATAAATACTTACCCCCTTCTCTTTTCCCTGTCTTACAGAGCTCATGGACTCATGAAGATTGGAAGACGGTTGGAGAATCAACACACTATCGACTGGTCCTACTTTGGTATTTAGATACTGTCATTTTGTTTAATGGCATGTATAGGGTTTTTCTTTATTTTGTTATATGTGTTATTTGGCAAGCCAATGTAAGGGCTTAAATGGTATACTTATTCTTTTGTATATGGCCATGAGATCTGGCTCATATTGATGTGGATTATAAACCTACAAAGGATGCATGTTTAAGTTTAAATGTTTCATGAGATATGATGATGAGGTTTATCATGGATGGATGCTTAGTGTAACACCTCTCACCCGTATCCTTTGTCGGGATAGGGTTCGAGGCATTACCGGGATTACACATTCATAAACCTTTTAAATCAAGTCACCAAGTTACTCTCAAACTAAAAACTTTTCAAATATGTACATCTTGTCCCTTAAACAGGTCTTCGAGACCTAAAAAATACCCAGAGGGAATGCGGGAAAAAACCGAGAACATTTGATAAACTTTAGGCACCTTGGAAAATTTCCCTTACTTTGAAGTGTCACACGCCCATGTGGCTTGGGACACGCCCGTGCAGTCACCCTGTGTCCAAGACTGGAGCATTCTGTTAAATTCACACGGCCAAGACACACACCCATGTGTCTAGCCCGTGTTCATTTAACAGACTTACAATTTTAGATGCAGGGAACGCAAGGCCATGCCACACGCCCATGGGTGTGGCCCGTGCATTACACACGGCCTAGACGCACGCCCGTGTGCCCAACCGTGTGGACCTTAATAGGATAGTTTCCAAGCCTTTAGTCACCCCTTTTTATCACTTATACATAATGATTATTAAATACAAAGTAAAACATGATTATACTTTTATAAACGGTCTTTGCAAAAACTTATTGCATGGAAACCTCATATCATTAGTTTCATACATGCTAGGTTATTTCCCATATTGTATTTATGGGTTTTCATGCCACTTTAATACATTCAAGATTGGCTCGTTCTTGTGACTCATTGCCAATTGGAATTCAACCATCGCATATGATTATAAAAATGCAAGGAAATTTTGTAGGTCATAGCCTACTTCAAAACAAGCCGATCTCTATGACCATATACAAAAAGATAGATTTATCTTTACATGCCTTAATTTGGCAAATCAAATGACACATATAAAAAAATACTCAAAAGACCTATACATGCCATTGAACAAATCAGAAATGTCTTTATTCCAAAGCTGATCTATTTGATAGTATGCTAACTCTCCAACTGTCTTCCAATCTTTACGAGTCCTTGAGCTCTGTGAAAGATAGAGAAAAGAGAGGGGTAAGCATTTTCATGCTTAGTAAGCTGTAATAACCAGAAAGTAAACTTACCAAGTAATTAGCATGCAATTAAATTGGGTAATAAATTCAATGAGCATAGGATGGCTTCCCTATCACATACACTCAATCAATGAGTTAGTCACATAACAATGCACTATGAAATTTATCTTAGATGAGCTCATCATTCAACATCTCATTTTGTACATATATATCACATTGATCTCGGTGAATTTCTGGGAAATCTCGATGGAAAACCCATTTACCATCAATTCGTACAATGATCGTTTTAGATATGCACTCCTGCGAACCTCACATCTTATGGCGGGATTACCAGTCCAGGCTAAATCCACCATTTTATAAACTCATAAGGTGATGTCGGGATTACCAGTCTAGGCTAAATCCCTTATAACAACAAACACCTTTATTGAGCTCAGATCTGAATTACCAGTCCAGGCTAAATTCAGATCCTAATTGGATTACCCGTCCGGGCTAAATCCATGATGCACATATATTCTTCGGGAGGCTCGACCATTCAAAGGACACCTGTCCGGGCTAGATCCTTTTATAAATGAGATCAACAGATTACCTGTCCGGGCTAAATCCTTACTGCAACGCATGCATGACCTCATTACATATGTCATTCATGGTTTATCCATCAAATTCTTTTTTTTTAACCTCAACCGAGACATTTATCACAATTCATACTTAAACATGCATTTCATAAAATTTCATGTTATTAATAAATGAAATCATCATGCATTCATAAATCATATAATTAGGCACATTGAGTGTTTACTTTAAGTTATCCGAACTTACCTGGTATTCGTTTCGGTGTCGTGTTTCGGTTATTTCGAAACCTTTCGTTTTCCTTGATTGACCTCCGAAATTTGTTCCTCGGGGTCTATAACAATAAAAATAGATCATTAACACTCCACATTATACATTTCATGTCTAAATTCCACCCCCGGTCGAAATGACCGGTTTGCCCCTAACCTTTCACATTTTTACGATTTAGTCCCTAGGCTCGTATAATGAAACACATGCAATTTCTACCTTAATCAAGCCTAGCCAAACACCTTTCCCTCTTATGGTAGCCCACATTTTCAATTATTTTAACATTTCTACCACACATTTTACAACTTTTGCAAAAAGGTCCCTTTAGGGGTTTTTCATGAAAATCACCTAGGAAAAGTTGTTTAACACACATCAAACTTTCATATTCCTCCATAAAACATCAAAATACAAGTAACTCATGCATGGGTAAATTTTTAAACATGAACCCTAGCATGAAATATGGGTAGAAATGGAGAGAGTAAGCTACCGGGATATTAAAATTACAAAGAACATTAAAAACGGGGCTTGGGAGCACTTACTAATTGGCTTGAAAAGCTTGAAAACCCTAGCTATGGTGGTTTAGGAATTTCGGCTGGACAAGGGAGAAGAATGGCTGATTTTTGCCTTCTTTTTACCATTTTATTTCATTAATATTTCAAATGACCAAAATGCCATTAAGCTCTTTCTTTGAAATTTCATCCATGCAAGCCCATTTTTGTTCAAAAATTTAAAATAGGGAAAATTTCTCCCTAAGACATTATATTGTATAATCTAAAGCAATTTCATGCAAATTGCTTCTAGAATCCAAGTTTTGCAATTTATTCAATTTAGTCCTAATTTTCTAATTGGGCACTTACTCAAAGAATTCCTTCATGAAACTTTAACACATGTATATTCTCATATTCTCAACCTCGTAATAATCACAAAATAAATATTTTGATGTCAGATTTGTGGTCCCAAAACCACTATTCCGACTAGGCCCTATTTTAGGATGTTACATTTTTCCCCCCTTAGGGACTTTCGTCCTCGAAAGTCTTACCAGTGAACAGATTTGGATATTGGCTTCTCATGGTTTCTTCTGGTTCCCATGTAGCCTATTCTACACCATGTCGATGCCATAAAACTTTTACTAAGGTCACATCTTTATTCCTCAGCTGTTTAACCTTACGAGTCAATATCTTAACCGGTTCCTCTCCACAGGTCATCTCCGGTCGAATTTCAATCTCAGTCGAAGATATCACGTGAGAGGGGTCTGATCGGTATCGCCTTAACATCGATACGTGGAACACATTGTGAATCTTTTCCCATTCAGGTGGCAATGCCAAGAGATAGGCTAACGGTTAAACTCTTTCAATGATCTCGTACGGTCCGATAAATCGCAGACTCAGTTTACCTTTCCGGCCAAATCTCAACACCTTTTTCCATGGAGATACTTTCAAGAATACTCTATCTCCAACTTGAAACTCAATTTCCTTTCTTTTCAGATCAGCATATGACTTTTGCCTATCCGATGCCGCTTTCAAACTGTCTCGTATCACTTTAACTTTCTTTTCAGTTTCTTTAATCAAATCAACTCCTGAATCTGATTTTCCTTAAGTTCTGTCCAATATAATCGAGTTCGGCACTTCCTGCCATACAAGGCCTCATAAGGTGCCATCTTCAAACTCGTTTGAAAACTGTTGTTGTAGGCGAATTCTACTAGCGGCAAATATTTTTCCCAGCTACCCTGAAATTCAAGGATGCAACATCGCAACATATCCTTAAGAATCTGAATCATCCGCTCAGACTGACCATCTGTCTGAGGGTGAAAAGCTGTACTAAAGCTTAACTTCGTACCCAAGGCTTTTTGTAATTTCTTCCAGAATTCGAAGTTAACCTCGGGTCTCTGTCGGAAATAATCGACAGTGGTACCCCATGCAATCTTACAATCTTAGAAATGTACAAGTCGGCTAATCTATCGAGGGAGTAATCTGTCCTCTTCGAAATAAAATGAGCTGACTTCGTCAACTTATCTACTACGACCCATACGACATCTTTCTTCTTCAAAGTCAATGGCAATCCTGTCATGAAATCCATAGTAACTCTGTCCCACTTCCATTCGGGGACCATCACAGGCTGTAGCAAACCTGAAGGCACTTGATGTTCAGCTTTAACTTGCTGACATACCAGACATTTTGACACAAATTCAAAAATATCTCTTTTCATGCCGTTCCACTAGTACATTTTCTTCAAAGCATTGTACATCTTGGTTGAATTGACAAATGGCTGTTATGTGCTTCTTGCAAAATTTTCCAAATAAGTTCATTGTTTTTGGGTAAATAAACCCTATCTCTGAACATCAAACATCCATCAGAACCAATCCGAAAATCTGATTCAATACTCGACTCACATTGAGTTCTTTTAGCTTACAAATCATCATCATTAGTTTGAGCATTATAGATTTCCTGAAGGAATGTCGGCCTAGCCTCTAGCTTAGCCAAGACTGAACCATCATCAAGCATTGCCAAATAAGCATCCATCGCCCTTAATGCAAACAAGGATTTTCTGCTCAACGCATCAGCGACCACATTCGCCTTTCCCGGGTGATAGTCAATAATCAGTTCGTAATCCTTGATTAACTCTAGCCACCTCCGGTGCCTCAAATTTAATTCTTTTTGAGTCATCAAATACTTTAAACTCTTGTGGTTGGTGAATATGCGGCAAGTCTCACCATATAAATAATGCCTCCAAATTTTTAAAGCAAAAACGATGACAGCAAGTTCTAAGTCATGTGTAGGAGAGTTCTTCTCATGCGGCTTCAACTGTCGTGAAGCATAGGCTATTACTTTTCCATCTTGCATAAGTACACAACCCAGTCCATTTGAGGATGCGTCACTGTAGACTACAAATTCTTTTCCCAACTCAGGCAATACTAAAACAGAAGCTTCAGTTAACAATGTCTTTAACTTCTCAAAACTTTGTTGACACTTTTCCGTCCATTCAAACTTAACGTTTTTTTGTAACAATCTCGTCATCAGAGTTGCTATTATGGAGAATCCTTTCACAAATCTTCGATAGTAATTGGCTAAGCCCAAAAAGCTTCTAACCTCGGTTACATTTTTAGGCGGTTTCCATTCAACAATAGTAGAGATCTTACTTGGATCATCTCGGATGCCTTCACCTGAAACAATATGACCCAAAGATCCTATTCATTAGGTCTATAAATACGGCAGGTGCATTCGTCAACCCAAACGCCATGACAAGAAATTCATAATGGCCATACCTTGTCCTAAAGGCTGTCTTAGGTACATCCAATTCTTTAGCTCGTAGTTGGTAATAGCTAGACCTCAAGTCTATCTTAGAGAACACAGTGGCTCCTTTCAACTGGTCGAAAAAATCATCAATCCTTGGCAAAGGATACTTATTCTTGATAGTTACCTTGTTCAGTTGGTGGTAATCTATACATAACCTCATCAAACCATCTTTCTTCCTTACAAATAGAGCGGGAGAATCCCAAGGTGAAAAGCTTGGCCTTACAAAACCTTTATCCATCAGCCCTTGCAACTGTGCTTTCAACTCTCTCAGCTCAGTTGGTGCCATCCTATACCGAGCAATTGAGATAGGAGTTGTCCTTGGCACCAGCTCAATACCAAATTCTATTTCCCGTTCAGGAGGTAATCCGAGTAATTCTTCTGGAAATTCATCTGGGTACTCACATACTAGAGGCACAAATTCAATCTTCAACTCTATTTTCTTAGTGTTCAATACAATTGCAAGGTAGGCTTCATACCCTTTTCTCATATATCTTTGAGCAACCATTGTCGTGATCACAACCAAAGGTGTACCCAACTCTCTTGAATCAACTCGTAGGATCTCACCATCTGGGCATCTCAATTTAATATACTTACTTCCAAAATTTACAATTACATCATGCAAGGCTAACCAATCCATACCAAGTATTACATCAAATTAATCAAATGGTAACAACATAAGATTAGCCGGAAAACAATGACCCTGAATCGTCAAAGGACAATTCTTACAGATTTTATCAACCATGACTGATCTGCCTAGTGAGTTCGACATTTTAATAATAAATTCCGTAGGCTCAATGAGTATGTTCATTCTAGATACCAAGCTCATGCAAATGCATGAATGTGTCGCCTCGGGTCAATTAAGGCAATAACACATGTATCGAAAAGAGAAAAAGTACCCGTGATAACATCAGGAGCAGAGGCTTCCTCTCGGGCGCGTATCACATACGTTATTGCCAGAGCTCGAGCCTCTAGTTTTGCAGAGTCTTTAGCCACAACTCGACTTCCACTGGCACTTTCAGGATATCTCAGAGGTCTACCTCGTGAAATGGGAGTACTCGACTTCGGGGCTGCTTTCACTTCTTTCTCGACTTGCTCTGGGCAGTCCCTGAGAAAGTGGTCAAGAGATCTTCATCTGAAACATGTACTGCTCTTCACTCAGCACTCTCCAAAGTGAAATTTATTGCAACTCTTACACTTCGACTTTTGATCATCTACACTCCCCACACTGGTTACCATCAGGGAGGAAGACTTTTGGCTTTGTCGTTTAGAGCTTCTCGCTCTACCTGAATATCCTACTGATGAAATAGAGTGTTCATGCTGGCTTATTGATTTCTTTATGAAAAACGAGAGTATTTTACCACTGGACCTCTTGCTTGCGACTCGGGCCTCTCTCTTTGCTTGCTTTCTTTCATTATTAATCTTCTCGGCCTTCTTGTCCCGATCAGCCAATGCGGCAAACTCCCGTATTTTCAGGATCCCAATCAACAACTTAATTTCCTCATTCAGACCTTCCTCAAAGCGTTTACACATTTCTAACTCGATTTGGACCCATTCAATTGCGTACTGACTTAGCCTCACAAACTCTCGTTCGTATTCTGCTACAGTCTTGTTCCCTTGTTTGAGTTCTAGGAACTCCCTTCGCTTCGAGTCTAGAAATCGTTGGCTAATGTATTTCTTCCTAAACTCTGCTTGGAAGAAATCCTAAGTGATATTTTCCTTTGGCGCTACCGAGGATACAGTCTTCCACCAATGATACGCAGTATCTTTTAGGAGGGACGCGACACACTTCAAACACTCCTCAGGTGTGCACGACAAATCATCTAACACCCGTGTAGTATTCTCGAGCTAAAACTCGACTCTTTCAGCATCATCATCAACTTTAGTTCTGAATTCTTCAGCCCCATACTTTCTAAGCTTATCCACAGGGGCCTTACCAATTAGAACCGGTGCCATACCTCGTAACACATCCTTATCAGGCTGGTTAGGGGGCAGGGGAGGTCTTGGTATATTGGGGCGATTCCTCAGGTAATCTCCGAACTGTTCGTCCATCATATCAAAGAAGGTAGCTTGGGCTTCTTCCCGGCCTTCAGACATAAGCCTTCTACTACTACTAGATATAGCTCGTTGTACGGAAGCTGGAGCATGGCTCTCAACTCCCTCGGACTCATCTTGTTCTTGGTTGGAAGACATTTACTATATCCAAAACAACTTAAACAATTAGGAGATGTCACACTATCAATATCCGAATAATGACATGTATAGCAAACCTCAATACTCTCTATGGTAGTCCTAGAACTGACTAAATCGTAGCTCTGATACCACTAAATGCAACACCCCTCACCCGTATCTGTCACCGGGATAGCGTTTGAGGCGTTATCGAGATTACACATTCATAAACCTATTAAATTGAGTCACCAAGTTACTCTCAAATTAAAAAATTTTCAAATATGTACATCTTGTCCCTTAAACAGGTCTCCGAGACCTAAAACATACCCAGAGGCAATGCGGGACAAAACCAAGAATATTTGATAAACTTTGGGCACCTTGGAAAATTTCCCTTACTTTGAAGTGTCACACTCTCGTGTGGCTTGGGACACACCCGTGCAATCACCCCATGTCCAAGACTTGAGCATTCTGTTAAATTCAAACGGCTAAGACACATGCCCGTGTGTCTAGCCCGTGGTCATTTAACAGACTTACAATTTTAGATGCAGGGAACGCACGGTCATGCCACACGCCTATGGGTGGCGCCTGTGCATTACATACGGCCTAGACACACGCCCGTGTGCCCAACCGTGTGGACCTTAATAGACTATTTTCCAAGCTTTTGGTCACCTATTTTTGTCACTTATACATAATGATTATTAAATACAAAGTAAAACATGATTATACTTTTATAAACGGTCTTTGCAAAAACTTATTGCATGGAAACCTCATATCATTGGTTTCATACATGCTAGGTTATTTCCTATCTTGTATTTATGGGTTTTCATGCCACTTTAATACATTCAATATTGGTTGTTCTTGTGACTCATTGCCAATTGGAATTCAACCATCACATATGATTATAAACATGCATGGAAATTTTGTAGGTCATAGCCTACTTCAAAACAAGCCGATCTCTATGACCATATACAAAAAGATAGATTTATCTTTACATGCCAAATGACACATATAGCAAAATACTCAAAAGACCTATACATGCCATTGAACAAATCAGAAATGTCTTTATACCAAAGCTGATCTATTTGATAGTATGCTGACTCTCCAACTGTCTTCCAATCTTTATGAGTCCTTGAGCTCTATGAGAGACAGGGAAAAGAGAGGGGTAAGCATTTTCATGCTTAGTAAGCTCGAATAACCGAAAAGTAAACTTACCAAGTAATTAGCATGCAATTAAATTGAGTAATAAATTCAATGAGCATAGGATGACTTCCCTATCACATACACTCAATCAATGAGTTAGTCACATAAAAATGCACTATGAAAGTTATCTTAGATGAGCTCATCATTCAACATCTCATTTTGTACATATATATCACATTAATCTCGGTGAATTTCTAGGAAATCTCGATGGAAAACCCATTTACCATCAATTCGTACTATGATCGTTTTAGATATGCACTCTCGCGAACCTCACATCTTATGGTGGGATTACCAGCCCAGGCTAAATCCACCATTTTATAAACTCATAAAGTGATGTCGGGATTACCAGTCCAGGCTAAATTTAAATCCTAATCGGATAACCCATCCGGGCTAAATCCATGATGCACACACATTCTTCGGGAGGCTCGACCATTCGAAGGAACACATGTTCGGGCTAGATCCTTTTATTAATGAGATCAACAGATTACCCATTTGGGCTAAATCCTTACTGCAACACATGCAGAACCTCATTGCATATGTCAATCATCGTTTATCCATCAATTTCTTTTTTTTAACCTCAGCCGAGACATTTATCACAATTCATACTTAAACATGCATTTCATAAAATTTCATGTTATTAATAAATGCAATCATCATGCATTCATAAATCATATAATTAGGCACATTGAGTGTTTACTCTAAGTTATCCGAACTTACCTGGGATTTGTTTCGGTATCATGTTTCGGTTATTCCGAAACCTTTCGTTTTCCTCGATCGACCTCCGGAATTTGTTCCTCGGGGTCTATAACAATAAAAATAGATCATTAACAATCCACGTTATACATTTCAAGTCTAAATTCCACCCCCGGTCCAAATGACTGTTTTGCCCCTAACCTTTCATATTTTTACGATTTAGTCCCTAGGCTCGTATAATGAAACACATGCAATTTTTACCTTACTCAAGCCTAGCCGAACACTTTTCTCTCTTATGGTAGCCCACATTTCCATTATTTTCACATTTGTACCACACATTTTACAACTTTTGCAAAAAGGTCCCTTTAGGGGTTTTTCATGAAAATCAGCTAGGAAAATTTGTTTAACACACATCAAACTTTCACATTCCTCCATAAAACATGAAAATACAAGTAACTCATGCATGGGTAAATTTTTAAACATGAACCCTAGCATGAAATATGGGTAGAAATGGAGAGAGTAAGCTATAAGGATCTCAAAATTACAAAGAACATTAAAAACGGGGCTTCGGAGCACTTACTAATGGGCTTGAAAAGCTTGGAAACCCTAGCTATGGTGGCTTAGGAATTTCGGCTGGACAAGGGAGAAGAATGGCTGATTTTTTCTTTCTTTTTCCCATTTTATTTCATTAATATGCCAAATGACCAAAATGCCCTTAAGCCATTTCTTTGAAATTTCATCCATGCAAGCCCATTTTTGTCCAAAAAGTTAGAAATTGGGAAATTGCTCCCCAAGACCTTATATTTTATAATCTAAATTAATTTCATGCAAATTGCTTCTAGAATCCAAGTTTTACAATTTATTCAATTTAGTCCCTAATTTTCCAATTGGGCACTTACTCAAAGAATTCCTTTATGAAACTTTAACACATGCATATTCTCATATTCTAAGCCTCGTAATAATCATAAAATAAATATTTTGATATTGGATTTGTGGTCCCGAAACCACTATTTTAACTAGGCCCTATTTTGGGATGTTACACTTGGAATGAAACCTAATAATTTGAGAGTGGGCATAGCATATAATAGTATATGGTTATAATATGGCCTAAGTGTAAAATGTAAAATGAGCTATGTTAATCCCTAATACAAAGAGGATTATGTAGCATGTACTAAACCAATGAGATGAGATTAACATGCAATGAGTTATGTCAAGGTTGTTTAAGAGTATAATTAGGCCATGTTACATACCATTGAAGTCTCTAAGTATGTATGGAATATAGAGGGTGACCAAAGGCTTGGAAAATAGCCCTAAAAAGGTCTACACGGGTAGACACACGGGCATGTGTCTAGGCCATGTGTGACACACGGCTAGCCCCTATGGGCATGCTGCCTGGCCGTGTGTCCCCTGCACTTAAAATTTTAGGTCAGTTTGCATGGTAGTAAACACACGGGTAAAGACACGACCGTGTGTCTCAATCGCGTGGAGGCCACGGTCTCGCACACGATCGTGTGCCTTGGCCGTGTGCCTTAAAATGGATGATGACATCATACATAGAACGTCCTGGTGTTTGGACACCGACGATGGCACGGGCGTGTCTAGGCCGTGTGAGGGACACGGGCCAGGGACACGGGCGTGTGCTTGGCCGTGTAGAAACTCCTGTAGGTTCGAAATGAAAAATAAATCCGAGTAATTCAACACGGGTGGGACACACGGGCGTGTGAGGCATAACCCTAGTAAATTTTACTGAAATTTTCCCTAGTTCTTGGTTTAGTCCTGGATCACTTTTAGTGTATGTTTTGGGCCTCGTAGGCCCATAATAGGGACACTAAGATGTTGTGTGATTGATTTTATATTAGAATGAAATTTTCTAACCCGTATTTTCTGAAAGTGTCCAAGTATATGTCTGGTAACACCTCGTACTTTGTCTCACTCTCGAGTACGGGTAAGGGGTGTTACATTCATTCAATGTAAATTCCTTGTCAACCACAACTTCAATCGATGAATATGCTTATTTTAGACCAATACCAATAATAACAAGTCTCCCAATTTCAAATACATAAGTCACTTACCAAATCTTACCAAATCGGAGAACGACTTACAGATAAGAGTACATCGTTTTCAGAAGCCCGAAGGCTGAACGGAAGCACATAAGTGCTAAACAGAAACCCATAAGGGTTGAGCGGAAGCTCATAAGAGCTAAACGGAAACCCATAAGGGTTAAATAGAAGCTCGTAAGAGTTGAACAGAAACCCATCAAGGTTAAACAGAAGCTCAATAGAGCTAAACAAAAACTCATATGAATTAAACAGAAGCTCGTGAGGGCTAAACGGAAAGTAAACACAAAAGTTCGCAACAAATGCTGAACCTCGTTTTACTTGGGTAATTTGCCATCAATTCATCGATTACTAAATGTACTCATATCCCGCATTCCATTCAATTCGAACATTCAATTCAATTTTGTAAGTTTAACAATATTTTATAATCAACAATAAATAAATACCCATTCATCAATTAAATATAAATATTAAAGTTTAACTGTACGAACTTACCTGTGTTAAATTGTAAGATATGTAAAAGTTCAAGGACTATTCTGCTAATTTTCCCTTTTCATGAATATCTACATGCTCTTGATCTAAAATATAAAATTACTCATTCATTAGCATATATTTTAGTTCCAATTTACTTTACAATTAATACCCCTCAATTTACCCCAACATTTACAACTTTTGTAATTTAGTCCTTAACTAATTAGTCTATCAAATGGACTAATTTTTTTCTCAATTAATAACTTATCTAAATATTTTAAGCTATCATACAACCCTTGATAAACAGAAATTTAATACCAAACCCTAATGTTTAACCTTTTCACGATTTGGTCCTAAAATCAATATATATCAAAATCAATTTATAAAATCATCATACAACAAAATTAAAGCTCTAAATCCATGTTATTTCATAAAAAAAAACATCCAGTATTCATCAATGGTAACTTTCAAAATTTCCAATAAAATAAAAAACTAATGAAATAGCTAGTTGGACCTAATTGTAAAAGTCTTAAAAACACAAAAATTACAAGAAAAAGGCAAGAATTAAACTCACATGAAGCTAAAATATGAAAACCAGCTTTGAGAGCTCTTCAATGGTGTTTTTAGATAGAAAATTGATGAAGAAAATGTTTAGAAACTTTTAGGTTTTTCAATTTGATATTTAAATTTCATTTATTTCCAATTTTACCCTTTAATCACATCATTTTAACATTTTTTTGTGCTTATGTCGCCTCAGCCATTTCATTTAGGCTTAATTATTCCTTAAGTCCTCCCTTATTTAACATTTAGGCTATTTAATCACTATTTCTTTAATTAATAAGTTTTGCACCTTTTTCAATTTAGTCCTTTTATCAAAACATTAAAATTTTCTAACGAAACTTTAAGACTACCTTTATGACAGTCCTTAAATATTTATAAAAATATTTACGGCTCGGTTTATAGAAACAAGGTCTCAATACCTCATTTTCTAAACTACTGAACCTAACAAATTCCTTAAAAAACACAAATTACTAATGCAAAAACCTTTCCAAAACCACGTTTGACTCGTAAATACTTAATAATAAAATTTACGAGCTTACACGTCAAATTTGGTGGTCTCGAACCACTGTTTCTGACACCACTGAAAATTAGGCTGTTACATTCGTGAAGCAAAAACACAAATTAAACATAAAACGTATGAATACGCCCTTCGCCGAACAACCATGCATGATACAGAATGGATAAGTGGCTCACTTATAGTCGCAACTCTAGCACAATCCCTCCTCCACAGATATTCTTCTAATACTCAATTTCCTGGGAAAGAAAGGTAATAGAGTAAGTTCATTTGAACTTACTCAGTTTATTAAAAACACAATATAATTATTAGGTTACCTATAATCAAATAAAAGATAAAGTAAATTTTCAAACTTTGTGTTACCGTAACACTTCGCCAATCTACCAGTACAACTCACTAGTGCACATATTACAAATATAACACACAATATTCTTAGTGGCACGTGCTAGCTATTCATACATGCTTCTTTCAATCATATGTGTTTACCATTAACCCAACCTTGTGCCAGCCTCAGTCCCATAATTCAAAAATCAAAACCACATATCTTTATTCATATTCCTTGTCATTTTGAATACGTGTTCTCCCACAAGGTTGGGGCATGACCTTCCAGTCCGGTTTGCAATAAAGCTGCCCTACCAAAGGTATTACAAATAAAGTTTCTTTCCACATTTTCACATATCGCAGATAGTTTGGTACTAGGTTAGCACACAAGGTGGGAATTAACCGTGACCATGGCCATGTACACAAAATATTAACTCGTTAATACATAACACATCAAGATATATTCAGCAGAGACAACTTACCTCACACGACTCCATATCATAGAGTTTTTAAAACCCAAAGGAAGCAAAAAGAAACTCACCAGAACCTTCAGGATAAAATCTACTCTATTGGTCATTTGCCTCGATCTTTCAGACCTTCTCTAGCTTCTTAAGCTAAATAAGAAACAATCATAATTATTAGACCCTTTATCTACTATAAATTGACCATGCATGTACTACAGAAAAGACATAAATCTCTTCGACAACATCCTAAGGGCTTCCCCAAAATTACCAGTCTGTTGATACTTATCAATGGCGTTTAACAAGCTTTTGGATATTTTTCTCGTTTCCTCTAGAGAAGATGACTTAAAATAAATTTCTTAAAGACATAGGAAAGAACACAAAGAGAAAAGAAAAAAAGTAAAACATGATAGTTATAGACACCCTTTTATAGCACAGGCAACGATAATAAGCTTAGTGGGAAGGTCTAAGACTCTACTATCAACCTTGAATTCAGAGACTAAGCTTACCTAATAAGATTTGAAATCTAACCCTTTAAAAATGTAACTACTACCACTAATCAGAGTGGTAAAACATTGCTTGCACACACTTGGGCAACCAACTAAACAGGTTATTCGATTACCTAAACATATCAAGTTGTCATTTATGGTACTCTAGTTCAATTCTAACTAGGTCTAAACTAAACTCTAACGATGCCCATAAAGCTATCGTTTCCATACAAGGCAATTTTACCACTTCGCGAACTAGCAAGTTTTCCTAGAACATCTGGGTTCATGGATCGTCTTATAAAAGAGTCTTTCAAACCCTAAAGTTTGTTAGCTTTAGAGTTTGTCAAATGGTGAATTCTGCCAAACTGAACCTCCCAATGGTGTACTGAAGAATTCATGAAACATACCAACCCAAAACTTAAGCTGATAATTCACCCTAATACTATTTTTGGCTTACTTAACTATATACTAAAAAGATATTAGTATGATCTACGTTGGCGGGTTGGTACAACTCTCCCCCCACTTAGGAAATTTCTACCTCAAAATTCTTACCTGTGAAAGCTATGGGTATTGTTCTTTCATTAAACTTTCCCTTTCCCAAGTGGCTTCCTTCATGTTGTGATTCCTCTATAACAGTTTTACTAGTGGAATTCTTTTATTCCTCATTTGTTTCAATTCTCTAGTTAAAATTTGAATAGGCTCTTCGTCATAAGATAAGTTAGGCTCAAATTCTAGAATTTTTACTTGTACCACATGGTCTATATTTGATTGATATCTTTTCAGCATGGAGATGTGGAACACGTTATGAATCTTCGACAGTTCTAGTGGTAGTGCTAATCTATATGCTACTGGACCAACTCACTCCAGTATCTCGTATGGTCCTATAAAATACAGGCTTAGCTTCCCTTTTTGTCTGAATCTTATTACCTTTTTCTAGGGAGGCATCTTTAAAAATACCTTGTTTCCAACCTCAAATGAAATATCTTTCCTCTTCTTATTAGTGTAAGCTTTTTGTCAGTCTTGAGCAGCTTTTAAGTGAGTTCAAATAATAGAAACCTTTTCTTCTGTTTCTCACACCAAGTCAAGACCAACTATCTTTTTCTCATTGAGATCCAACCAACAGGTGGGAGATCTGCACCTTTTTCTATATTGTGCTTTGAAAGATTTCATTCCTAAGCTGGCATGATAACTGTTGTTGTATGCGAACTCTACTAATGGAAGATATTTTCCTAGTTGATTCCAAAATCTATTACACAGCTTCTGAGCATGTCTTCAAGAACTTGAATAACTCTTTCTAATTGCCTATTTGTTTGAGGATGGAAGACAATACTGAACTGTAACTTGGTTCCCAATGACTCTTGTAGTTGTTTCTAAAATCTTGACGTGAACCTTGGCTCTTAATCAGATACTATAAATGCTGGTATCCCATAGAGTTGTACAATTTTTGATATATAAAGCTCTACCAACTTTTCCAGTGAATAGTTTGTGCACACAAGCAGGAAATGGGCTGACTTAATGATCCGATCCACAATAACCCAAGTTGCATTCTTCTTGGTAGGACTGAAGGGAAACCCAAAATGAATTCCATTGTGATCTTGTCCCACTTCCACTCTGGAATCTTTAAAAGATACAACCTCCTCAAGGGAACTTGGTGTTTCAAGCCACCAATATAAGCTTTTTAAATCACGATACATTTTAACACTTCATGGATAATGCAAAATGGGTCCTTGATGAGCCTACCTTAATATTGTTTGTCTCAATTCATTTCTTGCTAGCACATACATCTTTCCTATATACCGAAGTTTGTCATCCTTTCCCAGGGTAAAGTTCATAGTATCGCCAGACACTAATTGCTTCTGGTACCCTTCACACTTAGAATCTTTTATTTGCTCCTCTAGAATTTAAGAAAGAACAGTAGGACAGGCAGTCAATTTTACAAGTAATGACCCATCGTCTAACAAGTGAACACTCGCTCGAAGGAATGCCAATACTGCTATAGTTTTCCTACTTAAGGCATTCACCACTACGGTAGCCTTACCAGGGTGGTACTCAATTGCTAGGTTGTAACCTTTTAATAGTTCTATCCCATGTCATTGACATAAATTTAAACTCTTTTGTGTCATCAAGTACTTCAAGCTCTTGTGGCTCAAAAACACACGATACTTCTCATCATAGAGATAATGTATCCAGATCTTTAGTGTTAGTACTATAGCTGCTAGCTCCGACATGCATTAGATAGTGATCTGCTATAATTCAGTGTAGCAGATTAAACTAGTTTTCACATTTTAGGAGCTTGAATACAAGCATTTTGGTTAAGTTTTCGTAATTCTATTGACATTCAATAAATTGTGTAATTTGAGTCTTTTATTGACCTTAGAGGCCGAATGAGGCCTAAGGGTGAGCTAATATGCTTTGTGAGTGTGCAGGAGACCATTAGAAGGCGTGCTAACTAAATACTGGTCATTGTGTTACAACATAGAGAGTTGGATGTCACAACATAGGGAGCAAAATGGAAGAATTTCAAGACTCCCTTTGGTGTCGCGACATAGCCTGAGGATGTCACGACACACCCCTAAAGATACCTTGAAGATGAGCATACTGTCTTCGATGTTGCAACATCCCTACTATACGGGAAATAATTATGAGCCAAAGGCATTTTGGGTCCATACAATCAAACATTAAACACAAGAATGGCAGCTAACTTAAGGTTAAGGACGACAACCACTCTAAGTCTATAAATAGGCTCATTTAACACATGTTATGGACAACTTTTCATATTGTATAATTTTCTTTATAGTTTTAGTTCTTAGTGTTTTTTTCTAAGGATTTTAGGTTATTTTCAATTTTGTTCTTACTTTTGTAGGGAGATTGGATTTGTGAACTTAATCAAACTCTGTGAGGATTTGACATTATATTCAATACAAATCAAGCTTCTTCTAAACTTTATATTCTTGAATTGTTATTCATGTCTATTTTATATATAAATTCTATACTATTTGTGAGATCCATGAGAAACTAATCCTCTTGTGGGGAATTAGCAAGTAGAGGTGCGATTAATTAACTGTTTTGTAGGGTTATCTTAGTGGATTAGCGGTTTGGGAAAGGAAGAATTTAAACCCAAGGCTTGATGACCCTAGGAAGTTTTTAAGGTGGGAATTAACCTAAAGTTGGTATGGCCTATTTGTGAACACCTTAACCCCAAACCGATCTGGACTATGAGGTTGAGAGATAAATAGTTCTTGCTGACTCATTATTCTAGTAGAAGACCGAAAGATCCTGCTAGGGTATTGGCTAGTTGATTGAATAAGAAGCTCGAAGTGACAGTTGATTATGATTATTGAAGTAAACTAATCAGCATGCTTAGATTTTATAAATTCTACAATTTGATTTCTCACTATTTATTTATTTATATTCTCTTTACTTTTATTATTAAAAACCCCAAAAATCCCTCTTTTATACTTCATCATAATATAATCTTTTTAAATTAATAATTAAATCTATTTGTGCTTAGGTTAGGAATAATTTAGTGCTCTCCTCCCAAGGATAGGATCCTCATAGTACTTGCCTACTCCATTGTAACAATATTACAACCTGACCCATATGCTTGCGGATATCCCCTTTTTAATATATTTTGTGCAAGATTTCTACTTTGGACGTTAGTACATCCGGAAGCGGTCAGATAGTTCTTCTCATGCGACTTGAGCTAGTGAGATGCATACGCCATGACCTTTCCTCCTTGCATGAGCACACATCCCGGCCTATTTAGGGATGTGTGAGTGTACACTGTAACACCCCATACCCGTATCCTACGCTGGGGCTGAATATAAGGCGTTACCTAACTTGAACTCATACTTACAACCAATTCCGAGTCTTGATGACTTGGAAAATTTAAAACTTTCTTAAACTTATCAATATATCCTTAATATGGGCTTACGAGGCCTAAAACACATATCGAAAATCATTTGGGACCAATCCGGGTCCTTTTTCCAACTATAGAGAAATGTCACTTGACACAGGGGCACACACCCGTGTGGGAGGGGCAACACGCCCGTGTGAGCATTCCAACATGGTCATGTTGATGGCTAGTGTGTCTCACATGGCCTAAGCAAGATAGGGACATACCCATGTTCTCAACCCGTGTGGAATTAATTCTAAATGCACACATACTGGGGTTTTCACACGGCCTGATTCACGCTCGTGTCTCTGGCCCGTGTCCTTCACACGGCCAAGACACATCCGTGTCCTAGCCCGTGTGCAAAAACCTGGACATTTTGTTTCTGACATCAGCAATTCTTAAGGGCCACACAGCCAAGTCACACTCCCGTGTGCTAGGTTGTGCCCTTCAAACGACTGAGACACACGGATGTGTCTCTGCCCATGTGTTACTACCATGCATATTGACTTGAAATATTTTACGCATAGGGGACACACTGCCAGGCCACACGCCCATGGGGTAGACCGTGTGCCACACACAGCCTAGACACATGCCTGTGTGCCTACCAGCGTGGACAATATAAGGCTATTTACCAAGCCCTATTGCCATCTTACATATGTAGTTCTATACAAATACCAACCAATCCCAAAACAAGCATAATTCCTATAACCAAATCAGCCACAATGGACATTCATTCAACCATGATGACACATCTTTTATAAATTCAAAATCAATGTTAGCCATCATTCAAGGCTTAATACAAATTGAAGGGTTTCCAACCCAAGCCAATACATATGGCCAAACCTCAACGACACAAAATAATAAAGTATAAGTCCTATACATGCCATATTCAAAAATATAAATCCAACTATACCGAATTCTTCGGTTGATAGTGTGATCGATATCTCTGATTTCCAGTGATCCTTGAGTTAGGTAGGCGGCACTGTAAGGAAATGAAAAGGTACGAGAGTAAGCATAACAACTTAGTAAGTTGCATATAAGTAAGTATACAACAACAATTTATCAAAAATCAACATGCTCATTGTGACAGCCCTAAAGTGACCCTAGTCGGAAAGTGGTTTCGGGACCACTAAACCGAGTCATAAAAATAATTAACCGTCATAGTTGATGCTTATTATATGTATGTATGCATGTATAAAAATTTCATATTGGAATTTTGTTAATTGTAAGTGAATTTTATTAAATAGGACTTATGTGGGAAAATTTAGAAATGTGCTAGGCAAATTTAAAGTGGCCTATTTATGCATGTTGCAAAATAATTGTACTTGCATGTCAAATTAACCAAAGAACAAGATGGTGGCCGGCCATGCTATAAGTTAAAGCCTATTATAAACATTTGGTGTTAGTGTTTTATGTGAGAAAGAATAAAATAAAAGGTTAGTAATAAAGTAATGAAAAGGGAGGGGTGATGAAAACAAAGTTGTCTCATCCATGCCCCCCCAATGCCGTGACTTGAGGAAGAAAGAAAAGAAGAAGTCGGTTCTTCTTGGCCGAAATGAAAAGAGGAAGAAGGGAGTGAAGCATTCGGTTATCCTAGGTCAATATTAAGGTAAGAAAGTTTATACTAGTTCTTGAAATTTTAGTTGATATGGAGTGAGATATCAAGTTATTTTTGTAACCCATGTTGAAAATTTGAGTGTGGAATGAGTAAGGTTTTCGGCTATGGAGATTAATAAGGGTGATGGTTGTTGTTTCATGCTAAATCTAGATGAACAATGGTAGTTGCTTACATTTTGATATTTATGAGTTCCTTTCTTGGTTCTACCTTAGACCCACGAAGTATATTTTTATTTAGTGTTGTTGGAGATTGATGATAGAAGCTAATGAGTGAGAGTTGGATAGATATTATGAGGTTAAATTTCATGGGATTGTAAGCTTGTAAGTTGGATGATGAAATTCATGCTTTGTGAGGGTAAATGGGTTAAAAGGAGCATTCGGCCATGATGTAAAAGCATGATGAAGTGATGTTAAATGCTTTGAATATTGAGTATATGTTGTTATAAGTTGAATTTAAGGTTTGTTAAATTGTCTTTGTCATTGCCGAATGTGTGTAGTTAAAGAAAAATTGTTAAAGTGCTTAGTTAATTGATATTAGGTTAATGTATGTGTTTTGAATTGATGGAATGGAGAGGATGCTTTAATTGTGTTATGAACAATTATATGTTAAATTAAGGTTTGCTAAGCTAGCTATTAAGGTGAAGTACAAATGTTAGTATTTGATTGCTAGTGTATATATGGGTATTAGCCGAGTTTTGAACTTGAAACAAAATGGTATTTAGTCAATACAAGTAACCATATTTGTAGAATGTATTAAGTATAGAATCGGCCTCAACATAGACATGCATATTCGGCCACATGAGGTAGATTGGTGTTGCATGTATTCGGTTAGAGGCAAGCATATTGATGCTTTTATCTTGGCTTAGATAATCGGCTAAAAGAGAGTGTGGGCTAATATGTTGAGTTTATTCATGATTTCATATATATGTGACTCTAATGTCTAATGTATATATGGGTTAAGTACCTTGAGTTTCTCTTTTTTGATGTTCAAATGATTAAATCAATTTATTTGTTAAATTAAGCTTAAGAGCAAAGGGGAACTAAATCCGATAAAGGGAAGGAAAAAGTGATCGAATAGCCGTCGAAATCGTTCGACAACATCCGAGGTAAGTTTTCGAGTAATGAAACTTAGTTTACGATTTGATTAAGTCATGACGTATAATCATAACAAATATACGGTGATATAATGATTCTACTTGAATTATATGTTGAGTTAATTAGTCTATACGTATGATGGGTAGCCGTCTGTGCATAGAGATCATGTCACAAAGCAAACCAAATCATCCTGTTTGTATGTGGCTATTGAGCCGAAAATGGGAATGCTTAATAATTGATTTGTGTTTGAATTCTAGTTATGAAAATGAAATAAAGATGTGTCATGATTTACTGATATGTGCATGAATATTCGGATGATAACGAAGGCATTTGTGCGAGTTACTATATCCGGGCTAAGTCCCGAAGGCATTTGTGCGAGCTACTATATCCGGGCTAAGTCCCGAAGGCATTTGAGCGAGTAGCTATATCCAGTTAAATCCCGAAGGTACTTGGTTTGGGAATGAGCGATCTTGCTGTAATAATTTCAATTGATATGCTCGTAAAATCCCAACGATGAGGTATGTTTCGTATATGCATTGGATTAATTGATTCCTTTTAAATAGTATTCGCTCAGTCGATTAATGAGCTTCCGACTTTTGGTTAAGTTGATCTCTTATGTATGAGTATAAGGGTTGGTAATGTGAAGTAGGCATGATTTTGAGAATGTGTGTATATGAAATTATCCGTTTAGTCATATGAATGCTATACTTCAATTGTGCCTAATTTCACTGCTCAAAACTTACTAAGCATTAAATGCTTACTCCGTTCTTTGAATCTCTGTCTTATAGATTTTGGTTCGTCAGCTATCGGACTCGGGATTGTCGAAGTCGAACTCGTCCACACTATCAAAGCCCTTTTGGTACACTTTTGGTTGAACTCTGAAAATGGCATGTATAGGACTACCCTTTTTGTTGTTGGTCATGTACCCTTTGGTTTTGTATAAATTTGGATAGCCATGCGAAAATGGCTTATATATACTTTGAGCATAGCATTAAAATCGTTTTGTATGTTGTTCATTGAGAGGTATGGAAATGTTTGGTAACGATTAGCCATTGGAATGGTTAATCATGATCATTTTGGTGCTTTGTATGACAAATTCTAATTGATTCATGGAAAACCATGAAATAGGTAAAGTTTACCTTAAAAACAGATGCTGACAGCAGCAGTGGTGTGGATTAGAAAAATCACTAAAAATAGTAGGAATGGAATTAAATAGTGAATAAATTATTTAATCGAACCTTGATGAATCGAATTTCACATGGAAGAAACAAAACGATCATATGAGTCGTATTTTAAGAGATATTTAAGTTTTCGTGGAACAGGGCTAGAACGATTTCTGGATCCCCTGATATGACTTTGGAAATTCAATATAAATTAACCAGAGATAATTAGAGGTCATGCCATATATGTATAGATTCCTTTTGAGTCTAGTTTCGTTAGAAACAAACGAAATAAGTAATGAAGCCCTGTATAGGAAGATATATAAGTCGTAATGCATGAAGGTCAGAGCAGTCGAACCCTGAAACAGGGGAGAATTTAACTAATAAACTGTACTAATTGGCTTGATAAAAAATTCTAGAAAAAAATTTGTAGATGGACATATGAGTCTAGTTTTAGGAAAAATTTACAGAACTTGTTTTCTAGTTTTTTAACTCAAGATATGATTTTTAAGGTGACAGTGATGCAGTTAGCCAGCTTGTCTGGAAATTTTAAATGAAATGTGTTTTACAATGAAATAAGTCTGTTAACACCTCGTGTTCGACTCCGGCAATGGTCTCGGGTACGGGGTGTTACACTAATAACACCATGGTAGGCATAAGCATAACTTACTCATTATCATCCATACAAGTCACATATTATATATTGAGCTCATATCTCATACGTACCAATTAGGTACCTGTACCACTCACAACACGATTATACTTTTCTCATTAGCTTATGAACATAAGTCTCACCGTTGAACCATTCAGAATACTACCGAATATTACATAAGCCTTAAGCATAGGGTAAGACGCCGATGCCATGTCCTAGACACGGTCTTACATTGACTCATATCTCAAGTCGATGCCATGTCCCAGACCTGGTCTTACACTGACTATCATCTCGTAGCCGATGCATGTCCAGACATGTCTTACACAAGCTTACGTCTCGAGGATAATGCATGTCCTAGAGATGTCTTACACTAGCCCTCGTCTCAATGCCGATGCCATATCTCAGACATGGTCTTACACTGGCTCTCATAATGTGGCCGATGCATGTCCCGACATGTCTTACACTAGCTCACACACGAATGACCCAAATGTCATGGCATGAATATCCGATTTACTTCTTAATGTTCCAACAGAAATTCTACTATCTTATTTATCATTATACATTCTCAATTCACAATCAAGCAATTTATGCTATGATAATTCAAGCACATATAATTAAAAATGATTATACATATGATTATACACACCACTTACCTTGGATTACAAAATGTGGCGATTAGCCGATTTATTCGGTTTGCTTGGCTTTCCCCTGGTCTAGGTTCAGACTCGGTATTTCTTGATCTATAATAACAAAATGCACTTATTAAGTCACTTTATCAACTTAAGCACTCAACAATTCAAGATTGGGCTAAATGACCATTTTGCCCCTATACTTTTGCAAAATGACCATTTTACCCCTCAGCTCGAAAATCAATTTTTATTGAATTTCTTTATTTCTCATGACTAGCAAAACCTCTTTGACGCTTATAGCAACTCCAAATTCTCACTATTTCACACGTTTATTATCTATTTTACAACTTATGCACATTAGTCCTATTAGGTGTTTTCATGCTAACATCTTTCACAAAAGTTGTTTATAAGACACCCAAGACTCATTTTCTTTCATAAAATTTTAGAAAATACCCTAAATATTCTCATGGTCAAACCCTAAACTCTTAATCATTTTGCAACATAGACCCCTCATTTGAAAGCTTATGCTTCAAGGGTTTCAAAAATGCAAAAATCTTCAAGAAAACTCATTAAAATCACTTACTTGAGAGAGGAATAAGTTGCTGCAATTTTTGAAGTTGAAAACCCTTAACAATGGCTGAAAACATCGGTGGAATGAAGAGAGAATGAAGGAAAAAGATGATAGCTAGGCTTAGGTATTAGTATAATACACCTTATGTCATCAAATTTCACCTAATGTTGACTTTGAACATTTCCATCTACCATGGCCGGCTATCACCTATTTAATGGCCCAATTTCACTTTAAAAAACCCCCAATTTATGATACATGGCAATTTGGCACCATTAGTTGTCAATTTAAGACTTTTGCACTTTATGCGATTTAATCCTTTTTTGCAATTGGGCTCACAAACGCTAAAATTAACTCACCAAATTTTTCATGCACTACTATAAACATGCTATGACTTTATTTTAATAATAAAATAAATTCTATGACTTTATATTTTTGGTTTTGAGACCACCATTCTGACTAGCCCCCAAAATCGAGCTGTTACATTTCTCCCTCTTAGGGATTTTCGTCCTCAAAATTCTTACCGGTGAATAGTTCAAGTATTGATCTCTCATAGTCTTCTTGGGTTCCCATGTGGCTTTCTCGACTCCATGTCTATGCCACAAAACTTTCACAAGTGCTATACTCTTATTTCTCAACTATTTGATCTCCCGAGCTAAAACTTGACCGGCTCTTTACCATAAGTCATGTCCAGATAAATCACAGCCTCTGATGGTGTAATCACATGCGAAGGGTCTGATCTATTTAAATGTAGCATGGATACATGAAAAACATCGTGAATCTTTTCCAATTCCGGTGGAAAATCCAATCGGTAGGCAATTGGCCCTACTTTCTCGGTAACCACATAAGGTCCTATGAAACGAGCAATCAACTTGCCTTTTCTACCAAATCTGAGGACTTTCCTCCATGGAGATACTTTTAAAAATACCTTATCATCGACTTGAAACTCAATTTCCTTTTATTTTAAATCCGCGTAGGATTTGTATCTATCCGAGGTGGCCTTCAAGCAGTCATGAATCATTTAAACTTTCTCTTCAGTCTCTTTGACTAAATTGACCCCGTGAATCCACTCTTTCTAAGCTCGATTCAATATAAGGGCATTCGACACTTTCGGCCATACAAAGCTTCATAAGGCGCCATCTTCAGACTTGTTTGATAACTGTTTTTATAAGCAAAATCAACCAATGGCAAGTACTTTTCCCAACTACCTTGAAATTCGAGAACACAACACCGTAACATATCTTCTAAAATCTGAATCACTCTTTCTGACTTACCGTTGGTTTGCGGGTGAAATGCTGTGCTAAAACTAAACTTAGTCCCCAAAGCCTCTTGTAACTTTTTTCAAAACCTCGAGGTAAATCTCGGGTCCCTATCCAAAATAATCGACAAGGGCACCCCATGTAGCCTCACGATCTCAGAAATATAGAAGTCGACCAATCTCTCAAGGGAGTAGTCGATTGATAAACTGTAATTTATACATATTTTTATCCCATGCTTAGCACATTTATGGATGGTTTCTCCTTAGATTTGGTGAATTCGATGCTTCTAATTCTTTAATTTCATGTTTTATACTTAGGTGAGCATAGGAGAGTAAAAAGAGTGAGAAACGGGCTGGAAATCGAGAAAATGGACCTACATGGAAAATCAACACGGCTTGGACTTCCTTACACGGGTAAGCCACACGACCATGTCCATTTGGTAGGATCGAAGCACGACTTACACGAGTAGACTACATGCCTGTGCCTATTTAACAGCCTTGACCACGGTCTGGAGCAATCGCACACAGGCGTGTCCCTGTCGAGCCCAAGTATAGTCCTATTCGGAAAAGGCCACTTTTGAGGGCTCTTAGGCATTCTAAAATCTATTTAAAAACCTAAGGAGGCACTTAGAACACACACGCAGAGTAGGAAGCAAGGAATTACTCAAAGAAAACCGATTGATCCATCTCAGAAGTCAGATTCATCGTCAAGACTAAAGATCTCCGTTCAATTTCCATTCAGGGGTTTTGGGTTTTCTTTATGTTTTGTATTCATTATTCTTCTGAGATGTTTTCTTTTATAATTATGAACTAAAACCCCTAAATACCTAAGGGGCATGAAACCTAAGACGGATCTTGTTATTATTATCTGAATTATATGATAAATATTTGACTTGTTCTTAATTATGTGTTCTTAATTCTTGTCTTATGATGCGTGATATTCGTAATAGGTTTTAAAAATTTATAAATGAATCGTTCTTGAAACTAACTTATTATCACGATTAAGGCAAATGTACCTATCGAACCGTAGTATAGTTCAACAAGACTAGATTGTCGAACCCAAAGGAACTACGAGTACTAGTATTTACTTCCTTTTTATTATCTAGCCTAAAATTAAGAGGTTTTGGTTATCTAAACTAATTACTAACTAAGAATGCACAGAAAGAAAACTTGGGAAAATACTTTTGGGAAAAATCGATTGATTAAGACAATACCTAAGGAAAAATCCACCTAGACTTCACTTGTTATTTGACTCTGAATCAGACGATTTATTCATTTGACTTGATCCTTAGAAATCCCTAAGTTATATTATTATCTCTCTCGAGAATAATAACATCTAACCCTAGGTTGAATAATTGAAATCTCTTTCTAATTAATACCCTAAAATTGCATTAACTCGATCTATGGATTCCCTTATTAGGTTTCACCCTAATTCGGCAAAATCTTGTCACCCTATCTCTAGGCGCGCAATCAATTCCGCTTAATTATGATAATTTTACTCTTAGACAGGGTCTATTCCTCCTCTGAATAAGAGCGCTAACTTGAATCAATATCCTGGAATATTAAAAAAAGAATTAAGAACACATAATTAAGAACAAATCAAATATTTATCATACAATTCAGATAATAATAACAAGATCCGTCTTAGGTTTCATTCCCCTTAGGTATTTAGGGGGTTTAGTTCAGAGTTGTAATATCCTGATTTTCGGGTTTTGTCGTGATTCTCAATATTTTGGTAAAGTGTTGAAAATTAGGTATTTGGTTGTGAAATTTATAATTAGAGGGTGTAAATGGGCTTATGGAAGGCCCATGTGTTGGCCAAAACTCGGTAGAATTTTTGAATTTTGGACTTAAGAAGTTAGGGGTTTTGGACAGGAGGTCATATTAAAAATTGTGGGTAAAATGTATCACAAATGAGCCTCTGGTAAAGTGGCTAAGTGATGCCACAAGGGAGCTAAAAAGGTGGCGTGTAAGTGGTTGGGGGAAGACCTGGGTTCGATTCCCTGTGATGGTAAATGTGATGCTAATTTTTATGCTTTGAGCATGTAGGAGTTGTAGCGGAATGGAACTCTGTGGGAGGGAGTTTGAATCATTCAAATGCATGGATTAAGAAGGGATAAGTGGAGAGATTTTAGGGATTGAGAAGGAGATAAATTTAGTCGGTTTGGGGGGTATGGAGAGGGGATTTCGGCAGAGAGGATATTAGGTGGGTATTTCGGCATTTAGGAGTTTAGCTGTGCTGTTTTCTTCTGTAACCCTAGTTTTACTCTTTTCTTCTTTTTCTTTCTTCTCCTCTAGCCTAACCACCACCTTTCTATCCACCTTTCCTTCCTATTCTCTTTCGTAACCTATTCACTATTCCCTTTCGTTCATCTACCATTTTTTCCTTATCGTTACTTTTGTCGAAAAGTCACAAAAGCCGAAACCTGTGGTGCCGATTTCTTGAGTGACCAGCAACCCTCTTTTTCTTTTCACTTTTTGGTGGCCAATTCCCTTATCTGCTAGGCTTAAATGGATTCAAGAAGAGAGATTATGGTAAGTGCTCGAACTCTAAAATGATTTCTATAGTAACTATTGACAAAAGCCGAAACCCCTATAGTTTAGGGAGGTGGCCGAATGTGGGTATAGGCCTTATTGGGTTTCTTCTTTTAATCTTTTATTGTTTGTATAGTGGAGGAGCAACAAGGCGAAGGGTGTCGACTTGGATTAGCTTGGATCGTCGGGTGACTAAATCTAGTCATCAATTTCGGCAAAGGTATGAATTTTAAGGCCATTGTGGATGGTGGCCGAATATGTAAGTGTTGGTAATAGGGGTCTTCGATTTGGTTTAATTACTAGCATGATCTAATCTATAAGTGGTTGATTATAGGGGAATCGTGTAGGAGATCTTGTCAAGGAATATCGCAAATCAGGTGTGTAACGAACCTTCTTTCGTAGCTTAACTTGATATTTGCCGAAAAGCCGAAATGCCAAAATTCTGGCATTTCGAGGACTCGTGAGCATGCGAACCCTCATAGGTTAGTTAGATTTGCTAAGTTCGATGATTGGGATCGTTGGAACAGGTAAGGGCACGATTTGGTGCACGATGGTAAGTTGGGCCTCGAGGGGCTGAAATCGGGCCCAATGGGCTTCCGGGCCCATTTGGGTAAATTTGGTAGAAAATGGAATCCTGTCAGATTGCGCGTTAATACGGCTAAGACCGTTATGGTAGATGGGCTAAATGGGCCTAGATGATTAATTCGGCTAGGTAGGGCCCATTAGGGGTTTTTGGCCCAATAACTCGGTTTCGCTAAGAATGGGCTAGAATTGCTGTCAAAATGCATGCAATTGTTAGTAACTGATAATGAACATGGAAAACCCTAATATTTGGTACAATTATGAAATTACCCTTATAATATGGAAATGACTATTTTGTCCCTAGGTAAAAATGACCATTCTACCCCTAGGGTTTAATTATGAGTTTGGTGCATGAGATTTTGATGTATATATGATTTGATACGATATGCACATGATATGTATGATATGCACATGATGTATTCATTTATGCATGGGTTGGGTTTATTTGGATGGAGGAAGTGCAAAAGGGCTACGCCCCAGTTACCGAAAAGGGCTTTGCCCCAGTTACCGAAAAGGGCTTTGCCCTAGTTTACCGAAAAGGGCTTTTGCCCCAGTTTAACAAAAAGGGCTTTTGCCCCAGTTATTAAAAGAGGCTAGGCCTCCAGTTATATGATAAAGCAGCTATGCTGCCAGTGGAGAGTTTGGTTGGGTGGGTTGAGTTATTCCCCACATGGAGAGTTTGGTTGGTACGGGTGGAGAGTAGCGGTTGCTGGGTTGAGTAGTCTCCCCAAATGGGCTTGCATATGTTCATTGATGTTGCATGTATTATTAAAATGGGCCTATGGGCCATATTATTACAGTAAAGGCTTCGACCCAGTGATATGAATAATGAAAAGGCTTCGGCCCAATGATATGAATAATGTAAAGGCTTCGACCCAGTATATGCTGAGATTGAATTTGGGCTTAGGCCCAGTAGGCTGATATTGTTTTGGACTCTGAAAGGGGCTTATTGCACACTGAGTTTCCAAACTCACCCCCTTCCTTAACCTTACAGGTGAGCCTTGATTTGGGGACTTAGAGCCGGAGGGGATTCAGAGTGGCCGCAGTGATCGCTTCTGGGCTTTCGAAATAAGTGATTGGTTTTCTTTAGTTTATTTTATTTATTACTTACTTTTGAGTTGTAATAAGGCCATTTTAACTTTATTATTTTTCTTTTTTTCCTGGAACTATTTTATTTCTAATAACTTTAATCCGGTTGATAATAATTTAAATGGGCTAGACTTAGGAGCGTTTTCAAACGATACTTGTTTTCAAAATAACACAACGTCACGGTTATTCGATTTATCATAGATATCAATTTTAAGAAATTCTAACTTGTTATAACCAAGTGTGGCAATGGTAGTGGGCATGTCTAGGATTGGATCCAATCGAAGAGCTTGGTACTTAAGCAGCCTTCATGGCTCACCTCTTCTGTTACAGATTTCTACCTGGTGCTCAGCTTCCATTCACTTGGTTAAGTTTAACAAAAGTTGGTTTTAAAGCGCTAAAACGAAACGTGGATTTTTAACTTCAATGTGGCATGTCGATTCGGCCGTAACGTCTGGGCCGGGTTTGGGGTGTTACAATACTTATGGAAGAAAACATCTCAAAAGCATAAAGATAACAAAACATAAGAAAACCCAAAAAACTCCTGAAGAAACTTGGCGGGAGATCTTCAGTCATGATGATGAATCCAGCTTCTAAGATGGATCAATCGGCTTTCCTTGAGTAATTCCTTGCTTCCTCCACTGTGTCCCTCCTCTCCTCCTCCTCTAGGGTGTTTTTATAGGCTTTAGGATGCTTAGAAGCCCTCAAAAGTGCCTTTTTTCGAATTGGACTAAACTTGGGCTCGGTAGGGACATGCCCGTTGACACGCCCTTGTGCGATTACTTAAGGCCGCGGTCAAGGCTGTTAAATGAGCACGGGCGTGTGATCTACCCTTGTAAGTTGTACTTAGATCTTACCAATTTGACACGGCCGTGTAGTCAACTCGTGTGAGGAGGTTCAGGCCATGCTAGAGCCTGTTGACCTTACATGGGCGTGTGGTCTACCCATGTGGTGAACTCTAGGTCGTGCTGATTTCCCATGTTGGCCCGTTTTCTCTATTTTTGGCCCCTTTCTCAGTCCTTTTACTCTCCTATGCTCACCTAAGTATAAAACATAAAATTAACGGATTAGGAGCATCGAGTTCCCTAAATTTAACGAGAAATCCTCCATAAAATGTGTCAAGTATGGGGTAAAAATATGTATAAATTACAGTTTATCAAATACCCCCACACTTAAGCATTTACTTGTCCTTAAGCAAAATCCTCAACTCACAATTAAAATAAATTTATCTCAATTTATAATCCCTATCAATAATATCTCAAAATAATCCATAAGTATTCGTACATTGAAAATTCAACTAAAAGTACATCAAAGTTTCAAACAATCCAAGTTGAGCATTTTATCACGAAAACATAGGTGTCTCCCCTCATTTAAGTGATTACCTTTGATCAAAATATCACAGAGTTTAACATCTTCACTAAAGATTCACTCAAATCACTCAAGGTGTTTAAGGACATCAATTAAAGCACTCATTGGTCAATATGAAAAGTTATTACCATAGGCTTGCTTGAAAATCAAATCTCCACCACTATATATTGAGCTGATACATAAATCAAAAAGGTCTTTTAGAGGGTTGTAATGTGGCTTTAGTTAGGGGGTGTGGTCACAAGCTGAAAGAAAAGGTTAGAATCGAGATTGAATTGAAAAATTACTTAGCTAAAAAATTAACTAGTCATCAATTGAATACAAGTGAGCTTCTTCTCAGAATATGGAATTAACATTCAAGCTCAAAAACAACGAATTACAACTAATATGTATTGAAGTACACTCTTTTTTTTTTCAGAACAAGTCAAATACATAGAAGTACAAACTATAGCTAAGCAATTAGTTCAAATCAAATCTCGAAAAAAAAGGGATCAAATTAGAGGATTTCAACAATAATGGGTTATGGGTTAATATTGAGGGTGAATCAATTAATGGCTTGTTAGGCTCAAAGGGGTTCACTAAGGGTTAATTATGAAGGTAGGCTTTTGTGGAGTGAGTGGGTTAAACCTAAGTGCCTTTATCATCTTGACATATCAAATCAAATGGTGTGATCTTGACATGCATAATTAAGCAAGTTCTAGAATAAAAATTCAATACTGGCGCACTCAATGCAACAATAAGAGTGAGCATGAAAGAAATAATAGATGCTCTAAATGCTCAAAATCTCACAAAAATTATGGGTCTTTGATGTTTAACTTGTGAATTTCAACTCAAGATAATACCTAAACTTAGGGAAACAATCTAAAAGTTTTTTAATTCTTCAAAAATCAACTTATCATGCTTGTTTCCCTAATGTCTTAAAGTTTAAATAATCAATGCACAAAAAACTATGTTTTAATTCAGGACATATCAATAAAAATCATAAATTAATTAAAATTCATTCTAATAGTGATATGAGTAATTCACGTAAGAATAAGACAACATTCAAGGATTTCTAATGATGATATAAAAGACCCCCCACACTTAAGATGTACATTGACCTCAATGTACAAAGATAGATATATTGGAAAAGATAGAGATATAATCATAAGATAGGGAGAGAAGTGAAACTTCCTGAATGATGAATGAACTCCTTGAATTGGAGTGATGGAGAATAATCAGCCATAACAATGATGAGGGTGGAGGAGGATACTCTGGTGGTGGTAGAGGTTCATTAGTCCATAAGTCTTTCTCCAAAAGAATATTATATCTAATCGTAGCTATGGTCATGGTCAAACAGGTCATGGCAGTCGTGGACAACCTTTCTCGGTGGAGTTTTTAGTTCCTATGCAATGATAAGCTTTGGAGCTTTTTATAACTGTGATAGAATCAGGAACTTTCTAAGAAATATAAGGAAGCATAATTACTGGTAATGAAATAGCCAAAATTAAAAATTGTAAAATAATAAATATAAAACCTAATAAAAATAAGCTTAAAGAAAAATAAAAAGTAGCCTTAAAATAGAATAAAAGTAAAAACATAAAATAATAAATAAAAGTTTTTAAACATCTTCATCGCTAGATGGTTCACGAGGTAGGGGTGGCGATGAGATATGGAAGGGCTGACAAATCTGTTGTAGAGTAGCATCAATGTTATCGAAGCACTGAAAACACTTTTGCTCAAATTGAGTAAGGTGCTTAGAGATGTCAGCGCATGAAGCTACCACATGAACTGGACGAGAGGGGGGTGGTGGCTGAGATGGTGGGTCCTCATGACGTGAAGGGACATCATCAGTAATGTCCTCTAGACCCTTCTCCTCGGTAGACTGGACGAGGCGGTACTGAGGAGGGTAGGTACCACGTCGTTTCTCGATCATCCTCATACTTAGCATGCTCGAGATGCCTTGTGGGGACATCTGACCATGAGAGTGAGGGAAGATGATTGGGCTCTGTGTTGAGGAGCCCGAAGTGCCGAGCCAGTCGAGTCATATAGGGCCCGATAGAGATGACCCCTCTTCTATGTCACTCAGTCTGATAGCGGATGGCGAGGGCGATAAAGTAGGCGAGGTCGATGACGTGCCTATTCGCCATACTCCATAAGAAATAGGCGTCGTGGGTAGTGACGACGTCGGTGCTCTCTCATCTCCTTATCAGAGTGTGAGCCAAGATGGCGTGTAGATACCTCAAGGATGGAGGGAGAGCCGATGCCTTGGAGCGGCTAGGATCGTAGGTGGCCGAGACAGGGACGAGGTCCCTCCAATATTTTGAGAGGGAGTTGTGGATGTGGCGGTGGAGGGTGTCAAGTTCATTTTCGTTGATGAACTCCTTCGTGTATAGTCCTAGTGCAATCCCAAACTTGGGTACGCTCAACTGGCGTACTAGACCATCGAGGTAGAACTGGACCGTTCCTGGATCGTCGAAGTTGGTCATGACAGTCTAAAGATGGAACGTCGAGCGGAGTTCCAATGTGAACTCGAGATACGTCGGCTTGACGATCTCAAAGAAGAGCCCTCACGGGTCAGTCGTCAGGAGGGCTCAGACCGTGTCAGCCAATTGAATCTATTCGAGTACGGCTCAGTTAATGCAGCGGCCCACACCTAGGGGTCGAGCCTGTAATATCTAATATAATTCCTCCTGGGGTCTCAAGGGAACCTGGAGGAACGGGTGTCTAATCTCCGTGGTAGGACCCGAGGATGACGCTACTCCTTTCCTCTTCTTCGAGATGGGAACAACAATTTTCTTACCACATGAGAACGACATTGTACCTGCATTGAAAAATCGAAGTTCAACTAATATGCCCCAAGAATAGTATGAAAAATCAATACTAAATATGAATATTTCATGAGAATGACGTACTAGATGATACAAACTAAAACAAATAAATATACAAGTTATAGGATTATGGGAATAATGTAACAGGAATATGAATGAATGCATGTGGGTAAGCATAAATTTCATGGAAACAAGGAAAAATGAAAGAGTATAGCATAATGTAGTAACTAAAATGACAAAATTTTTATAAAACAAGCATGAGTATTGTAATATTCTAACTATGAGTATTCATTCAAAATAGTTCAATAGAGTAGAGAAATCATGAAATAAGAAACATATTTAAAGAAAATAGAGAGAAAATAGTAAAGAAACACAAAAAGAAGGAGCTTGGGTCATCGGAATCAGTGTTGTAGGCGGTGCACGGGCATGGCGGGTAGGGCGTGTGGAGTTGCAAGGGCTAGGGTTAGGGATTTTTGGGGAGGGAGATTATGAATAGTGAGGGGTTTATATAGATTTTGGGGCACATGGGCGTGTCCAATTTTTGCCCGTGTGTTTCGCGATTTTTAAATTTAGGCGCGTCTGACAGTCGGCCCACACCCGTGTTGCTTGGGCGTGTGGGTGTACACGGTCGTGTTGCACGGTCATGTCTTACTTCATTCGCTTCTCCTACACCCGTGTACATTGGTCCATGCCTGTGTTAGTTTTGAGAGTGTTGACCACAGGTGGATGGCACGAGCGTGTCTCACGCCTGTGTTACATTCTTAGTTTCAACCATGGTTTCAAGGCACGGGCATGTCTCTGCCCGTGTGTTTACTACCATGCATACTGACTTGAAATCTTTTATGCGTAGGGGACACACGGCCGGACCACACACTCATGGGGTAGACCATGTGTTACACACGGCCTAGACACATGCCCGTGTGTCTACCCGTATGGATAATATAAGGCTATTTACCAAGCCCCATTGCCACCCTTACATATGTAGTTTTATACAAATACCAACCAATACCAAAAAAAGCATAATTCCTATAACCAAATCAGCCATAATAGACATTCATTCAACCATGATAAAACATCTTTTATAAATTCAAAATGAATGTTAGCCATCATTTAAGGCTTAATACAAATTGAAGGGTTTCAATTATACCAAATTCTTTGGTTGATAGTGTGATCGATATCTCTGACTTCCGGCGATCCTTGAGCTAGCTAGGCGGCACTGTAAGGAAATGAAAAGGGAAGGGAGTAAGCATAACAGCTTAGTAAGTTGCATATAAGTAAGTACATAACAACAATTTATCAAAACTCAACATGCTCATAACACCAAGGTAGGCATAAGCATAACTTACTCATTACCATCCATACAAGTCACATTTTATATATTGAGCTCATATCTCATACATACCAATTAGGTACCTGTACCACTCACAACACGGTTATACTTTGCTCATTAGCTTATGAACATAACTTTCACTGTTGAACCATTCGGAATACTACCGGATATTACATAAGCCTCAAGCATAGGGTAAGACATTGATGCCATGTCCTAGACACAGTCTTACTCTGGCTCATATCTCAAGTTGATGCCATGTCCCAGACCTGGTCTTACACTAACTATCATCTCGTAGCCGATGCATATTCCAGACATGTCTTACACTGGCTTACGTCTCGAGGCTGATGCATGTCCCAGACATGTCTTACACTAGCTCTCATCTCAATGCCGATGCCATGTCCCAAACATGGTCTTACACTGGCTCTCACAATATGGCCGATGCATGTCCCAGACATGTCTTACACTAGCTCACACACGAATGACCCAAATGTCATGGCATGAATATCCAATTTACTTCCTAAGGTTCTAACGAAAATTCTACTATCTCATTTATCATTATACATTCTCAATTCACAATCAAAAAATTTATGCTGTAATAATTCAAGCACATATAATTAACAATGCAGTTGTATTATTTACATACCACTTTCCTGAGATTACAAAATGTGGCGACTAGTCGATTTAGTCGGTTTGCTTGGCTTTCCCCCGGTCTAGGTTCGGACTCGGTATTTCTTGATGTATAATTACAAAATGCACTTATTAATTCACTTTATCAACCTAAGCACTCAAGAATTCATAATTGGGCTAAATGACCATTTTGCCCCTAGACTTTTGCAAAATGACCATTTTACCCCTCGTCTCGAAAATCAATTTTTATCAAATTTCTTTATTTCTCAAGACTAGCCGAACCTCTTTGACTCTTATAGAAACTCCAAATTATCACCATTTCACACATTTGTTATCTATTTTACAACTTAGGCCCATTAGTCCTATTAAGTGTTTTCATGCTAACACCTTTCACAAAAGTTGTTTATAAGACACCCAAGACTCATTTTATTCCATAAAATTTTAGAAAATACCCTAAATATTCTCATGGTAAAACTCTAAAATCTTAATCATTTTGCAACATAGACCCCTCATTTGAAAGCTCATGCTTCAAGGGTCTTAAAAATGCAAAAATCTTCAGGAAAACTCATTAAAATCACTTACTTGTGAGAGGAATAAGTTGCTGAAATTTTTGAAGTTCAAAAACCTTAAAAATGGCTAAAAAAATCGGTGGAATGAAGAGAGAATGAAAGAAAAAGATGATAGCTAGGCTTAGGTATTATTATAATACACCTTATGTCATCAAATTTCACCTAATGTTGACTTTTCAACATTTCCATCTACCATGGCCTGCCATCACCTATTTAATGGCCCAATTTCACTTTAAAAACCCCCAATTTATGATACATGGCAATTTGGCACCCTTAATTGTCAATTTAAGACTTTTGCACTTTATGCGATTTAGTCCTTTTTCGTAATTGGGCTCATAAACGCTAAAATTAGCTCACCAAATTTTTCATGCACTATTATATACATGCTATGACTCTATTTTAATAATAAAATAATTTCTTTGACTTCAGACTTATGGTCCTGAGACCACTATTCTGACTAGCCCCCAAAATCGGGCTGTTACATACATGGTGTACTCTATGCCAGACTCAGTTGGGCTAAAATTGAGGCCTCCGTTAGAATTACTTTTAGCTTGTTAAAGTTTTTCTGGCACACCTCTATCCATTCAAACATTTCCTTCTTTCTTAGTAGACATGTAAGAGGTGTTTCCAACATGACGATCCCTTTTACAAATTGTCTGTAGTAACTCGCCAAACCCAGAAAACTACGTATTTCAGCCACATTCCTTAGCAGATTCCAATCAAGCACAGATTTGATCTTATCAAGGTCTACTTTGATCCCTTCGAAAAAAATAACGTGATCCAAGAAATGAACTTCTCTCAGCCAAAATTTTCATTTACTGAATTTGGCGTACAACTTATTTTCTCACAGAGTCCTTAGCACAATTTCCAGACGTTCTTTGTAATCCACCATACTTTTAAAATAGACCAAAATATCATCGATAAATACAACAACAAAATGGTTTGAATAGGGTTGAAAGATTCTATTCATTAGATTTATGAATATTGGTGGTGCATTCATTAATCTGAACGACATCACTAAGAACTCATAATGTCTATAGCATGAACGAAATGCAGTTTTTGGAGCGTCATCACCTTTAATCATCACTTGATAGTAGCCAAACCGTAAATAAATTTTGGAGAAGACAGTAACTCCACTTAGTTGATCGAACAAGTCTTCTATCCGAGGTAGCAAATACTTGTTCTTTACAGTTACCTTGTTTAATTGGCGATAATCAATGCACAAGCAAAGAGTCTCATCCTTCTTCTTCACGAACAAGATTGGAGCGCCTCATGGTGAGATACTTGGTCGAATAAAGCTTTTATCCAAAAGGTCTTGTAGCTCCTTCTTTAGCTTCTTTAACTCCAATAGCTAAACTCGGTATGAGGTACAAGATATAGGCGCAGTACAAGGTGCTACTTCAATCGAGAACTCTACCTCTTGATCTGGCGACATGCTAGGAAGCTCCTCAAGAAACACATCGGAGAACTCCTTCACAATTAGAACTTGGCTGATATCTTTCCTCGCTCAATTGAATCCATAATAAATGTTAGGTACGCATCTACAACTTTAACTATAACCTTCCTAGCGGATACTTCCGAAATCACGCTATCTACCAAATTGGTCTGCATAGCAAGCAATAACACTTCTTTTCCTTCTATAGTTAAAAGACGTACTTGTCTGGTTTGATAGTCTACTACGATGTTGTGTCTGGTTAGCCAATCCAACCAAAGTATAACATCGAACTCGTGAAAGCTTACCAGCAAAAAATCCACCAAAAAGATGTGTTTGCCAAAAATCAGTGGACAATCTTTGATTACACTATTAACTATGATACTTTGACCAAAGGGGTTGGTTATCAACATGTTTTTCTAAGAAGGAACAACTTCTAAACTATTACATTTTACGAATTTTATACATATGTACGAATGAGTTGAACCAGGGTCTATTAATGCATGAATGTCTTGTCCTAAGAAGGAAAATTTACCTATCATAACCTTTGGTCGATCTACATCTTCCTAAGCCTTCATACATAGGCTTTGGCAGACACCTTTGAGGTGGGCTTAGTGTAGCTCTTCCTTGAAGTTCCTTGAACTGATCCTGACTTTCCAACTATTCTAGATCTTCCATTGTGCTGAGTATTTGGAGTCCCACGTATGAATTGTCTCGAGATGGTATTAACCTTTGAGGGGCAATCCTAAATCTGATGGTCTATTGATACAAAAGCAAAATAAGACCTTTTTTGCCCTGATGATTTCTTCCACAATGCTTGCATATTGGATCCCTTATTACCCCGAATCCTCCAGTATTTTCCATTGAGGTGGTTTGTCGTACGCCTCCTTCCCGTTGGAAACTCAAGGGTGGGAAATCTTTCCTTAAAGCAGAGAAGCTTCTATCTTTCGGTCTTGAAATTTTTCAAAGGTGGTGAACTAGAGAAGTCTCATTTCATTCTTTCCCTATCCTTTCCTCTATTCCTTTCTTGAATAATTCTTTCCACTTTCTGAGCTTTAGTTGTCATGGCTGCTAGATTACAGACTTTTGATGCTGCTACCAGGCCATAGATTTCATCCTTGAAGCCCCACTCAAACTTATCACATAAGGCTTTTTCGATCTAAAACATGTCCCTCACATACCAACTTAATCTGATGAATTTTTGTTCATATTCCATTACTGACATCCGTCCCTGCTTAACATACAAAAAATCTTTCTTCATCTTTTCAACATACACCAGCTTGACATACTTCTATATGAACTTTGTCAAAAAAAACTCTCAATCACCTGTTCTTCTAGGGATACGCTTACTAATGTTTCCCACCATTGATACATCCTCCTTCCAATAAGGAAACATTCCATTATAGACTATTCGTTGGTGTACATTTTAGTTTTGCAATCACTTTGCCTACATGTGATAGCCATTGTTCTACTGTGGCGGGGTCATCACTTTTATCCCCTGGAAATTCTTTAGCACCACGCTTACAGATTTCTATCAGGGGATTTCCTTTAAACCAATTAGCGACTGGTGCTGAAGGTGTAAGAGGTACTGGCTGTACCACCTCAAGTTAAGGTTGCTATGGTTGAAGTGCTTGGGCTGTCCCCATGAATTGGTAAAAAACTGGCTTGTAACACTCTCACCTGACCTGAATCACTGAGTCTGGGTTTCAGGCATTACTGTACAAAAAACTTAACAAAATTCTCAAAACCTTTGACAAAAACTCTTTACTGAAGACATTTCTTATTAAATTGATTAAACCTTCATTCTAAAAGAACAAAAGGAAAGTATTTACAATTAACATATTGTAACGGGCTTGCTAAAATTTTATTACAACTCATAAGTAACAAAAGACAGACTCTAAGTGTATAGTCTTTCTAAACATCAACCCTTCCTATATGCCCACTATATGGATAGTATCCCCACTTTCTGCTACTTTGGCATGTTCCTGGCATCGTCTCCTCAAGTACTTACACTGATACGACAATACTTGAAACATAAACATAACACCAGTAAGTTTAGAGGAACTTGGTGAGTTATGAACACATTTTATCTTCTAGATTTTCTTGATAAATTATTCATTATGAATATTTGGACTTTCCACATTTGTCTTTGGCGAATACCTTCACAGTGTTAGTTGTATACTATCATACTTATACGTCACTTACCATTCATACCATATTCCCATTCATTCAACTATTTGTCTAGATCTAGGTCTTGACATTCGAATGCCACACTTTTCATTTCTCTTCAAATAACTTTCAACAGTTATTCTCGAACAGTTAATCGCAAGCATTATTTTTGATAGCACTAACTGATCACACTTTTGGTGGATACTTTTACTGATCTTGATAAATCAGATCATAATCTAAACTGAACCCTGATTTAGCCCAACACATAACCATTTAGATAAGAGCTTCTCTAGATCATTTACAAGAATTATACACCTTTTTGTAACAAACTCTAGATATCCAATATGTCAAACATCATAGATTCTAAAAGAGTTTAGAATAAGACATGATTCTAAATAGATATGTCAGATAGCTCATAATTCTACCATAGTAGCTGTAACTCGGATTGATGGACTCTTGTACTAAATACGCCCATATATAGGTTGGTAGATAACCACAACAGATACTCTCATTGAACATGCTGAATCATACTTTGTTTAAGACTTATTAATATTTATCACAAACTTCACACACTAGAGTTTCATAAAGAACATATTCTTGATACAGACTTATCATAGTACGCCACTAGGGCCAGTCTGATTACACCACAAAAGCGACATAAAGATTACGCCATGAAGGCATAATGTAGATTAAGCCACAAAGGCTAGCAAAATGCCACAAATTCCATATTAGATACCCAAAAGGCCATATCAGATAATGCCATAAAGGTTAGCAGAATGCCACCCAAACACCTCTATAACTTCCATGTTGGCAATATGGATTTGCCTAAACTCAAATCGCGTGAGGTTTGTAGAGAACCTCAGTCGATAATTATTGCTTATCCACTCTTTCAAAAATGTGTCATGGCCATAGACTTTCTTCAAAATTTACATATAAGAATTCATGTTTACTATCCCGACTGACTTCGTCATATACCACCGCGATAACCAAACTCACAACTCAACCTATCCATACTGAGAGATACTCCCATTTCCCCAAAAAAATTTCCACTCATCTATTACATATTCAATATGCATAGATTTAGGTACACTAGTTCATCTTCTCAACCTAAATATACTTTATTACATGCTTCACACACATCAACATAGTCACATCTCATAGTCCACATTACAAACACATACACTTAGTTACTTAACATAGTTGCATACACCTATACACACAATTCATTATATACAAACTTATTTTTAGTGATCATTCATGTACTCATTGTAACACCCCTAACCCATATCCGTCGCCAAAATAGGGTTACAGAGCATTACCAGAGTTTACAAATCAAGTACAAAAATTTCATAAAATTTCTCATTCATATAAGAAATCAATCATATTGTCCCTTATATGAGCCCTTAAGGCCGAAAATGTGCAATAGAAATAAGTCAGGACTAGTCCAGGTACTCAGATAAATTTTCACAAAATTTCAAAATTTTTCCTAGGTGCAGGGGACACACACCTATGTGGTCAAGTCGTGTGACTCACACAGCCAAAAGACTCACACAGCCAAAAGACGCACCAGTGTCTCAGGCTATGTAGGCATTCGAAATAGGACACACGGCTATGTCCCAACCCATGTTTGTACCCGTGTAACTCTCTGACTTAGGTTACATGCCTGTGTACTAGGCCGTGTATAGGTGCAGTGGCCACACGGCCAAGCCACACGTCCGTGTTCCAAGTCGTGTGATCAATTCTGAGCATTCTATTTTGAAATTTAAAGATGCAGGGGACACACAGCCAAACCATACGCCCATGTGCTAGCCCGTGTATCACACACGGCTGAGAGACACACCTGTGTATTTGCCTGTGTGGACAAAAATAAGCCATTTCCAAGGCCATGTTTCTCACCCAATTTGTCTTCCACCTACATTAACACTTAAACAGATTCACCAACCAATTCAAGACATTCAAATCAAGCCAAAATCATGCCTTAAACATAACATATTACCATACATAACCAATGTGCTCTTAGTAACGTCAAATGATAATTTATTATCATGTCTACTTAGTGGTCATATTTACCTAAATAACCAAATGCATATATGCAAAATCAAACTCAATATTTCTAACATGATAAATCCACTTATATATACATCAAACCATATCAAACATAAGTCATTCAAATGGCTATTATCAATCAAATATTTACATGCCAACATTTTGGCTAATTAACCTATACATGTCATTATAACCAAAATGAGTTTACTATTTCTATCGAAATGAGCCGAGGGATAGTGTGATGTTGCTCTAACTAGTTTCCAACCAAATTGAGCTTCTGAATTACTATAAAATAGGAAATAAAATAGATTAAACATTTAATGCTTAGTAAGTTCGTATAACAGGAAATTAGCTTTCCATTCATTTACATTTAAAGTAAGCATGCAAAATTTATCCAAAGAAATTTGGCAGTTTGCCTAAACACATATAATCTCAAGAAACATGTTAGTTATCTACTTCATGTGAACATTAAGAAATAAGGATAAGCTCATCATGTAATAATTTTCATATATATATATACACTTTCCACATCAAATATTCATATAGCATGTACATTTCCATAATAATTCATCTCAAGTTCAGATTATCCTATGTTGAAACTGTACCCGTTGAATTTACTTGAAATATCGATGGATACACTGGTAGTACACTCGAAGTGTACAAAACTGTAATCTGTAAATTCACATTTGGGAATGCTCACACGAGCACATAAATGGGAAACTCTCTTTCAAGCCTTATAACGAGAAGCTTCTCTGGGCTGTATAACGGGATGTAACTGCCCGATTTAGACCCTAGTCAGAATAGTGGTTTTAGGACCACAAATCTGAGTCAAAAAATATTTTAATATTATTTTTCATGCTTATAGTATGTGAATTAATATGTGCGAAAGTTTCGTATAAAAATTTAATCATTTTTGTGCTTAATTTGCAAAAAGGACTAAATCATAGAAAATGTAAAAGTTGTGTGCCATATGATTAAGTGCTAAATTGATGTGTCTCTTTAAATGTGAGGTCCTTATGTTATAAATGGACCATTGAATTTATGAAATGACATGGTTGGTCATTAGTTAGTGGAATATTAATGATAATAATAAGGTTAAAAATGGAAATTGATTAATTAGGTTATAATTAATAAAAAAATGCATGAAATTATTTATTTGTGTTCATCCTTTCCAAAAATAAAAAGGAAAAAGGAAAGAAAAAGGTTCTTTAGGGTTCAGCACTAATCTTGGAAGATTGAGGTATGATTTTTGATCCGTTTTCGATAATTTCTATGTTTTTGTGATCGTTACTTTGTATTCTATCAAGCCCATGTCTCAATTTTTGAATTTGATGATGAACTTGAGTTATGCTATTGATGAAATTGTAAGCTTTGTGATGTTAATTGATGGAAAATGAAAGATATGTGTTGGGTTAATATGTTTCGTATTTGAATTTTTGATGAATTTGAGTATTTTGGACTAATTTGTAAAAATGAGAAATTGAGGGGCTAAAATGTGAAATAAATGAAATATATGGGCTAATATGGGCTAGAGGAAAATTTGGCCTACCATGTATAATATGAAATTATGCATATTTTGTGATTTTATGAAATAAGGACTAAAGGGTCAAAATGTGCAAATGTGAGGGCTAAATTGTAAAATTCCATAATTATATGTTTTTGGATTCAATTAAATGATTTGGTGAATAAAAGAGTTAAATTTAAATATGTATAGATCAAGAACTAAAGAAAATAGAATTAGATCGGGGAAAGTCAAAAGTAGTTGAATAGCCGTTCGCTTCATTTCATTCCCGTACGAGGTAAGTCTATATACAAATAAATGCGTTTCAATGGATTTATTCATGCTTATATGATATTGAATTGTGATGAATGGTTATAGAAGCTGAATATGTGAAATTGAGAAAGTTTTGATAATGTGACAATGTCTGAAAGCCCCGTACGAACCATAGGAACAGCTAGGATACATATGTCATGACATAGGATTCCAATATGTGTTTTCGTGTAAGACCACGTCTAGGATGTTGGCATCGATTTGAGATTTGCGTGTAAGACCATTTTTGGGACATCAGTATTGTATTTGATTTCGTGTAAGACCCTGTCAGGGACAGCGGCATCGATATTGGATTACATGTAAGACCATGTCTAGGACATTGGCATTGTACGAGTTTTTCAAGCTATCTACGTATCCTATTTGATTCCGTACGGTTCAATGGGCATTCTGAGAAATGAATAATTACGTGAATGTGTATCCAATTCAAGTACATTTGAAAGGTATATCATGTTTGAGAATGAAAAGTAAGTATATGTCCATTTGTGGACATAGGATATATGTAAGTGAATTATGATCAAATGAGCTATATGAGACCTATGGTTATGTGATTGTATTTTTCCATGAACTACATGAATGAATTGGTTTAGAATTGTGTTATGTGATAAGTTTATTTGTAAATGGCTTACTAAGCTTTTGAAAGCTTACTTTGTGTGTGTTTGTATTGTTTTATAGATCATCGAAGCTACCAAAAACTTTGGGATCGTCGAGGATCATCACCACACGATCGAACTCTATTTTGGTACCTTTTGAAAATGTGCATATTTAAGTATGGATGTATAGGCTAGAAAACTTTGGATATGTTTCGAGATGTGTATATCTAGCCATGTGACATGGCTTGGTTATGGATGAGATTATGAATGAGTTTTGGTATATGCTTTGTGTTCAAAAATGGTATGTTTTGATGTACTCTTGAATGGCCAAATGAAATAGTCAATTTTGGTAAGTTTCATGGTTGATTTAGGAAGTTGATATGCTGTGAAATGCTATGAACTGAAATGGTTTAATATGATGTATGAATCATATGTTTTTTATATGAAGTTAGTACTTTGAATTGGCATGTTTGAGTTGGATTTGTATATAGAAATGAATGGTGATATCATGGGTCAATTTGTGCATGATTTAATATGTTTTTGGCTGCCTTTGGGACATGAAATGTGCTTGGTTTTATGCTTGTAGGGATGACCTAAAATGGGTGGCAAATTGGCTTTGCAAATAGCCTATTTTTGTCCACATGGGCAGAGACATGGGCGTGTGTCTCAGCTATGTGCGACACACGATCATGTTACACGGTCGTGTGTCCCCTAGGGTTGTCCTACGATTTAAAGTTAGTCTCGAGCACGGCCTAGACACACGAGCGTGTCTGGTGGCCATGTGAGACACACATTCTTAACACATGGGCGTGTATGTCTATTTCGAAGGATAAATGGGTTAGACACACAGACATGTGGTTAGCCATGTGACCCAATTCAGTTTCGACCACAGCTAAGGCACACGAGCATGTCTCCGGCCGTGTGGTTCAAGTCAGTATGTATGCCCTGTTTTTACACGGCCTATGACACGTGTATGTCGAGTAACTGTGTAAGGCACACAGCTTGTTCACACGGGTGTGTGACCTTTGTAACTTTGAAAAATTTGTTAAGTTTCTAAAATTTTTTGTATGTGCTTGATTTAGTCCCGATCCTTTCTTAAAGCATGTTTAAGGTTTCGTAGACCTTCTAAAGGGACTATATATGTATGAATTACTATGTTATGATGATGTATGATTAAAGTTATGGATTGATTGTTAAATATTCTAAAATTTTTGGTAATGCCTCTTAACCCTAGTTTGGCGATGGATATGGGTTAGGGGTGTTACACGAGAAGCTCATACGAGCCAATAACAGGTAGCTCTAAAGAGCCATTAATTAGGAAGCTTCGGATAGCTTTATGTCAGGAAATTCAAGCAAGCTATATCGGGAAGCTCTGGAGAGCCATTAATCAGGAAGCTCCGGATAGTCTTATGTCGGGAAATTCAAGCAAGCTATATCGGGAAGCTCTGGAGAGCCATTAATCAGGAAGCTCATAAAGAGCCTTTAATCGGGAAGCTCACGAAAAGCCATATATTGGGACGCTCATAAGAGCTGTGGTGTGTCTACATCACATGTAAAATCACAACCAATTGGAATGCTCTGAAGAGCTATTAACGGGAAACTCACAAGAACCATATAACGGGAAGCTCGAGAGGGCTATATATCGGGATGCTCATGAGAGCTAATAACAGGACGTTCTTTCCAGCTTTGGTGTGTCTGCAACATATGCAGGACCACAACCAATTCGGGAACCCTGTATCCATCAAATTTCATTTATTCAAATGAGACTTAATACTTGTCAGGCATTATCGGATATGTGATCGATTTTCACACATGTCAATTATACAATACGCATACATAACATTCAATTCAAACATATAATTTTACAATTTAGTTACATGAACTTACCTTGACAAGTGTTCGTGAATTGTAATCTACTAATCCAATACTTTTTTTTTCCTTGACCCAATTTCATATTTGGTCTATCCAGATCTATAAGAGTAAATTTAGCTTACTTTAATACAATTCATATTGATTTCAACCCCATTCACATTTTAGGCAAAATTACTATTTTACCCCTTATACTTTTATTTAATTTCGATTTCATCCCTAGGCTCGAAAAATGAAATTCATGCAATTTAATCCTTATTCCAAGCCTAGTTGATTTTTACATATCACAATAGCAGCCCATGTATTTCACAATTCAGAAATTTTCCATAAAATTTTCATCTTTACAATTTAATCCCTAAATCACAATTTCATCAAAGTTCTCTTTACAAAAGTTGATTATCTATCAACAACCTTTCATTTTCTACCATAAAACTTCATAATTCATGCATACTCATCCATGGAAAAAACCTAATACTTTGATAACTGTTTCGAATTAATCCCCGAGATAGCTAGATTAAGCTATTACGATATCGAAAATATGAAAATTACTAAAAACGAGACAAAAATACTTACCTACTTAGGCCAATTAAGCTTTCTCAAAAACTCAACACCATAGCTAGGGTTTTTGTCTTTTTTAATTGGGAAAGATGATGATAAATGTTGATATTAGATATTTATTTATTTATCATCTTTTATTTTATTCACTTTCCAATTTCATCCTTTTCTTTATTTAATTTTCTATGGATGACTAAGCATACTTATCTACTAACTCCACTAATTGGTCTATTTTCCATATAAGGATCTCAAAATTTGAATTCCATAGCTATTTGATCCCTATAGCTACTAGAACTCAACTTTTGCATTTTATATAATTTGGTCATTTCCCTCTAATTAGACATGTAATCTATAAAATTTCTCTACAAAATTTTCATACGATATTTCAATTATAATGCATATAATAAAATAATAAAATAATTTTTCTTTTGGACTCGAATTTGTGGTCTCGAAACCACCATTCCGATTTCACTTAATATGGGCTGTTACAATTCCGCCTTAAATAAATTTTGTCCTCAAAAATCTTACTAGTAAAAAGGTTTGAATTTTGCTTTCTCATTATTTCCTAAGGTTCCTAGGTAGCTTCTTCTATACTGTGTCATTTCCAGAGAACTTTTAGTAAGGCTACCATTTTAGTTTTCAGTTCTTTCGTCTTACGTGCCAAAATTCTGATCGGTTCTTCACTATAAGTCATGTCAGGATGAATCTCAACTTTTTTCTGGGAGATAATATATGAAGGATTTAACCTATACCGTCATAACATAGATACATGAAAAACATTGTGAATTCTGTCAAGCTCTGGTGGTAATGCTAATATGTACGCAATGTGTCTGATTCTTTTAGTGATCTCACATGGCCCAATAAATCGTGGACTTAGTTTTCCTTTATGGCCAAAATGAAGAATTTTCTTCCAAGGTGAAACTTCAAGAATACTTTGTTGCCAAATTGAAATTCTATTTCTTTACATTTAAGATCCGCATAAGATGTCTGACGATCAGAAGCTGCTTTCAGGTTATGTCGGATTACTTTCACTTTCTCTTCAGTTTCGCAGATCAGATCAACTCCATGTATCTTTTTCTCACTAAGCTCAGTCCTATACAATGGAGTTCTACAGTTGCGACCATATAGAGCCTCGTATGGTGCCATCTTTATACTTGACTAATAACTATTATTATATGCGAACTTGACGAAAGGCAGATATTTTTCCCAACTACTTTGAATTCTAGTACACAGCACCGAAGCATATCTTCCAAAATGTGTATTACACGTTCGGACTGGCCATCAGTCTATGGGTGGAATGTAGTATTGAAATGTAATTGTGCACCCTAGGCCTCTTGCAACTTATTCTAGAATCAGGATGTAAACCGTGAATCTCTATTAGAAATAGTAGAAACTGGTACACTATGTAATCTGACAATTTTTGAAACATACAACTTTGCTAATTTGTCCAGGGAGAAATCCATACGTACCGGAATAAAGTGTGCTATAACAGTCCGATTTTGACCTTAGTCAGAATAGTGGTTTTGAGACCACATATCTGAGTTAGAAAAATATTTTAATATTATTTTATGTTCCTATTATAAGTGAATTTACATGTGTGAAAGTCTCGTGTGAAGATTTAACTGTTTGTATGTTTAATTGGCAAAAAAAAAGACTTAATCGCGTAAAATGTAAAAGTTGTGTGCTAGATGCTAAAGTGCCAAATTGCCATGTCTTTATAATTGTAAGGTCCTTAGGTTGTAAATGGACCCTTGGAATAATGCATGGACAAATTTAATCATGATTTTATGAATTATTAATGTTATAAAGCAAGGGTCAATTGGTAAAACATGTATTAATGTATGTTTAATAAAACAAAACTTAAAAATAGGCCATTATGTTCATCTTTGGCTGAAAATTAGAAAAGAAAAAGAAGAAAGAATTCAAGCTAGGGTTTTGGCACTTTGAGCTTGAATTAAGTTATGTTTTAGTTTCAGTTTTGATGATTTTTATGTTTTTGAGATTGTTGCTTAGTCTATTATCAAGCCCATGTCATAATTTGTGGAATTGATGATGTGTTCATGAGATGAAGTTGTTGAATATGTGATTTTTATGTTGTTAAATAATCAATTATGGAAGCTCGGTATGTGATTAATATGTTTTGTCTTTGAATTTTTGATGAAATTGAGTATTTTCGGCTAAATTGTAAAAATGTTATTTTGGGGGTCTAAAATGTGAAATAAATGAAATGTATGGATTTGTATGAGAGCTAGGAGAATTTGGCTAGGCTTGTGTACAAGAAAAATTTGTGTAATTTGTGATTTTGTGAATTAGGGACTAATGTGTCGAAATGTGAAAATGTAAGCGCTATTTTACAAAATGCCCTAATTGTGTATATATGGATTATTTTGAATGGTTTGGTGAATAAAAGGGTTAATTTTGAATACATTTAGTCAAGAAAAGACGAATTTGGATTTATACCGAGGGAAGTCGAAGATTGTAGAATAAACGTTCAAGTCGACAACTTCGAGTACGAGGTAAGTTCGTACGTAGAACATGGTATTATAAGTACATATTTCTGTTTTGATTATACATAGATGTTTAAATAATTGAGCTGAATGTATATGATGATGAATCAAAAGCTTTAACATTAAGTGTGCGATTTAAATTAATTCTGGAACTAAGTGTACGATTTAAACTAGCTTCGGCTACTTGAGGCACTAAGTGTGCAAAAATATTTTAGCTTTGGCTAACCTTATAGCACTATGTGTGCGGATGTTTAAAATATGAATAAGCTATGGAAAGTCTTATAACATTTAACAGGAGGTAAGTTTGAAAGTGACTAAGTACGGGAAGATCCAGGTATGCATGATACCTAAGTGGTAGATGATATTATGTATGTGAATTTCATTAAGTTGATATGATCTTATGGATTGACATTATGCAAATACTCATTTGTTTCCTATAATGTTGATGATTTGAGTACGAGCTTACTAAGCTTTTGAAAGCTTACTGTGTATGCGTGTTTGAATTGTTTTGTAGATATCGTAGCTATTGCAAGTTCGGGGATCTTCTAGGATGATCAACACACTATCGAACTTCATTTTGGTATTTTTGAATATATATCTATATATATTTGAAGTATGGCATGTATAGGCTAGTAGTTGTGGAAATATGTTTTATGATGAATATATATTTAGCCATGTGAATTGCCTAATTTGTGTTTGAACTCATAGTTGATAATGGTTTATGATATGTGATGTTAATTTGAAATTGTAGAATGCTTAGTTGGATAAAGAAAATGGTAAGTGTGGTGAGCTTTTGGAATGAGATTGTATGATAATTTGATATAACCTTACATTATGTTCATTATAAATAGGTGAGGTTTATAAGTATGTAAATGGTTGATAATATTATGATATGAGTGATACGTGTTTTAGCATGAAAATTGGTTGATTGGATTGTACATATATGCTTGTTTCCATGCTTGTAGGTTGACCCAAAAAGGGGTGGCAATTTGGCTTAAACCAAGCCTGCGTTGGGACACACGACCATAGCACACAAGCGTGTCTGTTGGCCGTGGGCTTAAGTCAGTAGCTAGCTAAGAACCACACAGCCATAGCATACGGGCGTGTCTGTTGCTGTGGGGAAAAGTTAGTGTGTAAACTCTGTTTTGGCACGGCTAGTTTCAAGGGTGTGTCTGGTGCCCGTGTGAGGTACACGGCCTGGTTACACGGGCGTGTGACCTCAACAGGATGGAAAATTTTTCTAAGTATTGAAATATGTGAATGTGTTCAGTTTAGTCCCGACCTTTTACTAATGCATGTTTATGGTCTCATTGACCTAAGAAAGGAACTTAATGTTTATGTTTGATTATAATATGATGATGTTTGACCTTTAATTGTAAAGTGATTACGAAATGTTTTGATGTGTCCAGTAATGCCTCATAACCCTAGTCCGGTGATGGATACAGGTTAGGGGTGTTACATTTAGTTGGTATCAGAGTTATGGTTTAGTCGGTTCTAGTAATACCATAGCGTATGTGAGTCTAGCTACACATGCCATATATCTGAAACTGTGATAGTGTGATGAATCTTCACATTGAAATGTGCTTTTGCATTGCAATGGATCCCGATAGAGCTGTAGCTGACGATGTTGAAAGCAACGCACCTACTCTCGCGCAAGGGACGGTGCAAGCTGATTCTTGACCGGCTACAAGTAGCCGTGATGGTGAGGCTAAGCAAGCCTTCTATCAGATGATGAATGATTGGTTCACCTAATACATTAGAACCAATCTGGCTGTACAACAACCTCCACCCCTGGTTGATCCTCCTCAAACTCCTGTTATGCCCAAGTAAATCCAGTACAGTTGAGTAGACCACCAGTTGACAAGATTTAAAAATATGGAGCTAAAGAATTTTGAGCTACAACAAGTGATGATGCGGAAAAAGCTGAGTTCTAGTTAGAGAATACAATAAAAGTGTTTGATGAGTTATCTTTGAGTTAAAGAAGAATATATAAAATGTGCTGTTTCACTGCTGAGAGACACGACGTATCATCGGTGGAGAACTTTGACATCTGTGGTTTCGAGTGAAATAGTTACGTGGGATTTCTTCCAAGCTGAATTCCCAAAAAAATATATCAGCCAAAGATTCATTGATCAGAAACGCAAAGAGTTTCTTGAGCTTAAAGAAGGTCGTATGTCTGTTATAGAATATGAGCGGGAATTTGTAAGGTTGAGTCAATATGCCCGTGAATGTGTATCTTCAGAAGAAATAATGTGTAAGAGATTTGAAGACCGTTTGAATGAGGATATTCGTCTGCTAGTTGGTATTCTAGAAATCAAAGAATTCGTGGTGCTTGTTGAATGAGCATGTAAAGCGGAAGATCTTGGGAAAGATAAAAGAAAGGCTGATTTTGAAGCTAGAAAGGTATGAAAGAGATCATCGAGTAAATCATTTCAGTTGGATCCAAAAAGTTTAGAGATGATAGTAGTCGTTCAAAGGCTAGTGTGGGATATCTGAATAGAGATCGTGTTAGATTGCAATCGAATTACAAATCTTCAGCCACGTCTATTGCTAGTGTTGATAATGCAAAGAATGAAAGGCCTGAATATGATCAATGTGAAAGACAACACTTTGGTGAATGCTGGGGAAAGAGTAAAAATCGAGCTTGTTATAGTTGTGGTTCAAGAAACCATTTTATTAAAGACTACCCAGATTTAGTTGAAAAAGACAATGTTCAGAATCCGAGATAAAGTGGTAATGTTTCTCGTGGTAGACCTCTCAGAAATTTGGGAAATGTAAGTGGTAGTCAAAGAGGAACGAACGATGCAGTTGTTAGATCTGAGGCTCGTGCACCCGCTAGCGCGTATGCTATTCGAGCTCGAGAGGAAGCTTCATCGCCAAATGTGATTATGGGTACATTTACTCTCTATGATACTTTTGTGATTGCTTTGATAGATCCTGGATCAACACATTCATATATATGCATGAACTTAGTGAATAGTAAGACTTTTCCTGTAGAGTCTACTGAATTTGTGATTAGAGTTTCGAACCCCCAGGCAGATGTGTTCTAGTTGATAAAGTCTGCAAGAATTGTCCATTAATGTTTCGAGACAATTGTTTTCTGGCTGATCTTATGCTATTACCTTTTGAGGAGTTTGATATAATTCTGGGTATGGATTGGTTAACCTGGCATGATGCTGTGGTGAATTGTAAACGGAAAACTATTGATTTGAGATGCAAGAATGATGAAATGGTCAGAATTGAACCTAGTGATTTGAATGGATTGCCTGCTTTGATATCTTCGATGAAAGCTTTGAGTATTGTGAGAAAGGGTTGTAAAGCCTACTTTGCTTATGTTATTGATTCGAAAGTCTCAAAAAAGAAAGTAGAATCTGTACCTGTTGTCTGTAAGTTCTCTGATGTGTTTGCTGAAGAACTTCTGGGATTACCTTCAGTTAGAGAAGTAGAATTTGACATAGAATTGGTACCTAGTACTACTCTGATTTCGATAGCTCCATATAGAATGGCTCCGACCGAGCTAAAAGAATTAAAGTTCTAGTTACAAGAATTGACCAATCGAGGATTTGCAAGACCGAGTTTCTCACCTTGGGGTGCTCCGGTTTTATTTGTGAAAAAGAAAGACGGCACGATGAGAATGTGTATAGATTATCATCAGTTGAATAAAGTGACTATCAAGAATAAGTATCCCCTGCCCCGAATTGATGATTTGTTTGATCAGTTGAAAGGAGCTACTGTGTTTTTGAAAATAGATTTGAGATCGGGCTACTATCAGCTACGAGTGGAAGATTCAGATATTCCGAAGACTGTTTTCAGAACGAGGTACGATCACTATGAATTTTTAGTTATGCCCTTATGATTGACGAATGCACCTACTGTCTTTATGGATTTGATGAATAGAATTTTCAGACTGTACTTAGATCAATTTGTTGTGGTATTCATTCATGATATATTAATTTATTCACGTAATAAATCTGAACATGCCGAGCATTTGAGAATAGTGCTACAAACTTTGCGAGATAGATAGTTGTATGAAAAGTTCAGTAAATGTGAATTCTGGTTACGAGAAGTTGGTTTCCTGGGTCATATTGTATCAGCATCTGGTATCCGAGTTGATTCGAGCAAAATTTCAGCTATTTTGGATTGGAAACCTCCGAGGAATGTTTCAAAAGTCTGCAGTTTTTTGGAACTTGCTGGTTAATATAGAAGATTCGTAAAAGGTTTCTTGATGATTGCGACTCCGTTGACAAAACTGCTCTAGAAAGATGTGGAGTTTGAATGGTTTGAGAAGTACCAGAACAGCTTTGATCAGTTGAAAGCTTTGTTGACTGAAGCTCCGATTTTGGTACAACCTGAATCAAGTAAAGAATTTTTGATTTATAGTGATGCTTCGTTGATTGGTTTGGGATGTGTTCTAATGCAAGAGGGAAAATTTATGGCTTATGCCTCGAGACAACTAAAGCCGCACGAAAAGAATTATCCAACTTACGACCTCGAGTTAGCTGCTATTGTGTTTGCTTTGAAGATTTGGCGTCACTATCTATTTGGTGAGAAATGTCATGTGTTTTCTAATCATAAGAGTTTGAAGTATTTTATGACTAAGAAAGATTTGAATTTGTGATAGAGAAGATGGCTAGAACTGTTGAAAGACTACAAACTTGTGATTAATTATCACCTGGGAAAAGAAAATGTTGTTGTGGATGCTTTGAGTCGAAAATCGTTATTTACTTTGTGTGTGAAGAATGCTCAATTAGTTTTTTCTGATGATGGTTCACCTTTAGCTGAATTAAAAGCAAGACCCTTGTTCTTACAGCAGATTATAGAAGCTCAGAAAATTGATAATGAGATTTTAGCTAAACAAGCTCAGAGTGATGTAGAGATTGATTCAGAATTCAGAGTTGGTAAAGATAATTGCTTAAGATTCCGAGATCGAATTTTTGTTTCAAGAAATCTAGAGTTAATTCAAATGATTCTGAGTGAAGCCCACAGTAGTCGGTTATCTGTGCATCTAGGTAGTACGAAATGTATAATGACTTGAAACAACATTATTGGTGGTCCAGAATGAAAAGAGATATCTCTAATTTTGTTTCTAAATGTTTGATCTATCAACAAGTTAAAGATGAACATCAAGTGCCATATGGATTGTTACAACCGATCATGGTTCCAGAATGGAAATGGGATAGAGTGACCATAGACTTTGTGTCGGGTTTGCCCCTATCTCTGAGAAAGAAAGACGCAATTTGGGTTGTAGTTGATCATTTGACGAAATCAGCTCATTTTATTCTAATTCGATCCTATTATTCACTTGAAAAGTTTGCTGAGTTATACATTTTGATATAGTGAGATTGCATGGTGTGCCATTGTCTATAGTGTCAGATAGAGATCCAAGATTCACATCGAGATTTTGGAAGAAATTGCAAGATGCTCTGGGTACTAAATTACATTTTAGCACTACTTATCATCCGAAAACAGATGGTCAATCTGAACGGGTTATTCAAATACTTGATAATATGTTGAGATGTTGCATTCTTGAGTTTGAAGGCACGTGGGAACAATACTTATCTTTATTGAATTTGCTTATAATAATAGTTTTCAGTCGAGCATCAAAAAGGCACCATACGAAGCTTTATATGGTTGTAAATGCCGTACACCTTTGTATTGGACAGAGCTCAGTGAAAATGAAATTTATGAGGTTGATTTGATAAAAGAAACTGAACAGAAAGTGAAAGTGATCTGAGATAGTTTGAAATCAGCTTTTGATCGTTAGAAACCATATGCAGATTTGAAAAGAAAAGACGTTGAGTTTGAGATCGGTGACAAAGTGTTTTTGAAAGTGTCTCTGTGGAAGAAAGTGATTTGGTTTGGTAAAAAAGGCAAGTTGAGTCTGAGGTTCATCGAGCCGTATGAAACCATCGAGTGAGTTGGGCCGGTTGCTTATAGATTGAGGCTACTATCTGAGTTAGCAAAGATACATAATGTGTTTCATGTATCGATGCTTCAACGGTATAGATCTTATCCTTCACATATAATTCCTTCATCTGAGATTGAAATTCAATCTGATATGACTTACAAAGAAAAGCTAATTCGAATCTTAGCTCGAGAGGTTAAAGAAGATTCCGTTAGTTAAAGTGATGCGGCATCGGCACGGTATTGAAGAGGCCACATAGGAGCCTAAAGATGCTATGAAACAACAATATCCAAATCTATTTAACGGTAAGATTTTCGGGGATGAAAATCCCTAAGGGGGGAGAATTGTAACAATCCGATTTTGACCCTAGTCGGGATAGTGGTTTTGGGACCACATATCTGAGTTAGAAAAATATTTTAATATTATTTTCTGTGCCTATTATAAGTGAATTTACATGTGTGAAAGTCTCGTGTGAAGATTTATCTGTTTGTGTGTTTAATTGGCAAAAAAAGTACTTAATCGCGTAGAATGTAAAAGTTGTGTGCTAGATGCTAAAGTGCCAAATTGCCATGTCTTTATAATTGTAAGGTCCTTATGTTGTAAATGGACCCTTGGAATAATGCATGGACAAAGTTAGTCCTGATTTTATGAATCATTAATGTTATAAAGCAAGGGTAAATTGGTAAAACATGTATTAATGTATGTTTAATTAAACAAAACTTAAAAATAGGCCATTATGTTCATCTTTGGCTGAAAATTAGAAAAGAAAAAGAAAAAAGAATGCAAGCTAGGGTTTCGACACTTTGAGCTTGCATTAAGGTATGTTAGTTTCGGTTTTTGATGATTTTTATGTTTTTGAGATTGTTGCTTAGTCTACTATCAAGCCCATGTCATAATTTGTAGAATTGATGATGTGTTCATGAGATGAATTTGTTGAATATGTGATTTTTTATGTTGTTAAATAATGAATTATGGAAGCTTGGTATGTGATTAATATGTTTTGTCTTTGAATTTTTGATGAAATGTGAAAATGTGAGGGCTATTTTGCAAAATGCCCTAATTGTGTGTATATGGATTGTTTTGAATGATTTGGTGAATAAAAGGGTTAATTTTGAATACATTTAGATCAAGAAAAGAGGAATTCAGATTTAGACCGAGGGAAGTCGAAGATTGTAGAATAAATATTCAAGTCAACAACTTCGAGTACGAGGTAAGTTCGAACGTAGAACATGGTATTATGAGTACATATTTCTATTTTGATTATACATAGATGTTTAAATAATTGAGCTGAATGTATATGATGATGAATCAAAAGCTTTAGCACTAATTGTGCGATTTAAATTAATTTTGGCACTAAGTGTGCAATTTAAACTAGCTTCGGCTACTTGAGGCACTAAGTGTGCGATACCAACTTAGTCTTGGTTATTTGAGATGGCACTAAGTGTGCAAAAATATTCTAGCTTTGGCTAACCTTATAGCACTATGTGTGATGATGTTTAAAATATGAATAAGCTACGGAAAGCCTTATAACATTTAACAAGAGGTAAGTACGAAAGTGAATAAGTACGGGAAGATCCAGGTATGTATGATACCTAAGTCGTAGATGTGAATTTCATTGAGTTGATATGATCTTATGGATTGACATTGGGCAAATACTTATATGATTCATATAATGTTGATGATTTGAGTACGAGCTTACTAAGCTTTTGAAAGCTTACTGTGTATGTGTGTTTGAATTGTTTTGTAGATATCGTAGCTACTACAAGCTCGGGGATCTTCTAGGATCATCAGCACACTATCGAACTTCATTTTGGTATTTTTTGAATATATATATTTGAAGTATGGCATGTATAGGCTAGTAGTTGTGGAAGTATGTTTTGTGATGTATATATATTTAGCCATGCGAATTGGCTAATTTGTGATTGAACTCATAGTTGATAATGGTTTATGATATGTGATGTTAATTTGAAATTGTAGTATGCTTAGTTGGATAAAGAAAATGGTAAGTGTGGTGAGTTTTTGGAATGAGATTGTATAATAATTTGATATAATCGTACATTATGTTCATTATAAATAGGTAAGGTTTATAAGTATGTAAATGGTTGATAATATTATGATATGAGTGATATGTGTTTTAGCATGAAAAATTGGTTGATTGGATTGTACATATATGCTTGTTTCCATGCTTGTAGGTTTACCCAAAAAGGGGTGGCAATTTGGCTTAAACCAAGCCTGCATTGTGTCACACGGCCATAGCACACGGGCGTGTCTGTTGGCCGTAGGGAAAAGTCAGTATGTAAACTCTGTTTGGCACGGCTAGTTTCAAGGGTGTGTTTGGTGCCCGTGTGAGGCATACGGACTGGTTACACGGGCATGTGGCCTCAACAGAATGGAAAAATTTTCTAAGTATTGAAATTTGTGAACGTGTTCAGTTGAGTCCCGACCTCTTACTAATGCATGTTTATGGTCTCATTGACCTAAGAAAGGAACTTAATGTTTATGTTTGATTATAATATGATGATGTTTGAATTTTGATTGTAAAGTGATTACGAAATGTTCTGATGTGTCCAGTAATGCCTCATAACTCTAGTCTGATGATGGATACGGGTTAGGGGTGTTACATGTGGAGGTTTCGTCAAACGGTCAACAATTACCCAAATGAGATCTCTCTTTTTCGAAGATAGAGGTAACCCTGATACAAAGTCCATAGTAACTTCTTCCCATTTCTGTTCTGGTATTGTTATTAGCTGTAATAATCATAAAGGCACCTGATGTTCAGCTTTAATTTGCAGACATATCAAACATCTAGATACGAATTCTAAAATTTCACGTTTCATTCCTAGCCACCAGTCATCTTTCGCAAATCATTGTACATTTTATTACTATCTGGATGAACAGACATAGTACCATTATGAGCTTCTTACATAATCTTCTGTACAAGCTCTGAATTCCTCTACACATACTCTACCTCTGTACAACAGAAAATTTAAAGTTCTGAATCAGAAGTTGACTCACAATGTACCCGTTTAGCTTTAAATTCATCATCATTTTTTTGAGCTTTGTAAAACTGTTGTAGAAATGTCAGTTTAGCTTTTAATCAGCTAAAATTGAGCTATCATCTGCCAAAGACAATCGGGTATTCATTGCTCGAAAAGAAAACAAAGACTTTATGCTCAGAGTATCTGCAACCACATTTTCTTTTCCCAGATGATAATCAATAACCAAGTCATTGTTTATAACACCCCAAACCTGGCCTAGAAGTTTGGCCCGAATCTGGCATATCACGTTGAAGTGTTTTTCAAAAACCATGTTCTCATTGAAAACCCTTCTTACTACTCAAAACCTTTGGCCATTTTAAAACTTGTGAAACGTTAATTCCCTTAAAACCTTACTTGCTGCGGAAGCTTACTTTTAAACAGTTGCGGAAACGAGATATTTTGAAAACCAGTAGTTGTTTTGGAAAACCATGCCCTACTTCTAATAGATATTTAGAATACTAAATAAATTTCCCAAATAAAAGGTTAAGAAAATAAAGAGGCCTTAATACAACCCAAATCAAAAACCAAAGTGCTTAACTAAATAAACGAAATAGAAAAACATGTGCAGTTGTGTGGTCGTCTCAGAGTCCCTCTGCGACACCGATCCACCTAACGCTGGCGATTACCTGCAAAGTTAATAAACGAGGTGAGTTTATGAAAACCCAGTACGTAATCCCCTTACTAGAGTAACAGTCAGTAAACAGACAGAATTCAGAATCAATCTGGGCCAGAGCCCATTACATTAACAGTACAGTCCAATTCAGAGCATACGTGGGCCAAAGCCCGTTACAATATCATTTGGGTCACAGCCCATAACAGAATCAATTGGGCCTAGCCTATCTTAGCCTCAGTTGGGCCGAAGCCCACATTGCAATAATATCACAATAATATCATACATGCAATGTTGTGCAACCCACCCCAAAAATCCAACCGCTATGCACCAACTCCGTCCCCCAGTACACATCATGTGGGGATATAAATATCGACCCACCCATCCGATATACATCAATGGTAGCTCGGTTGCGATACTACCTTCATTGCAGCAAGCTGCTAATAAAATTTTAGGCTTAATAGCCATCGGTGGATCCACGATCGTCAAGCAACCATGCGATCCTCATATACTTCCTCCGTTCCATAATTCCCAACCCATGCAATATGTCGTGTATGTCATGCTCAATCATCACACGTGTATGCAGAATAGCCAAACTCAGTAACAGTCTTTTAAACATATATTGAGAGCATATCAGTCACACAACCACAGTCAAGTCAATTAAAATGCAGTCATACATTCATAATCAAATTAGTCAAATTCGAAGTCTAAGTCGGTCATTTACCCTCAAGGGCAAAACAGTTATTTTACCCTACAGGGTATGTCGGTCATTTTACACTACAAGGGTATTTCGATAATTTTACAAATCGAGGGTATTTCGGTAATTTTACAAATTGAGGGTGTTTCGATAATTTCATAAATCGGGGGTATTTTAGTAATTTTACAAATCGAGAGTATTTCGATAATTTTACAATCGAGGGTATTTCAATAATTTTACAAATTGAGGGTATTTCGGTAATTTTACAAATCGAGGGTATTTTGATAATTTCACAATCGAAGGTACTTCAGTAATTTCACAATCTAGGGTATTTCGGTAATTTTACAAATCGAGGGTATTTTAGTAACTTCACAATTGAGGGTATTTCGGTAACTTTACAAATCGGGGGTATTTCGGTAATTTTACAAATCGAGGGTATTTCAGTAATTTCTCTTTATTATGGGTTTATTACTTACATTGGCCCGTTAACAAGTCCTCGTTGGTTAAAGTGGACAGATACTATGCACCAGGTAGGATTCCAGAGAAGAAGAGGTGAGTCATTAAGACCGCTTAAGTACCAAGCTCTCCCTAGATCCAATCCTAGACATGCATATACCATTGCCACACCTTAACCTTATGACTCGTCCACGATCGTGATTAATTAATTATTTAAGTTTTATGTCTGCTTAAGTAGTTACCAAAAACTAGGTCCGCAACCCCTTTACTAAAAACTAACAGATCCACACTTATTCATTTGGCCCCTTTAGGCCCAATCTCGTTCACATGGCCCATCAGGCCCAATTACTTCCCACCTAACAGTTAGATTTACAGAAGCAAGCCCACGGGCCCATCGAGGCCCAGAACAGCCCCAGCACACGAGAACGCTGGTGGCGACTTTCAGCTTTTGCCTATTTCTAACAAAGAAGGGCGTGAATACACACCTGTTTATAAGAACGTGCCGAAGTCCACGATCACCAACCTTGGCACATCCTGCATTGGTTCTTAATAACCTTCTTTCTTTTTCACCAACTCATCTAGTTCGTTCTATTTAAAGCCTGCTTCTCACCAATTCCCATGTTAGCTTCCCGATGTGGGATTACTTTCAACCATTAGGAAAATTCCTTATTTTCTTATGACCACCTCAACCACAAAGTTCCAGTCCAACTCCACCTCCTACACAGCTCAAATAGCAAAATAAATACTCCATTGCACATCCCAAGACTTGAACCTTAGACCTCACAGTTACACAACACGCCACCTTGCAACTCCACCACAGGCTCTTTCTTGTCATATTTTATCCTTAATTAAATATAAGGTCTATAGGCCAAAGTCCAAGTTCCTTTAAAAGCAAAACCAAAATAAATTGCAAGTGCCAAGACTTGAACCCAGGCTCCCTTGCAACCTTAATGACACCACAACCACTAGACCACAAGCTTCCTTGTGTTATTTATTCACCACAATAATTAAAAGGCCTTCATCCAAGCACCCAGGGTTTTATTCCCTTATTACCAAAATTTTTGCTAAAGCTCAGGTTTGACCCCAAGATTTCTCCAACACTTCTCAGGGCCATTAACCATTAAAGCATACATTTAATTGTGTCATTTCCTTGTACAATTAAATGATTATATACAACCTCCTTACGAACCCATACTACAGGCCTAATACTTCTAGGCCCAAATTCGAGGCGTTACATAGTCTTTCAACAGTTCAAGCCTCCAGCGCTGTTTAAGATTCAAATTTTTTTGCGAAGATACTTCAAACTTTAATGATTAGTGAATATATGGCATTTTTCACTAAAAAAATAGTGTCGCCAAATTTTCAAGGCAAATACAATAGCTGCCAATTCTAAGTCATGTACCAGGTAATTCTTTTCATGTAATAGCCCGAATTTGGGGCTAGTAAGAATAGTGGTCTCGGGACCAAAAATTTGAAGTTAGAGAAATTAATTTATTATTATTTTGATATTATAGCATGTTTTTAAGAGTGCATGAAAATTTTGGCGAAGTAATTTTAGCGTTTGTGAGCTTAACTAAGAAAAAAGACTAAATCGCATAAAATGCAAAAGTCCTAAATTGATAGCTAAAGATGTCAAATATCTAGAGAATAAAAATTGAGGGTATTTAAAGGGAAATTAGACCTTATTGTGATAGCTTGGCCGGCCATGAGAGATGAAAGTGTGGTAAAGTCAACATTAGGTAATGTTGATGACATAAGGTGTATTATAATAATACCAAAAAGCCTAGCTATCATTTTCTTTTCTCCATCCTTTCTTTTGACTAAAATTTTCAGCAAAGAAATGGGGTTTTAAGAGCTTGAAACTTCAGCAACTTTAAGCCTTCACAAGTAAGTGATTTTAATGGCTTTTCTTGAATATTTTTGTACTTTTGAGACCCTTGAAGCATGAGCTTTCAAATGAGGGAACTATTTTGCAAAATTATCTAAGATTTTACCATGAAAGGATTTGTAATGTTTTTCTAAGTTTTTATGGAAGAAAATGAGTCTTGGGTTCTTATAAACAACTTTTGTTAAAGGTGTTAGCATGAAAACACCTAAAAGGACTATCTTGCATAAGTTGTAAAATATATGTTAAATGTGTGATATAGTGGGAATTTGGAGTTGCTATAAGAGTAGAAAGGGTTCGGCTAGGCTTAAGATGTGAAGAAATTTGATAAAAATTGATTTTCGGGCTTAGGGGTAAAATGGTTATTTTGTAAAAGTCTAGGGGCAAATTGGTCATTTTGCCTAACTATGAATTGTTGAGTGCCTATATTGATAAACTAATTAAATAAGTGCATTTTATTATTATAGATCAAGAAATACCAAATCTAAACCTAGACCGAGGGAAAGCCAAGCAAATCGACTAAATTGACCAGTCGCCACATTTTGTAATTCGAGGTAAGTTGTATGTAAATAATACAACTTCATAAATAATATTGAAATTATTATAGCATAAATTGCTTGATTGTGAAAATGAGGAAATGTGATGAGAACAGAGATAGTAGAATTCCTGATTGAACCTTAGGAAATAATTCGGATATTCATGCCATGACGTTTGGGTCACTTGTGTCAGCTAGTGTAAGACCATGTCTAGGACATGGCATCAGCATTGAGACGAGTGCTTGTGTAAGGCATGTCTGGGATATGACAACGGTACAAATATGCTAGAACTTGTGTAAGACCATGTCTGGGACATGGCATCGGCACCTGACCTCATGTTTGAAGCTAAATGAATATTCGATAATGTTCCAAATGGTTCAACGGTGAAAGTATGATTTCAAGTTAACAAGGAAAGTATAGCCGTGTTGTGAGTAGTATAGGCACCTATATGGTATATATGAAATGTGAGCTCGATATATGCTATATGAGGTGTATTGAATATTGATGAGTAAGTTTTGCTTATGCCACTTGTGTATTATGATACTTGTTGATGAATGGTAAAGTTATGTTGTATATTTATTTATGTGCAACTTACTAAGCTTTATGCTTACTCCCTCTCCTTTTTCATTTTCTTATAATGCTGCCTATCTAGCTCAAAAACCAAAGGAAGTTAGAGATATCGATCACACTATCAATCGAAGCATTCAGTATAGTTTGATTTATATTTTTGAATATGGCATGTATAGGGCTTAGACTTTACTATTTTTGTGTCATTGAGAACTGGCCAAATGTGTTGGCTTGGGTTGGAAACCCTTCATTTTGTATTAAGCCTTGAATGATGGTAAATATTCATTTTGATACATGGAAATGAAGTTACTCTCATGAATGAGTAATTGCTTAATTGATATGTAGTCTATTGTGGCTGATTGGTTTAAATAAGTTATTCTTGTATTGGTGTGGTTGCTATTATGTAGGTTGTGTAAGTAAGGGTGGCAAATAGGCTTGGTAAATAGCCTTATATTGTCAACACGGGTAGACACACGGGCGTGTGTTTAGGCCGTGTGTGACACACGGTCTGCCTATGGGCGTGTGGTCTGATCGTGTGTCCCTTGCACGTAAAATTTCAAGTCAGTATGTATGATAGTAAACACATGAGAAGAGACACGACTGTGTGTCTCAGCTGTGTGATGGACAGGGCCTAGCACACAGGCGTGTGCCTTGGCCGTGTGACATTTTGGGGATACTGACGTTAGAAATAGAATGTCCATGTTTTTGCACACGGGCGTGTCATGGCCGTGTGAAGGACACGGGCCAGGGACACGGGCATGTGCCAGGCCGTGTGAAAACCCCTGTAGGTGTGGATTTAGAATTAATTCCACATGGGTGGAGGACACAGGTGTGTCCCTGTATTGCTTAGGCTGTGTGAGCCACATGGGCCACCAACACGACCATGTTGAAATGGCCACACGGGCGTGTTGCCTTTCTACACAGGCGTGTGCCCTATTTCAAAGTCAAATTTTCTATAGATAGTTTAAGGACCCAGGCTAATCTCGAATAGTTTTCAATGGTTAATTTCGGGCTCGTAGGCCCATTATAAGAAGTTTAAAGTAGAAATTGAAAAAGTTCTAAAATGGGACCAAGTCTTGGCGACTTGGGGAATGTTTGTGTGCATGAAATCAAGTTAGGTAATGCCTCATATTCCGCTCTGGCGTGGGTTACAGGCATGGGGTGTTACATCTCATGTGATTTTAGCTGTCTAGAAACATGGGCTATTACTTTACCTTTTTGCATCAAAACACAACCTAAACCATTCAATGACGCTTCACATTAAATTACAAATTCCTTACCCGACTTAGACTGAACTAGGACTGGTGCTTCAGTCAACAGGGCTTTCAACCGATCATAACTTTGCTGACATTTATCGGTCCATTCAAATGTCACATCTTTCTATAATAGCCTTTTCATCGGCGAAGATATCATCGAAAACCCTTTTACAAATATCTGATAGTAACCGGCTAATCCCAGAAAACTTCTGACTTTGGATACATTTTTTGGCGGTTTCCAGTTAAAAATAGTTGATATTTTATTCAGATCCACTCTAATGCCTTCAGTAGACATTATATGTCCCAGAAAACCAACTTCTCAAAGCCAGAATTCACATTTACTGAATTTAACATACAATTTTTTCTCACGCAGAGTTTGCAAAACAATTCTCAAATGATCAGCATGTTCATTTTCATCTCAGGAATATACTAGAATATCATCAATGAATACAACAACAAATCTATCCAGATACGGTCTGAAGATTCTATTCATTAAATCCATAAATATTGCAAGTGCATTAGTTAAGCCAAATGGCATCACGAGAAACTCATAATGTCTGTACCTGGTTCTGAATGTTGTTTTCGGCACTTCCGAATCTTTTACTTATAACTGATAGTAACCAAAACGAAGATCAATCTTCAAAAATACTGTAACACCTTTCAACTGATCAAACAGGTCATCAATAAGAGGCAGTGGATACTTATTCTTGATTGTGACCTTCTTCAACTGTAAGTAATCAATACACAATCTCAAGGATCCATCCATTTTCTTAACAAACAGAACTGGTGCACCCTAAGGTGAAGAACTAGGTCAAGCAACACCTCTGTCAATCAGTTCTTACAACTGTGCTTTTAGCTCTATAATTCTGTTGGAGCCATTTTGTAGGGTGTTATAGATATTGGTGTTGTCCCCAGAATAATATCTATAGAAAATTCGACCTCTCTGACCAGTGGTAATCTAGGTAATTCTTCTGGAAACATATCAGGATATTCATAGACAACTGACACTGATTTAATCTTCGATTCAGACACTTTAGTATCCAACACATAAGCAAGATAGGCATCATAACCTTTTTTGACATATTTCTGTGTTGACATAACTGATATCACATTAGACAACCCATCCAATTTATCAGATTCAATATAGAGCAATTCACCGTTCTGACATTTCAATATAATATGTTTCTGTTTACAATTTACCATAGCATCATGTTGAGTTAACCAGTCCATACCTAGAATTACATCAAATTCATCAAACAATAATAATATCAAATCAGTTGGAAAATAGTAACCCTATATCATTAATGAACAATTCTTGAAATTTTATCCGCCATCATATACTGGCCCAGGGGGTTTGATACTTTAACTAGAAATTTAGTGGACTTGACAGGAAAATTCTTACTAGACACTAAATTTGTGCAGATATATGAATGAGTTGAACCGGGATAAATTAAAACAGTTTCATCAGTATCAATAAGAGAAAAAGTACCAGTAATAACGTCGGGTGCAGAGGCATCCTCACATGCATGAATAACATATGTCCTAGCTGGTGCTCGTGCTTCAGATTTGACAGTTGAATCTTTTTTCATACCTCGACTACCACTGATATTGCCAGGGTTACGAGGTGGTCCACCTCTGGTAGCTGTATTGCTTGGCTTTGAAGTTTGAACAGTATCTTTTTCAACTTTCTTCGGGCAATCTCTGAGATAGTGGTCATTGAAACCACATCTAAAACAAGCTCTGCTTTTCATGTAGCACTCTCTAAAATGTAGTTTATTATAGTGCTTGCATCTGGGTTTGGTATTTCTAATACTACCCGCACTTGCTACAGATGTAGCCTAGGATCTTGGACTGGAGTGTCGGGTACCTTTGTCTCTACCTGAATATCCCGTAGAGGTAATAGAACGGTCATGATACTTCTTTGACTTCTTTGAGGCTGACTAGTATGACTTTCTTGTAAATTTTTTATTAGAAGTTCGGGCCTCAATTTCAGTTTGCTTTTACTCTTTACTGAGCTCTTCGTCTTTATATGTTTGATCGACCGATACAACAAATTCTATTAATTCAAGAATCCCAACTAGCAACTTTATATCTTCATTCAGATCCTTTTCAAATTGCTTATACATTGCAATTTCAGTTGGGATACACTCTCTGGCATATTTACTTAGTCGAACAAATTCTCGTTCATATTCAGATACAGTCATATGCCCCTGTCTGAGTTCCAAAAATTCTTTTCGTTTTTGATCAAGAAATCTCTAACTAATATATTTATTTTTGAACTCAGTTTGGAAAAATTTCCATGTGACCTTCTCTTTCGGTACAATAGAAATCAATGTATTCCACCACTGGTAAGCTGAGTCTTTTAGCAGTGATACAACACATTTTAGACATTCAGTTGGTGTACAAGGCAATTCATCCAGAACCCTGATAGTGTTTTCTAACCAGAACTCAGCTTTTTCAGGATCATCTTCAGCTATAGCTCTAAATTCTTCTGCCCCATATTTACGGATTTTATCAACAGGAGGCTTACCAATTTTAACAAGTTCTGTACCTTATGGCTTATCGGGAATCGGTTGAGAATCAGGAGGGGATGGAAGTTGTTGCACAGCTAGATTTGTTCTTATATATTCGGTAAACCATTCATTCATCATCTGGAAGAAGGCTTCTTTTTCCTCTCCTCCTCAGACCTCAGATACGGGCCTTCTACTACTAGATACTGCTCTTTGAACTGAAGCTTGAGTGTTGCTTTCAGCTTCTTCCGATTCAGCTCGGTTAGACGACATTACTATATGAAAAACATATTTAAAATGGTCAGGATACATCACACTATCACAGGTTATATAATGGCATATATAGCTAGACTCGTACGCGCTACATTAGTCTAAGAATCGACTAAACCGTAGGTTTGATACCAAGAAATGTAACACCCCTAAACCATATCCATCGCCGAAACAGGGTTAGGGAGCATTACAAGAGTTTACAGATCAAGTAACAAACATTTCATATAATTTCTCATTCATATCAGAAATCAATCATATTGTCCTTTATATGAGCTCTCAAGGCCCAAAATGTGCAATAGAAATAAGTTGGGCCTAATCCGGGTACTCAGAGAATTTTTCACAAAATTTTAAAATTTTTCCTAGGTGCAAGGGACACACGCCCGTGTGGTCAAGCCGTGTGAGTACGCATGTGTCTCAAGCCGTGTGGGCATTTGAAATAGGACACATGGCTGTATCCCAGACCTTTTTAGTACCCGTGTAACTCTCTGACTTGGGTCACACGGCCAAGTCACACACTTGTGTTGTAACACCCTTTACCCGTGTTTGACACTGAGACAGGATACGAGGCATTACCGGACTTAAGCATAAACAAACATGCAAAACCGGGCCATAAAATTTCTTTTAATTCAAAACTTTTCATACACATACACATCATCTTTTATTTGGGTCTACGAAGCCCAAAAAATACTTTAAATGGGGTTCAAGACTAAACGGGGAACTTTGGAAAGTTCTAAGAAAACTTAAAATTTTTTACCATAAAACAGAGTCACATGCCTGTGTGGACACAGGGGCACACCTGTGTGCCTTTAACACGCCCGTGTCCTTAGGCCGTGTAACTCTCTGTTCATGACATCAGTACACAAATTGAACCACACGGCCAGGCTACATGCCCGTGTGCTAAGTGGTGTCCTCCACATGGTTAAGACACATGGTCGTGTCTTTGACCGTGCAGCCAATACTTTGGCTATTTTCCAAGCCTTCATGTTACCCATAATACCTTACAATCTTGCACACATCAAAATCACAATTCATGGCAGCATTTTAATGATTAAAACACTCTTTATTGAGACACAACATGACAATTTCAAGGCATCATTCACATTTTACATATTCTCACATTATATCGATTCTAGGCATACCATATCTCGATTATTTGACCAAGTCAAGTACTTTACCACTTGTTCTCTTATACCATGATTATCAACTTATCCATTTAGCATTCACGTTCAAGACATTATTATCTTACTTGCCCTACTATATATATTAACCATGGTCATGACCACTTCGAATGGTCATAACGCATTCATCACACATGCATGTCACAACACCAATCATGCCTGGCCAACCATCATGCGCACATCATTTCATCACGGATATTATAACATAGCATGAATAGATAGATTTACAAACCATACTTATTATGAGCCACACCCTATGGCGATATACAATAAATCAAACCAAGCCAATACATTTGGCCAAATCATAGAACACATATCATAAAAACTAATTCCTATACATGTTACTCACTTGAAACTTCTCAATCTATGTATCAATATCCCAAGGTGATAGCTTGGTAGTGTGATGTTGCCTCTGACGTTCTCCAACCTCGAGCTGACTTGACAACACTAAAAGAAATGGAAAGGAGGGAGTAAGCTTTACGCTTAGTAAGTCCATATGAAAATAATAAGAAAATTATCAACATGATTCCATGGAAATATAATCGTAATTACACTTTTGCTTATTTTCTGGTCATGCTATTTTCTCGAGTCATAGTAACTAATTTATTCATATCTGGAGCTATGAAACTCAAAATTAAGATCCGTTAATTTTCCTTGAAACTAGACTCATATATATTCTTACCATAAAATTTTAAGAATTTTTGGTCTATCCAATAAGTATAGTTTATTCTTTAAACTCTCCCCTATTTTGCTATCTGACAACTTCAACCTTTATCTACTAAAAATCAAATATCTCATAGTACGAGACTTGGATAATGTTTCTGTCTCTATCTATTGAAAATAGACTCACTGAGAATTTCATTACTATAAATTATAAATCATAATTATTTTTTTACAATTTCTAGTAATTTTCTAAATTTAAGACAGAGGAGTCCAGAATCACTCCGACTCTATCTCACAAGAATTTAAATATCTCATAACACCAAGTTCTTTTGCTTACACTGTTTCCCTATGTGAAACTAGGCTCAATAATCTTTAGTTTCATATATTATTCAGCCTCTAATTCAATTTCCATAATTTTTGGTGGATTTTCAAAGTTGGTCTACCGCTATTATCCAAAACTGCTTTAATGTTATATCACCTTTACAACCACTTCAATTATCATGGTAAAAATGCTTATTATATATCATAGACATAATCCCATAATGACAAAGTCATTATACAATAATCTCATAGGCATGATTTACTACCACATATGCATTCTTGCCATAATCTATCATACTTTCATCAAATCATATAAACTTACTGTTCATATCTATTGGCACATGCTCACACAAATACATACATGTGCCCTGTTGCACACACATGGTTTACTTGGATTACTTTCGAAATTCATAATGCATTATTGGTTGAGCACTTGGAATATGATTCAGACACACGGAAGAAATGCACCAAAGTGCCTAAATGTAGCCTTGGCTACCTGACAGAATATGCACTGAAGTGCCTCATAATACAGAATTACATGCCGCTCTCAACGGGGGCTACTCAAAGAGCTAAAAGAGTATCCGAACACAACTCAGGATACCCAACATCCGGACCCTAGCATGTATCACATATCAAATGAGCTCATAAAACACATAGCTATCCTAGTGACATGTCACTCGTATCCTCAACTATTCCTAAGGTTCAAACGGGATTTTGGACTTCCAAACCTTTACTGAATGTACTCGAATTGTGGCTTCATTCACATAGAAAATATCTCATAATCACATGACATTGCAACATTTTTATCATAATAGCAAAACATCAAGTACATGTTATATCATCAAAATAATCACATAAGCATTTTAATCATACAATTACCAAGACATCCACAACATATAATAATGCCACATTATTTACATAATATCAAATTATTCACATATATATACTTACAACTCGTGTAATATTGAAGAATTAATATTTAAATTCAATATTGCATTATTAAAATCACATGAACTTACCTCGAATACGAAAACGGCCATTTTTACCATTTTAGCCATTAACCTTATACTTTTCTGATTTAAGCCTGAATCTCGATTTCCTTGATCTAACATTTCAAATATAGCCTATTCAGGACTCATATTATTCAATTTAACCCAAAAATCATATTTTAGAAAATTTATAATTTTGCCCCTAAACTTTGTCAAAATTACACTTTTGCCTATAGGCTCGTAAAATGATTTTTATTCAATTTCCTCACTCTATAAGCCTAGTCGAACCATTTTCATAACTATAGAAAACTTCAATTCTCATCACAACACCCTTTTATACCATTTTTACAACTTATGCAAAACAGTCTTTTCGGACGTTTTTAACGAAAATCGCTTAGTAAAAGTGGTTTATCTAACACCCAACACTAATTTCTACCATTAGGCATCAAAATGCATGCATGTGACATATGGGTCAATTTTTAAACATGAACCCTAGCTCAAATTAGTGGTAGAAATAAGTAGATCATGTTACCGGGACTTCAAAAATGCATAGAACATTAAAAACGAGGCTCAGAATCATTACTATGGAGCTTGGAAGCTTGAAAAATACCCTAGCCATGGCTTCCATGGGGGTTTCGACTGGTACTTGGAGAAGATGGCCAAATGTTGGCTACTTTGGCTTTTTAATTCTTTTAATTATTAGTTTACCAAAATGCCCCTAACTTAAAAATACTTTATTTCACCCAATTCATGTCAATTTTTGTCCATCACCAACTAATGGTCTAATTACCATTGAAGGACCTTTAATTTAAAACCCATAACAATTTGACACTTCTAACATGTGGAACTCAACTTTTGCACTTTTTTATAATTTAGTCCTTTTGACTAAATTGAGTGCCCAAACGTCAAAATTTTCAAGCAAAATTTTAACGAAATCATTTCGTGAAATCGTGGACCATAAAAATATAATAAAAATGAAATTTTCCTCGTTAGATTTTTGGTCCTAAAACCACTGTTCCGACTAGGCCCAAAATTGGGATGTTACACCTGTGCTAAGCCGTGTATAGGTGTAGGGGTCACACGGCCAAGCCACAAGCCCGTGTGCTAGGCCGTGTGATCAATTCTGAGCATTCTGTTTTGAAATTTAAAGATACAGGGGATAGACGGCCAAACAACACGCCTATGTGCTAGGCTGTGTGTCACACACGGCTGAGACACACGCCCGTGTCTCTATCCGTGTGGACGAAAATAGGCAATTTCCAAGGCCACATTTCTCACCCAATTTGTCTTCCACCTACATTAACACTTAAACACATTCACCAACCAATTCAAGACATTCAAATCAAGCCAAAATCATGCCTTAAACATAACATATTACCACACATAACCAATGTAATCTTAGGCACCTCAAATGACAATTTATTATCATGTCTACTTAGTGGTCATATTTACCTAAATAACCAAATGCATATATGCAAAATCAAACTCAATATTTCTAACATGATAAATCCACTTGTATATACATCAAAACATATCAAACATAAGCCATTCAAATGGCTATTATCAATCAAACATTTACATACAAACATTTTGGCTAATTAACCTATACATGCCATTATAACCAAAATGAGTTTACTATTTATACCGAAATGAGCCGAGGGATAGTGTGATGTTGCTCCGACTAGCTTCCAACCAAATTGAGCTTCCAAATTACTATAAAATAGAGGAAATAAAATAGAGTAAGCATTTAATGCTTAGTAAGTTCGTATAACGGGAAATTAACTTACCATTCATTTACATTTAATGTAAGCATGCAAAATTTATCCAAAGAAATTTGACAATTTGCCTAAACAAATATAATCTCAAGAAACATGTTAATTATGTACTTCATGTGAATATCAAGAAACAAGGATGAACTCATCATGTAATAATTTTCATATACATATGCTTTCCACATCAAATATTCATATAACATGTACATTTCCATAATAATTCATCTCAAGTTTAGATTATCCCATGTCGGAACTTTGCCCGTTGAATTTACTTGAAATATCGATGGATACACGGGTAGTACACTCAAAGTGTACAAAACTATAATCCATCAATTCACATTCAGGAATGTTCATACGAGCATATAAACGAGAAACTCTCTCTCAAGCCTTATAACGGGAAGCTTATCCTGGCTGTATAATGGGAAGCTCATCAGAGCCATATTCAGGAAGCTCATACGAGCCAATAACGAGTAGCTCTTAAGAGCCATTAATCAGAAAGCTCTAAATAGCCTTATATCGGGAAATTCAAGCAAGCCATATCGGGAAGCTCTGGAGAGCCATTAATCAGAAAGCTCATAATGAGCCTTTAGTCAGGAAGCTCACGAAGAGCCATATATTGGGACGCTCATAAGAGCTGTGGTGTGTCTACATCACATGTAGAATCACAACCAATCGGGATGCTCTGAAGAGCTATTAATGGGAAGCTTACAAGAACCATATAACGGGAAGCTCGAGAGGGCTATATATCGGGATGCTCATGAGAGCTAATAGCAGGACGCTCTTTTGAGCTGTGATGTGTCCGCAATATATGCAGGACCACAACCAATTTAGGAACTCTGTATTCATCAAATTTCATTTATTCAAACGAGACTTAATACTTGTCGGGCATTATTGGATATGTGACCAATTTTCATACATGTCAATTATAAAATACACAAACATAACATTCAATTCAAACATAAAATTTTACAATTTAGTTACACGAACTTACCTTGACAAGTGTTCATAAATTGTAATCTACTAATTCGATACTTTTTCTTTTCCTTGATCCAATTCCGTATTTGGTCTATCCAGATCCATACGAGTTAATTTAGCTCAATTTAATACAATTCATATTCAATTCAATCCAATTCACATCTTAGGCAAAATTATTATTTTTCCCCTATACTTTTATTTATTACAGTTTCATCCCTAGGCTCGAAAAATGAAATTCATGCAATTTAATCCTTATTCCAAGCCTAGCTAATTTTTACATATCACAATAGCAGCCCATGTATTTCACAAAATTCAAAAAATTTCCATAAAATTTTCATCTTTACAATTTAGCCCATAAATCACAATTTCATCAAAGTTCTTTTTACAAAAGTTGTTTATCTATCAACAACCTTTCACTTTCTACCATAAAATTTCATAATTCATGCATACTCATCCATGGAAAAATTCTAGTACTTTGATAACATTGCAAAATAATCCCCAGATAGCTAGATTAAGCTATTATGATCTCGGAAATATGAAAATGACTAAAAACGGAACCAAAATACTTACCTAATAAGGCCAATTAAGCTTGCTCAAAAACTCAACACCATAGGTACAATTTCTATCTTTTTGTAATTGGGAAAGACAATGACAAATGATGATATTAGATATTTATTTATCATTTTTTATTTTATTCACTTTCTAATTTCATCCTTTTCTTTATTTAATTTTCTATGGATGACTAAGCATACTTATCTACTAACTCCACTAATTGATCTATTTTTCATATAAGGACCTCAAATTTTGAATTCTATAGCTATTTGATCCCCATAGCTACTAGAACTCAACTTTTGCATTTTATATAATTTGGTCATTTCCCTTCTATTAGACATGTAATCTATAAATTTTCTCTACGAAATTTTCATATGATATTTCAATTGTAATGCATATCATAAAATAATATTAAAATATTCTTACTTCCAGACTCAAATTTGTGGTCTTGAAACCACTGGTCTGATTTCACTGAAAATAACATGTTACACTCGTTCACTATTTCTCAAACATCATTCTTCAGAGATTATTCTAAATGGACTTAGAGGAGTCGATATTATGGACTTACCTAAGACTCATTTACTGCAGCTATTAGCTTTAGACTCAGACATCCAATTCAAACCAGCAACAACACAAAAATGGAGCTCCTTTACATTATCCAAGAATCCTTAGCTTCGAGATCACATAAGAAAAGCAACCAGAAATAACCTTTAATACGTAATGAAAATGAAAAAAAAGTAAAGAATTACTTTAAAGAAAAAGGAAATCTCTCACAAACTTTTCTCAGACATATATATAATCCACTTCTGTTTAGTGGAATTTGACAAGTGTCTTGAAATTTTAAAATATGCCCTTCATAATCTGAAGGAAACATAAATGGAAGTTTTTTCCATATGTCATTTTTCGAATTAATTTACCTAGTTTATAACCAGATCTAGTTACTGAGACTTGCCCATCACAGTATTTAAATAAACTAGGTGTAAAATACCTTTGGTGGTTACCTATACAAAGCTTAATTTTCCCCTTTTTATTGAACTCTTTCTTTTGATCCAGAACACATTAAAGACTAAATCCTGATATACTTCCCTGGGTGGATACTTAATTCACCCAAAAAATTAATTCTCTAGAAGCTATAATTTGTTGAACTAACTTCCGTAGTGCGCCAAAATAGACATCTTCTTATCTACGTGCCTAAAATTTGGGTTATCCAAATTTGTAGTGTGACATGGTTCATCATTGTGGTGAAAGCGGTGCAGAAAGCATTTTCAGCCACACCCGAATCAGTTGCAGGACTTTATCCTTATACTAGTGGCACATGACTGACAATCTCTTCTCTTGTTGCTTCTCCTGAGCTTTCAAACATCTTTCTAAACTACAACAAAACTTAAATAAATCAAAACCACAAGGATTAAGCCAAAGATATATCTTGCATCGCGGGTATTGCTTAACCTTCAGTTTTTTGAGAATTAGCTAAACGTAGGCTCTGATACTAAAAACTCGTAATACCCATTAGCAAGTTAGGAAAACATGGCATATACCAAGAAACCAATAGTCCACCCAATGAATTGTGGCGTTACTAATAGATTTAAAACCCTAGACTTTTTCAGAGTTTGAGAAAAACAGTTATAATGATCTCCCTTTACGTTAAGGCGAATATTGTTAGGAAAAGAAAATTTTGAAAATTTCAAAATCAGGGGAATTTGGAGACCAAAAATATATATAAACAAGGTCAGTTACACTTTATAAGACAAAACAATATATTCATGAAGCGAAAACACAAATTAAACACAAAACATGTGAATACACCCTTCGCTGAACAACAATGCATGATACAAAACAGATAAGTGACTCATTTATAGTCACAACACTGGCACAATCCCCCTTCTAAGAATCTTCTTTTAATACTCAATTGCTTGAAAAAGAAAGGTAATGGTGCAAGTTCATCTGAACTTAGTGAATTTCTTAAAAACACAACATATTTATCAAGTTACCCCTGATCAAATCAAAGATAAAGTCATTTTTCAAACTCCGCCCAAATGTAACATTACGCCAATATGCTAGTACAACTCACTGGCATACACATCACAAATATAGTACATAGTATCCTCTGTGGACATGTGCTAGTAATTCATACATACTTCTCTCAATCATATGTGTTTACCAGTGACCCAACCTTTTGATAGTCTCATCCCAATAATTCATAAATCAGAATTGCATATCTTTATTTATATTATTTTTCATATTGAACACGTGTTCTCCCATAAGGTTGGGCTGCAATCATCCAGTTTGGTTTGCAATAAAGTTGCCCTGCCAGAGGTATCACAAATAAAGTTTCTTTCTATATTTTCACATATCACATATAGTTTGGAATTGGGCTAGCACACAAGGTGGGTATTAACCGTGACCATAGCCATATACATATAATACCGACTTGTTAATACATAACACATCAACATATATTCAGCAGAGACAACTTACTTTACATGACTCCAAATTATAGAATTTTTAAAACCCAAAGGAAGAAAAAAAACTCACCAGAACCTTCAGGATAGAATCTACTCTATTGGTCCTTTGCCTCGATCACTTGGACCTTCTCTAAACAACCATAATTATCATACCCTTTTCTACTATAAATTGACGATGCATGTATTAGAGCAAAGATGTAAATCTCCTCGACAACATCCTAAGGGCTTCCTAGAAATTACAAGTCTACTGGTACTTATCAATGGAATTTGAAAAGTTTGAGGATATTTTCATCGTCTTCTCTAGAGAGATGACTTAAAATAAATTTCTTAAAGACGTAGGAGAGAACACATAGAGAAAAGAAAAAAAGTAAAAAAATACTAGTTATAGACACCGTTTTGTATCACAAACAGCGGTAATAAACTTAGTGGAAGGTTTCAGACTCTACTATCGACCTTGAATTAAGATACTAAGCTTACCTAATAAGATTTGAAATCTAAACCATTCCAAATGTAACTACTACCACTAAATAGTTTAGGGTAGAGTGAGGGGCTACTAGCTATAGCCTTTAAGCGATACTTTCTTGTTTTATAGTAAAGTTAACTGTATTATGAACTATTGAGTATAAGCCTCCCCGAGGGAGGTATGGAGGGGTAACGTACTTATTTTCCACGTCCTAGCACTTCTTAAGCTATGCTTTCCTATGCCTTCCCTATCGGGAAGTCGTCTGAGCAATCTAGCTTTTCCTTGAGCCAAGTTGTCTAGTAATCCTAGACAATAGGGCAATAAAAGTGTCTTTATTGTATTCTTCTTCATAGCCCTGGGGATGTGTTTCGATCTCTAGAAACACTGAAATATACATACTTTTTCTTACTCTTTTTAAGTCAAATTTATGTAGTTTCGGTAAAATTCGTGTCAAAAAATAAATAAATAATTAAATTGCAACCAAATTATTAACATGTTGCATTTTTACTAATTTTATATCAAATTTTGATTCATTTTGATTATTTTTGACAGATTTGCACAAAAGGCCAAAAACGGCTCGACAGACACTACTAAAAGCGCAAAATCGAGAAGCAATTTTGAAGCATCAAGGCGAATTAATTTTTCAGCCTAAGACGGTCCAAATTATTTGTATTACTTCATAATATAATTAAGTTTAATTTTAATCCAATTCAATTTGGGTTAAATAAATTATTGTTAATTAATTATGAAAAAAGGCCCAGTTGAGTTAAACTGAGAAAACCGATCCAACCGAGCACTGGGCAGCCCAAAACCATCTCACATGCTAACCCAATCAGTTTGCTTGGCTGATTATTTGGATTGCAAAATGGCCCTTGAAGACTCCTTCAAAATGCATTCAAACCCCTCCACTATTTATGCCTTTCTAGATTTGTCCCTACCTTAAAATAACATGTCTGAAATCTTCAAACAAGCCACATGTGTGGCCGACCATAGGGGAGTCTTTTGCTGCTGATTTTGGCTATTTTTAGCAACCTTCTCAACCAATAAATACCCCCTTGGCTGTTCACTTCAAACACATCTCAACCCTTCTCATCTTTTCACTTCTCTCTCATTTTTCTCTTTTCATTTCCTTCTGTTGTTCTTCATTTTCTTCCCCTATTCCTTTACCGATTTCACCTCTTGAAAAAGAGTCAATCAACCACCATTTGGACCAGCATTCAAGTGTTCGTAGAAGCCTCGGTTCAACAAGAACAAGCGGAGAAGGAGGAGCAGAGCAAACTAGTTAAGCCACAGAGAAAACACCGGATTTGATTCTTGTTCCCTATCATTTTAATTTTGTTGTTGTTATGATGAACATGTCTATGAATATTTGTGATGTTGAATTGTTTAAGTTAATTAATATGTCTTGAACTTAATTCATGTTAAGTTGATTGTATTTCGTTTACTTGAGTTATTAAAATTGTGTTGGTGCTATTTAGGCCTCGGTAAGATTTTAAATTAAGTAAAACCATGACTAAGTTATTCTTGCATTACAATTGTAAGGTACCAAATGAATTAATTATTTAAACAGATTGAAATTGTAATTAATTGACACAACACTTAACCAGTGTATGTTTAATCATCTAAGGTAGCTGAGGGTTAAATTAGCAACGGTATCTAACGATACATTAGCCTTGCATAACTTGTAAGATTATTGTGATTAAACTGTTTCAAGGTAGAAATACATTGTTACCTCACGTAATCTTTTATGTGCTTATGAGATGGAATTAATTTTTTGAATTGGCATAGACATATGTACAAGAGATTATTTTAATTTCATAAGTATGTATGTGCATTAACACATTTTCTTATTAAAATTTGTCTAATCGGTTGAATTGACGTAGAGATATACTCAAGAGATAATTGGATTTTGGTAGGTAAGTATGTTCATAAGTTAGCAAATTACTGAGTTTCTGTGAATTTATTCGTAACAACGGGAACATGAGTTTAATAATTTGAAGTTAAGAAATGTAATTAATCTGACACAATTATGTCATCTTGATTAAAATCATCTTTTGAAATCGTGCATTAGAACTTTTATTTTATTTTTATTTATTTTACTTTGTTAAAATCCTGGTTTTTAATCAATTCTCCAAATCAAAATATTTTTCTCCACCAAAGTTTTTTTAAAATTGCATTCATAAGCAATTCTTTTCACAGTCCTTGTGGGTATGATAACTTGACATTTACTTGTCACTTTATTACTTGTTGCGATTGTGTACACTTGCACATTTCCGTCGTTCCAAGTTTTTGGCGCCATTGTCGGGGACTGTTTTAAAAAGTCATTATTTGTTAATTTTGCATTTTGGTTTATTTTCCTGTTCAATTTTAACTTAGTTAATTATTCTGTGTTTATTTCAGGTGTTTATGAGTATTGACCGAATTATCGATTTACTCTTTGTAGACCCTGAGACTGAAAGAACTTTTCGACAGCGAAGAAGACAAGCAAGTCAGAGAAGGACTGAAGAGATGAAATTTGATAATCCGAATTGAGGAAACGGAGCAATCCCTACTCAACATCCTATCCTTATTACTGATGATAGGTATAGAGCTCTAAGACAGTATGTCGTGCCAGTGTTTTATGATCTTAAACTGGGTATTAGGAGACCTGAAATCGAGGCACAATAGTTCAAACTAAAGCCAATCATGTTCCAAATGCTTCAGACAATGGGCCAATTCAGTGGGATGCCTACCGAAGATCTTCACCTGCACTTAAGACTGTTTATGGAGGTGAACGATTCTTTCAAGCTAGCTGGAGTACCCAAAGATGCACTACAATTGAAGCTATTCCCATATTCGCTAAGGGATAGAGCTCGAGCCTGGTTGAACTTATTGCCACCAAATTCAATTTCCACATGGTAAGAGTTAGCAGAAAGATTCCTCATGAAGTATTTCCTGCCTAGTAAGAATGCTAAGTTGAGAAATGAGATCACCGTTTTCCAACAAATGGATGATGAGTCCTTGTATGAGACATGGGAAAGGTACAAAGAATTATTACGAAAGTGCCCTCATCACGGAATCCCACATTGCATCCAACTTGAGACATTTTATAATGGTCTCAATGCTTACACAAGGATGGTAGTAGACGCTTCTACTAATGGTGCTCTCCTTTTCTAAGTCTTACAATGAGGCTTCTGAAATCATCAAGAGGATTGCCCGTAACAATTATTAATGGTCAACCAATTAAGCAGCGTCAGGAAGATGAGTCGCTGGAATACATGAAGTAGACGCTCTTACTGTGACAGCCCTAAATTGACCCTAGCCGGAAAGTGGTTTTGGGACCGCGAAACCGAGTCTTATAAATAATTAAAGGTTATATTCTGTGTTTATGATGTGCATAAATGCTTGTGTGATAGTTCCATACTTTAATTTGGTCAGTGTATGTGAAATTTATTAGTAGGGACTTATGTGAGACAATTTAGAAATATGCTAGGCAAGTGTTAAAGAGGCCTATTAATATATGTGGGAAAGTGCTTGTCCTTGCATGTCAAATTAGCCAAATTAAAGCATAGTGGCCGGCCATGCTATAGGTGGAAACATGTCACAAACATGTTATGTTAGTGATGTATGTTAGGAAAAATAAAATAAAGAGCATGGTAATAAAATAATGAAAGGGAATATGATGAAAACAAAGAAAAAAAAAGTGTCCATCCTTTTTCATTTCTTTTGGCCGAAAGTTCTAAGGAAGAAGGAAGGAGCTCTTGCTTCATGTTTGGCTTGAAAGAGGATTTGGAGGAGGTTCGGCCATACTTGTGTCTAGGATAAGGTATGTTTGATGTTGTGCCATGAGACTCATGCATGTTTTTAGTTGTTAGCTTGAGTTCTAACTAGCCCATGGTTCAAATCTTTGCTATGTCATGGAGATGATATTCGACTAAGGTGGATTGGTGTTGATGTCATTTCCATGCTAAAAGTGAAGCTTTGTAATGATGCATGTGATGGTGGATTGATGACTCTTGAATCTTCTTTTTAGCATTTTTGAGTGAGACATTAAGTTCTTTGTTTAACCATGACAAAAATTGAAATGGTATGGTGTTGTGATGCATTCAGCCATGGTAGGAAGTAGAAGAGAAATGTGGTTGTTGTTCACGTTATTTAGATGAGAAATGGTAGTAAGGTGAAGTGCAAATGTTAGTGTTTGATTTACTAGTGTGTATATGTGTATTAGCCGAGTTTTGAATTTGAATCAAAATGGTATGTAGTCAATACAAGTAACCATATTTGTAGGAAGTATTAAGCATATACTCGGCCTCAACCTAGACATGTATATTCGGCCACATGAGATAGGTTGGTGTTGCATGTGTTCGGTTAGAGGCAAGCATATTGATGCTTTTATCTTGGCTTAGGTAATCGGCTAAAAGAGAGTGTGGGCTAAAATGTTGAGTTTGATTCATGATTTCCATATATATATGTGACTTTAATGCCTAATGTATATATGGGCTAAGTACCTTGAGGTTCTCTTTTGATGTTCAAATTAATTGTGTTAAATTGTTTAATGTGATTAAAAATGCGCATGACCATTGTGTATTTGAGCTAAAAGGTGGCCATATGACCTATCAAGCTCCTTGTCATATTCGGCCATAAGCTAGCATAATGAGACTTTAATAAGTTAAATTTGTTTGAATTAGCTCAAGAGCTTAGAGGACCACAGATGGATAAGGGAAAGGAAAAAGTTATCGAATAGCCGCCGAAAATGTTCGACCACATCCGAGGTAAGTTTTCGAGCAATGAGACTTAGTTTATGATTTGATTAAGTCATAATGTATGTGCATAGAGATCGTGTTATAAAGCAAACTAAACCATGCTGTTTGTATGTGGCTAGTGAGCCGAAATGGGAATGCTTAATACGTGACTTGTGTTTGAACTGTAATTAAGAAAATGAAATTAGATGTGTCATGATTTATTGATATGTGCATGAATGTTCGGATGATAACCGGGCTAAGTCCCGAGAGCATTTGAGCTAGTGGCTAATTCCGGGCTAAGTCCCGAAGGCATTCGTGCGAGCTACTATATCCGAGCTAAGTCCCGAAGGCCTTTGTGCGGGCATTTGTGCGAGTTATTATACCGGGCTATGTCCCGAAGGCATTTGTGCGAGTTATTATACCGGGCTAAGTCCCGAAGGAATTTGTGCAAGTTACTATAACCGGGCTAAGTCCCGAAGGCATTTGAGCTAGTGGCTATATCTGGCTAAACTCCGAAGGTACTTGGTTTGGGAACGAGTGATCTTGCTGTAATAATTTAAATTGATACGCTCGTAAAACCCAACGATGAGGTACGTTTCGTATATGCATTAGGGTGGTGATTCCGTTTAAATAATATTCGCTCAGTAAATTAATGAGCTTCCGGCCTTGGCTAAGTTGATCTTTTGTGTATGAATATAAGGGTTGGTAATGTGAAGTAAGTATGATATTGAGAATTTGTGCATATGAGATTATCCGTTTAGCCATATGATTGCTATACTTTGGTTGTGTCTAATTTCATGGCTCAAACTTACTAAGCATTAAATGCTTACTCCGTTTCTTTGATTCTCTATTTTATAGATTTTGGGTTCGTCAGCTATCGGACTCGGGATTATTGAAGTCGAAGTCTCCCACACTATCAAAGCCCCTTTTTGGTACACTTTTGGTTGAACTTTGAAATGGCATGTATAGGACTACCCTTTTTGTTGTTGGTCATGGACCCTTTGGTTTTGTATAAATTTGGATAGCCATGCGAAAATGGCTTTTATACACTTTGAGCTTACTATCATAATCGTCTTGTATGATGTTCATTAAGAGGTATGGAAATGTTTGGGAACGATTAGCCATTGGAATGGTTAATCATGATCATATTTTGTGCTATATATGCTAAAGGGCTAGTTGAATCATGGAAACTATGTAATAGGTAAAGTTTACCCTAAAGGCTGATGCTGGCAGCAGCAGTGATGTGGATGTGAAAAATCACTAAAAATAGTAGGAATGGAATTAAATAGTTAATAAATTATGTAATTGAACCTTGATGAATCTATTTTCATAGGAAAGTAACGGAACAGTCATATGAACAGTATATTATGAGATGTTAAAGTTTTCGTGAAATAGGGCCAGAACGGTTTCTGGATTCCCTATTCCGACTTTGGAAATTCATTATAAATTAACCAGATATAATTAGAAGTCATGCCTTACATGTATAGATTCCTTGTTGAGTCTAGTTTCATTAGAAACAAACGGCATCAGTATTGAAGCCCTGTACAGGGATATATCCAAGTCGTAATGTGCAAAGGTCAGTGTAGTCGAACCCTGAAACAGGGGGACTTTAACTAATAAAATGTACTAATTGGCTGAACCAAAAATTCTAGAAAACAATTTTTAGATAAACATATGAGTCTAGTTTCAGGAAAAATTTATGAAACTGGTTTTCGAGTTTTGAAACTCAAGATATGATTTTTAAGACGACAGTGACGCAGTAACCAGCTTGTCTGGAAAATTTTCAAATGGACTGTGGAAATAAATGTATTATGTCTGTTAGCACCTCGTGTTCGACTCCGGCAACGGTCTCGGGTACGGGGTGTTACAATTAAATTGGTATTAGAGCTACGGTTTAGTCGATTCTAGGACTACCGTACTATGTTTGGGTCTAGCTATACATGCCATTATGTGATTATTTGATAGTGTGGTGATTTCTGACATTTGCAAATGTGTGTATTTATAGTAATGGATCCCGATCCCGATCGAGCGGTAGCTGATGATCTTGAGAGTGTAGCGCCCGCTCCCGCACAAGGGACAGCTCCGGCGGACTCTCAACCTATTGCTAGTAATCCGAATGATGAAGCTAGACAAGCTTTCTATAGCGTGATGAATGATTGGTTCAACCAATACATTCGAACTAATACGGCTGTTCCACAACCTCCATTCCCGACTAATGCCACCCCCACACCTACAATACCTCCGGCAACTGACCAAATAAGGTCAAATAAGCCCCCAGTTGACAGAGTCCGAAAACACGGGGCTACTGAATTTAAGGCTACGGATAGCGGTGATGCTAAGCAAGCAGAATTTTGGTTGGACAACACTATTCGGGTACTCGATGAGCTATCTTGCACACCCAATGAGTGCCTAAAGTGTACTATCTCCTTGCTACATGATCCTGCCTACTATTGGTGGAATACGTTGACTTCTGTTGTGCCCAGAGAGCAAGTAACTTGGGAGTTCTTCCAAACCGAGTTTCGAAAGAAGTATATCAGTCAGAGATTCATCGACCAAAAATGAAAGGAATTTCTTGAACTCAAACAAGGTTCCATGTCGGTTACCGACTATGAACGAAAATTTGTGAGGCTTAGCCGATACGCGCGAGAATGCATTTCTTTAGAGGCCGTGATGTGTAAACGTTTCGAGGATGGATTGAATGATGATATAAAGCTGTGTGTTGGCATTTTAGAAATCTGAGAATTTGTGGTAGTCGTCGAGCGAGCTTGCAAAGCTGAGGAGCTCAGTATGGAGAAAAGAAAAGCTGATATGGGAGAGGTCTTCGGGGAGGCCTTTTCAACAGTCATCGAAGAAATTTAGAGATGATTTAGGCCGATATAGAAACACTTCGGGCTTTTCTAGACGAGAACGCGATCGACCCCCTGTGAGTGCACGAGTCACTTCGGTCGCCAGTGTTGGAATTGATCGTCGAGACAGAGCGGAGTGCCAGTATTGTGGTAAATGGCATTCGGGGAGTTGTAGATTCCATGACCGCTCCTGTTACAAGTGCGGGTCAGTTGACCACTTTATTAAAGATTGCCCGAGGTTGTCTGAACAGAATGTAAATCAGAGTGGGAAACCGGGTGCTACCACTGCTCAAGGTAGACCATCTAGAAATACGGGCAATGCTAGTGGTGGTCAGAGAGGATCTAGAGATGCAACGACCAGATCTGAGGCTCGTGCTCCTGCTAGAGCTTATGCTATACGCGTACGCGAGGATGCTTCCTCGCCAGACGTTATTACCAGTACTTTTACTCTCTTTGATTCTAATGTGATTGCTTTGATTGACCCCGGTTCTACTCATTCTTATATATGTGAAACCTTAGCATCCAGTAAGACTTTACCTATTGAGTCTACTGAGTTCGTAATTCGGGTGTCAAATCCTTTGGGTCGTTACGTGCTTGTCGACAAAGTGTGTAAGAAATGTCCCCTAGTAATTCGAGGTTCCTGTTTTCCGGCGGACTTGATGCTTTTGCCGTTTGATGAATTTGATGTTATCCTCGGTTTAGATTGGTTGACCGTGCATGATGCAGTTGTGAATTGCAAAAGCAAGACTATTGAATTGAGGTGCACAAATAACGAGATAATTCGAGTGGAGTCTACGGACTTAAAGGGGTTGCCAGCTGTAATATCATCAACGTTGGCCCAGAATTATGTAAGAAAGGGGTGCGAAGCATACCTTGCGTATGTACTTGATGACAAAGAGTTAGAAAAGAAACCCAAATCTGTGCCGGTGGTTTGTGAATACCCGGATGTTTTTCCCAAGGAATTACCGGGTTTACCACCTGTTCGGGAGGTAGAGTTTGGTATTGAGCTTGTACCTGGGACTACACCGATTTCGATAACTCCGTATCGTATGGCACCAACCGAGTTAAAAGAGTTGAAAGCTCAGTTGCAAGAATTGACGGATAGAGGTTTCGCTCGACCAAGTTTCTCTCCTTGGGGTGCACTAGTATTGTTTGTGAAAAAGAAGGACGGAACCATGAGGTTGTGCATCGACTATCGTCAACTGAATAGAGTGACAATAAAGAATAAATATCCGTTACCGCGTATTGACGATTTGTTTGATCAACTAAAGGGAGCCTCGGTGTTTTCAAAGATAGATTTGAGATCGGGTTATTACCAGTTGCAAATTCGAGATTCGGATATACCCAAAACTGCTTTCAGAACGAGATACGGTCACTACGAGTTCTTAGTGATGCCGTTTGGGCTCACTAATGCCCCTACGGTATTTATGGATTTGATGAATCGGATCTTCAGACAGTATTTGGACCGGTTCGTAGTTGTGTTCATTGATGACATCTTGGTCTATTCAAGAGATGAGACCGAACATGCTGAGCACCTGAGATTAGTGTTGCGAATTTTACGGGATAAGCAGTTATATGCTAAGTTCAGTAAGTGTGAGTTCTGGTTAAGAGAGGTTAGCTCCTTGGGTCATGTGGTATCCGCATCGGGTATTCGAGTTGATCCGAGCAAAATTTCAGCCATACTTAACTGGAAGCCTCCGAGAAATATTACTGAGGTTCGGAGCTTTTTGGGACTTGCCGGTTACTACCGACGGTTTGTAAAAGGTTTCTCGATGATAGCCACACCGATGACGAAACTACTTCAGAAAGATGTTAAGTTCGAATGGACGGAAAAATGTCAGAAAAGTTTTGATCAACTGAAAACTTATTTGACTGAAGCTCCAATTCTAGTGCAGCCCGAATCAGGCAAGGAGTTTGTCATTTATAGTGATGCATCCTTACTTGGGTTGGGTTGCGTATTGATGCAAGAAGGTCGAGTTGTGGCCTATGCATCGAGACAATTAAAGCCACATAAGAAAAATTATCCGACCCATGATCTTGAACTAGCTGCCATTCTGTTCGCCTTGAAAATATGGCGACATTACTTATTTGGTGAGAAGTGCCATGTATTTTCGGATCACAAAAGTCTCAAATATTTGATGACTCAAAGAGACTTAAATCTACGACAAAGACGTTGGCTCGAGTTGTTAAAAGATTATGAGCTTGTCATTGACTATCACCCGGGAAAGGCTAATGTGGTTGCGGATGCCTTAAGCCGTAAATCACTGTTTGCTTTACGAGCGATGAATGTACACTTGTCTGTTCTATCCGACAATGTGTTAGTGGCAGAATTAAAGGCCAAACCATTGTTGATTCATCAAATTCGTGAAGCTCAGAAAGTCGATGATGAATTGGTTGCAAAACGGGCTGAATGTGTTCCGAATATGGAATCAGAGTTTCAAATTGATGATGACGATTGTTTGAGGTTCAGAAGTCGGTTGTGTGTTCCAAGAAATTCAGAACTCATTTCGATGATTCTGAACGACGCTCATTGTAGCCGAATGTCAATTCACCCGGGGAGTACGAAAATGTACAACAATCTGAGACATCAGTTTTGGTGGCATGGCATGAAACGAGACATTTCCAATTTTGTCTCGAAGTGTTTAATATGTCAGCAAGTGAAGGCGGAACATCAAGTGCCTACGGGTTTACTTCAGCCGATCATGATACCTAAATGGAAATGGGATAGAATCACGATGGATTTTGTGTCTGGGTTGCCATTGTCGACAAGTAAGAAAGATGCGATTTGAGTTGTTGTTGATAGACTGACTAAGTCGGCTCATTTTACCCCTGTACGTACGGATTTTTCATTGGATAAACTAGTTGAATTGTATGTTTCTCAGATTGTGAGATTACACGGGGTACCGATTTCTATTGTGTCGGATAGAGATCCGAGATTCACCTCGCGATTTTGGAAGAAATTGCAAGAAGCTTTGGGTACCAAGCTGCATTTTAGAACCACTTTTCATCCACAAACCGATGGTCAATCTGAGCGGGTAATTCAGATACTTGAGGATATGTTGAGATGTTGCATCCTCGAGTTTAGTGGCTCATGGGAGCGGTATTTACCTTTGATTGAATTCGCTTACAACAATAGTTTTCAATCAAGTATTAAGATGGCACCTTACGAGGCTTTGTACGGGCGTAAATGCCGTACACCATTGTTTTGGACCGAGCTCGGTGGAAGTAAAATTTTCGGAGTTGAATTGATTAAAGATGCTGAACGGAAGGTAAAAGTAATCCGTGAAAGTCTGAAGGCAGTCACAGATCGCCAGAAGTCGTACGCGGATTTGAAAAGAAAAGACATTGAGTATCAGGTGGGAGACAAAGTGTTTCTTAAGGTTTCACCTTGGAAAAAGATACTCAGATTTGGCCGTAAGGGAAAATTGAGTCCGAGATTCATTGGGCCGTATGAAATATCCGAACGAGTTGGTCCAGTTGCGTATAGATTGATTTTGCCTCCTGAACTTGAAAGATTCACGACGTCTTTCATGTTTCGATGCTTCGACGTTATAGATCTGATCCATCGCACATAATTAATCCATCAGAGGTTGAAATTCAACCTGATATGAGTTATGAAGAAGAACCGATTCGTATCCTGGCTCGTGAAGTGAAAGAGTTACAAAACAAAAGGGTTCCGTTAGTGAAAGTGTTATGGCTCAAACACGGGATCGAAGAAGCTACTTGGGAAACCGAGAATGCCATGAAAGAACGATACCCAAACCTATTTACCGGTAAGATTTTCGGGGGCGAAAATTTCTTAAGTGGGGGAGAGTTGTGACCGCCCTAAATTGACCCTAGTCAAAAAGTGGTTTCGGGACCACGAAACCGAGTCTTATAAATAATTAAAGGTTATATTCTGTGTTTATGATGTGCGTAAATGCTTGTGTGATAGTTCCATACTTTTAATTTGGTCAGTGTATGTGAAATTTATTAGTAGGGACTTATGTGAGACAATTTAGAAATATGCTAGGCAAGTGTTAAAGAGGCCTATTAATATATGTGGGAAAGTGCTTGTCCTTGCATGTCAAATTAGCCAAATTAAAGCATAGTGGCCGGCCATGCTATGGGTGGAAACATGTCACAAACATGTTATGTTAGTGATGTATGTTAGGAAAAATAAAATAAGGAGCATGGTAATAAAATAATGAAAGGGAATATGATGAAAACAAAGAAAAAAAAGTGTCCATCCTTTTTCATTTCTTTTGGCCGAAAGTTCTAAGGAAGAAGGAAGGAGCTCTTGCTTCATGTTTGGCTTGGAAGAGGATTTGGAGGAGGTTCGGCCATACTTGTGTCTAGGATAAGGTATGTTTGATGTTGTGCCATGAGACTCATGCATGTTTTTAGTTGTTAGCTTGAGTTCTAACTAGCCCATGGTTCAAATCTTTGCTATGTCATGGAGATGATATTCGGATAAGGTGGATTGGTGTTGATGTCATGTCCATGCTAAAAGTGAAGCTTTGTAATGATGCATGTAATGGTGGATTGATGACTCTTGAATCTTCTTTTTAGCATTTTTGAGTGAGACATTAAGTTCTTTGTTTAACCATGACCAAAATTAAAATGGTATGGTGTTGTGATGCATTCGGCCATGGTAGGAAGTAGAAGAGAAATGTGGTTGTTGTTCACGTTATTTAGATGAGAAATGGTAGTAAGGTGAAGTACAAATGTTAGTGTTTGATTTACTAGTGTGTATATGTGCATTAGCAAAGTTTTGAATTTGAAACAAAATGGTATGTAGTCAATACAAGTAACCATATTTGTAGGAAGTATTAAGCATATACTCGGCCTCAACCTAGACATGTATATTCGGCCACATGAGATAGGTTGGTGTTGCATGTGTTCGGTTAGAGGCAAGCATATTGATGCTTTTATCTTGGCTTAGGTAATCGGCTAAAAGAGAGTGTGGGCTAAAATGTTGAGTTTGATTCATGATTTCCATATATATATGTGACTTTAATGCCTAATGTATATATGGGCTAAGTACCTTGAGGTTCTCTTTTGATGTTCAAATGAATTGTGTTAAATTGCTTAATGTGATTAAAAATGCGCATGACCATTGTGTATTTGAGCTAAAAGGTGGCCATATGACCTATCAAGCTCCTTGTCATATTCGGCCATAAGCTAGCATAATGAGACTTTAATAAGTTAAATTTGTTTGAATTAGCTCAAGAGCTTAGAGGACCACAGTTGGATAAGGGAAAGGAAAAAGTTATCGAATAGCCGCCGAAAACGTTCGACCACATCCGAGGTAAGTTTTCGAGCAATGAGACTTAGTTTATGATTTGATTAATTCATAATGTATGTGCATAGAGATCATGTTATAAAGCAAACTAAACCATGCTGTTTGTATGTGGCTAGTGAGCCGAAATGGGAATGCTTAATACGTAACTTGTGTTTGAACTGTAATTAAGAAAATGAAATTAGATGTGTCATGATTTATTGATATGTGCATGAATGTTCGGATGATAACCGGGCTAAGTCCCGAGAGCATTTGAGCTAGTGGCTAATTCCGGGCTAAGTCCCGAAGGCATTCGTGCGAGCTACTATATCCGGGCTAAGTCCCGAAGGCATTTGTGCGGGCATTTGTGCGAGTTATTATATCGGGCTAAGTCCCGAAGGAATTTGTGCAAGTTACTATAACCGGGCTAAGTCCCGAAGGCATTTGAGCTAGTGGCTATATCTGGCTAAACTCCGAAGGTACTTGGTTTGGGAACGAGTGATCTTGCTGTAATAATTTAAATTGATACGCTCGTAAAACCCAACGATGAGGTACGTTTCGTATATGCATTAGGGTGGTGATTCCGTTTAAATAATATTCGCTCAGTAAATTAATGAGCTTCCGGCCTTGGCTAAGTTGATCTTTTGTGTATGAATATAAGGGTTGGTAATGTGAAGTAAGTATGATATTGAGAATTTGTGCATATGAGATTATCCGTTTAGCCATATGATTGCTATACTTTGGTTGTGTCTAATTTCATGGCTCAAACTTACTAAGCATTAAAAAACTTACTAAGCATTAAATGCTTACTCCGTTTCTTTGATTCTCTGTTTTATAGATTTTGGGTTCGTCAGCTATCGGCTCAGAAAGATTTGAATTTACTACAGCGGAGATGGTTAGAATTGCTAAAAGACTATGAATTAGTGATGGGCTATCATCCGGGAAAAGCAAACGTTGTTGCTAATGCTTTGACCCGAAAGTCCTTATTTGCTTTACGTGGTTTGAACACACAATTATCTTTGTCTGATGACTGTTCGATAGTAGCTAAGTTGAAAGCGAGACTCTTATTTCTATAGTAGATTTATGAGGCTCAAAAATTTGATAATGAATTGCAAGCAAAACAAGCTCAGTGTGAGTCGACTTCTGACTTAGAGTTTCGAATAGGGCCTGATGACTGTTTGATGTTTCGTGATAGCATATGTGTGCCAAGAAATTCTGAGCTTACTCGAAAGATTCTAAATGAAGCACATAATAGTTTATCAGTACATCCAGGAAGCATGAAAATGTATAACGATTTGAAACAGCTTTATTGGTGGCACAGCATGAAACGAGATATCTCGAAATTTGTTTCAAAATGTTTGATTTGTCAGCAAGTCAAAGCTGAGCATCAAGTGTCGTCAGGTTTATTATAGCTTATTATGATTCCTGATTGGAAGTGGGATAGAATAACAATGATTTCGTATCGGGTTTGCCCTTATCTCCGAAAAAGAAAGATGGGATCTGGGTTGTTGTTGATAGATTGGCGATGTCAGCTCATTTTATTCCAGTACATATAGATTTCTCGCTTGATAAATTAGCTAAGTTGTATATTTTCGAAATTGTGAGATTACATGGTGTTCCCCTATCTATTTTTTCGAATAGAGATCCAAGATTTACTTCGCGATTTTGGAAGAAATTGCAAGACACTTTGGGTTAAAAGCTGCATTTTAGCACTACATTTCACTCGCAAATGGATGGTCAATCCGTACGAGTTAATCAAATACTTAAGGATATGTTGCGTTGTTACATTCTTGAGTTTGAAGGTAGTTGGGAGAAATATCTACCACTAATTGAATTTGCTTACAATAATAGCTTCCAATCGAGTATAAAGATGGCAACCTATGAAGCTCTATACGGTCGTAAATGTCGAACACCATTATATTGAAGTGAGCTCAGCGACAATAAGATTCACGGAGTTGATCTGATCAGAGAGACTGAAGAAAAAGTGAAAGTAATTCGCGATAGTTTAAAAGCAGCTTCGGATCGACAGAAATCGTATGTAAACTTGAAACGAAAAGATATTGAGTTCCAGATCGAGGATAAAGTGTTTTTCAAAGTGTCACCATGGAAAAAGATATTACGATTTGGTCAAAAAGGGAAATTGAGTCCGTGATTCATCAGACCATATGAGATTACTAAGCGAGTTGGACTAGTGGCATTTCAGCTGCCCTTACCATCTGAGTTAGAAAAGATACATAATGTGTTTCACGTATCAATGCTACGAAGATATCGATCAGCCCCTTCACATGTTATTTTTCTAACTGAAGTTGAGATACAGTCAGATTTATCATACAGTGAAGAACCAATTCGAATTTTAGCTCGTGAGATCACAGAGTTGAGAACCTGAGGATGCTATAAGAAAATAATACCCGAACCTATTCACTGGTAAGATTTTCGGGGACGAAAATCCCTAAGGAAACATTTATGAAACTAGTTTTCGAGTTTTTAAACTCAAGATATGATTTTTAAGGCGACAGTGACGCAGTAACGAGCTTGTCTGGAAAATTTTCAAATGGACTGTGAAAATAAATGTATTATGTCTGTTAGCACCTCGTGTTCGACTCCGGCAACGGTCTCGGGTACGGGGTGTTACACTTACTTCACTCACATCTTAGGTATCTTCAATATACTCAATGCTTAAAAATTTTACCACTAATAGGTTTAATAGTTTTGCAGCACAACCACTAAATCAATTTGAAAATGTAGCCTGTGTCTATTGTGGGGAAGGAAATCTGTTTGAAGAATATCCATCGAACCCAGAATCTGTGTATTACGTGGGTAATTAGAACCAAAACTGAGTTAAGGAAAGGATTACAATCCAATTTCTATAATCTATCATGGCGAAACCACCCTAATTTCTCCTAGAGTAACCAAGGGGCCGGACCCAGTAACACAAACGCCTAACCTAGATCGACCGAACCACCTATTTTTACCCAACAAGTTTAGAAACAACCTCAAGATGAACCATCAATGGCTTATAAAACTTGTTAAAGGCATACATAGCCAAGAATGATGCCTTAATTTAAAGCCAAGTAGCTACATTGAAAAACCTAGAAAACCAAATGGGCCAGCTTGCAACTAAACTCAAAAATTGACCACAAGGTGCTTTACCTAGTTATATGAAGAATCCGAGGAATCCAGGGAAGGAGCATTGTAAAGCATTGACATTGAGGAGTGGAAAGACATTAGAGCCCAACACAGTCGAAGTTGAAAAGGAGCCAGCTGATGTTCAAGACTTAGTGGAAGTTCAACCGAGTGTTGAAATTTTAGTTTCACTAGAACCTGAATCTGCAAAACCTAATAAGGTAACTTTTGAACTAGCTAATTCTGATAAACTACCAACTTCGTTAGATGCATAATTGCCACAGAAAATGAATCAACCAGTTTCAGTGAAGAAGCCTCCACCACTCTACCTTCAAAGACATTAGAAGTAGAAGCAGGGAGTTCAATTCAAGAAGTTTTGAGACGTACTTAAGCAACTTTATATCAACAACCCGTTGGTTGAAGCACTTGAACAAATGCCGAACTATGTCAAATTCATGAAGATTATCCTGTAAAAAAAATGAAGCCTTGGAGAATTTGAGACGGTAGCCCTGACAAAGGAATGCAGTGCATATCTTCAAGACAAACTACCCCCAAAGTTGTAGGATCCTAGATGTTTTACCATACCTTACAACATTAGAGCAACATATTGTGGTAAGGTATTATGTGATCTGGGTGCAAGTAACAACCTGATGCCCATGTCAATATTTAGGAAGTTGGGGATAGGTGAAATTAGACCTACTATGGTTACACTTCATTTAGCAGATCGATCTTTAGCCCATCCAGAAGGAAAAATCAAGGATGTATTGGTACGCGTAGATAAATTTATTTTTCTTGCTGACTTTGTTATTTTAGATTTTGAAGCAAACAAAGATGCGCCAATCATCCTAGGAAGGCCTTTCCTAGAAACTGGAAGGACCCTTATTGCTGTGCATAAGGGTGAGCTTACTATGCGTGTTCAGGACGATTAGGTAATGTTTTTAAGTCTATATTATTTCTTGACACAATTGATGATTGTTCTATAGTGTCTGATTTAGAGGAATTAGTCATGGAAAAGGAACTCAACTATGTTGAGGACCCATTGGAGCAAAATTTGACATCAGATCCTCCAAATGATGAAGAGAATTATGAATACTTAGCTTTGCTAGAAGCTAATCAAAGGGGATTTAATTCGCAATCCTGTTTTGAATCTTTGGAGTTAGAGAATAGGGACCAAAAGCGTCAATCGAGGAGCCACCTAAATTAGAACTGAAGGTACTTCCCCAACATTTAAAATATGTTTATATTAGGTAATGCTTCTACTTTGCCTTTTATTGTTTTAACGGAATTAAATGTTGAGCAAGAAGAGAAACTCATCCTAGTATTGAAACAATTCAAGAAGGCTATCAGATGGACCATAGCTGATATTCGTGACATTAGTCCGTCTGTATGCATGCACAAGATAATCCTGGAAGATGGCGAGAAAGGGACAATTGATGGACAATAAAGATTGAACCCCATCATAAAAGACGTGGTAAAGAAAGAAATCATCAAGTGGTTAGATGCGGGTATAATTTATCCCATCTCAGACAGTTCATGGGTAAGTTCGGTCTAGTACGTGCCAAAGAAAGGAGGTATTACGGTCATTGAGAATGAGAATAACGAGTTGATACCGACTAGAACGGTTATAGGATGGAGAATTTGCATTGATTATCGAAAGATGAACAAGGCAACTAGGAAAGATCACTTTCCTTCGCCGTTTTTGGACCAGATGTTGGATAGACTCGCGGGGCAAAACTATTATTGTTTTCTTGATGGATACTTAGGGTATAACCATCTTATAGTAGCACCGGAAGGTCAACACAAGACAACAGTCACCTGCCTGTACGGTATATTCGCATTTAGACGCATGCCATTTGGTTTATTTAATACACCTGCTATATTTCAAAGATGTATGATGTTTATTTTTACTGATATGGTTGAGAAATACTTGGAAGTCTTTATGAATTATTTTTTAATATTCGAATATACATATGATGATTGTCTAGCCAATCTAGCCAAGGTACTAAGGTGATGCGAAGAAACAAACCTCGTACTCAATTGGGAAAGTGTCATTTCATGGTACGAGAAGGTATTGTTCTAGGGAATCGGATAACGAAACATGGAATCTAGGACCTCCAACTTCTGTAAAGAGTGTTAGGAGCTTTTTGGGTCACGCCGGTTCTATCGAACATTTTTCAAGGACATCTCAAAAATTGCTAAGCCCTTATGAAAATTATTGGTGAAGGACAAGACGTTCAAATTTGATGAGGAGTGCTTAAGAACTTTCAAAGATTTGAAGAGTCAATTAGTTTCAGCACCCATAATCGTCACACCAGATTGAGATTTTCCATTTGAATTGATGTGTGACGCAAGTGACTTCGCGATAGGAGCTGTCATGGGCCAGTGAAGGAACAAAGTTTTTCATCCCATCTATTATGCAAGTCGGACTCTGACCAGAGCTCAACTGAATTATATAGTAACAGAGAAAGAGTTACTTGCTATTGTGTTTGCTTTTGAAAAGTTTAGATGTAGCACCTCTAACCCGTATCCAACGCCAAAATAAGGTTATGAAGCATTACCAGACTTATAGATTAAACAATCATAAATCTCGAATTCCATTCTCATTCAATTAAAAAAAATAAAACTATTAATATTCATTCATATAATCCTTAATACACCCTCAAGGCCCCAAATAGACATTAAAGTGGTTCGGGACTAAATCGAGTAGTCAAGAAATTTTTAGAAACACATGGAAAATTTTCAAAGTACAGAGGACACATGCCCGTATGGCCAGGCCGTGTGTCTTACATGGCCAAGAGACATGCCCGTGTCTCAGGTCGTGTGAGCATTCAAAATGGGGACACACAGCCGTGTCCTAGCTCGTGTCTGAGCCTGCATAACTCTATGACTTGGGTCACACAGCCAAGCCACACGTCCATGTGCCAGGCCGTGTACCCTTCGAAGTGACCTCACTTGCCCGTGTGCCAGGCCGTGTGGTAGGCCGCATGAAAACTAGAGGGTATACTGACTTGTGCCACATGGCCAAGCCACACGCTCGTCTGCTAGGCCGTGTGAAGCTATTGAATTGATTTCTAAAGAAGTATCAGGGGACACATGACTGTGTCACCTGACCGTGTGTCACACACGGCTGAGATACACGCCTGTGTCTCTGCCTGTGTAGACAAAATTGGCTATTTTCCAAGCCATATTTCTCATCTATTATGGTACCAACCTAAGCTCAACCATGCACATAAACCATGTCATAAATAAGCATTCAAAACCAACCAATTTCAAGATTATAACATGTAATATCCACACGTACAATATGATATCCATAAGCACATTCATTTGACCACTTTAAAGCCTACCAAAAATACCTCCAAAGTCTACATAAATGGTCAAATACATATATGAGACATTGTGTCTAAAAGTTAGTATGCATACCACATCTCAATTTGAACCATTTGGTGTGAAAATACAATTTCACAAGCAAGGCATTCTTATAACAACTAACACCACATATCAAAGGCCATTTATACATATATAAATATCAAAATATATGACGAACTTACAAGCCAATTCAAATGGCCAAAACACCACAAGAAATATAGGCCACATTAGCCAAAAAACCTATACATGCCATTTAACCAAAATATAAAAAGTCCAAAGTACCAAAATGAGAGTTTGATAGTGTGACGCAAATCTCAAACAACTTCCAAACCGAGCAAGCTTCCGAAGCACTATAAAACACAAAAAATAAATAAAGCAAGCAATTAAGCTTAACAAGTTCGTAAAACATAGAATAAAACTTACCATTTAACCAAAATTTTTAGGTAGGTAATTCAAAGAATAACTTAATTCAATTTGGCCAAAGCCTGTCACTTAACCAATCATCAAGTTAGTCATGTATACACATAAAACCGAGAATCATGTATGAATTCAACAATCATTAAAATTCCATGTACATATAACATCTATGCCATATATCCGTGTTTCATATATAAACCACTTCTATATAATACCTGTACTAGTTTATATCGAACTTGTAAAATCTCATAATATCACTAAGCCCGTTGTACCACTTAGAATATCGTTAGATACACGGGTGGTACACATGAGGTGTACTAAACTGTAATCCATCAATTCTTGTACATATATGCTCATACAAGCGATAAACGGTAAGCTCTTTTGAGCTAAATATCGGTAAGCTCATATAAGCTGAGTATTGATAAGGTCATAAGAGCTGGAATTGATAACCCTAATGACATGTCATTTGTATCTAACGGTATTCCTAAGGTTCAAACAGGGCTTGGTATTCTTCGTATGTAGTCGATTATGCGCTTGATAATGATACATAATAACTATACCATTCACATGCACATATTTAAATTGAAGCATATAAATACGCAATTAAATCACACGAACATACCTCAAACACGAACGAAGAATTACGATCGTTTAGTCCACGACTTTATCTTTTCCCCGATTTAGTTTCGAAAGTTGCTTTTCTTGATCTATATAATCAAATTTAACTCTTTTAATCATTATTCTAGTCAATTCAATCCAAATTTCACGCTATGAAAAAATTACTGTTTTGTCCCTAAATATTTGACTTTTTTACAATTTAGTCCCTAGGCTCGTAAAATGAAATTCATGCAATTTTATTCACAACTAAGCCTAGCCAAATTTTGTATGTGCTTATAGTAGCCCATATATTTCACAAATTCACACATTTAACATATAATTCTCATAATTATCAATTAAATCCCTATTTGATAATTTCAACAAAACTCACTTAACAAAAGTTGTTTATTTAACAGCCAAGTTTCATTTTCTTCCATTAAACTTTCAATCATATTGCAAATTAGTCCCCTAATTAGCTAACTTAAGCTACAACATTCCCAAAACATAAAAATCAACAAAAACGGGACAAGAACTTACTTACATGCAAAGAGAAAGCTTGAACAAAATCTATTCTCCCCTCCTATGGTGAAATTTGGCTATGGTGAAAAGAATGGGAGAAGATGATAGCTTTTCTTTGTTTAATTTAACCTTTAATTACCTAATTACTATTTTACCCTTATCTTACTTTAAAATTTACACAATTACCAAGCCATGCACATCCACTAACTCAATTAATGGTATAATTACCATATAAGGACATCCACTTTAAAGTTCTATAGCTATTTGATACCTTTAGCTAATAGAATACAACTTTCGTACTTTACGCGATTTAATCCTTTTTCACAAATTGAGCATACAAATGATAAAATTTCTTAACGAAATTTTTATTCAATAATACTATCACGCTGTAGACAAAAAAAATATATTAAAATAAATTTTTTTGACCTCAAATTTGTGGTCCTGAAACCATTGTTTCGATTTCACTAAAAATAGGCTGTTACATTCGATCTTATCTTGTAGGTACCAAAGTGATTGTCTATACGAACCACTTGGCAATTAAGTATTTACTTGCCAAGAAAGACGCTAAGCTGAGACTGATTCGATGGGTACTTCTACTTTAATAATTCGATCTAAAATTTAAGATCAAAAGGGAGTAGAAAACTGAGTAACAAACCACTTGTCCAGATTAAAGCCGCAAGAAGGGAATTCTCCACTTATACCCATTCAGGAGACATTTCTAGATGATCACATGCTGAAGGTAAATCATGTCCATAATACTCCTTGGTTTGCTGATATTGATAACTATTAAGCTTGTGGTTTGATGCCAATTGATAAGACGTATCATCAAAAGAAAAAGTTTATTCATGATGTGAAGTACTATTTATGGGAAGAACCATACTTGTTTAAGAAGTGTGCAGATCAAATGATCAGGAGATGCGTGGCAGAAGATGATGTACATAAGATTCTATATCATTGCCATTTAGCTCCAAGTGGGGGACACTTCGGAGGTACACGTACTGCGGCTAAAGTATTGCAAGTTAGATTTTTTTGGCCAACACTATTTAAAGACGCGTATGCTTGCGTACGGAGCTGTGATTACTATCAAAGGGTTTGAAATGTCACAAATAGAAATGAGATGCCTCGAACAAACATCATTGAGGCAGAATTATTCGATGTTTAGGGTATTGATTTTCTCAGCCATTTCCCTCCGTCTTTTGGTCACAAGTACATATTGGTAGCAGTAGATTACGTGTCTAAGTGGGTTGAACCTGAGGCATATCCGACGAACGATGCTAAGGTTGTGATGAAGTTTTTGCAGAAGCATGTATTCACAATGTTTGGACCCTAAAATCCATCATCAGTGATGAGGGGTCCCATTTTATGAATAAGTGGTTAAAATAGTTACTTGATAAGCATGGAGTGAAGCACAAGGTTGCCACAGCTTACCACTCGCAGACAAATGGGCAAGCTGAACTGGCAAACAAAGAGATCAAAGGCATACTTGAGAAGGTAATTTGTCTAAATTGACGAGATTGGTCCAAAATATTGGACAATGTTTTATGTGCCTATAGGATAGCATAAAGACACCTTTAGGGATGTCACCCTATAGGTTGGTCTTTGGGAAAGCTTGCCATCTGCCCTTGAAAGTTAGAACACAAAGCTTATTGGGCTCTCCAACAACTCAACTTGGACCTTAAGCTTGCTAAAGAGAAACAGATGCTCCAACTCAATGAGTTAGAAGAGTTCCGAACATTCTTATACAAGAATGGCAAATTACTCAAGGAAAAACTTAAGAGATGGCATGACCAACACATTTGGGTTCGAGAATTTAAAGCAGGTAGCAAGTCTTGTTATTCAAATCCATATTAAGGTTCTTTCTAGGTAAGTTAAAATCACGTTGGTCCTGTCCATTTATGATTAACTAAGTTTATCCATATGGAGTTGTTGAAATTCAAAGTAAGGGAGGTAATTTTCAAGTCAATGCTTAGCGCTTAAAACATTACTGGGGAGATAAAATTGAATGGGATCAAATCTCGTTCATTGTAACACCCCTTACCCTTATTCAACACTGGAATAGGGTTATAGAGCATTACAAGCCTTACAACACATTTATACATACTTTTCACATATAGTTAGTCAATTCATACAATCATTATTCAATCGCAACCAATTTGTTCCTAATATTAGCCTACAAGGCCCTAAACATACATTGGGAGTGGTTCAGGACTTAACCGATAACTTTGGAAACATTTCAGACACTTATAAAATTTTTCTCAAAATAGGGGACACAAACCCATGTGGCCAGGCCGTATGTCTCACACGACCACCAGACACGCCTGTGTCACAGGCCGTGTGGACATTTGAAATGGGAGCACATGGCCGTGTCCCAGCCTGTGTCCTACCCTGTGTAACTCTCAGACTTGGGTCACATAGCCAACACACACGCTCGTGTGCCCTAAAAAAGGTTATACATGCCCATCTGCCAGACCGTATGCTAGGCCATGCCAAACCTGTAGGGTATACTGACTTATGCCACATGGCCAAGTCACACGCCCATGCATGAGGCCATGTGGGGTATACTGACTTGGTTTTTAATTGAAAACCAATGGACACATGGCCGTGTAACAAGACTGTGTGTCACACACGGTTGAGACACATGCCCGTGCCTCTGCCTGTGTGGACAAAAAGAGGCTATTTACCAAGCCATTTTGTCACCCTAGAAACATGTACCTACACCACAATTCAAAGGCACCAACACAAGGCATAATAGACATTAAATCAATCTCATATCAAAATAACCAAGTCCCCTATACATGCCATAACCCAAAATGTTGAAATCATTGGTACCAAAATAATTGTTGATAGTGTGAGTGGATCTCTGACGGTCTCCAATCCCCGAGGTAGCTTGATGACACTATAAGACAAAGGAAATGAAAGGGGAGTAAGCTTTATAGCTTAGTAACTCGCTATGCAAATAATAAGCATCATATCCACACATTTAACGTACTCTTAGCATGATAAAAATTAACATGAATGATATCAAAACCTTTAGTCTTAACTTACTCAATCATGACCTTACCAAGGGTTCATCACTTATCGAGCTCATTACGTATGAGTTTTACGTACATATCTGTACCAACTCGTAACATACCATAGTCTTTCACAACTTCGACATTCCCGTTGAACACTCGGAATATTAACGGATACTCAAAAAACTTGCACATAAGTGTCATACATGTAGCTAAAGCTACCTCATATCTCATAATACATATAGGCTCATATTCGAGCTATTCATGGGCCTACTCACACAAGCTATCAGTCAGGACGTAGCTACACAGTGCTGTTCACACAAGCTGTCAGGTATCCGCAATATATGCTAGACTACCCAGTCACTGGTAGGACGTACAAGACCAGCACCCAGATCACATAAACACATGGATTCTTAGTGACATGTCATTCATATCCTATTCTACTCCTAAGGTTCAACTGGGAATTCTCGCTTGTCAAACTTTTTCAAATACGTTCAGTGAGTAAATCACAATTCATACAATATTAAAGCATTTAAAACATAAATATAACAATGCATTATTTACATACAAACTTACCTTGGTACGAAAATAGTGAAATTAGACCTAATCGTCAAACACTTTATTTTTCCCCCGATCTAGGTCCGAGCCTCATTTATCTTGATATATAATAAAAAATTTAACTTATTTAATACAAAAATTGTTCAATTTAGTCCAAAAATCATATTATGGAAAAATTACATTTTCACCCCTTATATTTCACATTTTTACAATTTAGTCTCTAAGCTCGTAAATTGAAATGTATTCAATTTCTTCAAAATCCAAGCCTAGCCAAACCATTTTCATACTCATACCAGCCCGCATTTTCCACTTAATTACACTTTTACTACTTATTTTATAACTTTTACAAATACATCCTTTTTGACATTTCCATTCAAATTCACCTAGAAAAAGTTGTTTATCTTACATCTAGCATACATTTTCTACCATTAGACATCAAAATACACAATTATCTATCATGGGTAAAATTTAGACTTTGATTATTTCTTAAATTAGTGGTAGAAATAGGTAGATCGAGTTACAACGACTTCAAAAATGTAAACAGCATTAAAAACGGGGTTAGAATGGACTTAAAATTGAGCTTGGAAGTTGGCCAAAACCCTAGCTATGGAGACCCTTCAATTTTTGGCACTAAGAGATGAAATTAGAAAGATGACCATTTTTTTTAGTTATTTTGGCTTTATTTACCAAATGACCAAAATACCCCTCACTTAAAACTTTGAAATTTCACCCTACCATGTCCATTTTTGTCCACTAACTTAAAAATGGTCTAATTACCATCTAAGGGCCTTCAATTTAAAATTTCATAGCAATTAGACATTTATAGCTTCTAGAACTCAAGTTTTGCACTTTTTGCAATTTAGTCCTTTTTACTAATTTGAGTGCTCAAACGTCAAAATTTTCGAACAAAATTTTCACAGAATCATTCCATAAAATTTTAGACCATAAAAATATAAGAAAAATAAATTTTTCTGCGTCAAATTTATGGTCCCGAAACCACTATTCCGACTAGGCCCAAAATCGAGCTGTTACACGTTCCAACGTCCAAAGCAAAAATCATGCACAAAATATATGAAAGGTGATATCTGCAAGTATACGGGTCAGGTTGTAACATAGTTACAACAGAGCAGGTGAGTACTCTGAGGATCGTACCCAATGGAGGCAAGCACTAAATTAATTTTAACCTAAGCATAAATAAATCTAATTAGTACTTTAATTGAATTATACTACGATGAATAAAAGAAAGGTTTTGGTAATCTAAACTAGCAATAATAATGAATGAATGAAAATAAATAAATAAATAAATCACGAGAAATCAAATAATGAAATATAACAAATCTGAATATGGGTGATTAGCTCACTTTAATAATCATAACCAACTGTTGTTTCGAGTTTTCTTGTTCAAACAACTAGTCAATACCCTAGCAAGATCTTTCGATCTTCTACTAGAATAACGAGTTGATAAGAAATACTTATCTCTCGACCTCACAGTCTAGATCGATTTAGAGTTAAGATGTTCACAAATAGTACATACCAAATTTAGGTTAATCCTCACCTTAATGATTTCATAGGGTTGTCAGGCCTAGGGTGTAAGAACCCGTTTTTGAGTTAAATCGGAACAATGGTTTCAAGACCACAAATCTAAAGTCAAAATATTTATTTTATTATTTTATTTAAGTTTACAGTATGATAGAATTATTGTGTGAAAGTTTCGTCAAGAAATTTTACTGTTTAAATGGTTAATTCGATAAAAGGACTAAATTGCATAAAATGTAAAATGCATGTTCTATTAGTTAAAAGTATTAAATAGCTATGAAATTAAATTGTGGGAGTCCTTATGTTGTAATCAGCCCCTTATTAAGGTTAGTGGACATTACTGTGCATGGATTATATGAAATTTTAATGTTATAATAAAGGTTAAACTAGTAAATTATAAATAACTTAAGTTAAAATAATAAAAAACATGATATTATCACCTTCATTAAGCTCCCACCACCGAAAATAAGAAGAAGAAACTCCATTTTTATGCTTTTGAAGGTTCAGCCTTGTCTTCTTGAGCATGTAAGTCCATTTTTTGTTCGATTTTTAATGATTTCTATGTTTTTAAAATTGTTGCAGCTAGGTCTAGCTAGCCTAGGAACTATTTTGCAAAACTATTAAAGATTTTAGATGTTCCATTGTTGAATACATGTGTATTTTGAAGTTTCTTGATAGATTATGAATGGTTGTTGATAGTTCAGCAAGTTTTGTAAAGTGATTTTTAGTGAAAATGCAAAATAAGGATTAAATTGAGAAATGTGTAAAGTTAGTGCTTAAAAGTGTGAATAAATAAAAATTATGGGCTGATAGGGGTATTATGGTAATTCGGCTAGCATGGGTTAGCCTTGAATTTCATTAATTTGTGATTTTGTGAAATAAGGACTAAATTGTGAAAAATGTGAAATTTGTGGGGAAAAAGTGTAAATGTGTTTTAAAGTGTATTTTGGACTAAATTGAATGAAAAAATGATTGAATAAGTTGATTTTGAATATAATTAGATCAAGAAAAGCGGAATACGGACTTGGATAGGGGAAAAGATAAAGTTATTGACTAGTCGACTTGATTCGCTGTTTTAGCATCCGAGGTAAGTTCGTATGTATTAAGCATTGTAATACTTATGTTTTTAGTGCTTTGATATTCTATAAATTGTATATACGGGACTACAGTTATGTTCAATGACAAATCGGCTAAATATAGCACTTAGTGTGCGATTTGAGATAGCTTTGGCTATGTACAGCACTTAGTGTGCGAGACATCGAGTATGGCACTTAATGTGCGAGATATCGAGTATGGCACTTAGTGTGCAAAATATTGAGTATTCAACGGCATTCCGTGTATGTATGAACTTGTTAAGGACTGGTACAGGTATGTACTTGTATATTATGAGCTTAAAAACGAAGAAGTTACAAAGCTTGTATATAAACTTATGAATAAGCAGTTGAAAGGTTTGTTAGAAATTTTAAAGTACATGATAATATGTTTAGATTGATGAATGTTGTATTTGTGATTATTTAAGTTTATATCATACGATCTTACTAAGCTATAAAGCTTACTTTGTTTATTTTTCCATTTCTTATAGTGATTTCAAAGCTAGCTCGGATTTGGGGATCGTCGAAGAATACGTCACACTATCCAACCATCACATTGGTACTTTTGAGCTCTTGGTTTAGTTATATGGCATGTATAGAGACTATGGTTATGTTGGTTATGTTTTGGTAATAAGTTATGCCATTTGGGATGGCTTGTGAATGATTGTGTTTTGGTTTGTATTTATATAGTCATGAGATTTGGTTTAATTTGGCTAGTTTGATTATGTATATATAAGTGTGATTATGACTTAAACTATGAAGTTTGTGGAATTTGTATTATGCTTGAGAATTGGAATGCAAAATGATGCATGTTAAGTAAAGGTTTATCTAGTCAATTTGTATATGTATTTTCGTATGTTTTAATAGAGTAAGATTTGAAGTTATAAGCATGTTGGAATATTGATATTTGATATGGTATGAATTAGTCTTGATTGTGGTTGAATTGGATGTTTATTTAGACTTTGAATTGGTACCATTTTGGTTGTGTGGCAAATTGGCTTGGTAAATAGTCTATTTTTGTCCACACGGATAGAGACACGGGCATGTGTCTCAGCCATGTGTGACACACGGTCACGTTGCACAGCTGTGTGTTCCCTGGTGTTGAAATTAAAATTAAGTCAGTATGTTCCACACAGCCTCACACACGAGTGTGTGACTTGACCGTGTGGTATAAGTCAATATACCCTACAGGTTTGGCACAGCCTGGCACATGGACGTGTGTGGCCATTTTTAGGGCACACGAGATAGCCACACGGGCGTATGTGTTAGCCGTGTCAATATTCGACACACCAACAAATCAAATTCTAAAGCCAGATTCACCTCATGGCTTCTTCAAGTTGAAGTTCAAAACCAACACATCAAGTGAGGGGAATTTTCTATCATTGTCGGCTTAGGGCTCCGAAAAAAAAAATCATTCACCAACATTTCCCTAAACTAGTCATCAAAGGACTGAAACAATAACCCAAAATATCAAACAAATTCAAATCTAATAAAAACAAACAAACATTTAAAAAAAAAAACCTTTACATACCTGACAAATCGAGAAAATATGTTAACCGAAATCAATGGAAGAATTTGGCTTTGATGAAAGAAAGTGTTTTTGTGATTGATAAGGTTTCGATAAAAGAAAAGTCAGTAAAGCAAGTCACTTTTAATCGTTTTTTTTCTCATAAAAAACAATTAATTAATGAAAAACAATTATAATTCAGGCATTTCCAAATTCCCATTTTTTTATTTATTAAAACTAATTTATCTTGAGTATATTTTCTTATGTTAAATGTGCACCTATTACATAAGGATAGGTGGATTTAGCTAAAATTAATGGTGTTATCGAGGTATTTTTTTAGTTAACGGAATCTAAGCTTCCATACCAATTAAATAAAAAAATGCAAATACCAAGTTTATACAAATTGTCAAATTTATGGGTTAAAATGTATAGTTACTCTTTATTAGAACTAAACATCTCAAGCATTGCAACCAACCTATGATCATTTATAGGTTTTCGACCGACTAAGCAGCCCATGAGTCGTTATGGTAATCTGTCATTATCTAATGGCATGCTACTCAAGTTAATACAATCTTATTATAATACTCTTCTTCTTGTACGTATTTGCAAAACCTTGCTTCAAGTTTTGGCATCATGATTCAATTGTCAACTCCTATTTGATCTATCTTCTCTTTTTTTTGTCCTTAAAAGCATGTCTTTAAGTTTGTTCTGAACAAGCATCTTAATAGCACTAAACAATATCTGTGTTAGAATTTTTGGTGTTTTAAAAATAACCCATTTTCATCATATAATATATAACGGTACCAAGAATGCCGACATGCAAGAAAGAATTGGTATCTTAGTCCCCACATTGCTGTTAAAAATGAAATAATAAATATGGACCAATCTCTTACCTTGTCATTTTCATAACGTTTTGAATTTCTAAGATAGTGAGAGCCGATGGTTTGGAAGAAATTAATCATACACGAGTCTGGCACTAAAATGAATGTATGAAAGCACCCTCTCAACACCCACCCTCAATTTCTCCTTTCAAAAGCTAATAAACCTGAATGGAGGGAGGGAAAGATAGTAATAGCAACAGTAGCTTCAATTTCAAAACCAACTTTTTACTTTATTTTTTCCCTTTCATCTGCTTTTTCTTTTACTTCAAGTACTACATCTCTCTTTCTAACTGATATATGTTGGTTGGAAAAAATGGTGTTGAGTACTCTTTAAATCTAACTCCACTTACTCCATACGTGTCCCTGTACTATCTAACCTCTTTCAGGCAAATCCTTAGAACCATTTCCTTTTCTTTATATTGTTTCGAGCATCCACTTAATAAAAGAAGTAGCCTAAGTCTTGATCTCTTCATGTGTTGTCTTCATTTATTTTACGACACCTAGCTAATTCTCATAATTCCACAACGGCCATGCAACTAGACTCTTGTTCCATTTGTCAGTCAATTCAATCATCAAGCATTGATATAATAATGCCTTTCCGGTTAGCCTCAGCATGGAACAAGCGCCGCAGAAGCAACAACCAGGATCATACTGACCCCTGTATTTTGTTTTCCTTCATGTGATAACCATTTTATCCTTTTGCAGTGCTGGGGCTTTTAAAGTTTCAACATATTAAACTACCTACTTTTCAGGGATTTACAAACCTGCAGAGTACTGGGAAATTGAAGATCAAACACCCCGGCCAACAAAACGGTGCCATGTATCATCAGTTTTCACACTCAAGGAGATGGAGGAGGCAACAAGCTCTTTCAGTGATGAGAATCTGCTTGGGAAAGGAGGATTTGGCCGAGTCTACAAGGGCACTCTACGATCAGGAGAGGTATTCATAATTTTATCGGTGTTTGTTTAGGCATGGCATGCTTGTTCGATGAATGAGTTATGCTACTTCAATAACTCAGTCACATCATCTATATCTACTTTAATTCCTCTGATGAAACACCTATATTATAGACAGTAATGTAGCAAAGAGTGATGGAAACATACAAATACTCTCTCTGTATTCTGAAGGTTGTTGCAATCAAGAAAATGGAGCTGCCACCACTCAAAGAAGCTGAAGGAGAACGTGAGTTCCGTGTAGAAGTTGATATCTTGAGCAGACTTGACCATTCAAATCTGGTTTCGTTGATAGGTTATTGTGCAGATGGAAAGCATCGGTTTCTAGTCTATGAATACATGCAAAAAGGGAACCTGCAAGATCACTTAAATGGTTGGTTTCCACTCAAAATCCGTTTCTAACCTGGTCCCTTGTACAATTAACATCCATCAATTTTAAACTGCTGAATAGGTATTAGTGAGAAGAAAATTGATTGGCCTTCAAGGCTCAAAGTGGCAATTGGTGCAGCCAGAGGACTTTCTTATCTCCATTCTAGTTCTGATGGAAGAATTCCAATAGTTCACAGAGATTTCAAGTCCACAAATGTTCTTCTAAACACCAACTTCGAAGCAAAGGTAAGGAACATAAGTACTTTTTCATCAAGGGTTCACATTAAAAAGCATTCCTAACTAAAACTCAATTTGCTACTCATCACAGATATCTGACTTCGGACTAGCCAAACTGATGCCAGAGGGCCAGGAGACTGATGTGACTGCCAGAGTTCTTGGCACATTTGGCTATTTTGATCCCGAGTATACATCAGTATGCATCCTCATGTCTTACTAACTATTCTTTACATTAGTTACATGATCTCTATACTCATGTCTAAAGATTTTCAATATTATCTTATCAGATTCTCTGATTTTCAACATATGTTAAAACTGTTGAGCTTCATGCATTCTGAGAATCGTGGGTGCTAGGGCATTCCAAATTTATGAACTTTTCTAGGTCAAAAATTTCCATATATGTTTTCTTTGAGACTTTTAGAGTTGTATTTTGGTTCACTGTGTCAAACACATAGCTAAACATGACACAAAAATCCAACAAAGCGTAAGACTTCTACAGGAGATTGTAAAATGTAAACAGATCACTATTATGATAATTCCTAACAAAAAAGTATTGGTAAGTCTAAAATATTAGAAAGAACTTTAATAAGCAAATAGATGTTGGATAAATGGCAGTAGCAAAGAAAGCAAAAAACGATTGAAAGAAAAACAAAAGAAAAGAACTCAGCAAGAAAAATTGTAACTGAGAAGTTATCATAATTTTCATTCAAACTTTGAATATATGATGGTTACAAAAGTATTTGACAGCTACCTACTAATTTAACTGCTCTTACTTACCAATATAGCAACTTGTATACAAAAGAAAGCTGGCATACCAGCTATTACATCAGTCAATCTTTCCTACTAACTTAGCTAACTCATTACAAAGATTTAGACTAAGTTCCATAGGAACAAATATTCAAAAAGTAATTTTATAACTGAACCAACTCCATTTCTTTGCTACAAAACAGTATAGCAGCTCAAATTGTACAATTTGCTGCTGTTGGTCTTTTGACCAATTTGTTGCTGCTGGTTCTTTGTTGCAATGCAGGCCACGGCTTCAACACTCCTCCTTGGTCTGTATGCAACAAACACCAATCCTTTCCTTCAAAGCATTAAATCGGTTGGCTCCCAATGGTTTAGTTAAAATGTCAGCTAGCTGAATTTCTGAGCTGCAATGAATTAAGCTAACCTCCCCAGATTGCTCAGCTTCTCTAACAAAATGAAATTTGATTTTGAAGTGCTTAGTCTTACCATGGAAGACTGGATTCTTGGCTATGGCCACAGCTGATTGATTATCCACTCTAATCTCAGTAGGCTGAACTTGACTTTCATTCAAATCATCCAAGATCTTCCTAAGCCAAATGGCTTGGTTCACAGCTGCTGCAGCTGAGATATATTCAGCCTCTGCTGTAGATTGTGCAACAGTTTGTTGCTTCTTTGAACTCCAGCTGAAAACACTCGAGCCTAAGGTGAAAAAATAACCTGAAGTGCTCCTCATGTCATCAACTGACCCTGCCCAATCGCTATCAGAATAGCCTACGAGTTTCAGCTCCCTTGCCCTCCAAAACTTCACACCAGTATCAATGGTTCCTTTGACATACCTTAACACTCTTTTTGCTGCCTTCAGATGTGCCACATTACTGCAGTGCATAAATCTTGAAAGTAGACTAACAGCATAGACAATGTCTGGTCTAGTTGCTGTTAAATAAAGCAAACAACCAATTAAGCTTCTATATGCCTTCTCATCTACTCGATCATGTTCACTGGCACTTGACAATTTTTCTCCCAATGCAACTGGTGTAGTGACTGATTTGCATTTCAACATGCAAAATTTTTCAAGCACCTTGGAAGCAAATGTTTGCTGACTTATGAAAATGCCATCACTTCCTTGTTTTATCTCCATGCCAAGAAAGTAGGTCATAAGACCAAGGTCAGTCATCTCAAAGACATGTTGCATCTGTTTCTTGAAGTCTTCAATAAGTTCATCTTTGCAGCCAATAACCAACAGATCATCAACATACAAGGAAACAATTAACAAGGTTTCCTCCTGATCCTTCTTAACATAGAGTGTAGGCTCACTGATACTCTTTGTGAACCCGAGCCTTGCTAAGTAGCCATCAATCCTCTCATACCAGGCCCTTGGAGCCTGTTTTAGACCGTACAAAGCCTTTTTCAGCTTGTAGACCTTCTGTTCTTCACCAGTGACCATAAAACCCTCAGGTTGCTCAATGAATATTTCTTCATTAAGAAAGCCATTTAGAAAGGCTGACTTAACATCCAGATGATGCACCTTCCAATGCTTTTGAGCTGCCAAAGCTAGCAGCAATCTGATAGTATCCAACCTTGCAACAGGTGCAAAGGTTTCAGAAAAATCAACCCCTTGCTGCTGACTATAACCTTTAACAACCAGTCTGGCCTTATGTCTATTAAGAGAGCCATCTGCATTGTTCTTAATTCTATAGACCCACTTTACACCTATAATTTTTCTGTTTTCAGGTCTGTTTACAAGCTCCCATGTATCATTTTTCTGAATCATTTTAAATTCAGCTTCCATAGCATCCTGCCAGCATTTTTCTTTTGCAGCTTCTTCAAAACATGAAGGCTCTACTATAGTTACTGTACATCTCTCATAGATGTCAGTTAATGTCCTGGTGCCTCGAACAGGTTGATCATCATAGCCATTTTCAATTACTTCTTCATTTTCAGCTTGTTGCAGATCAACATCAATCTCTTCTTCATCTGGCAAATTTGCTTCAATTCCATCCCATTTCCAGCTACTTGCTTCACTGAATTTCACATCTCTGCTCACTACAACCTTCTTGGTCAGTGGATCAAAGACTCTATATCCTTTCTTCACATTGCTGTAGCCAACAAACACCCTAGGCATGGACCTCTTGTCCAACTTGGTTCTTCTCTCCTCAGGTACCAACACATAACATAGACAACCAAATACCTTCAAATGAGAGACAGATGGTTTCTGTGCAAACCAGGCTTCAAAAGGAGTTTTTCCTTTGACTGCATTAGTTGGCAACCTATTCAACAGGTAAATAGCTGTATTCACAGCTTCAGCCCAAAAAACATTAGGCATATTAGCCTCAAATAACAAACACCTAGCCATATCAAGGACTGTTCTGTTTTTCCTTTCACAAACACCATTTTGCTGTGGTGTGTACACAGTAGTCAATTGGTGTTGAATTCCAGCATCATCACACAATTTTTGAAACTTCTGAGATACATACTCAGAACCATTGTCAGACCTCAAACATTTTAGTTTGCAATTTGCTTGGTTTTCAACCAAGGCTTTAAATTTGCAGAAAGAGTCATAAACATCTGACTTATGCTTCAAAAAATTTACCCAACAGAACCTTGAATAATCATCAATGAAGAGTACAAAGTACCTGCTGCCATTTAAGGAGGTAGTCTTCATTGGTCCACAGATGTCTGTATGAATAAGCTGAAGCTTCCCTTGTGCTCTCCATGCCTTGTTGACTGGAAAGGGTAATCTGGTTTGTTTGCCAAGCTGACAGACCTCACATACAGCATCCTTTGGCTCAATTTTGGACATATCACTGACCAAATCCATTTTGTGCAGCATGCTCAGTGAATTGTAGTTCACATGCCCCATCCTCCTGTGCCACAAGTCTGTCTCATCAGACTGAGATGCGTATGCCTTGGCTTGCAGTTGATTCACATCCACAATGAAGGTTCTGTCTTGCATAGCCACTGTAGTCAACACTTCACCAGCAGCATTTTTGATCAAACAGTTTTTGCCTTCAAAAATCAGAGAGTAACCCTTCTCCAATAGCTGGCCAACACTTAGCAAATTTTGGTCAATGTCAGGTACATAGAGAACCTCAGAAATGGTTTTAATACCTGACTTGGTGCTTATCAAGGCCTTGCCTTTCCCTTTTGCCTCCAGCAGCTCACCATTGCCAATTCTAACTTTGGACTTGAAAGTGGTGTCAAGCTCCTTAAATATACTCTTCTCAGAAGCCATATGGTGGGTACATCCACTGTCAATCAACCATATTTTACTAACTTTGCTCGAGCTTGCAAAGCATGATGCTGAAAAAACATGCTCTTCAGGTGATTCAACCTCTTCTGCAGCTTGAGCTTGGTTTTGAAATTGTGGTTGTGGTTTTGGCTTGCTCTTACAGACCTTTTCGATGTGGCCAAATTGCTTGCAGGCTCTACATTGAATGTCTGGTCTGTACCAGCAGTATTTCTCGAGATGAGTAGTCTTCTTGCAATGGACACAAGGTGGGAACTTCCTTTTGACAGGTTCTTTCTTCTTCTTCTCAGTCCAGGGCTTCTTGCCTTTGGCATTTAAGTTTGCACTTGAGCTTTCTCTGCTTCTAGCCTGAAAAGCTCCTTCATAGTGGTCCTCCTGCCTATTTGCCCTTCTCTGCTCTTGAGCATAGAGAGCATTTATAAGCTCTGTCAAAGGGATTGTTGACAAGTCCCTTGAATCTTCCAGAGAAGAAATTTTTGCTTCATACTTCTCTAGCAAGGTTGTTATGACCTTCTCAACCACTCTTTGGTCACTGAATTCTTCCCCAAGCAGCCTTATGTTGTTGACAGTAGCCATGATTCTGTCAGCATACTGCTTGATGGTTTCTGAGTCCTTCATTTTGAGATTTTCAAAATCTCTTCTCATGTTGATCAGCTGTTGTTGCCTGGTCTTGTCAGACCCCTGAAACTCCTCCTTGAGTTTGTCCCAGGCCTGCTTTGGAGTGTCACAAGCCATTATTCTTGTGAAAATAACATCAGAAACTCCACTTTGAAGGCACGACATAGCCTTATACTTCTTGGCACAGTCTTCATTGTGCTGCCTAATCTGGGCTATAGTCGGGTTGGCTCTTAGTGGTGGTGGCTCAGTGTCATTGAGAACAACATTCCACAGGTCGTGTGCCTGCAGGTATGTTCTCATTTTCACTGCCCAGATGTTGTAATTTTCTCCAGCAAAAACAGGTGGAGGAGGTGGTGTAAAACTCATTTTTTTTTAGCAAGCAAAACAACCTCTTCTTCTTTTGTTTCAAACAAAATTTGCTTAGTGACAGTGTACAACCAAGGCCCTCAAAGACTGAAAGCTCTTGATACCATTTGTTGGATAAATGGCAGTAGCAAAGAAAGCAAAAAACGATTGAAAGAAAAACAAAAGAAAAGAACTCAGCAAGAAAAATTGTAACTGAGAAGTTATCATAATTTTCATTCAAACTTTGAATATATGATGGTTACAAAAGTATTTGACAGCTACCTACTAATTTAACTGCTCTTACTTACCAATATAGCAACTTGTATACAAAAGAAAGCTGGCATACCAGCTATTACATCAGTCAATCTTTCCTACTAACTTAGCTAACTCATTACAAAGATTTAGACTAAGTTCCATAGGAACAAATATTCAAAAAGTAATTTTATAACTGAACCAACTCCATTTCTTTGCTACAAAACAGTATAGCAGCTCAAATTGTACAATTTGCTGCTGTTGGTCTTTTGACCAATTTGTTGCTGCTGGTTCTTTGTTGCAATGCAGGCCACGGCTTCAACAATAGATCATTCTTTAACCTTCAATAAAATAATATTAGATGTCAGATTTTCTTCAAGTAAACTAGATTTTCTTGTGACAGACAGGAAAATTAACTTTAAAAAGTGATGTTTATGCATTTGGAGTGGTTCTTCTAGAGCTTTTGACGGGACGCACAGCTGTGGACTTAAACCTTGTACTCCAGGTATGTCATAACAGCTTGTCATTCAAAGAGACGATGGTTCAAAAGTTTCAAGTACTTGCTACATATTAGTTAGTGGGTGGTCCATGTTTCAGGTTAGGCACATTCTGAATGACAGGAAGAAATTACGAAAGGTGATCGACCCAGAGATGGCTCGAAGTTCATACACCATTGAATCTATAGCTATGTTTGCAAACCTGGCATCACGCTGTGTCCGTGTTGAGAGCAGACACAGGCCCTCAATGTCAGAATGTCTGAAGGAACTCCAACTGATTTTCTGTACAAATGCAAAACGCCTAGGGCAAGGCTTTTAGGATGGGTTGAGAAATGTGGATCTTTCACCAGCTGTGAAAATTAAAATCCTATCAACAATAACGACACTTCAAATTATGAAAAAACACTATTACCAGGGCAATTGGATAAAATACATGAAAACATAAGGTATTTGAGTTATCTATGAGTCAAAACAAAAGCAACTTTAGTAGGACCACATCGAAAGTCATTCCATGGTAAGGAAACTATTGGAGAACTGAAACTTTTTAAGAGAATATTTTCTCAGTAATTTTAGTTCTAGTCTAGTATCACCAGTTTGTTTAATAATATTTTGCTTGATGTAGCTAATTCTATGCATTATACATTGTATAAACACAGTGATTTAGAAACTATTCTGCACCAAAATAAAAAATGTAAACAAGTAGTGGCTTTAATTTCATTTGTACCAACAATGACAAAAGCACATGGAAAGACATTTCGTTTTCTCCCTTTCCTGATCATAAGTTCATGCTCGAGAACACGTAAACAAAGTAGGAGAGAGGAAGTGCATTAGAAGTTTGTTTACGAGCTAAGACAACAACTTGACAAAAAATGACAAAAGCAATGGATATGCTGGATGCAATTTACCTTTCAAGTGTGCTCTACCATGCACATGATAAACTAAACACAAGGAGATATTGAAAGTAGCCATCAAGTTCCTAGTACGAAATCCACCCAAATGGATGATCCTAGCAAGCTTTCTGAACTCCATTAGGGATTATGAAAAGAGACAAGTCAGAAGAAAGATACAAGAACTAAATCATCTCAAAGCAGCAAAAATTGACAGATTTACAATAACAGTAGAAGAGGAGGTGAGAGTTTCATTAAACATGATAAACATAAAGGTATCGCGTATGACTTGAACTGCTTGTAGCTCAAAAGGTTATGATTACAGTATGATTGCAACTTACATGTTTATGAGGGAGGTTCCTCACCGGATTCTGACATATCTGGCTCTGGGAAACTGTTAGATACAGGGAGTTTCTTGCACATCAAGTGCTTACGTCTCTGTAATGTCAACAAGATAAAGATACTATCTGTCTGAATAACATTGTATCCTGCTTTTATGTACATGTTGAATGGAGCCTCATCAATCATTCTGCAATGCAAATAAACTTCTTTTGAAGAAGTCATTTGGGATATTAGCTCCTCGCTTGCTTTGAGAAGATGCCAACCAATGCCCCTCCTAAATGATTCAAATGCAAACACCAACAATTTAATTAAATAAAAAAAAAGACTTTTTTTTTTAAAAACTGAACAAGCTGTGCAGAGAAAATATCTTTATAATTACAATTCATAAGAGCCATTAAAGCACAAAGGATTGGAGCAACAATTCAGTATAGCAAATATCATGCACAGAATTAGTCAGCCTCTTGATTCCATTCTCAAACTAGAAAATTTTGAATTTGCAGATTAATAAGGATTCATGGAACTAAGAAAAATCAAGCATTGAGACTTTTAGAACTATAACAATAAAATCATTAAAAAAAGGGTTAAATTTAAAGAATCTAGTAGCTTGTCTATGAAATTTAAATTCCATCTATGTAAAATTCCATCACAAATTAAATGGAAGAGATCTGAATTACCATTACAACATTATTCAATCAATATCATTCCCAGATTTAGCAAATCGTAAAATTTTTATTCTATGCCTCAAATTCTTTTCCATTTTTAGAGCCAAAGAACAGGCCATTGTACAAAGATGTGAAAAAACTGACAAAGGAAAAACTCAACCTGCAATGAGAGCTTATTGACTACAAGAGTAACTTTTTACATAATGGCTTGAACATTACAAATACCACGTTGTCTTTCAATTGGTGGTTAACCTACCAATAATATTATTTTCTTTATATATGTATTTAAAAAATTATTTAGAAATTCACTAAAAATTAAAATAAAAATAAAAAATGGAGAAATCTAGTTAAACTAATTCAATCAATTTTTAGTTGGTTCAAATGTTTTGTATTGGTTTACAAGTTAATGGTTCAACTCCTATCTCCGGATTGATTCCCAATCTAACCGACCATTCTTGTTCAATCCTGAAAACATTGGTTTTGATCGATAAAAGAACTTTTCCAATCTAATTAGGTCAAGCAAGTAGGCGATGAAGTTCAAAAATAGAATTAATCACATGCATCTCAATCTCAAAAGGACCAATTTAGAGTATTGTTGGCATTGCCAAACATTATAAAGGAAGAAGAAAGAAAGAATAAGAAAAAGTAGAAAAAAATAAAGAGAAAAATAATGTAAAATAAAATAAAATAAAATAATTAAAATTTATTTTTAAAATTTTATATGACCTCACCGTCTATTTATTGGCTGAACTTTTTAACGGATATAATAAATTGGTGTAAAATAAGTAATGCAAAAATAATTTAAGTATCACTTGTGACAAAAAAAAAACAGTTTACTAAATTGTGGGTTGAGTTTTTTTAATAGACTTAATGGTTTAACTAACGGGGTATCAGCTTAAAAAAAATAGTTTATGTATCACTTGGGACAAAAAAAGAAAAAGAGTTGAGGTGCCAAAGAAAATGACATAGTTTAGATATAATTTTATAGGCTAACCTTTTTTTTTCTTAGACCTCATCATCCATCAATATCAAGATTTCCTTAAAAAAAATAGAGAGAATTAGCCTTGAAATGTAGTGAAGTCTCTAGAATCCCATTTGTCTATTAAAATTTTTTCCATTATAGAGAGGTAGTTGTTATAGACCTACCGAAGAGGTCATATTATGAATTTTCATCAAATAAATAAAGTGTGAATTGTGTTCAAAAAGAAAGAAAGCGAGAATCAAATCAACAACATTAAAATATGCATAACAGGTGTATGCATTATTGCTTTTATGTGCCTTTTATTTTATATTCTTTCACATTATTAATTCATAAATTTAATAAATTCAATTAATTAACATGAGTTATTAAATTCAATTAATCAATTTGTATGTTTATAATATTTCAAATTCATAGTAGAATATTTAATTAGGAAACTTAATAATTTATTGAATCGGTTTCTTTAACTCCACTTATAAAATATGATTAATAGCATTTTTAATTAACAAGGGTTAAATTTATTAAATTATTTAGAATTAGGATCAAATCGATAGGATGTGTAAGTATTGATGATTAAATGTGTTATTATACTGGTTAGAAAAAAGGCTTTCTGTTATCAATTTAACGATGAGTGACCAAAACATGAACGAATTCAAACGTTAGTGTCGAAATTGAAAAATTTTAAAGTTGGTGATCAAAACAGGAACGCGGGCATAGTTTGGGTGACCATTTATATAGTTTTTCCTAGATCTTTTGATGTGAAATTTAAACATTTTATTGAAATAATATTTTAATTAAAATCATTTTTATTAATAAATTATAATTAATAGATTTGCTTATATGAAATATCTATAATTTTATTTAAAATTTTAGATAATAAGCTATTATAGAGAACTAACTTAATAAAAATGTACTCTACAACTATGGATGTTGTTGTAATAAATGAAAATTTGTTACAGAAGGGTGAAATAAAGTATTTAAATTGATTCTACTAAAAACTTGATTATTATAACGAAATGTTGTAATAGAGAATAATTGTTATAGAGAGGGTTGATTGTGTAAAAAATAAAATAGAATCAAATAATCTTAAAAAATTTAAGAAATGAAGATACTGTTTACCATTAAACCTGATCATGGGTCGGGCCACCCATTTAGGCCTGAAGGCTCGTTCAAAAAGTGAGAGGGTTTGGGCAAAATGTAAGTATGAAAAATGAGTTTAGACAAAAAATAAAATCTGTTTTCTAAACGGGCTGAGCTTTGGGTAAGATTTTTTTTGAGCTGGGTAAGAACCTGATTAATTTTTTTTTCTCCTGTTGTTTTGCTGTTATTTTGTTATTACATTTTTAATATATTTTCAATTTTTTAGAAAATATTTATTTTAATATTTTGATGTATATGATATATTATATTTTTTAAAATTTATTTTTATATAAAAAAATTTAATACATGCCAAGTCAAGCTCGAAATTAATATTTCTTATCTGAATTGAAATTGAAACAAAATTTTAACTTATCTTTTAAGCCGAATTTAAAAAACAACCATACATTTTAACTTCGATCTTACCCGAACCAGCCCGGCCATGATAAGGTATATATAGTACACATTGGAGGAATAATACAACACGTGCCTTGAGACAAACATGGTTAGATTTGGTTTGCCCTCAACCGATCAAACTGGCTCTCTATTTGTGTTCTTCCGTCACTTCGTCAGTTCACAAAATCGTAAATAAAGACAATTCCCACCAACGAAAAGAGGAAGACATTCTGTTAGCAGATTTTACCTTGATAAATTATTCGATGGTGTTTCCCAAATTTATCTCATCATCAACTGATTTTGATCTCAAATAAGTTAAAACAATTTCTATGGCAATAGCAGCACCACCACCACTTAATCTGTCTCCTTACTTAGATCCTCAACAACAGCCACGCTTACAAACCGAATTTAATCCCATAAAAAGGGTACCCTTTCTTTCATCTAGAAACCCTCTCCTTTGTGTCTGCAAACTCCATCGTTACAATTTCAAGTGTTGTCTCCCTTCTTCTTCCTCCACCAACTCCGTCACTCCAGCTCAATACTACTCCTTTCTCGATGAATCATTTTGGGGAAGCCGTGTTTTAACCAATGAAGAGCTTGAAAAGTTCAAAGCTTTGGAGTCTTTCGTTTATCTTCAAGAGTTGGAATCTGGGTCGTTGTGGGTTCGGGTCATGAGGATTGAGGAGATGGATATGACTGTCGGGTTGTTGGCTTTGTCATTCGCTGAATCAATGTTCATGTCCTTGCAATACGAGGCTTTGTTGAGGTTCTTCGTGAAACAGTATTTGATTGAGAGGAGAGCTTCGATGCCACACGCTGTCACTCTTGTTGGGTTCTATAGAGAGGAAGGTGGGAAGAGAGCTGAGGAACTGGCTGGAACAGTGGAGGTTTGCTTTGACAAAAGGGGTGCTAACGCTTCTCCTCCTACACCTACACCTCCCAGGAATTCTCCATATATTTGTAACATGACCGTCACAAAGGAGCTTAGAAGGTAAAGGGTTTTATTTGTTTTTCCTTCTACTTTTGTTTTAGTTTTCTGTATTCTTTATTTGGTGGATATTAGTGGAACGGAATTATGACATGATGTTTTGTAATGTTAAAACCATATTATGCCTAAATGTCTTAGTTATTGTGTTCAATTTAGTCCAAGTTAAGTTGTTCATTTGGATAATGGTGGCTGCACAATAGTAGGTTTTCTTTTTAAATATACTTAACGAGTTGACTAACAACTGAACTAAAAGAGGTATCAATTTGGGAAAAAATAGTTTAGATATCAATTGTGGCAAAAAAAAAGGTACCAAAATGAAAAAAATGGCATAGTTTAAGTACCAATTTATGGGTTAATCATTTTTTAAAAATAAACTTAACAGCTTGAGTAATGAAAATTTTTGATGTTTAGGGACTCATTAAATACAAAAAAATAAAATGAGTATAGTAACTTAATCAAATAGGTAATTTACATTAGTAGTCGTCCAACTATGATTTTTTTTATCACTCAACTATGAAAAGTTATAAAATGGTCACCCAACTATTAGTAGTATTATTTTTTGGTCACCTAACTATAACTACTTACAAAATGGTCACTCAATTATTCAATTTTGTCTTTTTTGGTCACCCAACTATCTTGGAATTTGGGTGTTTCTATTTTTATTTTAGCCAACTGGTAGCAAAAAAGAAAAAAGAAAAAAGAAGAAGAAGATAAAATTGTAGTTGGATGATCATTTTTAATTTTTCATACTTGGATGACAAAAAAACATAATTGAGTGACTACTAATGTAATTTACCTTGATCAATTTATAAAAATTCATAAACAAATTCATTTATAAGAATAAATGAATTGAACCCATTTTATTTGAGATCGGCTTGTTTCTTAAAAGTGAACTTTAACTTCATATAAACCAATATATAGAATAAATAGAATTGCTAATAGCTAAATGTTTTATTGACTTTTAAAAGAAATGTTGGTGGGCCAGGTTGGGTCAATGTTCAAGTCAGGCTTGGACTTTGAATGTTTGAGCCTGATATCAACCTATATTTTGAATGAGCCTTTTATTTTGCCCAAGCCCTTTTTTAGGTCTAATATGTTTACCTAAACTCTCTCAAATTTTAAGTAGGCCCTCAAGTTTGGATAGGTAGCTTGACTATTAAACAAGTCTACCTCTAAGACTATTTCATTGCATGTGAAGAAGGCAAAGAAAGCAAAGCCAAAAGAGAGAGAAAATCATGAAGTTAAGGTTAAGCAAAAAAATAAATCAAGATTCAATTTGAACTATGGTATTTGGATGATTTTTGGAATACAAGTTATCAAGGTTATCTAAATCAAACTTAATTCTATTTTTATTTAATTTTACTTTTATTGTTGTAAAATAAATATTTTATATTTAAAATTGTAACTCCTCATACCTGACTTGTTTGTTGGGTCTGAGCTACAGAATATCACATTCATTGACTGTGCAACTACGATCATAATTTCTATTGATTCAACACTTTATATTCACTAATATATTCATTAACATGTTCATTACATCTTTATATTATAATATGGGTTTATCTGAGCTTACGAAAGCTCTTATGATAACCCGAGGCTATTGGAGGACTAAACTACAAAGTTTCAAAATATTTCGGGTTGGAGTCACGACTTCAGGGGTGCAATGTCGCGACTTTCAAAACAATAGGTTGGCATCGCAACTTCAAACAAGAGGAGTCGTGATGTTGGGAGCTGGTGTCGCGACTCTGATGGCAGACTCCTACAGAGCTTACTTCTTTTGGATTCAACCTGCCAAATTATAGACACCAATGGTCCAAGGACCCAATATGCAATTCTATTCAACTTAAAGGTATTCATTTTCACTTTAAAACACATTAAAGACTTCAAAACACTTTTTAAACATGACTAAAACAATTCACAAATCAATTCCATTTAACATTCTCTAACCAAAATATCTACTTGACCAATTAAAACTTTAAACAAATAAAATTCTAGTTACATGCCATCTATTGAAATGTAAAGACAGTACAAACATTTTTTAGTCAAGATTCAATGATCTAGATGCTGCACCACCTTTCAAAACTTCGAGATCTCCTGATACTTACATACAAAATAATAAACCGTACATTAAGTAATAAATCTCTATGGTACTTTCATGATTCAAGTTATATAAATACCATGGTAACAAGATACATATATGTTATTGCAAGATCACGTTCCAACCATATCATATTGTCTTGAAATAATTCAATTTATTTGCAAGTATACACAATTGTTGACAAGCAATAAAGTCATGAGTAAGAGTTATCATGTTCACAGGAACTATTTATACGAATCAAGTGTTGCAAAATTAATTATTAAGAAAATTGGTCGGTGATGAAAATAAATTAAAGTGATGGGTTTTAATTATATTAAACTAACATAAGTATGCTTAAATTAAATTAAATAAATAAAGAAATAAGTATGCAAGTTTTTAAGAGAAATCACAATAGCATGCATGTGTTAGAATAATTTTTCTTCCTAACTCATAAATATTTAAATAATGCAAATGATGTATAGGAAATCCCATGGCAACTCAGCTATTTATTAACCATATTTTAATTACGAGTACTTTGGCTTCTTTTGAAGTCCTAAGTTTAACCTCTTATTTGCATATTTCTATGTCTATTCCGACTTTAAGATTACCTTTTCATGCATCATCTAAGAATTCATACTTATTAAATTATTAAGTCTAGCATATATCTATGGCAACAACTTAGTATTTTTAATAAGCATAAAAAATTTTGTGAGGTAACTGTGATATTTCTATACTGAAATAGTTTAATCACATAAATCCCAGGGTTATGTAAGGTAATAATGCTTTTTTCGAATTATTACAAATTTTAACCTAATTTTCTCAAATATAGATTAAACATGCCCCATTCAGATATTGTGTCAATTAATTACAATTCGGTTCTAATTTAATAATTAATTTAATTGCATCCTTACATTTATAATGCACGGATAACAAATGCATGATTTTATCTAATTGAATAAGAACCAAGGCACATAACATCATTAACAGAATTAATTAATCTAATCTACGAAATTTAAATCATTCTAACACTAAAATAATTAAGAAACCATGATTATATTAAAAACATAAAACTCAGTTGCAATCATGTTTCTTGAATTGTACAAAATCTAAAAAAAGGCAAAGGGAAAGAGAAAAGAAATACAAGTCATTTCCGGTGGTTCTCAAGGCACAACTCATTGTGATCCCCCTTTGTTCTTCACTTCTTGTTATGGAAACCAAGCAAAATTGCTTCTAAAATGGCCAAATTGGGCTTCTCTCAATGCCTTGCAAAACTCTCTTGAAGAATGGAAAAATGGAGAAAAAGGGAAAAGAGAGAATGAATGAGGGAATGGCAAAGGGTACTTATACTAGGAGTGAATAACTTGAGTTTGCTAAAAATAGCATGTCAACCCCCATTTTTTCTCTCATGCATGGTCAACCACCTTGAGAAAAGGAAGGGAGGTGGATGGCTTTGCTAAAAATAGTTAGTCCAAGTTTGATTCAAGAGAGGGAGGTGAACGGTCACTTGAGGAAATTGTTGGGGTTGTTTTGTGATTTTTTTTAACAAGGCTAGGTAGCCTAATTTAATTAATTTATGGATGGTTGGGCTATACATTGTCGAATCTAGGCTCTTTCCTCTTTAATGGATGGTTTAGCTTCAAATTAAGTAGCAGGCTTGTCCACTTCAGTGATCCAATTTTGAGTTAGGTCAAGTTTGTCCCATGATTCACAAATTTAATTAATTGGATGTCTAAAGCTGATTAATTATCAGCCCTCCATTGCATGGTGAGTATTACAGGATGCTACAGTATTTGACCGTCAAAAGGTGAGTTTCAAGACTATCTTTTCTCCTTCGGCACCAAATTGCTTCAAATTTGGCAAAAATATGTAAATTTAGCATATAAAAATTAAAAAAGGAGATTTGTTTTAAATTTTTTCTAGTTTAGTTATTTTGTAATAAAATTTAAAAATTTTCTATAGAAACACTCAGAATTTACATGAATTACTACTTAGAAGGTGCTAAAAAAATCTATATAATTTAGAGTTATCACATATCAAGTGTTTCATTTTCATACAATGCCATTAATTTCAATCTAATTTATACATATCATGTTATCAATCTATTACTAATCATGCATGTATTTCCATCTCAACTGTCACCAATTAATTAAATCAATATAACATATCAAACCTTACTTTCTATTAGCATTAATACATTTAATTTCATTTCAATTCAAGCTATTTAACTTATCATTAGTCCATTTTCGTGTCGAATTTATTAATTTGCTATATTTTCATATCAATCCTTTGGGCTCGTATAAACCATTTTGCATGGTCTTTCACATGCTATCTTGAAACAAATTTCACATATATGTACTTGTAATACCATTCTATATTATCGAATCATTGGAAACATCATTTAACTAATACACATGTCATATTTCAATTTCAAAATTAAATGTAACGTTTTGCCCAATGCAGTCTTAGTAAAATGGGTTAAGATATGCAGGTGAACTACACCACACCAATATAGCTCATCTAAGCATAACTACACCACACTAAGGCACCAAAGTGCAAAGCCCGTAGGCATCAAATGTATGTATTCAAATACATCCCTCCACCACACCAAGGTCTCCGTAGAGACAATGAATGCTCGATGATCCACAACAAATGTTGGATCTCAAAATAACATATCATAATCTCCACATCATGAATTGTCCCATACACATGCGTGCATATGACCCTATTGGCATGTCGATTGTATCCTAGCCTTTTACTAAGTTCAAATGAGCATCAACCATTCATATATCATAATCTCATTTCATTTTTTCATCAATTCATATACATGTATATAAATATTCAATATCATATAATTCATATAACATATCATATATAAATAATATCATAATATTTTATATTATATTCAATTTAGTCTAAATTCTTGATATTCAATATCATTTAATATTGTTAACACAAGTCAATTCATATAACTTAGTATTATCAAATTCACATCACCACATATTTCACACCATCATTCCATACCATTTCTATCATCAATTCATAATATAATACGTTTATCAATTTATATATTTACTTATTTCTATTTTATTCAATTAAATCCGATTTCTCAATATTCAATTTCACTAATCACGAATCATGTAACAACACGTCTTTCAATGGTACTGAAAATGACAATTTTGAAACCCTATTTTTTGATGACCGAGTCAGTAAATGTTATTTATTAATATTTACGAGTTTGTTATAGTGTTATATTAAATTTTGGTTAGTAATTTTATTAAATGGTTAGTAATTAAGGTATAAAGTCTAAATTGTAAAAGCTAATTGTTATAGATTTTTTTTATTTGCCTTAATTTGGTATAACAGATTAAACTAGTTTTCACACTTAAGGAGCTTGAGTATAAGCATTTTCATTATGTTTTCGTTAAGTTTTTATAGTTTTTTTTAAATCCAATAAAAAATGTATTTGGAGTCTTTTATTGACCTTAGGGGTTGAATAAGGCCTAAAGGTGAGCTAATGTACTTAGTGAGTGTGCAGGAAACCATCAAAGGGTGTACAAACTCAATATCGGTTGTTGTGTTGCAACACAGAAAGTTTGATCTTGTAACATAGGGAGTAGAATGCAAGAATCTTGAGATTGCCTTTGGTACCACAACACAACCATTGGATGTTGTGACACACCGCTGAAGCTACCCTAAACCTGAGCATACTGCCTTTCATGTCGCAACATAGGCACTAGGGTGTTGCAACATCAGTCTTGTACGGGAAACACTTACAAGCTAGGGGTGTTTTAGTCTGCACAATCAAAAGTTAAATACAATAGCGTTAGTTGACCTAGGTTAAGGACGACAGCAACCCTAACTTTATAAATAGGCTCTTAAACACTTGTTAAAGGACAACTTTTGATATTCAAAGTTTTTCTTTGTAATTTAGTTTTTAGTTTTTTTTTCTTTCTCTTAGGGTTTAGATTTCTTTTTAGTTCTTTTCATTTGTGTTCTATAAAGAACTTGATTTGTAGACGCAATCAAACTATTTTGGATTTCTGCTCTTTCATCAATCAAATACAATCAGAATTCTCTTAAACTTCACTCTTGATTTATTATTTATGCATATCTTATTTATCAAGTTTACTGTGTTTATAGATTTCATGAGGAACTAATCCTCTTATAAGGGATTAGTGAGTGGAAGTATGAATAATTAACTATTTTGTAGGGATTTCTTAATGGATCAGCTGTTCAGGAAAGGAATAATCTAAACCGTTGACAACCCTAGGAAGCCATTAAGGTGGGAATTAACCCAAATTTGGTATGGCCTATCCGTGAACACCTTAATCCTAAATCGATCTGGACTGTGAGGTTGAAAGATAAGTAGTTCTTTTTGACTCAGCATTTCAGGAGATGTATCGGAAGATCTGCTAGGGTATTGACTAGTTGATTAAACAAGAAAACCCGAGACGATAGTTGATTATGACTACCGAAGTGAGCTAATCACCCATGTTTAGATTTGATTAGACTTATATTTTAGTTATTCAAAGTTCACTTTATTTATGCAATTCTTATTCATTCATAAAAACCTAAAAATCTCTTCTTTACATTTTGTCGTAATATGATTTATCTAGATTACTAATTAATTCTATTTGCATTTAGGTTAAATTTAATCTAGTATTCGCCTCCCTTGGGTATGATCCTCGGAGTACTCACCCACTTTGTTATAACTATATTACAACCTAACCCGTATACTTGTAGACACCGCCTTTATTCCACATCTTTAGTTGCAGTATTCACACCCTGGACATTGGTACGTTGGAGGCAGTCAATTTTAATGGATAAAAGGGATTTTGTGGTAATATTTCAATTATTTAAATGGAAATTATCCACTTTTAAATAATAATGGATGGTTGGTGCTTATGTGTAAAAGAAAAATATTTTTTATTGTAACAACCCATTTTCAGTAAAATAGGAACGGTGGTTTCAGGGTCACAAATCTAAAGTCAAAAAAATATTTTATTATTATTTTGTTTCCTACAGCATGATAGTAGTACTGTATAAAAATTTCGTTTAGAAATTTTATCGTTTACATGCTCAATTTGTTTAAAAGGACTAACTTGCTTAAAGTTCAAAAGTTGAGTTCTAGTAGCTAAAGGTATTAAATAGCTATAGAACTTTAAATTTTAAGTCCTTATATGGAAATTAGACCATTTATATGTTAATGGATGAGAATGATTTGGCAGTATTGAAATTTTGATTAATTTTAAAAGTTAATTAAGTAATTAAGTAATTAAATGATAATTAAAATAGGTAAAATGCTTTCATCTTCTTGAATAAAACATTTCAACCAATTTTAGCAAGGAGAAACCATAGCCAGGCTCGGCCACGCTTGTCTTGCTTGATTAGGTATGTAATTTGTCCCTTTTTTATTATTTCTATGTTTTCGGGATCATTGTAGCTTAATCTAGCAAGCCCAGGGACTAATTTATGAAACTATTAAACTATTAGGGTTTTTCATTGTTTAAAATACATGATTTTTTATGTTTGATGATAAAAAATGGATGGTTGTTGTTAGATAAACAACTTTTGTAAAGAGATTTTTGGTGAAATTGTCAAATAGGGAGTAAATTGAAAAATAGAAAATTTTACATGGTGAAATTGTGAAATGAATCAATATAGGGCTTTCTAGGGACCTAATTGCTATTCAGGTATAGTGGGTTGTGGTGGAATTTCATGAATTTCCATTTTATGAGCTAGGGACTAAATTGCAAAGAAATTAAAAGTATAGGGACAAAATGTTAATTTTCCCAAAATATGATTTTGGGTTAAATTGAATGAAATATATATTGAATTAAGTTAAATTTATCCGTATAGATCAAGACAAACCTTGTACGGCTTTAGATGGGCAAAGAGAAATCTCGGGTTAGACGCCTCCGTATCTACGTATACTCGTCGAGGTAAGTCCGTGTAATTAAATCGATTTTATATGTTTTTAATTGAATAATACATGTATTGTGAAATCTCATACATATATACCGATTTTGTAACGACCCGAATTTTAAGGTTATCAGAAAAATATATTTTCGGGTCTCCGTTTCTAAAAAAAATGGATTAGTAAATAATTATTAAAAATATTTATGAGGTTAGTCGAGGGGTTAATTAGAGTTTAATGAAGTAAATTTAGCTTAATTAAGGATAAATGGATAAAATGATTAAATTGAATGAAGTGTGAAAGTTTAATTATAGAATAAAGAAAATTGAGGGGATTAAATAAGCAAATAAGCCAAAGTGAGTGCCAAGTGTGTGATAAAAATAAAATACGTGTGATAAATAATGTACATACATTTGTAATACATGTATGTATTTACTTATTATTTAAGTAAGTATTAATGTATTTATTATTATTAAATTGATATTATATGATAAATAAATAAAAGAAAGACAAGTGTATGAAAATGATTTGATATAAGTGTATAAATAAAAATATACACATTTGTAATACAAGTATTTGATAATAAATAGATATTTATTTAAATATTAAATTATTACTATAATTATTAATTAATATTAATATTATATTATATTATGAAATAAATTAAAATAGTGACAAATGTGTGGTAATTATAAAATAAATGTGTAATAAATTGAATACATACATTTGTAATATGTATATTTAATTATTAGTAGATATTTATTATTTATAAAAAATATTTATTAATTAAATATTTATATTATAAGATTTTTATGTAATAACTATATTAAATTATGACAAGTGTGTGGATGATAAATGGATACAAATGTAAAATAAATATTTGATATTAATTAGATATTTATTAAGTTAATATATTTTATATATATATATAAAGTAAAACAAAAGAAAAAGAAATTAAAAAAAAAAGATAGAAAAGAAACAGAATGAAACGAAACAGAGAGCAAGGAAGGAAAGAAAAGAAAGAAAGGGAGAAAATGGAAATTTTAGATTTCAAGGTTTGAAAGTTTAATTGGTAAGTTAATTTAGCCCTTTTTACTTAATTTTGATGTTTTAGAAGCTTTGGAGCAAGATTTTGATGACACTAAGTTGATATTTTGAAAGTTATTAGATTTCTAGATAATGTTCATGTTGAGTAAAATGATGAATTAAGGGCTAAATTGATAGAAATTCAAGTTAGAAATGAAATAAGGATTGAATTGTAAAGTGATTCATAAGTTTTATGCTTTAAGGACTAAATTGAAAGAATTTTGAAATTATGGTTTTATGATGAAAAATAGATAATTATGTCTAAGTTTCGTTAAAAAAATTGAGTAGAAATAAAGTATGAATTAAGATAGAAAAGTAAGTGAATTTAGTTAGGATTAAATTGAAATTAAAAGTAGAAAATCAACATTTTGCACTAAGATTATTTTGGACAGCAGCAGTAGTCTAAGTTTGAAAAATCACCAAAAAATTAGAAATTAAATTAGTGGATGAATAAAATATGGAATTAAAGCCTATTGAGTCTAGTTTCTTATAGAAGAAACGGTATAAGAAATTGAATTGTAAATTATGAGATATAATGAATTTTGTGAGACAAGGTCAGAATGAATTTGGGTTCCTCTATTTTGACTTTGGAAAATCACCAAAAATTGGAGAAAAATAATTAGAGACTTAAAGTTATATTTTTAGAATCCCTAATGAGTCTATTTTTAGGAGAAATCAACAGGAATATTATTCGAGTTCTGTACTATGAGATAATTAATTTTTAGTGAAGAACAGTCGAAACTATCAGACAGCAGAATAGGGGTAAATTTAAAGAATAAACTGTACTTAATGGCTAAACCAAAAATTCTGAAAATTTTATGGTAAGAATATTTGTGAGTCTAGTTTCAGGAAAAATTAGCGGATCTTAATTTAGAATTCTGTAACTCAAGATATAAATTAGTAATGTATTAATGATTATGAATTGTATTAATTTCGTAGTCAATGTGGTACCGGAAATCTCGGCTAAGAAAGGACAAGACAAAGTCAACGGGAGTTAGCTCGAAAATTACGGTTTGTATTTCTATAACCCGAACTTAATATTTAATTATTGAATTTATTATTTATTATGTATGGTAGGTGCATTGATTAAATTATTTGAAATAAAATGAATATTGATTGAAATTGAAGGGTGAATTTAATTAATAATTGTTGTATTTTAATTGAATGTTATGGTAAATAATTAAAGTATAAATTATTGGTATTGTGTTTTTATTGAAATGATTTGATTTGAAAATGTGGTGAAATAATTATGAACATGTGTTTATTGTGAAATTGAATATTTATTAGTGAAAAGTGAATGGAATTATATTGAATTGAAAAAAAAAATTAATTAATTAAAATATGAATTAATTGAAAACTGAAAAGTGAATTAAATACCCTATTAACTAGTCGGGCTTGTCGGATATAGTTGGCATGCCATAAGATATGAAAGAGTACAGGTTTTTGCCAGCTTACTGATCAGGCACTTATGTGCCGACTACTGTTACTGTTACCGTTACCGATTCAGCACTTTGTGTGTCGGATATTGTTACTGTTATCGTTACTGTTACTGTTCCGGATTTGTTCCGATGAGGTACTTTGTGTACCGTACTATTACCGTTCCGGATTTGTTCTGAAGAGGTACTTTATGTACCGTATTGCTACTGTTACTGTTACTGTTACTGTTTCGGCTTCAGCCGATGAGGCACTATGTGCCGTACTAGTGTGTTGGTTGGATCCGTGTATCCGTCTGAGTCCGAGTCATGTTAATAGGGGTAAATAAAGGAACTGGAAAGATCGACTGTTACTGAATAATTTAATTGTTACTGAATAACTGATTATTATTGAATAATTGATTGTTACCGAATAACTGACTGTTACTGAATAAATAATCATTCTAATTGACTGGTTGTTAATGAATATTACTGATTGATTAATTGCTATTGAAAAATAATAAATGATTTTGAATTTAAAGTAGACCAAAACATTGGTTGGAAAGTGAATGTTTGAATACTTATTGAGTTTGAATAGTTCAATATATAAAAATTAATATGTTTTATAATTGTTTAAGTGTTCGGATTATAGAAATACCACTGAGTGTATACTCAGCGTACGGTTTGTTTCCGTGCGCAGGTTAAGGTTAGACCGTTGAATCAGCATCCCAGGCCGATCCTGAATTCAATGAGGTAAAGTATGTTGAGTATTGGTAATGGCATGTACCTAGGATGTCTTATGAGAGTCATTTAGGTTGTGAAAGTATTGATAAAATAAGTAAATTATAGTTGGCAATGGTATATAGTATGAATTTGAAATTTGAAAGAAAAATTCGTAGTAATTCAAAACTAGTTCCGAATTGATTTTACTGTTCATATTAGACCGCGAGGGCCCATTAAAGGGACGACATCTTAAAATTATGATGAGTCTGAACGTTTATATTTAATTAATGTCTGTATTGTACTATACTGACTGGTAATGTCTCGTAACCCTGTTCTGGTGACAATATGGGGTTAGGGGACGTTACAGATTTTATATCCAATGACGTACGACAATTACTGAGCCCCGTTGAACCTTAGGAATATGTAGGATACGAATGACATGTCATTAGGGCTTACATGATTTGGTCCTGGTCTTGAATGTCCTACAAATGGTTGAGGTCTGGCATGTGTTGTGGATACTCCACAACTCGTGTAACCAGCATCGTGTAGCTACGTTCTGACCCACAGCTCGTGAGAGCATACTGATTTACAGCTCATGTGAGCATACAAGTACAGGATTTGACGGATTACAGTTATATGATTTAGCACACTATGTGTGAGCTATCCCGAGTATCCAACAGTGTTCTAAATGGTTCAACGGGCAATATTCTGATACGAAATGGTAAGAGTTCAATACGAATTATTACAGGGACATATGTAAATTACAAGGAAATAATGATACAAGGTGTAACACCCTTAACCCGTATCCGTCATCAGATTAGGGTTAAAGACATTACCGGACAAATCGAAATATTTACGAACAATTCATATACATCATTCTCAAATCATAATCAAACAGCAAAAATAAGTCCCTTACTTATCAACGATACATTAAATATACTTTAGAAATGAGTCGGGACTAAACTAACCACATACAAATTTTTCCAAAAATTAAACATTTTTCTAAGTTATAAAGGTCACACGGAATTAGACATGTCTGTGTGTCAAGGCCGTGGCATAACAAGGCATACATACTAACTTCACCACACAGCCACAAGACACGCTCGTGTGCCTTGGCTGTGGTCAAAACTACTTGGGAATGGCCTGTGTGTCTAGCCCGTGTACCCTTCGGAATGGCCACGCACGCCCATGTACCAAGGCTGTATGTCTCACACGGCCACCAGGCACACCCATGTGTCTAGGCCGTGCTCAAGACTGACTTGAATAACGAAAATACAACAGACACACGGTCGAGACACATGCCCTTGTTGGAAACACAAAAATTCATATACTTTTTCATACCCATTTTATTCATATACTTTTCATACCCATTTTTACTTAAATTCATGCAAATCCGGTTAAATTCTTGTCGAAAAATAATTAAATATTATAAAATAATTAAAATGTGTTAAAAATATAAACATGGTGAATTTAGTTAATTTTATACTTAATTTTGATTAATTTTGACTGTTTTCGACAGATTCGCACAAATGGCGAAAATTAACTCGGCTGACACTGCTGAAAGCACAAAACCAAAAAGCAATTTGAAGTTTTGTAGCACCCCAAACCCGGCCCAGACGTTATGACCGGATCCGACATGCCACATCGAAGCGTTCAAAACATTTTATATTGTTGATCCAGAAAAACTTACTTAGTGTTTTAAAAGATAATTTCATTATAGGATAAAATGAATGAAAGATGTGCACCAGGTAGGAAACCGGAAAAGAGGTGGTGAGTCCATCGGACTGCTTAAGTACCAAGCTCCCTTCGGATTCAATCCTAGACATGCATATCGACATTGCCACACCTTAACGTCATGGATATTTCTAGGAAACCGATTTGATTAAGTCATTTTTAGGAAAAGTGATTAATTTTGGAAAATACTTTCATTGCGGAAGCTTTGCTTGTTGTCGTGTTATTTTGAAATCAATTGTTGTTTTTGAAAACGCGTCCTAAAGCTATCCAATTTCAATAGTTAAAATAAGTAATACATATCTTAGTAATACATATTAAAACCATCAAAAATAATTAAGCAGCCTTATTACATTTAAAAACCCAAAACTTCAAACGTAAATAAAAGGATGTCCAGTTCACCAGAAGAAAATCAAACTTTCATAACGGGTGTCCACTCCGAATTCCCTCACAGCTCCAAGCCCACTATGGTTGGGGATTTCCTGCGTAGATGAAAATAAAAGGGGTGAGTTTGGGGAAACTCAGTGTGTAAGGAAAACCCATTCAAAGCCCAAGTCAGCTCAAGCCTATTGGGCCTAAGCCCATTCAGGTAACAATGGTACTGGACCAGAGCCCTTTTCAGATTACAATAAACTGGGCCTTAGCCCCTTATTCAGATAACAGTATGGCCCATAGGCCCATTTCAAAATACATGCAACATCAATAACATATGCAAGCCCATTTGGGGAGACTACTCAACCCACCAACCACTACACTCCACCCGTACCAGCCATACACTCCATGTGGGGATAGCTCAACCCACCCAGCCCAACACTCCACAGTTGCAGCATTGCTGCTCAGTTAACAGTAAATTGAGGCAAAGCCTCCAATACGTGGACAAGCCACTTTTAGTACTTCCTCCGTCAATATCCCAATCCCATGCATCAGATAATAACAACATGGCATGCAGTAAATAACAACAGTCAAACATGCATTTAAGTCAATTTAACCCTAGGGGTATTTCGATAATTTATCTCCTAGGGGTAAAACTATAAATTTTCCACTTTTAAAGGTATTTCAGTAATTTATCTATTTTAGGGTTTTTCATGCATATTCCTACCTTTCACGTACTACAGAATCACGTACCGAGGGTTCTTACCGAATTGGGCCTGTTGGCCTGTCATTCCAATTTTGGCCCATTAAGCCCAAAAATATCGAGGGCACAGAAATCATGCACTTTGCAGTCCAAACATTGCAGCTTACCAAAAACATTAATCGATTTACCTCACGAGCATTCGCACACTCGCAAATCTACAAAATACCGATTTTTGGCATTTCGGATTTTCGACTTTTGCCGATCTAGACTAAGAAAGAGGGTGTTAGTTACACACTTGTTTGCGACGATATGCTGACGAGATCCACACACGAACTGCCTACAATTTGATTACTAACACGTTAATCTAACTATTCAAATACGAACTACATATTAACCCCTTACAATATTCGGCCAATCACACCTACAGATCATAGTAAGCTTATAAGAAAACAATAAGCAACTCATTAACAAATTTTTGTCAATGTTTACCACATAATCATAATTTCACTGCAAGCTGTCTTCCTGAGCAACAGTTACTAAATTATTTATAAATGGAGCTACGAAACTCCAAATCAAGTTCCGTTAATTTTCCCTGAAAATAGACTCATATATCTTCTATCCATAAAGTTTTCAGAATTTTTGGTATGGCCAATCAATACCATATTTTTCTTAAAGTTTCCCATGTTTCACTATTTGACTAATCTGACCACTCTTCATTACGAATCAAATTTCTCATTGTACAGAACTCAAAATATGTCCTCGTTTATTCAATTTGAAAATAGACTCATTAATCTTTAATTACATAATTTATTTAGCTTCTAATTCATCTCCCACAATTTATGGTGATTTTCCAAAGTCACATTACTGCTACTGTCCCAAGCAGATTTATTACCAAATTCACTCTTTCACACATAACTTGCATGCATGTTATTTAAACATGTATATCACCAATCAATCATCACATATCTATGATTTTACTTAAGTATAATCTCCATTTCATCATTTTAAAGCACAACATGTTAGCTGATTTTTCCCTTTAGCATCTAAGGCACATGCATGTTCATTTGTTTGGCTCAACTTCACCTATCTTCCATTTTTCATCAAAAGAACATGAAACAACAACCATTTCCTTCATTTTAATTCATGACCAAATGCTCACAACACAACCAAAAACCAAAATATGCTTCAAGAGTTAAGGTAGAATCAAGAAGAACTCATGAACATCAAGATAGAAGCAAACTACCATGAACTTACCTTCAATTTTCTTGCCCAAGTGACCAAACATTCAAGAGCTTTCTCCTCTCCTTTCTCTTCTCTAACTTTAGGCTATGATGAACAAAGATGGACAAAACTGTGTTCTTTTCACCCCTTTTTCTTTTAATAAAATTTAATATTTCATCCATTTAATTCTTTAATACAAAAGACATGAAATGCCCATCATAGAACATTTACCTAAACCATTATCATGGAACATTTACCTAACCCATTATCAATTTGTACCATGAATTATGGATATCAAGTGCTCATATTGTCTACAACAACATAATGGCTGGCCACTTCATGTAAAATGGGAGGTTTGTCATGCAAATCCTTCTATTTTGCACTCCTATTTATTTGGCCACTTCAATTTAGCCTATAGCATTTTCAAACATTTTCATATAGGTCCTATTTCATAATTTCACCCTCTTTTTCTTATGAAACAAAAATTAACTAAAATTTATGGGTTCTATCTTAAGCTTGGGCCTTCTAGAGGCCCATTAACATAATTAAACCTATGCCAACATTCACAGAATTCCCAAAAATTAGGGTGTTACAACTCTACCCTCCTTAAAGAAATTTCGTCCTCGAAATTTACCTGATCCAACTAGTTGAGGGTATTGCTGACGTATAGTCTCTTCTGATTCCCAAGTAGCTTCTTCCCTTCCATGATTACACCAAAGTACTTTCCCTAACGGGACAGATTTCCTTCTGAGAACCTTAACATCTCGAGCCAATATTTGCACAGGCTCCTCCTCAAAGGTCAAATCAGTCTGAACTTCAATTTCTGCAACTGGCAGGACATGAGCAGGGTCAGCACGATAACGCCTTAACATGGAGACGTGAAAAACATCGTGAATCCTGTCTAACTCTGGAGGCAATTCCAACTGATAAGCCACTGGGCCTACTCGCTTCAAAACCCGATAAGGCCCAGTGAACCGCGGACTCAACTTGCCCTTCTTACCGAACCTTAATATCTTTTTCCAAGGAGAAACCTTTAAGAAGACCATATCACCTACTAAGTACTCAATCTCCTTACGCTTCAAATCTGCATACGACTTTTGCCTATCAGATGCTTCTTTTAACCGGTCCCTAATTATTCTGACCTTATCCTCAGTATCAGCTACCAACTCTGGTCCAAGAACTTGTTGCTCTCCTAGTTCGGTCCAACAACTAGGTGTACGACACCTTCGTCCATACAATGCTTCATATGGTGCCATTCGAATACTCGCCTGGTAACTGTTATTATACGCAAATTCTACCAACAGTAAGTAATCCTCCCAACTACCTCAAAAGTCAATCACGCATCCCCTCAACATGTCCTTCAGAATCTGAATAACCCTTTCCGATTGACCATCAGTCTGGGGATGGAAAGCCGTACTAAAATTCAATCGTGTCCCCAACGCCTCATGCAACCTTTGCCAAAACCGAGATGTAAATCTGGGATCCCGATCAGAAATAATTGAAACTGGGACTCCATGAAGTCGCACAATCTTCGCCACATACAACTTGGCTAACTTTTAAAGTGAAAAGTCAGTTCAAATAGGTATGAAATGGGCCGATTTGGTCAACCTATCCACAATCACCCACACCTTTCTTTGATGGTGTCAAGGGCAGCCCACTCACAAAGTCCATGGTTACCCTCTCCCACTTCCAAAGTGGTATCTTCACTAACTGTAACAGTCCAGAGGGTAATTGATGCTCAGCTTTCACTTGCTGGCATGTCAGACATTTCTCTACAAACTCCGTTACTTCTTGTTTAAGTCCAGGCCACCAGTACAATTCTCGTAAGTCATGATACAACTTGTTCCTTCCAGGGTGCATGGCACAAAGTCCTCCATGAGCTTCCTTCAATATTGTCTGCCTCAAATCAGAGTCCTTCGGAACATAAATTCTTCCTCGGAAACACAGAACTCCTTCGCCATCTAACCCAAACTCAGAAGTTTCCCCTTCCTTAACTTGTTGGAAACGAGCGACCAAAGACTTATTGTTCAACTACTTTTCCTTAATCTGATCCACCCAGGTTGGCCTTACTTGCAATTCAGCCAACAAACTGCCATCATCATACAGACTCAAACGAGCAAACATTGCTCTCAGATCAGATACGGTTCTACGACTTAAAGCATCGGCTACCACATTAGCCTTGCCTGGGTGATACTCGATCGAACAGTCATAATCCTTAAGCAACTCAATCCATCTCCTTTGCCTAAGGTTCAGCTCCTTCTGAGTCAACAAATACTTAAGACTCTTGTGGTCTGTGTATATAATACACCTTTCTCCGTACAAGTAATGTCTCCAAATCTTAAGTGCAAATATCACTGCTGCCAACTCTAAATCATGAGTCGGATAGTTCCCCTCATGAGGCTTAAGCTATCGTGATGCTTATGCAACGACCTTACCCTCTTACATTAACACGCAGCCCAAACCCACGTGTGATGCGTCACTGTACACAGTAAAATCCTTCCCAGACTCCGGCTGAATTAACACAGGTGCTTCAGTCAGAACTTTCTTCAACTTCTCAAAAGCTTCCTGCTACTTCTTAGTCCATACAAATGGTACTCCTTTCCTTATGAGTTTTGTCAAAGGTGTTGCCATCACAGAAAAACCTTCCACAAACCTTCTGTAGAATCCTGCCAGTCCTAGGAAACTCCGTATTTTCGACATTGACCTAGGCGGCTTCCACTCCAAAATTGCTTCAATTTTCCGATGGTCCACCTTAATCCCTTCGGCAGAGACCACATGTCCTAAGAAGGTTACCTCCCTCAACCAAAATTCACATTTGCTGAACTTCGCAAAGAGTTCCTTCTCCCTTAACACTCGTAGCACTATACGGAGATGCTCATCATGTTTCGCTTCAGTTTTAGAATATACCAGGATATCGTCAATAAAGATGACTACGAACTGATCTAAAAATGGTTGGAACACACGATTCATTAGATCCATAAATGCTACAGGAGCATTCGTCAGTCCAAATGGCATAACCAGAAACTCGTAATGACCATACCGAGTCCTGAATGCTGTCTTATGGATATCTGCCTCCTTGACCCTTAACTGATGATATCCAGATCGAAGGTCGATCTTGGAAAATACAGAAGCTCCTCTAAGCTGGTCGAACAGATCATCAATCCTTGGCAGTGGATACTTATTCTTAATCGTCAGTGTGTTCAACTGGTGATAATCAATGCACATCCGCATCGTATCATCCTTCTTTTTCACGAATAGCGCCGGTGCTCCCCATTGAGACACGCTTGGCCTAATGAAGCCCCTATCCAACAACTCTTGAATTTGAGCCTTTAACTCCACTAACTCCTTCGGTGCCATCCTATACGGTGCGATGGACACAGGTGCCGTTCTAGGCAACAAATCTATTCCAAACTCAACTTCTCGGTTCGGAGGCAATCTTGGAAGCTCCTCCAGAAAAACATCTTGGAACTCCTTTACGGTCCTAACCTTATCCACTGTCAGTCCCTCATCTTCTGACTGACTTACAAATGCCAAATAGGCCTCACAACCTTTCCGAATCCACTTTTCGGCTCTTAAAGCCGACACCACATTGGACAAATAATCCCTTCGCTCTCCTATCACTATAACCTCCTCATCCTTTGTGGTCCTTAACACCATTCATTTAGCAGCACAATCTAGGGTCGCCTTATGCTTAACAAGCCAGTCCATTCCCAAAATGAGATCAAACTCTCCGAACGGTAACTCCATCAGATCTCCAGGGAAAATCCTACCTTGAGTTTCTAAGGGTACATCCCTATACAGTTTGTCTACCCTAACCGAGTGACTCAAAGGACTTAGTACAGATATCCTACTCACAATCTCCTCAGAGCAGTCCAAGTTGTCAATAATCCGTTCTGTGGCCTCCAACCAATATTCCGCCACATTTGGGGCTATACTAGACACGCCCCTAAAGATCTCCGCTCCATTAGCCCGAAGTCGTTCAGAAATAGATCCCCGAACTCCATTGCTCGTACTTGTCCCGGTAACCCTTTCCAAAACACGAAGCATTGCCTGTGACAGGGCATCATCCCCGGTACCGCGATCATGAGACTCTACCTCTATTACCGGTGGTACCGGTGCATCCACCGCCGGCATATGCCCGAAGACGAAGATCTCGCTCGAGCACTTCCTCGGCCCCGTCCACGGCCTTTTCCAGAACGGCTCTTGTACTCATATTGTATTATCTTGATTACGAATTTTTATGCATTGATTCAATATTCCAGTGTTTATTACAGATGTTTTATGAATCAGACAATAATTCAGAGTTTTTTTTTACAAAATCGAAGTCTAGCTACAGTTTCAGTCTCTTATCAAATTTTTCTATGGTTTCAGTATCATCCTATCTAGAGTATCCTAGCAGGATTTTAGTACAGACAGATAATTCAGGAAAATATTCAGAAAAATTCAGAATACTAACAGACTTGAGCCGGAGATTCAGAATGCCACCTTCTAAATATCTAAATTTTGAAAATCGAGTTTTTCGCATTCTTTATAAAATTTTTGCTTTCGAAAATCTTTTTTTTGTAAACCCATTCCACAGCCGAGTTGTTGCAACCTAGGCTCTGATACCGCTAAATGTAACACCCCAAACCCGGCCCAGACGTTATGACCCGATCCGACATGCCACATCGAAGCGTTCAAAATATTTTATATTGTTGATCTAGAAAAACTTACTTAGTGTTTTAAAAGATAATTTTATTATAGGTTAAAGTGAATGGAAGATGTGCACCAAGTAGGAAACCGGAAAAGAGGTGGTGAGTCCATCGGACTGCTTAAGTACCAAGCTCCCTTCGAATCCAATCCTAGACATGCATACCGCCATTGCCACACCTTAACGTCATGGATATTTCTAGGAAACCGATTTGATAAAGTCATTTTTAGGAAAAGTGATTAATTTTGGAAAATACTTTCATTGCGGAAGCTTTGATTGTTGTCGTGTTATTTTGTAATCAATTGTTGTTTTTGAAAACGCGCCCTAAAGCTATCCAATTTCAACAGTTAAAATAAGTAATACCTATCTTAGTAATACATATTAAAACCATCAAAAATAATTAAGCAACCTTATTACATTTAAAAACCCAAAACTTCAAACGTAAATAAAATGATGTCCAGTTCACCAGAAGAAAATCAAACTTTTAGAACGGGTGGCCACTCCGAATTCCCTCACAGCTCCAAGCCCACTATGGTTGGGGATTTCCTGCATTGATGAAAATAAAAGGGGTGAGTTTGGGGAAACTCAGTGTGTAAGGAAAACCCATTCAAAGCCCAAGTCAGCTCAAGCCTATTGGGCCTAAGCCCATTCAGGTAACAGTGGTACTGGACCAGAGCCCTTTTCAGATTACAATAAACTGGGCCTTAGCCCCTTATTCAGATAACAGTATGGCCCATAGGCCCATTTCAAAATACATGCAACATCAATAACATATGCAAGCCCATTTGGGGAGACTACTCAACCCACCAACCACTACATTCCACCCGTACCAGCCATACACTCCATGTGGGGATAGCTCAACCTACCCAGCCCAACACTCCACCGTTGCAGCATTGCTGCTCGGTTAACAGTAAATTGAGGTAAAGCCTCCAGTACGTGGACAAGCCACTTTCAGTACTTCCTCCGTCAATATCCCAATCCCATGCATCAGATAATAACAACATGGCATGCGGTAAGTAACAACAGTCAAACATGCATTTAAGTCAATTTAACCCTAGGGGTATTTCGGTAATTTATCTCCTAGGGGTAAAACTGTAAATTTTCCACTTTTAAAGGTATTTCAGTAATTTATCTATTTTAGGGTTTTTCATGCATATTCCTACCTTTCACGTATTATAGAATCACGTACCGAGGGTTCTTACCGAATTGGGCCTGTTGGCCCATCATTCCAATTTTGGCCCATTAAGCCCAAAAATATCGAGGGCACAGAAATCATGCACTTTGCAGTCCAAACATTGCAGCTTACCAAAAACATTAATCGATTTACCTCACGAGCATTCGCACACTCGCAAATCTACAAAATACTGGTTTTTGGCATTTCGGATTTTCGACTTTTGTGGATCTAGACTAAGAAAGAGGGTGTTAGTTACACACCTGTTTGCGACGATATGCTGACGAGATCCACACACGAACTGCCTACAATTTGATTACTAACACGTTAATCTAACTATTCAAATACGAACTACATATTAACCCCTTACAATATTCGACCAACCATACCTACAGATCATAGTAATCTTATAAGAAAACAATAAGCAACTCATTAACAAATTTTTGTCAATGTTTACCACATAATCATAATTTCACTGCAAGCTATCTTTCTGAGCAACAGTCACTAAATTATTTATAAATGGAGCTACGAAACTCCAAATCAAGTTCCGTTAATTTTTCCTAAAAATAGACTCATATATCTTCTATCCATAAAATTTTCAGAATTTTTGGTATGGCCAATCAATACCATATTTTCCTTAAAGTTTCCCATGTTTCACTATTTGACTAATCTGACCACTCTTCATTACGAATCAAATTTCTCATTGTAAAAAATTCAAAATATGTTCTCGCTTATTCAATTTGAAACTAGACTCATTAATATTTAATTACATAATTTATTCAGCTACTAATTCATCTCCCACAATTTATGGTGATTTTCCAAAGTCACATTACTCCTGCTGTCCCAAGCAGATTTATTACCAAATTCACTCTTTCACACATAACTTGCATGCATGTTATTTAAACATGTATATCACCAATCAATCATCACATATCTATGATTTTACTTAAGTATAATCTCCATTTCATCATTTTAAAGCACAACATGTTAGCCGATTTTTCCCTTTAGCATCTAAGGCACATGCATGTTCATTTGTTTGGCTCAACTTCACCTATCTTCCATTTTTCATCAAAAGAATATGAAACAACAACCATTTCCTTCATTTTAATTCATGACCAAATGCTCACAACACAACCAAAAACCAAAATATGCTTCAAGAGTTAAGGTAGAATCAAGAAGAACTCATGAACATCAAGATAGAAGCAAACTACCATGAACTTACCTTCAATTTTCTTGCCCAAGTGACCAAACATTCAAGAGCTTTCTCCTCTCATTTCTCTTCTCTAACTTTCGACTATGATGAACAAAGATGGACAAAACTTTGTTCTTTTCACCCCTTTTTCTTTTAATAAAATTTCATATTTCATCCATTTAATTCTTTGAATACAAAAGACATGAAATGCCCATGATGGAACATTTACCTAAACCATTATCATGGAACATTTACCTAACCCATTATCATGGAATATTTACTTAATCCATTATCATGGAACATTTACCTAACCCATTATCAATTTGTACCATAAATTATGGATATCAAGTGCTCATATTGTCTACAACAACATGATGGCTGGCCACTTCATGTAAAATGGGAGGTTTGTCATGCAAATCCTCCTATTTTGCACTCCTATTTATTTGGCCACTTCAATTTAGCCTATAGCATTTTCAAACATTTTCACATAGGTCCTATTTCATAATTTCACTCCCTTTTTCTTATGGAACAAAAATTAACTAAAATTTATGGGTTCTATCTTAAGCTTGGGCCTTCTAGAGGCCCACTAACATAATTAAACCTATGCCAACATTCACAGAATTCCCGAAAATTGGGGCGTTACAAGTTTCGAGGTGCATTAATTTCCAGCCTAAGATGATCCAAAAATGTGTATTAATTCATAGTTTAATTAACTTTAATTTATTCCCCATTTAATTTGGGTTAAATAAATTATTTTTAATTAATTATGGAGAAAGGTCCAGTTGAACTGCACTGGTCGAACCATATTGAGTGAACCGAACCAGCCACTAATTGGGCAACCCAAAACCGTCCATATGCTGACCCAAATCAGCATTTTAGCTGATTAAATATGCTTGCAAAAAGGCCCTTAAAGAACTATCAAAATGCATTCAAACCCCTCCTTTAATTGTGGCTTTATGAAACTGCCCCAAGCTTAGAATAACAAAGTTGAAACTCTTAACTTTGCCATGTGTGTGGCCGGCCAATGGAGGTCTCTTAGGCTAATTCTTTTTGCTATTTTTACCTGCCATATTCAGCCATAAAAGCCACCCCTTTCTGATCATTCAAAGCATCCCTCATCTATCCCTCTTTCCACAACATTCTCTCATTCGCTCTCTCACTTTTCTCTCATTTTTCCATCCCATTTCCCTCTTGTTCAAGTGCCTATTTCTTCTCTTGGGAAAGAGGATCTCATCAGCCATTTTGGAGCAGCAATTAAATGTTCATAAGCCACCTTGATAGCTGAGGGCAACGAAGAACGAAGAACGGAGCAACTAGTCAAGCCACGGAGAAACACCGGATTTGCTTCTTGTTCCCTATCTCTTTAATTTTTGTTGTTGTTTTGACGAACATGTTTATGAATATTTATGCTATTGAAATGGTTATTTCAATAAATTTAGCTTAAACTTAAGTTTGTGTTGGGTTGATTATATTCTGCCTGCTTGAATTGTTAAAATCGTGTTTATGTTGTTATAGACCTCGGTAAGATGCTTGATTAAGTAAAATCATGCCTAAGTTATTCTTGCGTTACGACTGTGAGGTAGCTAATGAATTAATTATTTAAACGGATTGCAATTGTAATTAATTGACACAGTACTTAATCAGTGCATGTTTATTCTTCTAAGGTAGCTGAAGGTTAAATTAACAATGTATCTGGCGATATTATTGCCTTGCATAACTTTCAAGATTATTGTGATTAAACTGTTTCAAGGTAGAGATTCCTTGTTACTTCACATAGCCTTTTATATGCTTACCAGATTAATTAATCGTTTGAATTGACATAGGGATATGCAAGAGATTAGTTCAGTTTAATGAGTATGTATGTGCAATAACATGTTTGCTTACTAGAATCTGTTTAGTCGATTGAATTGACATAGGGATATATCAAGAGATGAATGGATTTTTGTTTGTAAGTTTATTCATAAGTTAGCAAATTACCAGGTTGCTGTGAATTTATTCATAACAGTGTAAACATGAGTTTAATAATTCTAAGCTAAAGAAATATAATTAATCCAACACAAGTATGTTACCTTGATTAAATCTTATTTGAAATCGTGCATTAGAACTCCTTTGTTTATTTTTAATTATTTACTTAGTTTTTTTTAAACAATGTTTGACCATCTTTTAAAACCAAATTATTTTTACCTCACCAAAGTGTTTTACAATTAATTTCATAAATAATTCTTTTTACAGTTTCTGTGGGTACGATAACTCGACATTTACTTGTCACTTTATTATTTGTTGTAATTGTGTACACTTGCACATTTTTTTCGTCGTTCCACTTGTGCTCATCCATGTAGGGTGAAATTAGGCTTGGTTTAAGCCACATTTCCCACCTATCTCAAGCATTCCAAAACCACAACATTTTTGTATTATTTGTATACTTTCATAGACAACCAAGTCAACTATTTTATATATATTTCATGCCATTAAATTACCATCCAATTTACTACTAAATTTCACAACCACATACCAAATCAATGTACCAAAATGATCACAACTTGCATAAGTTCCAAATACTTAAACTCATAATTTTATCACATACTTCATACCACAAAACTTACCAATTCAACATTCCATATTCAAACCATCACATAAACATTATATTTATCATATACCTTACCTATCAAACACATCATTTAGGCCAACTTAAAAGGCCATACCTACCAACATTTACAAGCCAAATCTCATGGCTAGATATTCACATTACATAACATACTAAAATACTTCTAGCCTATACATTCCATATACCGTATATACAACTCTCAAAATGGTACCAAAATAGATATTCGATAGTGCGATTAAATCGCTGAGGATCCCTGGATCCGAGCTAGCTTTATCATTGTAAAACAGAGAACATTTCACACAGTAAGCTTAAAAGCTTAGTAAGTTCATGGTATAACACATTTAACTCTTCAATTAAAATATAACTCTATCAATTAGCTAACACTTAATGCAAATCATCTCATTCTTCATTTACATAACCTTTCATCTACTTCATACTCAATATCATCGACCGCATAGGTTTCGTACATACCTATATCATCACGTTCTTATCTATCACATTTATCACTTCGATGCTCGATGTACTACTTCATTCGATCATACTTGAACATTCAATGAACTCACACACTTAATTCCAATTAATTAGTCGAAGCTATAATAATATCGCACACTTAGTGCCATTTCATACACATAGTGCCATTTATTCAGCCATCGTTGTTATTTTCTCACACACTCAGTGCCATTTTTAATAGCCGTAGCTATTTAATTTCTCGCACACTTAGTGCCTCAAATTCGATTCACATTTCACATACTCCAACTTCTCAATCTCATTTCTATTTATTTTATCACATACAAACATTATACAAATAATATGTATTTGATGGTCGCTAAACTAACTAAAAAAAACTCGACTAAGGCAAGCGTACCTATCAAACAGTAGTATAGTTATGGTGAGACCGAAAATATCGTATCCAAAAGGACTAAAAGTACTAGTAATTCCTATCCTTTTATTATCTAGCCTAAGAATTAAAGGGATGTTTTTAAACTAAGGCTAATTATCTAACTAACTTAAAGAAAATACGACAGAGATGAAACTTGAAAAATGCTTTTGAAAACCGATGGAGAAGACAATACCCAAGGAAGAATCCACCTAGACTTTACTTATTACTTCTGAATTAGACGATTTATTCACTTGACTTAATCCGTAGAAATCCCTGATTTATGTTACTATCTCTCTCGGGACTAAAAACAACTGACTCTAGGTTGATTAATTGAAATCTCTTTCTAATTAAAACCCCTATTGTCGCATTAATTCGATCTATGGATTCCCTTGTTAGATTTGTCTCTAATCCGACAGATTTATGTCATCCTATGTCTAGGATTGCACGTAACTCCACTTAATTATGAAAGATCTACTCTTAAACAGGGACTTTTGCTCCACTAAATAAGCACATTAGACTTGAATTAATATCCTGGAATATTAAGGCAAGGATTAAAACTCATAACTTAAGAGAAAAGTTTTTATCATATAATTCAAATAATAATAAGATCTGTCTTAGGTTTCATCCCTTTTAGGTATTTAGGGAGTTTAATTCATAATGAAGGGGAAAAACATCTCAAAATTAGGAAAATAAAAAAACATAAGAAACCCAAAAACTTCGATAGAAATTGAATGGAGATTTTCGTTCTTGACGTAATTCCTACTTTTGAGTTGTTTCCAATGGCTGTTCTTGAGTATTTCTTGCCTTCTGCTCTCCGCCCCCCTTTTGATCCTTTTTTAAGGTGTTTATATAGACTTTGTAATGCTTCCAAACCCTAAAAATTAGCCTTTTTTTAGTATAATTAGACTTAGGCTCGACAGGGACACGACCGTGTGCCACGTCCATGTGAAGGTGCTCAAGCCGTGTGTAATTCTGAGTTGGTTTTTAGTAGACATGGTCATGACACACGAGCGTGTGGCCTACCCGTGTGTCACACACGGGCGTGTGGATTACCTATGTGGAAGTGTCTAGGCCATGTGAAACACTGAATTAGGCCCATTTTGTCTATTTTTATCCCGTTTCTTGCTCTTTTTGCTTTCCTAAGCTTTCCTGAATATAAAACATGAAATTAAAGGATTAGGAGCATCAAATTCATTAAATATTATGATAAACCATCCAAAAATATTTCAAGCATGGGATTAAAATATGTTACATTTGAGATTTATCAAATATCCCCACACTTAAGCATTTGCTTGTCCTCAAGCAAAATCCTCAATTCATAATTAAAATAAAGTCTTTTCAACTTATAACTCTCATCAATAATGGTTCAAAATAATCCACAAATAATCATAAATTGAGAATTCAACTAAAAGAACATCAAAGTTTCAAACAATCCAAGTTGAGTATTTTAATCATAAAATCATAGGTAACTCTCATTATTTAAATAATCACCTTTAATTCCAAATTGACAAGGATTGAAATCCTCACTAAAGATTCACTCAAATCACTCGAAGTGTTTAAGATTCGATAAATAAGCACTCAATAGTCAAACATGAAATGTTATTACCATAGGCTTGCATGAAAATCAAATCTCCACCACTATAATTGAGATGATACACAAATCAAAAGGTCTTTAACAGGGTTTTAATGGGGCTTGGGTTAAAGGTGTGGATAAAGGCTGAAAAAAAGGGTTAGAATCGAAATTAATTTAATTAATTACCCCAAATTAGTAGAAAAAAGCTAATTACTGAATTACAAACAAGTGCCAGAATTAAAACTTTCTAAAATGAAGTGAGCTTTCCCTTAATATAATAACTTTAACTTATCCAAGCTCCTTAAAGAAAAATGTAATTGAATGAATATACAGTTTTTTTTAAGAATAAGAACAAGTAGAAAGTACATAAATAAGAAATAATTCAGTAACTGAAATGAACGAACATAGTTAGGTAACTAATCAAATCAGATCTTGATAAAAAGGGAGTCAAAGGGAAAATTCTTAATTAATCAAAAATAGGCTTATGGGTTAATATTAATGGTAAATTAAGAAGGGGTTTGTAAGCCTAAGGGGGTTCACTAAGAGTTGACTATGAAGGTAGGTTTTTTAGAGAGTGGGTGGGTTAAAACCTAAGTGCCTTTATCATCTCGGTATATCAAATCAATGGTGTGGTCTCGACATGTATATTCGAAGCAAGTTCTAGAATAACAAATTAGTATTGACACCTCATAAGCAACAATAAAAATTAGCAAGAAAGGGTATATGCTCTAAAGGCTCAAGATCTCACAAAATTTATGGCTTTTGATGTCAATCATGTGAATTCAAAACTTTAAGATAATACCTCAATTCAGGGAAACAACCTAGCAATTTTAATTCTCAAAAGTCAACTTATCATGCTTGATTCTCTAATATCTTAAAGTGAGACAATCAATGCATAATTACCTATGTTTTAATTCAAAACATATCAATAAAAATTATAACTCAATCAGAATTCACTCTAATAATAATATGAGACAATTATTTGAGAACGAGATAAAAATTCAAGGATTTTCTGATAATCGTATAAATAACCTCCCCACACTTAAGATGTACATTGTCCTCAATGTACAAAGATAGATAATAATAACATAAGCATAATATCATAGAATAGGGGGAGAAATGAAACTGCCCTGAATTTGGATGTAGTCTTGGGAGTATTGAAAGCGGGTTCATAGTTATTCTGAGTGAAGTGCATGTGGAACTAGGCAAAGGGGAAGGTGGTGGTAGAGGTTGGGTTCCACAATCACAGCACCAAGCGAAGAAGTTATTGTGGTGGTCAGTGTCGTGGTGGCTATGGTCGTGTTGAGTAGGACATGGTAGTCGTGGATTCTCTTTCCCCATAGGATTGTTGGTATATTCCTGAGTAGCACTAATCGATTGAACCTTTTGAAACTGCGATAGCACCAATAATATTTTAGGGAGTTATATTGGTGGGGTTGTTATGGTTACTCATAGAAAAACAACCATAAAATTTAGATATTTAAAATATACTAATCAAAGTCTTTTTAAAACATAAAAGAACGGAAAAAGAAATAAAAATAAAAGGAAAAATAAAAACAAAATTAAAAGCGACTAAAGTGGAAATAAATGGTCTCAAAAATCCTCATCGGTAGCTGGATCGTGAGGTGGCAGTGTTGGAGGTGAAATAAGGAAATGCTGGCAAATCTATTGTAGAGTTGCCTCTATGCTGTCGAATCGCCGAGTGCAATAGTGCTCAAATCGATCCAGGTGGTCAAAAATTTCTGTCAATGAAACAACTGCATAAAATGGTCAGGGACTTGGCGGTGACGGAGAAGGTGGGTCCTTATGAAATGAAAGGATATAGTCAAGAATATCCTCGGGGTCATCCTCATCGATGGCTCATGCTAGTCAGTATTGAGGAGGATTGAACCCATGACGATGCTATATCATCCTCATGTGGAGCATACTCGAAATGCCCTGTGGGGACATCTGGCCCATGAGTGTGAGCGATGAGGACTGTGATGATGTGCTCAGGAGCCCAAAGTGTCGAGCTACTCGAGTCACGTAAGGGTCGATGCTGGTGACTCCCTTTCGGTGCGACTCGGTTTGATGGCGAAAGGCAAGGGCGATGAAGTATGTGAGATCGAAAATATGTCATTGCCTTATGCTCCTAGAAAGTATGCATCGTGAGTGTTAACGACGCCGGTGCTCTCTTGTCGCCCTGTTAAGGTGTGGGCTAAAAGGGCATGGAGGTATCGCAATGCTGGAGAGAGAGCTGATGCCTTGGAGCAGCTGGGATCATAGATACCGGTAGCAGGCATGAGGGCTGCCCAACAAGAGGAAGGTGTGTAATGGATTTGAAGGTGGAGATGGGGAAAATTGTCGGCCTCCATGAAGTCCTCTGTATAAAGTCCCAAGGCAACTCCGAATTCTGAGACACTCAGTTGTCGCACAAGACTGCCAAGACAGAATTAGACTATGCTTGGGTCATTGTACTCTGCCATAACCGTCTGCAATTGAAAGGTCGAGCAAAGCTCCAACGTGAGTTCTGAGTATGTTGGCTCAATAATGTTGAAGAACTAGTCCCAAGGATCGGTAGCGATAAGGGCCCGGACTGAGTCGACCAAGTGGACTTGCTCTAATACAACCCAATCGATGCATCGGCCCACACCAAGGGGTCAGGCACATAGAATCTGAAACAATTCCTTTTGGGGCCCTAGTGGAAATTTGAGGAATGGATGGCGTTTCTCGGTGGTGGCACTCGAAGAGGTCAGCCCTGATCCTTTTCACATTTTAGAGGCAGGGACGGCAGCTTTCTTACCTCTTGTGTTTGTCATAGTGTCCTGCGACAGTAAACATAGAATTCAATTTGGACAAATCAACATAATGGGCAAACTAGTAGGCATCCAAGTTCAACTTTAATCAAGCAGCTGAAATACGTAGACTCTTAATACCTAGTCGAAAACTAAATAAATGATTACTAAATATATATATAAATGAGCCTAGCAAAATATGAATTAAATCAACAAAACAAATGACCCGAAAATATAAATGCAGAATATTGTAAACTTTTGAAAACTAACTTAGGCATAAAATTATTAATAAGAACCAACAATATCAGTGAAGCAATTACGATGTATAGAATTAATAGGATAAACAGGAATAAAGTAATACGAGTAATAATACTAAAAATAATAATAATAATAGAACAATTAAAATAATGTAACGCAACTAGAGGTGCAAAAGAGGAAACTGATAGTGGTGGTCGGTGGTGGTCGTAACGGTGTACGGTGGTTAAAGGGTCGGTGTTACCGGTTGAAGGTATAGGTGGTTTGTGTGAGTGGAATGGGGGAAAGAGGGAGGAGAGGAGAGGTTTTGTGGGCTATGGGGTGAAGGAGAAGGGAGAAGGGGCAAGTATGAGGAGGAAAGGAGAGTGGGGAAGGTTCGTCGCCAGCGGCTCGTCAGAGAATGGTGGCTGGAGCGAAAAGGATGAATAGTGAAAAAAGGGGTTGGATGAGTGAATAGTGGAGGTTTAAATAGGAATGGGGGAAAATTAGGGTTAGGGATTTGATTTAAAAGGGGGACACGATCGTGGAGGCTCAGTTTTGGACCACACGGTCGTGTCCTACGCCGATGTGTCATGTTCCCAGCCCGTGTTTTTCGTGAAATTGTAAGTCAATATTGTCCACGGCCTGTGGCCATGCTCGTGTCCCAAGGCCGTGTGGAATGCACAGTCATGTGCTTGTTCGTTCATTTCTCTCATGCCCATGTGCCACGTTCTTAGCCCGTGTTTTTCGTGAAATTGTAAGTCAGTATTGTCCACGGCCGTGTGCTCGTTCGTTCATTTCTCCCACGCTCGTATTAGGTCCCACAGGCCCGTGTTTTCGATTTGTGCTTATGATATGATGATTCAAGTCAGTGGTGCACATGGCCTATGGACACGCCCATAGCCCTTAGCCGTGTGGTGTGCACGGCCGTATCGCATGGTCGTGGCTATTTATCGCAGCCCGTTTGTCATCTTGTCTTGGGAAAAATGTCTGTCCTATATTAACACGGCCATGGACACGCCCGTGTCTTCAGTCCATGGTGCGCACACAGCCTAGGACACGCCTGTGTGTCAGGCCGTGTGGGTCAAAATAACTGTAGTTAGATTATAAAAAAATTGAAAGTGAAAAATAAAGTAGATTAGTGGGGTTAGTGCTCGGGTTGCCTCCCAATGAGCGCTTATTTAAAGTCTAAGCTTGACTTTACCTTGTGAGCATATTCAGGCAGGTTTACGGAGCCGTAGCTCCTCTCCCTTATCTTCAAAATCCTTATGTACCTCATTGTCCGGGATGTCAACCTCGGTGATCGGGGAGACTAGAATAGAAGAGTTCGTCGACTTTTTTTAGTTTTAGAAGGTTTAAATTAAATTAAATAAGTGTCTGGAGATGCAAAGTAGTGTGATGGTGTTCTTTGTCTTTTTTTAGTGTAGATCTACTCTGATGCTTATTGGAGATAGACTACTCCTATCTATGTTTGAAACGATATCCGTTTACCTTGAAAGTGCCGTGGGTTGGATGACTTACCTCTACTGTTCCATATGGCAAAACGGTTTGGACTACGAATGGACCTGACCATCGTGATTTTAACTTCCCAGGAAATAATTTGAGCCTTGAGTTGTATAGCAGGAAAAAATCTGCAGCTTCAAAGTGCTTGTGTTGCCTTAAACGAGCTTCATGGCGGTGCTTCATGGCTTCTTTGTATAATCGTGAGTTTTCATATACATTATCTTGCCATTCGTCTAACTCATTCAGCTACATCAACCTCTTCTCACCTGCGAGTTTGGGATCCAAGTTTAGGAATTTTATAGCTCAAAATGCTTTATGTTCTAGTTCAAATGATAAATTACAACTTAGCCCATAAACAAGTTTGTAAGGAGATGTTCCTATGGGGGTCTTATAAGTAGATCTACAGGCTCATAAAGCATCGTCTACTTTCACTGCCCAATCCTTCCTATTCAACTCTACAGTCTTTTCTAGGATACGTTTAAGCTCTCTGTTTGTGACTTCGACTTGTCCACTAGTTTGAGGATGGTAGGGGGTAGCTGTTCTGTGGTAAACTCCATATTTCTTAAGGGTTTATCAAGTTGAGCATTACAAAAATAAGTACCCCTATCACTGATAATTGCTCTTGGTGTTCCAAATCGAGAGAAGAGTTTCTCAAGGAACCTCACCACCACTCTTGCATCATTAGTAGGTAAAGCTTGGGCTTCCACCCATTTGGACATATAATCAACGGCTACTAAGATGTATTTATTCCCAAATGAGCTAGGGAATGGACCTATAAAATCAATACCCTATACATCAAATATTTCACATGAAAGCATATACATTTGAGGCATTTCGTCTCTTTTAGAAATATTACCTGTTCTCTAGTATTTATCACAAGAAGTAGCATACCTGTTGGCGTCCTTGAATAGTGTGGGCCAGTAAAAACCTGATTTGAGTGTTTTATGGGTGGTCCTAATCCCACTGTAATGTCCTCCACCCGATCCTGAGTGGCAATGTTCCAAGATTTTAATTGCTTCTGACTTCGTAACGCATCTTCTAATGACTTGATCTGGACATATACGAAAAAGAAAAAGATCTTCCCAAAAGTAATTTTTCACATTAGTAAAGAAGCATTTCTTTTGCTAATGTGTCAACCCTTTTAGTGTAACATTAGCAGCTAAATAATTCACAATGTCTGGAACCAAGGTTTCTTGGAGTCAGATATAGCAAAGAGTTGTTCTTCAGGGAATGAGTCATTTATTTCATGTTCATCAAGCTCCTTCAAATGTGGGTTTTCTAATCTGGATAGATGATCTGCTGCAAGATTTTCTACTCCCTTCTTATCTTGAATTTCTAAATCGAATTCCTGCAACAACAAAATCCATCTTATTAGTCGAGGTTTTGCATCTGTTTTAGTAAGGAAGTTTCGAAGTGCTGAATGGTCAGTGTAAACAAAAACTTTAGATAATATTAAATATGGTATAAATTTATCGAATGCAAAAACAACAGCTAGCAATTCTTTCTCAACTGTTGTATAATTTTCTTGTACAGCTGTTAATGTCTTGCTAGCATAATAGATCGGTTGAAAATGCTTGTCTTTTTTCTATCCAAGAACCGCACCTACTGCAAAATCACTTGCATCACACATTAGTTCAAATGGTAAATTCCAATCAAGTGCAACTACAATTGGAGCATTAATTAATTTATCCTTAAGAGTATTAAATGCTTCTAAACATTCCTAACTGAAATTGAAAGGCACATTTTTTTCTAGTAAATTCGTTAAAGGCTTAGCTATTTTAGAAAAATCCTTAATAAATCTTCTATAAAATCCAGCATGACCTAAAAAGCTTCGAATAGACCTAATTGAATTAGGGGGAGGTAATTTCTCAATAGTTTTAACTTTCGCTTTGTCAACCTTGATCCCCTTGCTAGAAATTTTATGGCCTAACACAATCCCTTCATGAACCATGAAGTGACATTTTTCCCAATTCAGTACAAGGTTCGTTTCCTCACATCTCATTAGAACTCGTTTTAAATTTTTAAGGCAAAGATGGAAAGAGTTACCAAATACCGAGAAGCCATCTATAAACACCTCCATAATGTCTTCTACGAGTTCATCAAAAATGACCAACATGCATTGCTGAAAAGTAGCAGAGGCGTTACATAATTCAAAAGGCATTCGTCGATAAAAAAACGTACTGTATGGACATATAAATGTCATTTTCTCTTGGTCCTTAGGAGTTATTGGGATTTGGAAATAACCAGATAGTACATCTAGGAAGCAGTAATACGTATGCCCAGATAGTCTTTCCAACATCTGATCAATAAATGGCAAGAGGAAGTGATTTTTTTCTTTTGGCATCATTCAATTTCCTATAGTCAATGCAAACTCTTCATCCTGTGACTGGTTGTGTTAGGATTAATTCGTTCTTCTCATTAGCCACAATAGTCATGCCTCCTTTCTTAGGGACAACCTGCACAGGACTCACCCAAGAACTATCAGAAACAGGATAAATAATTCTAGCATCTAGAAGTTCAATTACCTTAGCTTTTACAACTTCTTTCATGTTAGGATTCAGTCATCTTTGAGATTGCACACAGGGTTTATATTCATCTTCCATTAAAATTTTATATGTGTAGAAAGAAGGACTGATCCCTCTTATGTCGGAAATCTTCCAAGCTATAGCTCTTTTATGCTCCTTCTAGACTTGAAGTAATTCGTCCTCTTCGGTTGGCTGTAAATCTGAAGCACTGATCACTGGTAATGTGGAATTATTTTCGAGAAACGCATATTCTAGGTGATTTGGTAGTTACTTCAATTCCAATTTAGGAGGTTCTTCAATGGAGGGTTTTAATTTTAATTCATTGTTTACCTCAATACCCTCATAGCTCTTCTGTCTTAGTGAAGGCTCATTAAAATTTAGTTCAACTTTTGTCTTACCTATCGCAGAATCATCGTCATTTACCTCCTCTCCTTGGGTAAGACAGTTTCAACGTTTCCCTATGTACGATTTCCTGTAAAGAATCTTGAGTAGCATGATCAATAGAATCAATAAAATAACAGGAGTCATATTGTTCTCTAGAAAATCTCATGGCATCATAAGTTTTAAAAATAATCTCTTCGTCACCTACCCTGAGCACAAGTTTACCATCACCCACATCAATAATAGCCCTAGCAGTGGCTAAAAATGGGCGAACTAAAATTAAAGGCACCTCAACATCCTCATCCATGTCAAGCACAACAAAATCAACAGGGAATATGAATTTATCTACTTTTACGAGTACATCCTCGATAATACCTTTAAGATATTTAATAGATCTATCAGCTAGTTGACTACTCATCCTAGTAGGTTTTGGTTCCCCAAGGCCAAGTTGCTTGAACATTTTGTAAGGCATCAAATTAATGCTAGCGCCTAAATCAGCTAGTGTCTTTTCAACATTTAAACTACCAATTAAGAAGGGAATAGTAAAACCTCCTGGATCTTTCAGTTTGGTTGGCAATTTATTTTGAAGTATGGCCAAGCACTCCTCGTTGAGTTCTATTGTAGACAACTCTTCAAACTTCCTTTTATTTGTTAAAAGCTTCTTCAAAAATTTTGCATATGTAGGCATATGCGAGATAGCTTCAAAAAAAGTAAGTTAATATGTAACTGTTTAAAAAATTCAAGAAATTTACCAAATCTTGCATCCATGCGGTCTTTCTTTAACTTTACTGGATATGGAATTGGTGGTTTATATGCCCTCATCATCAGATTTTCACTTGTTTCAGGTTTTACCTCCTCATCTTCTTTTCTGTTAGCTTCTTGTGGCAGCTTCTTTTCAGATTCAACTAACACTTTCCCACTCCTTAATGTATCTGCTTTCACATGCTCTTTTGGATTGGGTTCGGTTTTACTAGGTATCCCTAGTGGTTTCTCTGAAATCATCTTAGCCAGCTGTCCTATTTGATTCTCAACTTGTTGATTTTTAAGTGTAGTTTCAGTGTTCTAAAAACGTGTTTCTGCTACTGAAATAAACTTTGTCATCATCTCCTTAGGGTTTGGATTTTTCTCTTTCTAGTAAGGTTGTTGTTGGAGGCCTGGAGGGGGTGGTGGTCTCTGATTCCCTTGGCCCCCATGAGAAATTTGGGTGATTTCTCCAACCTGCATTGTAAGTGTTACTGTAAGGATTATTTTGAGGTCGAGGACTATTACCCATATAATTCATTTGCTCATTCTCTATGTTGGGGCCGTAGGGTGGGTATTCTAAATTACTCATTCCACCACCACTTGCATCGCACTGCATTACTAGATGTACCTACGTAGAACCAAATAAACCATCAATCTTTTTATTTAAGAGCTCTACCTGATTTAAGAGCATAGTAACTGAGCCGACGTTAAAAACGTCAGTTGCTTTTGTCAGCTTTGTCCTCATGGCTTGCCACTGATAATTGTTCGGTGACATCTCTTCTATGAACTCATAAGCCTCTTCAGGTATCTTATTATTGATAGTTCCTCCAGCAACTGCATTGATTATTTGTCTAGTTGAGGGATTCAAACTGTTGTAGAAAGTTTAAACCTGTAGCCAAAGAGGTAACCCATGGTGGGGGCACCTTTTCAATAAATCCTTGTATCCCTCCCATACATCATAAGGTGTTTCTAAATCCATCTGCACAAAAGAAGAGATATCATTCCTCAAATTTTCTGTTTTAGCTGATGGAAAATATTTAAGTAAAAATTTTTCAGTCATTTGTTCCCAAGTAATGATTGACCCTCGTGGTCACGAGTTCAACCACTGTTTAGCCTTTTTCTAATGAAAAGGGAAATAATCGAAGGCGAATGGCATCATCAGAAATGCTATTGATCTTAAAAGTGTCACAGAATTCCAGAAAATTTGCTAAATGAGTGTTTGGATCTTCGTCCTGCAAATCATCAAACTGAACGAACTGTTGTATCATTTGAATTATGTTAGATTTCAGTTCAAAATTATCTGCAACAATAACAGGTCTAACTATATTCGATTTAGTTCCTATTAAATTGGGCTTAGCATAGTCGTACATAGTATGAGGAGCAGGATTCTGATTTACTGGATTTGCGGCAACCACAGGAGGCAGCAGGTTGTTTTGATTTTCAGCCATCTCATCGGTATTAGTAGTGTCGTCCTCGTGCTCTTCGTCTATATACCGTAAACTTCGCCTTATTTCTCTACGATTTCTATGAGCTATACTTTCAATTTCACTGTCAAATAGTAGAGGTCTTGACGGATTTCTTCTAGTCATAAACTATAAAAAACCTATCAAAAGCAAATAAAAGAAATATTAGTAATTAAAAAAATTGCAATAAAAATAAAAATGGCTAAAGTAATAAAAATTAAGCGTTCCTAATATCTTAGTCTCCGGAAACGGCGCAAAAACTTGATTGTCACTAAACTAACTAAAAAAAACTAGACTAAGGCAAGCGCACCTATCGAACAGTAGTATAGTTATGGTGAGACCGAAAATATCGTATCTACAAGGACTAAAAGTACTAGTAATTACTATCTTTTTATTATCTAGCCTAAGAATTAAAGGGATGTTTTTAAACTAAGCCTAATTATCTAATTGACTTAAAGAAAATATGACAGAGATGAAAGTTGAAAAATACTTTTGAAAACCGATGGAGAAGACAATACCCAAGGAAGAATCCACTTAGACTATACTTATTACTTTTGAATTAGACGATTTATTCACTTGACTTAATCCGTAGAAATCCCTGATTTATGTTATTATCTCTCTCGAGACTAAAAACAACTTACTCTAGGTTAATTAATTGAAATCTCTTTCTAATTAAAACCCCTATTGTCGCATTAATTCGATCTATGGATTCTCTTATTAGATTTGACTCTAATCCAACAGATTTATGTCATCCTATGTCTAGGATTGCATGCAACTCTGCTTAATTATGAAAGATGTACTCTTAAACAGGGACTTTGCTCCACTGAATAAGCACATCAGACTTGAATTACTATCCTGGAATATTAAAGCAGGGATTAAAACTCATAACTTAAGAATAAGAAAAGTATTTATCATATAATTCAAATAATAATAATATCTGTCTTAGGTTTCATCCCCCTTAGGTATTTAGGGAGTTTAGTTCATAATGAAGGGGAAAAACATCTCAAAATTAGGAAAATAACAAAACATAAGAAACCCAAAAACTTCAGTAGAAATTGAATGGAGATCTTCAGTCTTGACGTAATTTTTTCTTTCGAGTTGATTCCAATGGCTGTCTTTGAGTATTTTCTGCCTTCTGCTCTCTGTCCCCCTTTTGGTCCTCCTCTAAGGTGTTTATATAGGCTTCGGAATGCTTTCAAACCCTAAAAATTAGGCTTTTCCGAGTATAATTAGACTTAGGCTCGATAGGGACACGGTCGTGTGCCACGCCCGTGTGAAGTTGCTCAAGCTGTGTGAAATTCTGAGTTGGTTTTTAGTCGACACGTTCATGACACATGGGCATTTGGCCTACCCATGTGTCAAACATGGGCGTGTGGATTACATGTGTGGAAGTGCCTAGGCCGTGTGAAACACTGAATTAGGCCCATTTTGTCCCTTTTTGGCCCGTTTCCTGCTCTTTTTGCTTTCCTAAGCTTTCCTGAGTATAAAACATGAAATTAAAGGATTAGGAGCATCAAATTCATTAAATATTATGATAAATCATCCAAAAATATGCCAAGCGTGGTATTAAAACATGTTACATTTGAGATTTATCAATATATACACGAACTTACATCGGACGTAAAAACGATGATATTAGTCAATCAATCGAGCACTTTGTTTTTGCCTCGATCTAGGTCCGAATTTCTCCTTTCTTGATCTATATGTTTTCAAAATTAACTCATTTAATCACCAATACATTCAATTTAATATACAAACACATCTTTGGGCATTTTTGCACTTTAGCCCTAAAATTACATATTTTGACATTTTAGTTCTTATCACACAAAACACCAACTATAAAAAATTCATCAAAACCATGCCTTAGCTGAATTTTTCTACGGTCCCCATCAGCCCATATTTAACATTTTTTCACATTTTAGTCCTTCAATTTCTCATTTTCACAATTTAATCCAAATTACTCAAATTCATCAAAAATCCCAATACAAAACATAGTAATCTAACACATACCTTTCATTTTCTATCATCTAACTTCATAAAACTCATATTATCAACAATGGCACAACTCAAAATCATCAACAATTTCCACAATTCATACATGGGCTTGATAGTATACAGAGCAACAATTACAAAAACGTAAAAAATATCAAAAATCGAACAAAACTCATACCTTAATCACCAATCTACTTGGTCGAACCCTAGCTTAAGTTTTCTTTTCTTTTTCCTTTTGTATTTTCGGTTAACAAAGATGAATAAATCATCCATTATCATATTTTCTTTTATTATAACATATATTAATAATAATTTCCAATTATAACCTTTATTAAACCATATAAATATCACTTAATGGATGGTCATTAATGTCCATTAACCTTAGTTATGGTCTAAATGCATCATAAGGACCTCTCCTTTAATAAGACATAACACTTAAGTACTTTTAACAAATAGCTAGTCACTTTTATCTTTTACGCGATTAGGTTCTTTTTGCAAATTAAGCATACAAACGATAAAATTTCCACACGAAACTTTCACACATGTTTAAACATATACTATAAACATAGAAAATAATATTAAAAATATTTTTCTAACTCATATTTTTGGTCCCAAGACCACTATTTTGACTAGGGTCTAAACCGGGCTGTTATACAAGGTATATTGAGAAATGAAACGGATGATACATGTATAGGAAACTTAATTAATGGTTGTGCTCATCCACAAATATTGATTCATATATGTGTTTACATGAATAACATGTTTGATTTATATGCTTAGGCATTTAGCCAAATTGTGTTGGATTGTGTCATGTTTAGCTTACCTATTATGTGATTAAATGGTAAGTTATGTTTTAAGTTATACAAAATTACTAAGCTTAAATGCTTACTCTGTGTTATTTTTCGTGTCTTATAGAGAATCAAAAGCTCGTTTGGGTTGGAAGCTTGTTGGAGCTATGTCACACTATCCATCGGCTTTTTTGGTACTTTTAGATGTTTAACTTTGGTTATAATGGAATGCATAGGTATTTAGCTAGTGTTGGCCATGTGTTTTGGTTGTTGAAATGGCCATTTGTTTTGTATTATGATATGTCACATTGATGATGGGATGAACTTAGTTTTAAGCATGTAAATATTAGCATTAAAATGGTTGATGAATTGCTTGATATGGTTGAATGATGGAAGATGAAATGATAGTTAAGTATGCATAATGTATAAGTATTGTAACTTGTTATGAATTGGTGCCTTGTTATGAAAGGCATACATGCTTATTAATGTTAGTGATTGAATAGCATACTTGGTACTATTTGATAGGTTATGGTAAGCTAATTCAATAGTTTGAATTGATGCAATCTTGAGTGGAAGTTAGTTGATTATTTGGCCAAATGGACTACATGATTGTACATGTTTATATTTTTTCATTTGAGGTGCCTAAGGGCATATGGGTTATTACATTATATCCTATGTATATGACTTGATTATGCATGATTTTGGTGCCTTGTTATGGCTTGTGCATATATGCATTTTTGGTTGTAGGTATATGCTTTGTTGGGTGAGAAAAATAGCTTGTAAAGTGGCCTATTTTCATCCACACGGGTAGAGACACGGGCATGTGTCTGAGCTGTGTGTAACACACGGCCAGGTGATACGACCGTGTGTCTCCTGTAGCTTTCGAAGGGTTGCAAGTTAAGCTATTACACGGCCTAACACACGGCCTGGCACACAAGTGTTTGGCTTGGTCGTGTGACCCAAGTCAGTAAGTTATAAGGGCATGGACACGAGCTGGGACATGGCCATGTGTCCCTAATTTGAATGCCCATACAGCTGTGTGACCCCTACAGTGTTGAAAATTTTCAATATTTTTTGAAAAATTCTCCGAGCTTCCGATTTAGTCCTGATTTGTTTCTACCGCATATTTTGGGCCTCAAGGGCTCGTTTAAGGGACAATATGTATGTTTTGACTTGGTTTTAAAACGTTTATTGATATGATATAAAATGTTTATAAATATGCACTCGTTTGATTTGAAAACTCTGGTAATACTTCGTAACCCTATTTTGGGGACGGATACAGGTTAAGGGTGTTACATTTATAATGTTCAATTATTAATAAAATATAATAAAACATAATATAGTGATCATATTCATCATTTCATCCTTCTTCCACAATTTCTTCAATAAGAAAAAAAGCAAATAAGCCATTTTTGACATATTAAGTTTAGCTATGTGCATGTAAGTGAATTTGAGCTATGTGCATGTAAGTGAATTTGAAACCCCTTTCTCATAAATTCTACGTTTTTGAAATCATTGTAGCTTAATCTAGCTAATTGGGTACTAAATTGTAAAATTGTCAAAGTTTTGAAATGTTGCCATTGATGGTTATTAATGTTAAATAGCTTGGTTGTAAGCTTAGATCAAATTAAGGACTAAATTGTAAAGTAAAATTTGTTAGTTTTGAGTTTAGGGACTACAATGAAAATAATTTAATTTGGCATGAAATTTTTATAATTATTGATTGTAGATGGTTCTGAAAGGATGTATTTGAAATCAGATTGTGAAACATGGTTTAAATGTGAAAGATATGATAGTTTCAATTTTAGGGACTAAATTGAATAAAATATGAAATTTTAGGAAACTGTGAAAAGTGATAATAGGATATCATATGTATTAAATAGAATTTCATAAGGTAATTGACACTGATATTTTGAAATGAATTACTATAGAGATCAAGAATTAAATCAACCGACAGATAATAAAAAATTACAAATTAGTCCCTTACACTTCTATTGTTTCTATTTGTACCTAATAATATGGTGAATTTATGTTTGTAAATGTATTGAATGTTGTTAAATCATGAGCTTTTGTTATATAAATTGTATTTTGAAATGTATTCAAAATGGTACAAAAGGGTGAAAAATGACTGGATTCTAAAGAGTGGTTCTAATATTCAATTAAGCCCGGATGAATATAAGATAGGATACAATTGGCATGCCAATAGGGTTAGTTGCACACTTGTACACGATTTTCACTATGGTGCCTACTGATTCACAGTACGGTGTCTACTAATTTGCATTATAGTGCCTACTGATTTGCACTTTGATGCCTATCGCTCAACACTTCGATGCCTACTGGTGTGATGTAGTTACCAGCATATCCATATATGTTTATTTAGTTCATCAGGCTAGCTATTTAAAAGGAAATTTATTCACTAATGTTATGTGATAAATGGAATTGGATGTGATTGTACAAATATTGTTGTGTTATATTACTAGATTGAGTAAATGAAGTATATGTTCGACAGTTCTAATGAAATGATATTGAATTGAATTGTACTAAAAAAGTTGATAGTTATATGGTTGTATACAAAATGCTTACCTTGTGAATGTGAAATGTTGTGAGAAGAATTTAGTTAAATTAGTTGTTCAGTTTGTTTAATTATGAAATAAGGTAAGTTAATTGATTTAATACCTATGAACTTACTAAGCATTTGTAATGCTTACTCCGTTTCATTTTTTGTTTCTATAGTTGACGTTTTGCGAACTCGGCGTATTGGATCACTCTAGAGCTCACACTACCCAGCTTCAGTTTCAATAGACTTTTTAATTGTTCGAAACTCGATTTTGTGGCATTTATATAGACTTGATATGTATAAGTGTCATTTTGGATGTTAATGGTTATGTTGTGCATATAATACCTGTACTTTATGATTATATGATATGTGTGTAAGTTTTGTTAAATGTTTATATTCATTTGAATGGTGATGTTTGGATCTAGCTTGTGCTAGCATCTTGAATGTTTCATGCTATGAAGTTAAACGTTATTAAGGGCCCCTTTGGATAGACGGTGCATTTACTCACGGTTAGTGTAAAAATAATGGTAGCGATGAGATTAGATACTATAGCAATACTGTAACGTGAGACAAAAAGAAAGCTAAATGCATTGCACTAGAGATAAACGCTCATCCAAAGGGACCCTAAGTATGCATAATAGACACTGTTGGCTATGGTTTGTTTGAGTTAAGGTGACATGAAAGTCGTAAAGGAATTGGTATATTATCATATTGGCTATTGGAATGTTTTGTTTTGAATAGTGTGGATGACTTGTAAAGTTTTATGTAATATTCGTGTTTGTGGTGCCAATTATGGTATATTGGTTGAATGAATATTTAGACATGTTTTTCGAATGCTTTTGTGCAGGTTTGAATGGCCTTATATGCATCATTTGAGCCTTTGGTTTTCCTTGATACAAATTAGGCACATAGTGGCATATTTTGTACCACATGACTTGTTCACACAATCGTGTGTCACACACAGGCTAGTGACACAACCATGTGTCCACTGGAAATTAGGAAGCATTTGACCTGCCACAAAATGTAGTGGTAGTTTTTGTACATTTTAGCACTTTAGGGGTTTGTTTTCTAGGCATTTTAGGATTAATTATGTTATTTTCAGCATTAGTAGCTTAAGTACAAAAATAAGTGTTTTTAGACATAAATTGACGTCTATTAACCTATTATGTCAATTTGGGTCTTAGATAGTTTTAATGTGTTCAATTGAGTGTGTTGGATGATTATTTAGCGACCCGATAGCCTCATAGACGACACTCGAGTAGAGTACGAGTTTCTGAGATGCAACACACGAATTCAGAAGACCAAGTATGAGATGTCGATGTCGTGTCGCGACACAAGCAATGTGTATCGTGACATAGGGCTAAACATGGGGAGCAAGGACTGAGAAGGCTAAATTCATCCATACAACCGATATAATTCAAGACTAGAACTTCCAATTTGCCTAGTTAGGTTTCTAAACGTCTTTATAAGTAGTAAGGCTATTCCTAAATTAAGGGAGGTCGTTAGGAGCCGTAGTTAGTAGATTTAGGTGTTATTACATTTTTATTTCATTTCTAAAAACTTATTGTTCTTTTCGACTAGATTCGGTTTGAACCTAAGTCTTTTATACTAAATTATTTAGTTTTCTTTCATTGTTCTTATTCAAACATCAAAGATCAATTAACTATTACGAGATTACGTAACTCTGAGCACATCAAATTCAATTGATTGAGTAATTTCTTACATTTATCTTATTCTAATTTATTAAGTTCTTTTATGTGTTTAAATTACGATTAAGAGTTATGGCATCTAGATCTATGAGAGGCTAAATCTCTTGAAAGATTAATGAGTGGATGTAGGAGTATGTCACACTCGGTTCTCATTAAGGACCAAAATTTAAAGAATAGATGGGGATAAATTGAATAAAAATAGAAGTTAGAAGGCTCTACTGGGAAATTTTGAAATTTTTGTAACTATTGGGCAATTACTTCAATTTCAAACCTGGTTTGGTTAAGATGAAACCAGTTGGTTCCATAGTGGGAGACAAAATGATTGCTGATGGATGACTATTTGAGCTACGAAAACTGTGCAAGAGGAGTTATAAATTTTGGTGAGAAGGGATATACCTACAAAAGGAACTTTTCTTAATTCTGTTTGCAAATGTCTTCTCCTCTTCGTCAAGGAAAATTTAGGAGAGCCTTGCATGGAGCAGTGGTCATGAGATTATAAGTCTGGAATTAGATAATTTGAGAAACTGGTAACCTTTCTTGTCTTTCTGTACTCATGAAATTAAAGGATGAATGAAAGTAAAGATTTCCTGTAACAGCCCGTTTTTTAGTGGTGTCGAAAACAGTGGTTTCGGGGCCACCAAGTTCGAGAGTAAGTTCGTAAATATTATTATTTAATATTTATGATTCATATGTGCTTTTTAAAAAGGTTTTTGATTTGATAATTTATGTTATATAAGTGATTTATTAAGTTCAAGTGGTTTTATAAAATAAGGTACCAGGACATTGTTTTTATAAATTGAGCTGTAAATATTTTTATAAATATTTACAGAGTGTCATTACAGTGATATTAAAGTTTCGTTAAGAAATTTTAATGTTTTGATGATTAATTAATTAAAAAGGATCAAATTAAAAAAATGCATTCCCGGGACTTCGTTCCCGTAAATTAGACTCGTAAATATTTTATATTTACGAAGCTAGTTGTGTAGTTAGTTAGGTTTCGGTTATGTGAATTTGCTTGAATTAAATGTAATTAGGTATAAAGACTAAATTGCATATAGGGTGAAATTTGAATTATAGATTAAAGAAAAATTAAAGGGACAAAAGAAGCAATTTGTCATTGGCATTAATTGAGGCGGCATAAGTAAGATATTTTTGAATTTATTATATATATTATAAAATAAAAACCTTAAGTATTAAGTATATATATTATATTATATAATAATAAATTAAAAGAATAAACAAATAAATAAAAGAAATAAAAATAGAAAAAGAGAAAGATAGAACAAAAGAAAGAAGGAAAGAAAGAAAAAGGAAAGAAAAGGAAAAATAAGGAGAATTAGGGTTTCAAGGGTTCAAAGCTCAATAGGTTAGTCAATTTAGTCATTTTTCTTGTAATTTTTATGTTTTTAGAATCCCGGTATTAAATACTACCCCACCTATGTCAAAATTTTAGAAATTATTGAATTTTTAAGTGTTGTTTATGTTGAATATTTTGAGTATTAGGGACTAAATTGTGAAAATTTTGAATTTTAGGGATTTAAGTGAAATTAGAGAGTCAAATCTAGTTGAAAGTGGAAATTGAATGAAAATATAGAATTAAATGTAAAGAAATAAAGTTAATCTCGGTTTAGGGACTAAATTGAAAATTAGGCAAATATTGAGCAAAAATTGAAATATGCAATATGAAGTTGAATTGTGTTATATTGATGAATTTTAATTGTTTTAATTTTGTAGCTAACGTCATACTGGAACCTCGACCAAAAAGGGGAAAGATAAAGTCAACGAGGAATAACTCGGAATTTCTAGTTTTTATTTCCATAATATGAATTTAGTTGTTAATTTTTATAATTCAATTTAATGTATATGGTAAGTATTGAGGTGAGAATTATTGTATTTTGCAATTGAAATGGATTGATTCGTTATGTGATGAATTTATTGAATTTATATTGATTGAATTGGTATATATATTGAATATATTGATTATTTGAATTGAAATGAATATTGGTTGTATTTGAAAAGTGAAATTAAACCCTGTTAACTATATCGGGCTGAGTCGAATATAGATGGCATCCCATAGGATTGGAAGAGTTTAGGGATTTCTTCGACTTCAAGTCGATGAGACACTAGGTGTCAATTTACTACTTCAGATTAATTCGATGAAACACTGGGTGTCAAATTATTACTTCGAATTATCCGATGAGGCACTGGGTGCCAAACTGGTGTGTTTTGGTTGAATTCGTGTATCCGTCTGAGGCCGAGTCATGTTAATAGGGGTAAATGAATAATAAAGTTTTATAATTGATATTGAAATGGCATGGTATGAGAAATGGAAGTGAAATAGTGAATTGAAAATAGAATGTGAAATATGTTGCAAATATATGAGTTATATACTCATAATGTAACCCCCCCAAACCATGCCTAGAGGTTATGGCCGAATCTAGTGATTTCACATTGAAGTTTTTCTCGCAAAGTATAATCTCGTTGAAAGCCTGTTCTTTATTTAACCTCTTTATGTGATCTTAAGATACGTTTATTCATTTTCAAAATGAAAGGTATTTGTCAAAAGTTAATCATATTAAGACGTCATTATAATTAATTTATTTTAAAACGTTATTACTTTCTAAAGCTTTTAAAACAGGTTTTGTATTCATGGTGTCTTTGAAAAACATTTATTTATTTGAAAACTCGCGCCATTTTCCTACTGCTAGCAGTTATAAATCAAGCAAATAACAATCCCACATTAAAAATAAAAACCAAAGAGGACTTATTATAATAAAATACCCAAAATAAAATTACTTATAATTTAAAATCAATTAAGGAACTAGGTGCGGTTGTGTGGCCACCTTTGAGTCCCTCGCAGCACCGATCTACCTAAGTCTGGGGATTACCTGTACAGATAAACAGATGGGTGAGTTGTGAAACTCAGTGTGTAATCCCATATCAAATAACCATACAATAAGCATATACAGTATGGGCTTAAGCCCATTTCAGTAAAGGTTCAGTCTCAGTTAGGGCCTTAGCTCATTACAGTATTAGTATCAATTTGGGTCAGAGCCCATCTCAGTGACAGTACAGTCCATATATGCAAACAAGAGATCCTACCCAACCAGCCTCTACACTCCATCTCCGTCCAACCCTGCACTCTATGTGGGGATATAATCAACCCACCCATCCCTACACTCTAAGTAGTACCGGTTGCAGCACTAAACAGTATTTGCAGTAGAACTACCAGTACAGTACACTTCCTCCAATCATAATAAAACCCATCCCCATGCAACATATCATGCAGCATGTCATGTCGTGTCATAATATCATACGTGTATTCAATATGTTTAAAGTGGCATGCTCAAGTATAATCATACATCTCATAAGGGCATAACAGTCATTTTACCACACAGAGGCATGATAGTTATTTTATCAATTAAGGGTCCAGGTACACTTATCGACCTAACAGTAGGTCCACAGTCGTCTTGGGCGACCCGTGCAACTTTAACAGTCAAACAGTGAAAATAGGCCCAATACCCATAATGCGGGCCCATGTGAGCCCACACGTCCATGTGGTTTACCCGAGTGGGGCCCACATGCTCGTGGGGCCCACACGGCCCAATTCGGTCTAAGCCCATGAAATCGTTCATGATGACCTCTAGGATCAAACGCCCACGTTTAGTCACATAGACTACCACACTAGCAAGCTTACGCTCATGTAGCATCATCATTCACTTATTTCGGCTTTTGCCGATTTCCATAGTTGGAATGGAGATTACCCACCTTGCTTGCGAAAGTGTGTACACCCCTCTTGAGCACTTCAATCCTAGATTCAATCATAGTACACCATTAGTCTCTACACGATAGGGCTAAAACAACCCCTCTTATAATATTTATCTAAAAGATAGATTACCATTGTAACACCCCCTAACCCCGAATCTTCACCGGAATAGAGTTACAAGGCATTACCGGACATATCAGACAACTTATGAATAATTCACAAATAAAATAACATTCATAGTATAATTTAATAACTAAGTCCTTATAATGAACTCTCGAAGTCTAAAACATATATTAAAAGTGAAACGGGACTTCTTCAAGTACTCCGAAAAAAATTATAAATTTCGACAGTATTTCTGCTTATTTTTACATAAAACCCCCTGAAATTAAAACCGTATCTATTTCAAACATAACCATTTCAACCAACTCATTTCACATACTCATTTTCTGTTCTAAATACCTTCTAATCAAACTCAATCAATATAATATCAATTTAAATTTATCAGTGTACTAATTAAATTGAAATGGATAAACTTCTTTCATTATAATTCTTAGACTTGTAATACTAACATTTTTAATCATTTATATTCAAAACATAATAACCTTTATACACATCCTATGTACATGCCACATTACCAAAAGAAAATATGCATCACCAAAAGCTTGCTGAAGTCGGGTTTGGCTTTGAATGCTGGTTTAGTACTTGACTTCTACAACCTGCGCACGGAAAGAACCGTACACTGAGTATGCATATACTCAATGGTATCACTATAATTCAATTTATAATTAAATACATTAAATCACACACATACTTTTACATTACAATTATCATCACTAAATAAACAATTCAATCTTTTTATATTATCATTTGAATATATATATATCATTCTTATTTCTTTAGTTCAATTCTCACCTTTCACATATGCCATATCATTCAAATTTAGTTTTATCAGTAAATTTATTTCATTTTTCCCTATTAACTTGACTCAGACTCGGCGGATACACAGATTCCAACCAACACACCAGTACGGCACATTGTGCCTTAACGGTACACAGTACCTAAACAATAATCAGTAATGGTAGCAATAACAGTAACAGTAACAGTATTCAACACACAAAGTGTTGAATAGGTAACGGTAACAGTAATAGTATTCGACACACAAAGTGTCAAATCGGTAACAGTAACGGTAACAGTAATAGTAGTCGGCACATAAGTGTCTGATCCGTAAGCCGGAAAAAACCTGTACTCTTCCATATCCTATGGCATGCCAACTATATCCGACTAGCCCGACTAGTTTGTCGAAACCCTTTTAAAACGAGTTTGGAAAAACCGGGTTCGACTTTTGAAAAATGGAAAAAAAATAGGAGTCGCCACCAATCAGTTTAAGTGTGATTGAACCACCTTCAAACCACTTTTTGTTTGAAATCATTTGCTTTGGTCTACGAAATCAAGAAAACGGGTTCAGGAGTCGGTTACGTACGAAGAAGGGTTAGCACCCTCGTAACATCCAAAAAAAATTGGTACCAAATTGAATAACTTTTCATCTTTAATGCTAGAATTTTGAAAGTATTTAAAAATATGATCCTTTTTGAAATTAAAATAGTTCGAGTTGAAAACCGAGATTTCTTCGTTCTAAAAGAATATGAATATCACATCCAGCATGATAGGACACGATATTCTAAAACTCTTGTAACTGAAGTCACCTCGTAATTTATAAAATCGTTTAGAAGGGTATTTTAGGCATTTAGACAAACGGGAAATTGCAACCCAGCATGTTAGGGCACTACTTCCCGAATTCCTAACTACCAAAAACATTGCCTTATCCTTTTTTTTAAAAACAAATCAAATGAAAAAAAAATTTTTAAAGTGATGATGCATTTAACATATTACAAAGGATTAATATTAAATAAATTAACCCACATGATACCTATTTTAACATTCCATGCAAATATAATAAAGATGACAAATAAGGACATAAATTACACAATATGTTATCACTTTGCACATATATGATCATAGATAATATAAAATATACATGCATTGTCATTACATGCAAAATACAACGTAGTGCATAATGAATACGATAAATATAAATTGCAATATACATAATGTTTTATGCAAATGTAACTTAAATCAACATAAATAATTAATTTCATGCAAATATGTAAAAACAATAACAAATATTATATGAAAATTTAACCTACTAAACAATAACAAAAGAAAAAAAGAAAACAAAAAGTAAATAAACAAATTATAAACATATGAAATATAAATCAAATAAAATAAAAAAGATATTCATAAATTTTAGAACAATATGAAAATAATAAAGGAAAACTTTTTTTTAAAAAATGATTAACATATATATATAAACCATATTATAGGGTATAATAACTTAATATTTTAACAAAATAATGTACTAAATATTAATATTACATATATTTATTTAATAATAAAATAAAAAACCTATATAATTAACGAGTGATAAAGTAGTATATATTTTATGATGAAATAAAAGTAATGTAAGGTATAATATATGGTAAAATATATAGTGTATAATATAATTTGTAAACAAAATATATAATAATATAAACCATATGATAAGTAATAAAAAAAATATATAATAAGAAGTATATAATATAATATATAATAAAAAAATACCATAAGGAATAATATATAATAAAATATGATATGTAATAAAATATAAATAAAATATAATGAAATAAAAATACTATCATATAAATAAGAATAATATATACTATTATTTAATAATAATTTTTTTAAAAAAAATTTACACAATTAATGAATAATAATACATAATTTACAGAAAATAAAAAAATAATATATATAAAATATATAATAAAATATAATTTATAAGTAAAATATAAAATAATAAAAATAATGTAATGGATAATAAAAATAATATACATTATTTTATATAACTAATATTTATAAAAATAAATAATATATAAGGTATTTAAAATAAATTAAATATATAAAGAAGGATTAAAATTGAATTTAATTAAAGAATTTAGGATTAATTGCAAAATAAATAAAAAATTGGGCCTACTTGAAAAGCGCATTAAACCAGAGGGACTCACTGGGAATTAGCCCTTATCCCAGGAAACGTCGTTCCTCAGAATGGAGTTTAATGACCACTGGGACTAAATTGAAACAACTATAAAATATTAGGGCCCAATTAAAAATAAAAATAAAATAAAATTTTAAAGATTAAAAATGCGGAAGGACTAATTGGAAAATTATCCCGTTTTCTAAAAACACGCGGATCCTCCCCGGGTCACGGGTCAACACGCGGGTCCTCAGCATTGATACGACGTCGTTTTATGCTTATTGAGTTAAACCAAAACGGCACCGTTTCGTTTGGGGTTATATAAGCCAAATTTTAACTTAAAATTCATTTCAAAGTCTGGGTTTAAAAAAAAATTAAAAATCCTCTAAATGAGGAGAAATGGGAGCCCTCCGGTCCCGGACTCCGGCCACTCGTCACCGTCGACTTTACCATCTACGGCGGCCGGAAGCTGAAAAGCTTCGTTTTTTCGTCTATACTGAAAGGTAAGACTCCTTCCTTGTTTTTAAAACTGTTTACCAACTATTTATATATGTATGTATATGCTTCGAATACTAAAAAAATGAAAATAATAAAAGATTGATGATTCACCTAAAAGAAATTGTATGTATTTGGCTTTTATATTCCTTGTTAAAATCTTTGTGTATTTACAGGTTACAAAGGAGGCTTTTATAGCCACTATTTCTATTACATATTTTGGGAAGAAATCTTTTATTTCTTTCCATATTTGTTTTGTTTGTTTGCTACTGTTTCTTTCCTTCTTTGCAGGTAAGCGAGAATCTGGCGATGATCAATGATGATCGGGCGCTCATGATGATGATGTTAGCGCTGATTTGCGCGTTGACTGCGGCGCGATTCGGGGCCAGAGTTGTGGGGTGAGGCGAAGAGGCGTGACGCTTGGGACGTTTGCGGCGCTCAACTTCTGGAACCTTCCGTTTGCGGCGCCTAGGGTTCCAAAAACTCTAGGTCTTCCATCCTTTGTTAACAAATTGGGCCATTTGGGCTGTACTTGTTTGTGGGTTGGGTGTAAACGGGTTAGTGGGTAGTTTAGGTTAATTGGGTTCTAAGTATTTGGGTCTACGGGTTTGTGGGCTATGGTACTGTAATTTAATTTATTTAATTAAAATATTTTAAAATATTCTTATATTTTAAAATTATTGTTAAAAATTGTCAGTATATCAAATAGGCATTATAGATATTACTAAATTTTAATAATATATTATACATTATATTATAATTCAAATCTAAGCATAATAAAACATTTAAAGTAACATATAGAAAATATTAATAAACAAAATAATATTAGTTGCAATTGACTCACAATATATATTAATCTGAATTTTGAAAGAAACGATGAACTTCTTCTTCTTCTTTTCTATTTAAATAGATAAATGATTTAAAAAAGTACACAAAATATAAAAGAGTTAAAATTAAAAACTAAATTGTAAACAAAACTACAAATCATATATTCATGACTTAAAAGATACCAATAACTCAATTCTTTGAAACCAGTTTAGTTTTCAATTTGTAATTATCATTTCCTTCATCTCTGCCTTCAATTGTTTTTTTAATAATTAAAACATAACTAAAAAGAAAAATAAGACTAAATAATAGAAAAACAACTTAAAACATTAAATTAAAACCTGTACATAATCAAACTATTTATAGTTGAATTAGATACTTTTTTTTTTAAAAAAAGTCTAACATATATTTAATTATTTAATTTAGATAATAAAGGTAGAAATGTATTTTAGTTTTAAATCTTAAAATTTAATATTGGATAAAAATATTTATAATAACCTTTATATTCAATTTTATTCTTTGAATAATATTATATAAGATAATATAAATATATAATAATTATTTTTAAAAATGATTTGAAAATAACCAAAAAATCTACGGAATAGATAGATTATGTAATTTTTTAAAAAAATCATTTTAAAAATGTGATAGTTGATTTTTAAAATTAAAACCAAAATTTAAAATAAATAGTAACATAGATAATATATAAATAAAAAGTATTTAAGTTAAAAAATAGATAAATCATCTAAACAAAATTTTATTTAATTAATTAAATGTTTTATATAATTTTTAAAATTTCTGGTTGTGTAATTAAATATTTGTCTAATTTATTTTAAACTAAAATTAACCATCTAAATTAATTTATCTAATTAAACATTTATTTTTTTAAAAAAGAGTTAATAGCTTTTTAAAGATTTGAATGAAGATTAGAAGTCTGGTTGTCGCAATATTATAATTATACATTAAATTTTTTTTTAAAAATGCTTGTATATTTGGTTATACCAAAAAAGAAAAAAAATTGTGATCAATCAGGAACCTATCCTTAATTGAGGTAATGAGAAGAGGAAAATAAGTTGGGTTTGAATAATAAGTATGATTAATGAATCAAATTAAGCAAAGGAAGGAAATGGAATTCTATTGGTACATAATAAGTTTTCTACCTTTTGCCTTTTTACCTGGTCTGCTTTGTGCGCATGACAGGAAGCACTACTGTGAGGACCAAAACCAAAATAAGGGATGGGCAAAAACACTAATGATGCGAATGCAAAGCCCTTTGCCTTTTTGGAGCCTAACTTTTGTGTCTGTGGGTGATATACTGAAATCATTTCACCAACTTTAACCACTTGTTAGAACCTTGTCCCCCTTTCTTCCTATTCAAGCTTAGGTAAAAAAGGTAAGTTTCTTTGGATACCTTGGACTTAGCTATCCTTATCATAATAGAGAGAAGCCTGTACTTTTTTTTTAATTTTGATTTGAAAGAGATAGACGCATCAACAAGGTTCATCTTCTAAAGTAAATTTTGAGGGTGTTAGGTGGGTAGTAAGTTCAGTCATTAACCACAATCTTCCCATTCTGCTTGCTAATGAAGCTGAAAGATATGACCCCAAACAAAATTGCTTGTTTTGAGAAAGAAATATACACCAACAAATACAACAGAAATGCAAAATGAAAAACAAAACCCAGAATCTGCTATCTGTATTGCCTCACTTCTCTCTCTTTGATACAACACTCCATCTCCTAATAACTTCTAACACTATCTGATTCCATGTATCTATAGGACCTGGAAGACACCAATGTACACAGTCGTTCTGAACATGTTCTTGAATGCCATTAGCGAATGGAAATGGATACATATAAGGCCCGGGATGACCATCTGGTCTCATTAATGATAATTTGGTCACATCCAATGTCTCTAGTCTCAATCCTTTGAATTGCTTAGCATTTACCTTAGCAGCTTCCATTTCTTCAATGGCAATTGATCTCATATCTGCATCCATTCCTTCAACCATCTTTTCTCCTTCCTCGTAAGGCTTCGTCTTGGGACAAGCACCAGCCTTATCCCATTCACCTTCAAAATGTGAAGGTGAAAAAGAGGTTAAAAACACATCAATTCCATTACCATCAGTAGACTTCCTTTCAATTATTGCCTTAAGTGCGGCCTTTATGGCCTTCCTCATCACATCATAAAATCCAATCTCAGTGTGATTTAGTCCAGGGCAGTAATGGCAACCTAAAACCGAACCACCCTCATAATACACTGCTGGATGAAGAAACCAATGCCCTATTGAGAGTACAACCATATCTATATGCTCTAAATCAGATCCCCACCTCTCATCAACAACATCTACATACAATTCATTATGATCTGGGCCAGTTTTTGATTTCTCAACACCTTTAACCAGAAATGGTGACCAATAAACTGATACAGTAATGTTATGAGAAGAAAAATGCCATCTACGAAACTTGTTATCCTCCCCAGTTTTGTAAACCAGGTTAGGATAGGAGGCAGTGGCTAGCATGCAAAGAAGTGATTCCAATTGGTTCCTAGCCATCGAGTCACCAACAAAAGCTATATGCTTGTTACTAAGGAGGTTGAAGAAAGTGTTGGGATCAAACCTTGGGAGATTGCATTGGCTTGGTTGCCATCTCCAGTAAAGGTAACCCAAGTCAGGTCTCCCGTGTGTGATGCAATTTTGACCTTCCTTAATTGTACCACAGGTTGTGCCATTGTATAAAGGCCCCATCTTGTCATGTACCCATCTGCCATAGGTGTAGTTACATGGAGTTTCATTAGCTATTTCCTCTTCTGCAAAAAAGCAAAAACAAAAACTTGTTTAATAATAACACCCATATTTAAAACAACTAAAAATAAAAGAACATAAGTCAAGAAAAGGTAAAAAAGTCTGACAACTTTTATGTTTTACTCTATGTACCTTTAGAGAAGGATGAAGGAGGAGGTGAAGAAGAAGAAGAAGAAGAAGTGGTGAGGATGATGCGGTTGGGGTGAGGAAGCTGATCTGAGGTGGATAGAGGGAAAGGAAAAGGGTGAAAGTAGAAGCGAAAAACAGCTATGGGGAGGAGAGCATAAAGAACATAGGGCAACAAATTCCTGGTGAGTGAACGAGAGTGAGATTGGCCTTTGAGTGGACTTGTTGCCCCCATTTTTTACACACACTCTCCACCTCTTCACCTGTGTTTTCTAGGTTTCTCTAAGCTATGGCCACTGTGGAGGTCAAGCCACAAAAGTGTTCTTGAACTAGCGGCCGGAGAGGAAGGGAGAGAGAGAAATTATAATAATAAAAGAAGCTTATGACTTTATGCAGAGGCTGGGGTGGTGTTCCAATGACATCGAAAGAATCTTATTAATCTACGATTATTATAAATGTGAGTTGGACAACATAATACAGCTAGCGAGAGGTTGTTGTTTACCTTTTGTCATGTCTCTCTGTCTTATATCTCTGTATAAAAAAAAAACACTAAACATGTTCCTCATGAACAACCAAGCATGTTTATCCTAATTAATAGTGTCAAAAATCCAAAATCACCCTTCTATTAAAAGGCAAAATAATTTGGTTTATAAGGGTAAAAACTAGAAACAAAAATTCTGGAACATGGCTATACCTGTGCCTATAGCAATAACAGCCAAATGTCGTCTTTTTTTTTTTCCTTGTTTGAGCTAAATGATTTGTATTTACCATTCAAATCAATGAAATGATAAAACAATATACTTATAGCAAGCTCTCTTAATTGGATGGCATAATAAATCTCAAAATTCACGGGATTCAGATTACACTTTTTCCAACCTAATCCACTGGTGATGGTATTTACATTGCAAGCGGTGATTAATTAAGCATATGATATAGACGGTGACACCACAAGCCATAAACGTGATCTTAAGAAAAAGCATACAGGAATGCCTTTTTCCTTCCATCACATCCCACCTAAAACCCATCATGCATACCTGGTCCTGGACCAGAACGAGTTATTATTAAAAAATTAATTCAATTAAAATATACGCAGATTATTTTTGACTTTTTGGATTTATTTAAATTGAGATAAAACTGGAGTCTAAATTTTTATTCTTTTTAAACACATTAAAATTTTGAGTAGGTTCGTAAACGAAAAAGAAAAAGTCTGCCAGAGGCTGAAGGGGCGTGTGCTAATCGCCTCCTGATAAAGTTAGATGCATTGAATCTTGTATACCTACTGCCACTACTTTTTCATGAATTGGATTATATATTACTTATTTTCAATTCCATAAATGAATTAATTAAAATTTATAATCCATTCAACCGAATCGGTGAATCATCAGTCACAACTTGATTAGAAGTTATTCTCAAACTTCAATTATTGATTACTTTAAAATGGTAATTTTCTTTTCTTTTTTACTTTGACTCACTATATTACATTTTATTACTTTTTATAATATACACTTTAAACTTTATTTAAACTAAAAACAAACAAATAAATAAAAATCACTGTTGTAGTTTTTGTAATGTTATAAGCTTGTTCGAATAAAATATTTGATTAATTCAAAACTTTAAATAAATTTTTATTTGACTGACTAACGATTAAGTGTTTTAAAATTTTTGATTAATTGATAATTTAATTTAATTTTTAATCCAACTCATCAGTTGAATACCACTACAATAAGAGAGAAAACCAAGCGATCTAGAAGGGAAGCATTGCTCTTACTTCTCTTGGCTAACCAATTGCTTTGTTCTCTTCCCTAAAAGCATGATTAAACTTGAAATTTGGACAAGAGGCAAGCAACATATGAATGTCTAGCCTTGACTTTTCATGGAACATCATTAGCACCATTGAGGGCATAATGAGTCTCGGCTTATCTGATTTCTCGATTTTCGATTTTCACTTTTGACTCTTCATAAATTCATACCCAAACCTCAACACTTCAACCATTGATGTCGTCGAGCAAATGCATCAATGCATTGGTTTCGTTGATGATTCCTCTCGAAGAGTCTTAGGTAAATGCTACTAGACTTGCTTGTTTATTCCAAGGGCTAAAATATTTATATAGTGTAAAATTTGATGCCGTATAAATTTAAATTTTTTTTCATATTTTAAGTACAAGTTATTAAATTAATTTGAATAAGTAGTTTTGGTTATTCGGGTTTGGATTAAGTTGATTTTTATAATTTGAATATTTTGTTAATTCGAATATTTGGTGCAAATATATGTAACAGCTCAATTTTCAATAGTTTTGGAACCTCAATTCTGATATTCGTAATATTTACGAGGTTAGTATAAAGTTTAATTAGAGTTTGGTTCTTTACTTTTGTTAATTGGGTAGTTAACAAAGGTACAAGTGTAACAATCTTAAAGTCAATGGTATTGGAAAACAAGGTATCAAGACATCGTTTTCGTAAACCAAGCCCGTAAATATTTATATTAAATATTTAAATTTATTTTATAAGTAAATTAAATTTTAGATAGGTAATTTTATTAAATTAGTGACTAATTAAGGTACAATGACTAAATTATAAATATAGTAAAATTAATTGCTATAGATTTTTAATTAATCAAAGGACCAATTAAAAATTTGGACCCTTACAAATATGCCAAATGGTGGTGGGAATTAGCTAGTATCCACCAATTTTTGTTAATTGTTATTAAGATTAAGCTAATTAAAATTAGTTAAATTAATTAAGGTTAACTAGATTTAATCAAACTATATACGTTAAAGAAATGATTAAAAAAAAAGGTTATTTTCTTCATCATCTTTTCAACCCGTAGGAAAGAAAGAAGAAAAACTATTTTAAAGCTCAACATTTAGTCCTTTGATTGGTAAGTTCGATTTAATTTGTTTATTGTAATTTATATGTTTTTGAGGTTTTGAGAGTTTGATTTAGCTAATCAGTACCAATTTGTAAAATTGTTAAAATTTTCAAAAGTTGTCATTGATGAGTTCTTGATGAAATTGATGTTAAATGGTTAAATTTTAAACTTAGATATGAAAATGAACAAAATTGTAAAGTGAAAATTGTTAGTTTTGAACATAGAGACTAAAGTGTAAATATTTCAAAATTGATGTTTAATTACTGTAATTATTGATAATGGAGATCTGTAGAAGGATGAAATTGAGATCAGTTTTGAAATCGAAACTCAAATTAAAAAGTTATAGTAATTTTGATTTTAAGGACTAAATTGAATAAAATAAAAAACTTGTGGGAGCATTTAAAAAATTGAACTATCATCTACATATAGTATGATGATATAAGGTATTTGGAATTGATAAATTGAAATGATTTATCGTATAGATCAGGATTTGAACCAATCGGAGGAAAAGACAAAATTATAGATTAATCCTCGATGTTTTACATGTTTTTGTTAGGTTAGTTCATATGAGACTTACTTTATTAATTCATGTTATGTTTGTATTATATCTTTTTTACTTTTTAGTTCAAATTGTTAGGTAAATAATGTCTTTTGACATCAAAGGGACTAAATCGTAAATATAAAATAAATGACTAATATGAATAGATACATGATGATGATTAAATGTGAAATTGATATATGATTAAGTAGTATGTGTATGATGATGTTACAAGGTTAAAAATGTATATGGGTTGTTATTCAAAATGTGAAAAGTGAGTATACAATTTTAGGGTTTGTAATGATATAGAATTGGTAACGACGCTGATTGAACTTAATAAACAATTAGGATATGAATGGTATGTCATTAAGGTTAAAAATGAAATTGGGTGTTGGTAAGAGATTTCTTTATCGTCGGCTGAGATCCAACATGTGTTGCGAATTCTCGACAACTTAAGTGAGCAGCATCGAATAAAATCTATATAAGCAACCCTAATCCACAACTTGTGTGAGCAAATCGAATTATTCTTTATTGATGGTTGAGATCCAGCACATGTTGCGGATTCTCAATAGCTTGAGTGAGCAACATCGAATAAAGTTTATAAGTAAATAAGCTCTAAGATTGTAGAGGTAAATTAGTCCCCTGTATCCAAATTTAAATTATTATAGTTCTCTGAATAGAAAATGAAAATTAAATGGTAATGAAATGATTGAATGTGAACTTCATTTATTTGTTTTAGTATCGAACAAGGTTGAATAGTATGATGTAAAGTAATTTGGTTGTACATGTATATGAATTTAAATACCATGATCTTGTTATGTGAGGTACTAACCTCCAAGTTGTCTTGTGGAATGGTTTATGAATATATATAAAAATAAGGATGCCTAGAATATGTCGTGATGTGCCTTTGTGTTTCAATTACTTGAATTGTTAAAATGACACGGTAAATTAAGTTAATTTATTATGAACTTACGAAGCATTCGAAATGCTTACCAATTGTTTTTCCCTTTTTTGTAGATTGTTGGGTTGCAGAACTCATTGATCAGATCACCTTAAAGCTCACATTCTCTAGCTATCAATTCAATAAACTTTTGGTTGTTTTAAGTTCGATTATGTGGCATGTACATAGGTATTTATCTATGTGTTACTTGTGAATGATGGTTTGGTTTAAACGTCGGTTAATGTTTGATTTTGGAAAACTAAAGTTCATATATGCAATAGTGTATGTTTTGGTAACTTGTGTAACTTTGTGTTTGATATTTCAATGGTAAAACAAGTATGAAATGATGTAGTATATGTGATGGTAAGAAATGGAAAATGCATTGATGATTATATTGAATTGATTAAGCAAATTTGATATTTTTTGTTTTTTTAAATGAAGACATGTTGGATAGATTGAATTGAAAATGATGTTGTAAGGTCTTTGGTATGTATTATGGCATGATCTTGTGTAGGTAAAGGTGTACAATTATGCTCCAAATGTGAAATTAGTTAGGTTGACATGGAATGAGTACCAAATGGTTACAAAAAACGGAGTCAACATCGAGACTAGCAACTCTCATCGTCGCATCATCAATCGACAGTTTGTGACGTACCGACGTCAAGAGGTTGGATGTCGCAACGTGATAAACTATTTAGCAACATCATGACATTGACACTGAATTTTTAAAACTTTACAAGTTGATCTGAATTCATGCTTGGGTCAACAAAAGAGCTTTCATAAGCTTGATTAAGGCTCGGATTTAGTTGTGAATCATATTATGAATGTGTTTAAGTCATAAATGTTTGTTTATTTGATATATTTACTGTATTTTTACAGATTTTTCTCCGACAATGAATGTGACATCTTGTAACTCAGACCCGGCAATCGGGTAATACACAATACCCATTGCATCCTTGTTAATTTTGAAAATGAGCTCATTAGTCCCTTCCAAAATAATTACACAAATGTAACACCCTATACCTGGCCCAGTAGCGAAGCCCAAGTAACAAGACGCTACTCCATCATCTCATCACCAACAAAGCATAATACATCTCACTGTCATACGATTAACATCATAATTAAATAATTATCGGAGGTTTAAGTCTAATTTACCCTAGATGAGGTTGAAATTTACTAAACATGCATTAATCGACCTTAAAACTAGTTAGAAACATGCTTAAAGACCATTTAATGAAAATTCCTAAAAGATCACGTAGGTATCGATACTTATTCGATGGTATCGATATTTTCCATAAGGGGTATCAATACCATTAAGAAAATCGGTACCATTTTAGCATTCTGTTTCTCTACAAAATTTAAAGCTAACATTTTATCAATACAATTATCAAAAGTATTTACATTTTCACCTTGAGTATCGATACTCGAGAATTGGTATTGATACCAAATTGAGTTACTGACTTCCTACATGTGACTGCCCTAATTTGAACCTAGTCGGGAAGTGGTTTCGGGACCACAAAACAGATTCATAAAAATAATTAATTGTTATATTCTATGCTTATTATATGTGTACATGCATATATGAAAGTTTCATGCTCTAATTTTGTCATTTGTATGTGAAATTATTAAATAGGACTTATGTGAGACAATTGTGAAATGTGATAGCTAAATTTAAAAGTGGTCTATTAATGCATGTTATAAAAAGATGGGACTTGCATGTCAAATATCTCTTTTTGACAATAGTGGCCGGCCAAGCTCATACTTATGGGCATTATATGCATGGGTTAATATTATTATATTAAATAGTGGTAAGAAACATGTAATAAAAAAATTGTGTTAAATCAATGAAGTGAATAAAACAAAGAAAAGAAAGAAAAGTGTTCATCTTTTTTATTTCTTTGGCCGAAAATTCTAAGAAGAGAAGGGAGGGGAAACAAGCATTCGGCTACTCCTTTATAGTCTTGAATAAGGTAAGTAATTCATGTTAGTTCTTGGATTTTTAGCATATTTTAAGTTAGGTATTAAGTTTCTTACTTAGCCCATGACAAAATTTTTGAGTTGTGTGGTGTATTGAGCATTCGGCCATGGGAGAAATTGAATGGGATAGATTGTTGCTCTTATAGTTTAATGAAGTTTGAGCTAGATAATACTTAATTGTTAGTATTTACATGTGAAATGGATGAACTTGGACTTGTTGAATTACTTGAACAAATAATTTGTTTTCAAGTGTTAAATGTGAGCAAATGCCGTTGGGTGATTGAATGAAATAATTAGAGGTTTTCATATCAAGAGGTTCGGCTTGTAAATGAATTTTTAAGGGCGTAAATCTTGAATAATGTTATGCATAAGTTTCGGCTTTGATAGTATTTATATAAGTATAATTAGTTCATTTTGATAATACGGTATGAAGTGATAAGTAAAAATATAATGGTAGCTTAAGTTAAATAACATTCAGCTATGAATTTTTGTGTTTAAATTTTTGAATGTTGAATGTTTTAGAATGATGAAATAGAGATTATGCTTAAGTGAAATTATAGATATGTGATGATTGATTGGTGATATGCATGTTTAAATAACATGCATGCAAAGAATGTGTGAAAGAATGAATTGATAATAAATCTGCTTCGGACAACAACAGTAACGTGACTTTGGAAAATCACCATAAATTGTGGGAGTTGAGTTAGAAGCTGAATAAATTATGTAATTAAAGCTTAATGAGTCTATTTTCTTATAAAAGAAACTGTAAAAGCAAAAGAATTTCCGATAATGAGATATTTGAAGTGATGTAGGACAAGGTCAAAATGACTTCTAGATCCCCTGTTCTGTTTTTATAAAATCATGATAAATTGTAAAAAAATGGTTATATTATGGAGTTTATATTATTAAACTTCTTAATGAGTCTAGTTTCAAATGAAATAAATAAGGACATATTTTGAATTCTGTACAATGAGAAATTTGATTCGTAGTGAAGAGTGGTCAGATTAGTCAAATAGTGAAACAAGGAAAATTTTAAGAAAAATATGGTATTGATTGGCCAAGCTAAAAATTCTGAAAATTTTATGGATAAAATATATATGAGTCTATTTTTAGGAAAATTTTACGGAAATTTATTTGGAGTTTCGTAGCTCCAATTATAAATAATTTAGTGACTGTTGCTCAGGAAGACAGCTTATTGTGAATTTGTGATTATGTGGTAAATATTGATAAAAATTTGTTAACGAGTTGCTTAATGTTTTCTTATAAAATTACTATGATCTATATGTGTGAAAGTCGTATATAAATATTATATTCTGAAAGTAATGCTTGAATAGTCGAATAATGACTAGTTTAAAATTGTTGAATTTAAGCTCAAGAGCATAGAGAACCAAGGTTGGACAAGGGAAAAGAGAAAGTATTTGAATAGCCGATCCGAGACTGTTTGAAAATATTCGAGGTAAGTTTTGACTAGTCACCTTTAGTATATAACTGATGATGCCTTGATATGTATATATTAGATGAATTGTGACATTTTGGTTCTACTTGAATTAAGTTGTGTGATAAATAATTTATGTATATGACTTATAGTCGAATGGTCACTATGTGTTAAGCTTGAATGGTGAAATGGATATGTGATATTTATGTATGACTTTCGAATCGAAATGTAAATGATGGTATTTATTTGAAGCTTATATCCGAACGTAGCAAATGACTACTAATGTGATAAGTTGAATAAGTTATGTTAATATATGATTAAATATGCATGATATTTGATGTGTATCCGGACTTAGGGTCCGCAGGCTATGTGCTGGAATTATATCCGGACTTAGGGTCTGCAGGCTATGTGCTGGAATTATATTCGGACTTAAGGTCCGCAGGCTACGTGCTGGAAATATGTCCTGGCTAAAGTCCCGCAGGCTTCGAGCTGGTATTATACCGGGTTTAAATTCCCGCAGGCTTGTGCTGGTAATTGGTTTCAAGTTCTAAGACCTGACAGGCTTAATGCCAGTAAGTTAAGTAAGATTACGATATTGAATGTTCGCAGTAAACCATCGTCGAGTAAGTACTATACATTTAATATGTTCAGGTACGTATTACTTACTCATCGGTGAATTGATTTCGAAGTGAATCATTAGCATCAAAGAAGAATATTTATATATAAATATGATGGATGGTTATATTTGCAAATATGAGAATGATTTAATCGGTCATGGTATATTTGTATATTAATTATATGTTAAAATTTCTTTATGTACTCATGTACATTCAGTCAATGATTTTGTGAATTATTAGTATCAAAGAATGATACTTACGTGTGAATGATTGTTATATCTACGAGTAAAACAATGACCTATTTGGTCAAATGTTGTTATTATATGAGATTATTTGATTTAAATGCATCGCTTGAACTTTTAGTAAAACAAAAATATGTGCTGAGAATCTATGTTTATGTTTATGTGTATTCGGCCATGAAGCAATTTGAATTGAGAATAAGTCTGTTTAAATGGATGTTTTGAATTTCGATAAGTTTTAATTATTTGTGATGCTTAAAACTTACTAAGCTTATGAAAGCTTACTCCGTTTTTTATGTTCTTTGTTTTATAGATTGTTGATTCTAGTTACCTGCTCGGAAAGGGGATCGTCAGCTACTCGTCACACTATCTATCATTTTGGGGTACTACTATGTTTTGGAGTTAGTATGGCATGTATGGAATAGACTTAAGTGAATGATATTTCGAGATGTATTTGTATATAAGCCATGTGAATATGGCTACTTTTGAATGTCGATACAAGTTTGAATCTCGATCTTTAACTGAGTTTGGCGATGCATATATATATTTATTATTATTGCGTATGTTTTTAAAATATTAAATTTTGGGATTAGTAACTCTTCATAACCCACTCCGGCGACGGACACGGGTTATAGGGGTGTTACAATTTTATTGGTATCAGAGCTACGGTTTAGTCGATTCTAGGACTAGCGTAGCGTGTGTGAGTCTAGGTATACATGCCAAAAAATGTTAAAATGATAGTGTGATGATTTCTGACAATTAAAACGTGTTTTTCGTATAGTAATGGATTCCGATCCCGATCGAGCAGTAGCTGATGATGTTGAGAGCGTAGCGCCTGCTCCTGCTATAGGGACAACACCGATAGGCTCTCAACCGAATGCTAGCAATCAAAATGATGAGGCTAAACAAGCCTTCTGTTCTATGATGAACGATTGGTTTACCCAATATATTCGAACTAATCCGGCTGTTACACAACCCCCACCCCGACTAATACAACCCCTACACCTGTGGTAACTCCTATTGTTGACCCGTTGAGGTTGAGCAAACCCCCAGTTGATAGAATTCGAAAGCACGGGGCTACTGAGTTCAAAGCTACTAACAATGATGATACCGAGCAGGCTGAGTTTTGGCTCGATAATACCATTCGTGTGTTTGATGAATTATCGTGCACACCCGATGAGTGCTTAAAATGTACTATATCACTGTTACATGATTCTGCCTATATTGGTGGAATACTTTAGTTTCAGTGGTGCCGAGAGAATAGGTTACTTGGGATTTCTTTCAAACCGAATTTCGTAAGAAATATATCAGTCAAAGATTCATCGATCAGAAACGAAAGGAATTTCTTGAGCTCAAACAGGATTCTATGACAGTTACCGATTATGAGCGAAAGTTTGTCAAACTTAGTAGATATGCTCGGGAATGTGTTTCGTCTGAGGCTATTATGTGTAAACGCTTCGAGGACGGGCTAAATGAAGATATTAAAATGTTTGTTGGCATTCTTGAAATCAGAGAGTTCGTAGTACTTGTCGAGCGAGCTTGCAAAGCCGAGGAGCTTAGTAAGGAAAAAGGAAAGCTGATGTTGGAGTTGGAGAGTTTCGTAAAAGATCTTCGGGAAAGCCTTTTCAGCAATCATCGAAGAAATTTCGAGATGATTTGGGCCGATCTAAGAACACTTCGGACTTTTTCAGACGAGACCGTGATCGACCTCCTATGAATACGCGAGCCACATCAGTTGCCAGTGTTGGAAATGATCGTCGGGATAGGACCGAGTGCAAGTTTTGTGGAAAATGGCATTCGAGGAGTTGTAGATTTCATGATCACTCCTGTTATAGATGCGGATCATCCGACCACTTCATCAAAGACTGCCCGAGGTTGTCAGAACGAAATGTGAATCAGAGTGGAAAACCGAGTACTGCATAGCTCGAGGTAGACCACCAAGGAATACGAGAAATGCTAGTGGTGGTCAGAGAGGGTCTAATGCTATGACCAGATCCGAGGCTCATACTCCTACTAGAGCTTATGCTATACGCGCATGCGAGGATGCTTCTTCACCTGATGTTGTTACTGGTACTTTCACTCTCTTTAATACTGATGTTATTGCATTGATTGACCCTGGTTCTACTTATTCATATGTATGTGAGATTTTAGCATCCAGTAAGACTCTACCTATTGAGTCTACTGAGTTCGTGATTCGAGTGTCGAATCCCTTGGGTCGATATGTGCTAGTTGACAAAGTGTGCAGGAAATGTCCCCTGATAATCTGAGGTTCCTGTTTTCCGGCCAATTTGATGCTTTTATCGTTTGATGAATTTGATGTTATTCTCGGTATAGATTGGTTGACTGTACATGATGCAGTTGTGAATTGCAAACGAAAAACTATTGATTTGAGATGTGCAAATGATGAGATAATCCGAGTTGAGTCTACTGATTTGAACGGATTGCCAGCAATAATATCCTCGATGTTGGCTAAAAAATATGCGAGAAAGGGGTGCACCAGTATTGTTTGTTAAAAAAAAAGAGACGGAACTATGAGAATATGCATCGACTACCGTCAATTAAATAAAGTGACAATAAAGAACAAATATCCGTTACCGCGTATTGATGATTTGTTTGATCAGCTGAAGGTGTTTCGAATGTGAATTCAGAGTTTCAAATTGACAACAATGATTGTTTGAGGTTCAGAAGTCGATTGTGTGTTCCAAGAAATTCGGAACTTATTTCGATGATTTTGAGCAATGCTCATAGCAGCCGAATGTCAGTTCACCCAGGTAGTACGAAAGTGTATAACGATCTGAAGTGTCAGTATTGGTGGCACGGTATGAAACGAGACATTTCTGACTTTGTCTCGAAGTGTTTGATATGTCAACAAGTGAAAGTGGAACATTAAGTGCCTTCAGGATTACTTCAGCCGATTATGATACCCGAATGGAAATGGGATCGAGTCACGATGGATTTTGTATTTGGGTTGCCATTGTCACCAAGCAAGAAAGATGTGATCTGGGTTGTTATTGATAGATTGATAAAGTTGGCTCATTTTATTCCCGTACGTACGGACTATTCACTTGACAAGTTAGTCGAACTGTATGTTTTTCAGATTGTAAGGTTACACAGGGTACCTACTTCTATTGTATCGGATAGAGATCCGAGATTCACATCGCGATTTTGGAAGAAATTGCAAGAAGCACTGGGTACCAAGTTGCGTTTTAGCACCGCTTTTCATCCCTAGACCGATGGTCAATTCGAGCGAATAATTCAGATACTCGAGGATATGTTGAGATGTTGCATCCTTAAGTTTAGTGGTTCATGGGAACGGTATTTGCCTTTGATTGAATTCGCTTACAACAATAGTTTTCAATCAAGCATTAAGATGGCACCTTACGAGGCTTTGTACGGTCGTAAATGCCGTACACCGTTGATTTAGACCGAGCTCAGTGAAAGTAAAATTTTCAAGGTTGATTTAATTAAAGATGCTGAACAGAAAGTAAAAGTGATACGTGAAAGTCTGGAGACAGCTTCAGATCGTCAGAAGTCGTATATGGATTTAAAACGAAAAGACATTGAGTATCAGGTCAGAGAAAAAGTATTTCTTAAAGTTTCACCTTGGAAAAAGGTGCTCAGATTTAACCGTAAGGGCAAATTGAGTCCGAGGTTCATCGGGCCGTATGAAATATCCGAATGAATTTGGCCAGTCGCATACAGATTAATTTTGCCCCCTGAACTTGAAAAGATTCACAACGTTTGTCATGTCTTGATGCTTCGACGTTATAGATCCGATCCATCGCACATAATTAATCCATCCGAGGTTGAAATACAATTTGATTTGAGTTATGAAGAAGAACCGATTCGTATCCTAGCTCGCGAGGTGAAAGAGTGCGAAACAAAAAGGTTCCGTTAGTAAAGGTGTTATGGCTCAAGCATGGGATCGAAGAAGCTACTTGGGAACCCGAGAACTCTACGAAAGAACGATACCCAAATCTATTTACTGGTAAGATTTTTAGGGACGAAAATTCCTTAAGTGGGAAGAGTTGTGACAGCCCTAATTTGACCCTAGTCGGGAAATGGTTTCGGGACCACAAAACCGAGTCATAAAAATCATTAATTATTATATTCTATGCTTATTATATGTGTACATGCATATGTGAAAGTTTCATGCTCTAATTTTGTCATTTGTATGTGAAATTATTAAATAGGACTTATGTGAGACAATTGTGAAATGTGATAGCTAAATTTAAAAGTTGTCTATTAATGCATGTTATAAAAGATAGGACTTGCATGTCAAATATCTCTTTTTGACAATAGTGGCCGGCCAAGCTCATACTTATGGGCATTATATGCATGGGTTAATATTATTATATTAAATAGTGGTAAGAAACATGTAATAAAAAATTGTGTTAAATCAATGAAGTGAATAAAACAAAGAAAAGAAAGAAAAGTGTTCATCTTTTTGATTTCTTTGGCCGAAAATTCTAAGAAGAGAAGGGAGGGGAAACAAGCATTCGGCTACTCCTTTATAGTCTTGAATAAGGTAAGTAATTCATGTTAGTTCTTAGATTTTTAGCATATTTTAAGTTAGGTATTAAGTTTCTAACTTAGCCCATGACAAATTTTGAGTTGTGTGGTGTATTGAGCATTCGGCCATGGGAGAAATTGAAGGGGATAGATTGTTGTTCTTATAGTTTAATGAAGTTTGAGCTAGATAATACTTAATTGTTAGTATTTACATGTGAAATGGATGAACTTGGACTTGTTGAATTACTTGAACAAATAATTTGTTTTCAAGTGTTAAATGTGAGCAAATGCCGTTGGGTGATTGAATGAAATAATTAGAGGTTTTCATATCAAGAGGTTCGACTTGTAAATGAATTTTTAAGGGCATAAATCTTGAATAATGTTATGCATAAGTTTCGGCTTTGATAGTATTTATATAAGTATAATTAGTTCATTTTGATAATACGGTATGAAGTGATAAGTAAAAATATAATGGTAGCTTAAGTTAAATAACATTCGGCTATGAATTTTGTGTTTAAATTTTGAATGTTGAATGTTTTAGAATGATGAATAGAGATTATGCTTAAGTGAAATTATAGATATGTGATGATTGATTGGTGAAATGCATGTTTAAATAACATGCATGCAAAGAATGTGTGAAAGAATGAATTGATAATAAATCTGCTTGGGACAACAACAGTAACGTGATTTTGGAAAATCACCATAAATTGTGGGAGTTGAGTTAGAAGATGAATAAATTATGTAATTAAAGCTTAATGAGTCTATTTTCTTATAAAAGAAACTGTAAAAGCAAAAGAATTTTCGATAATGAGATATTTGAAGTGATGTAGGACAAGGTCAAAATGACTTCTAGATCCCCTGTTCTGTTTTTATAAAATCATGATAAATTGTAAAAAAATGGTTATATTATGGAGTTTATATTCTTAGCCTCCTTAATGAGTCTAGTTTCAAATGAAATAAATGAGGACATATTTTGAATTCTGTACAATGAGAAATTTGATTCGTAGTGAAGAGTGGTCAGATTAGTCAAACAGTGAAATAGGGGAAAATTTAAGAAAAATCTGGTATTGATTGGCCAAGCTAAAAATTCTGAAAATTTTATGGATAAAATATATATGAGTCTATTTTCAGGGAAATTTTATGGAAATTGATTTGGAGTTTCGTATCTCCAATTATAAATAATTTAGTGACTGTTGCTCAGGAAGACAGCTTATTGTGAATTTGTGATTATGTGGTAAATATTGATAAAAATTTGTTAACGAGTTGCTTAATGTTTTCTTATAAACTTACTGTGATCTATATGTGTGAAATTCTTATATATATATTATATTCTGAAAGTAATGCTTGAATAGTCGAATAATGACTAGTTTAAAATTGTTGAATTTAAGCTCAAGAGCATAGGGAACCAAGGTTGGACAAGGGAAAAGAGAAAGTAGTTGAATAGCCGATCCGAAACTGTTCGAAAATATTCGAGGTAAGTTTTGAGTAGTCACCTTTAGTATATAATTGATGATGCCTTGATATGTATATATTAGATGAATTGTGACCTTTTGGTTCTACTTGAATTAAGTTGTGTGATAAATAATTTATGTATATGACTTATAGTCGAATGGTCACTATGTGTTAAGCTTGAATGGTGAAATGGATATGTGATATTATGTATGACTTTCGAATCGAAATGTAAATGATGGTATTCATATGGAGCTTATATCCGAACGTAGCAAATGACTACTAATGTGATAAGTTGAATAAGTTATGTTAATATATGATTAAATATGCATGATATTTGATGTGTATCCGGACTTAGGGTCCGCAGGCTATGTGCTGGAATTATATCCGGACTTAGGGTCCGCAGGCTATGTGCTGGAATTATATCCGGACTTAAGGTCCTCAGGCTATGTGCTGGAAATATGTCCGGGCTAAAGTCCCGCAGGCTTCGAGCTGGTATTATACCGGGTTTAAATTCCCGCAGGCTTGTGCTGGTAATTGGTTTCAAGTCCTAAGACCTGACAGGCTTAATGCCAGTAAGTTAAGTAAGATTACGATATTGAATGTTCGCAGTAAACCATCGTCGAGTAAATACTATACATTTAATATGTTCAGGTACATATTACTTACTCATTGGTGAATTGATTTCGAAGTGAATCATTAGCATCAAAGAAGAATATATATATAAATATGATGGATGGTTATATTTGCGAATATGAGAATGATTTAATCGGTCATGGTATATTTGTATATGAATTATATGTTAAAATTTCTTTATGTACTCATGTACATTCAGTCAATGATTTTGTGAATTATTAGTATCAAAGAATGCTACTTAAGTGTGAATGATTGTTATATCTACGAGTAAAACAATGACCTATTCGGTCAAATGTTGTTATTATATGAGAATATTTGATTTAAATGCATCGCATGAACTTTTAGTAAAAGAAAAATATGTGCTGAGAATCTATGTTTATGTTTATGTGTATTCGGCCATGAAGCAATTTGAATTGAGAATAAGTCTGTTTGAATGAATGTTTTGAATTTCGATAAGTTTTAATTATTTGTGATGCTTAAAACTTACTAAGCTTATGAAAGCTAACTCCATTTGTTACGTTCTCTGTTTTATAGATTGTTGATTCCAGTTACCTGCTCGGAAAGGGGATCGTCAGCTACTCGTCACACTATCTATCATTTTGGGGTACTACTATGTTTTGGAGTTAGTATGGCACGTATGGAATAGACTTAAGTGAATGATATTTCGAGATGTATTTGTATATAAGCCATGTGAATATGGCTACTTTTGAATGTCGATACAAGTTTGAATCTCGATCTTTAACTGAGTTTGGCGATGCATATATATATTTATTATTATTATTGCGTATGTTTTTAAATATTAAATTTTGGGATTAGTAACTCTTCATAACCCACTCCGGCGACGGACACGGGTTATAGGGGTGTTACACTACACTTATGAAATAATATGGAGGTATCGATACTAAATACTCAATTATCGATACCTCTGCACTAAACACTGAAATTCACAGCAGAATAGGGCAATTAACTCAACCATACATAAACCAATGTCTCATGCATTCATGACCTCAAAATTCAACATAAAAAATATTCGAATTCGCAGTTCCACGAGTCATCAATAAATTAAGCTACACAAATCAATGAACTAGTATCAAACGTCCATAAATTCTATGAGTAATAAAATCAAGCAATCATCTGAAACATCATGACAATAATCAACCAACAAATCTATCACACTATCTTATTCCCACAGTTCAACGTAATGACTATAAAATCACCTACTCAATTACAAAAGCTAACTTATATAATTTCTTTGGTATTTCTACACCGCTCACAGCACAACACTAACTATCTACAAAGGTTTAAAAAGAGTGAGTGAGCTTAAACAAGCTCAATGAGTGCTTAGAAAAACCACCAAATAAACAAGAATTCACACGTTAAATGAAAATGACCAAAGCACAATTACATACACAATTTACTATGATGACATACATAAAGTATTCATGCAACATTTACCAACTCTTCTAGTTCATTAATCACATGATTATGCATACATCACATATTGCAATATTTCATTTAATCATAAATTGACACTTGAGGCTATGAAACATAAAAGTGGGCTCTACCACCATACATTGGATACTCGGATCTCCAACACACCAATGACTTGATGAGTCGAACATATCCCAAAAGCGTAGCATTTAGGTAACACTCTCCAACACACCAACATATCTCGGTGAATGGAGTCAAGCTCACATTCCGTTATCTCTCCAAATCTGTCTCAGGCCTCATTGTCCCAAAAACACAACACATGGGTGAATACTCACAAATCCTATGGCATGCCAACTATATCATATGGTCTCAAATATCACAAGGCCAAAATATTTGCAATTATAAATACATTTTACTTATCGATTTTTGCACTTTTTCACTACATATTCACAATATAAGCACAATATTATCACCGTCAATCGACATGTATACATACCCACAATTATCACATTCTTAATAGCCATCACAACATATTTCACATGTCACATTGTCATATCTTAATTCTCAATTCCACAACACACAATCACATATTTCACAAATTAAACAAGGGTATAAGAAAGCTTAAACTTGGAACTTAGAGTAGGGGTTTAGGCTACTTTTAAATTTCCAATTAACACTATGAATCGCGTCTACTCGCAGCGGTTCTAAACACTCACTGTTGCGTTTTCGCCTAGATGCCAAAAGCTTAAACTAGCTTTTTCTTGCCTTTCGTTTTACTTGAAAAAGGTCCTAACGGCTCTAGAGCTTCACCAAAGTAAATAATAAAATAAACACAATTAACATTCAACCATAGACCAACCTAAATCAACTAAAAACACAAGCCTAAGCTAGATTCTCTTGAAACTAAAATTTTGACTTAGCTGAAACACAAAAATCTCAACACCTACTCATTGTCATTGCATAGAAATGATTCCAGTCACCTAATTATATATCTAAGAATCATTCCCAACCTTCAAAATACACAATACTATACAGATTCATGGTTATAAAATTTCGACATACGATGGCAATTTTTACAAAAACTCAATAAAACCTTATAATTCTTTAATGAAACTTTAGGGAAAGTTTAGAAACCTTATAATCACATCAAAACAAGATGAAAAACACTTTGAAACATCATTTTCATTCAAAATCCTGAATTTCACCATTAAAGACCCAATTTTTAGCATTTATTCAAAATTGTTGATTCAATAGATAAAAGCTCGATTTAAAAGGATAGATATCATCAAAACTAATAGGAAAAATGAATCATTACCTTCGATGAGAGAAATACGAATGTTTGGTTGAAAATTTGAAAAACCAATAAGTTTGAGAGATGACAAAATTAATGATGTTTTTTGTGTTTTTCTTGAAATTCTAGATTAGTTTAATGTTTACAAGATGATTGAAATCAAAGGATTGATGTTTAGAAAATATAAATTAAGTGAATGGTGTTTTGGAAATCAAGGGACGGCAACAAGGGGTAAGGGAAAAATAGTTTCGTGAGTTTTGCTGCAGGCGGGGGGAAGAAATAGGTCAATTTTAAACTTTAGTGTATTTACTCTTTTGGTACTCTTAAATTTAACCCCTTTTTCAAAACAATTCTATTTTCAAAATTGAAGATCTTTTCTACATTATTTTTCAAAAATTGATTTAACTTTAAAAAATCTATAGATGAAGACATTTCCAATTTACCATGCTTCAAATTTCTGAACACATTTTGAGATAAAATCCTTAAATTACCCTCAAAACTCCTAGGCCCAATTTTGGGGTGTGACAGCTCTCGCCCTCTAAAAAGAATTTCTTCTTCGAAATTTACTTGATCTAAACAAATAAGGATATTACCGTTTCATCACATCTTCTACTTTCCAAGTAGCTTCCTCTGTCTTGTGGTTTCACCACAAAACCTTAACCAACGGAACCATCTTATTTTGCAAAACCTTCTCTTTCAAGCTAGAATCTCAATCGGCTTTTCCTCGTAAGTGAGATCAATTCGAACTTCAATCTTCTCTACTGGGGCAATGTGCGACGGATCTAAACGATACTTCCATAACATAGATCCATGGAAAACATCATGGATTAGCTCAAGTTTTGGCGACAACTTGAGTTGATAAGTTACCAAACCAATACGCTCAACAACTTTATAAGGTCTAACATATCTTGGACTCAATTTACCCTTCCTACCAATCCTCAAAACCTTCTTCCAAGGTGAAACTTTTAAAAACACATTATCGCCAACTTGAAACTTGATATCTCGACGTTTCAAATTTGCACAAGATTTTTTCCTTGGATGTTGCTTTCAATTGCTCACAAATTAACTTCACTTTCTCTTCAGTCTCTTGAACCAAATTCGGTCCAACAACTTGCTTTTCATCTAATTCTATCTAACACAAAGGATTCCTACACTTCCTAACATACAACGCTTCAAACAGTGCCATACGAATACACGACTGAAAATTGTTGTTGTAGGCAAATTCTGCTAAGGGCAAATATCTCTCCCAACTACTAATAAACTCGATCACATAACTTCGTAACATATCTTCTAAAACTTAAATCACCCTTTCTAATTGGTCATCTATTTGAGGATGATAAGTTGTACTGAAACTAAGCTTCAATCTAAAGCCTCTTGTAAACTTTTTGAAAACCTAAAAGTAAAATGCGGATCCCTATCCAAAATAATAGAAACTAGAACCCCATGAAGACGTACAACTTTAGCAATATACAACTCTGCCAACTTTTGCAAAGAATAACTAGTACGCATGCCAAGAAATGTGCACTCTTTGAAAACCAATCGACTATTACCCACACTAATTCCTTCTTCGTTGGGGTTAGAGGCAAATCGGAGACAAAGTCCATGGTGATCATTTCCCACTTCCATTCAGGAATCACAACCGGTAGTAACAAATCTTAAGGATACTAATGTTCTACTTTCACCTTCTAACAAACCAAACATCAAATCACAAAATCCATAACATCACGCTTCAAACCAGGCCACCAATAAATCTCTCGAAGATCGTGATACATTTTACCACTGCCGAGATGCACAGTGTAAGGGCTACTATATACCTCGATAAGGATCGCCTGTCTCAAATCCACATCATGTGGCACACACAAATCTTCCTCAAAAATTCATTATAACCTCACTGTCAACATCAAAATCTCCTTTTCCACCTTGCTCAACCTATCAAATCCTCTGTAACAATTCCCTATCTAATGATTGTTTCTCCTTAATTTGCTAAGAAAAAGTTGACTTTACTTGAAGTTCAGCTAACAAACCACAATCACTGGCTAAACCCAAGTGCACAAACATAACTCGCAATTCCATCATCGACTTTCTACTCAAAGCTTCAGCAACAACATTCATATTGTTGGAATGATACTCTATTACACAATCATAATCTTTCAAAAGTTCAAAACTTCGAACCTCCGTAACACTCATTGGCAGTTTCCACTATAAGATCACCTCAATTTTTATTGGGTCCATACATATTCCTTCTACCAACACAACATAACCTCAAAATGTCACATCTTTTAACCAAAATTTACACTTACTCAACTTTGCATACAACTGCTTATCCTTCAAAACCTGCAAAACAATCCTTAAATATGCATCGTGATCCTCTTCTGAACGAGAATACACCAGAATGTCGTCTGTGACAATAACCACAAACTGATCCAAGTACGAATGAAACATACGATTCATTAAATCCATGAATACAGCAGGGGCATTAGTTAAACTAAAAAGCATGACTAAAAACTCATAACGCCCACACTAAGTCCTAAAAGTAGTTTTCAAGATGTTTGACTCCTTCACTTTTAACTGATAATACCCTAATCTTAGGTCAATCTTTGAAAATATCGTTGCTCCTCTAAATTAGTAAAAGTCTAATTTTTCAATGGTGTCAGAAACAGTGGTTCGAGGCCACCAAATCCGTTGAGTAAGCTCGTAAAATTTATTATTTAATATTTACAAGTTAAATATAGTTTTAAAAAGTTTTTTGAATTGGTAATTTGTATTTTATAATGGTTTATTAGGTCAAGTGGTATTAGAAAGTAAGGTATCGGGACCTCACTTTTATAAATCAAACCATAAATATTTTTATAAATATTTATGGAGTGTCATTAAGGTAGTATTAAGGTTTCGTTGAAAAATTTTAACGTTTTGATAGTTAATTAATTAAAAAGGACTAAATTGAAAAAGATGCAAAACTTGCTAATTATAATATTTAAGAGATTAAATGGCTTGGTTAATAAATAAAGAAGGACCTAAGTAATAATTGTACCTAAATTTAATGGACGAGGCGGCATAAGAGAAAAAAATAATAAAATAAGGCCATTTAATGGCAAAATTGTAATTTTGGTGAAATTAAAATAAAACAAATTTGAAATTGGAAAGTTTCTAGATTTTTTCTTCTACAATTTTCAGTTCAAAACAGACATAGAAGCGATCTTAAGCTGGTTTTTCATATTTTTGCTTCATGTGAGTTCAATTATCACCCGTTTCTTGTAATGTTTATGTTTTTGAGATTGTTACAATTAGGTCCAACTACACCATACCTTTGTTTTGATTTTATTAAAAATTTTGGAAGTTTCCATTGATAAATATTAGATTTTTTTGATGAATAACATGGATTTAGAGCTTTGATTATGTTGTATAGTGATTTTATAAAGTGATTTTTCTTAAATATTGATTTTATGAATTTTGTGCCTATTAAGGGCTGTATGAGGGCCTAAAATATTTGGATAGATTATTGATTAAGAAAATTAGTTAATTTTATAGATTAACTAATTAAGGGATTAAATTGTAAAAATTGTAAAAGTTTGGGGTAGTTATGTAAATTTAAAAAATAAAAGGGTATTAATTATAAAATGAATTGGAAATGGAATATATGCTAATAAATGAGTAATTTTATATTTTAGATCAAGATCCCGTAGATACTTGTGAAAAACGAAAAATAGCATAATAGTCCCTAAACTTCTACAATTATTACAATTCAATCTATGTAAGTTCATACGGTTAAAAATTTAACATTTGTATAAATTTATGAATGGTATTATGTACTTATTCTATTGTTGGAATTATAATATTGAATTGGATATTCTATTTGAATTGAACGCGAGATTTGAGTACATTCGTAATTTGGTGTATGATGGTATTGGAGGGAAATATAAGCATTTTACCCAAGTAAATCGAGGTTCAGCATTTGTTGCAAACTCTCATGTTTTACTTTTTGTTTGGCATAATTTGGTGGATCAGCTCTTAATTATGAGTTTATGTTCAGCTCTTATGAGCTTTTGTTCAGCTCTTACGAGCTTGTTCAGCTTTCGAGCTTCTGTTGGCGTATTGGGGAGGACCAGCTCTTATGAGCTTCTGTTGACGATGTACTCTTATTTGTAAGTCATTCTTCGAATGGAAAAATTTCGGTAAGGTGATTTATTAAATGAATTTGAAAGACATTTTATTCATTTTTATATTGATTTGAATATGGATGTATTCATCAATAGAAGTTATGAATGACAGAAAATTGTCTGTGAATGACAGGGAATTGACATTAATGATTTTATTTATTTGACTTGTTATAGTAGGCTCGGTAAGATTTTGTTTAACCCGTCGAACTTACTAAGCTTCATTAAGCTTATATGTGTTGTTTAATGTCTTTGTAGATTTTAGGAAGGTTGGAGGATCAGATCAGCACTCAAGTCACACTATCTAACTTATCTCGGTAGTTTTTGAAACATTAAATACGATTTATATGGCATGTATAGGCTTTCGTACAAACTTAGTCAAAGTTTAGCTTATAAAAATATTATGAATAATTTTTTGTCTATATAAGCAACTCACATATTAGTATGAAATTAAGGCATGATTGTGATATTAGTATAAGTGATATATGTATGTATGTAATTGAGCTATAATGAACTTTGGTATAAACTAATTAGGTAAGGTTGGATACTTGGTTGACATTTTTCTAAGTTGTCATTTGAGGTATCTAAGGGTTTTTTAATTGTATATGGTGATAATACATGTTTAGGAATTGATTTTAGCTTGTGTTAAATGACTTGTTATGGCTTGTTGATGTGTAAATTTTTTAGGCTAGGTTGGTATCAATTTGGGTGAGAAATGTAGCTCAGAAAATGGCCTATTTTTGTCTACAACGGTAGAGACACGGGAGTGTGTCTTAGCCGTATGTGACATACGACCAGGTGACACGGTCGTGTGTCCCCTATATCTTTTAGGAATGCAAGTCAGTATGCTCACACAGCCTAGCACACAGGCATATGACTTGGCCATGTGGCTTAAGTTAGAGAGTTACATATGTATGGACTTGGGCTAAACATGGTCATGTGTCCCTATTTTGAATGCCCACATGGCCTGAGACATGGACGTGTCTCCTGACGTGTGAGTCACACGGTTGTGTGTCACTTGCAGCTTTGAAAAATTTGAATGTTTTTCAAAAAATTCTTTGAGTACCCGATTTAGTCCCAACTTGTTTCTAACACGTATTTTGGGCCCCGAGGGTTCGTCTAAGGGACAATATGTTTGATTTCGATTGGTTTCTGACATGAATGTGATATTCTATGAAATATCTATTTATTGATTTATAAACTCCAGTAATGCTTTGTAACCCTGTTTCAGTGATGGATACGGGTTAGGGGTGTTACAGAAGTGATCAAATAAATCATCAATTCGAGGTAAATGGTACTTATTCTTGATGGTCATCTTATTCAACTATCTAGATTCTATACATAACTACATCATATCATCCTTCTTCTTCACAAAAAAAACCGATGCACCCCACGGAGATACACTTGGTCGAATGAACCCTCTGTCAAGCAACTCTTACAACTAAATCTTTAATCATTGAGCTCTTTTAGTGCCATGTGATAGGGAGCAATAGACATCGATGCAGTGCCAGGATAGAGCTCAATACCAAACTCTACTTCACGTTCCAACGGCAAACCAGGCAATTCTTTAGGAAATACATTAGAAAATTTCTTAACGGTACGAATATCCTAAATTCTTAATTCCTTACTAACTAAGTTCATCACATAAGCCAAATAAAATTCGCAACTTTCCCCATCATTTTCTCAGCCTTGATAGCTGAAACCACATTAGACATAAATTCAAGTCTTTCACCAACAACTACAATTCCCACCTATCACTATTCCACAAAGTAATTTGTTTCAAAATCCACCTTAGCCTTATGTTTACTTAACTAGTTCATACCAAAAATCACATTGAAACCGTAAAAAGTCAATTCCATAAGATTCACAGAGAAAACCAGCCATTGAATCATAAGGGGACACCTATGATACACTTGATTTACCACAACACTATCATCGAAGGAGCTAATAACGGTCATACCCAAACCAACAGTTGTTACAGGAATCCCTAACTTACATTCCAACTCATTTAAGATATACGAATGCGTAGAACTAGAATCAACCAAAGAAAATAATGGAATAGACTACAAAGTGAAAGTACTTGTGATAACATCAATCAGATCCTGATCCTTCGGCTCCCTAATAGCATAAACCCGAGCTGAACATCCAGAATAAGCTAACTTACATTACTTTTGAATACCTAAAATAAACTTTTTTTAAAGAAAACCAACCATAGTTATACTTTGAGTAAGCTTAAAAGTATTCATTCATTAGGTCGTGTATACTCAGGATTCATTTTATTGTTGATAGTGTTGTTTTAGAAAAATCGTTTGCTTGTTGCTATTCTTTAAGGAAAAAAAACTCGATGTTAAACTAATGCAGCGGAAAAACCATTTTTCAAGTCATTTTGGAAACTTAGTTACGTTATCAATTTGTTTTTCAAAAATGGTTCCTCTGCAATGCAATGGAAACTAGGGAACAATATCAAATTTTACTTAAGCACGAAATCATGCATTATCCAATTATTATGCTTAAGTAATCCATACTTGCAAAAATCCCAGAATAAAAGTTAGCAAGCCACAGACCAGAAATAATTAAAAATAAATTTACAACCCAAAACCAATAGAAACTGATTAATACTTATTAAATATAGTCTGAGCTCCAAGGTGATTCTTTGAATGCCGAGTTCAGTCCTAATTTCGAGGTTTACCTGAAAAGTTAAACACTATTGGCGGTGAGCTTATGAAAAGCTTAGTGTGAGTCAAATAATTATTCAAACGGGCAAAAACATCGAATATAGTGAAACATATTAGCTTTAACAGAAGAAAATAGAACCATCATAGGAATTTCATATCATTACATAGCCATTATCAAATTGATGTCAAATGGCGTATGAGCATGGGACATTATTCATTCGAGTAACAATCATTAATTTCGATACATTTCAATATAACACAATACACCACATATCATAAATCAATAACATTCGAATATGTCGTGAGCATGATACAATACAAAAAGGTTCCTACCCATACCATCCACTACAAACTACGAGTTCCCTAGAACCCGTCATCCAAACTCCAAAACATTATGGGCTTAAGCCCATTGTGGTTAAAATCATCGATAATAATATGCAGAAATTTTTGCCAATAAAAATGTAGACAAGCTGCCAGTGAAAATGCGATAAATCACCATTCCCCTCGGTATCCAAGTGTAGTGCACTGACTACAAATAATGCGGACTTAATATACCATCGGTACTCCACGAAACTCCTTCGTCAACCACAAAATCTCAACCCAATACATATGTAATATGTCACATAATCCCATACATAATCATATCTCAATACTTTTCACATTCATTTGACATGCTCAGCATATCCTCAATAATAACCTATTTTCAGTAAATGGAAATAGTGTTCCAATCTTTCAAATTACCATTGTGTTGGTATTAATCAATATAGTTCAATTTCACATACTTTACAAATTTTCGTTGTGCATAAATAGCACCCTTTTTAGTACACAATATAACAATTATCTCATACGTTTAAATCATATATAAGCTTAATATCTCAACATATTATTTCATTCCATCAAACATTCTCATATTGTAACAGCCTGATTTTCAGTAGTGACGGAAATAGTGGTTTGAAGACACTAAATTCGACAAATAAACTCATAAAATTTTTTATTTAGTATTTACGAGTCAAATATGGATTTTAAAAAGGTTTTTGAATTGATAATTTGTGTTTTATAATAATTTATTAGGTGAAGTGATTTTAGAAAATGAGGTATTAGGACCTCGTTTCTATAAACTGAGCTGTAAATATTTTTATAAATATTTACGGAGTGTCATTAATGTAGTATTAAAGATTCGTTGAAAAATTTTAACATTTCGATAGTTAATTAATTAAAAATGACTAAATTGAAAAAGGTGAACAACTTGCTAATTATAATAATTAAGTGATTAAGTGGCATGAGTAATAAATAAAGAAGGACCTAAATAGAAATTATGCCTAAATGAAAAGTTGAGGCGACATATGAAAGAAAAAAAAAGCCATTAATGGCAAAATTGTAATTAAGGTGAAATTAAAACACCTAAATTGAATTTTAACAGGATTTCTAGACGTTTATTCTTTAATTTCAGTTCAAACAAACATGGGGAGAGCTCCTTGAGCTGGTTTTGCATATTTGCTTCATGTGAGTCCAATTCTTACCCGTTTCTTATAATTTTTATGTTTTTGAGATTGTTACAATTAGGTCCAACTAAATCTTACCTTAGTTTTTTTTATTTTGTTAAAGATTTTGGATGTTGCAATTGATGAATCTATATGATTTTTTTATGCTAAATGATGAATTTGAGATATTATTTGTTATTTAAAAGTATTTTGTTAAGTGATTTTGATGGATTTTTCAATTAAGGATTAATTTGTTAAATTAGTAAAAAATACAAGCATTTGTTGTGAAATTATTGTAAAAATTGGCTGTATTGAATGCAATGAATATTAATCTAGCATGGGTTTGCATTAAAAATGGTTAATTTGCATGTTTTGGCCTCAGGGACTAAATTGAATAAAAGTAAAACTTTAAGGGTAATGTTGTAAAAATGAATTATTTTATTGTCTAAATTAATATATTGAAAGAAATTATTAATTTAGATCAAGTTCAAGTGAAAAATCGAGGAAAAGAAAAATTTTTCAAAATGCCCCTGAATATTGGTATTTCTGCAATTTAACTAGGTAAGTTCGTACGGTTATACTTTAATAATTATATTGATTTGATGGATGATATTATGTATTTATTCTATTTTTGAGAATGAATTATTGTTGAATTTTAATTTGAATTGAATATTCGGATTAAATGGAACGCGAGATTTGAGTATATTCGTTTTTTGGCGCATGACGACATTGGAGGAAAATGGCAGCAAATTAGCCAAGTAAACTGAGGTTCAACAGTTGTTGCGAACTCTCGTGTTTTACTTTTCGTTTAGTTCTTACGAGCTTCTATTTAACTAATATGAGTTTTCATTCAACTCTTTCGAGCTTCTGTTCAATTCTTATGAGTTACCGTTTAGCTCTTATGTGCTTCTATTTAACTCATATGAGTTTTTGTTCAGCTCTTACGAGCTTCTGTTCAACCCTTATAGGTTACTTTTTAGCTCTTACGAGCTTCTGTTAAGCTTTCGAGCTTCTGTTAATGATATACTCAAATCCATAAGTAGTTCTTCGAATGATAAAATATAAGAAGTTGTCTTGGACGATATATGTATATGGAGAAATGGTAAGAGAATGATGTGTATCATGATATGTATATATATCAATATCTTGAATTTTTGATACATGAAAATTATATAAGTTGAGACGAGTAATAAATTCAAGTGTGACATGTTGAGATAATAAGATTATCGATGTTGAAATTATATGAAATATGTTCAAGTACCCTAACAAGTGTTGTTGTTTGATGCTTAGGCAAGTGTCAAACTATTGGTTGAATGGTAATATGTTTAATTATAAGATGCATTGAAATGGTAAGTACTCAAATGAAGATATACTTGTGCTCATAAAAGAATAGTAAGTTTTAAGTTATACAATTTCTTATGAAATGGCTTATTCTGTGATTAATTTGAAAAGGGTTATGTTTGCATGCACTAGCTTGTGATATGGTGTATGATATGCTAATGACTTATGTGTTATGCATATGGAATGGGTGTGATAAGTAAAGAAACACAAATGAGAATAAGGAGATTTGGAAGAGTATAAAGTTGTTTAAAACTCTACTATACTTGGGATAGTATGTATAAGAGATGCTATGGATTTACTCATTTTGTGAGTTGTTGAATACGGTTTCTTGAATCGTGTGCCATTAGTAAATGTTTATTCTTGATAAATGTAAATTTCATAACGAAATGAATTGATATGATTAAAGTTTATACGAGGTTACTAAGCATTCATTACTTATTTATTTGTTTTTCTTTACTTTTCATATTATCAAAAGCTTGATTGGGTTGGAAGCTTGTCGAAATTATATCTCACTATCCATCGGTTCTATCGGTACTTACGAATGTTTTGATTTTGGTTATAATGGCATGTATAGGTATTTTGTATAATGTTGGCCTATATGTAATTTGTTGAGATTAGCAACTTATTTTGGCTTGTTTTATATGCCTAATTATGGCTTGTTGATATGTATAATGTTGATTGTAGGTTGACACAAAATTGGGTGATAAATATGGCTTGTAAAATGACCTATTTTCATCCGCATGGGCATGTGTCTCAATCGTGTGTGACACACGGCCAGGTGACACAGTCGTGTGTCCCCTGTATCTTTTAAGAATGTAAGTTAGCATGCTTACACGTCCTAGCACACTGGCGTGTGAGTTAGCCGTGTGATCCAAACAGTATACTCACACGGGCACGGATACAGGCTGAGACACGGCTATGTGTCCCTATTTCGAATGCCCACCCGGCCTAAGACCCGAGCGTGTCTCTTGACCGTGTGAGTCACATGGCCGTGTGACCCTTACAGTGTTGAAAATTTTAAATATTTCTGAAAAAATTTGAGTTTTCGATTTATTCTCGATTTGTTTCTGATGTGTAATTTGGCCTTTGAGGGCTTGTATAAGGGACAATATGTATGATTTTGATTGGTTTTTGACATGAATGCTATATGATATGAAATGTTTGCATTTTCTGTCTGTTTGATTTGTAAACTCTGGTAATGTTCTGTAACCCTATTTCAGCAACGGATTCGGGTTAGGGGTGTTACACATATCTCGTAACTCAAATATACAATTACAAACTCAATCAAACATTCATACTATCAAACTAGCAATTTTGCCAACATGTCAATATTTTAAGGCTCGAAACATATCTGGTTTGACCACTCAAAAAATCAATAATTTGGCTATTAAGCTAATCCATTCAACAAGCTAATTTAACAAATATAACATGATATTTAACATTTCCAAACAATTTTATGAGTTTAGGACCCACACTTTGTTCTTTGCTTCCTCGTAGCACACTAGCGAATCTTCCTATTTTCCTTACTAATTCCTTAAACAAACCTAAACCAAAATTCAGTATAAATTCAATAAATTTACCATTAAACCAGCCCCAAAAACCCACTTATGAGTTCAAACCAATCCTTGAAATTATAACTGTTTTATGAATCCAAACTATTTAGAATCTTTACATTGTATAAATGCAAACCGTAAATACAATCATTCTTCGCCTTTACGGATGATTTGAGGCATTTAGGTCAGCACCTAATTCAATAATATACTGGAAAATCAATTCATAACATTTACCCAACAACTATGTTGAAATAACAAACTAGTTACCATTAATTGCACTTACGCTTCACGATTTTTGGCTTTCGAATGGCCAATCGATCAAGAACATTTTTCCCCAAGCTAGTTGAGAGAAACGACAATGACACTTTCTTGGCAATGTTCGGGATTGATCTTGTGGTTCAAGATTTCAGATTTAGGGCTGATTTAAATGAAGATAAAGATCTTGGGGTTCAAGATTTCAGATTTAGGGCTGATTTAAATGAAGATAAATGGCAGCAATAGATTAAAAGAGATGGTGTACAATCTTGATGTAAAAAGAAGAAGAAAGAGATGGTAAAATGGGAGGTGTAGGCAACGACAACAATGGGAGAAAGAAAGAAAATTGAAGAGAAAAGAGGAGAGGAAAAGGGTGAACATCTAGGGTAGGGGAAAATTGAATTGAAGGCTAAAAAATACAATAATAGTTGTATTTATACTTCGGTTTCAAGGGTATGGATGACACACACATTAAAAAAAAAAGAGATTTTGCAAAATTTAATCATTTCGAAAGGGAAAGGATTCGAACTTGGGACCTCATTTAATTTCCATACTTTCTCATATTTCTTTTAACCATTAGGCTTTTTCCTCATTCTTGAAATAATTTTGCAATATTTATTTTAAAAATAAGGCATGTCACATACTAGTGTTTAAGGTAAAATTTTCAAAATAATAAAAATGATGCAAGAGAAAGGGATTTGAATTTAGGTTTCAAGAAAAATTTCACTAACACTTAACCAACAAAAAAATACCTCATTTATTTCCTAAAAATGCATAGATAATCTAAAAAATTAAGGCATGACCATTCTCTCTCGATTCACAAATCTGATTCTACTAACCCTCAATTTTTGGGATGCTATAGGAACACTCTTGAAAAGAGGGCATCTAGGAGCTTCAGGGCTTGGTTCTAACAACACTCATGAAAATAAGTTACAAACACATGGTCATAATAGTATCCATGGATACTGTGCATTGAATGGTGTTGCAATCATTGTGTGAGATGTGTTTGATTAATAAAATGGAATAGTTGGTTTAAAGCTTAGTCTACCATGCAATTTTGATTAGCTTTAACATGTTTTCACTAAGTAAAGGTTCAATTGTAAGACAATTTTGTTTATACAATTGATTTCCAAGATTATCAAAATCTAGACTATTTAGAAAATAGAGAGAGATTGTTGGAACATTTTCTGTAACATCCCGAATTATGGCCTGGTCGGAATAGTGGTTTTGAGACCACAAATCCGAATTAGAAATAATTATTTTATGATTATTATAAGGCCTATGATATGTTTATATGATGGTGTAAAAATTTCATGAAGAAAATTTATGTGAAAAGTGCTTAATTTGACTTTAAGGACTAAATTGAATAAATTGTAAAACTTGAGTTCTAGAAGCTTTAAGCATGAAATTGAATTAAATTATTAATTAGAGGTCCTTAAATAGTAATTAGACCAAGTTCTTAAAATTTGGACAAAAATGGGCTTGTGTGGTAAATATTTCAAAGAAAGGTTAAAAGGGCAATTTGGTCATTTTATAAATAAATGAATTAAAAAGGGAAATTAAGCCAAAATTGCTCATCTTCTTCCCCATCCAGCCGAATATTAGAAGAATCCATGGCTAGGGTTTGTGTTCAAGCTTCCAAGCTCATTCGTAAGTGATTCTGAGCCCCGTTTTTAATGTTCTATGCATTTTTGAAGTCCTCGTAACATGATCTACTCATTTCTACCTATATTTTGAGCTAGGGTTCATGTTTAAAAATTTACCCATGAATTATATGCATTTTTTGATGTCTAATGGTAGAAAATGAATGTTGGGTGTTAAATAAACGACTTTTGCTAAGTGATTTTCGGTGAAAATGCTTAAAAGGACTAAATCGTAAAAGTTATAAATTTGTCATAAAAGTGTGTTTTAGTGGAAATTATGGACTGCTATAGTTATGAAAATGATTCGGCTAGGCTTAAGTTCAAAGAAATTGAATGAAAATCATTTTACGAGCCTTGGGGAAAAAGTGTAAATATGATAAATTTTAGGGGCAAAATGTAATTTTTTCATAATATGATTTTTGAGTCTATATGAATAATGTGAGTCCTAAATAAGCTATATTTGAAATGTTAGATCAAGAAAACCGAGATTCAGGCTTAAATAGGGAAAGTACGAGATTGTGGACTAAAATAAAATAATTAGTCGTGCTCGGATTTAAGGTAAGTTCGTATAATGAAATAAGCATGTTGTTAATGTTAATGTTATTGTTATTTATGGCTGAAATCTAAATTGGTATGTTAATTTAGTTGTGATGAATTATATGTTTGCGATAGTAAGTGCATATGTAAATAATGTGGTGTTGTAGCATATTTTTAATGTTTTGATATTATGTGATAAATGTTTTCTTGTTATTATGAGTTATATGCTTATTGGTTGTTATGAAAGCAAAAATGATATTATGGTCGCTACATACGACATCACGAGCAAGTATGACAAAGTACGCCTTGTGCAAGTGAGGAAAATCCCGTTTGAACCTTAGGAATAGTCTAGGATACAAGTAACATGTCACTAGGAATTTAGTAATCCAAACTCATTGAGTTGATCCAAGTACGTGATATGTATGAGGCATCCAAGCTCGTTGAGTTGGTCTGAGTTCATTATGGATGTGAGCATCCGAGCTCGTTAAGTTGGTCCGAGTTTATAATGGATGCGATACATGGGACATCCGAGCTCGTTAAGTTGGTCCGAGTTCATTATGGATGTGATACATTTAATTGGGTTCTGGGCAATGGTCTTATGTGTCCTACCGGTGGCTAGGTAATCCTTGAGTTGGTCAGATAACTGATAGCTTGTGTGAGTAGCCCGTGTAGCTACACCTTAACCGATAGCTTATATGAGGAAGCCCGTGAGTGTAGCTCCTTTGTGAGCTTTACATGTTATGTGGTAGCTTTGGCTACGTATGTATATGTGGCACTTATGTGTGAATTTCCATGTATCCAATAGTATTCTGAGTTTTCAATGGGTAATACAATGGATGATGTAAGGAAAGTCCGGAGGAGGACATGTTACAGAAGGTATGGTTGTATACTATACTATGAATGGTACAGGTATGTACACTAAGCTTATGATTATTGAGACTTTGAAATGTTGAGTCATCGGTGAGCTAAGATGTATGAATTATGATTATGAATTTTGTTGCAATATCATGCTAACTTACATTGTGTAATTTAACATGGAATCCATGAAATGGTGAGTTCATGATTAGTTGAAAATGAACTTATGATAGTTATCATCATATTGCACTAAAACAGTTTTAGACAGCAGCAATAGTCTGATTTTGAAAATCCACCAAAAATTATGGAAATCAAATTAGAGACTAAATAATATATGAAATTAAAGCTTATTGAGTCTAGTTTCACATAGAAAAAGGTGTAAGCAAAAGAATCTCATATTATGAGATACTTGAATTTTTGCGAGACAAAGTCAGAGTGATTTCGGGCTCCCCTATCTTAAATTTGAAAAATCACTAAAAATTGTAAAAAAATAATCATGGGTTATAATTTATATGACTAAATTCTTAATGAGTCTATTTTCAAGAGAAATAGATGGGAACAACATCCGGATCCCGTACTAAGAGATAATCAATTTTTAGTAAAGAAAGGTTGAAGCTGTCAAACAACAGAACAGGGGTAAATTTAAAGAATAAACTGGACTTTTTGGATAGACCAAAAATTATGAAAATTTTATGGTAAGAATATATATGAGTATAGTTTCAGGGAAAATTAATGGATCTTAATTTGGAGTTCCGTAGCTTAATCTATTAATAATTTAGTAACTATGACTCGAGTAGATAGCTTGACTGGAATATGAGCAAATAGTGGAATTGTGTGCAATTTCACTTGTGTTACCATGAGAACATGTTGATAAAATTGCTTATTATTTTCGTATGGACTTACTAAGCTGTAAAGCTTACTCCCTCCTTTCCATTCTTTAGTGTTGACAGGTTAGCTCAGTGTTGGAGATCGTTAGAGGCAGCATCACATTATCAAGCTATCACTTTCGGGGTATTGATGAATCTTAAATGTCTTCAAGTGAGTGGCATGTATAGGGACTTAGTTATTGATATGTGTTCTTATGATTTGGCCAAGATGTTGGCTTATATTAGTACATCGTATATAGCCATGAGATGTGGCTTATGATGGTCATGGCTTGTAAGCCTATTTATCCAAGCTATGTATTGATGCCTTGTGATGTGGTCATGTGATTATATTTGTTTGATATGAATGGTTAGTATTATGTTATGTATGCTTGATGAATGTCTTATAACCAAATGAAGTGGTTATAATCAAAAAATAAAAGTGTGATATGGCAATACGTCAATAATGCTTGAACATGAAATTGGTGTGGAATGACTTAGACAAGTATGGTATAAGTGTATAAGTGATGATCAAAATGACATGTTCAATTGATTATGAATTGGTGTGTTTAGACTTGGTATAAAATGAGTAAGCAATACACATGTATGATGACATATGAATATTACAATTGAGTCTTAATGGAGGGTGTTTAATCTTTTACTTGATGCTATATTATACGTGTTTATAATGTATTTAAGTATGTGAGGTATTAATGGTAACAAAAGGCTTGGAAAATAGCCTAAGTGCTAGCCACATGGGCAGAGACACGACCATGCGTCTCAACCGTATGGAGGATACAGCCTAGCACACGGGCGTGTGGCCCAGCCGTGTGGTTCAATTTATTTTGCTGACATCATAAACAGAGAGTTACACGGCCTAAGGATACAGGTGTGTTGGAGACACACGGGCGTGTCCCATTGTTCACACGGGCATGTGACCCTATTTCATGAAAATTTTTCTAAGTTTTCCCAAAACTTTCCAAAGTTCTCGGTTTAGTCCCAAATGCCTTTAATGCATGTTTAGAGCCTCAGTAGTTCGTGTAAGGGACATTATGCATGTGATTGAATGTTTTTAATTTAAATGAAATTTTATGGCCCGATTTTACGAAATTGTTTACGTTTAAGTCCAGTAACGCCTCGAACCCTATCCTAGCGTCGGATACGGGTAAGGGGTGTTACATTTTCAAAAAATATATATAGTGTTCTAATAGGTGCAAATTAAAAGTTGCAAGTAACCAAAAGTTGTAACTATTCATAGTGATAAGTTATGTTTCTTGAATACCAAAAGTTACGTCATGTAATTATTAACAAAGAGTCATAATTATTCAAGTAGACATGTATTGAATAATTATATTTATTGCTAAAAGAGGTGACTAACCATTTGGATAGTTATGTCTCTATGAAGAGACATGGGAACTCCTATAAATAGGAATCAAAATTCCTTTGTTTGGTACACTAGAAACTGGTCAAAAGTTTCTTTTTATTCTCTTTTATCTTTTAATATTCTTAGATTATTCTTTAAGGAATTACTGTAAAAGTTCTTTTTGGAAATTCATATTCTTGCTATGCTTTGCTCAATGCTTAGTGGGTTGTTTCCATCAATGGAAAATCTAACACCCCTAACCCACATCCGTCGCCGGAATTGTAATAGCTAAGTTTAGACCCTATTCGGAACAGTAGTTTCGAGACCAGAAATCTGAGTCAAAAAAATATTTTAATATATTTTTTATGTTTATAGTATGTGAATTGATATGTGTGAAAATTTCGTGTGAAATTTTATTGTTTGTGTGCACGATTTAAGAAAAATAACTTAATCGCGTAAAATGTAAAAGTTAGCTATTAAATGTGTAAGTGCCAAATTGCTATTGTTTTTATAATGTGGGGTCCTTAAAAGGAAATTAGGCCATTAAAGGGTAGCATGGACGGTTTTGGGCTTGTATTATATGGTTTATTAATTAAATTTATAAGGTTAAAATAATAATTAATATATTAATATGTATTAAATAAAATAAAACAAAAAAACCATGCTTGTAGTTCATCTTTTTGGCTGAACCTAAGAAGAAAATAAAGCTTTTGAAAGCTTTAAACATTCAACACATTTGGAGCTTGATTTAGATCAAGAAAAGAGGAAATCGGATTTGGATCGGGGGAAATCTAAAGTTGTCGAATAGTCGTCTCGGTTCATTAGTCTTTGTCTGAGGTAAGTTCATAAGTAAATAAATGTCGTTAACTTCGATTGTATATATTTTAATAGTGCCGAATTGAATTATTACTTGTGTATATGGATATGCCGAATTGAATTAAGCATGGTAGCCATATTTACGATCTTGAATCGATCGAGTTATGATGTCTGAAAGCCCCGTATGAACCTTAAGAATAGTTAGGATACATATGTCATGACATAGGATTCCGATATGTGATTTTGTGTAAGACCACGTCGAGGACATTGGCACCGATTTGAGATTTACGTGTAAGACCATGTCTGGGACCTCGACATCGTATATGATTTCGTGTCAATGGCATCGATATGTGATTACATGTAAGACCACGTCTGGGACGTTGGCATTGTACGAGCTTTTCGACTATCCGAATATCCTTATTGATTTTGAATGGTTCAACAGGCAATATCGAGTTAAGATCGAATATGAAAATGAGCTAAATGGTTCAGGTACATACAAAGTTAAATGATTATTAAAGTAAGGTAAGTAAAGTACCGGTGATAAAGATATGAAATATGCTTAATACAAGGGTGAATTATATATGTTTTTTTGAGATTGTTCATATTCGGCCTAGTTGATTTGAAATTTAATGTTCATTTGATAAATTATTTTCTTATGACTTACTCAACTATTCAAGCTTACAGTGTGTGTTCGTTTAATGTTTTATAGATTTTGGAAGTTGGTTACGAGCTCGGGGATCGTCAAGGAAATCCTTCACACTATCGATCGCTTTTAGGTATTCTATAGGTTTGAACTTTGAACTTATGGCATGTATAGACTAGATAGTATGTTTGAACTTGAAGTATGTATTTATATTTAGCCATGCAAAAATGGCTTGAGCATAATGCCAATGTTTGTGTTTATTTGGTTGTGTTTTCAACTCATTTTGGAGGTATGTTTTATGGTGAATATGCTTGTGGTGTTTGGTTTTGTGATTTGGCAATGAGAAATGCTAGGTATAATATACAATCGACATTATGGTTAGTCCATTTAAAAAAAAAAGATAATGGTATAGATTAAATGTGGATGATTGTATTATTCGGCTTGCCTAAATAGGTAAGGTAATGAGTTTGACATATTGATATGTTTTGTATTTGTGATATTTGTTAGTTGATTTGGTAAACAAGTAATGCTCATTAAATGTATATTTGGCCATGATGGTAAGTTGTTTTAGAAATGTTTTATGGCATGATTTCTGTGATGAAAATGATAGATGATATGTGCATGAGTATTCAGTTATGGTTTTAGGTTCAAGTTAACGGGTATGCAAAATTAGTTTTTGGCATGTATTGCTTGAGTATAAGAGTTCTAAAATGGCCCAAATAGATATGGTCTTATATGCATAAATCTGTAATAACAAAAGATGTATATTTGGTTTAGTTTTAAAGTCCCTTTTATATGTATCATATATGTATAAATGAATATGTTTGGTATGCCGTGTATGTTAAAGTAATATGCTAGTAAACTAAGTATACTATGAACTTATTAATTGTGATCAAAAATGGTGATTGGTATAACAGTAAAATGGATGAGAATTAATGGATAAGCTGATGGTTACTTTGGTACATAGTGATGGCTAATGTTAGACGAGAATTATGATTAAAATTTGGTTGGTGTTTTGGTTATAATTTTGTAATTTAGGTATGGTAAATTGGCATGTGAATTAAGTGTACTCTTAGTTGTTATTTGTTCTCAAAATGGTTAAAATTAATATGGTCATATGAGCATGGTTTTGTGACTAGAAAAGAGGTATGATTAGTCTTAAATCATATTTGTTTAAAAGAATTATATGTAAATATATGACCATTACTAATGTCGCTTGATATTGGACATAAAGTTTTGTGATATGATTTGTTTGGTCTATTAAGTGCATGTGTATAAATATGAATTAAAATGTTTGATTATTAATTAAGTATTCAAATACCATTTTATTAATGAGCATATGATTTGTGTTTATATAAATATATTTTAAAATATGTTATGTATGGCTTTGAGGCATGCTTATTAATGTGTGAATATGATTATATGTTTGATAGAAATTTAGACAGATTTGAATTATGATTCGTAATTGCAATATGATTAATAATGTATTTTTTAATATTTAATATTTAATATTCAATTAGTCTTATGCTTTTTATATGCGAATAAGACCTGTGTGAATATGTTATTTCGGTAATGCCTCTAATTCCTACTCCGGCGACAGATAAGGGTTAAGGGTGTTACAAGAATAGGGTTACGAGACATTACTGGACATCTACTTTTATACAATATAATTTCTAAATCCAATAGTAATCATCCACTAAATCATATTAGTTAAATTTGCACATATGGAACACATAACCAGATAAAACTGATCATGCTTTATTATTTATAATACATATACAAACAGTGCTTCAAATTTCAACTATATTAATATCATTTATATAACCACAAATTTAGATTAACTAATGTGCAACAAAGCCATGTTACAAATACTTAATACATATAAATATTCGAACCACATGACTCAAATGTTAATGACACTTACATATTTAAAACATATCCCATCATATATCATTACACTTCATACATCGAATATATGCCAATATCTATTTCATTAGTTGAATATCAAACATATCATTTGATAACTTCTGCACAAGCGCATAATAAAACCATTCGAACCATATTACATTAATTGTTATGCAATCACCTATGCGACTTTAGTACATTACAATATGGCCGAACATACTAATGTGTGTATATATATAGTGTGCAATTTACCCCCCCCCAAAAAAAACAAAAGCCATATTTAACATTTGAACACAAATAACATTCCAATGTACACCTAATTCACATCTTTATTAATATACCTAAACTTCATAATTCATCCTATTAACTAATCATTATTTCGGTCACACCATTATCAGTATAATATGCATATAAAAAAGAACTAAATATCGTAATCGAATTTACAACCACACATGAACGCATACCTATATTAATATTAGCATCAACTTGACACTTTTAACTATCCATTTAGCAACTGAACCTATAAAGTCAATATACAATCATCCATCACCCTAATTATACCACATTTCATACTTCCAAAATGAGCTAACTATTAAGCCTATTATACATCATACCTACCATTTCTCATTGCCGAATCATATAACCAAACATCACAAACATATATACCAAGTAACATACTTTCCAAAATAAGTTTAAGTCATAGTCAAATACACCCAAGCTTTAATATTATAATCAAAGCATTTTCGCATGGCTATATATACACAAATTCAGAACCAAACATATTTAAACTAGTCTATACATGTCATATGTTTAAAGTTTCAAACTTCAACAGTATCGAATGATAGTCGATAGTGTGACGATTTCCTTGATGATCCCTGAGCTCGTAACCAGCTTTCAAAAATCTATAAAACAATGAACAAGTACTCATACAATAAGCTTAAATAGCTTAGTAGGTCATAAGCAAATAATTCATTTTAATGACATACATAATTCAATTAAACTAGACAGAACCTAACAAACCTTAACCAAATGTACATATATCATGCTTGCAAACTCAAACATATCTCATAAACATTAACATTCTAATATCAATGGCCGAATGTACATATACCCATAAACATATATAATTCTCACTTTTATAATGCATATTTCATATATATATCACAAGAACACACTTACCTTATATTCCCAATCATTTAACTTAGCACATACCTGACCTCTTAGCTTGATTTCATATTCAATCATTACTCGATATTGGTCGTGGAACCATTCAGAATTAATAAGGATACTCAGATAGTCGAAAAGCTCGTACAACGCCAACGTCCCAGACGTGGTCTGACATGTAATCACATATCGATGCAAAAGTCCCAGACGTGGTCTTACGCAAAATAACATATTGGAATCCTATGTCCTGACATATGTATCCTAACTATTCTTAAGGTTCGTACGGGGCTTTCGGACATCGTAAACCAAACAATTCCATCTCGTATATATTTCTCCCATGCTTATACAAATTTGGGTTGAATATATATATACAAGTAATAATTCAATTCGGCACAAATAATATATAGACAATCGAATTTAACAACATTTATTTACTTATGAACTTACCTCGTACAGATTCGGACAGAAATAAACGGCTATTCAACGATTTTCAATTGCCCCCGATCTAATCCCGTTTTCTTCGGTTCTGGATCTAATCACATTTAAATTTGACTTATTCAATCTCACATATATTCAAATTAATCCATAAACACAAATTTAGGGCATTTTACAATTTAGCTCTCATATTTTCACATTTTGACATTTAAGTCACTAATTCACTAATTCACAAAATCACAAAATACACATAATTTCACATTTTTCATGCTTAGCCAAATTTTCACGGAGTTCATATAAGCCCAAATCTTTCATTTATTTCACATTTTGACCCCTCAATTTACAAAATTCACAATTTAATCCCAAATAGGCATTTGTACTAAAAATCACTTAATTAATCATGAAAATCTATTAACATATTGGAATCCTATGTCGACGCATATTGGAATCCTATGTCTTGACATATGTATCCTAACTATTCTTAAGGTTCGTACGGGGCTTTCGGACATCGTAAACCAAACAATTCCATCTCGTATATATTTTTCCCATGCTTATACAAATTCAGGTTGAATATATATATACAAGTAATAATTCAATTCGGCACAAATAATATATATACAATCGAATTTAACAACATTTATTTACTTATGAACTTACCTCGTACAGATTCGGACAGAAATAAACGGCTATTCAACGATTTTCAATTTCCCCCGATCTAATCCCGTTTTCTTCGGTTCTGGATCTAATCACATTTAAATTTGACTTATTCAATCTCACATATATTCAAATTAATCCATAAACACAAATTTAGGGCATTTTACAATTTAGCTCTCATATTTTCACATTTTGACATTTAAGTCACTAATTCACAAAATCACAAAATACACATAATTTCACATTTTTCATGCTTAGCCGAATTTTCATGGAGTTCATATAAGCCCAAATCTTTCATTTATTTCACATTTTGATCCCTCAATTTACAAAATTCACAATTTAATCCCAAATAGGCATTTTTACTAAAAATCACTTAATTAAACATGAAAATCTATTAACAAATATTTATTTTTCATCATCAAACACAAAAATCATCAAGCTTTCAACAATGAAAAAACACAAAATCATCATCAAATTCAAAAATTCAAGCAGAGGCTAGCTAGTATTTAAAGCAACGATCTCAAAAATGTAAAAATTATCAAAAACCGAGCAAAGAACATACGTAAATCAAGTTTCAAGAGTGCCGAATATTGAAAGCTCAAGAACCCTATTCTCTTTTCTAATTTTCGGTGAGAAGATGATGAATAATGGCTTTCATTTCTTTTGTTTTAATTTTATTAACTCATATTTCTAATTTATAAAATTAACCTTGGTTAAAACATTATAAAATCACATATATTAAGTCCATTACCGTCCAATAACCTTAATATTGCCCTAATTTCATTTTAAGGACTTTAAAATTAATAAACCATAGCAAATAAGTACTTTAACAAATAGAGAGCCACTTTTGCATTTTACGCGATTAAGTCCTTTTTATTAAATCGAGCACACAAATGATAAAATTTTCACACGAAACTTTCACACATATCAATTCACATACTATAAACACCAAAAATAAATTTTAAAATATTTTTTTGACTCAAATTTGTGGTCCCAAAACCATTATTCCGATTAGGGTCTAAACCGGACTGTTACAACTCTCCCCCCTTAGGGTTTTTCATCCCAGAAAATCTTATCAGCGAATAGGTTTGGGTAACGTTCTCTCATAGCATCCTCAGGCTCTCACGTAGCTTTTTCAATCCCGTGCCGATGCCATAAGGCTTTCACTAAAGACATTTTCTTATTTCTCAATTCTTTAACTTTGCGATCTAAAATTTGGATTGGTTCTTCTTCATATGTCATATCGGATCAAATCTCAATCTCAAATGAGGAAATCACATGCAATGGATCGGATCGATATCGTCGAAGCATCGAAACATGGAATACGTTATCGATCTTTTCTAACTCAGGTGGCAACAACAGTCTGTAAGCAACGACCCGATGCGCTCAATAATCTCATACGGCCCAATAAATGTCGGACTCAATTTGACTTTACTACCGATCAGAGTATTTTCCTCCATAGTGAGACTTTCAAAAATACTTTGTCTCCAATCTGTCTCCAATCTGATACTAAATATCTTTTCGTTTCAAGTCTACATACGATTTCTGACTATCTGACGCTGCTTTTAGACTATCGTGAATCACTTTCACTTTTTGTTCAGTTTCTTTGATCAAATCAACCCGTATCTTATTCTCACTGAGCTTAGTCCAATACAAAGGTGTTCAGAATTTGCGACCGTACAAAGCTTCGTAAGGTGCCATTTTGATACTCGATTGAAAGCTATTATTATACGCAAATTCAATTAATGACAAGTATCGTTCCCACGTACCTTCGAACTCAAGAATGCAACATCTCAACACATTCTCAAGTATCTGAATAATTCACTCTGATTAACCATCTATTTGCGGATGAAAAGCAGTACTAAAATGTAGCTTCGTACCTAATGCATCTTACAGCTTCTTCCAAAACCACAATGTAAACCTCGAATCTCTATCCGAAATGATAGAAATAGGTACTCTGTGCAATCTCACAATCTGAGAAATGTACAACTCAACAATCTTATTAAGTGAATAATCTGTGTGAACCGGAATGAAATGAGCTAATTTAGTCAATTTATCAACAACAACCCATATTGCATCTTTTTTACTCGGTGACAGAGGTAAACCCGATACAGAATCCATCTTGATTCTGTCCCATTTCTATGCGGGAATCATAATTGGCTTAAGTAACCCAGACAGAACGTGATGCTCAGCTTTAACTTGCTACAAATTAAGCATTTCGAAACAAATTCTGAGATATCTCGTTTCATACCATGCCACCAATAAAGTTGTTTCAGATCATTATACATTTTAGTACTACCTGAATGAACAGATAACCGACTGCTATGAGCTTCATTTAAAATCATTTGAATCAATTTTGAATTTCTCGGAACACGTATTCGGTCATTGAATCTCAAACAACCCTCAGCATTAACTCAAAATTCTGAATCAGTATTCAAATCACATTGAGCCCGTTTTGCTAACAATTCATTATCGACTTTCTGAGCTTCACAAATCTGCTGCATAAATAATGGTCTTGCTTTCAACTCAGCTATAATCGAGCCATCATCAGATAGAGCCATATGTGCATTCATCGTACGCAGAGTAACCAGAGATTTTCAACTTAGAGCATTAGCAACAACATTGGCCTTTCTCGGACGGTAATCAATTACAAACTCATAATCTTTTAACAACTCTAACCATCTTTGTTTTCGTAGATTCAAATCTTTCTGAGTCATCAAATATTTTAAGCTTTTGTGATTAGAATAAATGTGACATTTTTCATCGAACAGATAGTAATGCCAAATCTTCAACGCAAACACAATAGTTGTCAATTCCAAACCGTGCGTCAGATAGTTCTTTTCGTGTGGCTTTAACTGTCTCGAGGCATAAGCTATGACTTTGCCTTCCTGCATCAAAACACATCCCAATCCATTCAATGATGCATCACTAAAAATTACAAATTCTTTACCCGATTCTGGCTAAACTAGCACTGGAACTTCGATCAAAAAAGCTTTCAATTGATCAAAAATTTTTTGGCACTTTTCTGACCACTCGAACTTAACATATTTCTGAAGTAGTCTTGTTATTGGGGTTGCAATGGTTGAGAAGCCTTTTACGAATCTTCTGTAATAACCGGCGAGTCCTAGAAAGCTTCAGACTTCAGATACATTTCTCAGAAGCTTCCAATCTCATATGGCCAAAATCTTGCTCGGATCAACTCGAATACCCGATGCTGACACAATATGTCCCCATAAACTGACTTCACGTAACCAGAACACATATTTACTGAACTTCGCATACAACTGTTTATCTCGTGCAGTCTATAGCACAATTCTCAGATGTTCGACGTGCTCGAATTTATCCCGGGAATAGATCAAAATGTCATTTATAAACACAACCACAAAACGATCCAAATACTATCTTAAGATCCGATTCATTAAATCCATAAAAACAGTAGGTGCATTAGTAAGTCTGAAAGGCATAACTAGAAACTTATAGTGTCCGTACCTCATTTGAAAAGTAGTTTTCGACACATCAGAGTCTTTAAATCATAGCTGATAGTAACCTAATCTCAAATCTAACTTTGAAAATACTGTAGCCCCTTTCAACTGATCAAACAAGTTGTCAATTCGTGGCAAAGGATATTTATTCTTTATAGTTACCTTATTGAGCTGTCGGTAGTTGATGCACATTCTTATAGTTCCGTCTTTCTTTTTCATAAACAAAATCGGTGCACCCCAAGGAGAAAAACTTGATCGCACGAAGCCTCTATCAGTCAATTCTTTCAACTGAGCTTTCAACTCTTTTAATTCGGTCAGTGCCATTCTATATGGAGCTATCAAAATCAGAGTTGTCCCTGGCACTAGCTCAAACTCTACCTCTTGGATTAGTGGCAAACCTGGTAATTCTTCAGGAAACACATTCGAATATTCGCACACTACTGGTACTAATTCAATATTCTTTTCAGTCACTTTAGAATCAAGCACATAGGCAAAGTAAGCTTCACAACACTTTCTCACATATTTTCGAGCTAACATCGAAGATATCACTACCGATAAACCATTCAGATCATTAGAGTCAATCCAAATAATCTCATCATTTTGGCATCGCCAATCAATAGTCTTCCGTTTGCAGTTCACAATAGCATCGTGCAATGTTAACCATTCCATACACAGAATTATATCAAACTCGTCGAATGGTAACAACATCAAATTAGGCGAAAAACATGAATATCGAATCATCAACGGACAATTCTTACATACTTTATCAATCAAGACACACTGACCTAAGGGGTTCGTTACTCTAATCACAAATTCAGTAGACTCTACAGGAAAAGTCTTACTGGATACTAAAGTCTCACATACATAAGAATGAGTCAATCCATGATCTATCAATGCAATAACACTAGTATCATAGAGAGTGAAAGTACCAGTAATAACATCTGGAGACGAAGCTTCTTCACGAGCACGGATAGCATAAGCTCTAGCAGGTGCGCGAGCCTCAAATCTAACAGCTGTGTCTTTAGTTCCCCTCTGACTGCCTGTAACAACCCAAAATTTATGATTAATGAAAAGTGTATTATCAGGTCTCTGTTTTTGGAAAACAGACTCGTAAATATTTATTAAAAATATTTACGAAGTTAATTGAGTGGTTAATTAGAGTTTAGTTAGGTGAATTAGCTTAAATTAAGGTTAATTAGGTATAAGGATTAAATTGAATAAAGTGTGAAAGTTTGATTATAGAGGACATTCAAGGGACAAAATGAGCAATTAAGCCATGAGTGATAAATGTGTGGTAATAGTGAAATACATGTGGAATATTTATATACATATATTACTGTCGTAACCATTTTTTGAAAAAACGGGAATCGACTTATATTTTGAAAATGAAAACGAGAAAAAGGGAGTCGCCACCGACCCTTTTTGATGAGGTGTGATCGGGTCACCTCGTAAAAGTGGTTTTTTTAATAAATAGTTTGATTTATTTAAACAACGATTTTGGTCTACGCAAATCAAGAAAATAGTTTGGGATTCGGTTACGCACGAGGAAGGATTAGCACCCTCGATACGCCCAAAATTGGTACCTAGTTGATTAATTAGTGTCTTAGTGTCGAAGATTGAAAACTTGAAAGACTTTTGAAATACGATCCTTCTTTATAAAAAAGCTCAAGTGTTAAAGGCCTTCTCGTCTCAAAATATGAAATGTCACATCCAGTAAGTTAGGATACAACATCTTGAATTTTCGAGAGCGAGCTTGCCTTTTATATAAAATTTGCGTATTTTAATTTATTAAAAGGGTATTCGATTATTTAGAGTAAACGAGAGAAATCGAAACCCAGTAAGTTAGGGCACGTTTTCTCAAATTCTCAAACACTGGATATCACCTTTATTTTAAAACAAATTCTTATTTCGAGGTGACAAAATGTCATACCCGGTAAGTTAGGGTATAACACCTCGTTTCTCCGAGAATAAGCATTTTTCAAAACTCGTATTGTGATTTTTTTAAGAATATTCCGTTATTTAGGTAAAAAGAAGAATCGAAACCCAGTAAGTTAGGGCACGATCGTCTCGAATTACCAAATACGGAATATTACTTTTATTAAAGAATTATTTTAAGGTATCGAAAAGAACATGATGTGATTTATAGTAAAATATAAAAGCAAATTATGGTATTAATAATAACATATAAAAATAGGTGACAATGATGAGAAATTATAAAAAAGGATAACATAAGAGCAAGGTTAGTAACATGTAAATATAAACAAATGCGTGAGGAAAATGAAATGATCGAGCACATAAGTAATTTAATAAATAAATAAAAGTGAATAAAACATGGCAAAATAAAAATGGCAATGATAACGAAAATGATAATTATAATGATAATTTAAATAATAATAGCATAAAATGATAATAATATGTATGGTATTAAAATATATACATAATATTAAAGATATATACATAATATATACATAAAAATATAATATTAAATATATATATATACATGATATATATGAAATATATAAATAATGTAGTTATTAAAAAATATATACACAATATAGTATTAAGAATATACACAACATGTATGGTATTAAAAATATAGTATTAAAAAACATAATACATAAAAATGTTAATGCTAATAATAGTAATAGCAAAATACTAATAAATAATAGATATAGTATAATAATGAAAATATAAATAGATAAGAAATATAATAGATGAGTAATAAGAAGAAGAAAATATAATAATAGTCATAATACAATGGTAGTAGTAATTAAAAAAATGATGATAATAATAATATTAAAGTGAAGTAAATAATAATACTATATATAAATATATATATACGTATGTAATAAAAATACACACTACTATATAATAATAATAATAATAATAATAATAATAATAATAATAATATAGAAATGTAAAAAGCAAATATAATAAGAATATTAAATTAAAGTAATAAAGAAAATAATACGATATGTAAGTATATATATATAAAGATATACACTAATATATAATAATAATAGTAATAATAATAAATATAATAATAGTAATAATGATAATAATACGAAAATAATATAACAAATTGAATAAGTATAGAAAGGAAATATAATTTTAATGGCAATAATAATAATAGTACAATAATAACAAAGTAGTAGAAAAAATAACTATAATAGTAAAATATAATAAATAGTAGTAAAAGAAAATAATAAAATTATCTAATTTAATAATAAAGGAGCTAAATAACTAAACTAGGGACTAAATTGAGTGTAGAACGAAAGTTCAGGGCCAATTTAAAATAAAAATAAAAAGAGAAGGCTGAACAAAACACGCGAGACAAATGGAGGGACCAATTCTGCTATTATACCCTATCCCTAAAACGATGCCGTTCCATCAACTATCCCTCAAATAGTTAGAGCACGAAATTAAAAAAGATTAAAATTACAAGGCAGAATTAAGAAATAAAAAAACTGGATTAAAACACGACAGAAATGCGGAAGGACCGCGCAAGCAATTATCCCAGTTGGTAGAAACACGCGAATCCTCAGGCGTCGGGTCGGGTCACGCGCGGGTCAAGCGAAACGACACCATTTTGGTGTTCAGACCCTTAGGCACAAAACGGTGCTGTTTTACCCTGTTATAAAAGCCAAGTTTCTTTTAAAAATTTTCATTTTTCATTCTTTCCAAAAAAAATTTGAAGCTTCTCTCATTTTTCCTTTCTCTGCAGCAGGTCTCCATGGCCGGACCAGTCATCGTCTGCTGCGCCGGCGCCGTCACCGGCTTTCGAAAAAGGTGTATTTTTTGATTTTTTTTATTTTTTATATTATACTCAATATATATATGTATTGTTTTAATAGAAATGGGGATAATATATGTAAATAAATTCAAAAAAAAAAGAAAATAAACCTTAGATTCTGTTGTTTTTGGTTTTCCGGTCTCTGATATGGGGCTATTCCCTGCTTTTGATGTTGCTAAAGTCTCTGTTTTTACTTGAAATCGAATGTTGTTTGCTTTTATTTTCACAAAAAAAAATGCCGAATCTACAAAGGCTTTAGATTTGGCTTTAAATAGCCGTTTACATGCCATTTGCTTTCTGTCTACTCTCGTTTAATGCTTGCAGGTGAATGACGGTGCAACTTGGAGGATGGTGGGGCGGTGCTGCAGACGTCGATGGTGGATGGGACAGGGGTCAGGGGCGGCCAGCAGCTGCTTAGGCTAGGGTTTTAGTTCTTTTTTTTTGTTTTGGTATTTGAGTTGGGCTTCTGTTGGGTTTGGGGTCCTGTTAGGTTTGGGCTTTGGGTTATTTTAATTTTGGGCCCAAATTGGGCTATACAATTAGTAATTATTATTGTTTACTTATTATTTAAGTAAATATTATTATATTAAGATTATTTTATATTAAATAAATAAGTCAAGTTAATACAATTGCATGGTAATAAATATGTACAAATGTAATAAATACATACATAATTTGTAATATAAATATACATTTACTTAGTATTTAAGCATAAATAAATAAATTATATTATATTATATTATATTATAATATAATAGTTTAATAATAAAAAGAAAGAAATAAAGAAAAAAAAAGAGACTAAAGAACAGAATAGCAAAAACGTAGTAGGGGAAAGAAAAAAGGGAAAGAAAAAGAAGGAAAATTTGGGGTTTTAGAGTTTGAAGCTTAAGTGGTAAGTCAATTTAGTCTCTTTTCTTGTAATTTTGATGTTTATGGAATCCTAGAGATAAATACTACTTTTTTTAAGTGGAATTTTTGAAACTTATTAGATTTCTAGATATAGTTTATGATGAACAAAATGATGAATTAAGGGTTTAATTGATAGAATTTTTAGTTAGAATTGATTAAAGGATTAAATTGTAAAAGAAGTTATTAGTTTTACATAGTAGGGACTAAATTGTAAGAATTTTGAAATTAGGGTTTTATGATGAAATTTAGATAATTATGTCTAAGTTTGGTTGAAAATTGAGTAGAAACAAAGTATGAATTGAGATAGAAAGTAAGTGAACTTAGGTAAGATTAAAATTGAAATTAAAGCAGAAATTGAATAGAAATTGCATAAGAAATTTAAATATTAAATGTAAATTAGTATTATATTAATGATTATGAAAATTGTTTTAATTTTCGTAGTTAACGTTGTACCGGAAAACCTCGACTAAGAAAGGAAAAGACAAAGTTAACGAGGGTTAGCTCGAAAATTACGGTTTGTATTTCTATAATCCGAACTTAATATTTAATTGTTGAAATTATTATTTAATATGTATGGTAAGTGCATTGAGATGATTATTTGGAATTGGAATGAACCTTGGTTGAAATTGAAAAGTGAATTTAATTATTAATTGTTGTATTTTGATTAAATGTTATGATAAGTAATTAAGGTGAGAATTATTTGGATTATGTTTTACAATTGAAATGGATTAATTTGGTATGTGATAAATTTATTGAATTTATATGGATATATGTGATTGATGTGGAAATTTGAATATTGAAAGTATGTTATATTGAAAATTAAATTGATTGGGAATGTAATGAAATAAATATGAATAGGTGTTTATTGTGAAATTTGAGTGTATGTTAATGAAAAGTAAAGTGAATTGTATTGAATTATTAATTTATGTGATTAAATTGAAATGTGTATTGATTGAATATTGAAAATTTATTAAAACCCTATTAATAGTATCGAGCTAAGTCGGATATAATTGGCATGCCATAGGATTGGAAGTGTTTAGGGATACTTTGACCTTTAGTCGATGAGGCACTATAAGTGTCGTACTATAACTTCAACTTCGAGTCGATGAGGCACCATGTGTGTCGTACTGTTACTGTTACTTCGGTTTAATCCAATGAGGTACTAAGTACCGTACTGTTACTGTTTACTTTGGCAAAGCCGATGAGGCACTGAGTACCGTACTGGTGTGTTGGTTGGATCCGTGTATCTGTTAATGTCCGAGTCATGTTAATAGAGGCGAATAAAGGTACTGAATGACTGACTGTTACTGAATGATTGATTGTTACTGAATAACTGATTGCTACTGAATAATTGATTGTTACTGAATAATTGATTGTTACTGAATGATACTGATAAATTGATTGATATTGAAAAACACTGACTGATATTGAGCTTGGAATAAAACGAATTACTGATTGAAATATGAATTGTTGAATATTATTTATTGATATTGAATAGTGAACTGAAACATGATTGAAACACATGAATTTATGTAACTCTAAAAGGGAATAAGTGAATAATATTATTGTTCAAGTGAATTGTGAGCATATTGTGGAAAATTATACGGGTTAGTAGATGAAAGAATTGAATGAGTTATAAAGGACTTATCTATGAATTGAACAATTATATAATTGTGATTGTTATATGATTTTAAAGTAAATGTTATATTTTCATATTATTAAGTGTTCAGATTATAGAAATACCACTGATTTCATACTCAGCGTATAGTTTGTTTCCGTGCACAGGATAAGTTAAAGTCAGATCTTTGGATCAACATCCCAGGCTAATCCCGAACTCTAAGTGGAAAGGTATATTATTTATTAGTAATGGCATGTACTTAGGATATCATATTCATATGAGTGTCATTTTGCGTTATGAAAGTAAAGGTGAAATAATTAAATTTTAGATTTAACAATTATATATGGTAGAAATTGGCTTAATTAGTACGAATTTGAACTGTTTGAAAATATATGTGAAATACTTAAAAAGATTTATCATATAGGCACATAAAATATCTAATTTGACATGTTTTTGAGTAGGTTTGAATGTGATTTAAAGTGATTGAACTGTATTGACTGGTAATGCTCCGTAATCCTATTCCAGGGATGGATAAGGGTTAAGAGGTGTTACACTGCCACTCACATTACCCGTGTTTCTGGGTGGTCTACCTTGAGCTGACATGTTACTCGGTCTCATATTCTACACTGTTTTTTGTTCAGCTAACTCAGGGCATTCACGAATGAAGTGATCCATCAATCCATATTTAAAGCAAGCCCGATCATTCAATCCACAATTATCGGGATGTTGTTTACAGCAGTGTTTGCACTTAGGTTGGTTCAGTCGGATTTTACCAACACTAGCTACTAAGGTAGCTCTCGAACTCACAGGTGGTTTGTCTCAATCATGTCTAGAATAACCCACAGTAGCCTTTGAACGGCTAAAGTCATCTCGAAATTTCTTTGTTGCCGACTGAAATGACTTACTTGATGATCTCTTTCGTGAATTCTAGCTTCAAAGTCAGCCTTTCTTTTCTCTTTTCTGAGCTCTTCAGCGTTGCATGCTCGCTCAACTAGTACCATGAACTCTTTTATTTCAAGAATCCCGACTAACAACTTAATATCTTCATTCAAACTGTCTTCAAATCTTTTACACATTATTGCTTTGGTTGATACACATTCTCGAGCATATCTGCTGAGTCTCACAAATTGCCGTTCATATTCTATAACTGTCATGCGACCCTATTTTAACTCGAGGAATTCTTTTCATTTTTAATCTATAAATCTCTGACTGATATATTTCTTCCGAAATTCAGTTTGAAAGAACTCCCAGGTAACCCGCTTTTTCGGAACTACTGATACTAGTGTATTTCACCAGTGATACGCAAAATCTCGAAGCAAATGTACAACACATTTAATACATTCGTCAGAAGTACAGAATAGCTCATCAAACACACGGATAGTATTATCAAGCTAGAATTCAGCTAGCTTAACATCGTCATCAACGGTGGCTCTGAATTATTTAGCCCCGCATTTTTTGATTTTATCAACAGGGGACTTATTTAATCTCATAGAATCAATAAATTGAGGTATTACAGGTATCTGAGGAGGATTAGGCGGAGGTGGAGGTTGTTGAACAGCTAGATTTGTATGGATATATTGTGTGAACCATTCGTTCATCATTTGAAAGAAGGCTTGTTTAGCCTCTCCCTCGTGGCTACTCGTAACAGGTCTAGAATCAGGCGGCGCTATCCCTTGAGTGAGAGCAGGCGCATTACTTTCCATGTCATCTGCTACAGCTCGATCGGGATCCATTTAGTATACAAAAACACATTTTAACTGTCAGGAATCATCACACTATCACAGTATATCATATATGGCATGTATAGCTAGACTCACACGGGTACGTTAGTCCTAGAACTGACTAAACCGTAGCTCTGATACCAATAAAATGCAACACCCCTAACCCACATTTGTTGCCGAAATAGGGTTACAAGACATTACTGGACATCTAGTTCTATACAAAATAACTTCTAACTCCAATAGTAATCATCCACTAAATCATATTAGTTAAATTTGTACATATGGAACACATAACTAGATAAAACTGATCATGCTTTATTATTTATAATACATATACAAACAATGCTTCAAATTTCAACTATATTAATATCATTTATATAACCACAAATTTGGATTAACTAATGTGCAACAAAGCCATGTTACAAATACTTAATACATATAAATATTCGAACCACATAACTCAAATATTAATGGCACTTATATATTTAAAACATATCCTATCATATATCATTACACTTCATACATCGAACATATGCCAATATCTATTTCATTAGTTGAATATCAAAGATATCATTTGATAACTTTTGCACAAGCACATAATAAAACCATTCGAACCATATTACATTAATTATTATGCAATCACATATGCAACTTTAGTATATTACAACATGGCCGAACATACTAATGATGCGTATATATATAGTGCGCAATTTACCCCTAAAAAAAACAAACAAAAGCCATATTTAACATTTGAACACAAATAATATTCCAATGTACACCTAATTCACATCTATATTAATATACCTAAACTTCATATTTCATCCTATTAACTAATCATTATTTCGGTCACACCATTATCAATATCATATGAATATAAAAACGAACTAAATATAGTAATCGAATTTACAACCACTGTAGCACCCCAAACCCGGCCCAGACGTTATGGCCGGATCCGACATGCCACATCGAAGCGTCCAAAACATTTTATATTGTTGATCCAGAAAAACCTACTTAGTGTTTTAAAAGATAATTTCATTATAGGTTAAAGTGAATGGAAGCTGTGCACCAGGTAGGAAACCGAAAAAGAGGAGGTGAGTCTATCGGACTACTTAAGTACCAAGCTCCCTTCGGATCCAATCCTAGACATGCACACCGCCATTGCCACACCTTAACGTCATGTATATTTCTAGGAAATCGATTTCATTAAGTCATTTTTAGGAAAAGTGATTAATTTTGGAAAATACTTTCATTGCGGAAGCTTTGCTTGTTGTCGTGTTATTTTGAAATCAATTGTTGTTTTTTTTTTGAAAACGCGCCCTAAAGCCCTAAAGCTATCCAATTTCAACAGTTAAAATAAGTAATACCTATCTTAGTAATACATATTAAAACCATCAAAAATAATTAAGCGGCCTTATTACATTTAAAAACCCAAACCTCAACGTAAATAATAGGATGTCCAGTTCACCAGGAGAAAAGCAAACTTTCAGAACGGGTGGCCACTCCGAATTCCCTCACAGCTCCAAGCCCACTATGGTTGGGGATTTCCTGCGTGGATGAAAATAAAAGGGGTGAGTTTGGGGAAACTCAGTGTGTAAGGAAAACCCATTCAAAGCCCAAGTCATCTCAAGCCTATTGGGCCTAAGCCCATTCAGGTAACAGTGGTACTGGACCAAAGCCCTTTTCAGATTACAATAAACTGGGCCTTAGCCCCTTATTCAGATAACAGTATGGCCCATAGGCCCATTTTAAAATACATGCAACATCAATAACATATGTAAGCCCATTTGGGGAGACTACTCAACCCACTAACCACTACACTCCACCCGTACTAGCCCTACACTCCATGTGGGGAATAGCTCAACCCACCCAGCCCAACACTCCACAGTTGCAGCCTTGCTGCTCAGTTAACAGTAAATTGAGGCAAAGCCTCCAGTACGTGGACAAGCCATTTTCAGTACTTCCTCCGTCAATATCCCAATCCCATGCATCAGATAATAACAACATGGCATGCAGTAAATAACAACAGTCAAACATGCATTTAGGTCAATTTAACCCTAGGGGTATTTCGGTAATTTATCTACTAGGGGTAAAACTATAAATTTTCCACTTTTTAAAGGTATCTCAGTAATTTATCTATTTTAGGGTTTTTCATGCATATTCCTACTTTTCACGTACTAACAGAATCACGTACCGAGGGTTCTTACCGAATTGGGCCCGTTGGCCCATCATTCCAATTTTGGCCCATTAAGCCCAAAAATATCGAGGGCACAGAAATCATGCACTTTGCAGTCCAAATTTTGCAGCTTACCAAAAACATTAATCGATTTACCTCACGAGCATTCGCACACTCGCAAATCTACAAAATACCGGTTTTTGGCATTTCGGCTTTTCGACTTTTGCAGATCCAGACTAAGAAAAAGGGTGTTAGTTACACACCTATTTGCGACAATATGCTGACGAGATCCACACACGAACTGCCTACAATTGGATTACTAACACGTTAATCTAACTATTCAAATACGAACTACGTATTAACCCCTTACAATATTTGGCCAACCACACCTATAGATGATAGTAAGCTTATAAGAAATCAATAAGCAACTCATTAACAAATTTTTGTCAATGTTTACCACATAATCATAATTTCACTGCAAGCTGTCTTCCTGAGAAACAGTTACTAAATCATTTATAACTGGAGCTACGAAACTCCAAATCAAGTGCCGTTAATTTTCCCTGAAAATAAACTCATATATCTTATATCCATAAAATTTTTAGAATTTTTGGTTTGGCCAATCAATACCAGATTTTCTTAAAGTTTCGCATGTTTCACTGTTTGACTAATCTGACCACTCTTCATTACGAATCAAATTTCTTGTTGTACAGAATTCAAAATATGTTGTCGTTTATTTCATTGAAACTAGACTCATTAAGCTTTAATTACATAATTTATTCACCTTCTAACTCATCTTTCACAATTTATGGTGATTTTCCAAAGTCACGTTACTGCTGCTGTCCCAAGCAGATTTATTACCAAATCACTCTTTCACACATAACTTGCATGCATGTTATTTAAACATGTATATCACCAATCAATCATCACATATCTATGAGTTTACTTAAGTATAGTCTCCATTTCATCATTTTAAAGCACAACATGTTAGCCGATTTTTCCCTTAGCATCTAAGGCACATGCATGCTCATTTGTTTGGCTCAACTTCACCTATCTTCCATTTTTCATCAAAAGAACATGAAACAACAACCATTTCCTTCATTTTAATTCATGACCAAATGCTCACAACACAACCAAAAACCAAAATATGCTTCAAGAGTTAAGGTAGAATCAAGAAGAACTCATGAACATCAAGATAGAAGCAAACTACCATGAACTTACCTTCAATTTTCTTCCCCAAGTGACCGAACATTCAAGAGCTTTCTCCTCTCCTTTCTCTTCTCTAACTTTAGGCTATGATGAACAAAGATGGACAAAAATTTGTTCTTTTCACCCTTTTTCTTTTAATAAAATTTCATATTTCATTCATTTAATTCTTTAATACAAAAGACATGAAATGCCCATCATGGAACATTTACCTAAACCATTATCATGGAGCATTTACCTAACCCATTATCATGGAATATTTACCTAATCCATTATCATGGAACATTTACCTAACCCATTATCAATTTGTACCATGAATTATGGATATCAAGTGCTCATATTGTCTACAACAACATGATGGCTGGCCACTTCATGTAAAATGGGAGGTTTGTCATGCAAATCCTCCTATTTTGCACTCCTATTTATTTGACCACTTCAATTTAGCCTATAGCATTCTCAAACATTTTCACATAGGTTCTATTTCATAATTTCACCCCCTTTTACTTATGGAACAAAAATTAACCAAAATTGCCGGGTTCTATCTTAAGCTTGGGCCTTCTAGAGGCCCACTAACATAATTAAACCTATGCCAACATTCACAGAATTCCTGAAAATTGGGGCGTTACAACCACACATGAACGCATATCTATATTAATATTAGCACCAACTTGACACTTTTAACTATCCATTTAGCAATTGAACCTATAAAGTCAATATACAATCATCTATCACCCTAATTATACCACATTTCATACTTCCAAAATGAGCTAACTATTAAGCCTATTATACATCATACCTACCATTTTTCATTGCCGAATTATATAACCAAACATCACAAACATATATACCAAGTAACATACTTCCCAAAATAAGTTTAAGTCATAGTCAAATACACCCAAGCTTTAATATTATAATCAAGCCATTTTCGCATGGCTATATATACACAAATTCAAAACCAAACATATTTAAACTAGCCTATACATGCCATATGTTTAAAGTTTCAAACTTAAAAAGTACCGAATGATAGTCAATAGTGTGATGATTTGCTTGATGATCCCTGAGCTCGTAACCAGCTTTCAAAAATCTATAAAACAATGAACAAACACTCACACAATAAGCTTAAATAGCTTAGTAAGTCATAAGCAAATAATTCATTTTAATGACATACATAATTCAAGTAAACTAGATAGAACCAAACAAACCTTAACCAAATGTACATGTATCATGCTTGCAAACTCAAACATATCTCATAAACATCAACATTCTAATATCAATGGCCGAATGTACATATACCCATAAACATATATAATTCTCACTTTTATAATGCATATTTCATATATATATATCACAAGTACACACTTACCTTATATTCCCAATCATTTAACTTAGCACATACCTGACCTCTTAACTTGATTTCATAGTCAATCATTACTCGATATTGCCCGTAGAACCATTCAAAATTAATAAGAATACTCGAATAATTGAAAAGCTTGTACAACGCCAACGTCCCAAACGTGGTCTTACATGTAATCACATATCGATGTCACTGTCCCAGATAGGGTCTTACACGTAAATCACAAATCGATGCCAACGTCCCAGACATGGTATTACACGAAATCACATATCAGAATCCTATGTCATGACATATGTATCCTAACTATTCCTAAGGTTCATACGGGGCTTTCGGACATCGTAAACCAAACAATTCCATCTTATATATATTTCTCCCATGCTTATACAAATTTGGCTTGAGTATACATATATACAAGTAATAATTCAATTCGGTACAAATAATATATATACAATCGAATTTAACGACATTTATTTACTTATGAACTTACCTCGTACGGATTCAGACAGAAATAAACGGCTATTTAACGATTTTTGATTTCCCCCGATTTAATCCCGTTTTCTTTGATTGTTGATCTAATCACATTTAAATTTGACTTATTCAATCTCACATTCATTCAAATTAATCCATAAACACATATTTAGGGCATTTTACAAATTAGCCCTCATATTTTCACATTTTGACATTTAAGTCACTAATTCACAAAATCACAAAATATACATAGTTTCACATTTTTCATGCTTAGCCAAATTTTCATGGAGTTCATATAAGCCCAAATATTTTCATATAAGCCCAAATATTTCATTTATTTCATATTTTGACCCCTCAATTTACAAAATTCACAATTTAATCCCAAATAGGCATTTTTACTAAAAATCACTTAATTAAACATGAAAATCTATTAACACATATTTATTTTTCATCATCAAACACAAAAATTATCAAGCTTTCAACAATGGCAAAATACAAAATCATCATCAAATTCAAAAATTCAAGCATGGACTAACTAGTATTCAAAGCAACAATCTCAAAAATTTAAAAATCATCAAAAACCGAGCAAAGAACATACCTAAATCAAGTTTCAGCAGTGCCGAAAATTCAAAGCTCAAGAACCCTATTCTCTTTTCTAATTTTCGGTGAGAAGATGATGAATAATGGCTTTCATTTCTTTTGTTTTAATTTTATTAACTCATATTTCTAATTTACAAAATTAACCTTGGTTAAAACATTATAAAATCACATATATTAAGTCCATTACCGTCCACTAACCTTAATAGTGGCCTAATTTCATTTTAAGGACTTTACAATTAATAAACCATAGCAAATAAGTACTTTAACAAATAGAAAGTCACTTTTGCATTTTACGCGATTAAGTCTTTTTTATTAAATCGAGCACACAAATGATAAAATTTTCATACGAAACTTTCACACATATCAATTCACATACTATAAACACCAAATTAAATTTTAAAATATTTTTCTGACTCAAATTTGTGGTCTCGAAACCACTATTCGAATTTGGTTCTAAATCGAGCTGTTACACAAAACGTTGACAATTATAGAGTTTTATTGTATCCTTGAGATTTATTTGTTAACAACTCTTTTTTGCACACGAAAATAATGGTGGGGTAAATAGAACCTTAAAGAAAAAATAACATTGATATACACATTGAAACATTCGTTAATTTCTCATAAGTTCATTTTTATCTCCTCTATTCTTCTAAATGTTTAATTAGATTATCCTGCTCCCGACACATTCATGCGCAAATAATAACTACACTTAACAGTGCATCTACCATCCCTCGCGTTTTGCCGAAAGAGAGAGAGTCCTCAATTTCCGGAATTTTCAATGGGAATCATTCGAATGGCTTCGACTTTCCGTTAGGTGAAGAGTTGTTGAAGAAGACGTATTTGCCAACACCTCTTGTTCTCATCAATTAATTCATGGACCATGGAAACCGATATGTATCTTGGGTCTGAAATCTTAAAATTCTCGATTTTAGGCCTTGCATATTAATATGCTTCTCCTATTTCCAACATTTTATCTTCTGCCTTACTTTGTAATTGAATTTTCTTGTGAATTCTATTTTTCTTGGCGCTGTACACTCGCACTTGATAATATCTGTGAAATTTTTTTTATTCCACTGGATAATAATAACTCACAATTTTGACAACTTTTGAAGTCATAAAATACAGGTTAAGCATATATAGATTGGGTTGACTATGGTGGTGGAGGATTCAAATGTCAATGATTTCGTATCGTCCGTTTCCTTAAACAACCAAAAACAGTCCCCACCGACTCCATCAACTCTTCACTCAAACATCAAATAATCTTGGGTATACTTAATTAATGTGGGTCTTAAATATCGTTGGAACTTGTGGCTGGTGAGGAAAAGACAAGGAAGCAGATTCAATGTTGAAAACATACTGGCTCTCGCAATCTGAGAGGTGGCATTACAATCCTTTAGATCTAAATCTGGAGGAATAATGATATGGCCTTGGTAAGGACAAAATTTTCCACTCATTTACAAATCAACACGTTTTTCTTTTCATACCTCGTTTCGTTGTAGCTAATTATTAAAAGCCAACGACACTAATGTATGTTTCGGCCACCGACACAAAATTAAAACTTCTTTTATACCAAATAAGTTGTAGTTTAAGATAGTTTTAGCTTTATTATTGTTGATATAAAAATGTGATGTGATTGAATAATTGAATTAAGAGAGAAGAGATTATGAGAAGATCCAATGAAGCTTAGCTAACAAGGGAGAAGAAAGAGGGTGCCTAAAAAGGTTTGATGATGTATTTGAGGGAAATAATTATCTGTTATGTGTCTTCTTTCTGTTGGCAGGTTTTTCACTCAAAATAAATGCCTCATTAGATTAATTATATAATGGGTTTTGTCAAAATGATTAAATTCAGATTCATTGTTAGAGGTGGAGTCATTACTAAATCTCTAAATATGTGTAACAATTATTTTTGTTATATTAAAATTTTATTTTTATTTATTTAGAATTTTTCTAACACCGTTTAAATTTTGTCATACCCCTCCCCTTCCCTATATTATAACAATAAAAATTATTTCATATCAATACTAATATTAATATTCTTTAAAATTTAAAATTTTATCATTTCAAATTTAATTTAAACCGAATCAATTATTTAAAATATGCCTTTTGGCAAAAACCTATTTGTCAAAGCACTTCATCTTTACTGAGCTCTGTCAATAATGAAATAAATTTTAGTTAAATATTCACTTGTATATTTCCTTATCCTTGTTTAATTTTTCAACAAGATTGAAGCGGGGAAAGACTATTTTAGTAAAAAATATCCATTTTTTACTTTATTTATAGAAATGGATAACTTTAAACTTTATTTATCACAATGGGCAAAAAAATTAAAAACGCGTCCACGTAGGTGTGTTTTAAGGGAAAATTTCATAAAAGCATATTTTTGGGGAAGCGCTTTAGCCATGTCAGCATAAAACACGCTGAAGTGGATGCGCTTTGCTGACATGGAAAAAGTGCTTCCCCAAGGATGCGCTTTAGCCCATGTTTTTTCTAGGGTGGGTTATTTGCATGTTTAGGGCTTAGGGTTTAGGGTTTTAAGATTTTAAGGTTAGGGTTTTTGCTAAAATAAATTAAGGTTTTATATGTTTAGGATTTAAGGCTTTGGAGAAAATAAATTAGGGTTTATGATGTTTTAAAAAATAAATTAAATTAGGATTTATTGTTTATAAAAAATAAATTAGGGTAAAGGGATTTTTAAAAATAAATTTGTTTTTATGGTTTTAAGGTTTTTATAATAGTTTTAGGAATGAGTTCTGAAAAAATTATTTTAACGATATTGATTTTGTTTTTTTTTTGTTTAGTCGACAAAAGTACTGAAAAAAGCCCCCAAGTGGACGTTATTTTTTTACAGTAGTTTCTGAAAAAATAATTTTAAAAAGATGGTTATAAAAAAATAAGGTAAAAAATGCTTCAAGCAGTCGTCGCTTGAGGCGTGGGCGTTGTTGATAGGCCTGCCCCGTCAGCCCTTCTCATTGGATTTAAAGGGCCCCGTCATTTCCTTTCGACACGGATTTGTCAATGCCTCTGCTCTTTGGAGAGCAAATATGGCTTGCCATGGATCCTAAACCATGGCATGTAATCCGGCTCGCACGCTAACTCTGGAACGATGATTGGTTCGCGAGTAGGTATATGATCATACCGATTTTCCCACATTTTGGTATAATCCGAGAAGAAGATCGGCCAATTCGTATTTGGTCGTCATAAGTCAATTTTGCGGTCTTTATTGAGTACCTCAAGTGCCACAGGAATCAATTTTCGAAATCTAAATTGTCGCAACACTTTATCTGTATGGTGCATCTCGACAGTGGCGTAGTTGAGCAATGGGAACCTAACATGCCATATGTTCGGATTCTATAGGAATTCATCTGAAATTATTGCCCGAATTGCTAGATCCTTGTATGGTGTCCATTAAAACTATATGAATGTGATAAAAATATTAGTTATATACATAATACTAAATACTAAATATGAAATGACTATGTTATGTATATATATTTTATTTATATATATACTTACATGCACTTCCGACCGTTGGTCTAATAGAAGTCGTATATATTCAAGAGCGGTAGGTATTCCAACATAACTCGCTGAATGGTTCTATCCAATTAAATAAAATTTTAGCATAAAATTTAGCATAAAATTTTATTTTAAATCTATGTAATAATTGTAAAATCTAATATAAATTTTACCTCCTTAAGAGTGGGAATGTATACGGGTGGTTTACTCGAGGATGTAAAAATGGAAAGCGAAACTAAAATGGAAAGCGAAACTAAGCCCATGATTGTAGCAGTGATAGGCAACCTTAGATTTTGGCTTTACTTGGTTACGTCGCCCGACATCATCTCCTAGTACAATGTTGACAACGTAGAAGACCCCAACAGAATTCGCTAGCTATTCTAAAATCGACGAGTTTTGTAATATCCCTAACCTATATCCGTCGCCGAACTAAGGTTATGAGGCATTCTCAGACATATCGGAACATTTTATGATCAATTCACAAACATCATCCACACATCATAGCATCATAGTCAAATATCAACACAGAGTCTCTTTCTTAGGTCAACGAGACCTTAAACATGCTTCAGGAAGGGGTCGGGATTAAACCGAGTACATACAAATTTTTTGAAACTAAACAATTTTTCTAAGTTACAAAGGTCATACGCCCGTGTAAACAGGCCGTGTGCCTCACACGGCATTAGACACGCCCGTGTGTCTAGGCCGTGGCAAAACAGGGCATACATACTGACTTCACCACACGGCCACAAGACACACCCGTGTGCCAGGCCGTGTGAATTAGGGAGGTTATTGACTTGGGTCACACAGCAGACGACACGCCCATGTGCCAACCTGTGTACCACACATGACCAATAGACACGCCTGTGTGTCTAGGCCGTGTCAAAACTATAGAATATACTGACTTTAAATCATAGGGTACCCTAGGGGACACATGGCCATGTAACGTAACCGTGTGTCACACACGCCCGTGTGGACAAAAATAGGCCATTTGAAAAGCCAAATTACCACCCATTTTGGGTCATCCCTACAAGCATAAAACCAATCACATTTCATGTCCCAAAGGCAGCTAAAAACATACTAAATCATGCACAAATTGATCCACGATATCATTATTCATTTCCATATACAAATCCAACTCAAACATAACTATTCAAAGTACTAACTTTATATCAAAAACATATGATTCATGCATCATATTAATCCATTTCAATTCATAGCATTCCACATCGTTTCAACTTCCCAAATCAATCATGAAACTTACCAAAATTGACTATTTCATTTGGCCATTCAAGAGCACATCAAAACATACCCATTTTGAACACAAAGCATATACCAAAATTCATTCATAATCTCATCCATAACCAAGCCATATCACATGGCTAGATATACACATCTCAAAACATATCCAAAGTTCTCTAGCTTATACATGCCATACTTTGATATACATTTTCAAAAGGTACCAAAATAAAGTTTGATAGTGTGGTGATGATCCTCGATGATCCCCGAGCTTTCGGTAGCTTCGATGATCTATAAAACAATGTAAATACACACAAAGTAAGCTTTCAAAAGCTTAGTAAGCCATATACAAATAAACTTATCACATAACACAATTCTAAACCAATTCATTCATGTAGTTCATGGAAAAATACAATCACATATCCATATGTCTCATATAGCTCATTTGATCATAATTCACTTACATATATCATATGTCCACAAATGTACATATACTTACCTTTCATTCTCAAACACAATATACCTTTCGGATGTACCTGAATTGGATACACATTCACATAGTTATTCGTTTCTCGGAATGCTCGTTGAACCGTACGAAATCAAATAGGATACGTGGATAGCTCGAAAAACTCGTACAATGCCAACGTCCCAGACGTGGTTTTACATGTAATCAAATGTCGATGCCACTGTCCCAGACAGTGTCTTACACGAAATCAAATACGATGCCGATGTCCCAGACATGGTCTTATGCGTAAATCTCAAATTGATGCTAACGTCCCGAACGTGGTCTTACGTGAAATCACATATTGGAATCCTATGTCATGACATATGTATCCTAACTATTCCTATGGTTCGTACAGGGCTTTTGGACGTCGTCACATTATCGAAACTTTCTCAATTTCACATATTCAGCTTCTATAACCATTCATCATATTTCAATATCATATAAGCATGAATAAAACAATTCAAACACATTTATTTGTATATAGACTTATCTCATACGAGAATGAATGGAAACGAACGGCTATTCAACTACTTTCGATTTCCCCCGATCTACTTTCGTTTTCTTTGGTTCCTGATCTATACACATTCAAATTTAACTATTTTATTCACCAAATTATTCAATTCAATCCATTTACACATATTTAGGGCATTTTACAAATTAGCTCTCATATTTTCACATTTTAACACTTTAGTCTTTAATCACAAAAATCACAAAATATACAAAATTTCTATATACACATGCTTAGCCGAATTTTTATCTAGCCTATATAAGCCCAAATATTTCATTTATTTCACATTTTAGCCCCTCAATTTCTCATTTTCATAATTTAGCCCAAATTACTCAAATTCATCAAAAATCCCAATACAAAACATATTAACCCAACACATATCTTTGATTTTTCAACAACTAACATCACAAAGCTCACAATTTCATCAATGGCTCAACTCAATATCATCATCAAATTCAAAAATTGAGACATGGGCTTGATAGCTTACTAAGCAACAATCTCAAAAATGTAAAAATTATCGAGATAAAAAACGCATACCTAATTGATGCTTGAGCTTGCCGAACCCTAAACAACTCTTTTTCTTTTCTTTTTCTTTGTATTTTCAGCTATGGATGATAATGGATGAACAAAATTTGATTTTTGTTTTAATTAAATTAACATAATATACTAATTACCATAATAACCTTTATTAAACCATTATAAAATCATTTAATGGATGTCCATTAATGTCCATTAACATTATCAATGGTCTAATTACAACATAAGGACTCACATTATAAAAATCCATAGCAATTTAGTACTTTAAAAAATAGCAAGTCACTTTTGCACTTTATGCAATTAGGTCCTTTTTCTAAAATAGGCACACAAACAATCAAATTTTTATACGAAACTTTCACACATATTAATTCACATATTATAACCACGAAAAATAATATTAAAATATTTTTCTAACTCGGATTTGTGTTCCCGAAACTACTATTTTGACTAGGGCCTAAATTGGGCTATTACAACTTTCAACAGCCACCTCAGATATATGAGGTTTCATGACAAGTCCGACAGAAAATTGGGCTATTACTACTTCAATCGAATCATCTCCCAACTTCGAGAATGTGTCTCGTAACCAGCCCATCCCGATCCGACCTTCAAAAATATTATTTAGAATCGCACCCACAAGATCGTAGCATACGACTCTCTAATCAGCAGATTGAGCGGACCTGATGAGTACAGACCATCCACCGGCAACCCTAATTGTAACTGCACGTCCTCTGAAGTGATGGTACACTCCCCCCATGGAAAATGGAATGTGTATGTCTCGAGTCTCCACCTTTCTATGAACGCGCTGATGAGTTTTAGGTCCAACTTGCACTCCAGCCTATATTGGCCACATGTCAAAAACCCACTTCCTCAAGTAATTTTCTATCAATGGTGATGGAGGACCAGACATATTACGAATATAACATTGTAACACCCGATCTAGCGACTGTTATAAAAAATTTAGAAAATAAATATTAATTAAAATTACATAAATAAAAAAGTTTAAAAATTGAAATTAACCCTTACCATTTTAATTTGTTCGATCGAGATATGTTTATGATTTAGACGAATTAATTTCCCGGCCATTGCTAACATGATCAAATATCTTAGAAATTATAAAAAAATAATACCAATTTAGAAAAAGAAAATAAAGGAAATTGTAATTTAAAGATATATTTGAGAAATTTAAAGAGAAATTTGAGAGTTTTTTTGAGAAATTTAGACAAAAAATTTGGAAGAAATTAAAGGAAATTGTGTGAAAAAAATATGTGGGGGGTTTTATAGTTTTTTATTTTTTATTTTTTATGATCATTGGCCTCCTAACGGTCAAATTTTTAAATGACCGTTGCGGCCAAAAATATGGGCTAAAGCGCGTCCACGTTAGCGCGGTTTATGCTAACATGGCAAAAGCACTCCCCTAGGGACGCGTTTTTTTTGAAATTTTCCCTTAAAATGAGCCTATGTGGACGCGTTTTTGGTTTTTTGACCCATTCCTATAAATAAAGTTTAAAGTGGCCCATTTCCGTAAATAAAGTAGGAAATAGGCCTTTTTTTAGTAAAATAGTTGCAGGGAAAACAATTAAGAGTCAATTTTTTATATTGAAATGATAAAATAATTATGAAATAGTTTGATTTATGAGCACAACTATTTGTATAAAATCAGTCATAGTCGTAATTTAGTCTTCAATGTTTACAATTTTTTTTGTTAATTTGGTTTTTTTTGTTAAATTTGACTATTACCCTTTAAACAAAGTCAAATCACTAAAACATTAATTTTAACAATGTTGACGTGATAATCTGCATGACAATTTATGTGTACTTCATGTTGACATGACATTATTTGTTTTACATGTCATGTTAACAAATAATTTTAAAATTATAAAAATATTGAATAATAAAAATTTATAATTCAAAAATTTAAATGGGTTAATATATATTTTCTCCTTGAACTTGGCCATTTGCACTTAACTAGTATTTAAATCCTTTTTTGGACCTAACTGGTGCCTAAACTTAATTCTATCACACATTTTGGTGCCTCAATAATAACCCCGTTAAAATATGTTGGCATGGAATCAACGGTGATTAACACGATGAAATGTGACATCTCTATATTTTGACATGTGGAAAAATTTAAAATAAAAATATTTTAACACTTGGCATTCCCTTGAACTCTCATGTTTGGCCTAGGGTCAAGGGTTGTTCATTAATAGAACCCAGTCGGGTTCAAAATTTAGGGGAGCAAATGGTAGGCCTTTATTTGGATAACTCCCTTTTAACACAGTATATGCATGTGTGATGTGATTATGTCCATTCCGCGTGAGTGTGAATAGTAACTATCTAATTGTGTTTTAATTTAATAGTAATATAAAAATAATAGTTTTGAAAATAAAATATAAAAATTGTCAAGGTTCAAATGTTTTTATGTAACACCCCTAACCCGTAATCGTCGCCGGAATAGGGTTACGAAGCATTACCGGAGTTTACAGAACAAATACAGATAATTTATATCATTTACTATTCATATCCAAAACTAATCATATCGTCCCTTGAATGGACCCTCGAGGCCCAATTTAAGCATTAGAAACAAGTAGGGATTAAATCGGGGATTCAGAAAATTTTTCGCGAAATTTCAAAATTTTTCTTATGTATAGGGTCACACGCCCGTGTGAGTAGGTTGTGTGGCTCACACGGCCAGGTGACATGCCTATGTCTCAGGCCGTGTGAGTATTCGATGTGGGGCACATGGTCGTGTCCCAGCCTATGTCCTTACCCGTATAACTCTCTGACTTGTGTCACATGGCCTGCCACACGCCTGTGTCTCTGCCCGTCCGTCCAATTTTGAGCATCTTGTTTCTCAATTTCAAGATGCAGAAGACACATGGCCAATCCACATGCCCATGTGACAGGCCGTGTGTCACACAGCCCGCGTGTCTATCCGTGTGGACAAAATAAAGTCATTTCCTTGCTTTATTTCTCACCCAAATTTAACCTTCAACCACGATAACATTTACATATATTTTCCAACCAACTCAAGTCATATAAATCAAGCAAACATCAATAACATGTATGCAATAACATCACATACATTCATATGATCAAACTTACCTTTTAGTAAAGACTTATATTTTATCCTAATTCCATCTAACCAACCACATACATATATGTTAAACATGATATATGTATATATATATAACCTCCTATTAATATACCAAAACATACCATTATTAGCCATTCCAATGGCTAAATTACAAACAACCATGTACTTGCCAACATTGGCCAAGTTAACCTATACATGCCATTATACCAAAATAAGATTGCTTTTTATACCAAAATGAACTAGTGGATAGTGTGATGATACTCCGACTGATCTCCAACCTTTATGAGCTTCCCAAGCACTATAAAACAGAGAAAATAAAACCTAGTAAGCAATTAATGCTTAGTAAGTTCGTATAACAGGAATTAAACTTACCAATCACATTCATTACAATAAGCATACAATAACATGCTTTCCAACAAATTGGCATTTTGCCAAATCACATACACTCAAATAAGCAAGTTAGTCACATAATTCACATGTACACCAAATAAACATGGATGAGCTCATCATGCTACACTCTTTCAAGTATTTCAGAAGTATTCATGACATAACTCTTTTAATTTTATAATTTCTCATGTCAGAAGTTTTGTCCATTGAATTATTGAAATATCGATGGATACTCTAGTAGTACACACAAGGTGTACAAAACTGTAAATTGTCAATTCATAATCAAGGGTACCCATTAGGGCACTTAATCAGGGAGCACACTCTCGAGCTACGTATCAGGATGCTCAGATGAGCCATGTAACAAGACACTTATCCGGGCTAAACAGGAAACTCATAAGAGTTCTATTCAGGAAGCTCATAGAGCTTAACAGATAACTCCAAAGATTTAATACCAGGGAGCACCGGATAAGGTAATAGTGAGTTCAAGCGAGCCGTGTTAGGAAACTCATAAGAGTTTATATCAGGACACTCACAAAGAGCTACGTTTGTGTCTGCAATAAATGATGGATCACAACCGATCGAATAATGTAACAGGACACTCACAAAGAGCTGCGGTAGTGTGCAACACGTGCAAAATCACTACCGATCAGGATGCTCGCAGGAACTATATAACAGGATGCTCAAGAGGGCTATAATAGGATTGCTCATCCAAGCTATATTTTATCCGAAACATATGCAGGACAATATTCAATACGGGAAATCACATATATCCATTGAATTTCATTATTCAAAAGGAACTTGTCATTTATCAAGCAATATCGAGCATGTGATTTATTTTGTACTTTAAAAATTTATTTAATTCACTCAAATACAACATTGAATTCAAACATATTAACATACATAAATAAGTTACACGAACTTACCTTGATATTCGTTTGTATAAAAAAATCTACTAATCCAACACATTTTGTTTTCCTCTATCCAATTCCGTATTTGGTCTTTCTGGATCTATATAAATGAATTTAATCATCAATTTAACACAATTCATATTCAATTGGATTCAATTTACACTCTAGGAAAAATTACCACTTTGCCCCTACACTTTTCATAAATTCCAATTTTGTCCCTAGGCTTGGAAAATGAAATTCATGCAATTTAATCCTTATTCCAAGCCTAACCGAAGTTTTCATATAACATTTATAGCACTTTTATTTCACAAAATTCATAATTTTTTCATGGGTTTTACCACTTTTTAATTTAGTCCCTAAATCATGATTTTATCAAAATTCTCTTTGTAAAAGTTGTTTATCTATCAACAACCTTTAATTTCAAATTTTCAGCATATTCATCCATGAAAAATTTTCTATACTTTGATATCTTCACAAATTAATCCCAAAAATAGATAAATTAAGCCATTCTGATCTCAAAAATATAAAAATTACAAAAAACGAGACAATAATACTTACCCAATTAAGCCAAGAAAGCTTGCTTTCTCTTTCCTAGGGTTTCCATGTATATATTGGGAAAAAAGATGATATATAATGATAATATTTCTTTTTAATTCATTTATCATCTTTTAATTATTTTAGTTTCCAATTTAGTCCTTACCTTTTTCTAATTTTCCATGGATGAATCACCAAAAATATCTACTAAGTTTTATTTAATGGTCTAATTATCATATAAGGACCTATCGTTATGAATTCCATAGCTAATTGATCCTTTTAGCTACAGAACTCAACTTTTGCATTTTATGCAATTTGGTCCTTTCCATAATTAAACACATAATCGGTAAAATTTTCTTATCAGAATTTTTATATAACATTCCTATCATTATACGGACCATGCAATAGTATTAAAATAAATTTTCTTTTCTGGCTTAGATTTGTGGTCTCGAAACCACTGTTCCGATTTCACTAAAATTGGGCTATTACATTTCAGGTAATCAGTTGTCCAGGTTTATTCTAATTCCAAAATATTTTCATAAATTTATAAATGATTATTTTAGATTTTATGTATTGTAAATTTCAAAATAATAATATAAATAATATGAAACGTTATAAAAAATTAAAAATATATAAAATATTAAAAAGGTTGTATAGAATTAACCTGGACAACCATTTATCTAGATTCATTCCCTGTGTGTAAAAAAATATATTTTATTTTTATTTTTATTTTTGCCACATGTAAAAATATACGGTTTCCATGTGTCACCATACTATTGATCTTTAATGTCATGTCAGCATATTTTAATGGTGTTATTACTGAGGTATAAAAATGTGTGATGGAATTGAAGTTAGGTACTAATTAGGTCCAATTTAAAATAATTCTATTCTATTTTGATTATGGAAATATATTTAAAAATAGAATGTAATTTTTTTGAGAGGTTCGCTATTATACGTATATAGGGGTAAGCGTTCGATCGAATCAAGTGAAAAATTTTGAGTTAATTGAGTTTACAAGTCCTATTTTATCATCCTAACTCAATTTGAATTTTTTTTCGAATCGAGCCGAGTGAAATGAAATTTGAGTCGAGTCAAATCAAGTGAAATGTTCGAGTTAAATTCAAAAAATTAACATGTCAAATTAAAATCTTTTTACAATATAACTAATTCTATGTTGGAGCACATAAATTTGAAACCATATATATTTGAAAAAAAGTTTCAAAGCAAAATAGTAAAAACAATACTTTAGTATGATAAACTTGAATAATTAATTAACTTATTTAGGTCCCCAAAAATATTATTGTAGAATTTTTTTTAATTTTTCAACTTTCTTAATATATATTTTTAGATTTTTTTTGAAAATTTTATAATTTTTTTAAAATATAAATTTTGGAATTTTTAAAAATTATTTTGAATTTTTTTTAAATTTCTTTCTAAAAGAGAGATCAATTTGCTCATTTTCAAACTTGACAGTGACTAAAAATGTATTTAAACCAATTTGTTATTTGAATTGTAAAATTCAAACTCAGTTCAAACTGAAAACTTGAATTACTTATTCGAGTTGACTTGAATAATTCGATTAAATCAAAATTTTAATTTTAAAATTTTTTTCGAATCGAATCGAGTCTTACTCATCCCTAAATTAATATAAATACAGATATAGATATATATATCTAACAAAGTATAATATAAAATCAAACTAACATGACAAATGAAAACTAAAAAAAAAAATCAGAGTAAAAAAAAACCACGTGATATACACATTAAATAAAACTCAACTTTAAATATTAAACACCCAAAATTGTCACTCTTAACCAATAAGCGAAGCCTCATTTATAAATAAATAAATATATAAATCTAATTAATCTTGACGACAGAGGCTTAATTGTCAAAAAAAAAAAGAAAAGAAAAAAAAGGCTTAATCTATCGAAGGCTATACATATTGGTTTAAGCATGAGGTGAGGTTAAATGTCCATTTATCCTCCAAAATTGAACTAACATTTTAAACACGCATTTTAATTAGGATTAATATATATTTTTCTTGTTCATTAGTATTTAATTGATGTTTAATTTTTTTTTTGTATTTAGTTGATATTTAAACTTATATTTCATTAATAGGTTGGTATGCCTGTATTAGTGCTTACATGACACTACTAGGCAATCCAGTGGTACAACATAATAATCTCTTAGTATACCACATGGCAATCATTAATTTTAAAATTAATATATATATAAATGTATAAATTAATTTAAAAAGTTTATTTTTTCACATCAAGAATGAACTTCAACATCCAAATTCATCCTAGATGTGTTTTTAGTAATTTATATATTTTTAATATCAAGAATTAACCTAGGCAAATGGTTGTCCAGAGATAAATATCTCGACAAACATTTGCAAAGATTTATTCTAGATTTGCTTTTAGTAATTTATATATTTTTAATTTTTTAATTTATGTTCGCCAGGTGGCACATTGAAAAGCTACCACGTGGTACCATCGGATTAGCTACCAGTGTGTCACAGACTGCCCGTTCCCTAACCTAAACAACACAATCCCGTGCGGCACTATGGCTACTCTTAACCATGATAAACCTTTCTCACTACTCTTAGCCATGATTGTGAAAAATAAAATAAAATAAAATAAAATAAAATAAAATAAAATAAAATAGCACACACATTTTACGTGGAAACCCTTTCGGGAAAAAAATCACGGGCAGAGGAGAAGAAAATTCACTATGTCGAAAATTTTAACCAATACAAGAGGAATAGACTATGTCTACTTATAGGCTTGTAAAGCCATATTCTAGTAGGATTGAAACAACTTATCCTAATCAATATAAAATAGATGGAGTTTAATAAGGTTTAAAAAACCCTAAAATAAAATAAAAGAAGTCTAGTTCTATATGGATTTTACTTTTATTTTATTTTCCGTCGTATTTTATTTAAATAAGAAATAGGGTCACTTAATTCTAACAATGATAAACCTTTCTCATGAATTTTTTCACGAACTATCTTAGTTCCTATCAATACCTTGTCCCAAAGGCCTCTCGCTTGGTCCAACCTTACGAAGTCATTTGCCTCCAATCGCTTAGCTCAAACAAGGACTACCACTCTCATCACCCTCATGCTTGTAAGAGGTCTCAAGCATTATCTCCATCGATGATCTTGAGCATCAACCATCACAGTCCAAGTTTTAAGGTATCTTGGCTTAAAGCTTGCTGGAACCCGACACCAAGCTCGCTCGACACATCTCATGCGTAGAAACCCAACTGCACTATTCGATCATCTGTTGGATCTAGTGCCCTGAGTGTAGTATATTTGTTTGTAAACTTGTAATTTTTGAACAGATTGGTTAATAAAATAATTTATGGATTGCATTAATATACTTCGTATAATTGTCCTCATGTGGTTTTTGCATGTAAAGCAAAATAGAAACAACTATTGGCTCATTGGTTGTCTAATGTTTAAACTAATACTAAGCTGTTTAAGTGGGTAGATCGTAATACGGAAAGACAACTTATATTAGTAGACAAACCTAAACATGTCCTTAGTCTAATTAGAAATGAGCAAACAGATTGAAAGACTAATATGTTGCCTATCAAGTCCAATTGGGGAGATGCCTTGTCTTGGGCATTTGAGTGGATGACTCCCAGAAGATAGAGACATAAATGTGACTAACTAGACTGATAGTATATTGAACTGACCAAAGAAGAATAGATCTTGAATCCATTTATGGATTTATTCACTTGTGAAATTCATAGTGTGACATTCCTAAATCTTGAGTGGATAATGAACTATGTGTGCATGACTCGTATACTTAGATGTAAGTAAAAGCCTGAGTTCAAATAGATGAGGAACTGAAAGTCGGTGTGTTGGGTATACGACTTTTGCAGTATCATTCAAAATAGTGGAATTCATTGCCTGAAACATAGGTAAAAGATATCCTCTCATTGGCATTACATAGTTGATGAAAAGTAAACATGGCCATAGGTCATTTGTCTTTCTGATGAATGACTTTGTTACTTTTTGATAGTAATTGAGTTTTCATGAAGGAAGATGTAATGGTTACCATGAGATAAAATAGGATCATATTGGGAAAGCGGATTTATCCCAAAGAGATTAAGGATATCCTATGAGGATAACACACTTATGACAAGGTTATTAAACGAGCATTTATCAAGTTGTTTTCGTAGTGGTATGACATTAGAGAGGTCAATCGCGATACTATAGTGGAATGACTTCGTGACTAAATGAGTTTATAATTAATAGGGGAAAAGTTGGAACTTAATTATAAATCAATTGAGCCTTAATCGCATTAACTTGCCACCAAATGTGGTGCTAATTTTGGCACATTTCAACACTTTAGGGGCATAATTCTTAGGCATTTTACAATTAATTATGTTAATTTTAGCACTAGTAGCCTAAGTATAAAAATAAGCATTTTTACGCATAAATTGACGCTTATTGACCTATTAGTCCAATTTGGGCCTTAGGTAGTCTAATATGTTCAATTGAGTGTGCAGGATGATTATTTAGCAACCCAACAGCACCATGGAAAACACCCAGCAAAGCATGATTTCCTAAGACATAACACGTGAAGCCGGAAGACCAAATACAACATGCCGATGTCGTGTCGTGACATAGGCATAGTGTGTTGTGACACAAGGCTAAACGTAGAGAGCAAGTATCGAGAAGGTTAAATTCGTCCGTACAATAAATATATTCCGAGGTTAGGCTTTCAATTGACCTAGTTACGGGTTCTAAACATCTACATAAATAAGAATCCCATTCCTAAGTTAAGGGAGGCCATCAGGAGCCATAGTTAGTATATTTAAGTTTTTATTTTTTTCCAAAAACTCTGTTCTTTTTTACTAGGTTCGGTTTGAATTTAAGTCTTTTCTATTGAAGTATTCAATTTTCTTTCATTGTTCTTATTCAAACATCGAGATCAGTTAACGATTATGAGATTACACAACTCCAAGAACATCCAATTCAATCGATTGAGCAAATTCTTACCTTTCTCTTATTTAATTTATTTGTGCTCTTTTTGCATGCTTAAATTAAACTTAAGAGTTATGGCATCTAGATCTATATGAAGCTTAATCTCTAGGAAGATTAACGAGTGGATATGGAAGTAGTTAATGGATGAATTAGGTTTCCCAAGAGGAATTAGTTGGTAATAATTTATGTGTACTTAAACCCTAGGAGTGACGACCCTAGGAAATAATCTAGGATAAATGAGGTCGAAAGATATGTTTACTGAGTAAATCATAGTTTATCCCAGTAGGGAAAGTAAGTTCAAGAGATAAGCAAGTACCTATATATTAATTAGTTAGTAGAGGCTGAGAGGTAACTCTAGTTAGTTAATAGTTAATTCCACCTAAAACCCAATTTTGAAGTTATGACCACTAAAATACGTTAATCTTCTTCCTGTTATTTTGATTTGGTTGTTTGATTATTTTTTGTTTGTTTTATTTAGTTAATTTATTTTATGTTTGATTCTCTATTTAATTGCTCATCGTAATATAATTTTTAATTATTACTATTTAGACTAATTATTGTAGAAATATATTTTTGGTTTAATTCATCTTCCCTTGGGTACGATCATCGGAATACTTACTAGTGTTTCGTTGTAACATATCTATATTATAATTTGACCCGTATACTTGCCGACATCGCTAATATTTTTGGTGTGGTATATACTCTAAACAATAACATGTTTAGAGGTGGTCAAGTGTTTGGCACCATTGTCGGGGAGGTTCAATTTTAAATAAGAAAATTATTTTCTACAATTAATAAGATAAATAGGAAAGTTAAAATTTATAGATATGATTTTTATTTTCTATTTTCTATATTTCTTCAATCAGATATCGCTTTGTGAAAATAATAGGATGGCAACACTTATGGGACGAACCACTGTTAACTCCAACTCGTTGAGACCTAGTATTGCCAAACCAATTATAAACCAAACTCAATTTGAGATCAACCCTGTAATAGCCCGTTTTTAGTCAAATTGGAACAGTGATTTCGGGACCACAAATATGAGGTCAAAATATTTATTTTATTATTATTTTAATTTTTATAGCATGATTGAGTGATTGTATGAAAATTTTGTTAAGAAATTTTATCGTTTGAATGGTTAATTTGATAAAAAGGACTAAATCGCATAAAGAGTAAAAGTGGAGTTCTATTGGCTAAAAGCATCTAATAGCAATAGAACCTTAAAGTAAAGGTCCTTATGTTGTAATTAGACCATTAATAGCATGAGTGGACATATATGATGATTATTATTTAAGGTTAAAAGTGTAAATTAATAAATAAAGGTTAATTTAATTAAAAAAACATAATTTTAAGCCATTCATCTTCTTATTGCCAAATTTGAAGGAGGAAGAAAGCCATTTTAGGGTTTGAATCATTCGGCTACTTCAAGGTTCAATTGTAAGTCCGTTTTTGCTCGGTTTTTAATGATTTCTATGTTTTTGTGATCATTGCATCTAGTACTAGCTAGCCGAGGGACTATTTTTGCAAAATCGTTAAAGATTTTGAATGATTTCATTGATGAATACATGTGTATTTTGAAGTTTCTTGATAGATTATGAATGCTTGTTGATATATATACAAGTTTTGTTAAGTGATTTTTAGTGCAAATGCAAAATAAGGATTAAATTGAGAAATGTTGAAACATTATGGTTAAAATGTGAAATAAATGAAAAATATGGGCTACTAGGGGTAAAATGGTAATTGACTAGCATGGGTTAGTCTTGAATTTCATGAATTTGTGATTTTGTGTAATAAGGACTAAATTGTAAAAATGTGAAAGTTTAGGGGGTAATGTGTAAAATAGCTCAAATGTATATTTTGGATTGAATTGAATAAATAGAGGAATAAATAAGCTGACTTTGATTACTTATAGATCAAGAAAAGAGGAATTCGAACTTAGATCGGGGAAAAAGTAAAGTAATTGAATAGTCGATCCGTTTCGCCATTTCCGTACACGAGGTAAGTTCGTATAATTGAACTTAAATGTGTATTTATTTAATTTATGGATGAAATTGAGATTGTATTTATTCTATTAGTTAAATTTGGAGTTCTTAAATTAAATGTACGGTTTAAATAAGACGAGTTGCAGAAAAAGACCATAACTGGGCTATGGCAATCAAAAAAAAAAAGACCATACACGGGTTATGGCATGTGAATGTAAGACCACGGCAGGGCCATGGCAATGTATGTGGAAGACCATAGTTGGACTATAGGATCAGAAAATCGATGTACTCGTATCGTAAGCATTTATAAGTCGAAGTGGTTTCGTAAGAGAATTGGTGAGAAATAGATACGTATCAGTACAAGTATGTATGAAAAACTGTTCAAGTAACGAGTTAAAAAAAGTTGAGGACTTATGAATTGTAACAGCCCGATTTTAGCTAAATCAGAATAGTGGTTTTAGAACCACAAATTCGATGTCAAAAAATTATTTTAATATTATTTTTGGTGTTTACCGCATGATATTTAATATGTGAAAATTTTGTAAATTAGTTTTATCGTTTCATTAGTCAATTTGAGAAAAAGGACTAAATCGCGTAAAATGCAAAAGATGCATGCTATTAGTTAAAGGTGTCAATTGGCCTTGGCTTTTAAATATGATGGCACTAAATGGTAATTAGATCATTTTAAGTGTTAATGGACATTAATGGACATCCATTATATGATTTTATATGTTTATTATTAAGGTTAATATAGTAATTCATTAATAAAGGTTAATAAAATAAAAACAAATAGGAATTTTGTCCGTCTTTCTTTCCTATAGCCTAATATTGCAGAAGAAAAGAAGCCAGCCCGTACCTTAGATTTTGAAACTGTTAAAGATTTTGAGAGTTACCATTGTTGAGTCTATGAGTTATTTGATGTTTAATGTTGAAATATGAAAGCTTGAGGACAGTTTTACATGTTTTGTAAAGTGATTTTTGACAAAAATGTAAAAAAGGGATTAAATTGTGAAATATGCAAATTGAGTGGTTAAAATGTGAAATAAATGAAATTTTTAGGTTGCTAGGGACCTATATGTAATTCGGCCAAGCTTGGGTTTAAAGGAATTATGTGAATTTTGTGTATTTGTGAAATAGGGACTAAATTGATTAAATGTGTAAGTTTAGGGGCTAATGTGTAAAAATGTCCAAGTGTGTATTTTTGGACTAAATTGAAAGAATATGTGATTGAATAAGTTAATTTTAAATCAAGAAAGAAAGAATTTAGATTTAGATCGGGGAAAAAGCAAGGTTATTGAGTAGTCAACCCGATACGTCAATTCCGAATACGAGTTAAGTTCGTATAGTTGAATTTAAATGTGTACCTATTTATTTGATGGATGAAATTGAGATAGTAATTATTCTATTTGATAAATATTGAGATATTAAATGAAATGTATGAATTGAGTAAGACAAGTTACCGAACAAGACCATAGTCGGGCTGTGGCAAACTGAATAAAAGACCATAACCGGGTTATGGCATGTGAACGAAAGACTACGACAGGGCCTTGGCAATGTATGTGTAAGACCATAGTTGGACTATGGCATCATAAAATTGATGAATTTGTATTGTAAGTACTTATGAACCAGAGAGGTTTGATAAGAGTATTTATAAGAAATAGAAAAGTATCGGTACAAGTATGTACGAAAAATTATTCAAGTATCGAGTTAGATGAAGTTGAGAACTCATGAATGATGATATGAATAAATTTGATGTTAGCTCATGAATTGATGCTTTAAATGTTAATGATATTATCTATTTTGAATTGCTATATGAATGTTATAATTATTTCATGTTCACATATGGGCTTACTAAGCTTTATAGCTTACTCTATTTAATTTTCGATGTTTTATAGATTTACGAAGCTAGCTCGGATTCAGGAATCGTCAGAGACTTCATTGCACTATTGATCATCTATTTTGGTACTTTTGAAGTTATGTATATATGGTATATGGCATGTATAGGTGTGAGTCATTTTGGTATGTTTGATGGATATTTATTTTGGCCATTTGAGGTGGCATAAAATGATGAACTTATTGATGCTTATGAATGTAGCATCCCGAAATAGGGCCTAGCCAGAATAGTGGTTTTAGGACCACAAATCCAACATTAAAATATTTATTTTATGGTTATTATGAGGCCTAGAATATGAGTATATGCATTTGCTAAAGTTTCATGAAGAAATTCTAAATATAAGATGTCCAATTGGAAATTAGGGACTAAATTGAATAAATTGCAAAACTTGGTTTCTAGAAGCAATTTGTATGAAATTGCTTTAGATTATGAATTAGAAGGTTTTGGAGAGCAATTTTCCCAAATTCTAAATTTTTGGACAAAAATGGGCTTGCATGGATGAAATTTTAAAGAAAGGGCATAAGGGCATTTTGGTCATTAAGCATTTTAATAAAGTAAAAAGAGAAAAATGGAGGAAAAATATGCTCATCTTCTTCCCATAGCTGTCGAAATTTGGAGGACACCATACTTAGGGTTTCTTCAATTTTCAAGCTCAATAGTAAGTGCTTTCGAGCCCTGTTTTTCATGTTTTTTGTATTTTTTAAATCCCGGTAGCTTGATCTCTCCATTTCTACCCATATTTCATGCTAGGGTTCATGTTTAAAAATTTACCCATGCATGAGTTGATTGTGTTTTGATGGACTATGGAGGAATATGAAAGGTTAATGTGTGTTAAACATCTTTTTCTAGTTGATTTTCATGAGAAACCCTTATAAGGACCACTTTGCAAAATATGTAAATGTGTGGTAGAAATGAGAAAATAATGGATAATGTGGGCTACCATACGAAGGAAAAATGTTCGACTAGGCTTGGGTAAGATAAAAGTGCATGTGTTCCATTATCCGAGCCTAGGGACTAAATTGTAAAAATATGAAAAGTTAGGAGCAAAACGGTCATTTGGACCAAGGGTAGATATTAAACCTGAAATACATAATGTGGTGTATTAATGAGTTAATTTTGCTGTTATAGACCCTGAGGAACAAATTCTGGAGGTCAATCGTGGTAAACGCAAGGTTTTGGAATAACCAAAACACAATCCCGAAAAGAATACCAGGTAAGTTCGGATAACTTAAAGTAAACCCCTAATATACATAATTGTATGATTTATGAATGTATGAGATTTGCATTTATTGATGGTATGAAAATGCATGAAATGCACATTTGGTAATGACTTGTTGATAACTGTCTTGGTTGAGATTAAAAAGGGAATTCGATGGATAAACCATGTTTTACATGTGAACTGAGATCCTGCATGTGTTGCAGTAAGGATTTAGCCCAGACTGGTAATCTGTGATCTCAAATATGGAAAGGAATCTAGCCCGGACGGGTGTTCCTTGAATGATCAAGCCTCTCAAAGAATATGTGTGCATTATGGATATAGCCCACACGGGTAATCCGATTAGGGTCTGAATTTAGCCTGGACTGGTAATTCAGATCCGAACTCATTAAGGGTGTTTTTCGCTATAAGAGATTTAGCCTGGACTGGTAACCCCGACATCACCTTACGAGTTCTTGATATGGAGGATTTAGCCTGGACTGGTAATCTTGCCATGGGATGTGAGGTTCGCGGGAGTGCATATATGTGAAATGATCATTCATAAGAATTGACGGATAATGGGTACTCCATCGAGATTTCCTACGAACTCAATGGGATAATATGATGTATGTTAACAAGATGATGAATGATGAGCTCATCTATATAAATTACATGATGCTTTGTTATGTGATTAACTCATTGATTGAGTGCATATGATAGGAAATCATTTCATAATTGATGATTTCATGATTTAGATATGGATGTATGCTAATTACTCGGTAAGTTTACTTTCCGATTATTCGAGCTTACTAAGCATGTAAATGGTTACCCCTCATATTTGGAGAGTCAACACACTATCAACTAAACAAGCTTTGGTATAAAAACTCTGTTTATATTGTTAGATGGCATATATAGTATTTTTGAGTATTTTATGATATGTGTCATTTGATTTGCCAAGTAAAGGCATGTAGAAATATGTTTATCTCTTTGTATATGGCCATGAAAATTGGCTTAATTTAAGTAGGCTATGACCTACGATTTTATACATGGTTTTAATTACTAATGATGGGTTGCTGTCAATTGGCAATGAGTCACATGAATGAGCCAATTTCGGATGGATTAATGTAACATGGGAACCCATGATACTAAAGAGGAAATAACCATTTATGTACGAAACCAATGATATGAGGTTTCCATACAACTACTTTCATTAAGGTTATTTACAAGCGTAAAATTATGTTTTCTCTCAAACTTGGTAACCATTAAACACAAGTAGTAGAAAGGGGTGACTAAAGGCTTGGAAAATAGCCTAATAAAGTCCACATGGTTTGACACACGGGCATGTGTCTAGGCCGTGTGTGACACTCGATTCCCTCCCATGGGCGTGTGCTATGGCCTTGTGTCCACTGCACTTAAAATTTTAGCTCAAAGTTGTACACTTGTAGGCCACATGGGCATGCATCATGGCCGTGTTAAAATGATAATTTCATCTACGGGCAGGCAGCACGGGTGTGTTCCATGGCCGTGTTGATAAGTCAGTGTTGCCCACGGTTGAAGGGCATGGGCGTGCCTCAAGATACACGGGCGTGTGTCCCTTTATGTTAAGAAAATTTTTTTGAGAAGCCCAAGGTTAATCGAACGTGCCTGAATTTGTCCCGCATTACCTTCCAATGTGTTGTAGGTCTCGAAGTCCTATACAAGAGACGAGATGTTCATGATTGAAAAGTTTTAAATGTAAATGAAATTTTGTGACCTGAGTTAGTATACTGAAAGTGTAAATTCTGGCAATGGCTCTAGCCCTGTCCCGGTGTTGGATATGGGTTAAGGGTGTTACATTTATTGGTATCAGAGCTACGGTTTTGTCAGTTCTAGGACTACCGTAGAGGATGTTAAAGTTTGCTATACATGCCATTATTCGAGTGTTGATAGTGTGACGTCTCCTAATTGTTTAAATTGTTTTGAATATAGTAAATGTCTTCCAATCAAGCACAAGATGAGTCTGAGGGAGCCAAGAGCTATGCTCCAGCTTTCGTATAGCGATCTGTATCTAGTAGTAGTAGAAGGCTGATGTCAGAAGGCCGAGAAGAGGCCCGAGCTGCCTTCTTTGATATGATGGATGAATGGTTTGGGGATTATCTAAGAAATCGCCCCAATATACTGAGACCTCCCCTGCCCCCTAACCAAATTGATGAGGATGTGCCACGAGGTATGGTACCGGTGAGAATCGGTAAGGCCCCGGTGGATAAACTTAAGAAGTATGGGGCTAAGGAATTCAGAGCAAAAGTTGATGATGACGCTGAAAGAGCTGAGTTCTGGCTCGAGAACACTACGTGGGTGCTAGATGATTTGTCATGTACACCCGAGGAGTGTTTGAAGTGTGTTGTGTCCCTTTTGAAGGATACTGCATACAATTGGTGGAAAATCGTATCCTCGGTAGTGCTGAAGGAAAATATTACTTGGGATTTCTTCCAATCAGAGTTTACGAAGAAATATATTAGCCAACAGTTTTTGGACTCGAAGCGAAAGGAGTTCCTGGAACTCAAACAAGGTAACAAGACTGTAGCAGAATATGAGAGAGAGTTTGCACGACTAAGTTAGTACGTAACTGAATGGGTCCAAACTGAATCAGAAATGTGTAAACGCTTCGAGGAAAGTCTGAATAAGGTCATCAAGTTGTTGATTGGGATCTTGGAAATACGGGAGTTTGCCGCATTGGCCGATCAAGCCAGGAAGGCCGAAGAACTTAATAATGAAAGAAAACAAGCTAAGAGAGAGGCTCGAGTTGCGAGCAAGAGGTCTAGTGGTAAAACACTCTCGTTCTCCATGAAGAAAGCCAGGAGCCTGTATGAACGCTCCACTTCGTCAGTAGGATACTCGGATAGATCAAGAAGCTCTAAACGACGAGGTCAAAAGTCTTCCTCCCCGATGGTGACTAGTGTGGGGAGTGTAGATGATCAAAAACTGAAGTGTAAGAGCTGCAACAAATTTTATTTCAGAGAGTGCCCAATGAAAAGTGGCGCATGTTTTAGATGTGGTTCTCTTGATCATTTTTTTAGAGACTGCCCAGAATGAGCTGAAAAAGATGAGGAATTAGCTCTGAAGTCGAATGCTCCTGTTCCACGAGGTAGGCCTTCGAGATACCTTGAGAGTGCTAGTGGCAGACGAGTCATGACTAAAGACGCTGCAAAATCAGAAGTTCAAGCCCCGGCAAGAACGTATACGATATGTGCTCGAGAGTAAGCCTCTACTCCTGATGTTATTACGGGTACTTTCTCTCTTTTTAATACAAGTTTTGTTGCTTTAATTGACCCGGGGTCAACACATTCATATATCTGCATGAGATTGGCGTCCATTATGAACATATCCGTTGAACCTACAGAATTCATCATTAGAGTGTCGAGCCCACTAGGCAGATTAGTCCTAGTTGATAAAGTCTGTAAGAATTGTCCTTTGACGATTCAAGGTCATTATTTTTCGGCAAACCTTATGTTGTTACCATTTGATGAATTTGATGTAATACTTGGTATGGATTAGTTAGCCCTTCATGATGTAATTGTGAATTGTGGTAGTAAGTATATTAAGCTGAAATGTCCGGATGGTAAGATTCTACAGGTCGAATCAGGAGAATTGGGTTTGCCTCTGGTTATAGTCACGGCAATGGTTGCCAGAGATATATGAGAAAAGGATATGAAGCCTACCTTGCAGTTGTACTGAACACTAAGGAAACAGAGCTAAAGATTGAGTCCGTACCGATAGCATGTGAGTACTGAAATGTGTTTCCGGGGGAGTTACTCGGATTACCTCCTGTAAGGGAGATAGAGTTTGGTATTGAATTGGTGCCAGGGACGACTCCCATTTCCATTGCCCCGTACAGAATGACACCTACTGAGCTGAAGGAGTTAAAAGCACAGTTGCAAGAGCTGACGGACAAAGGATTCGCTAGGCCAAGTTTTTCACCTTGGGGTGCCCCCGTGTTGTTTATGAAGAAGAAAGATGGTTCGATGAGGTTATGTATCAATTATCGGCAAATGAACAAGGTGACTATTAAGAATAAGTATCCTTTGCCAAGGATCGATGATTTGTTTGACCAGTTGAGAGGAGCCACTATATTCTCCAAGTTAGACTTGAGGTCTGGTTATTATCAGCTACGAGTTAAAGACTCAGATGTACCCAAGACAGCTTTTAGAACGAGGTATAGCCATTGTGAATTTCTTGTCATGCCATTTGGGCTGATGAATGCACCGGCTGTTTTTATGGATCTAATGAATAGGATCTTTCGTCCATATTTGGATAAGTTTGTCGTTGTGTTTATTGACGACATTTTGATCTACTCTAAAGATGAGACAGAGCATGTGAAGCATCTGAGAATTGTGTTGTAGACCTTGCAGGAAAAGAAACTGTATGCTAAGTTTAGCAAGAGTGAGTTTTGGCTCCGGGAAGTTGGATTTTTGGGTCATATAGTTTCAGGTGAAGGCATCCAAGTTGATCCAAGTAAGATTTCTACAATTGCTGAATGGAAATCCCCTAAGAATGTAACCGAGGTTAGAAGCTTTTTGGGATTAGCCGGTTACTATCGAAGGTTTGTAAAAGGATTTTCCATAATAGCGACTCTGATGATGAAGTTGTTACAGAAAGACATTAAGTTTGAATGGACAGAGAAGTGTCAGCAAATTTTTGAGAAGTTAAAAACATTGCTGACTGAAGCTCTTGTTTTAGTGCTACCTGAACCGGGAAAAGAATTTGTGGTCTATAATGATGCATCCTTAAATGGATTGGGGTGTGTGCTTATGCAAGACGGCAAGGTGATAGCCTATGCTTCACGGCAATTGAAGCCTCACGAGAAGAATTATCCAACCCACGACCTAGAGCTTGCTGCTATTGTTTTCGCCTTAAAAATTTGGAGGCATTATTTGTATGGCGAGACTTGCCATATATTCACAGACCGAAAGAGTTTGAAATACTTGATGACTCAGAATGAATTAAATTTGAGACAACGGAGATGGTTAGAATTAATTAAGGATTATGATCTGGTTATTGACTATCGCCCGGGAAAGGTGAATATGGTCGCCGATGCACTGAGTAGAAAATCCTTGTATGTCTTGAGAGCTATGGATGCTCGTTTGACCTTGCTTGATGATGGTTCAATTTTGGCCGAGCTGGAGGCTAGGCTGACATTTCTGCAGGAAATTCATGATGCTCAGTTAAATGATGATGACTTGCAAGCAAAAAGGGATCAATGTGAGTCTAGGATTGAGTCCAATTTTCGAATTAGTCCTGATGGATGTTTGATGTTCAAAGATAGGGTTTGTGTACCCAAAGACAATGAACTTATTTAGAAGATTTTGCAATAAGCACATAACAGTCGTTTTTCTGTTCACCCGGGAAGTACCAAGATGTACAATGATTTAAAGAAGATGTACTGGTGGAATGGCATGAAAAGAGATGTTTCTGAATTTGTATCGAAATGCCTAGTATGTCAGCAAGTTAAAGCTGAACATGAAGTGCATTCAGGTATGTTACAGCCTGTAATGGTCCCCGAATGGAAGTGGGATAGAATTACCATAGACTTCGTAACAGGACTACCTAAGACTCCGAAAAGGAAAGATGCCATATGGGTCATAGTGGACAAATTAACAAATTCGACTCATTTCATCCCGGTAAGAACGGATTATTCCCTTGATAGATTGGCCGATTTTTACATTTCTGAGATAGTAAGTTGCATGGAGTACCGCTATCGATTATTTCAGACAGAGACCCGAGGTTCACTTCGTGATTCTGGAAGAAGTTACAAGAAGCCTTGGGTACAAAGTTGAGCTTTAGTATAGCTTTTCACCCTCAGACCGATGGTTAGTCTGAGCAGATGATTCAGATTCTCGAGGACATGTTGCGATGTTGCATCCTTGAATTTCAGGGTAGTTGGAAAAAATACCTGCCATTGGTAGAATTTGCCTACAATAATAGTTTCCAAACAAGTTTAAGGATGGCACCTTATGAAGCCTTGTATGGTAGGAAGTGCCGAACTCCATTGTATTGGAAAGAACTCAAGGAAAATCAGATTCATGGAGTTGATCTGATTAAAGAAATCGAAGAAAAAATTAAAGTGATACGAGATTGTCTAAAAGCGACATCAGATAGACAAAAGTCTTATGCTGATCTGAAAAGAAAGGAAATTAAATTCCAAGTTGGGGATAGAATATTTTTGAAAGTATCTCTATGGGAAAAGGTATTGAGCTTTGGTCGAAAAGGTAAATTGAGTCCATGATTTATCGGACCATACGAGATTACCGAAAGAATTGGACCGTTAACCTATCATTTGGCGTTGCCACCCGAACTGGAAAAGATTCATGATGTGTTCCATGTATCCATGTTAAGGAGATATCGATCAGACCCCTCGCATGTAATTTCACTGACTGAGATTGAAATTCAACTGGACATGACCTATGGAGAGGAAACAGTTAAGATATTGGCTCGCAAAGTTAAACAGTTGAGAAATAAAGATGTGGCTCTTGTAAAAGTTTTATGGCATCGATATGGTGTTGAAGAAGCTACATGGAGTCGGAAGCAACCATGAGAAACCAATATCTGAATCTGTTTTCTGGTAAGACTTTTGAGGACGAAAGTCCCTAAGGGGAGAGAAATGTAACATCTCGAAATAAGGCCTAGTCGGAATAGTGGTTTTGGGACCACAAATCCGACATCAAAATATTTATTTTATGGTTATTATGAGGCCTAGAATATGAGTATATGCATTTGCTAAAGTTTTATGAAAAAATTCTAAGTATAAGATGTCCAATTGGAAATTAGGGACTAAATTGAATAAATTGTAAAACTTGGTTTCTAGAAGCAATTTGTATGAAATTGCTTTAGATTATGAATTAGAAGGTCTTGGAGAGCAATTTGCCCAAATTCTAAATTTTTGGACAAAAATGGGTTTGCATGGATGAAATTTTAAAGAAAGGGCATAAGGATATTTTGGTCATTAAGCATTTTAATGAAATAAAAAGAGAAAAATGGAGCAAAAATATGATCATCTTCTTCCCATCGCTACCGAAATTTGGAGGACACCATATCTAGAGTTTCTTCAATTTTCAAGCTCAATAGTAAGTGCTCCCGAGCCCCGTTTTTCATGTTCTTTGTATTTTTGAAATCCCGGTAGCTTGATCTCTCCATTTCTACCCATATTTCATGCTAGGGTTCATGTTTAAAAATTTATCCATGCATGAGTTGATTGTGTTTTGATGGACTATGGAGGAATATGAAAGATTAATGTGTGTTAAACATCTTTTTCTAGTTGATTTTCATGAGAAACCCTTATAAGGACCATTGTTCAAAAGATGTAAATGTGTGGTAGAAATGAGAAAATAATGGATAATATGGGCTATCGTAAGAAGGAAAAATGTTCGGCTAGGGTTGGGTAAGATAGAAAGTGCATGTGTTTCATTATCCAAGCCTAGGGACTAAATCGTTAAAATATGAAAAGTTAGGGGCAAAGCGGTCATTTGGACCAGGGGTAGACATTAAACTTGAAATTCATAATGTAGTGTATTAATGAGTTAATTTTGCTGTTATAGACCTCAAGGAATAAATTCCGGAGGTCAATTGTGGTAAACGCAAGGTTTCAGAATAACTGAAACACAATCCCGAAAAGAATACCAGGTAAGTTCAGATAACTTAAAGTAAACCGCTAATATACATAATTGTATGATTTATGAATGTATGAGGTTTTCATTTATTGATGGTATGAAAATGCATGAACTGCACATTTGGTAATGACTTGTTGATAACGGTCTCGGTTGAGATTAAAAAGGGAATTCAATGGATAAACCATATTTTACATGTGAACTGAGATCTTGCATGTGTTGCAGTAAGGATTTAGCCCAGACGGGTAATCTGTGATCTCAAATATAAAAAGGAATCTAGCTTGGACGAGTGTTCCTTGAATGGTCAAGCCTCTTGAAGAATATGTGTGCATTATGGATTTAGCCCGGACGGGTAATCTGATTAGGGTCTGAATTTAGCCTGGACTGGTAAATCAGATCCGAACTCATTAAGGGTGTTTGTCACTATAAGGGACTTAGCCTGGACTGGTAACCCTGACATCACTTTATGAGTTCTTGATATGAAGGATTTAGCCTGGACTGGTAATCCTGCCATGGGATGTGAGGTTCGCGGGAGTGCATATATGTGAAATGATCATTCATAAGAATGACGGATAATGGGTACTCCATTGAGATTTCCTAGGAACTCAACGGGATAATATGATGTATGTTAACAAGATGATGAATGATGAGCTCATCTATATAAATTACATGATGCTTTGTTATGTGACTAACTCATTGATTGAGTGCATGTGATAGGAAATCATTTCATAATGGATGATTTCATGATTTAGATATGGATGTATGCTAATTACTCGGTAAGTTTACTTTCCGGTTATTCGAGCTTACTAAGCATGTAAATGCTTACCCCTCTATTTTTCCCTGTCTCTCAGAGCTCGAGGACTCGAAAGGATTGGAGGAAAATTGGAGAGTCAACACACTATCAACTAAACAAGCTTTGGTATAAAGACTCTGTTTATTTTGTTAGATGGCATGTATAGTATTTTTGAGTATTTTATGATATGTGTCATTTGATTTTCCAAGTAAAGGCATGTAGAAATATGTTTATCTCTTTGTATATGGCCATGAAAATTGGCTTAATTTAAGTAGGCTATGACCTACGATTTTATGCATGGTTTTAATTACTAATGATGGGTTGCTATCAATTGGCAATGAGTCACTTGAATGAGCCAATTTTGGATGGATTAATGTAACACGAGAACCCATGATACTAAAGAGGAAATAAGCATTTATGTATGAAACCAATGATATGAGGTTTCCATACAACTATTTTCATTAAGGTTATTTACAAGCATAAAATTATGTTTTCTCTCAAACTTGGTAACCACTAAACAAAAATAGTAGAAAGGGGTGACTAAAGGCTTGGAAAATAGCCTAATAAAGTCTGCATGGTTGAACACACGGGCGTGTTTCTAGGCCGTGTGTGACACACTGTTCCCTCACATGGCCGTGTGTCCCCTGCACTTAAAATTTTAGCTCAAAGTTGTACACGGGTAGGCCACACGGGTGTGCATCATGGCCGTGTTAAAATGACAGTTTCGTCCACGGACAGGCAACACGGGCGTGTTCCATGGCCGTGTTGATAAGTCAGTGTTGCCCACGGTTGAAGGGCATAGACGTGCCTCAAGATACACGGGCGTGTGAGTCCACACGGCCCAATCTACACTGGCGTGTGTCCCTTTATGTTAAGAAAAATTTTCTGAGAAGCCCAAGGTTAATCGAACGTGCCCGTATTTGTCCCACATTACCTTCCAATGTGTTGTAGGTCTCGAAGTCCTGTACAAGAGACGAGATGTTCATGGTTGAAAAGTTTTAAATTTAAATGAAATTTTGTGACCTGAGTTAGTATACTGAAAGTGTAAAGTTTCGGTAATGCCTCGAGCACTGTCCCGGTGTTGGATACGTGTTAGGGGTGTTAAAATGAATGTGTTAATAGTTCTACTTTTAATGTTTGGTAATAAACCTATAATGAATGAATGGAATTGAAGTGGTTATGTATGTTTGGATTAGTTTTGCTAAATGAATTATACATGTGAATTATACTTAGGAAAGTAAATTAAATTGTTTGGTATTTGAATATGTAAATGATATAGAATTGAGTACTGAATTTAGTTGAAATGGATATGGTATGATTATGTATTGGTTGATGACCTTTGGCTGTATAATTATGTCTTAAAATGATACCTTATGAGCTTGTGTAAGTATGTGAAAAAAGGGTGCCAAATTGGCTTTGCAAATGACCTATTTTTGTCCACACGGGCAGAGACACGGGCGTGTGTCTCAGTCGTGTGCGAGACACGATTATGCTACACGGTCATGTGTCCCCTGGTGTTGAAGTTGAATTAAAGTCATTATGCTTCACACGATCTAACACATGGGCGTGTGACTGGCCGTATGGTATAAGTTAATATACCCTCTAAAGGGCACACAGGCTGGACACACAAGCGTGTGGTTGGCCGTTTGACCCAAGTCAGCATACTCTTCAGTTTTCAGATGAACTGGGGCACAGATGTGTCCTTAGCCATGTGATGCAAGTTAGTATGTATGCCTTGGTTCCACACAGCCTAAGGCACGGGCATGTCTATTAGTCGTGTAAGGCACATGGCTTGTTCACATGGGCTTATGACCTCTGTTTGTAAGAAAATTTTCTAAGTTTTTTGAAATTTTTGTATGTTATCATTTAGTCCCGAACCACTTTTAAAGCATGTTAAAAGCCTCGTAGGTCCATATAAGAGACAATGTGGTTGTATTGAATGATGTATGAGAATGAATGCTATATGTTGTGTATTGATTAGTAATACCTCGTAACCCTATTCTAGTGACGGATACTAATTAGGGGTGTTACATTTTATTGGTATCAGAGCTACGGTTTAGTCGATTCTAGGACTAACATAGCGTGTGTGAGAGTCTAGCTATACATGCCATATATACTCTGCGATAGTGTGATGATTCTTGATAGCTTAAATTGTGTTTTCCTATAGTAATGGATCCTGAATGAGCTATAGCTGATAATGTAGAGAGTAATGTGCCAGCTCTTGCTAAGGGACAACGCCTACTGAATCTAGACCCCTATCGAGTAGTCATGGAGGTGAGGCTAAATATGCCTTTTTCTAGATGATGAATGAATGGTTCACGCAATACATTTGTACTAATCTGGCTGCTCAACAACCCCCGCCCCCACCTATTCCTCAACAAATTCCTGTTGTTCCTCAAGTTGTAGATCCGATACAGTTAAACAAACCGCCAATTGGCAAGATTCGTAAACATGGAGTTGAAGAGTTCCGAGCTATTGTGGATGATAATGCTGAGAGAGCTGAGTTCTGCCTCAAAGATACGATTCGGGAATTTGTTGAATTATCTTGTACTCCTAATGAATGTATTAAATTTGATGCATCCTTGCTAAGAGATACTGCGTATCAATGGTGGAAAACGCTGATATCTATGGTTTCAAGAGAACAAGTGACCTGAGAATTCTTTCAGATGAAGTTTCGAAAGAAATACATAAATCAGCGATTTCTTGATCAAAAGCATAAAGAGTTCTTAGAGTTAAAACAAGGCAGCATGACTGTCACCGAGTATGAAAGAGAGTTCGTACAGTTAAGCAAGTATGCTCGAGAGTATGTGTTTACTGAGGAGATTATGTGTAAACGGTTTGTTGACGGGTTGAATAAAGATATAAAACTGCTAGTTGGAATTCTAGAGTTGAAAGAATTTATAGTTTTGGTTGAAAAGGCTTGTAAAGCTGAGGATCTTAGCAAAGAGAAGAGAAAAGAAGATTCAGAAGCTAGAGACTCGAGAAAAAGATCAATAAGTAAACCGTATCACTCTTTATCAAAGAAATCCTGAGATTTATCTAGTCGATCAAATACACCAGTGGAATACTCTAATAGAGATCGTGCGAAGCAAATTACAATTTCAAAAACTCCAGCTGTGTCAGTAGCAAGTGTGGATAATGGTAGATCAAATAAACTTGAATGTGGAAAATATGGAAAACGACATTTTAGAGAGTGCAGATTGAATGATAAAGCCTGTTTTAGATGTGGCTCGCATGAACATTTCATTTGGGATTGTCTTGAGCTAGATGAAAAAGATAAGTCTCAGAATGTAAGATCGAGTAACCCTACTGTGAGAGGAAGATCCTTCCATAATGTTGGAAATATGAGTGGTTGTAGGGGTGCAACTCGAGATACTGCTGTGAGATCAGATGCTAGAGCACCTGCCAGAGCTTACGCTATTAGCACTCGTGAAGAAGCGTCATCTCTAGATGTTATCACCATTACTTTCACTCTCTATGATACTGATTTGATTGCGTTGATAGATCCGGGGTCAATTCATTCTTATATATGTATAAATTTAGTATCCAGTAAGACTTTGCCTGTAGAGTCTATTGAATTTGTGATTAGAGTATTGAACCCCTGGGCAAATGTGTTTTGGTTGACAAAGTCTGCAAGAATTGTCCGTTAATGCATCAGGATTTCTATTTTCCAGCTAATTTGATGTTGCAATTTGATGAATTTGATGTGATTTTGGGTATGGATTGGTTAGCTATGCATAATGCTATAGTGAATTGTAGACAAAAGACAATTGAACTGAAATGTCAGAACAATGAGACTATTAGAATTGAATCGGATGATTTGAATAATTTGCCAGTTGTGATCTCGTGTATGTTGGCTCAGAGATTTGTAAGAAAAGGGTGTGGAGCTTATCTTGCCTATGTACTTGATAAGAAAGTGACAGAAAAAAAGATTGAATCAGTATCAATTGTGTGTAAGTATCTAGATGTATTTCCCGAAGAATTACCGGGTTTACTGGCTATCAGAGAGGTTGAGTTTGGTATTGAATTAGTACCGGGTACAACACCGATATTGATAGCTGCTATAGAATGGCACCAAAAAAGTTAAAAGAATTGAAAGCTCAGTTGTAAGAATTGACAGATAGAGGTTTTGCCAGACCGAGTTTTTCTCCTTGGGGTGCACCAGTGTTATTTATGAAAAAGAAATATGGCACGATGAGAATGTGTATAGACTATCGACAGCTCAATAAAGTGACAATCAAGAATAAATACCCTTTGCCACGCACAAACGATTTTTTTGATCAGTTAAAAGGGGAAATAGTGTTTTTGAAAATTGATTTGAGGTCGAGTTATTACCAGTTCTGAGTTAAAGACTCAAATGTGCCAATAGCTGCATTTAGAACAAGGTATGGACACTATGAATTTCTTGTTATGCCTTTCGGACTAACAAATGCACCTGTTGTTTTTATGGATTTGATGAACAGGATCTTCAGGCCGTATTTAGACTGATTCATAGTTGTATTTATTGATGACATTTTGATTTACTCTCGAGATGAATCAGAGCATGCTGAACATTTGAGAATCATCTTACAAACTTGTTGTTTGCAAAGTTCAGCATATGTGAATTTTGGCTAAGAGAGATCGGTTTTCTAAGACATATAGTTTCAACCGAAGGTATCCGAGTTCACTCGAGCAAAATTTTGTGATTATAGATTGGAAGCCTCAGAGAAATGTATCTGAAGTCCGTAGTTTTCTAGGACTAGCCAGCTATTATAGACAATTTTTAAAAGGTTTCACGATGATTGCGACTCCGATGACGCGATTGCTTCAAAAAGATGTTAAATTTGAGTGGTCAGAAAAGTGTCAATAGAGCTTTGAACAGTTGAAAGCATTATTGACAGAGGCACCAGTGTTAGTTCAATCTGGGTCAGTAAAGAATTAGTAGTTTTCAGTAATGCATCATTAAATGGCCTGGGTTGTGTTTTGATGCAGGAAGGCAAAGTTGTAGCTTATGCCTCAAAACAGTTGAAGCCGTACGAAAAGAATTATTTGACACACGAGCTAGAGTTAGCTGCAATAGTGTTTGCATTGAAAATTTGGCGTCATTATTTGTTCGGTGAAAAATGCCATATTTATACTGATCACAAAAGTTTGAAATATCTAATAGCTCAGAAGGATTTGAATTTGTGACAGCGGAGATGGTTAGAATTACTAAAAAAGACTATGAATTAGTAATTGACTGTCATCAGGGGAAAGCAAACGTAGTTGCTGATGCTTTGAGTTGAAAGTCCTTATTCACTTTACGAGCTTTGAATACACAATTAGTGTAACATCTCGAAATAGGGCCTAGTCGGAATAGCGGTTTCGAGACCACAAATCCGATATCAAAATATTTATTTTATGATTATTATGAGGCCTAGAATATGAGTATTTGCATGTGTTAAAGTTTTATGAAGAAATTTTAAGTATAAGGTGTCCAATTGGAAATTAGGGACTAAATTGGATAAATTGCAAAAGTCGGATTCTAGAAGCAATTTGTATTAAATTGTTTTAGATTATGAATTAGAAGGTTTTGGAGAGCAATTTGCCTAAATTCTAAATTTTTGGACAAAAATGGGCTTGCTTGGAAGAAATTTTAAAGAAATGGCATAAGGGCATTTTGGTCATTTGTCATTTTAATGAAATAAAATGGGAAAAATCAAGCCAAAATCAGCCATTTTTCTCCTTCATCCAGCCGAAAATTTGGGGTTCTCCATAGCTAGGTTTCAAGCTTTCCAAGTTCAATAACCCCGAGGAACAAATTCTGGAGGTCGATCGTGGTAAACGCAAGGTTTCAGAATAACTGAAACGTAGCTCCGAAAAGAATACCAGAGCTTGAGGACTTATAAGGATTGGAAGATGGTTGGAGAAGCAACACACTATCAACTAGTCAAGCTTTGGTATAAAGACACTTCTATTTTGTTAATGGCATGTGTAGGGCTTTCAGTATTTTGTCATATGTGTCATTTGAATTGCCAAATGAAGGCATGTAAAGATGTATTCATCTTTTTGTATAAGGCCATGGAAATTGACATATTTGGAAGTAGGCTATGACCTGCCTTTATATGCATGTTTATGTTCTTATATGATAGGTTGCTACAATTGGCAATAAGTTCAAAAACGAGCCAAATTTTGAATGTGCTACAATAACATAAGAACCTATAAATACAAGATGGGAAATAACCTTTTCGTATGAAACCAATGATATGAGCTTTCTATACAACTAACTTCATCAAGATCATTTACAAGTGTATAATCATGTTTTACTTTGAATTTCGTATCTATTAAGAAAAAGAAGTAGGAAGTGGTGACTAAAGGCTTGGAAAATAGCCTATTAAGGTCCACATGGTTAGACACACGGGCGAGTGTCTAGGCCGTGTGTGACACACGACCCATCCCTATGGGCGTGTGGCATGGCCGTGTGTCTCCTGCACCTAAAACTTTAAGTTAAATTAGCACATGAGTAGGACACACGGGCATGTGTCTACGCCGTGTTAATTTAACAAAATGCTCAAGTTTTGGACATGGGGTGAGCCCACGGGCGTGTGTTTTGGCCGTGCCTAAAGGTCAGTGTTGCCCACGGGTTAAAGGCGTGGACGTGCCCTAGGCCACACAGGCGTGGGTGACCACACGGCCCCTCATACATGGGCGTGTGACACTTCTAAATAAGGAAATTTTCTAAAGTTATTAAATGTTCCAGTCCTATCTCGAACTATCTCTATGTATATTTAGAGTCTTGAAGGCCCATTTAAGGGACAAGATGTGAATGCCTGAAAGTTTCAGATCAGAGCTAAACCTGGTGAGTTGATTCAGTATGTTTTAAATGGAAAATTTCGGTAATACCTCGAACCCTATCCTGATAAATGATACGGTAAGGGGTGTTATATTTATTGGTATCAGAGCTACGGTTTAGTCGGTTCTAGGACTACCGTAGAGGATGTTAAAGTTCGCTATACATGCCATGATTCAAATGTTGATAGTGTGACATCTCCTAATTGTTTAAACTATTTTGAATATAGTGAATGTCTTCCAATCAAGCACAAGATGAGTCCGAGGGAGCCGAGAGCCATGCTCCAGCTTTCGTACAACAAGCTATATCTAGTAGTAGTAGAAGGCTGATGTCAGAAGGCTGAGAAGAGGCCCGAGCTACCTTCTTTGATATGATGGATGAATGGTTTGGGGATTATCTAAGAAATCACCCCAATATAACAAGACCTCCCCCGCCCCCTACCCAAGCTGATGAAGATGGGCCACGAGGTATGGCACCGGTGAGAATCGGTAAAGCCCCTGTAGATAAACTTAGAAAGTAAGGGGCCGAGGAATTTAGAGCAAAAGTTGATGATGACGCTGAAAGAGCCGAGTTCTAGCTCGAAAGTACTACGCGAGTGCTAGACGATTTGTCATGCACACCCGAGGAATGTTTGAAGTGTGCTGTGTCTCTTTTGAAGGAAACTGTATACAATTAGTGGAAGACCATATCCTCAGTAGTGCCGAAAGAAAATATTACTTAGGATTTCTTCCAAGTAGAGTTTAGGAAGAAATACGTTAGTCAACGGTTTTTGGACTCGAAGCGAAAAGAGTTCCTAGAACTAAAACAAGGGAACAAGACTGTAGCAGAATACGAGAGAGAGTTCGTACGACTAAGTCAGTATGCAACTGAATGGGTCCAAACGAAATCTGAAATGCGTAAACGCTTCGAGGAGGGTCTGAATGAGGACATCAAGTTGTTGATTGGGATCTTAGAAATACAAGAGTTTGCCGCATTGGCTGATCAAGCCAAGAAGGCCGAGGAGCTTAATAATGAAGGAAAACAAGCTAAGAGAGAGGCTCGAGTTGCGAGCAAAAGGTATAGCAGTAAAACACTCTCATTTTCCACGAAGAAGGCCAGGAGCCTGCATGAACGCTCCACTTCGTCAGTGGGATATTCGGGTAGATCGAGAAGCTCTAAACGACGATGTCAAAAGTCTTCCTCCCCGATGGTGACTAGTGTGGGGAGTGTAGATGATCAAAAACTGAAGTGTAAGAGCTGTAACAAATTTCACTTCGAAGAGTGCCAAATGAAGAGCAGTGCGTGTTTCAAATATGGTTCCCTTGATCACTTTCTCAGAGACTGCCAGGAAAGACCTGAAAAAGATGAGGAAATAGCTCCGAAGTTGGGTGCTCCCATTCTACGAGGTAGACCTTCGAGATACCTAGGAGTGCTAGTGGCAATTGAGTCGTGACTAAAGACTTTACAAAATCAGAGGTTCGAGCCTAGTCAAGAACATATGCGATACGTGCTCGAAAGGAGGCCGCTGCACCTGATGTTATTTCGGGTACTTTCTCTCTTTTTGATACAAGTGTTGTTGCTTTAATTGACCCGGGGTCGACGCATTCATATATCTGCATGAGATTGGTGTCTAATATGAACATTCCCATTGAACTTACGAAATTTATCATTAGAGTGTCGAACCCATTTGGCAAATCAGTTCTAGTTGATAAAGTCTGTAAGAATTGTCCTTTGTCGATTCATGGTTATTGTTTCTCGGCTTACCTTATGTTGTTACCATTTGACGAGTTCGATGTGATACTGGGCATGGATTGGTTAGCCTTACATGATGTAATTGTAAATTGTGGGAGTAAGTATATTAAATTGAAATGCCCGGATGGTAAGATTCTACGGGTCGAATCAAGAAAATTGGGTTCGTTACCGGTTATAATCACGGCAATGGTTGTCCAGAGATATATGAGGAAAGGATACAGATCTTACCTTGCATTTGTGTTGAACACTAAGGAAACTAAATTGAAGATTGAATCTGTGCCAATAGTATATGAGTATTCAGATGTGTTTCAGGAGGAATTACCCAGATTGCCTCCTGAAAGGGAGATAGAGTTTGGTATTGAATTAGTGCCAGGGATGACTCCCATTTCTATTGCCCCGTATAGAATGGAACCTACCGAGCTGAAGGAGTTAAAATCATAGTTACAAGAGCTGACAGATAAAGGATTTTTAGGCCAAGTTTTTCACCTTGGGGTGCCCCCATGTTGTTCGTAAAGAAGAAAGATGGTTCGATGAGGTTATGTATCGAATATCGGTAACTGAACAAGGTGACTATCAAGAATAAGTATCCTTTGCCAAGGATCGATGATTTGTTTGACCAATAGAGAGGAGCCACCATATTCTCCAAGATAGACTTGAGGTCTGGCTATTATCAGCTGTGAGTTAAAGACTCGGATGTACCCAAGACAGCTTTCAGAATGAGGAATGGCCATTATGAATTTCTTGTCATGCCGTTTGGGCTGATGAATGCACCGGCTGTGTTTATGGATCTAATGAATAGGATCTTTCGGCCATATTTAGATAAGTTTTTCGTTGTGTTTATTAACGACTTTTTGATCTACTCTAAAGATGAGATAGAGCATGCGAAGCACCTGAGAATTGTGTTGCAGACTTGTGGCAAAAGCAACTATATGCTAAGTTTAGCAAGTGTGAGTTTTGGCCCCAGGAAGTTGGATTTTTGGGTCATATAGTTTCGAGTGAAGGCATCCGAATTGATCCAAGTAAGATTTCTACAATTGTCGAATGGAAATCGCCTAAGAATGTAATTGAGGTTAGAAGCTTTTTGGGATTAGCCGGTTACTATTGAAGATTTGTAAAAGGATTTTCCATGATAGCGGCTCCGATGATAAAGCTGCTACAGAAAGATGTTAAGTTTGAATGGACGGAGAAGTGTCAGCAAAGTTTTGAAAAGTTAAAGACATTGCTGATCGAAGCTCTTATTTTAGTGTTACTTGAACCGGGAAAAGAATTTGTGGTCTACAGTGATGCATCTTTGAACGGACTGGGTTGTGTACTTATGCAAGATGGCAAGGTGATAGCCTATGCTTCACGGCAGTTGAAGCCCCAGGAGAAGAATTATCCAACCCACAACCTAGAGCTAGCTGCTATTGTTTTTTCCTTTAAAATTTAGAGGCATTATTTGTATGGCGAGACTTGCCGTATTTTCACGGACTACAAGAGTTTGAAATACTTGATGACTCAGAAAGAATTAAATTTGAGACAAATGAGATGGTTAGAATTAATTAAGGAGTATGATCTGATTATAAACTATCACCCGGGAAAGGCAAATGTAGTCGCTGATGCATTGAGTAGGAAATCCCTGTATGCTTTGAGAGCTGTGGATGCTCGTTTGACATTACTTGGTGATGGTTCAGTTTTGGCCGAGCTGGAGGCTAGGCCAACATTTCTGCAGGAAATTCATGATGCTCATCTTAATGATGATGACTTGCAGGCAAAAACGGCTCAATGTGGGTCTGATGTTGAGTTAGATTTCTGAATTAGTCCTGATGGATGTTTAATGGTTAGAGATAGGGTTTGTGTACCCCAAGACAATGAACTTATTCGAAAGATTTTACAAGAAGCACATAATAGTCGTTTGTCTATTCACCCCAGAAGTACCAAGATGTACAATGATTTAAAGAAGATGTACTAGTGGAACGGCATGAAAAGAGACGTTTCTGAATTTGTATCGAAATGCTTGGTATGTTAGCAAGTTAAAGCTGAACATCAAGTGCCTTTAGGTTTGTTATAGCCTGTAATGGTCCCCGAATGGAAATGGGATAGAGTTACTATAGATTTTGTGACAGGATTACCGTTAACTCCGAAAAAGAAAGATGCCATATGGGTTGTAGTGGATAAGTTGACGAAGTCGACTCATTTATCCCCGTAAGGATGGATTATTCCCTTGATAGATTGGCTGATTTGTACATTTCTGAGATAGTAAGATTGCATGGAGTACCACTGTCGATTATTTCAGATAGAGACCCGAGGTTCACTTCGAGATTCTGGAAGAAGTTACAAGAAGCCTTGGGTACAAAGCTGAGTTTTAGTATAGCTTTTCACCCTCAGACCGATGGTCAGTCTGAGCGAATGATTCAGATTCTCAAAGACATGTTGCGTTGTTGTATCCTCGAATTTCAGGGTCGTTGGGAAAAACATTTGCTGTTGGTAGAATTTGCCTACAACAACAGTTTTCAAACAAGTTTGAAAATGGCACTTTATGAGGCCTTGTATGGTAGGAAGTGTCGAACTCCATTGTACTGGATAGAACTCAAGGAAAATCAGATTCATGGAGTTGATATGATCAAAGAAACTGAAGAAAAAGTTAAAGCGATACGAGATTGTTTAAAAGCGGCATCAGATAGGCAAAAGTCTTATGCTGATCTGAAAAGAAATGAAATTGAGTTTCAAGTTGGAGACAGAGTATTCTTGAAAGTATCTCCATGGAAAAAGGTATTGAGATTTGGTCGGAAAGGTAAACTGAGTCCACGATTTATCGGGCCGTACGAGATTACTGAAAGAGTTGAACCACTAGCCTATCGTTTGGCATTGCCACCCAAACTGGAAAAAATTCATGACGTGTTCCATGTATCCATGTTAAGGAGATACCGGTTAGACCCCTCTTATGTGATTTCGCCGACTGAAATTGAAATTCGACCGGACATGACTTATGGAGAGAAACCGGTTAAGATATTGGCTCGTGAAGTTAAACAGTTGAGAAATAAAGATGTGACTCTTGTAAAAGTTTTATGGCATTAGCATGGTGTAGAAGAGGCCACATGGGAGCTGGAAGAAACCATGAGAAGTCAATATCCGAATCTATTTTCTGGTAAGACTTTCGAGGGCGAAAGTCCCTAAGAAGGGAGAAATATAACATCCCGAAAGAGGGCCTAGTCAGAATAGTAGTTTTGGGACCACAAATCTGACATCAAAATATTTATTTTATGATTATTATGAGGCCTAGAATATGAGTATATGCATGTGTTAAAGTTTTATGAAGAAATTCTAAGTATAAGGTGTCCAATTGGAAATTAGGGACTAAATTGAATAAATTGCAAAACTTGGATTCTAGAAGCCATTTGTATGAAATTGCTTTAGGTTATGAATTAGAAGGTCTTGGAGAGAAATTTTCCCAAATTCTAAATTTTTGGACAAAAATAGGCTTGCATGGATGAAATTTTAAAGAAATGGCATAAGGGCATTTTGGTTATTTGTCATTTTAATGAATTAAAATGGGAAAAATCAAGCCAAAATCAGCCATTTTTCTCCTTCATCCAGCCGAAAATTTGGGGTTCACCATACCTAGGGTTTCAAGCTTTCCAAGCTCAATAACCCCGAGGAACAAATTCCGGAGGTCGACATGGTAAATGCAAGGTTTCAGAATAACTGAAACGCAGCTCCGAAAAGAATACCAGAGCTCGAGGACTCATAAGGATTGGAAGACAGTTGGAGAAGCAACACACTATCAACTAGTCAAGCTTTGGTATAAGGACACTTCTATTTTGTTAATGGCATGTATAGGGCTTTGAGTATTTTGTCATATGTGTCATTTGAATTGCCAAACGAAGGCATGTAAAGATGTATTCATCTTTTTGTATAATGCCATGGAAATTGACATATTTAGAAGTCGGCTATGACTTTCATTTATATGCATGTTTATGTTCTTATATGATGGGTTGCTACAATTGGCAATGAGTTCAAAAACGAGCCAAATTTTGAATCTGCTATAATAACATAAGAACCCATAAATACTAGATGGGAAATAACCTTTTTGTATGAAACCAATGATATGAGGTCTCCATACAACGAACTTCATCAAGATCATTTACAAGTGTATAATCATGTTTTACTTTGAATTTGATATCTATTAAGAAAAAGAAGCAGAAAGGGGTGACTAAAGGCTTGGAAAATAGCCTATTAAGGTCCACATGGTTAGACACATGAACGTGTGTCTATCCCCATGGGCGTGTGGTATGGCCGTGTGTCCCCTACACCTAAAACTTTAAGTCAAATTATAACACGAGTAGGACACACGGGCATGGGCCATTTTAATTTAACAGAATGCTTAAGTTTTGGACACGAGGTGAGCCTACGGGCGTGTGTCTTAGCTGCGCCTAAAAGTCAGTGTTGCCCACGGGTTAAAGGCATGGATTTGCCCTAGGCCACACGGGCGTTGGTGACCACATGGCCCCTCATACACGGGCGTGTGAAACTTCTAAAAAAGGAAATTTTCTAAAGTTATTAAATGTTCCCGGTCCTATCCCGAACTATCTCTATGTATATGTAAGGCCTTGAAGGCCCATTTAAGGGAGAAGATGTGAATGCCTGAAAGTTTCAGATCTGAGCTAAACCTAGTGAGTCGATTCAGTATGTTTTAAATGTAAAGTTCCGGTAATACCTCGAACCCTATCCTGATAATGGATACGAGTGGGGGGTGTTACAATTAGCTTTGTCTAACGATGATTTGATAGTAGCTGAATTGAAAGCGAGATCGTTATTTCTACGGGTTCAATGTGAGTCGATTTCTAATTTCAAGTTTCAAATGGGGCATTATGACTGTTTGATGTTTCGTGATAGAATATGTGTACCAAGAAATTCTGAGCTCGTTAGGAAGATTTTAAACGAAGCACACAGTAGTTGTTTATCAACACATCCAGGAAGCACGAAAATGTATAACAACTTGAAACAGTTTAGTTGGTGGCATAGTGTGAAACGAGATATCTCATAATTTGTTTCGAAATGTTTGATTTGTCAGCAAGTCAAGGATGAGCATGAAGTGCCGTCAGGTTTATTATAGCCTATTATGATTCCTGAGTGGAAGTGGGATAGAGTAACAATGGATTTTGTATCAGGTTTACCCTTATCTCCGAGAAAGAAAGATGTGATTTGGTCGTTGTTGACAGATTGACGAAATCGACTCATTTCATTTTGGTACGTACGGATTACTCACTTGATAAACTGGCGGAGTGGTATATCTCAGAGATTGTTTGATTGCACGGAGTGCCACTATCTATTCTTTCAAATAGGGATCTAAGATTCACTTCGCGATTTTGGAAGAAATTGCAGGAAGCTTTAAGTACAAAGTTGCATGTTAGCACTAATTTTCATCCTCAAACGGATGGTCAATCTAAGCGAGTTATTTAGATACTTGGGGATATGATGCAATGTTGCATTCTTAAGTTTGAAGGTAGCTGGGAGAAGTATTTACCGCTTATTGAATTTTCTTACAATAATAGCTTTCAATCGAGTATTAAGATGGCACCGTACGAAGCTCTTTACGGTTGTTAATGTCAAACACCATTGTACTGGAGTGAGCTCGGCAAAAATAAGATTTACAGGGTTGATTTGATCAAAGAGACTGAAGAAAAAGTAAAAGTAATTCGTGATAGTTTGAAAACAGCTTTGGATCGACAGAATTTGTACACAGACTTGAAATGGAAAGATATTGAGTTTCAGGTCGGGGATAAAGTGTTTTTGAAAGTGTCACTGTGGAAAAAGATATTACTGTTTGATCGGAAGGGGAAATTGAGTCGCGATTCATCAGACCATATGAAATTATCAAGCGAATTGAGCCAGTGGCATATCAGTTGGTATTATCATCTGAGTTAGAGAAAATACATAATGTGTTTCATGTAGCGATACTTAAATGATACCGATCTGACCCTTCACATGTCATTTCCCCGACCGAGGTTGAAATTCAACTAGATATGTCATATGTTGAAGAACCGATTCGAATTTTAGCTCGTGAGATCAAAGAGGTGAGAAATAAGAGAATCACATTAGTGAAAGTATTATGGTATCGACATGGGGTTGAAGAAGCTATGTGGAAACTTGAGGATGCTATGAGAAAATAATATCCAAACCTATTCACTAGTAAGATTTTCAGGGACGAAAATTCCTAAGGGGAGAGAGTTGCAACAGCCTGATTTTAGCTAAATTAGAACAGTGGTTTCGGAACAACAAATCTGAGGTCATAAAATGATTTTAATATTATTTTTGGTGTTTTCAGCATGATATTTAATATGTGTGAAAATTTCGTGAATTAATTTTATCGTTTAATTAGTCAATTTGAGAAAAATAACTAAATCGCGTAAAATGCAAAAGTTGCATGTTATTAGTTAAAGGTGTCTGTAATATCCTGATTTTCGGGTTTTTTCGTGATTCTCCAGTTTTTGCTAAAATTTATAAGATTAGGTATGTGGTTGTGAAATTCATAATTGGAGTGTGTAAATGGGCTTATGGAAGGCCCATGCAATGGCCAAAACCCGGTAGAATTTTTGAATTTTGGGCTTAAGCAGTTAGGGGCTTTAGATAGGTGGCTTAATTAAAACTTGTGGGTAAAATGTATCACAAAAGAGCCTTTGGTAGAGTGGCTAAGTGACGCCACTAGGGCGCTAAAAAGGTGGCGTGTAAGTGGTTGGAGGAAACCTGGGTTCGATCCCCTGTGATGGCAAAAGTGATGTTATTTTTATGCTTTGAGCAGGCAAGAGTTGTAGCCGAATGGAACTCTATAGGAAAGAGTTTGAATCTGTCAAACGCATGGATTAATGAGGGATAAGGGGAGAGATTTTAAGGATTTTAGAGGGAGATAGAGTTAGCAGAATAGAGGGGATTAGAGAGGGGATTTCGGCAGAGGGGTATTAGGTTAGTATTTTCGGCATTAGGGACTTAGGGTGTGCCGTTTTCTTCTTTAGGATTGGTCTTGTCTTTTTCTTTCTTCTTCTCTAGCCGAACCTACCACCATTTCCATTCATCATTCCTTCCTTTCTTTTCCTTTTCCAAAACCAGCGCACTACTCCCTTCCGTTCATCTATTACTTCTTTTCTTACCTCCACATCTACCGAAAAGCTGCAAAAGCTGAACTTGTGAAGCTTGGTGGTGCCGATTCTTTATTGACCAGCAACCTTTTTCTTCCCTTCACGTTTTGGTAGCCAATCCCTTTATCTTCTAGGCATTAAACGGCTCAAGGAGGGAGACTGTGGTAAGTGTTCGTACTCTAAGTCAATTCAGTAGTAACTGTTGACAAAAGCCGAAACCCCTATAGTTGAGGGTGGTTGCCGATTTGTGATGTAGGCCTTATTGGGTTTTTTCAATTGATTTTTATGGTTTATATAGTGGAGTAGATACGTTGGAGGAGCAGCAAGGCGAGGGTTATCGATTTGGATGAGCTTGGATCATCGGAGTGATTAAATCTAGATCTAGTCATCAATTTCGTCAAAGGTAGGAACCCTAGGGCCATTGTGGATGGTGGCCGAATATGTAAGAGATGATAATAGATAGTTTTCGATTTGGTTTAAATGTTATCACGATCTAATCTATAAGCGGTTGATTATAGGAGAAATCGCGTAGGAGATCTCGTCAAGGAATGTTGCAAATTAGGTGTGTAACGAACCTTCTTTCGTAGCTTAACTCGATATATGCTGAAAAGCCGAAATGCAAAAAATTCGGCATTTCGAGGACTTGTGAGCATGCGAAAGCTCATAGGTTGGTTAGATACGCTAAGTTTGATGATCGGGATCATTGGAACAGGTAAGGGCACGATTTTCTGCATCACGGTAAGTTGGGCCTCGAGGGGCTAAAATCGGGCCCAATGGGCTTTTGGGCCCATTTGGTTAAATTTGGTAGAAAATGGAATCATGTTAAATTACGCGTTAAGACTGTTAATACCGCTATGAAATATAGGTTAAATGGGCCTAGATGACTAAATCGGCTATATAGAGCCCATTAGGGGTTTGGGGCCCAAAAGGCCCGAATTTGATAAAGTGCATTAAAATCATTGTTTAAACACTTGAAGTTAGTGATAATTGTTAATGAACATGGGAACCTTGATATTTTGGTAAAATTATGAAGATACCCTTATAATATGAAAATGACTATTTTACCCCTAGGGTTTAATTATGAGTTTGATGCATGAGATTTTGATATACATGATTTGATATGATATGCACATGATGTATTCATTTATGCATGGGTTACGTTTTTATATGAATGAAGGAAGTGCAAAAGGGCTTTGCCCCAGTTTATCGAAAAGGGCTTTGCCCCAATTTACCGAAAAGGGCTTTGCCCCAGTTATTAAAAGAGGCTAGGCCTCCAGATATATGATAAAGCAGCTATGCTGCCAGTGGAGAGTTTGGTTGGGTGGGTTGAGTTATTCCCCACATGGAGAGCTTGGTTGGTACGGGTGGAGAGTAGCGGTTGGTGGGTTGAGTAGCCTCCCCAAATGTGCTTGCATATGTTCATTGACGTTGCATATATTATTGAAATGGGCCTATGGGCCATACCGTTTACAGTAAAGGCTTTGGCCTAGTGATATGAGTTGTGAATTATAAAAGGCTTCGGCCCAGTAATGTGAATAATGTAAAGGCTTCGGCCCAGTATATGTTGAGATTGAATTTGGGCTTAGGCCTAGCAGGCTGATATTGTTTTGGGCTTTGAAAAAGGCTTGTTGCACACTGAGTTTCCAAGCTCACCCCTTCCCTAACCTTACAGGTGAGCCTTGATGGGGGGACTTGGAGCCGGAGGGGAATTCAGAGTGGCCACGGTGATCGCTTTTGGGCTTTTGAAATAAGTGACTGGTTTTCTTTAGTTTATCTTATTTACTATTTATTTTTGGGTTGTAATAAGGACATTTTAACTTTATTTTATTTCTGAGATTATTGTATTTTCAATAACTCTAAATTTATGCTGATAATAATTAAAATGGGCTAGATTTAGGGCGCGTTTTCAAAATGATACTCGTTTTCAAAATAACGCAACAACACGATTAATCGGTTTATTAAAGATATCTACCCAAATGAATTTTCAACTCGGTTATCGAAGTGTGGCAATGGTTGTGGGCATGTCTAGGATTGGATCCAATTGAAGAGCTTGGTACTTAAGCAGCGTTCATGGCTCACCTCCTCTGTTTTTGGATACCTACCTGGTGCACAGCTTCCATTCACTTGGTTAAGCTTTAACAAAAGACGGTTTATTACAACACTAAAGCAAAACGTGGATTCTTAACTTCAATGTAGCACGTCGGATTCAGCCATAACGTCTGGGCTGGGTTTGAGGTGTTACATTTAGTGGTATTAGAGCTCGGTTGCAACAACTCGGCTGTAGGTTTTTAAACGGGTCTAAAATCAAGAGTTTCAAACAAAGGTATTTTAAAGCAAAAATTTAAGAATTTCTATTTTCTGTGATCAAATACATGGTTTTTGGGTTTTAAATGGACTGGGGAAAGAAGTGGCACACTGAATCCTTGGCACGAAGTCTGTAAGTATACTCTCTTTTTAGGTTATGTGATATTGATATGATGCTATGTATAGAACTGAGACCCTACTATGATACTTTATGTGACAACCCTAAGTAGACCCTAGTCGGAATGTGATTTCGGGACCACATTACCGAGTCAAAAATTTATTTTTGTGTTTTAATTACATAAATTTATGTACGATAGTGAATGTATGAAATTAAATGCTTAATATTAGCTTTAGGAATGTGAATTAATTCGAAAGGACCTAGTTGAGAGACTTAGAAAAGATGATAGACAATTTGTAAGGATCAAATAACAAAAATGTGGGAAAGCTTGGGCTTGCATGTCAATTTACCCAAATTGACAAGTAGTGGCCGGCCAAACAATAATGCACTACCACTAAGTTGAATTTATAGCAATTTTATATTAGATAATAGGTTAATTAAACAAAATAAATAAAATAAAGATGAATAAAATAAGAGGAAGGAAAGAGAAAGTGTTCATCTTCTTCCTCTTGCCATGGCCGTAAGCTAAAGGAAAGAAAGGAAGGAAGGAAATTTCTAAACATTCGGCCATCCTAAAGAGTTGATTAAGCTCAAGAATCCAAGGGAGGAGAATCAAGTAAAGGCAAAGCAAAGAATATTGAATAGTCATTTGGGAATCATTTCATCCGACGTAATGTAAGTCCATAAGTTTTTTTTATGAGATTAATTGTATATGCATTTATAATTGTGGCCGTATGTGCCAATTAAGTTAAGTAATTTTTTTTACTATGAGGATTCAATACTAGCACTAACTGTGCGAAGCTGAAAGGCACTATGTGTGCTGATTTAAATGTTAATACGTGATTGAACTTTTGGGGCACTAAGTGTGCGGTGTATCATGGCACTATGTGTGCGAAAATCCTTATGCACTATGTGTGCGAATTCGGTTGATGGTATAAGTAGCATATGGAAAGCATATAGTGTTAGTGCTATTAATTGAAATATCAAAATAAGGCATGAAATGAATATGCATGAGTGTATATAATTTGACATTGTTCTATAAATTGAGAGAAGGTTTTAAAGCATTTGATTGTATGATAGTTGATTGATAGCAAGCTTTGGCCTGTGGTCGGGTCAGTAAAATATGTGAATGTAACATAATCCGGCATGACTGAAATTGGTTGATCTTATATTATTTTTCTCGAAATCTCATATCCACGATATGTATATTATTACTTATGACTTACTGGGTTTAATACTCATTTTGTGTGTTTGTTTGTTTTCTATTTAGATTTCCTTGACCCATTTTGCGTGTTCGGACCATCGTCAAAGTCATCACACCAGCTTACAACTTTTTGGTATCTTCTTCTTAGTTGGCCTAAGAGAACATTTCGGCATGTATAGGCTATTATGTTTTGTTTGAACTTTGGTATGTATACTTTTAGCCATGCAAAAAAGGCATAAATGTTAAGTTGGGTTTAGTCTTATGATACTTAGTTATAAGTAATAGTTAAAGTCTATTTGATTATTATGCCGTTTGTCATGGCTAATCATTTCCGGTGTTACACTCATGATATGGTTATTGAGTAGTAAGGAAATGCTTGGAAATGATTAGCCTTTGGTATGGCTAGTCATGATCATACTTGGTGATATGTATGTTAAATTACTCTAATAGGTAAAATTTACTCTAATAATAGATGCAGACAGCAGTAGTGATGTGAAATTGAAAAATCACTAAAAATAGTAGAAATGGAATTAAATAATGAATAAATTATGGAATCGAAGCTTGATGAGTCTATTTTCACATGGAAGAAGTAAAACAAGTATATGAGTCTAGTTTCAGGAAAAATTTGCAGAATTGGATTTCGAGTTTCAGAACTCAAGATACGAATTTTTAAGTGACTATAACGCAGATTGACAGCCTGTCTGGGAGTTTTAAATAAATTGTTTGAGCTGTATAAGTGATAAACTAAGCAAGATAACACCTCGTGTTCGACCCCGATGACGGCCACGGTTTCGGGGTGTTACACTTTAAATAGGGTAGAGCTATAAAACGGTAGAAATGAGACTGTAGCTAGGCTACGAAATTGCGATAACAATCCTTAAACTGCTATATTTCCATAAGACATCTCGTAATAAACATTTAAAATATTAAACTAATATCATAAAACTCGTAATCAGATAATTCGATATGAGTACAAGAGGAACTCGTGGACGAGCTGCGGACGTGGTCGTGGAAGGGTGCAAGCGGAATCTTCATCCTCAGGGCATAGGCCAGCTGAGGAGGCATCCGTGCCACAAGCAACTGAGACTGGGTCATATGATCGGGCTGCGGGGGACAATGCTTTGTCCCAAGCAATGTTAAGGGTTTTAGAAAGAGTTGCTGGAGCTAGCACTGGGATAGTGAATAGGGGATCCATCTGGGAACGACTCTGGGCTAATGGAGCAGAAGTTTTTAGGGGCGTATCTGGAGTAGCCCCAAACGTGGATGAGTATTGGCTAGAGGCAACAGAGTGGATTATGGACAATTTAGATTGCTCTGTGGAGCAAAAGTTGAAGTGGCTGTGTCGTTGCTACGAGACGAGGCATACCGATGGTGGATCACCGTAAGGGAGAGTACCCCGATTGAACGAGTAACCTGGGAATTGTTCAAGACTGCTTTCAAGGGGAGGTATGTTGGAGCTAGTTTTGTGGATGCCCGTCGAAAGGAATTTTTGAATTTGACTAAGGGTAATAAGACTACCGCGGAGTATGAGGCGGAATTCTTGAGGCTGAGTCGATACGCCAGCGAGATAGTTGCGACTGAATATGAGTGCAATGTTCAATTTGAGGATGGCCTCCACGATGAGCTTAGGATACTGATAGCTCCACAGAGGGAGCGTGATTTCGCTGCGTTGGTAGAAAAGGCTAAGATAGCCGAAGAAGTAAAATGGACTGAACGACAGAATCGTGAGAAGGATTGACCCAGATTTAGGAAGGATTCTGGACCCCTAGGTGTTGCAAATAGGAATGTTAAAAGAGCTAGAATGGAGGAACCGGTTCGGGCAGTTCCAGTGAATACTTTTAGACCGCAGGCTTGCAGGGACTGTGGCAGGTTGCATATGGGGGAGTGCTGGAAACGAACTGGAGCATGTTTTCAATGTGGGTCAAAGAAGCATAAGTTCAGAGAATGTCCTCGGAGAGCAGCTCAAGAACTAGCTGCGGAGCAAAGGGGGGTCCAACCACAGCGAGGAGGACCACCACCACAGAGAGGCCGTGGGCAAGGTAGAGGTGGCAATGGTAATGGACGTGGACGTGGGGCACCTGCCAGGCGTGCTGGAAATGCTGAAGTTTGACAGCCGGTGTCGGTTTATGCTGCACGGCGTCGTGAGGAGGGTGACGCTCCTGATGTTATAACCGGTACGTTCTTCATTAACAACACGCCTTACACTACTTTGATTGATGTGGGTTCCACTCACTTGTATGTTGCTTGTGATGTATCTGGGGCATTGGGTGTGCTTCTTGAGGATACTGTGAGTAGGGTATCGGTGATAAGCCCTTTAGGACACTCGGTTAAGGTAGATAAACTCTTTAGGGCGGTGCCTTTAGAGACACAAGATAAGATATTTGTAGGATATTTGATGGAGCTGCCATTTGGGGATTTTGATCTTATTTTGGGAATGGACTGGCTAACTAAGCATAGGGTGACATTGGATTGTACTGCTAAGAGAATGGTGCTAAGAACTGCCAAGAATGAGGAGATAATGGTCACAGGGGAGCGAAGGAACTATTTGTCCAATGTTGTCTCGGCCTTAAGGACTGAGAAGTGGATTTGGAAAGGTTGTGAGGCGTTCTTAGCATTTTGTGAGTCAAGCTGAACCTGAGGGGATAACTGTGGGGTCGGTTAGGACCATCAAAGAATTTCAAAATGTATTTCCAGAGGAACTTCTTAGATTACCTCCGAACAGAGAAGTCGAGTTCGGAATCGACTTGTTACCTGGAAGAGCTCCTGCGTCCATTGCGCCTTATAGGATGGCACCAAAGGAGTTGGTAGACTTGAAAGCTCAGATTCAGGAACTGTTGGATAGAGGGTTTATAAGACCAAGTGTTTCCTCGTAGGGCGCACTAGTGTTGTTCGTAAAGAAGAAAGATGGGACCAGGCGGATGTGCATTGACTATCGGCAGTTGAAAAAACTGACGATCAAGAAAAAGTATCCTCTGCCAAGAATCGACGATCTGTTCGACCAACTAAGAGGAGCCTCGGTATTTTCTAAGATTGACCTTCGGTCAGGATATCATCAGTTGAGAGTCAAAGAAGTGGATATTCATAAGATGGCATTCAGAACTCGATATGGTCATTACGAGTTTCTAGTTATGCCTTTTGGTTTGACTAATGCACCGACAACATTCATGGATTTAATGAATCGAGTGTTTCAGCTGTACTTGGATCGATTCGTAGTCATTTTTATCGATGATATCTTGTTGTATTCGGAAATGGAAGAGATGCATGATGAGCATCTTCGTATTGTGCTGCAAGTGCTAAGGGAAAAGCAACTCTATGTAAAGTTCAGCAAGTGCGATTTTTGGTTGAAGGAAGTAACTTTCTTGGGGCATGTTATGTCTGCTGAGGGGATCAAGGTAGACCCTCGAAAGATTGAGGCAATTCTGGAGTGGAAGCCACTGAGGTCAATAATAGAAATCCAAAGTTTTCTGAGGTTGGCAGGCTATTATAGAAGATTTGTCGAAGGATTTTCTGTGTTGGCAGCACCGTTAACTAAACTTTTAAGGAAGGGAGCACCATTTGTTTAGACAAATAAGCAGCAAGAGGCTTTTGAGAAGTTAAAGAAGGTTCTGACAGAAGCGCCAGTGTTGATTCAGCCAGAGTCTGGTAAGGATTTCACTGTGTACAGTGACGCGTCACATGTAGGTTTGGGCTGTGTGTTGATACAAGAGGGTAAAGTGGTCACTTATGTATCACGATAGCTTAAGCCTCATGAGATAAACTATCCTACTCATGACTTGGAGTTGGCAGCGGTGATTTTTACGCTTAAGATTTGGAGGCACTACTTGTATGGGGAGAGATGCATTATCTATACGGATCACAAGAGTCTTAAGTACTTGCTGACTCAAAAGGAGTTGTTAAAGGACTATGACTGTTTAATTGAGTACCATCCAGGTAAGGCAAATGTCGTGGCTGATGCGTTAAGTCGAAGGACTGTGGCGGAATTGAAGGCAATGGTTACTCGTTTAAGTTTGCATGACGATGGAAGCTTTTTGGCAGAGTTGCAAGTGAGACCGACTTGGGTGGAGCAGATTAAGAAGCAGTAGTTGGTGGATGAGTCATTGGTTTCTCGGTTTCAACAAGTTGAGAAGGGGGAGAATCCGGACTTTGGGTTAAATAATGACGGGGTTCTTTGTTTTCGAGGAAGAATTTGTGTGCTGAAGGACTCTGACTTGAGATTGATGATTTTGAGAGAGGCACATAGTGGACCTTGTGCTATGCATCCAAGATGGAGTAAGTTGTATCGAGACTTGCGAGAGATATATTGGTGGCCTGGGCTTAAGCTAGAAGTGACCGAATTTGTGGGGAAATGTTTGACGTGTCAACAGGTAAAAGCCGAGCATCAACTGCCTTCAGGATTGTTACAGTCAGTAAAGATACCACTTTGGAAGTGGGAAAGGGTAACTATGGATTTTGTAAGTGGGTTGCCGTTGACAACCTTCCAAGAAGGATTCAGTTTGGGTAATTGTGGATAGGCTCACGAAATCTGCCCATTTCATACCGGTCCGAACCGATTACTCACTTTATAAGTTGGCCAAGTTGTATGTGGTGGAGATAGTGCGGTTGCATGGGGTGCCGGTATCGATAATTTCTAACCGAGACCCAAGGTCTACATCTCAATTTTGGTAGAAGTTACACGAGGCGTTGGGAACGCGATTGGATTTTAGTACAGCTTTTCACCCTCAGTCGGATGGGCAGTCAGAAAGGGTCATTCAGGTTCTAGAAGACATGTTGAGAGGTTGTGTTATTGAATTTAGGGGCAGTTGGGAGGATTACTTGCCATTGGCGGAGTTCGCTTATAACAACAGTTACCAAGCAAGTATTCAGATGGCTCCTTATGAGGCACTATATGGGCGAAGGTGTCGTTCGCCTACTTGTTGGGCAGAGTTGGGGGAAAGGCAAGTACTTGGTCCAAAGTTGGTAACAGATACTGAAGACAAGGTTAAGGTGATCAGGAATCGGTTAAAGGAGGCAGCTGATCAACAAAAGTCTTATGCTGATCTGAAGCGTAAGGATATTGAATATGCTGTAGGGGACATGGAATTTTTGAAAGTTTCACCGTGGAAGAAGATATTGAGATTTGGTAAGAAGGGCAAGTTGAGTCCACGGTTCATTGGGCCTTATCGAATTATTAAGCGGATAGGGCCGGTGGCTTATCAGCTAGAGCTACCTCTAGAGCTGGATCGTATTCACGACGTTTTTCATGTGTCCATGCTAAGGCGATATCGTTCTAACCCAACTCATATCGTGCCAGTTGCAGAAATCGAAGTACAATCGGATTTGACCTTCGAAGAAGAACCTGTGCAGATACTTGATCACGACGTCAAGGTGCTGAGAAGGAAGTCAGTCCCATTAGTGAAGGTACATTGAAGAAACCATGGAAAAGAAGAAGCTATTTGGGAGACTAAGGAGGCGATGCATCAGCAGTACCCTTAACCGTTTGGATCAGGTAAAAATTTCGAGGCCAAAATTTCTTTAAGGAGGGTAGGGTTGTAATATCCTGATTTTTGGGTTTTTTCGTGATTCTCGAGTTTTTGGTAAAATTTTTAAGATTTGGTATTTGGTTGTGAAATTCATAATTGGAGTGTGTAAATGGGCTTATGGAAAGCCCATGCGATGGCCAAAACCCGGTAGAATTTTTGAATTTTGGACTTAAGCAGTTAGGGGCTTTGGATAGGTGGCTTTATTAAAAATTGTGGGTAAAATGTATCACAAAAGAGCCTTTGGTAGAGTGGCTAAGTGACACCACTAGGGTGCTAAAAAGGTGGCATGTAAGTGGTTGGGGGAAACCTGGGTTCAATCCCTTGTGATGGCAAAAGTGATGTTATTTTTATGCTTTAGGCAAACAGGAGTTGTAGTCGAATGGAACTCTGTAGGAGAGAGTTTGAATCAGTCAAACGCATGGATTAAGGAGGGATAAGGGCAGAGATTTTAGGGATTTGAGAGGGAGATAGGGTTAGCCGAATAGAGGGGATTAGAGAGGGGATTTCGGCAGAGGGGTATTAGGTTAGTATTTTGGGCATTAGGGACTTAGGGTGTGCCGTTTTCTTCTTTAGGATTGGTCTTTTCTTTTTCTTTCTTCTTCTCTAGCCGAACCTACCACCCTTCGATTCATCATTCCTTCCTTTCTTTTCTTTTTCCAAAACCAGCCAACTACTCTCTTCCGTTCATCTACTACTTCTTTTTTTACCTCCATATCTACCGAAAAGCTGCAAAAGCCGAACCTGTGAAGTTTGGTGGTGTTGATTCTTTATTGACCACCAACCTTCTTTTTCCCTTCAAGTTTTGGTGGCCAATCCCTTTATCTTCTAGGCATTGAACAGTTCAAGAAGGGAGACTATGGTAAGTGTTCGCACTCTAAGTCGATTCAGTAGTAACTGTTGACAAAAGCTTAAACCCCTATAGTTGAGGGTGGTTACCGATTTGTGATGTAGGCCTTATTGGGTTTTTGCAATTGATTTTTATGGTTTATATAGTGGAGTAGATACGTTGGAGGAGCAGCAAGGCATGGGGTATCGATTCGGATAAGCTTGGATCATCGGAGTGACTAAATCTAGATTTAGTCATCAATTTCGACAAAGGTAGGAACCCTAGGGCCATTGTGGATGGTGGCCGAATATGTAAGAGATGATAATAGATAGTTTTCGATTTGGTTTAAATGTTATCATGATCTAATCTATAAGCGGTTGATTATAGGAGAAATCGCGTAGGAGATCTCGTCAAGGAATATCGCAAATCAGGTGTGTAACGAACCCTCTTTCGTAGCTTAACTCGATATATGCCGAAAAGCCAAAATACTGAAATTCTGGCATTTCGAGGACTTGTGAGCATGCGAAAGCTCATAGGTTGGTTAGATACGCTAAGTTTGATGATCGGGATCATTGGAACAGGTAAGGGCACGATTTTCTGCATCATGGTAAGTTGGGCCTCGAGGGGCTGAAATATGGCCCAATGGGCTTCCGGGCCCATTTGGCTAAATTTGGTAGAAAATGGAATCCTGTTAAATTGCGCGTTAAGACTGTTAATATTGCTATGAAATATAGGCTAAATGGGCCTAGATGACTAAATCGACTATATAGAGCCCATTAGGGGTTTGGGGCCCTAAAGGCCCGAATTTGATAAAGTGCGTTAAAATCATTGTTTAAGCACTTGGAGTTAGTGATGATTGTTAATGAACATGGGAACCCTGATATTTTGGTAAAATTACGAAGATACCCTTATAATATGAAAATGACTATTTTACCCCTAGGGTTTAATTATGAGTTTGATGCATGAGATTTTGATATACATGATTTGATATGATATGCACATGATATGTATGATATGCACATGATGTATTCATTTATGCATGGGTTGGGTTTTTATATGAATAGAGGAAGTGCAAAAGGGCTTTGCCCCAATTTACCAAAAAGGGCTTTGCCCTAGTTATTAAAAGTGGCTAGGCCTCTAGTTTTATGATAAAGCAACTATGCTACCAGTGGAGAGTTTGGTTGGGTGGGTTGAGTTATTCCCCACATGGAGAGCTTGGTTGGTACGGGTGGAGAGTAGCGGTTGGTGGGTTGAGTAGTCTCCCCAAATGGGCTTGCATATGTTCATTGATGTTGCATGTATTATTGAAATGGGCTTATGGGCCATACCGTTTACAGTAAAGGCTTCGGCCCAGTGATATGAGTTGTGAATTATAAAAGGCTTCGGCCCAGTAATGTGAATAATGTAAAGGCTTCGGCCTAGTATATGTTGAGATTGAATTTGGGCTTAGGCCTAGCAGGCTAATATTGTTTTGGGCTCTGAAAGGGGCTTGTTGCACGCTGAGTTTCCAAACTCACCCCTTCCTTAACCTTTCAGGTGAGCCTTGATGGGGGGACTTGGAGCCGGAGGGGAATTCAGAGTGGCCACGGTGATCGCTTTTGGGCTTTTGAAATAAGTGACTAGTTTTATTTAGTTTATCTTATTTACTATTTATTTTTGGGTTGTAATAAGGCCATTTTAACTTTATTTTCTTTCTGGGATTATTTTATTTTCAGTAACTCTAAATTTTCTGATAATAATTAAAATGGGCTAGACTTAGGGCGCGTTTTCAAAATGGTACTCGTTTTCAAAATAACGTAACAACACGATTAATCGGTTTATCAAAGATATCTACCCAAATGAATTTTCAACTCGGTTATCGAAGTGTGGCAATGGTTGTGGGCATGTCTAGGATTGGATCCAATTGAAGAGCTTGGTACTTAAGCAGCGTTCATGGCTCACCTCCTCTATTTTTTGATACCTACCTGGTGTACAGCTTCCATTCACTTGGTTAAGCTTTAACAAAAGATGGTTTATTACAACACTAAAGCAAAACGTGGATTCTTAACTTCAATGTGGCACGTCGGATTCGGCCATAACGTTTAGGCCGGGTTTGGGGTGTTACAGTGTCAATTGGCCTTGGCTTTTAAATATGATCGCCTTAAATGGTAATTAGACCATTTTAAGTTTTAATGGACATTAATGGACATCCATGATATGATTTTATATGTTTATTTTAAAGGTTAATATAATAATTAATTAATAAATGTTAATAAAATAAAACAAAAAGGAATTTTGTCCATCTTTTTTTCTTTCTGGTGGCCGAATATTGAAGAAGAAAAGAAGCCCTTGATGAACTTTTAGGGTTTGGCTAGTATATTCCTTGATTAGGGTACGGTTTTAGCTCGATTTTTGATGATTTCTATGTTTTTGTAATCGTTGCAGCTCAATCTAGCTAGCCCGTACCTTAGATTTTGAAACTGTTAAAGATTTTGAGAGTTACCATTGTTGAATCTATGATTTATTTGATGTTTAATGTTGAAATATGAAAGCTTGATGATAGTTTTACATGTTTGTAAAGTGATTTTTGACAAAAATGTAAAAAAGGGATTAAATTGTGAAATATGCAAATTGAGTGATTGAAATGTGAAATAAATGAAATTTTTGGGTTGCTAGGGACCTATATGTAATTTGGCCAAGCTTGGGTATAAAGAAATTATGTGAATTTTGTGTATTTGTGAAATAGGGACTAAATTGATTAAATGTGTAAGTTTAGGGGCTAATGTGTAAAAATGCCCAAGTGTGTATTTTTGGACTAAATTGGAAGAATATGTGATTGAATAAGTTAATTTTAAATCAAGAAAGAAAGAATTCAGATTTAGATCGGGGAAAAAGCAAGGTTGTTGAGTAGTCAACCCGATACGTCAATTCGAAATACGAGGTAAGTTCGTATAACTGAACTTAAATGTTTACCTATCTATTTGATGGATGAAATTGAGATAGTAATTATTCTATTTGATAAATGTTGTGATATTAAATGAAATGTATGAATTGAGTAAGACAAGTTACCGAATAAGCAAATCGAATAAAAGACCATAACCGGGTTATGGCATGTGAACGAAAGACCACGACAAGGCCTTGGCAATGTATGTGTAGGACCATAGTTGGACTATGGCATCATAAAATCGATGAATTTGTATCGTAAGCACTTATGAACCGGAGAGGTTTGATAAGAGTATCGATAAGAAATAGAAGAGTATCGGTACAGGTATGTAAGGAAAATTATTCAAGTATCGAGTTAGATGAAGTTGAGAACTCATGAATGATGATATGAATAAATTTGATGTTAGCTCATAAATTTATGCTTTAAATGTTAATGATATTATCTGTTTTGAATTACTATATGAATGTTATGATTATTTCATGTTCACATATGGACTTACTAAGCTTTATAGCTTACTCTGTTTAATTTTCGATGTTTTATAGATCTATGAAGCTAGCTCGGATCCAAGAATCGTCAGAGACTTCATTACACTATCGATCATCTATTTTGGTACGTTTGAAGTTATGTATATATGGTATATGGCATGTATAGGCTTAAGTCATTTTGGTATGTTTGATGAATATATATTTTGGCCATTTGAGGTGGCAAAAAATGATGAACTTATTGATGCTTATGAATGTGCAAATAGTTCTACTTTTAATGTTTGGTAATAAACCTATAATGAATGAACGTAATTGAAGTGGTTATGTATGTTTGGATTAGTTTTGCTAAATGAATTATACATGTGAATTATGCTTAGGAAAGCAAATTAAATTGTCTGGTATTTGAATAGGTAAATGATATAGAATTAAGTATAGAATGTAGTTGAAATGGATATGGTATGATTATGCATAATTGTGTCTTAAAATGATACCTTATGAGCTTGTGTAAGTATATGCAAAAAGGGTGGCAAATTGGCTTTGCAAATGGCCTATTTTTGTCCACACGGGCAGAGACATGGGCTTGTGTCTCAACTGTGTGCGACACATGGTTATGCTACAAGGCTGTGTGTCTCCTGGTGTTGAAGTTGAATTGAAGTCAGTATGCTCCAAACGGTCTCTCATATGGGTGTGTGACTAGCCGTGTGGTATAAGTTAGTATATCCCCTAAAGGGCACACGGGCTGGACACACGGGCATGTGGTTGGCCGTGTGACCCAAGTCAGTATACTCTCCATTTTTCACACAACCTGGCACAGATGCAAGTCAGTATTTATGCCCTGTTTCCACATGGCCTAAGGCACGGACGTGTCTACTAGCCATGTGAGGCACACGGCCTGGTCACATAGGCGTGTAGCCTCTGTTTATAAGAAAAATTTCTAAATTTTTCAAAATTTTTGTATGTTATCAGTTTAGTCCTGAACCACTTCTAAAGCATGTTAAATGCCTTGTAGGTCTGTATAAGGGACAATGTGGTTATATTGAATGATTTATGAGAATGAATGCTATATGTTACGTATTAATCGATAATACCTTGCAACCCTATTCTGGTGATGGATACGGGTTAGAGGTATTCATGAGTTATGTGGTTAAACTTTATGTTAACTTATTGATTGATGCTTTAAATGCTTATTATGTTATCTATTTTGAAATGCTAATGAATGATGAGATTATTTCATATTTACATACGAACTTACTAAGCTTTATAGCTTACTTTGTTTATTTTTTTATGTTTTATAGCATTTCGAAGCTAGCTTGGCTTTGGGGACCGTCAGAGACTTCGTCGCACTATCAAACATTTATTTTGGTACTTTTAAAGTTATGTAAATTTGATATATGACATGTATAGGCTTGAGTCTTTTTGGTATGTTTGATGAAAATGTATTTTGGCCATTTGAATTGGCTTGTGACGATGAATTTGGTGATGTTTATAAATGTGAAAATGGTTCTATTTTAAGTTTGGTAATTGACCTATATTGTGTGATTGAAATAAAATTTATAATGCTTAATGATATTAGGTAATTTGATTGCTAAAAGGGTTGATAATTTCGGAAGCTATGTGCTTGTGAATTGGTGAATGATAATGCATGTTTGGAATGGTTTAGTTAATTGAATTGTATATGTGAATTAGGTATGTAATTAGATGGCAAATTGTGCCATATTTTTTACTTGTATTGTTGATAATGAAATGGTATGAATTGGATATTGATTGATGATATTTGGATGCTTATTTGTGTCTTGAAAGGGAACTATTTGACCTTGTATAGGTATGTGCAAAATGGGTGGAAAAATGGCTTGGTAAATAGCCTATTTTTGTCTACATGGACAGAGATACGGGAGTGTGTCTCAGCCGTGTGTGACACATGGTCATGTTACACGACCGTGATTCCCCTAGTGATGAATTTGAGACCAAGTCAGTATGCTTCACATGGTCTCACACACGGGCGTGTGACTTGGCCGTGTGGCATACGTCAGTATACCCTACAGGTTTAGCATGGCCTAGCACACGGCCTAGCACACGAGAGTGTATGGCCATTTTTAGGGCACATGAGCTAGCCACGGGCGTGTGTGTTGGCCTTGTGACCCAAGTCAGAGAGTTACACGAGGTCGAACACGGGCTGAGACATGGCCATGTGCTCCCATTTCGAATGTTCACACAACTTTTGACACGGGCGTGTGTCCCCTGTTTTGAGAAATTTTTCAAAGTTTCGTGAAAGTTTCTTGAGTTATCGGTTTAGTCCCAAACCACTCCAAAGCATGTTTAGGGCCTCGTAGGCTCGTATAAGGGATAAATTGTTTGAGATTGAATGATGATTGTATGTAATGATCAAATGTATGAGAAAAGTATGTTTAAATGTATTGTAAGCCGGTAATGCTTTGTAACCCTATTCCGGCATTGAATACGGGTGAGGGTGTTACAAACCCTGCATTGCTAACTTAGGTATCAACAGATTTGCAATTTAGTGAAGACACGAGTATGGATCCGATAGCTTTTCTAAGATAGTTCGAACAAATATGTAGCACAGTGGGTTATATAAGAGTTCCATAGAAAGCAATCAGGCTGGTTTAATTCCATTTGCACTTGGAGGTCAAATTAGAGAATGGTTAGAAGCATTACCACCAGAGACCATTACATCCTGGGAAGAATTAGTGCAATGGTTCTTGCAATGTATCATACCTATGCTGGTGATGTTAAAATCTTATGAGGAGCTGTTGCAATTCAAGCAATGCTAGATAGAAGCAATTGATCAAGCATATATAGATTTAAGATAAGCCTGCGCAAAGCAATTGGGGGAGGAATTTATACAGGTATCCAATTAAAGTTTTTTTATGTCGGGTTAGATCAAGAAAGTAAAGAACGATTTGATGTGATGGTTGGTGGAAGCATATGGTCGAAAACCACTCAAGAGATTGCTATGATCCTTGAGAAAGTAAGCAATAATGACCACACCTGGAGGAAAGTTCGAGAAGTACAAATCGGTGAAGAGGTGATGAATATCACGAAACAAAAAGAAGAAGCTTAGAATGCAAAATAATGTATTAAAAAAACAAGAAAGTGACGATGTAGTTGACAATGTGGATGTAGAAGAGATCATGGAAGAAGGGTTTTCTGATAAACTACTAATAAAAAGTTCGCAACAAATTTATACTACTGATGGGGACAAACAATGTAAGAAATCTGTTAGTCAATTAGAAAAATTTCCATCTAAACTGATTCCATCAATTGTTAAACCACCAATGTTGGAACTAAAATCCTTTCCTTCTCATTTAGTGTATGGGTATTTAGGTGATAACAATACTCTACCCGTAATCATTGCATCGGGCTTGACAGTGGAACAAGAAAATGTGCTTTATGGGGTCCTCAAAGCACATAATGAAGCAATTGGATGGACTATTGTTGATATTAATGGGATCAATTTGATCTTGTGCCAGCATAAGATAAGGTTAAAAGAAGGAAAGAAACCAATTGTGGATGAACAACGACGACTCAATCCAGCAATGAAGGAAGTAGTGAATAAAGAATTGTTAAACTAGTTAGAGGCAAGAATTGTTTAACCCATCTCTAATAGCGAATGGTTAATCCCAACACAATGCGTTCCTAAGAAATGAGGTTTAATGCTAGTTGCAAATGAGAGAAATAAGTTAATCCCAACTCAAACTATCACCAGATAGTGTGTATGCATCAATTATAGAAAATTGAATGATACAACCAAAAAGGACCACTTCCCATTCCCATTTATCGATCAAATGCTTCATAGGTTGGCAGGAAAATAATATTATTATTTCCTTGAAGGGTATTCTAGATACCATCAGATCTCTATTCATCTAGACAATCAATAAAAGACCACATTCACAATTCTAAAAGGAACGTATGCTTTTCAAAGAATGTCATCTGGATTATGTAATACTCCAGGTACTTAAGGCCCGTGTTGGCCTATTAGGTCACAACACTTATAAAATGTGTTAAAAACACTTATTTTACTAATATTCTACTTATTTTACTAATATTTATCCTAAGTCCTAAATACCAAAAACGTAATATAAAATCCTAAATTGCATAGAAAACAAAATCCTTATGTGCGGTATGGACCCAGATTTACTACTACATTTGAAGCAGATCAAATACCCCCACACTTAAGTCTTTGCTTGTCCTCAAGCAAATTTAAAAAAAAAACTTGAAAATGGGAAATAAACATGAAAAGAAAATAAAATGTACTTGAGTTAGCTTGATATACTTGAGATTAGATCGGAGCATCAACACTAGGAAATTTTGCCTAGATATATCACTCTAGCTAGAAATTTAAACAATTCACATTTATTTACACTTAAATAGATTAGTTCAATAAATTACAAAGTAAACAAGTTAAATAGCATTAAATATATATCTCCATCAAAATGTATATACTATTCGTATCTATCTTTATCACTTAGTATATTTAATTTGTTTTTCCTATTTACAGTTTAATAAAGTGAACTAATTAGTTTAAATTAGAGGTGTGCATGGGTCGGCCCGGCCCGAAGGCCCGCCCGAAAAATGGGAGGGTTTGGGTAAAAATATAGGCCCGAAAAATGGGCTTGGACAAAAAACGAGGCCCATTTAGAAAATGGGCCGGGCCTCGGGAAAGATTTTTTTGGCCAGGGCCCGGCCCGATTTTAATATTAAATTATTTTTTAAATTTTTTTATTTTTAATTTTAAATAACTTTAGTACTTTTACTTTACTTTTTTGTTGTTTTGATGTTATTTTGATATTGTAAAACTTTTGTTATTAATATAATTTAATTCTTAATTTAGTTTTAATTTATTTCAATTTTTTAATTTTAATATAATTACTTTTTATTATATTTTTAATTTATGTATTATTTTAATAATTATTTTAGTCCCATTATTTATTTATTTTTTTTAATATTTGTTTTTATGTTTTAAATGTATTTGATTTATTATATTTTAAAGTTTTTTATTTAACAAAAAAGCAAAAAAAATTAATATGACCGGGCCGGGCTCGGGCCTACCATTTTTTTCTCGGGCCGGGCTTGGACAAATTTTCAAGCCATATTTTGAGCCAGGCCGGGCCCAGGCCTTGAAAACAGGCCGAAATTTTTTTATGGGCCCGACCCGAACTCGGCCCGGCCTGGCCCATGCACACCTCTAGTTTAAATATAAACAACCTAAATTATTCAATTTTAGGATAAATTTACAGTTTAAACAAACAACCTAGGTTTATGCTCCTAATGAATCACTTGTATTTCCATAAGCTCAAGCACCAATAGAAAACTTGCAATTAAAAACTAAAAACTAAAAACGAAAGAAAATAAAATACTATAACAAAAAAATTGAAAGTTTTTCTAAATTACCCCACACTTTATCCAACACATTGTCCCTGATGTGCAATTGAAATTATAAAGGACAGAAGTAACTCGATTGACGTGATTGGGGTAATACAATTGGTGGGACTAGATTTTTGGCTCAATCTCGTAGTGCCTTAAAAAATTTGGGGTTTCTACTAAGAAAAATTAGATAACACTACATATATATAATATTAAAGTCTTAAATACTTTAAAACTCAAATAAAAATTTTAAAAAAATTGAAATAAAATACTAGGTCCAAATTAAAATAAAACTGAAAATTAAATAAAAATGTTCAAAATTAGTCAGAATTAGGATCCAACACCTCTTCCACTTTGCTTAGTTCGCCTTCCGACTCCTCCTCCGAATCTTCCTTCGGAGTCTTCCTCTAATTACCTCACTTTCTTCCTCTCGTTTGATTCGATCGTTACCTCATGCTTAGTTGCTGGGAATTGTGGTAGCTTCAACCCGATTTTTCTTGCAAAATCTTCAAAAATTGGCTCACCTTTCCAAATTGGGTAGCACATTCTCGCCTTTCTATGGTTTGGTTTTTATTACTCTATTTCATTTTGGATTCCCTATAAGATATTCTACACTTGATTCCAAGATCAACAACTTGCTTGGTTATATGACACAACCTAATCATCCCATCGGCACCTTTGTTTGTCGGGATATGGTTGTCATTAAGTGCGGAAATAGTAATTCCACCTCATTTTTCCTTGGCATTGGAGCATGCTCTGATATATCCATGTTTCCACACAAATTTGTTCCTCTGTTAAAATTGCGTGCAACAAAGTTGCTTGAAACGTATTGATATTGGATATGTCTGTCACTGGGCAAATTCGAGTACTAATGAATTTCAACCACATTCACGCCATCGGATTTAACTACGCTTGATAGAATGATAGGGGATAGTTTTCTCCTAAGTGTCGTTACCACTCACCCTTTCCGTCTATTAGGAGTTTGATTATGTTATTCATATTCTATCTGAAGAAATACATTAGGTCAGTTCATTGTACAAAATCACAAAGATATAGCAGAATGTCATAATACTTGCTATCTTGGAAGGCAAGATAGACATCTCCTTCCCTCAAATTGAAAACCGTATCCATGGTACCTCCATCGGTCTACTCACATCTGCCTCCTTCAGTGTTACGTAAAATTTGTGCATGATCGGAAGGTACATCGGCTTGGTTAGAGTTATGCAAAACTTCTCCCATCAATGGTATTGAATCAATTCTCTTGTTTCATTCTTCAATGTGTCTATCGATTTGAAACCTTATTCTTGTATTGGGATTTTGCGTTGAGCTATAAGAAGGTTACTTTCGAGTTCCCTTTCCCAAAGGTAGGTGTCGTTATCCATTACGGATTTGCTATAAAAAAGGTCAATACTCATGAACACCTGAAATAAACACAAAAAAGTTAATTAAGGTGAAATTGAACAGGAAAATAAACCAAAATGAAAAATTAAAAAATTCACAAATAATGACTTTTGAAAACAGTCCCTGGCAACAGCGTCAAAAACTTGGAACGACGGAAATATGCAAGTGTACACAATCGCAACAATTAATAAAGTGACAAGTAAATATCGAGTTATCGTACCCATTGGGACTGTGAAAAGAATTATTTATGAATGCAATTTTAAAAACACTTTGGTGAAGAAAAACATTTTGATTTGAGGAGGTGATTAAAAACTAGGATTCTAACTATGTAAAATAAATAAAAATAAAATAAAAGTTCCAATACGTGATTTCAAAAGATGATTTTAATCAAAGTGACATAATTGTGTTATATTAATTAAATTTCTTAACTTAGAATTATTAAACTCATGTTTATGTTGTTACGAATAAATTCACGGTAAATCGGTAATTTGCTAACTTATGAACATACTTACTTACCAAAATCCATTTATCTCTTGACTATATCTGTATGTCAATTCAACCGATTAAACAAAATTTAATAAGCAAATGTGTTAATGCACATACATACTTATGAAATCAAAATAATCTCATGTACATATCTCTATGCCAATTCAAACAATTAATTCAATCTTATAAGCACATAAAAGATCATGTGAGGTAACAATGTATTTCTACCTTGAAATAGTATAATCACAATAATCTTTCAAGTTATGCAAGGTTAATGTATCGTTAGATACCGTTGGTAATTTAACCCTCAGCTACTTTAGATGATTAAACATGCATTGATTAAGTATTGTGTCAATTAATTACAATTTCAATCAGTTTAAATAATTAATTCATTAGTTACCTTACAATTGTGATGCAAGAGTAACTTAGTCATGGTTTTACTTAATCAAACATCTTACCGAGGCCTATAACAACACAAACACAATTTTAATAAATTAAGTAAACGACATGCAATCAACCTAACATGAATTAAATTTAAGCCATATTAATTAAATTAAACATATCAACATCACAAATATTCATAGACATGTTCATCATAACAACAACAAAATTAAAAGGATAGGGAACAAGAATCAAATCCGGAGTTTACTCCGTGGCTTGACTAGTTTGCTCCACTCTTTCTTCTCCGCTTGTTCTTGTCAAGCCAAAGACTCTATGAACACTTGAATGCTACTCCAAATGGTGGTTGATTGACTCTTTTTCAAGAGGTGAAATTAGCAAGGGAATAGGGGAAGAAAATAAAGAAAAATGGAAAGGAATGAAGAGAGAAAAATGAGAGAGAAGTAAAGAGATGAGAAGGGTTGAGATGTGTTTGAAATGAGCAGCCAATGGGGTATTTATAGGTTGAGATGACTGCTAAAATTAGCAAAAATAAGCAGCCATAAAGTTCCCCCATGGCCAGCCACACATGTGGCAAGTTTGAAAGATTCAAACTTACTATTTTAAGGGAGGGGCAAATCTCAAAAGACATGAATAGTGGAGGGGTTTGAATGCAATTTGAAGGAGTCTTCAAGGACCATTTTGCAAACTTAATTCATTGCTCGTCCCGTGTAATTCATTGCTCATCCCAAGTAAAAAGGGCACGAAAAAGTGTGTGTATTTTCGTGTTTCCACACCCCAAACTTAATTCATTGCTCGTCCCGAGTAATGCACAAATTTAAAAACAATTTCATGAGAACCCCTTTGAAAAATTCCTTCAGAACAACATTTTTCCCAAAATCATGATTTTAGTATACGTATGCTCAAAAACAAGAAATTTGATATTTAAGCTACTTATGTATACATATCATTCAAATTAATCTCAATTATTATTTTGATAGCAAAAATAGACTAAATGCTTCCTAATAAAGACATGTTAAATCCCTACCAATTTGGCTTTATTTCCTTATTCAAGATTAAGCTACAATCATCAAGTTTAATTTATGCCTTCATATGTTGAACATAGCAATTTCTCTCTACTAATGTAGGTAGCATAGAAACTTGAATCAATAGGTCTTTTAAAAAGGTTGTAACGTGGCTAGCATAGGGGTGGGTAAACGATAGGTAAATTTAGACTAAAAACCCTAGACTCAGCTTCAATTGAACCTTCGGAATAATTATTTTTAATACACCAACTTACTTTTCTTTCACATGCTCTTTTGAACATCTATTTTCTTTCAAGTGCATATGCTCTTTTTTTTTTACATGAGCATTCTGAATAGTACTGACTCTAGTGTTTGAGACAATTTAAAGATAATTAAGAGAAAAGTGATGGCTAAATATTGCAAGGGTTCAAATAAAATTAGGCCATATAGTCTCATAGTTGGATTTCAAGGGATAAAAATTCATCATGGTTGGCTTGAAAGTTTCAAACGGCCCAAACAAAAGTTGCCTAAATCATTTTCAACTTCCCATGCTTCCTAGAATTTCGCCTCATGAAACTACTAAGTTAATTCTAGAGACTTAAACTTTCATGCATACCAAACTTTCCTACGGAACTGAAAATTTTATGGTACGATTTGCATGCTTTATTAAAATAAATTTACGTCATATTTCAGTTAACATAACAATTATTGAAATAATTAAACTTTATTCGTACTGAAGTTTAGCATACTTAACAAAATTTCAAATTTTGAACAAAATATAACCTAATCATAACTGAAAGAAAAAAATTATTTTGAGTGGAAATAATGTAACAACCCAATTTTCAGTAAAATCGAAATAGTGGTTTCGGGACCACAAATTTAAGCTGAAAATAAAATTTATTTTAATTTCATTACATGGTCCGTATTATGTTAGAAATGTCACGTGAAATTTTTGATAAGAAAATTTTACCGATTATGTGTTTAATTACGAGAAAGACCAAATCGCATAAAATGCAAAAGTAAAATTCTAGTAGCTAGAAGGATTAAATAGCTAGGGAAGTCAAAACTTGAGGTCCTTATATGGTAATTAGACCATTAAAGAAAAGTATGTAGATATTCTTGGTGACTCATCCATGGAAATTTAGAAAATGGGCAAGGACTAAATTGGAAATTGAATTTATTTAATTAATTAAAAGATGATAAAAGAAATATTATTTTCTTTTATGTCATCTTCATCCCCAAAATATATGGAAATTGTAACAGCCCGATTTAAGGTATAGTCAAAATAATGGTCTCGGGACCACAATTCCGGAGTCAAATAAATTATTTTGTTATCATTTTGGAGTCATTGCATGTTTATATTAGTTTATGAAAAATTTGGTGAGTTAATTTTGATGTTCGTGAGCTCAATTGAGGAGAAGGACTAAATCGCATAAAATTCAAAAGTCCTAAATTGATAGCTAAAAGTGTCAAATAGCTAGAGAATAAAGATTGGGGGTCTTTAAAGGGAAATTAGACCCTATTGTGATAGCTTGGTCGGCCATGAGAGATGAAAGTGTGGTAAAGTCAACATTAAGTAATGCTGGTGACATAAGATGTACAATAATGATGCCAAAAAGCCTAGCTATCATTTTCTTTTCTCCATCCTTTCTTTTGACCAAAATTTTTAGCAAAGAAATAGGGTTTTAAGAGCTTGAAATTTCAGCAACTTTAAGCCTTCTCAAGTAAGTGGTATTAATGGTTTTTCTTGAATATTTTTGTACTTTTGAGACCCTTGAAACATGGGCTTTCAAATGAGGGTACTATTTTGCAAAAATGATCAGGAGTGTAGGGTTTTTTTCATGAAAGGGTTTGTAATTTTTCTGAGTTGTTATGGAAGAAAATAAGTCTTGGGTGTGTTATGAACAACTTTTGTGAAAAGTGTTGCATGAAAACACCTAAAAGGGCTATATTGCATAAGTTGTAAAATAGATGTTAAGTATGTGAAATAGTGGGAATTTGGAGTTGCTATAAGAGTAAAAAGGGTTTGGATAGGCTTAAGATATGAAAAAATTCGATAAAATTTGATTTTCAGGCTTAGGGATAAAATGGTCATTTTGTAAAAGTCTAGGGGCAAATTGGTCATTTTGCCCAACTATGAATTGTGGAGTGCTTATGGTGATTAAGTGATTAAATAAGAGCATTTTATTATTATAGATTAAGAAATACCGAATCCGAACCTAGACCGGGGGAAAGCCAAGCAAATCGACTAAATCGACTAGTCGCCACATTTTGTAATCCGAGGTAAGTTGTATGTAAATAGTACAACTACATTAATAATATATGCATTTAAATTGTATTGAAATTAATATATCATAAATTGCTTGATTGTGGAAATGAGAAAATGTGAGGAGAATAGAGATAGTAGAATTCTCGATTGAACCCTAGGAAATAAATCAGATATTCATGCCATGACGTTTGGGTCACTTGTGTGAGCTAGTGTAAGACATGTCTAGGGCATGCATCGGCCACATTATGAGAGCCAGTGTAAAACCATGTCTGGGACATGGCATCAGCATTGAGACGAGTGCTAGTGTAAGACATGTCTGGGACATGCTTCGGCCTCAAGATGTAAGCCAGTGTAAGACATGTCTAGGACATGCATCGGCTACGAGATGTGTCAGTGTACGACCATGTCTGGGACATGGCATCGGCACCTGACCCTATTTTTGAGGCTAAATGAGTATCCAATAAGGTTCCAAATGGTTCAACAGTGAAAGTATGATTTCAAGTTAACAAGTAAAGTATAACCGTGTTGTGAGTGGTATAGGTACCTATATGGTATGTATGAAATGTGAGCTTAATATATGCTATATGAGGTGTATTGAATATTGATGAGTAAGTTTTTCTTATGCCACTTGTATATTATGATACTTGTTGATGAATGGTAAAGTTATGTTGTATATTTATTTATGTGCAACTTACTAAGCTTTATGCTTACTCCCTCTCCTCTTCCATTTTTTTATAGTGCCGCCTATCTAGCTCAAGGATCAACGGAAGTCAGAGATATTGATCACACTATCAATCAAAGCTTTCGGTATAGTTTGATTTATATTTTTAAATATGGCATGTATGGGGAACTAGACTTGTGTTTTGTGTCATTATCAATTTGGCCAAATGTGTTGGCTTGGGATAAATCTCTCATTTTGTATTAAACCTTGAATTATGGCTAATACCTATTTTGATTTATATACAAGGATGTATTCTTTATAGATGAGTAAAATGCACACATGGAATGTTGTTTATTGTGTGAGATTTGGTTGCATGAGATAGCCTTGTATTGGTTTTGGTTGCTAATGAATAGGTTCTGTAAGTAAGGGTGGCAAAGAGGCTTGGTAAATAGCCTTATATTGTCCACATGGGTAGACACACGGGCGTGTGTCTAGGCCGTGTGTGACACACGGTCTGCCCTATAGGCGTGTTGTCCGACCGTGTGTCCCCTGCACGTAAAAATTTCAAGTTAGTATGCATGATAGTAAACACACGGGCAGAGACACGGCCGTGTGTCTCAGTTGTGTGATGGACACGGCCTAGTACACGGGTGTGTGCCTTGGACGTGTGACATTTTGAGGGTGCTGATGTCAGAAACAGAATGTCCATGTTTTTGCATACGGACTAGGGTACGGGCGTGTCATGGCCGTGTAAAGGACACGGGCCAGGGACATGGGCATGTGCCAAGAAGTGTGAAAACCCCTGTAGGTTTGCATTTAGAATTAATTCCACACGGGTGGAGGACACGGGCGTGTCCCTGTGTTGCTTAGGCCGTGTGAGCCACACGAGCCATCAGCACGACCATGTTGAAATGGCCACACGGGCGTGTTGCCCTTCTACGCGGGCGTATGCCCCGTTTCAAAGTTAAATTTTTTATAGATGGTTTAAAAACCTGGGCTGATCCCGAATAGTTTTCAATGGTCGATTTGGGGGCTCGTAGGCCTATAATAAGAAGTTTGAAGTAGAGATTGAAAAATTTCTAACATGGGACAAAGTCTTGGTGACTTGGGGAATATTTGTGTTCATGAGATAGAGTTAGGTAATGCCTCGTATTCCGCTCCAGCGTGGATTACAGGTATGGGGTGTTACAAAAACCCAAGGAGTGAGAGAAGAAACATTCTTGGCTTAATTGGGTAAGTTTTGTTGTCCCGTTTTAAGTAATTTTGATATTTTTAAAATCGGGATAGCTTAATCTGTCTATTTGGGGGATCGATTTGAAAAGTTATCTGATCGCGTGATTCGTAACAAGTAATAAATATTTATAATGAAGATCAAACCTAGACTAACTATTATTACGACGAAAAGGCAAGCGCACCTATCGAAAAATAGTATAGTAATGGCAAGACCGGGATATCGTACCCAAGGGAACTAAAAGTACTAGTAATAACTATCTTTTTTATTATCTAACCTAGAAATAAAAGGGTTTGTTTATTAAACTAATTATCTAAACTAATTAACTAATTTAACTAAAGCAAAGAGAAAATTTGGAAAAGGACTTGAAGAAAAGCAATTGATAAAGACGACAACCAAGGAGGAATCCACCTAGATTTCACTTGTTATCTGACTTTGAACTGGACGATTTATTCACTTGACCTGTTCCGTAGAGATCCCTAAGTTAATTTATTATCCCTATTCAAGACTAATAACATCTAATCCCTAGATTGAATAACTGAGACTTTTCTCTAATTAACAATCTAGGTTTGCATTAACTTGATCTATAGATCCCCTTATTAGGTTTCACCCTAATTCGAAAAAATCTCGTAACCCTATTTCTAGGCATTCAATCAACTCCGCTTAATTATGCCAAATCTACTCTTAGGCAGGGTCTATTCCTCCTCTGCATAAGCACATCAAATCTTGAATTAATACCCGAAATATTAACTCAAGCATTAAGAACACATAATTAAGAAAAAATCAAGTATTTATCATACAGTTCAGATAATAATAACAAGATCCATCATAGGTTTTATCCCCTTTAGGTTTCTAAGGGGTTTAGTTCATAATAAAATAGGAGTACATCTCAAAAGTATGAAAATAACAAAACATAAAGAAAACTCTAAAGCCCTTGAAGGAATTCTGAGAGAGACCTTCAGTCTTGGAGTAGCTCCGGCTTTTGAGATGGATTGTCTGACTTTCTTCAAGTAATTCCTGGCGTGTGGTTCTGTATTCCAGAAAAGTTCTGGAAAGAGCGGCCCCTTTCTAGGTCACACTTAGGGTGTTTATATAGGCTTTGGATTGGCTTTCTTCCTCCATAAGTATGCTTTTCTGTGTAAAATACAACTCTTTGAAAAAGGGACACGCCCGTGTGCCACGGCCGTGTGACATGATTATCAGGCCATGTTCGATCCATTGAATTGCACACTACCGTGGGGGCTCACTGGTTAGGCCGTGTGAAACGTGAAAACCTTGGTCGACACCCCCGAAGGCCACGGGCTTGTGAGATGCCCATGTGGCAAGGCTTAGGCCATGTCATCTTCTTGATTTGGTCTGTTTTTGTCCCTTTTTAGCTCGTTTTTGGCTCTTTTCGACTCTTAGTGCTCTTCTGAGTACAAAACATGAAATAACCGGATTAAGAGCACCAAAATCCACAAATCTAGTAATAAACATCCATAAATATGCTAAGTATTTGGGGTATAGATATGTATAATTTGGCGTTTATCAAATACCCCCACACTTAAGCATTTGCTTGTCCTCAAGCAAAATTCTCATTTACTGCTAGAATTCATTCTTCTCAATCACATAATCATTACTGATAATGTTACAAGTTATCCCACAAAAAATCATACAGTGAGAATTCAACTATAGGGGCATTAAAAGTCTCAAACAATCTAAATCGAATATTTTGATAATAAAATCATAGGTAATCTCCTTCCTTCAAGTAGTTAACATTAGTCCAAAATATACAAGAGATGACATCCTCACTAAAGATTCACTCAAATCACTCAAAGTGTTTAAGGTTCAAGATTAAGCACTCGATTGTCTAACATGAAAAGTTATTACCATAGGCTTGCATGAAAATCAAATCTCCACCACTTGTAAATGATATGATACACTAATCAAAAGGTCTTTGCATGGTTGTAACGGGGTTTAGGTTATAGGTATGGATACAAGCTGAAGAGGAAAAGGTTAGAATCGAGATCATTTCAATATATTACCCAACTATCAAAAACTTAATTACTGAACCACAAACAAATATTTAGAACTAGTTTACATGAGTTCATGACAACTTTAGCTTGCTGAGAATTACAATATAATACTGAGTTTTTTTTATCATTATCAAAGTATGTAAATTAGGTCATGGATGAATATGCTGAAAGTTTGAAATTTATGGTAGAAAATGAAAGGTTGTTGATAGATAAACAACTTTTACAAAGTGATTTTTGATGAAAACAAGATTTGGGGACTAAATGTAAAGTTCTGAAAATTGAAGAAAAATTTTGAATTTTATAAAATGTATGTGCTGTAAATTTTATAGTGAAATTTTGGTTAGGCTTGGAATAGGGAGTAAATTGCGAAAATTTCATTTTTCCGAGCCTAGGGACGAAGTTGGAATTTATGGAAAAGTTGGGGGCAAAATGGTAATTTTGCCTAGGATGTAAATTGAGTCTATTTGAATGCGAAATGTGATGATTGATGAATAAATTCATTTACATAGATCCGGATAACACAAATTCGAAGCTAGATCGAGGAAAAGAGAAAGTTTTAGATTAGTAGATTTATATACACGAACAAGTGTCGAGGTAAGTTCGTGTAACTTAATTGATCGTGTAAATATGATAAACTGAATGTTGTATTGTATGGAATGTGTTTTATATTTATGTGAGTTAATTTGAATGTTATAACATAAGAAATGATTACATGCTTGAGATTGTTTGAAAAGGGTTAAATTCCATTTGAATATTGGATTTCGATGGATAAACGCAATTTTCTTACTGAATGAGTGTAACAGCCCGATTTTGGGGCTAGTTAGAATAGTGGTCTCAGGACCACAAATATGAAGTTGGAGAAATTATTTTATTATTATTTTGGAGTCATAGCATGTTTATATTAGTAAAAAAAATTGGTGAGTTAATTTTGACGTTTGTGAGCCTGATTGCGAAAAAAGGACTAAATCGCATAAAGTGCAAAAGTTCTATTTTGATAGATAAAGGTGTTATTTTATTATAGAAGAAAAATTAGGGGATTTTAAAGGGAAATTTTGACTAAAATAGAAATAAAATAAAGAAGGATGATATCACCCCTTTATCATCTCTTTTCTCCACCAAAAAATGTCCATTAAAGGAGGGTTTGAGAGCTTAAAATTTTCAGCAACTTGAAGCACTCACAAGTAAGTGATTTCCCTACCCTTTGTTGATGATTTTTGTATTTTTGAGACCCTTGTAAAATGAGCTTTCAAAAGAGGGTATATCTTGCAAAATGGTTGAATGTATAGGGTTTTTCCATGAGCGCATTTAGGGTGTTTTCTAAAACTTTATGGAAGAATGTGAGTCTTAGTTGTGTAATAGACAACTTTTGTGAAAGGTGTTACCATGAAAACACTTAAAGGGACTATTTTGCACAAGTTGTAAAATGATTGATAAATGTGTGAAATAGAGAGAATTTGGGGTTGCTATAAGAGTAAAAAGAGTTTAGCTAAGCTTAAGATGCAAAGAAATTTGATAAAAAATGATTTTTGAGCATAGGGGTAAAATGGTTATTTTGCCAAAGTTTAAGGGCAAAACAGTCATTTTACCGAAGATTTTAAATTGCTTAATTTTATTTAGTGATTAAATGAGTGCATTTTTCTATTTTAGATCAAGAATTGCCAAATCCAAACATAGATCGGGGAAAAGCCAAGCAAATTGACGAAACCGACTAGTCATGTACGTTTTGTAATCCGAGGTAAGTTGTATGTAAATACTACAACTACATTGTTATTGTATGTATTGAATTGTATTGAGTTAATATAGCATGAATTGTTTGGTTGTGAAATTGAGATAGTGGAAATTTCGTTGTAACCTTAGGAAGTAAATTGGATATTCATGCCATGACGTTTGGGTCATTTGTTTGTGAGCTAGTGTAAGACATGTCTGGGACATGCATCGGCCACATTATGAGAGCCAGTGTAAGACCATGTCTGGGACTTGGCATCGACTTGAGATGTGAGCTAGTGTAAGACCATGTTCGGGACATGGCATCGACACTTTACCCACGTTTGAGGCTATAGAATATCCGATAGTATTCCAAATGGTTCAACGGTGAAAGTTTTGATTTCTAGTTAATGAGGAAAGTATAACCGTGTTGTGAGTGGTATAGATACCTATTTGGTATATATAAATTGTGGGCCACATTTTATGCTATATGCTATATATTGAATATTGATGAGTAAGTTTTGCTTATGCCCACTTGTGTATTATGATACTTGTTGATGAATGGTAAAGTATTGTTGTATAATTATTTATATGCGACTTACTAAGTTTTTATGTTTACGCCATTTCCTTTCCATTTCCTTACAGTAACGCCTATCTAGCTCAAGGATTCCAGAAGTCAGAGATATCGATCACACTATCAACTGAAGCCTTCGGTATAGTTGGATTTATATTTTTGGATATGTGATCGCGTGATTTCGTGATAGGTTTTAAATATTTATAATTAATCGTTCTTGACACTAACTATTTTCGCGATGTAGGCAAGTGTACCTATCTAACAGTAGTATGGTTTTAGCAAGACCAGATTGTCGAACCCAAAGGAACTAAAAGTACTAGTAATGACTGTCTTTTTATTATCTATCCTAAGAATAAAGAGGTTTTGTTTTAACTAACTAATTATCTAAACTAAAAATTCACAGAGAATAGAATTGGGGAATTGATTTTGGGAAAATCGATTGAACCAAGACAATACCTAAAGAAAAATCCACCTAGACTATACTTGTTATTCTGGCTCTGAATCGAACGATTTATTCATTTAACTTGTTCTGTAGAGATACCTAAGTTATGTTATTATCCCTATTCAAGACTAATAACGTCTAATCCCTAAATTGAATAATTGAGACCTTTCTCTAATTAACACCCTAAGGTTGCATTAACTCGATCTATGGATCCCCTTATTAGGTTTTACCCTAATCCGGCAAAATCTTGTCACCCTATGTCTAGGCGCGCAAACAACTCCGCTTAATTATGACAAATGTACTCTTAGACAAGGTCTATTCCTCATCTGAATAAGAGCTTATCTTGAACCAGTATTCTGGGATATCAAAATAAGAATTAAGAACACATAACTAAGAACAAGTTAAATATTTATCATACAATTCAGAAAATAATAACAAGATTCGTCTTAGGTTTCATTCCTCTTAGGTATTTAGGGGTTTTAGTTCATAACTAAATAAGAAAACATCTCAGAATAGTAAAGAATACAAAGCATAAAGAAAACCCAAAACTCTTGAAGGAGAAATTGAGGAGAGATCTTCAGTCTTGATGGTGAATCCGGCTTCTGAGATGGATCAATCGGCTTCCTTGGAGTAATTCCTTACTCCCTATTCTATGTCTCCCTTTTCTTCCTCCTCTAAGGTGTATTTATAGGCTTTGGAATGCCTAAGATCCCTCAAAATTAGCCTTTTTCGGATTAGACTCAACTTGGGCTCGGCATGGACACGCCCGTGTGAGATTACTTCAAGTCATGCTTGAGCCTTCCAAATTGAGACGGCCGTGTGATCTATCCATGTGAGGAGGTCCAGGCCGTGTTGATTTCGTACTTTGGCCCATTTTCTCCGTTTTTGACCCGTTTCTTGTTCCTTTCACTCTCCTATGCTCTCCTAAGTATAAAACATGAAATTAAAGCATTAGGAGCGCCGAATTCACCAATTCTAATGGGAAATCATCCATAAAATGCGTTAAACATGGGGTAAAAATATGTATAAATTACGGTTTATCAAATACCCCCACACTTGAGCATTTGCTTGTCCTCAAGCAAAATTCTCAACTCATAATCAAAATAAATTCTTCTCAACTTATAATTTCTATCGATAATATCTCAAAATTATCCATAGGTAATCATACATTGAGAATTCAACTAAAAGAACATAAAAGTTTCAAACATTCCAAGTTGAGTATTTAATCATGCAAACATAGGTGTCTCCTCTCATCTAAGTAAACACCTTTGATGCAGAATATCACAGAGTTTCATATCCTCACTAAAGATTCACTCAAATCACTCGAGGTGTTTAAAGACAATAAATGAAGCACTCAATAGTCAATAATGAAAAGTCATTACCATAGGCTTTCATGAAAATCAAATCTCCACCACTATAATTTAAGATGATACATCAATCAAAAGGTCTTTAGAGGGTTATAATGATGCTTGGTTAGGGGGTGTGGTCACAAGCTAAAAGAAAAGGTTAGAATCGAGATTGAGTTGAAAAATTACTTAACTAGAAAAATATTTAATCATCACTTACGTACAACATAACTCCTTTTGACTATGGAATTTAAATACCGAAGCTTACAAACAGAAGATCACTACTAATATGTATACATGTTTTTTTTAAGAACAAGTTAAATAACATAGACTAACTATTAAGAACAAGACATAGCTAAGCAATTTATTCAACTCAAATTTTGACAAAACTAGGGATTAATTTAGGGGATTTCAACAATAATGGGTTAAGGGTTAAGGGTTAATATTAAGGGTAATACAAGAAATAGCTTGTTAGGCTCAAGGGGGTTTACTAGAGGTTAATCGTGGAGGTAGGCTTTTCATGGCATGAGTGGGTTAATCCTAAGTGCCTTAATCATTTTGACATATCAAATCAAATGGTGTGGTCTTGACATGCATAATCAAGTAAGTTCTAAAATAACAGTTCAATACTGACGCACTCAAAGTAATAATAAAAGTAAGTATGAAAGAATTAATAAATGCTCAAAAGGCTAAAAAATCTCACAAAAATTATGGCTTTTTGATGTTTAAAACTTGTGAATTCTAACTTAAAGTAATACCTAAACTTTGGGGAAACAACCTAAGATTTTAAATTCTTAAAAATCAACTTATCATGTTTGATTCTCTAATGTCTTGAGGTTTAAACAATCAATGCATAAATGCCTATGTTTTAATTCAAGATATATCAATCAACGTCATAAATCAATCAAAATTTATCCTAAATACGATATGAGAGCTTTCCAAGAGAACAGGGCAATCATTGAGGGATTTTTCTGATAATGAAATAAATACCCCCCACACTTAAGATGTACATTGCCCTCAATGTACAAAGATAGATATTAGAATATAAAAATAAGATAAGGAGAGAAGTGAAACTTCCTGTATGATGAATTCCTTGAACTGGAGTTTTGGAGAGTAATCGGTGTGAGAGCGGAGGAGGATACTCCGGCAGTGGTAGAGGTTCATTAGTCCATAAGTCCTGTGCCAAAAGAATATTATATCTAGTGGTAGCTATGGTCGTGGACGATTAGGACATGGCAGTCGTGGAGAACCTTTCCCAGTGGAGTTTTTAGTTCCTATGCAATGATGAGCTTAAGAGCTCTATATAACTGTGATAAAATCAGGAACTTTTTAGGGGATATTAGGGAGAGTAATTACTCATAAAGAAATAACCGAAATTGATAATTAAAAATAAAATTCTAAAATATAATAAAAATAAAAAGTAGTTTTAATAAAAATTAAAAACATAAAATAATAAATAAATATTTTTAAACATCTTCATCGTTGGATGGTTCGCGAGGTGGGATTGGCGATGAGATGTGGAGGTGCTGACAAATCTGTTGTAGAGTAGCATCAATGTTGTCAAATCGTTGAAAACACTGCTGCTCGAATCGAGTGAGGCGCTTAGAGATGTCAGCATATGAAGCCACCGCATGAACTGGACGAGAGGGTAGTGGTGGCTGAGTCGGTGGGTCTTGCTGTGGAGGGACATCATCAGGAATGTCCTCGTAGGCCTCCTCCTTGGTGGATTGGATGAGACGATATTGAGGAGGGTAGGTTCCTTGGCGCTTTTCGATCATCCTCATGCTAAGCATGCTCGAGATGCCTTGTGGAGACATCTGGCCAATGAGGGTTAAGGATGATTCTTGGGTTGCGGTGCTGAGGAGCCCGAAGTGTCTAACCAATCGTGTCACATAGGGGCCAATGGAGATGACCCCCTTCCTATGCCGCTCCGTCTGGTGCTGAATCGCGAGGGCGATGAAATAGGCAAGGTCGATGACGTGCCCGTGCGACATACACCATAAAAAGTAGGCATCGTGGGTATTGATGACGCCAGTGCTCTCTCGCCTCACCGTTATCGTGTGAGCCAAAATGGCATGTAAGTACCTCAGGGATGGTGGGAGAACTGATGCCTTTGAGCGGCTAGGATTGTAGGAGGCAGCGCCAGGGGCCAAAGTGTGCCAGCACTTCGAGGGAGAGAAGTGTATGTGGCGAGTGAGAGCATGTAGTTCATTCTCCTCCTTGAACTCCTCCGTATATAAGCCCAGTGTAGCACCGAACTCTGGGACACTTAGTTAGCGGATTAATCCGCCTAGGCAAAATTGGACCGTGCCAGGATCATCGTAGTTCGTCATTACAGTCTGAAGATGGAACATTGAGCATAGTTCCATAGTGATCTCGATGTATGTTGGCTCAATGATCCTAAAGAACAGCTCCCAAGGGTCAGTGGTTAGGAGGGCCCAAATCGCATCAGCCAACTGAACTTGTTCTACGGCAGCCCAGTCGATGCAGCGGCCCCCAATTAAAGGTTGGGCCCGAAGTATTTGGAAAAGTTCTTCTTGGGGCCCTCGGGGGAACTGCAGGAGAGGGTGATGAATTTTCTTCTTCGACGCAGGTACGACGATTTTCTTTCCTCGTGAAGACGACATAGTACCTGCAATCAAAACCATTAATTCATCTTGAGGAATGATCAAAGTAAAATGAAGAAAAAATTCAAATAAAAATCAGAATTTGAGCCACAACTACTAATATTAACCAAACATAACCAACATAATTATTTTGATAGCATAATTTCGTGACATTATCATTGTAATGGCATGAGAATGGGCATAGTAATGGCATGTGTATCATAAAAGAGTGAGGCTTTCCTAACAACTTGATTTAACATGAAATGTATGAAAAATAATCTAATAATGCAGAAATAATGAACAAAATGGAAATGGTAAGAGAAATAAAGATTATTTTAAAAATAAACATTAAAATTAAGTAGAATGGAGGTGAAAAGAGTAAACAAACGCTAAGGGAGAGAAATCAGGCGTTAAAATGGAGTTGGAGGCAGCACCGGCGTGGCAGGGAGACCAGTGGAATTGCAGCGGCTAGGGTCAGGGTTTTTTAGTGGGGATGACAATGAATAGTGCAGGGTATTTATAGATTTTGAGGCACGTGGCCGGGTAACACGCCCGTGTTCCCCAATTTCAGCCCGTGTGAGTCACGAATTTTGAATTTGGGTGCGTCTGACAGTTAGTCTAGGCTCGTGTTCCTTGGGCGTGTGGGTGCACACAGCCGTGTTGCACGGTCATGTTTGGATTTGTTCACTTCTCCTACACCCGTGTATTAAAACCCACGCCCGTGTCAATCTAACAGGTTCGGCCACAGGTGCTAGACATGGGCGTGTCCCACGCCCATGCTGTTTTAACAGGTTCACCCACGGTTCTTCTACACAGGCGTGTCTCACGCCCATGTTGTTTTGGCAGGCTCGATCACGGCCATGTCGCACGACCATGGCATTTTATAGTAGCCCGTGTTTGGGGAAATATTTGCCCTGTTTTCACACGGCCCTAAGCACGCCCATGTGCTTGGTCGTGTCTCTGTGGAAAGCCTGTATTTCAGAGCTCCGTTAGTAAGTTAGGTGTTGAAGACTAAATTTCAAAGAAGTTAATACAGTTAGTGTTCGGGTTGCCTCCTGAGAAGCGCTTATTTATAGTCTAAACTCGACTTACCTCTCCCTTGAATGATCATGGTGGTTTGAGGAGTTTATACTCCTCATTCCTGCTATCAATCTCATCAAAATAAGGTTTGAAAAGGGTGTTGTTTACCTTAAAAGTGCCGAACTTGGGATGACTCACTTCGACCATACTGAATGGGAAAATACTGAGTAACGTAAGAGGGATTTCTTCATTCGGTGTAGTAGCGACAATATGGGGATCTGCGGCATCTAATAAGACTCTATCTCCAACCTTAAGTTGATTTGGAAATGTATTGAGCTTGTTCTATCGTAGATTCGATTTGTCGGGTGTTCTCGTTTATGTGTCCACCAATCATCTAACTCCTTGATTTGTAGCCTTCGATCTTCATGAATAGGTCCTCTACTATTGCTTGAAAATGGCTCATGCACTTCCTTTAAACTCATTTCCTGCAAAGAGGTTGCACCATATTGTCAGTTTTAGTAGAATGGTTTACACGATCACCTTCAATTTCCAATGTATTGCCAAGATTGCGGGCTTGAAGGGTGATTGTTTCGTCTCCCACGCGGAGTGTGAGTTCACCTGTGCCAACATCAATAATTATTTTAGCAGTTCCTAAAAAAGGCCTTCTTAGAATTAAAGGAGTGTTGCTATCCTCCTCTAAGTCTAGAACAATGAAGTCAACAGGAAATATAAATTTATCGATTTTAACTAGCATGTAATATCCTGAATTAGGGCTTAACCGGAATAGTAGTTTCGTGACCACAAATCCGAGATATAAATAATAATTTTATAATTATTTTGATGATTATGATATGATTGCATGATTGTGTGAAAATTTCGTGATGAAATTCTATGCCTAAAGTGCTTAAATTGAAAGTAGGGACTAAATCGAATAAGTTGCAAAACTTGCATTCTAGAAGTTTTTAGTATGAAATTGTTTTGGAATATTAATGAGGAGGTCTTAAATAGCAATTTGAACCAATTTTAACTTCATGGAAAAAATTAGGACATGGAAGGAATTTTTGGAAAGTTTAGTAGTAAGGGTATTTTGGTCATTTAGTTATTAAAATGAATTAAAAACAAAATTAAAAGCCAAATTTTGTCCATCTTCTTCATTAGGCTGAAATTTCAAGGGTTCTCCACAGCTAGGGTTTGTTTCAAGCTTCCAAGCTCCATAGTAAGTGATTCCAAGCCCCGTTTTTAATGTTCTTTACGTTTTTAGAATCCCGGTAGCTCGATTAAGCTTATGTTAGCAATAATTCAACCTAGGGTTTATATTTGGAAAAATACCCATAGGTGAAAATTTTGTATTTTGATGTTTTATGATAGAATATGAGGTTTTAAATTATGTTAGACAACTTGTGCTACTCGGTTTTGAGTGAAAATGAGTAAAAAGGGCTTAATCGACAAAATACCTAATAGTCACAAGTATATGTTAGAGAGAGAACTTGATGTTTCCGTAGAAGGGAAAAATGATCAGCATGTTATAAAACATAAGAATAAGGAATAAAGTTTAATTCCCGAGCCTAGGGGCAAAAGTGTAATTGTGCAAAAGTTTAGGGCAAAAGTGTAATTTTTCCAAAGTTCGTATTAAATGCTATTTTGACGAATGTATGTATTAAATAAGATTAATTTGGTATTATAGATCAAGAAAAACGAGATTCAAGTCGTGATCGAGGAAAAGAAAAGATTGTGGACTAAATTGCAAAATCTTTATATTTTGGTACCAAGGTAAGTTCATGTGTAAATGTAGTAACATAATTGTCATTTTAAGCAATTTAATGTTGTTTATATGATATGATGCTAATTATTATCATGAAATATTATGCTTTGTGGTTATTGTTGAATAATATGTAATTATGTGAATTACTTGATGAGTATGAACTATCACCGAAGTACCGATTTTGATATTCCGTGGAAGATGGCAAAGATGTGTGATCGAGGAAAACGCCCGTTTGAACCTTAGGAATAGATTAGGATACAAGTGACATGTCACTAGGATGGTTGAGCATCCGAACTCGTTGAGTTGAGTCCGAGTTCACTTATGGATGCGAATGTCCGAACTCGTTGAGTTGAGTCCGAGTTCGTGAAATGTAACTAGGCATCCGAACTCGTTGAGTTGAGTCCGAGTTCACTTATGGGCGGGTTACATGGTAGCTTGATTACATATGAGGCACTTATGTGCAAATTATCCGTGTATCCGAGTTGTATTCGGATGTGTTCAACGGGTGAAATTTCTAGTGAAATGGAAGAACACTTAAGATGCAAGCGACGTTTTGGTAAGTGTTGTGAAATGGACACTTTGGACAGATATGTTCTTAACCCTCGGGTTGAAAATAGATACAACAATGATAAGGTGGTAAGATGAGGAATGGTGTTTAGAAATGTGATATATGTTTTGGTGATACCATGCTAAAGTTGTTTGGTATATTTGTATTGTTATGTTACTTGTTATTTACATATGAACTTACTAAGCATTTATGCTTACTCCCTCCTCTTTATTTACTGTAGTTTTGAACAAGCCAGCTCGGGAATCGGGACGGGTCGAAGGTTTGATCACACTATCCAAAGGACTTTCATCTGGGTAAATGGCTTGTAAAACTTAAGTATGGCATGTATAGCAATATACTTATTTTGTGTAAATAATTTTATGATATGGCCATGTTTGGTTGAGAAAATGTTTGATATTGATAAGTCATGGTGATGGCTAATTTAGATCATGTTTGATATTATGGAAGTTTAATAGGTTATCTAGTTCATAAAAATTCATGGAAAGATGAAACTTGCCTTAAAACAGAATATTGCTGCAGCAATGACATGAATTTGAAAAATCACTAAAAATAGTATAAATGTAACTAAATGATTAGTAAGTTATGAAATTGAAGCTTAATGAGTCTATTTTCATGTGGATTGAACAAAATAGGCATATAAATTATATTTTATGAGATATTTTAACTTTTGTGAAACAGGGCCAGAGTGATTTCTGGATCCCCTGTTCTGACTTTAAAAATTCATAATAAATTTTACAAAAATAATTAGAAGTTTTTATTTATATTTACAGGTTCTTTATTGAGTCTAGTTTTAAGAGAAACAAACCTCATAGTCATTTAATTTCTGTATAGAGAAATATCTGATTCGTAATACACAGAGGTCAGAGCAGTCGAACCCTAAAACAAGGGAGACTTTAACTAATAAACTGTACTAATTTGCCCAACCAAAAATTCTAGAAAAAATTAATAAATAGATATATGAGTCTAGACTTAGGGAAAATTTATGGATCTAGATTTCGAGTTTCGTAACTCGAGATATGATATTTCTTGTAACTGTGACGCGTTTAGTTAGAAAGCTGTGAATGTAGAAATAAATGATTTGAAGTTCTTAATTTGATAAATATTGTTCGGTAACCCCTCAAGCTCGACTCCGGCGATGGTCTCGGGCGTGGGGGCATTACATTTAGTGGTATCAGAGCAGGTTTAGTCGGTTCTCGGACTACATGTTGTATGTACGGATTTTGCTATGCATGCCATATGTATGAATTGTGATAGTGTGACGACTTCTGACCTTTTTAAATGATTTTTATATAGTAAATGGATCCCGATCCAGCTGTGGCAGATGAAGTAGAGAGTAATGCGCTAGCCTCGGCTGAAGGGGCAGGGCCGACTGAAAACCCACCTCCTACTGTTGGTCAGGGAGGAGGAGAAAGGGATCGAGAAGCCTTTCTCCAAATGATGAGTGCATGGTACACTAAGTTGGTTCGTACGAACCCAAATGTACGACCTCCCCCACCTCCCCCAATTCCTCAACCTATGCCTCCGATACCTCAAGGAGTGGATATGATAAAATTTCATAGAACCCCCGTTGATAGAATTCGTAAACAAGGGGCTGAAGAATTTAAAGCAAATATTGATGATGATGCAGAGAAAGCAGAGTTCTGGCTTGAAAATTCTGTCCGGGTATTTGATGAATTATCTTGTACACCTGAAGAATGTTTGAAATGTGCTACATCTTTGTTGAGAGATTCAGCCTATAATTGGTGGAAGACTTTGATTTCGGTGGTACCGAACGAGAGGGTAACCTGGGAATTCTTTCAAGAAGAGTTTCGGAAGAAATATATTAGTGAAAGATTTATTGATCAGAAATGTAAAGAGTTTCTTGAGCTGAAGCAAGGTAATATGACAGTCTCAGAATATGAAAGAGATTTTGTTCGATTGAGTAAGTATGCCAGGGAATATGTTCCTACAGAAGCCAAGATGTGCCGACGATTTGAAGACGGGCTCAACGAAGACATTAAGGTATTTGTCGGGATCCTTGAACTGAAAGAAATGGTAGTACTGGTTGATCGAGCTTGTAAGGCTAAAGAACTACTGAAGGAAAAGAAAAAGGTAGAATCTGAAACACGAAATTGGAAGAAAAGACCAATGAGTAATGCACCTTCACAGCAACCCGGAAAGTCAAGAAATATGAATCCTCGTTCCCAAGTTTCAGCTGGGCAATCATATGGAAATTTTAAGAAGCAGAATGTGGGTCCTAAATCTCAGACTACTTCTGCGGCTAGTGTGGGAAATACGAGATTTGTTAAACCCGAGTGCCAGCGGTGTGGTCCAGATCATTTTATTAGAGACTGCCCAGAGAGAGCTGAGAAAGAAAAATTTCAGAGTGTAAAAGCTAGTGGTGCAAACTCGAGGGGAAGGTATCCGAGAAAAGCTGGAAGTGAAACAAGCAGTAAGAATGTAGCCAGAGATGCAGCAGTTAGATCTAAGGGAAGAGCTCCGGCTAGAACTTATGCTATTAAAGCACGTGAAGATGCTTCCTCACCCGATGTGATTACCGGTACATTTTCTCTTTATGATATTAATGTTATTGCTTTGATTGATCCTGGTTCTACTCATTCATATGTATGCATGAAACTGGTGTCTAGTATGAATATACCTGTTGAGAACACAGAATTTATGATTAGAGTGTCGAATCCACTAGGCAAATGCGTGATAGTTGATAAAGTAAGTAAGAAATGCCCTTTAATGATTCGGGGTCATTACTTTCCGGCCGACTTGATGTTGTTGCCGTTTGATGAATTTGATGTTATTTTGGGTATGGATTGGTTGACATTGCATGATGCTATAATAAATTGCAAAGAAAAGGTTATAGAATTAAAGTGTGAAAATGGTGAAATTCTACGGGTTGAGCCAGACAAATCAGAGGCATTATCTAGTATGATTTCTTCGATGTCGGCTCAGAGATATTTGAGAAAGGGTTATGAAGCTTATTTGGCGTATGTAATTAATACAAAAGAAGTTGAAAAGAAAGTTGAATCAGTGCCGATTGTGTGTGAATTTACAGACGTATTTCTAGAAGAATTATCGGGTTTGCCTCCAGTCAGGGAAGTAGAATTTGGTATAGATTTGATACCGGGAATAGCTCCGATCTCGATTGCTCCATATATAATGGCACCAACAGAGTTGAAAGAATTAAAGTCGCAGTTGCAAGAGTTGACTGATAAAGGCTTTGTGAGATCGAGTTTTTCACCTTGGGGTGCTCCCGTGTTTTTTGTGAAAAAGAAGGATGGTTCTATAAGATTATATGTTGATTATCGGCAATTAAACAAGGTGACAATCAAAAACAAGTATCCGTTGCCGAGAATTGATGATTTGTTTGATTAGCAAAAAGGAGAGACATGGTTTTCAAAGATTAACTTGAGATCTGGGTATTATCAGCTGCGAGTAAAAGAGTCAGATGTGCCTAAAACTGCTTTTAGAACAAGGTACGGTCATTATGAATTTTTAGTTATGCCGTTCGGGTTGACAAATGCTCCTGCTGTGTTTATGGACTTAATGAATCGCATATTTCGGCCATACCTGGACAGATTTGTTGTGGTGTTTATAGATGATGTTTTAATTTATTCAAAAGATGAGACAGAGCATGCTGAGCATTTGAGGATAGTTTTGCAAACTTTGAGAGATAAGCAGCTGTATGCTAAGTTTAGTAAAAGTGAATTTTGGCTCCGGGAAGTTGGATTTTTGGGTCATATTGTTTCAGGTGATGGTATACGGGTTGATCCTAGTAAAATTTCAGCCATTGTTGATTGGAAACCACCGAAAAACGTAACTGAAGTTAGAAGTTTCTTGGGGCTAGCTGGGTATTATAGGCGGTTCGTAAATGGATTTTCTATAATTGCTGCTCCTATGACTAGACTACTCCGAAAGGATGTTAAATTTGAATGGACGGAAGAATGTCAACAGAGTTTCGAAGAATTGAAAAAGTTATTAACTGAAGCACCAGTGTTGATACAACCCAAATCAGGTAAAGAATTTGTGGTGTATAGTGATGCTTCAATAAATGGTTTGGGGTGTGTACTCATGCAAGAAGGAAAAGTGGTGGCTTATGCTTCGAGACAGTTAAACCTCATGAGAAGAATTATCCTACTCACGATTTGGAATTGGCTGCGGTGGTATTTGCTTTGAAGATTTGGCGACATTATTTGTATGGTGAAAAGTGCCGAGTATATACCGATCACAAAAGTCTTAAATACTTGATGTCACAAAAAGACTTGAATTTGAGACAGCGAAGATGGTTAGAGTTATTGAAAGATTACGAGCTTGTTATCGATTATCATCCGGGAAAAGCGAATGTGGTTGCTGATGCTTTAAGCAGAAAGTTGTTGTTTGCTTTGAGAGTTATGAACACTCAGTTGAAAATTTTAGATGATGGTTCGATTCTAGCAGAGTTAAGAGCAAGACCGATGTTTTTACAAGAGATTTCTGAAGCTTAAAAAATGATCAAGATTTGCTAGCCAAAAGAAAATAGTGTGAAGCTGATACGGGATCAAATTTCAGAATCGGTTTTGATGGTTGTTTGATGTTTAAAAATCGGATTTGTATACCAAAAAATGATGAGTTGATTCAAAAGATTTTGCATGAAGCACATAATAGTTGTTTAGCGGTTCATCCGGGCAGTACGAAGATGTATAATGACTTGAAGAAAATGTACTGGTGGAGTGGAATGAAAAGAGATATTTCCGAGTTTGTATCAAAGTGCTTAGTTTGTCAACAAGTGAAAGATGAACACCAAGTACCTTCGGGATTACTTCAGCCTATTATGGTTCCTAAATGGAAATGGGATCAGATTACTATGGATTTTATATCAGGGTTGCCGTTAACTCCAGGGAAGAAAAATGCCATCTGGGCAATAGTTGACAGACTGACTAAATCGGCTCATTTTATTCCGGTACGTACAGATTATTCTCTTAATAAGTTAGCTGAATTGTATATTTGAGAGATTGTTAGACTTCATGGGATACCTTTATCAATCATTTCAGATAGAGATCCGAGGTTTACCTCACGGTTTTGGAAAAAGTTGCAAGAAGCATTAGGTACAAAGTTAAATTTCAGCACTGCCTTTCATCCACAAACTGATGGACAATCAGAGAGAGTAATTCAGATTCTTGAAGACATGCTCAGATTTTGCGTATTGGAATTTCAATATAGTTGGGAAAGGTACTTACCATTGGTAGAATTTGCTTATAATAATAGTTATCAGACAAGTTTGAAGATGGCACCTTATGAAGCATTATATGGTCATAAATGTCGGACGCCATTGTATTGGACTGAACTCAAGGAAAGTCAGATTTATATAGTTGATTTAATAAAAGAAACCGAAGAAAATGTGAAAGTGACTCGAGATTGTTTGAAAGTTGCTTCAGATAGACAGAAATCTTATGCGGATTTGAAACGAAAAGAAATGGAGTTTCAAGTTGGTGATAAGGTATTTTTGAAAGTGTCTCCATGGAAGAAAGTCCTTAGATTTGGACGAAAGGGCAAGTTAAGTCCGCGTTTTATTGGACCGTATGAAATAATTGAAAAAGTTGGACCGGTAGCATATCGACTAGCGTTACCACCTGAATTAGAGAAGATTCATGATGTGTTTCATGTATCTATGTTACATCGGTATCGTTTGGATCCTTCACATATAATTTCACCGACAGAAGTTAAACTACGACCGGATATGACTTATGAAGAAGAACCGATTAAGATTGTAGCTCGAGAAGTCAAACAACTAAGAAATAAAAGTATTGCACTTGTGAAAGTGTTGTGGCAAAAGCATGGGGTAGAAGAGACTACATGGGAACCTGAAGAAACTATGAGAAACCAATATCCACACCTGTTTACCGGTAAGATTTTCGAGGACGAAAATCCTTAAAAGGGGGGGAGAGTTGTAATATCCTGAATTAGGGCTTAATCGGAATAGTGGTTTTGTGACCACAAATTCGAGATAGAAATAATAATTTTATAATTATTTTGATGATTATGATATGATTGCATGATTGTGTGAAAATTTTGTGATGAAATTCTATGCCTAAAGTGCTTAAATTGAAAGTAGGGACTAAATCGAATAAGTTGCAAAACTTGCATTCTAGAAGTTTTTAGTATGAAATTGTTTTTGAATATTAATGAGGAGGTCTTAAATAGCAATTTGACCAGTTTTAAGTTCATGGACAAAATTAGGACATGGAAGGAATTTTTGGAAAGTTTAGTAGTAAGGGTATTTTGGTCATTTAGTTATTAAACTGAATTAAAAACAAAATTAAAAGCCAATTTTTGTCCATCTTCTTCATTAGGCCGAAATTTCAAGGGTTCTCCATAGCTAGGGTTTGTTTCAAGCTTCCAAGCTCCATAGTAAGTGATTCCAAGCCCCGTTTTTAATGTTCTTTACGTTTTTGGAATCCCGGTAGCTCGATTAAGCTTATGTTAGCAATAATTCAACCTAGGGTTTATATTTGGAAAAATACCCATAGGTGAAATTTCTGTATTTTGATGTTTTATGATAGAATATGAGGTTTTAAATTATGTTAGACAACTTGTGCTACTCGGTTTTGAGTGAAAACGAGTAAAAAGGGCTTAATCGACAAAATACCTAATAGTCACAAGTATATGTTAGAGAGAGAATTTGATGTTGCCGTAGAAGGGAAAAATGATCAGCATGTTATAAAACATAAGAATAAGGAATAAAGTTTAATTCCCGAGCCTAGGGGCAAAAGTGTAATTATGCAAAAGTTTAGGGGCAAAAGTGTAATTTTTCCAAAGTTCGTATTAAATGCTGTTTTGATGAATGTATGTATTAAATAAGATTAATTTGGTATTATAGATCAAGAAAAACGAGATTCAAGTCGCGATCGAGGAAAAGAAAAGATTGTGGACTAAATTGCAAAATCTTTATATTTTGGTACCAAGGTAAGTTCATGTGTAAATGTAGTAACATAATTGTCATTTTAAGCAATTTAATGTTGTTTATATGATATGATGCTGATTATTATCATGAAATATTATGCTTTGTGGTTATTGTTGAATAATATGTAATTATGTGAATTACTTGATGCGTATGAACTATCACCGAAGTACCGATTTCGATATTCCGTGGAAGACGGCAAAGATGTGTGATCGAGGAAAATGCCCGTTTGAACCTTAGGAATAGATTAGGATACAAGTGACATGTCACTAGGATGGTTGAGCATCCGAACTCGTTGAGTTGAGTCCGAGTTCACTTATGGATGCGAATGTTCGAACTCGTTGAGTTGAGTCCGAGTTCACTTATTGATGTGAACGCTCGAGCTCGTTGAGTGTTGAGTCCGAGTTCGTGAAATGTAACTAGGCATCCGAACTCGTTGAGTTGAGTCCGAGTTCACTTATGGGCGGGTTACGTGGTAGCTTGATTACATATGAGGCACTTATGTGCAAATTATCCGTGTATCCGAGTTGTATTCGGATGTGTTCAACGGGTGAAATTTCTAGTGAAATGGAAGAACACTTAAGATGCAAGCGACGTTTTGGTAAGTGTTGTGAAATGGACACTTTGGACAGGTATGTTCTTAACCCTCGGGTTGAAAATAGATACAAAAATGATAAGGTGGTAAGATGAGGAATGATGTTTAGAAATGTGATATATGTTTTGGTGATACCATGCTAAAGTTGTTTGGTATATTTGTATTGTTATGTTACTTGTTATTTACATATGAACTTACTAAGCATTTATGCTTACTCCCTCCTCTTTATTTACTGTAGTTTTGAACAAGCCAGCTCGGGAATCTGGACGGGTCGAAGGTTCGATCACACTATCCAAAGGACTTTCATCTGGGTAAATGGCTTGTAAAACTTAAGTATGGCATGTATAGAAATATACTTATTTTGTGTAAATAATTTTATGATATGGCCATGTTTGGTTGAGAAAATGTTTGATATTGATAAGTCATGGTGATGGCTAATTTAGATCATGTTTGATATTATGGAAGTTTAATAGGTTATCTAGTTCATAAAAATTCATGGAAAGATGAAACTTGCCTTAAAACAGAATATTGCTGCAGCAATGACATGAATTTGAAAAATCACTAAAAATAGTATAAATGGAACTAAATGATGAGTAAGTTATGAAATTGAATCTTAATGAGTCTATTTTCATGTGGATTGAACAAAACAGGCATATAAATTATATTTTATGAGATATTTAAACTTTTGTGAAACAGGGTCAGAGTGATTTTTGGATCCCCTGTTCTGACTTTAAAAATTCATAATAAATTTTAAAAAAATAATTAGAAGTTTTTCTTTTTATGTAAAGGTTATTTATTGAGTCTAGTTGTAAGAGAAACAAACCTCATAGTCATTTAATTTCTGTATAGATAAATATCTGATTCGTAATACACAGAGGTCAGAGCGGTTGAACCCTGAAACAGGGGAGACTTTAACTAATAAACTGTACTAATTGGCCCAACCAAAAATTCTAGAAACAAATTAGTAATTAGATATATGATTTTAGATTTGGAGAAAATTTACGGATCTAGATTTTGAGTTTCGTAACTCGAGATATGATTTTTCTTGTAACTGTGACACGGGTAGTTAGAAAGCTGTGAATGTAGAAATAAATGATTTGAAGTTCTTAATTTGATAAATATTGTTCGATAACCCCTCAAGCTCGACTCCGGCGATGGTCTCGGGTGTGGGGGCGTTACATAACACATCTTCAATAATAACCCTAGGGAATCTTATAGTTTTATCTGCTAATTGAATGCTCATCCTAGTCTGTTTGGGTTTCCCGAGACTAGTTGCTTAAACATTTTGTAAGGCATGACGTTGATACTAGCCCCTAAATTAGCTAATGCATTATTAACATCTAAACTACCAATTAAGCAAGGAATTGTAAAACTCCATAGATCTTTTAATTTTTTTGGTAGCTAATTTTGCAGAATAGCTGAGCACACTGCGTTTAGCTCCACATATGATGCCTCGTCCAACTTCTGCTTATTTGCTAAAAAGCTCCTTTAAAAATTTCATTGCGTTTGACATCTACGACAGAGCTTCAATAAACGGTAAGTTAATGTGTCATTTTTTTAAGAGTTTAGGGAATTTACCAAATTGTTTATCTGAGCGGCCTTTCTTTGTCACGTTGGGGTATGGTACACGAGGTTTATATTCGACATTCACTGATTTGTTTTTATTATGACCTACCTCACCTTGACCTTTGTTTACCACAGTTTCTTGCCTCGGTTCTGGTTCAAGCTCAACGACTCCTTCGTCATCTTGAATATTAATTGCGTTGAGCTGTTCCCTTGGGTTGGGTTCAGTATTACTTGGCAAGCTACCTTGTGGTCATTCGGAGATTAGTTTGGAAAGCTGGCCTATTTGAGTTTCGAGCCCTTAGATCGATGCTTGTTGATTTTTAAGTGCTGTCTCAGTATTCTGAAAATGGGTTTCTGACACCGATATAAACTTTGAGAGCATCTTTTCAAGGTTCGATTTCTTTTCCTGTTGATAGGGTGGTTGTTCAAAACCCGGAGGATGTTGTGGTCTTTGATTTCATTGACTACCCTACGGGAAATTGGGTTGGTTCCTCCAACCTACATTGTAATTGTTACTAAATGGGTTATTTTAGGATCGAGAGTTATTGTTACCCATATATTGGACTTGTTCCTCCTCGATGCTAGGGTTGAAGGGTTGATATTATGTGCATGCTCCTCATCCATTTGTCTCCCACCTCATTACTGGATGTACCTGAGTAGAACCAAGTAAACCATCAATCTTTTTATTTAGAAGTTCTACTTGGTTTGACAGCATAGTAACTGAATTGACGTTATAAACACCTATTGTTTTAGTTGGCTTAGTCCTCATGACTTGCCACTGATAGTTATTTAGTGACATCTCCTCTATAAACTCATAGGCATCTTCAGGTGTTTTATTATTGATGGTTCCGCCAACAGCTGCATCAACCATTTGTCGAGTCAAAGGATTTAGGCCATTATGGAACGTTTGAACCTGTAGCCAAAGCGGTAACCCATGGTGAGGGCACCTTTTTAGTAAGTCTTTGTATCTCTCCCATGCATCGTAAAGAGTTTCTAAGTCCATCTGCACAAACGAAAAGATATCATTACGTAATTTAGCCGTTTTAGCCGGCAGGAAATATTTTAATAGAAATTTTTCGGTCATTTGTTCCCAAGTAGTGATTGTCCCTCGTGGTAATGAGTTCAACCACTGTGTAGCTTTGTTTCTCAATGAAAATGGTAATAACCGAAGACGAATGGCATCATCAGAAACACCATTAATTTTAAATGTATCACATAGTTCCAAGAAGTTTGCTAAATGAGCGTTGGGATCCTCATCCTGCAAACCATCAAACTGAAAAAATTACTGTATCATTTGAATAGTGTTAGGTTTTAGTTCAAAAGTATTTGTAGCTATAGCAGGTCTAACTATGCTTGATTCAGTTCATATTAAAGAAGGTTTAGCATAATCATACATAGTGCGTGGAGCAGGATTTTGATTAACTGTAATTGCAAGAGGTAGCTGATTGTCTTGGTTTTCAACCATCTCTTCGGTTGTGGGTTGAGTATCGTCCTCTTGCTTGTTCTCTATGTATCTTAAGCTTCGCCTTAATTCTCTTTGGTTTCTGCGAACTGTGCAATCGATTTCTTCGTCAAAAAGTAGTGGTCTTGACGGCTTTCTTCTAGTCATAAACTATAAAAACCTGCCAAGAGAAAGAAAAAATAAGTAAATTAATAAATAATAATAATTAAATTAAATTAAATTAAATTGTAAGAAAAATAAATGGCCAAAGTAATAAAAATTGATCGTTCGTAATATCTTAGTTCCCCGGCAATGGCGCCAAAAACTTGATCGCGTGATTTTGTGATAGGTTTTAAATATTTATAATTAATCATTCTTGAAACTAACTATTATCGCGATGTAGGCAAGTGTACCTATCGAACAGTAGTATAGTTTTAGCAAGACCGGATTGTTAAACCCAAAAGAACTAAAAGTACTAATAATGACTGTTTTTTTATTATCTAGCCTAAGAATAAATAGGTTTTGTTTTAACTAACTAATTATCTAAACTAAGAATTCACAGAGAATAGAATTGGGGAATTGCTTTTGGGAATATCAATTGAATTAAGACAATACCTAAGGAAAAATCCACCTAGACTGTACTTATTATTCTGGCTCCGAATCGGACGATTTATTCATTTAACTTGTTCCGTAGAGATCCCTAAGTTATGTTATTATCACTATTCAAGACTAATAATGTCTAGTCCCTTGCATTAACTCGATCTATGGATCCCCTTATTAGGTTTCACCCTAATCCGGCAAAATCTTGTCACCCTATGTCTAGGCGCGCAAACAACTCCGCTTAATTATGAAAAATGTACTCTTAGACAGGGTCTATTCCTCCTCTGAATAAGAGCTTATCTTGAATCAATATTGTGGGATATCAAAACAAGAATTAAGAACATATAATTAAGAACAAGTTAAATATTTATCATACAATTCAGAAAATAATAACAAGATTCGTCTTAGGTTTCATTCCTCTTAGGTATTTAGGGGTTTTAGTTGATAACTAAATAAGAAAACATCTCAAAATAATAAAGAATACAAAACATAAAGAAAACCCAAAAACTCCTGAAGGGGAAATTGAGGAGAGATCTTCAGTCTTGATGGTGAATCCGACTTCTGAGATGGATCAATCGGCTTCCTTGGAGTAATTCCTTACTCCCTATTCTGTGTCTCCTTTTTCTTCCTCCTCTAAGGTGTATTTATAGGCTTTGGAATGCCTAACAGCCCTCATAATTAGCCTTTTTCGGATTGGACTCAACTTGGGCTCAGCAAGGACACGCCCATGTGCAATTACTTCAGGCCCTACTCAAGCCTGCCAAATTGACACAGCAGTGTGATCTGCCCGTGTGAGGAGGTCCAGGCCGTGTTGATTTTGTACTTTGGCCCATTTTTTCCGTTTTTGGCCTGTTTCTCGTTCCTTTCGCTCTCCTATGCTCTCCTACGTATAAAACATGAAATTAAAGCATTAGGAGCATCGAATTCACCAATTCTAATGGGAAATCATCCATAAAATGTGTTAAACAAGGGGTAAAAATATGTATAAATTACGGTTTATCAATATGCAATGTATAGGACTTATACTTTATTATTTTGTGTCTTTGAGAACTGGCCAAATGTGTTAGCTTGGGTTGGCAACCCTTTAATTTGTATTAAGATTTGAATGATAGTTAATATTCATTTTGAGTTTATGAAAGTTGCATTCTCATGGTTGAATGAATGTCTATTATGGCTGATTTAGTTATAGGGATTATACTTGTCTCGATATTGGTTGGTTTTTGTATGGAACTATATATGTAAGGGTGGCAATGAGGCTTGGTAAATAGCCTTATACTATCCACAAAGGTAGGCACACGGGCGTGTGTCTAGGCCGTGTGTGACACACGGTCTGCCCTATGGTTGCACATAAAACTTTCAAGTCAGTATGCATGGTAATACATACACGGGCAGAGACACGACCGTGTGTCTCAACCATGTGGGGGAAATTGCCTAGCACACGGGCGTGTGCCTTAGCTGTGTGACATTATGGGCATGCTAACGTCAGGAATAGAATTTCCATGTTTTTTCACACGGGCTAGGACACGGGCGTTTTGTGGCCGTGTGAGGGACACGGGTAAATGACATGGGCATGAGTCTGGCCATGTGAAAACCCCTTTAGGTGTAAATTAGAAATTAATTCAACATGGGTGTGGGACACAGGCATGTCCCAGGGTGCTTAGGCCGTGTGAGCTACACGGGCCATCAGCACGACCATGTCGAAATGGTCACACAGGCGTGTTACTCTTCCATACGGACGTATGCCCTATTTTAAAGGAAAATTTCTTAAGGTTTGTTTGAGGACCCAAAATGGTTTCGAATAGTTTTCAATGATCGAGTTGGGGCTCGTAGGCCCATAATAAGAAGTTTAAAGTAGATATTGAAATAGTTTAAAGTTTGGATCGAGTCTCGGTGACTTGAGATTGGTTTTATGCATGAGATAAAGTTAGGTAATGCCTTGTACTCCTCCCCAACGTGGGTTACGGGTATAGGGTGTTACATTTAGTGGTATCAGAGCTATGGTTTAGCTGGTTCTAGGATTAACCTTGCAAGAGTACGAGTCTAGCTATACATGCCATAACTGTATATTGATAGTGTGACGATTTCTGACGATTATAAATTATGTTTTTATATAGTAAATGGATCCTGATAGAACCATGGCGAATGACGTGGAAAGTAATGCGCCGACTCCCGCCGAAAGGATCGCGTCAGTAGAGAGTGAGCCCGTAACTATGGGCCAAGGTGGAGGGTCCAGAGAAGCCTACCTCTGAATGATGGACGCTTGGTACACGGAGTTTGTTCGTGTGAATCCAAATAGTCCACCTCCCCCACCTCCTCTGATTCTTCAGTATGCCCCGGTAGCTCCGCAAGGCATGGACATGTTTAGAAGAGAGAAGCCTCCGGTAGATAAGATCCGGAAACAAGGGGCCAAGGAATTTTGGGTAGCATAGATGATGACCCGAAGACAACAGAGTTTTGGCTAGAAAATACCATTAGGGTATTTGATGAACTATCAAGCACACCTAAAGAGTGTGTGAAATGCGCAGTGTGACTTCTACGAGATTCAACTTATCAGTGGTGGAACACTCTCGTGTCCATCATACCGAGAGAGAAGATCACAAATTTTAATAAGCAAATGTGTTAATGCACATACATGCTTATGAAATCAAAATAATCTCTTGTACAAATCTCTATGCTAATTCAAACAATTAATTCAATCTCATAAGCACATAAAAGATCATGTGAGGTAACAATATATTTCTACCTTGAAACAATTTAATCATAATAATCTTGCAAGTTATACAAGGCTAATGTATCGTTAGATACTGTTGCTAATTTAACCCTCAGCTACCTTGGATGATTAAACATTTATTGATTAAGTATCGTGTCAATTAATTACAATTTCAATCCGTTTAAATAATTAATTCATTAGTTACCTTACAATTGTAATGCAAGAATAATTTAGTCTTGATTTTACTTAATGAAACATCTTACCGAGGCCTATAACCACACAAACACAATTTTAATAAATTAAGTAGACGAAATGAAATCAATCTAACATGAATTAATTTTAAGCCATACTAATTAAATTAAACATATCAACATCACAAATATTCAGAGACATGTTCATCATAACAACAACAAAATTAAAAGGATAGGGAACAAGAATCAAATACGGAGTTTTCTCCGTGGCTTGACTAGTTTTCTCCACTCTTCCTTCTCCGCTTGTTCTTGTCGAACCAAAGCCTCTATGAACACTTGAATGCTACTCGAAATGGTGGTTTATTGAATCTTTTTCAAGAGGTGAAATCGACAAGGGAATAGGGGAAGGAAATGAAGAAAAATGGAAGGGAATGAAGACAGAAAAATGAGAGAGAAGTGAAGAGATGAGAAGGGTTGAGATGTTTTTGAAATGAGCAGCCAATGAGGGGTATTTGTATGTTGAGATGGCTGCTAAAATTAGCAAAAATCAGCAGCCATAGAGTCCCCCCATGGCTGGCCACACATGTGGCAAGTTTGAAGGATTCAAACTTGCTATTTTAAGTAGGGGCAAATCTTAAAAGACATGAATAGTAGAGGGGTTTGAATGCAATTTGAAGGAGTCTTCAAGGACCATTTTGCAAGTCAAATAATAAGCCAAACAAGCTGACTGGATCAGTATGTAGCACGGTTTTGGGCTGCCCTATGTTCGGTTGGATCGATTTTTTCGGTTCAGCTCAACTAGGCCACTTTTCATAATTAATTAATAATAATTTATTTAACCCAATTAAATTGGATTCAAATTAAAATTAATTATAGTATGAATTAATACACATAATTTTGTACCATCTTAGGCTGAAAAATTATTTCGCCTTGATGCTTCAAAATTGCTTCTCGGTTTTGTGCTTCTAGCATTGTCTGCCGAGTTATTTTCCCCCCTTTGTGCAAATCTATCAAAAATAATAAAAAATAATCATCAACATGTTCATAATTTGAGTGAAATTTAATTATTTTATAATTATTATTTATTTTTCGACAAGAATTTTACCAAAACTGTATGAATTTGAGTTAAAAATGACATGAAAAAGTGTGCATATTATTGTGTTTCCAGTAAGTATTATTTTTTAATATTTACAAGTCAAGTATTATGATATAGATAATTTTTATTTAATTGGATAATTAGTTAAGTGCAAGTGGTTTGATCTTAAAGCCAAATGGTTTTGGAAAATGAGATATCAGGACATTGTTTTCATAAATCGAGCCTGCAAATATTTTTATTAAATATTTACAGAGTTTTATTATTAGTGAATTGAATTTTGGTCCAAAAATTTTAGTGATTGGATGATTAATTAAGGTATAAGGATTAAATTGTAAAAGTGGAAACAGTTAATCGCTATGGAATTTTAGTTAATTGGAGGACCAAATGAGTAATTAGACCATTGGTAAATGGTCAAGCAGTGGTGATAACCAACTATCATCCACCAATTGAGTTTATCATGGTTAATTTTAATAATTAGTGATTAATTAAACTAATTTTAATTAATTAATTAATTATATTATAATACAAGTAAAACATATCAAAAACCATGATCATCTTTATTTTTCATTTTGGAAACCGAATGCACCATGGAAGAGAATTCAAGATTTTGAACATCTTTCCTTGCTTTGCATGGTATGATCTTTTGATTTGTTTTTAGTAATTTTTATGTTTTTTAGATCGTTGCAATTAGGTCTGATTAACTCGTATCTCTATTTCAAAGATGTTAAAGATTTTAAAACTTCTTATTGATGAATCGTAGATGTTTTTTTTATAGAGATTGTTAAATTAGGAAGGTATGAAATGTTTAAGAACTATTTGATTTAGTAAATTTTGTTAATTTTGCATTTAGGGACTAAATTGTGAATATGTCAAAAGTGATATTAATTTTCTATAATTTTGGATTTTTAGGGTTGTAGAAGGATATAGTTGAAATCGGAATAAAAAATGAAGCTCAATTGTGAAAATTATGTTTATTTTGGTTTTAAAGACTAAATTGAATAAAATATAAAAGTTCAGGAAAATTATGTAAAATAAAATTAAAAGATTATAAGCATAAATTTGAGTAGTATTATGAGATTGATATTGATATTTTGAACCTTAACTATTATATAGATCAAGTTGTTAACTTAAGCGAAAAAGGAAAAATTGTCGAATAGTCCCTGTTAGCTAAATTGCTACGGTTTTTTCAGGTAAGTTCATATAGTATAAATAAGTTTAATTTGTTGTTGAATTCTATTTGAATGTATATTAATATTTTATCAAGAGTTTGAATTGTGTATGAATTGTTACATAAATTGAGGATTTAATTTAATTAAAATGGATTGATACGAAATGAAAATGTTAAGGTTAAATCCCGACGAACTTAGTAAAAGTCTCGTACTCGAGGGTACAGATTGATTTTTGATGGTAACGAGCTCCAGCATTTGTTGCGAATTCGAAGATACATGTTACACAGATTTAGCCTGGACCGTTAATCTATTATCGTTTTAACTTAGACTGGTAACCTTACATGTATATACAGCTCTGGCCAGGCCAGATTTGAATGACATAAATTTGCATTATGGGTCACTTGAGGAAATGGTATGAAAGCTTGCTCAAATAGATTATTTAAGCTACACACGGGCTACAACATAGTTGTGTATGTGTGACACAGGTGGTTGACCGTGTACTACACATTTAAGGTGATTATTAGTTTACACGGGCACAATGAGTTACACGGATTGGCGACACAACTGCGTGACCCTCAATTACACAGGCATAGATTATTACACGGTTTGATCACATCGGCGTGTGGCGTTGCACCACACGGCTCCAAGCTGTCACACGGTTGAAAAAATTGTTTAAATTCCTAGAAAAAATATTAAGGAGAATTGCAAAAATTATACCCTAATATGCACACAAGAATTCGAATACAAGACCACAGTCACAGTCAAATGCTTAACCATTGAACTAGCAAACTCATTCTGATACCCCAACGCATCGAAGCTAACTTAATTGGTACATGCAAGTCTAAAAGTTCAATTAAGGAATACAAACCACAAGAGATGAAACTCAAACCTCAGACCTTCAATAAGCAAACATAACATAACCACAAAAGCAAATACATATTCATTGACATATCTTAGTAACAAAACTCAAATTTTGGGTCATTACAACTCTCTCCCCTTAAAAGAATTTGGCCACGATATTTACCTGCTTCAAACAAATACAGGTACTACTAGCGTATCGAATCTTCAGGTTCCTAGGTGGCTTCCTCAGTGCAATGAATTTAGCACAGGAATTTAACTAGGGGTACAGCCTTCTTTCATAAGACTTTAACATCTCGCTCTATAATCTAAACTAGTGCCTCCTCGAAAGTTAAATCAAGTTTCACATCGATTTCATTTACAGGCACTATATGGGGAGGATCAGACCGATATTTTCAGAACATAGAGACATCAAACACGTCCTGATGCAATCAAGTTTAGGTGGCAACTCGAGCTGATAAGCAACCGATCTCACCCTTTTCAGAATATGGTAAGGTCCAATGAATCTCAGACTTAACTTATCCTTCCGTTTGAACTGGAGGAACTTTTTCACTGTGACACTTTTAGAAACACCTGTTCACCCACAGAATACTAAATATCTCTTCTTTTTATGTCTGTACACGACTTCTGTTGGTTCGAAGGAACTTCCAAACAATCCCGGATCAATTTAACCATGTTCACAGTCTCAGACACTAATTCATGACCCAACACCCGCCGTTCACCTAACTTGGTCCAACATAGAGGAGTATGACACCTGCGTGTGACGTTGGCGTGTGGCGGTGTTGCACCATGCGGCTCCAGGCTGTCACACGGTTGAAAATTTTGTTTAAATTCCTAGAATAAATATTATAGAGAGTTGCAAAAATTATATTCCCTAATATACACACAAGGAGTCGAACACAATACCACAGTCACTGTCAAATGCTTAACCATTGAACTAGTAGACTCATTCTGATACCCCAACGCATCGAAGCTAACTTAATTGGTACATGCAAGTTTAAAAGTTCAATTAAAGAATACAAACCACAAAAGATGCAACTCAATCCTAAGACCTTTAATAAGCAAACATAACATAACTACAAAAGAAAATACATATTCATTGACATATCTTAGTAACAAAACTCAAATTTTGGGTCGTTACAACTCTCTCCTCTTAAAATAATTTGGCCACGATATTTTACCTGCTTCAAACAAATACAGGTACTACTGGCATATCGAATCTTCAGGTTCCCAGGTGGCTTCCTCAGTGCTGTGATTTCGCCACAGGACTTTAACTAGGGGTACAACCTTTTTTCATAAGACTTTAACGTCCCGCTCCATAATCTAAACCAGTTCCTCCTCGAAATTCAGATCAAGTTCCATATCGATTTCATTTACAGGCACTATATGGGAAGAATCAGACTTATTTTTAGAACATAGAGACATGAAACACGGCGTGGATGCAATCAAGTTTAGGTGGCAACTCGAGCTGATAAGAAACCGGTCACACCCGTTTCAGAATACGGTAAGGTCCAATGAATCTCAGACTTAACTTAGCCTTCCGTTTGAACTGGAGGAACTTTTTCACTGTGACACTTTCAGAAACACCTGGTCGCCCACAGAATACTAAATATCTTTTCTTTTTAAGTCTGTATACGACTTATGTTGGTTCAAAGCAACTTCAAAATGATCTCGGATCAGTTTAACCATGGTCTCAGTCTCAGACACTAATTCATGACCCAACACCCGTGTTCACCTAACTCGGTCCAACACAAAGGAGCACGATACCTGCGTGTGGCATTGGCGTGTGGTGTGTTGCATGTGGCGTTGCACCACGCGGCTCTAGGCTGTCACACGGTTGAAAAAATTGTTTAAATTCCTAGAATAAATATTACAGAGAATTGCAAAAATTATATTCCATTATATACACACAAGTATTCAAACACAAGACCACAGTCACAGTCAAATGCTTAACCATTGAACTAGCAGACTCATTCTGATACCCCAACGCATCGAAGCTAACTTAATTGGTACATGCAAGTCTAAAAGTTCAATTAAAGAATACAAACCACAAAAGACGCAACTCAAACCTTAGACCTTTAATAAGCAAACATAACATAACCACAAAAGAAAATACATATTCATTGACATATCTTAGTAACAAAACTCAAATTTTGGGTCGTTACAACTCTCTCCCCTTAAAAGAATTTGGCAATGATATTTTATCTGCTTCAAACAAATACAGGTACTATTGGCAAATCGAATCTTCAGGTTCCCAGGTGGCTTCCTCAGTGCCGTGATTTCGCCACAGGACTTTAACTAGGGGTACAACCTTCTTTCATAAGACTTTAACATCCCGCTCCATAATCTAAACCAATTCCTCCTCGAAAATCAGATCAAGTTTCACATCGATTTCATTTACATGCACTATATAGGAATGATCAGACCGATATTTTTAGAACATAGAGACATGAAACACGTCATGGATGCAATCAAGTTTAGGTGGAAACTCAAGCTGATAAGCAACCGGTCGCACCCATTTCAGAATACGGTAAGGTCCAATGTATCTCAAACTTAACTTAGCCTTCCGTTTGAACTGGAGGAACTTTTTCACTGTGACACTTTCAGAAACACCTGGTCGCCCACAGAATACTAAATATCTTTTCTTTTTAAGTCTGTATATGACTTATGTTGGTTCGAAGCAACTTCAAAACGATCCCAGATCAATTTAACGATGTTCTCAGTCTCAGACACTAATTCATGGCCCAAAACCCGTTGTTCACCGAACTCGGTTCAACACAGAGGAGTACGACACCTGCGGCCATAAAGAGCCTCGTAAGGTGCCATCTGAATCCTAAACTGATAACTGTTGTTATAGTCAAATTCAGCTAACGATAGGTGATCCTCCTAACTGACCCTGAAGTCAATCACACAGCTCCTAAGCATATCTTCAAAAATCTGAATCACTCGCTCAGATTATACGTCAGATTGGGGATGATATGCAAAACTGAAATCCAGTCGCGTACCTAAACCTTCCTGTAACTTTTTCCAGAATCTGAAGGTGAAACGTGAATCCCTACTTGAAATGATCGAAAATGGAACTCATGTAACCTCACAATCTCAGACATGTACAATTTAGCTAATTTCTATAGCAAATAATCAGTTCTCATTGGAAGGAAATGAGAAGACTTAGTCAATCTATCAACTATGACCCATACCAAATCTTTCTTCGTGGGTTTCAGAGGTAACCTACTAAGAAAATCCATTGTCACACGCTCCCACTTCTACAGTGGAATCTTAACTAGCTGAAGCAACCCTGAACGTAACTGATGTTCAGCCTTAACTTTTTGACACGTCAGATAGTGAGAAACGAAAGTAGTCACTTCTCGTTTCAAACTAGGCCACCAGTACAATTCTCGAAGATCATGGTATATTGTATTCCGGCCAGGATGCATAGCATAGGGGTTGCTATGTGCTTCTTTCAAGGTTGACTATCGTAATTCACGGTCCTTAGGCACACAAACCCAACCTCTAAAGCACAAAGCCCCATCACTATTCAAACCAAATTCAAAAGCTTCACCAGACTCAACCTGACGTAAAAGCTGAATTAAAGACTCATCTTTTAGCTATTTAACTCGAATTTTCTCAACCCAAGTGCTCTTAACTTGTAATTTTGCCAAAAGACCCCCGTCATCAACCACACTTAATCAAGTGAACATTGCTCGTAAATCAGACATCGCTCGATGGCAAGGGTGTTGGCCACCATATTGGCCTTACCAGGGTGATACTCTATAGTACAGTTGTAGTCTTTAAGAAGTTCAACCTATCTACGCTGTCTAAGGTTCAACTCCTTTTGAGTTAACAAGTACTTGAGACTCTTGTGATCGGTTTAGATAATACACCTCTTGCCATACAAGTAATGTCTCCATATTTTTAAAGTAAACACAACCACCGCCAGCTCAAGATCGTGAGTAGGATAGTTGTCCTCATTGCATTGCTATAGACTACAAAATATTTACCCAATTCAGGTTGAATAGTAACAGGAGCTTGTGTTAGAACAGACTTGAGCTTCTCAAAACTTAACTGATGCTTCTTAGACCACTTAAATAGAGTATTCTTACGCAACAATTTAGTAAAGGGAGATGCTATAAAGGAGAACCCCTCAACAAACCTCTAATGGTAACTCACTAAATCGAGGAAACTCCAAAGTTCAAATACATTCTTCAGCTGTTTCCACTCAACTACAACCTCAATTTTCTTGGGATCAACTCGAATTCCACTGGCGATCATAACATACCCCAAAAAGGCAACCTCAGACAACTAGAACTCGCACTTACTAAATTTAGCATAAAGTTGTTTCTTCCGAAGGGTCTACAGTACGATACAAAGATGCTCATCATGTTCAACTTCAGTCTTGGAGTAAATCAGAATATCATCGATGAAAACGACCACAAATTGATCCAGGTACAGTTGAAATACCTGATTCATTAAATCCATAAATGCAGCCAAAGTATTATTTAACCCGAAAGGCATAACAAGGAACTCATAATGTCCATAAGAGTCCTAAAAGTAGTTTTAAACACATTCATCGCCTTAACTTTAAGTTGATAATAACGAGAATGGAGGTCAATTTTAAAAAACACAGAAGCTCCTCGAAATTGATCAAATAGATTATCGATTCTCAGGAGTGGATACTTATTTTTAACAATTAACTTATTCAACTGTTGGTAATCAATACACATTCTCATTATACCATCTTTCTTTTAAACAAACAACACCGGTGCTCCCCATGAAGATACACTCGGTCTAATAAATCCTCAATTGAGAAGATCATGAAGTTAAGCTTTTAGCTCAACAAGCTCTTTCGCTATCATGTGATAGAGTGTAATCAACACTGGAGCTATCCCAAATATCAGATCGATACCAAACTCAACCTCTCAATTCAGTGGTACTTCCAACAACTCATCGGGAAAGACATCTGGAAAATTCTGAACAATCCAAATGTAATGAACAAATGCCTTAGTTGAATCAGATTTAGAGATAAAGGCAAGGTAAGCCTCGCACCCTTTTTGAACTAATTTCTCATCCACAAGAGCGGATATTACGTTGACAAGGTAATCTTGTCGTTCCCCTATCATGACTATCTCACAGTTCTCTTCTGTTCTTAAAAAGTTACCCTTTTAGAAGCACAGTCAAGACTGACTTAGTGCTCAACAAGTCAATTCATACCCCAAATCAAGTCAAACTCCCCAAAAGGTAGTTCTATTAAATTAGCCAAAAACTCAATGCCCTGAATCTTTAACGGTATTTGTCGATAAGTCTTGTTAACCCTGGCTGACTAACCTAGAGGACTAACCACAGAAATCCTACTAGCAATATACTCGACAGAGATGTTCAGTTTCATAGATACAATACTAGCTATGTAAGAATGAGTAAAGCCTATATCAATTAAGGCAAAGTAGGGCATAAAGTAAATGTAGAACGTACCGGTAATAACATCGGTGTCGTCCCTATCCTCACGGCGTCTAGTCGTGTACACAAGTGCAAGCTACCTAGCCTTAATCTGACCCACACCTCTATTCGGTGCTCACTGACCCCTACCTGAACCCCGACCTCTAGTGGTTGTGGAGTTCCCCTCGGAGGCTGAACAGTATGAAGCCGTAACTGGTGTCTGAGTTGGCACCTGATTAGGTCGACGAAGGCAACCCTGAACTCGATGTTCTATCAACCCACAATAGAGTAAAGCCTCAGATTTCCTCTAGCATTTTCCTGGATGGCATCTCCTACAATCATCACTGCACGGAATCACATTAGAAACAACCGACGCCTCATTCCTAAAAGGCTCGCCGACTCTAGCCTATTTCTTGAGGCGCTGAACAGAACTAGAAGGACCAGAATCTTTTTTCCCTTTGCTCAGATCTCTCTCTTGATCTTTTCTTTCACGCTAGGGCGCTTGACCTCCTCCACTATTTTCACCTTTTTTACTAAAACCGCAAACACTTGCTCCTTTTGAGGAGTTATAAGAACACGTAGGTCGTATTGCAGTCTGTCCTTAAACCACACACATTTATCATACTCAATCTCGAACAATACTAGAGCATACCTACTCAATCTCAGAAACACGACCTCATACTCAGCTATGGACCTTTCCCCTTGAACCAGATTCTTAAACTTATGTCTGCGAGCCTCAATATAGCTAGCTCCCACACGCTTTCCCTGAACGGCGCTCTTAAAATAATACCAAGAAATCAGTTCTGATTGGGTACTTTGCTCGACCATCAACCACCAATAATATGTCTCGTCTCGGACCAGAGATACTGTACCTCTCAACCTTTGTGTAGGTCTATAGTTAATGTCGTTTAAGATACACTTGATAGCCTCGATCCAGTACTCAGCCACCATAGGAGCGACTCCAATAACTCCCTTGAACAATTCAATGTCATTCAATTGGATGCGTTTGGTAACTGACCCTCAAAACCCAGGCACCATACAGGTCCTAGCGACCCTTTTCAGTACTCGTAGCATCGCTTGGGATACATGATTGTCCTTAATTAGCGCAGTCTACGACCCTGTCTCAGCAATAGGAGTACCAACGGTCTCCCTAGTCTCCAAAATGGGTATGCTTTTCATGGAGGATGACTCAACTTGAGCTCTCCCAGGACACCACAGTACCTACGTGACCCTCGTCCCCAACTTCTTCGTGAACTTATACTTTTCAGTGACTAAAATATTAGAAGCGCACAGATCAATCCAATATTCACATATCAGTTTATTTTGGGTTTCAGAATTAACCAATCAAATTCAATTACTACTGTGTAATATAAACACATCATATTAAAAGGAATACTTACATGCGCGACGACAGAGACTCGATGCTTTACCAAACCAATTACTCAGTTGACGATATAAAATACTTTATCTAAAACACCATTTATCAAAACTGAGGCCCAATTACATAGCTCGAGTGTTGATTAACGTAGCACTAATACCACTAAATGTAATACCCCAAACCTAGCCTAGACGGAATGGCCAAGTCCAAAACATTATATTATCTTGTCAGAAAAAAAACATACTTAAAGCAAATATTCTTTCCATTAGTAAACCATAAAAATCATTCATTATCTGAAAACATAGTTGAATCTTTAAAACTTAAATACGACATTAAAGCCTTAAATTCACACACACACATATATAATAAGTCAAATAGATGACCGAGCCTTTCGCCCGCCGGCCGCTTAGCTCTACGAGTTCCCTAAAATTCAATCAAACTAGTTAGTATGTTGTAGCTTAGAATTTCACATACACAATTTAGTCTATATATGAAAGCTCAGTCATTATTGAATGTTCGATCAACAATTCAGTCTTTTCAACCAAATTAATAACTCAAAATAGCTTCGGACACACATGGTCCTTAATCATAATAGACCAATTACAGACGCAATTGTAACACAAAATTCAATAGTAGATACAGATGTAATTTCCCACCCCAACGCTACACACCATCGCCATCTACCTTACACACCAATAGGTATATATAGATTATCCATCCATCGTTACACAACTCATAGTGTCCGTATGACACATTGCAGTGTTTATAGCCTTATTGCTAGATAAAATACAATTGTAGGTGATTTGAACACCAAATCAATACAGAACACTTCCTTCAATCATTATTTTCACCCCATGCAAATGCAAAACAGAAAATAGATATATATGAAATTCAAAAGCAGATGCGATTGAACACTTTTAAATAACAGTGAGTGGATACCATTAATGTCTAGCTCACTGATATCCCGAGTCACGAATACTCGTAATAAAATAGGTCATACAATTCATTTCAGTCCATACACATCCTGTGGATGACTTTCAATTGCCTCGCACATCAACTATGGCCTTAACAGAAGTTCAATTTCATGGCTCACACGCATGTATGATTCCATACGGCTTGACACACACTCTTGTGTTTTGCTAGTGTGTTTCAATTAAAAAATCAATGAGTTACATGGCCTGGACACATACCCATATGATTCAAATCCAAAGTTAGTGAGTTACACAGCCTGAACACACATCTGTGTGTCTCGCCCGTATGACTCAAATATGAAGTCAATGATCTACAGAGCTTGGGCACATGCCTGTGTGGCTCGCCCCGTGAGACCCCTGTACTTCATTTTCCAATACACAACCTAACACACTCCTGTGTGGCCCAAATCCAAAATCAGGGAGTTACACGGTCTACCACATAGCCGTGTGTCACACACAACCTACACACAAGTCCGTGTGTCACTGTCTGCCCCGGTTTCACATCGAAAACACAGAAGAAAAGGGTTTTGATGCCCTACCTACAAGTAACAACGATCCTAGAGTAAAATCTGGGATTCCCCAAAGCCTAAAAACCATAATCCAACACTCAATTAATAGAAATTCAAGACATGCGCTAATTCGCAACAACACAACGACCAGACCTCCGACGCAAAAATCGAAACGAGCATAACTTACTTATCAGAATTCTAACAGCGTACGCTCAAAATCTATATGGCGAGAGAAGTGTTAGGCATGTCCTGAATTTCCCCTACGTTTTCGAAATCACAACCAACAAAGTAAAATAAACCAATCAACATCCTCACTTCGAGATTTAAAGAAACTCGCAACTACACGTAATTACTAAATTTTTTGCTATAAGGTCTTACCTCTAAGCAACATAACAAACAAAAAAGTAATATGATCTAGCAGTTAGTTCAACAAGACATTATACGAGACAATTGCCAAAAAGAAAAAGAAAGAAGAAAGAAAAGAAAAAGAATAATCAAAAAAAGAATTATATAAGGAAGTTAACATAAAATATTTAAATTACTAGAATAAATATTACGGAGAATTGCAAAAATTATATTCCCTAATGTACACGCAAGGATTCGAACACAAGACCATAGTCACAGACAAATGCTTAACCATTGATCCCGCAGGCTCAATCTGAAACCCCAATGCACCGAAGCTAACTTAATTGGTACATGCAACTCTAAAAGCTCAATTAAAGAATACACAGAACTGCAATAGACGTGACTCGAACATCAGACCTTTAGTAAGAAAATAAAACATACAAACATAGAAGTAATACATATTCATCAACCTATCTTAGTAACAAAAATCAAATTTTGGGGTGTTACAAACAACTTGACCGCCTATAAACAAGTTATCGTTTATAGTAAAATATAGCACCAAAAATATATAAAAAATTAGAACAGCAGTGTCTGAAGTGCACGGGTTAAGCTGTGATACAGTTTAGTACAACGAAATACTTGGAAGTATTCCAAGAATAATACCCAAGAAAGGATGGAATAAATTATGAAAATGTTTTTACAATAATAAGCCTAAGTAGTTGTAATTAATTTCTATATTACGATCAACCATAAATAAGAACAAATAACAAAAATAAATAAATAAGTCAAATAAAAAACAATAAACCAATCAGGAAGATTAACTCGTTTCAGGGTTTGCAATTAACTTCATATTAGGTTTTAGGGTGGATTAGCTATCGATTAACCAATTATTACCTCCCAGCCTCTAATTAACTAATTGATTGGTTGATACTCACTAATCTCCCGACCTCACTTTGTCAACCAAGATAAATTATGATTTACTCGATTCTAATTATCTCTCGACCTCATCTAGGTTATGATAACTTCCTAGGGTTTCTAATCCTAGTGGTTTAAAAGCACGTAAACTATACTAACTATCCCTTTCAGGAACACCCTAAATCCTTCGTTAATCACATCCCCATCTACTCATTAATCTCCCCTAAGGGATTTAGTCACTCATGTTATTCATAATCTCAATCTCAATTGAATAAACCATTAGAAGAACATGATTGATTCGGAAGAGAAAAGAGATTTGAATAATCATGGATTTGGTATCGAATGGGGAACGGAGTAGCAAATCATTTTCTTGGAATAAAAAAATAAATTGAATTTAAGAAAAGATAAACTAAAATACTTTAATAATATTGTTAGCTCGATTAATCAAACCAAAAATGCCAAGAGGGGGTTGAATTGGCCTTTAAAAAATTGGCGACAACAAAGAGAGAAAAATAAATAATGAACCCAACAGCCTACTCCACTAACCTAGCTTTCCACAACTAAGGATTTTCTCAAATTCACTAATTTGTTCAGCTTTGATGACAAGGTTTAACGTTACAACTCTATTAAGATTTCTACCTCAAATCTTAAAATAAACCCTCTCAAAGAATTACAAAGAAGCAAAATAAGAAATAATCCTAACAAGATCAAAATGTTAGCAAATTAAGCACAAATAGGCACGAATACATATGACTAAAAGAAAGACAATAACAGCTCACAAGTATGTACAAGAGAATCTTGGAAGTATTGAGTAAAAAGGTCTTTTGATTGATGATTTTGCTTGAATATGCTTTCTTCTTGTTGTAGGAACTCTAGAAGATGGTTTTATACCCCTTAATTAATTTCCAACCGTTGACGTTGTTGTGGTTGTAACACCCCTAATATGTTCCCGTCATCGGATTAGGGTTATATAGTATTACCTTACAAAATAGAATATTCAGCATCAAAAAAGAAACAATTATACAATTCAACTATTATCATTTAATAACTCAAATTAGTTAAAAAAAAGAACACACTTACCGGCCTTAAATTGAGCTTACAGGGTCCTAAATACAGTTTGGGAAAATTCCAGGATCAATTTGAAACAAAATAGAAAATTTTGGAAGGAGGGGACACACAACCGTGTGGCCCCCAAACCATGTGGACATTCGAAGTATGGACATACGGTCGTGTCCAAGCTCGTGCATCCACCCGTGTAGGTATTTGAAATAGATCCACACGACCATGTTGTAGGTCGTATGCCAAACTGTGTGTGCATTTGATGTTGGGTCACACAGCCATGTCGTAGACCATGTTACATATTGACTTGAGACACACAGCCGTGTCGTAGGCTATGTCTCAGATCGTGTGAAACTTGCACCTAAAACAATAATGACACACAGTCGTGTGGGGTGGCCGTGTGTGGCACGCGACCATGTGACAACACGTGTCCCAAGCTGTGCGTAGCTTCAGTTGCCCCTACAGCAAGCCAAATCAAGCCTAAATTCTTGCACACCATGACACACCATACCTAGCCTATTTCAAATAATTAAAAGCACATTAAAAACATAAAAAAAACAAGCCAAATATTCATCCATCTTGTATTTAACCAATATGCCATCAAAAGGTGACCACTTTAGACATACTAATGTTTAGAGTGTGAATACTGTAATAAAATAGAGAGTTATGAGGCAATATCTGCAAGTATATGGGTCGTGTTAAATTATAGATTTTACAACGAAGTAGGTAAGTACCTCGAGGATCATACCCAAAAGAGGCAAGTACTAAATCAATATTAACCTAAACAATTAAAGATCTAATTAATACTTTAAGTCAGCTATAGTAAGAAAGTAAAATAAGAAACATGTTTAAAACTTGTAATAATAAAATAAAATGAAAAACAAATAATTAAAATTGTAAAACATAGAGATAGATAAAGTGAATATAGCAGGATATTTTGATCTTCCACTAACAAAATGAGTCAGCAGGAACTACTTATCTTCTGACTTAATAGTCCAGACTGGTTTACGGTCAAGGTGTTCAAGGATGGGCAATACCAATTTCGGGTTAATTCCCACCTTGATGCCTTCCCAGGGTTGTCAGGCCTAGGGTTTGTTTCGCGTTCTCCCTTTTGTAGATAGTTGATTCATTGAATTACCCTACAAAAAGTTAAAAGATCATGCTTCCATTTGCTAATCCCCCATAGAGAGATTAGTTCCTCATGACTTTCATAAACAACATGGAGTAGATATAACAATTAATCATAATAGATGGTAGTAGACAATTTAAGAAAAGCTTCATTAATATTGATAATGAATGCGAATCTACAAAAGTCAATCTCCTGTACAACTCAAATCTCTTGAAAAAAAATAAAAAAAAAAGAAATGAAACTCTGAAAACCTAATCAACGAAATTAAAGCTAAAGAAAAAGTCTGAGCTAATAGAATGGTGCCTCTAATGTGTGCCAGAGAGGTTTATTTATAGCCTTCAGGTAGTCGTTGTAACACCCCGAACCCGAGACCGACACCGGAGTCGGACACGAGATGTTAACAAACTTTGAAAAATTTTTCCAGACACTGCCCAGTCTGAGTACTAGTCGCTTCAAAAATCATATCTTGAGTTTCACAACTCGAAAATAAGTTTTATGATTTTTCCCTGAAACTAGACTCATGTCCCCATCTATGTATTTTTTTCTAGAATTTTTGGTCGGGCAAATTAGTACAGTTTATTAGTCAAAGTCTCCCATGTTACAGGGGTCGACTACACTGACCTTTGCTCATTACGACTTGGATATCTCTCTGCACAGAGCTTCAATACTGATGCCGTTTGTTTCTATGGAAACTAGACTCAGAGAGGAATCCATACATATATGGTATGACTCCTAATTATCTCTGGTCAATTTATAGTGAATTTCCAAAGTCGGAACAGGGAATCCAGAAACTGTTCTGGCCCTGTTCCACAAGAACCCGAATATCTCTTACTGTACTGTTCCTATGATTGTTTCGTTACTTCCATATGAAAGTAGATTCATCAAGGTTCGATTACATAATTTATTCACTATTTAATTCCACTCCTACGAATTCTTGTGATTTTTCCAATCCACACCACTGCTGCTATCAGCTTCTGTTTTCAAAGTAAACCTTACCTAATTTGGGGTTTCATGGACCAACTAGGGCCTTGTCATACATAAGCCCACATATGATCATACTTAGCCATTCCAGTGGCTGATCATTTGCTCAACACTTCCATTCCAACTATAGTTACATCATGAAACCATCTATACATTCATAAACACGAATGGTCTAATGCCATACTCCACTTCTACAAGCCATTTTCGCATGGCTGTACACTTATACATTTCATAAAGTACTCAAAAGACAACAATGGGTAGTCCTATACATGCCATATCAAAATTCAACCAAAATAGTACCCAAAAGAGCCTTTGATAGTGTGGGCGACTTCGACTTCAAGATCCCGAGTCCGATAGCTGGAGAACCAAAAATCTATAAAACAGAGGAGCAATGTAACGAGTAAGCAATTTATGCTTAGTAAGTTTTGAGCAAGGAATTCCAGCATACACAAAGAATAGCACACATTTAGCTAAACGGAATATTTCATAATACGCAATTTACCGATATCAAACTTGCTTCACAACATTAACAACCCTTATGTACATACACAATAAACTAACTTAGCCGAAGGCCGGTAGCTCGTTTATCAACTGAGCGAACATTTATTTGTAAGGGCTCGATTAATTCAACACATACGTAACATATCCCCATATTGGGATGTTTTTCGAGTATTCGCTGGAATTTTACAGCAAGCTCATTCATTACCAAATCACGTACCTTCGGGATTTAACCGGATATAGCTCCTCGTTCAAATGCCTTCGGGACATAGCCCGGTTTTAGTAACTCACACAATGCCTTCGGGACATAACCCGGATTTAACAACTCGCACGAATGCCTTCGGGACTTAACCCGGATTTAGTATCTCGCACAAAGGCCTTCGGGGCTTAACCCGGAATTTGTATCTCGCACAAATGCCTTCGGGGCTTAACCCGGAATTTGTATCTCGCACAAATGCCTTCGGGGCTTAACCCGGAATTTGTATCTCGCACAAATGCCTTCGGATCTTAGTCCGGATATATTCACTTAGCACAAAGCCTTCGGGACTTAGCCCGGACAGCATTCAATTAATCATGCACATCTATCAATAATTCATGGCACATTCATATTTCATTTTTGTTTACGAAACTCAAACACAAGGCACATATTGTCCTTGCACATTCGGCTCAATAGCCACACATAGAGCATGATTTAATCACATCGAAATTTAAGCTCTCTTACTCAAGAACTTACCTCGGGTGTTGTCGAACGATTCCGCTAGCTATTCAACCACTTTTTCCTTCCCTTTATCGGTTTTATTTCCCCTTTGCTCTTGAGCTTAATCAAACAAATAAATTGATTTCATCATTTAGGCATCAAAAGATGAACACAAGGCACTTAGCCCATATTTATACATTAGACATTAAAGTCTCATACATGCAAAAATCATGCATCAACACAACATATTAGCTAATTTCTTTCCCCTTGGCCGAATATGCATGTCCATTTTTGGGGTTGATTTCAACACTTAATACACACATATACACACTAGTAAAGCATCCTCCCCCTTTTCATCGATTTAACACATGCATTGCTCATCAACATGCAAAGTTACATTCGGCCTTAGCACACATCTTGCTAGCCGATTCTTCTCCATTTAGCAACCAATGCACATATGTGCTCACACAAAAATGCTAAAAAGGAGGTTCAAGAATCATCAAGCCATCATCACATGCATCATTAACAAGCTTCATATTTTGCATGCAATGGCATTAACACAACCTCCACCTAGGCCGAATCTTAACTCATCCTCATGCCTCATCACCACAACATCAAACATCAACCAAGAATGATGCATCCATGGTCAAGTGCCATTTCCATCACATAGCAAGATTTAGACCATGGGTTAGGTAGAACTCAAGCTAACAACTAAAACATGCATGCCTCTCATGGAACATCATCAAACATACCTTAGCCTAGCTACATGCATGGCCGAATCTCTTCACCTTTCTTCTTCTTTCCTCCTTAAAATTTTTGGCCAAGGATGAACCAAAGGATGAGAAAATTTTTCTTTGTTTTTCTTTCTAGTTTTGGCAAGCATGAAGATGAGAAAAGGATGAACAAAATTCCCCCTTTCTCTTCTTTAGCTCACGGCAATGGGGGGGGACAAACACTACACACACATTTTTTTTTCTTTTGTTTTCCATTTCTTTATTACCCATACTCCTTATTTTATTCTTCCATTAACAAAACATGTTTCATGACATGTTTTGCCCATCATTCCTTGTCATGGCCGGCCACTACTCATTAGGGGGGGAAATTTGACATGCAAGTCCCCCCTTTGTCCACATGCACTAATAGGTCCTCACACATTGACCTATCACATTTTAAAATTTTCTCACATAAGTCCTATTGACTAAATTCACATGCAATCGACTAAATCGAAGCTTGAAATTTTCACACATTCATAATTACATATTCTAGACAATAAATATCACATTCAACATTTCGGTGACTCGGTTTAGCGGTCCCGAAACCACTTCCCGACTAGGGTCAACTTTGGGCTGTCACAGTCGTCGTCCTTAGCCTAGAGTAGCTCATGTTCCTGAGCTTGAACTTCGATTGTGCAGACCAAAATGTCTCTGCTTTGTGCTTTATTCTCGTCACAGAGTCGATGTTATGACACACCAGGACCAATGTCGCTACGTAGCAACAATCATGTCCCTTTGTAGCCATCTTTAGGGGTAAGTTGTGACACCCTCAACCTGTGTAGCGAGACTGAAAGCAACTTCTCAACTTCTCTATTATGCTTTCTATATTGCAACATTGGATCCCTTATGTTGCAACATAGCGTCTAGTATTGCCCCGAAATGCCTTCTAATGGTCTCCTGCATACTCACAAAGTACGTTAGCTCTCCCTTAGGCCTCATTCGACCCTTACTATTAATAAAAGACTCGATGTGCACATTTTATTCAATGTAAACAAAACTAAAGAAAATAAATTAAAACATAACGAAAATGCTTGTATTCAAGCTCCTTAAATGTGAAAACTAGTTTAATCTACTACACCTAATTATGGCAGATCAAAATCCACCACACTTAAGTCATTTATTATCCTCAGGCAACATAAACAAAGATGAAAAATTACGACCCTTGAGTAGGTATGGTACAAGTATTGATTTCGGAGCATATGACTTAGGCATTTCACATTTACTAAGAATTTTAACATGATGAGTAATTGACTTACCACTTTTGATCAAGAACATCTAAGTTCAGTATGTTACAAAATATACAAGTATTAAAGTTCTCACCTATAAGAATCCATCAACAAATCATACAAGTAATTTGATTATCTGAGTAGAATACAAATAGTCATTTATGTAAATATTTGGTATGATGTCCATTCATGTATAAGGATATTTAGGTATCATAGGGCTTTTTCGGCTTGTAACGTTCCAAGGTTTAAGACAGGTATGGAATTCAAAAACAGTAAGCATCAAAGGGTTACAAACAGGAAATAGTTTGGCACATCGTATTGATCCCTATTATCCACCTTAATGACTCTTTTCCCGCTCACTGCCTTATTGATCCCTATTCTCCACCTTAATGACCCTTTCCCACGCACTGCCTTACTTCTCCTTCTCTCACCTTTCTTGTCACTCTGTATATAAGAATTCATAACATGACATAGTAACTATGGCTAGCCTTACTAGTTTTTGTGCACTAATGAACGAGTTTTTCTTTCTTTCGTGACTTTGTGACTTTTCTCTTTTTCATTACATCTCACACATGAATGCTTTTTCACTTAGTTTAAGACTTTTTCTACTCATACCAATTCTCTCTTTGAATTTTTCTTTTGTTTCATACATTTGGGCTAACTAACAGCTCCTATATCACACTAATCTTTCCTAATTCACTCTAGTTTTACAAACTCCGCTATGATGTATCTAATTAACCCTCAATACATATGGTCAAGCATCTATAATCGTGCGGTATAAGACCAAAGAAAAAATGCATATACAAATTAACGTTTTTAGACTCGGGGTTTGTACTACGGTTCATCAAGAAGTGTCAAAAGGCTCAAAATTGATACTAAAGGTGAATTATAAATAGGATATCTTTTTGGCTCTTGGATGTGTTCCAAACAATGCCTACGGTTATCCTTAAATATCTCAACATGCATAAATTTAATCAACCAAACAAACAAAAACTCAAATATTTATCATTCATACTAGCATGTTCGTTTCCTTGTATTTTCTATATCACTTGGTACAAATGATAGCTGAATAACTATTTACAGTGTAACATATAGAACTTTAGTAATCTAATAATAAAAAATTTAAAATCTCCTATTATCATGCCAAACTTATATATAAACACAAGCAACCTATGTACATGCTCCTAACCAATCACTTGTATTTCGACAAGCTCAAGCACACCAAAAGACAAGAAAAATTACAGAAAATGTAAAAATAAGCAAATTTTCTATGCTACCCCCCACACTTTAGTCGACACATTGTCCTCAATGTGTAGCCCATTAAAAGATAAGAAAAGAAGTTACCCGATTGATCATGATCACTCTAAGTTACCCGATTGATCATGATCACTCTAACTCTTATTGGTGGGTGTTTCCTCCTTTGATTGTTAAAAGTTTGAATTTGTTTGTTTCTCCTTTCTGTCAGGTTCTTACATAAAAAAATTAAACAAAACACAACAAAACTAAAAGAAAATCTACTTATTAATCCTACTCCTACAAAGTCCAAATTAGAATCATCTAATAATTAATACAAGTATTTTAAAGCAGAAAAAAAACTGCTCAATCCTCCTCCGAATCATCAAGGGGATTAGAATGCCTCTTCTCCATAGGGGCTTTTCCCTTTCCTCTAACATATGTTTTTTGGGAGCTCTCATTCATTGAAGTCACATGGTGAGTTGGGCTTTATATGACAGGCCCTTTTGGTGTAGAAATTTGTGGCTGAAATGTCACTTCATACTCTTCCTCCATTTCAGGGTACTCTTGAGTAGCACCTTCCCCCTCAAGATTCGCCCCCTCATTCTAATAAGTCCAAGTCAACCTAAACATATCTGAAGGGTAATGCGGAGTGCGTAACCCATTTATATTTTTGAATTCTTAAAGTACCATACTTGTTTCCTGCATCCATCTAATCATCCTATCAAGTTTTGCTTCAATAGTTCCACTGGCTCCCTTTTTAACCTTCGTTGAATCTTTTTGTTTAACTGATGCTGGTATGTCCAATTTCTTCTTCCTCCTCTAATTCCACTCAATAATTTGCTTCTGTTGAAGCTCAATGTACTCTGTATACAATGTATCCCCAATAATACTCCTAGTAGGTTTCATGAATTGCTCATTATTGCTCATTGGCACTTCTGTTTGGCGATATAGTGCCATTACATGGTGAAGGAAGAAAAGTCCAGCCTTTTGGCTTTGCACGAACCATTTCATCTCTCGAAAGATCCAACACCCTACACAAATTTGTTTCTGCTGCAAAAGACCATATTACAAAACTAATCGAAATACATTAACATTAGATACATTCAGTGCGGGTGCAATTTTAGTGCCAATGAATTGCACCAACATCTTAGCAACAGGAAACATAATGGCCTAGTTAAAGTTCATGGAAAGCTTAGTATCCGACCTGTAATTCCAACTACCCTTGCCTTGTGTCAAATATTTTATAACAACTTCCATATCAATGTTTTAAAATCTCTCTAAATCTATACTATCAATAAAATGTTTTTCGTAAAATGGAATGTTATAAAGTTCACAGATATCATTAGGGGAAATTGAAACGTCTTCCCCTCACATTTCAATGTCAATGATAACTGCACTATAACCCCTCTTAGTTATTTGGTACTTAAGGGACGCATAAATTTCTTGAACCACAGGAATAATTGTATTATTCATGGGACTAACACAAAATTTCTCCATCGATGATATCGGACCAAAGTCCAAATTTCTTTGCAATGGACCATCGTGGGTTCAAAACCTGGCTCCTAAATTAAAGGTCTTCCTTACGACTCCAAAAATTCTTTTTCCATATTGGCATTATGGAATCTAACAGGGTCGAAAACACATGGAGATTCTGGAACATGAGCTTTCTTACTTTTTCTAGAAGGCATATTATAAACAATATTTCTAGAAGTATGAACAGTAATCAATAAAACATAGAGAAGTTTGAGAATACTTGAACCTTGATTTTGTTTCCAATTCCTATTTTTTTTTATGAGAACTTCTTTCAATGAAGCCTTTTGAAATGGGAATGAGGAATTGGGAATTTAAGGTTTCAGGAAAAAAATGGATTTTGGGAATTTAAAGGTTTTCAGGAGGTTTTAAAGGAGTTTCAGTGTTAGAATGAGGTTAAATTAAATTATAAGGGTATTTCTATGCTTTAAAATAATGCTTTTAGGTTTAAAAATTGGGTAAAATCATGGTTATTCTGTCGAGTTACACAACCGGGTCGGGTCAACCTTGCAAAAAATTACAGCGATGTCACGACACAAGGGTTCTGTGTTGCAACATCCCTGGAAAACTACCCATGTTGTGACATCGAGGTTCGATGTCGCGACACACCCTGCAATTTTAAAACTCTAAAGAAACTGCCTTCTATGTCACAACATGGATAAGCAAAGTCGCGACATTGGGTCGAGTTGTAACTTCTTCATTACTACCCTTAATGTTGCGACATTGAGTTGTATGTGTCTCGACTTTGACCTTGTTTTCCATATTTTCGGTCCTTCGGATGCTTCAAACGTATGTTGGACCCATCTTTGACCTACGTATGACCTATTAACAATTTTGTTAGTAAAATATATAGTTAGCATAGTTAGCAATGATCAATTAGTAGAAAAAGTTAGTTTTTGCTACTGAACTCATCCGTCGGCTCAGTCAATATGCACCGATGAGCTCCCTGTCTATCTGTATAGGTCCAACTCCCGTCGTGCCATTCTACTCGTCTGTGATTATTTCTTTCACTAGACATGCCTTTCTGTCCTACCTGGATGACTAATAGTTCTTTCTGCAGATCATGGCTATTAATTATTTGAGAAGCTACATAACCATTCAAACACTTTAGCCTGCGCTTAGCGTTCTTGCTTCGTAAGAAAGTTTGATATTGTGGATCATATTTATCGCTTATTATGTAATTGCTCATCTTATTGATCAAGAATAGCTTTTCATGTGTACTTAAGGTGATAATTGGCACTAATGTTGGTAAAGGGATTGGTAAGGGATGTTGCACTAAGTCTCTTAAATTCCAACTTTGCAAACTTTTTAATTCATTCATCTGTGGTCTCTCCATGTGTTTACAGATAACTTCCTTACATAGTTCTTGCAATGCTCGAACATTCTACGATGCTTGCAACTCAAGGCTTATACTCATCAGTTGCCTTGGTTTATTGATATTTGTTATATAACTGTGGGTCCTGTCTATATATATTTTTCCAACTCGATTCAGCATTTGGAAAATTCTTAAGCCGTCAAATCTATGGGGTGTCTGGTTTAAGACTAAGGTCATGCAAAGGATAACCAAATCAAGTTCGTCATCTGGGACTACTAGTATCTCTTCATTTTGCTCTGGGAGTTCCTAAATCGACAAATACTCCTCCACTAGATCGGCCTTAATTGTTATTGTCTATATTAGTTGCTTTGCATTATATTGTTCTTGTACTTTGGCTTTATTGGCAAAATTCGCTGGGACAATGAGTTCCATCCTAATCTAACTCTTCAGTTCACTGACCATTTCCTCCACGAGCTCTATTCCTTTTCTTTTTGTAGTTGTGTTTGAATATTTTTCTATCTATTGAAATGGATAGTCATCTAAGAGTTCTCCCTTTTTACAAGCATCCATTCTAACATCCTCCTTGTTACTCAACATCGGACTTAGCACCTTTTGGTACTTTTCTGACAGTATATCAATATGGTTGTTATAATCTTGGGAAAAAACTGGGGTTTCTCCTCGAAGTTGACTTAATTCAAGCATTAGTAATCATTGGTTCTTCTGTATCTCCTAGTCTTTATAGACTCCTTCTTCATAAATATCTTTATCATAATCGAAGTCTTCATCAGACCACATAGAGTCAAAGTTATCCATGGATTGCACTAACTGACTATTTGTTTGATAGTGTCTAGGGTTCCTAAAAAACAAACAAATGTTAGAAATGTTAATTAACATGAAAAATTGAAAGTCATAGCTATAACCTACAAATTTCCTAATTATTTCTGAAATTGCAAAGATTAAAACCAATCTAATAACGTTGCCTCCCCGAAAATGGCACCAGCAACATGATCGCCTCTGGACGTACTAACATCCAGAGTGTGAATACTACAATAAAATAGTAAGTTATGAGATGGTATCTGCAAGTATATGGATTGAGTTGTAATATAAATTTTACAACGGAGTAGGTAAGTACTCCGAGGATTATACCCAAGGGAAGCGAGCGCTAAATCAATAATCAATCATTACCTAAACGATTAAAGATCTAATTAATACTTTAAGTCAGTTATAGTACGAAAATAGAGTAAGAAATATGTTTAGAACTTGTAAAATAATAAAATAAAATGAAAAAAATAATTAAAATTGAAAAAGATAGAGATAGATAAAGTGAATCAAATTTGAGTATGGGTGATTAGCTCGCTTCAACAATCTCAATCAACTGTCATCTTAGGTTCTTTGTCAATCAACTAATCACTACCCTAACAGGATCTTCCGATCTTCCACTAACATAATAAGTCAGCAAAAACTACTTATCTTCCAACCTCATAGTCCAAACTGGTTTAGGGTCAAGGTGTTCACAGATGGGCAATAACAATTTTGGGTTAATTTTCATATTGATAACTTCTCGGGTTTGTCAGGCCTAGGGTTTGTTTCACGTTCCCCCTTTCCCAAACAGTTGATCCTTTGAATTACCCTACAAAATAGTTAAAAGATCATGCTTCCACTCCCTAATCCCCCATACAAGGATTAGTTTCTCATGGCTTTCATAAACATCATGGAGTAGATATAACAATTAATCATAATGGATGAATAGTAGAGAGTTTAAGAAAAGCTTCATTAATATTGATAATGAATGTGAATCCAAAAGAGTTGATCTCCTCTACAACTCAGATCTCTTGAAAAGAAAATAAAGAACAAAAGAAACAAAACTCTAAAAACCTAATAAACAAAATTCAAGCTAAAGAAAAAGTCCGAGCTAATAGAATGGTGCCTCCAATGTGTGCCAAAGAGGTCTATTTATAGCCTTCAGGTAGTCATCATCCTTAGCCTAGAGTAGCTCACGTTCCCGAGCTTTAAAGTTCGATTGGGAAGACCAAAACACCCCTACTTCTTGTTTTATTCTCGTCAAAGAGTTGATGTCTCGATACACAAGGACCTATGTCACGACATAGCAACCAACATGTCCTTCTGTAGCCATCTTTAGGGGTATTCGCGACACCCTCAACCTGTGTTACGGCGTTGAAGGCAATTTCTCACTTTCTCTATTCTCCTTTCTATGTTGTTACATCAGATCCCCCATGTTCTAGCATAACATCTAGTATCCTTCTAATAGTCTCCTGCACACTCACAAAGTACGTTAGCTCTCCCTTAGGCCTCATTCGACCCTTACAATTAATAAATGACTCGATGTGCATATTTTATTGAATGTAAACAAAACTAAAGAAACTAAATTAAAAAATAACAAAAATGTTTGTATTCAATCTCCTTAAATGTGAAAACTAGTTTAATCTGCTACACTAAATTACGATAGATCAAAAGGCACATCAATTCACACACCAATTCAATTCACTCAAAACTACATTTCATAACTTAAACATACTTCACACTTACCTACCTATCATTGAACCACCTTATATATAATTACAATGCATTTAAGACTAACCAAAAGACATATATTTTCCTATGCATTTACATGTCAAAATCAAAACTAATACATAAGAAACATAACCACATCACATTGTCCAAATAGCATAATTAAAACTCCTAATACATGTCATTTAGAAACCATTGCACAAATTAACCAAAACTACCAATATGATTGATAGATAGTGTGATGACACACATACAATAATTCCAACTGAACGAGTCTTTCAATGATCTACAAAACAGAAAAAGAAATTACAAAAGCAACTAGTTCTTAGTAAGCTCGTATAGAAAAACTTAAAGTGACCAAACTTAAAACGATTAATACATTCAAACATAGTTCATTAGATCACAAAGATACTTTTCTTTCTTATCCACAACACCTTACATGGTTTGTAGATATAATTAAGAACACATCCATACATGAAAATGGAACATAACATGAAATGAATTTCATTATGTAAACCATCTAATACATAATCAATTAGTTCCCCATTCAATCCATTTACACATATCAAATTTTCCATTTCATAAGCTCAATAATATAACTTATTTCATATACAAAAATTTTCGTTTTAAACCTTAATTTCCCGTTGAACTAAATAGAATAACATCAGATACTTGGGAAATTCTCACACAAAGTGTGCCCTTTTCATGTAACTGTAACCGTCTCTATAATGCTCACACGAGCTGTGAAATGTGCCTACTCACACGAGTTGTGGGTCAGGATGTTAGCTACACAACACTGCTCACACGAGTTGTGGATAATTCGCAACAAATGCAAGACCTTAGCTATCAGTAAGACATCCAGGACCAACACCCAAAACCTTAAAATCCCTAATGACATGTCATTTGTATCCTAAGTATTCATAAGGTTCAAATAAGATTGTTAAACCATCAAATATCCCAAAACAATGTATTATTATCTATTTAAATTATACCTAGCATAACATTAATTAACATAAAATCAAAACAACAATTAATAAGTTTAAAACTTATACGAACTTACCTCGATTACAATAGTTATTACAACAAAGTCGAGAACTAATCTGAGACTTTCGCTTTCCCTCGATTCAAGTCCAATTGCTTCTTTTCTTAATCTAAATAGTAATTTAACTCAATTAAACAATTCAATAGCTTAAAATAACTACTACAAACCTATAATCCATTGTAATGTGAAATTATGAAATTACCCCTAATATTACCACTTAAAATAAGTTTTATGCAATTTAGTCCCTAAAGCCAAAACTTGCAATTTTACCATTTTTAAAAAAAATCCTATTAGCCGAATTTCCTAGGGTTTCATAGCAGCCCAAAATTTCAACCATTTCACAATTTTACTATTGAATTTTACTATTTTCTCAAATATGCCCTCAACCTTAAAATCAATAAAAATCACTTAACAAAATATGTCTATTTAACAACCAAGCTTAATAATCTATCAATTAAATTCACTAACACTACAAACTCATTAATGGAAAGTCCCTAAACTTTTAATAGTTTTACAAATTAACCCCCGAGCTAGCTAGATTAAGCTAATATGAGCTCAAAAACGTAAAAATAATTAAAAACAAGCAGTAAACACATACCATGCATGAGAGATAAGTTTGGTCGATGCTTTCTAGCCTCCAATGGTGATTTCGACATAGAAAATTATGGCAAAGAAGATGATGACTTAATTCTTTTGTTAAAGTTTATTATTTTACCTAATTACCATTTTGCCCTTATGACTATTAACTTAATAATTAATAAAACATGTCCAATATTGTCCACTAGCCACCTATATGGTTTTTTTACCATATAAGCCCATTAGTTTACATTATCATAGCATTTCTCCAATAGATTTCAACTTTCACATCTTTTATGATTTAATATTTTAGACTTAATTAACTATTTAGACATTAAAATTTCTTAACCAAATTTTAATATGACCCTAATATAACCCTATAAACATTAAATAAATATTAAAATACAAACTCACGTGTTAAATCGTGGTCCCAAAACCATAGTTTTTGACACCACTGAAAACGGGTTGTTACAACTCTCCCCTTAAAGGAATTTTCATCCCCGAAAATCCTACCAGAAAATAGGTTCAGTATTGAACTTTGATAGCTTCTTCTGGTTCCCAGGTAGCTTCCTCAACCCCTTGATGGTCCCAAATAACTTTAAAAAAAGCTATACATTTATTTATTAATTCTTTAACTTCCTGAGCCAAGATTCTAACTGATTGCTCACTATACTACATATCAGACTGAATTTCCACATCAGTTGGCGAAATCATATGTGAGATGTCAGATCGGCACTACCATAACATCGATACATGAAAAAAGTTATGAATTTTCTCTAATTTTGATGGTAAAGCTAAATGGTAAGCTACCGGTCCAATTCTCTCGATAATCTCATATGGTCTGATGAAACGTGGACTAAGCTTCCCTTTTAGGACAATACAAATAATGTCTACCAGGGTAATACTTTCAAAAACACTCTGTCGCTAACCTAAAATTCAATGTCTTTCCTTTTCAAATCAGTATATGTCTTCTAATGGTCGGAAGCAGTCTTCAAACAATCTCGTATCACATTGAGTGTTTTTTCGATCTCGCGGATCAAATTAGTTTCAAAAAGCTTTTTCTCACTAAATTCAGTCCAGTATAATGGATTTCAACATTTTCAACCATACAGAGCTTTATATGGGGCCATTTTAATACTTGAATGGTAACTGTTATTATACGCGAATTCAACCAATGGAAGAAATTTTTCCTAACTACCTTCAAATTCCAAAATGCAAAAACAAAGCATATCTTCGAGAATCTGAATCACCCACTTAGACTGACCATCGGTCTATGGGCGAAATACAGTACTAAAATATAATATGGTACCCAAAGCTTCGTGCAATTTAGCCTAAAATCTATAAGTAAAATGTGGATCCTTATCAAAAATAATAGATAGTGGCACCTAGTAAATTCTGACAATTTCAGCAACAGAAAACTTTGCGAACTTCACAAGTGAATAATTCGTGCGTACATGAATGAAATGTGAGTACTTAGTCAGGTGATCAACAAGAACCCAAATGATATCTTTCTTTCCCAGAGATAGTGGTAATCCTCACACAAAATCATAAGTAACTCATTCCCGCTTCCACTCCAAAATCATAATACGCTGAAGTAATCCTGAAGGTATCGGATGCTTGAATTTAACTTGCTGACAAATCAAATATTTCGATATAAATTCCAAGATCTCACGTTTCATACTTGGCCACAAGTACATTTGTTTTAGATCGCTGTACATTCTATTACTACCAAGATGAATTGAGTAACTACTGCTGTGAGCTTCTTGCAAAATCTTCTGTTTAACTCCAACATTTTTTGGAACACATAATCTATTTCGAAAGTACAAACTACCATCTGTGCCAATATGAAAATCTGAATCTAGCGTCTTTTCACTCTATTCTCGTATAGCAATCAACTTGGTATCATTTTTTTGAGTTTCATAATTTTGTTGCAAAAATGTTGGTTTAGCTTTTAATTTAGCTAAAATAGAACCACCATCAAAAAGCGTCAACTGAGTATTCAAAGCTCTTAAAGCAAGCAATGAATTTAGACTTAGAGCATCCACAACAATATTAGCTTTCCCCAGGTGATAGTCAATAACCAGATCATACTATTTTATCAGCTCCAAACATATACGCTGTCGCAAATTCAATTCTTTTTGTGACATCAAGTATTTTAAACTTTTATAATCAGTGAAGATATGACATCTTTCCCCGTATAAATAGTGTCACCAAATTTTTAAAGCAAACACAATATCTGTCAATTCTAAATCATGTGTCAGGTAGTTCCTCTCAAGCAGTTTCAACTAACGAGAAGTATAAGCTACAACTTGGTCTTCCTGCATTAAAATGCAACCTAAACCATTAAGTGAATCAACACTATAAATCAAAAACTTTTTACCAGACTCTGGCTGAATCAACACAAGGGTTTAGGTTAACATCACTTTCAACTGATTAAAGCTTTGTTGACCTTTATCAGACAAAACAAATTTTACATCTTTCTAAAGTAATTTTGTCAATGGTGAAGCAATCATCGAGAACCCTTTTACAAATTGTCGGTAATACTCGACCAAACCCAAAAAACTTCTGAATTCAATGGGCTTTCAATCCAAAATAGCTGGTATTTTGCTTGGATCCACTCTAATGCCATCAGTTGATACCATGTGACCCAAAAATCCGACTTCTCGAAGCTAGAACTCATATTCATTGAATTTTACAAATAATTATTTCTCGCACAAATTTTGCAATATTATTTTCAAATGCTAGGCATGCTCAATGATCGCATGATTTCGTGATAGGTTTTAAATATTTATAATTAATCATTCTTGAAACTAACTATTATCGCGATGTAGGCAAGTGTACCTATCGAACAGTAGTATAGTTTTGCAAGATCGGATTGTCAAACCCAAGGGAACTAAAAGTACTAGTAATGACTTTCTTTTTATTATCTAGCCTAAAAATAAAGCGGTTTTTGTTTTAACTAACTAATTATCTAAACTAAGAATTCACAGAGAATAGAATTGGGGAATTGTTTTTGGGAAAATCGATTGAATTAAGACAATACCTAAGGAAAAATCCACCTAGACTGTACTTGTTATTCTGGCTCCAAATCGGACGATTTATTCATTTAGCTTATTCCGTAGATATCCCTAAGTTATGTTATTATCCCTATTCAAGACTAATAACGTCTAATCCCTAATAATTGAGATCTTTATCTAATTAACACCCTAGGGTTGCATTAACTCGATCTATGGATCCCCTTATTAGGTTTCACCTTAATTTGGCAAAATCTTGTCACCCTATGTCTAGGCGCGCGAACAACTCCGATTAATTATGACAAATGTACTTTTAGACAGGGTCTATTCCTCCTCTGAATAAGAGCTTATCTTGAATCAATATCCTGGGATATCAAAACAAGAATTAAGAACACATAATTAAGAACAAGTTAAATATTTATCATACAATTCAGAAAATAATAACAAGATTCGTCTTAGGTTTCATTGCCCTTAGGTATTTAGGGGTTTTAGTTCATAACTAAATAAGAAAACGTCTCAGAATAATAAAGAATACAAAACATAAAGAAAACCCAAAACTCTTGAAGGGGAAATTGAGGAGAGATCTTTAGTCTTGATGGTGAATCCGGCTTCTGAGATGGATCAATCAGCTTCCTTGGAGTAATTCCTTACTCCCTATTCTGTGCCTCCCTTTTCTTCATCCCCTAGGGTGTATTTATAGGCTTTGGAATGCCTAAGAGCCATCAAAATTAGCCTTTTCCGAATTGGACTCAACTTGGGCTCGGCAGGGACACACTCGTGTAACATGCCCATGTGTGATCACTTCAGGTCGTGCTCGAGCCTGCCAAATTGACACAGTCGTGTAGTCTATCCGTGTGAGGAGGTCCAGGCCGTGTTGATTTCGTACTTTGGCTCATTTTCTCCAGTTTTGGCCCGTTTCTCGTTCCTTTTACTCTCCTATGCTCTCCTAAGTATAAAACATGAAATTAAAGCATTAGGAGCATCGAATTCACCAATTCTAATAGGAAATCATCCATAAAATGCATTAAACATAGGGTAAAAATATATATAAATTACGGTTTATCAAATACCCCCACACTTAAGCATTTGCTTGTCCTCAAGCAAAATTCTCAACTCATAATCAAAATAAATTCTTCTCAACTTATAATTTCTACCGATAATATCTCAAAATAATTCATAGGTTATCATTCATTGAGAATTCAACTAAAAGAACATAAAAGTTTCAAACATTCCAAGTTGAGCATTTCCTCCTAAAAACATAGGTGTCTCTCCTCATTTGAGTAATTACCTTTGATTCAGAATATCACAGAGTTTCACATCCTCACTAAAGATTCACTAAAATCACTCGAGGTGTTTTAAGGACAATAAATGAAGCACTCAATAGTCAATAATGAAAAGTCATTACCATAGGCTTGTATGAAAATCAAATCTCCACCACTGATAAATTGAGATGAAACATCAATCAAAAGGTCTTTAGAGGGTTGTAATGAGGCTTGGTTAGGGGGTGTGGTCACAAGCTGAAAGAAAGGGTTAGAATCGAGATTGAATTGAAAAATTGCCTAACTAGAAAAAGAGTTAATCATCACTTGCATACAACAGAGCTTCTTCTCAGAATATGGAATTACTAATGTGTATACATAGTTTTTTTTCCTTTTTTTTTAAGAACAAGTTAAATAACATAGACTAACTATTAAGAACAAGACATAGCTAAGCAATTTATTCAACTCAAATCTCGACAAAAATAGGGATTAATTTAGGGGATTTCAACAATAATGGGTTAAGGGTTAATATTAAGGGTAATACAAGAAATGGCTTGTTAGGCTCAAGGGGGTTTAATAGGGGTTAATCGTGGAGGTAGGCTTTTCATGGCATGAATGGGTTAATCGTAAATGCCTTAATCATTTTGACATATCAAATCAAATGGTGTGGTCTCGACATGCATAATCAAGTAAGTTCTAGAATAACAGTTTAATACTGATGTACTCAAAGCAATAATAAAAGTGAGCATGAAAGAATTAATAGATGCTCAAAAAGGCTCAAAAATCTCACAAAAATTATGGCTTTTTGATGTTTAAAACTTGTGAATTCCAACTCAAAGTAATACCTAAACTTTGGGGAAACAACCTAAGATTTTAAATTCTTAAAAATCAACTTATCATGCTTGATTCTCTAATATCTTAAAGTTTAGACAATCAATGCATAACTATCTATGTTTTAATTCAAGATATATCAATTAAAATCATAAATCAATCAAAATTTATTCTAAATATGATATGAAAGCTTTTCAAGAGAACAAGGCAGTCATTCAGGGATTTTTCTGATAATGAAATAAATACCCCCCACACTTAAGATTTACATTGCCCTCAATGTACAAAGATAGATATTAGAATATAAAAATAAGATAGGGAGAGAAGTGAAACTTCCTGTATGATGAATTCCTCGAACTGGAGTTTTGGAGAGTAATCGATTCGAGAGTGGAGGAGGATACTCCGGTGGTCGTAGAGGTTCATTAGTCCATAAGTCCTATGCCAAAAGAATATTATATCTTGTGGTAGCTATGGTCATGGTCGATCAGGACATGGCAGTCGTGAAGAACCTTTCCCGATGGAGTTGTTAGTTCCTATGAAATGATGAGCTTAAGAGCTCTATATAACTGTGATAAAATCAGAACTTTTTAAGAGATATTAGGAAGAATAATTACTCATAAATAAATAACCGAAATTGATAATTAAAAATAAAATTCTAAAATCTAATAAAAATAAAAATAAAAAGTAGTTTTAATAAAAATTAAAAACATAAAATAATAAATAAATGTTTTTAAACATCTTCATCGCTGGATGGTTCGCGAGGTGGGACTAGCGATGAGATGTGGAGGTGCTGACAAATCTACTGTAGAGTAGCATCAATGTTGTCAAATCGTTGAAAACACTGCTGCTCGAATCGAGTGAGGTGCTCAAAGATGTCAGCATATGAAGCCGCCGCATGAACTAGACTAGAGGGTGGTGGTGGTTGAGTCGTGGGTCCTCGTGCTGTGGAGGGACATCATTAGGAATGTCCTCATAGGCCTCCTCCTTGGTAGATTGGGCGAGACGATATTGGGGAGGGTAGGTGTAACACCCTCTAACCCTTATCTGTCCCCGGAACAGGATTACAGGGCATTACCGGTTTGTATAGTTCAATTATAGTCATTTATTAAAATAAATGTTTCTAACCCTACAAATTAAAACTTCAACCAATACAATTTGCCAATATTTAAATAATCCAAATACACTTAAATATACTCAAATCTTACCAATCTAAAACATTTTATAACTATTCAATGAATCTTTTTAAGTATATCACTTACTTTATCAATTATTTCAACTTCATACTATATACCATTGCCAACCATAATTTACTTATTTCATCAATACTTTCACAACCTAGATGACTCTCATAAGACGTCCTAGGTATATGCCATTACCAATACTCAACATGCTTTACCTTATCGAATTCGGGATCGACCTGGGATGCTGATTCAATGATCTAGCCTTAACTTAACCTGCGCACGGAAACAAACCGTACGCTGAGTATACACTCAGTGGTATTTCTATAATCTGAACACTTAAACAATTATAAAACATATTAATTTATATATATTGAACTATTCAAACTCAATGAGTATTCAAACATTCACTTTCCAACCAATGTTTTGGTCTACTTTAAATTCAAAATCATTTATTATTTTTCAATAGCAATTAATCAATCAGTAATATTCATTAACAATCAGTCAATTAGAACAATTATTTATTCAGTAACAGTTAGTTATTTGGTAACAATCAATTATTCAATAATAATCAGTTATTCAGTATCAATCAATTGATCGGTTATCCAGTAATAGTCAATTATTCAGTAAAAATCAGATATGCAGTAACAATTAAATTATTCAGTAACAGTCGATCTTTCCAGTTCCTTTATTTACCCCTATTAACATGACTCGGACCTAGACGGATACACGGATCCAACCAACACACCAGTATGGCACATAGTGCCTCATCGGCCGAAGTCAGAACAGTAACAGTAACAGTAACAGTAGCAGTACGGTACACAGAGTACCTCATCGGAAAAAATCTGAAACAGTAACAGTAATGGTAACAGTAACAACATCCGACACACAAAGTGTCGAATCGGTAACAGTAACGGTAACAGTAACAGTAGTCGGCATATAAGTGCCTGATCAGTAAGCCGGCAAAACCCGTACTCTTCCATATCCTATGGCATGCCAACTATATCCGACTAGCCCGACTAAGTTAATAGGGTATTTAATTCACTTTTCAGTTTTCAATTAATTCATATTTTAATTAATTAATTATATATTTTCAATTCAATATAATTTCATTCACTTTTCACTAATAAATATTCAATTTCACAATAATCACATTTTTCTATCAATTTCATCACACTTCCAACTACATATATTTTCCAATATAACAAATATTTATTATTCAATTTCCATAACAATATTTATTTCAATTCAAACATTCACATATATTCATAAATCAATTCAATATAATCAATAGTCAATCCAATTCAAATAATCATCTCAAAACACCTACTACATATATATATTAAATAATAAATCCAACAATTTAAGTTTTAAGTTCGGATTATAGAAATACAAACTGTAATTTCCGAGCTAACTCCCGTTGTCTTTTTCATTTCCATTATAGAAATACAAACTGTAATTTCCGAGCTAACTCCCGTTGTCTTTGTCATTTCCTTGCTTAGTCGAGATTTCCCGAGACAACGTTAGCTATGGAAATTAAAATAGTTAAATATCAATACACTAACATTCAATTTTCACATTAAATATTTCAATTTTTATCCAACTTTTGCCTAAATTCCAATTTAGTCCTTAAATCTGGAATAACTTTTATTTTTCATATTTAACTCAATATTTTCATTTAATTTCCACTTCAAACTTATTTCAGCTCTCTAATTTCACCATAAACTATGATTTCAAAATTCTTCAATTTAGTCCCTACTATTCAAAACTTATGAATTATTTTACAATTCAATCCTTATTTCATTTCTAACTTGAATTTCTATCATTTTAGCCCTTAATTCATCTTTTTGCTCAACAAGAACAATGTCTTATAATCAACTATCTTATAATATATCAACTTAACTTCATCAAAACATTGTTCTAAAGTTTCTAAAACATCAAAATCAAGTAAAAAGGGCTAATTTGACATACCTATTTAACTTTCAAGCCTTGAAATCCCAATTTTCCCCTTTTTCCTTCTTTCTTTTTTCCTTCCTTCTTTCTTTCCCCTGCTCTCTGTTTCGTTTCATCCTTTCTTTCTTTTTCTTTTTGTTCCTTTTACTTTATATATATATTATAATAACTTAATAATAGCTATAATAAAATATCTATTTAATATCCAATATCTATTTTACATTTGTATACACATATATTATTATATTTGTCTTTCTTTAATCTATTTATTATATAAATACTTTTACTTAATACTAATATATAATTTAATAATATACTTATATAATAAGTAAATATACATCTATTTTACAATTGTATGGTGCACCATACATTTGTCAACTTTTTATTTATTTTTCACATAAAAATCTTATAATATAATTATTTAATTAATAAATACCTTTTATAAATAATAAATATCTATTAATACTTAAATACAAGCATTACAAGTGTATGTATTTTTATTAATACACTTGTACCCAATCATTATCACACATTTGTCTTACTTTTATTTATTTATCATATAATATCAATTTAATAATAATAAATACATTAATATTTACTTAAATAATAAGTAAAAATATACATGTATTACAAATGTGTGTATTATATTTATTACACTTGTATTTATTTTTGCCATACACTTGGCACTCTTTTTGGCTTGTTTACTTATTTAGTCCTTTCAATTTTCTTTATTCTATAATTAAACTTTCACACTTCATTCAATTTAATCCTTTTATCCAATTATCCTTAATTTAAGCTAATTCACTTAATTAAACTCTAATTAACCACTCGATTAACTTCGTAAATATTTTTAATAAATATTTACGAATCCATTTTTCAGAAACGGAGACCCAAAAATACACTTTTTCGGTAACGGTAAAATTTAGGTCATTACAGTAGGTTCCTCGGTGCCTCTCGATCATCCTCATGCTAAGCATGCTTGAGATGCCTTGTGGAGACATCTGGCCGATGAAGGTAAGGGATGATTCTTGGGCCGCGGTGCTGAGGAGCCTGAAGTGTCGAGCCAACCGAGTAACATAAGGGCCAATGGAGATGACTCATTTCCTATGCCTCTCTGTCTGCTGTTGAATCGCAAGGGTGATGAAATAGGTAAGGTCAATGACGTGCCCGTGCGACATACACCATAAGAAGTAGGCATCGTGAGTGTTGACGACACCAGTGCTCTCTCGCCTCCTTGTAATCGTGTGAGCCAAAATGGCGTGTAAGTACCTCAGGGATGGTGGGAGAACTGATGCCTTGGAACGGCTAGGATTGTAGGAGGCTGCGCCAGGGGCCAAAGTCTGCCAGCACTTCAAGGGAGAGAAATGTATGTGGCGAGTGAGAGCACGTAGTTCATTCTCCTCCTTGAACTCCTCCGTATATAAGCCCGGTGCAGCACCAAACTCTGGGACGCTTAGCTGGCGGACTAACCCGCCTAGGCGAAACTGGACCATGCCGGGATCATCGTAATTTGTCATTACAGTCTAAAGATGGAATGTTGAGCATAGTTCCATCGTGAGCTTGAGGTATGTTGGTTCGATGATCCCAAAGAACAGCACCCAAGGGTCAGTAGTTAGGAGGGCCCGAATCGCATCAGCCAACTAAACTTGTTCTACAGCAGCCCAGTCGATGCAGCGGTCGACAATTAAAGGTCGAGCCCGAAGTATTTGGAAAAGTTCTTCTTGGGGCCCTCGGGGAAACTGCAGGAGAGGGTGACGAATTTTTGCGGTTGGACCCGTGAAAGATGACGCTCCCTTACTCTTCTTCGAAGCAGGTACGGTAGTTTTCTTTCCTCGTGAAGACGACATGGTACTTGTAATCAAAACCATTAATTCATCTTGAGGAATGATCAAAGTAAAATGAAGACAAATTTCAAATAAAAATCAGACTTTCAGCCACAGCTACTAATATTAACCAAACATAACCAACATAATTATTTTAACAGCATAATTTCGTGACATTATCATTGTAATGGCATGATAATGGGCATAGTAATGGCAAAGAATAAGGCTTTCCTAACAATTCGATTTAACATGAAATGTATGATTAATAATCTAATAATGCAAAAATAATGAACAAAATGGAAATAGTAAGAGGAAAATAAAGATTATTTTAAAAATAAACAGTAAAAGTAAGTAGAATAGAGGTGAAAAGAGTAAACAAACGCTAAGGGAGAGAAATCGGGCGACAAAAATGGAGTTGGAGGCGGCACACGGGTATGGCAGGGAGACCGTGTGGACTTTCAGCGGCTAGGGTTAGGGTTTTTGAGTGGGGAAGACAATGAATAGTGCAGGGTATTTATAGATTTTGGGGCACACGGCCAGGTAACACGCCCGTGTTCTCCAATTTTAGCCCGTGTGATTTGTGAATTTTTAATTTGGGCGCGTCTGACATTTAGTACACGCCCGTGTTCCTTGGGCGTATGGGTGCACACGACCGTGACTGGCGTTGTTCGCTTCTCCCACGCTCGTGTATGAAAACCCCACGCTTGTATTAATTTAACAGGTTCAGCCACGGGTGTTAGACACGGGCATGTCGCACGCCCGTGCTGTTTTAACAGGTTCACCCACAATTCTTCCACACGGGCGTGTCTCACGCCTGTGTTGTTTTGGTAGGTTCAACCATGGCCATGTCAGACGGCCGTGACATTTTATCCTAGCCCATGTTTAGGAAAACTTATTATCTTGTTTTCACACGGCCCTAAGCACGCTCGTGCTCTTGGCCGTGTCCTTGTGGAAAACCTGTATTCAAGCATTCCGTTAGTAAGTTAGATGTTGAAGACTAAATTTTAAAGAAGTTAATACAGTTAGTGCTTGGGTTGCCTCTCGAGAAGCGCTTATTTATAGTCTAAGCTCGACTTAACTTTCTGTTGAATGATCCTTGTGGTTTGAGGAGTTTATACTTCTCATTCCTACTATTAATCTCATCAAAATAAGGTTTTAAATGGGTGTTATTTACTTTAAAAGTGCCGAACTTGGGATGACTCACCTCGACCATACCGAATGGGAAAATGCTGAGTACTGTAGGAGGGACTTCTTCATTCGATATGGTAGCGACAATGTGGGGATATGTGGCATCTAATAAGACTCTATCTCCAACCTTAAGTTGATTTGGAAAGGGATTAAGCTTGTTCTGTCGTAGATTCGGTTTGCCAGGTGTTCTCGGTTTATGCGTCCACTATTCATCTAACTCCCCAATTTGTAGCCTTCGATCTTCATGAATGGGTCCTCTGCTATTGCTTGAAAATGGTTCATGTACTTCTTTCAGACTCATTTCCTTCAAAGAAGGTTGCACCATATTGTTAGTTTTAGTAGAATGGTTTAGACAATCACCTTCAATTTCCATTGTGTTGCCAGAATTGCGAGCTTGAAGGGTGATTGTTTCGTCTGCCACACAAAGTGTGATTTCACCTGTGCCAACATCAATAATTGTTTTAGCAGTTGCTAAAAAGGGCCTTCCTAGAATTAAAGGAGTGTTGCTTCCTCCTCTATGTCTAGAACAATGAAGTCAATGGGAAATATAAATTTATCAATTTTAACTAGCACATCTTCAATAATACCCCTAAAAAATCTTATAGTTTTATCTGTTAATTGAATGCTCATCCTAGTCTGTTTGGGTTTCCCAAGACCTAATTGTTTAAACATTTTGTAGGGCATGACGTTAATACTGGCCCCCAAATCAGCTAATGCATTATTAACATCTAAACTACCAATTAAATAGGGAATCATAAAACTCCCTGGATCTTTTAGTTTCTTGGGTAGTTTATTTTGGAGAATAGTTGAGCATGCTACGTTTAGCTCTACATGCAACGCCTCGTCCAACTCCTACTTATTTGCTAAAAACTCCATTAAAAATTTCATTGCATTTGGCGTCTGCGATAGAGCTTCAATAAACGGTGAGTTAATGTGTACTTTTTTTAAGAGTTTGAGGAATTTACCAAATTATTTATCTGAGCAGTCTTTCCTTGTCGTGTTGGGGTGTGGCGCATGAGGTTTATATTCGACATTACCTAATTTGTTTTTATTATAACTTACCTCACCTTGACCTTTGCTTACCACAGTTTCTTACCTTAGTTCTTGCTCAGGCTCAACGACTCCTTCGTCATCTTGAATATTAATTGCGTTGAGCTGTTCCCTTGGGTTAGGTTTGGTATTACTTGGCAAACTACCTTGTGGTCGTTCGGAGATTAGTTTGGAAAGCTGGCCTATCTGAGTTTCGAGCCCTTGGATCGACACTTGTTGATTTTTAAGTGCTGTCTTGGTGTTCTAGAAATGAGTTTCCGACACCGATATAAACTTTGAGAGCATCTCTTCAAGGTTCGGCTTCTTTTCCTGTTGGTAGGGTGGTTGTTTGTAGCCCGGAGGTGGTTGTGCTCTTTGATTTCCTTGACTGACCCACGAGAAATTAGGGTGGTTCCTCCAACCTACATCGTAAGTGTTACTATATGGATTGTTTTGAGGTCGAGGATTATTACCCATATAATTTAATTGCTCGTTATCCATGTTATGGCCAAAAGGTTGGTATTCCGAATGGCTTGCTCCACCTCCACTTGCTTCGCACTGCATTACTGGGTGAACCTGTGAAGAACTAAGAAAACCATCAATTTTCTTATTCAAGAGTTCTACCTGATTAGAGAGCATGGTGACTGAATCGACGTTATAAACGCCAACTGTTTTTGTTGGATTTGTCCTCATGACTTGCCACTGATACTTATTCAGTGACATCTCCTCTATAAACTCGTAGGCATCTTCAGGTGTTTTATTATTGATGGTTCCGCCAGCAGCTGCGTCAACCATTTGTCGAGTTGAAGGATTCAAGCCATTATAGAACGTTTGAACCTATAGCCAAAGCGGTGACCCATGGTGATGGCACCTTCTCAAAAGGTCCTTGTATCTCTCCCATGCATCGCAGAGTGTTTCTAAATCCATCTGCACAAAAGAAGAGATATCATTACGTAATTTAGCCACTTTAGCCGGCGGAAAATATTTTAATAGAAATTTTTCGGTCATTTGATCCCAAGTAGTGATTGACCCTCGTGGTAATGAGTTCAACCACTTTTAGCTTTGTTTCTAAATGAAAAAGGGAATAACCGAAGACAAATGGCATCATCAGAAACACCATTAATTTTAAATGTATCGCATAGTTCTAAGAAGTTTGCTAAGTGAGCGTTGGGATCCTCATCCTGCAAACCATCAAACTGAACAAATTGCTGTATCATTTGAATAGTGTTAGGTTTTAGTTCAAAAGTATTTGCAGCTACAGCAGGTCTAATTATGCTCGATTCAGTTCCTGTTAAAGAAGGTTTAGCATAATCATACATAGTGCGTGGAGCAAGATTTTGATTAACCACAATTGTAGGAGGTAGCTGATTGTCTTGGTTTTCAGCCATCTCTGCGGTTGGGGTTTGAGTATCATTCCCTTGCTCGTTCTCTGTGTATCTTAAGCTTCGCCTTATTTCTCTTTGGTTTCTGCGAAATGTGCAATCAATTTCTTCATCAAAAAGTAGTGGTCCTGACAGGTTTCTTCTAGTCATAAACTATAAAAACCTAACAAGAGAAGGAAAAAATAAGTAATAATAATTAAATTAAATTAAATTGCAAAAAAATGGCTAAAGTAATAAAAATTGAGTGTTCCTAATATCTTAGTTCCCAGGCAACGGTGCCAAAAACTTGATCGCGTGATTTCGTGATAGGTTTTAAATATTTATAATTAATCGTTCTTGAAACTAACTATTATCGCGATGTAGGCAAGTGTACCTATCGAACAATAGTATAGTTTTAGCAAGACCGGATTGTCGAACCCAAAGGAACTAAAAGTACTAATAATGACTATCTTTTTATTATCTAGCCTAAGAATAAAGAGGTTTTTGTTTTAACTAACTAATTATCTAAACTAAGAATTCATAGAGAATAGAATTGGGGAATTTCTTTTGGGAAAATCGATTAAATTAAGACAATACGTAAGGAAAAATCCACCTAGACTGTACTTGTTATTCTGGCTCCGAATCGGATGATTCATTCATTTAACTTGTTCCGTAGAGATCCCTAAGCTGTGTTATTATCCCTATTCAAGACTAATAATGTCTAATACCTAGATTGAATAATTGAGACCTTTCTCTAATTAACACCCTAGGGTTGCATTAACTCGATCTATGGATCCCCTTATTAGGTTTCACCCTAATCCGGCAAAATCTTGTCACCCTTTGTCTAGGCGCGCAAACAACTGCACTTAATTATGACAAATGAACTTTTAGACAGGGTCTATTCCGCCTCTGAATAAGAGCTTATCTTGAATCAGTATCCTAGGATATCAAAACAAGAATTAAGAACACATAATTAAGAACAATTAAATATTTATCATACAATTTAGAAAATAATAACAAGATTCGTCTTAGGTTTCATTCCCCTTAGGTATTTAGGGGTTTTAGTTCATAACTAAATAAGAAAACATCTCAGAATAATAAAGAATACAAAACATAAAGAAAACCCAAAACTCCTGAAGGAGAAATTGAGGAGAGATCTTCAGTCTTGATGGTGAATCCGACTTCTGAGATGGATCAATCGGCTTCCTTAGAGTAATTCCTTACTCCCTATTCTGTGCCTCCCTTTTCTTCCTCCTCTAGGGTGTATTTATAGGCTTTGGAATGCTTAAAAGCCCTCAAAATTATCCTTTTCTGAATTGGACTCAACTTGGGCTCGGCAGGGACTCGCCTATGTAACACGCCCATGTGCGATTACTTCAGGCCGTACTCGAGCCTGCCAAATTGACACGGCCGTGTGGTCTGCCCGTGTGAGGAGGTCCAGGCCGTGTTGATTTCGTACTTTGGCCCATTTTCTCCGGTTTTAGCCTATTTCTCGTTCCTTTCGCTCTCCTATGCTCTCCTAAGTATAAAACATGAAACTAAAGCATTAGGAGCATCAAATTCACCAACTCTAATAGGAAATCATTCATAAAATGCGTTAAACATGGGGAAAAATATGTATAAATTACGGTTTATCACTCAACTTTGTCCCAGGAATAAACTAGAATATCATCAATGAAAAAAATCACAAATTTTTCTAGATACAACCAATATATTTTGTTCGTCAAATCCATAAACACAATAGGCGCATTCATAATGTTGTTACAATAAAGTCAAGAACTAATCCGAGACTTTCGTTTTCCCTCGATTCAAGTCCGGTTGCTTCTTTTCTTAACCTAAATAGTAATTTAACTCAATTAAATAGTTCAATAGCTTTAAATAATTAATTCAAAATTATAATCCATTTTAATGTGAAATTAAAAAATTGCCCTTAATGTTTTAACTTTTGTGCAATTTAGTCCCTAAACCCGAAACTTGCAATTTCACCATTTTTAAAGGAAAAACCTATTAGTCGAATTTCCTAGGGTTCTATAGTAGCCCAAAATTTCCACCATTTCACAATTTTACCATTGAATTTTACTATTTTCTCAAATAGGCCCTTAACATTAAAATCATTAAAAATCACTTAAGAAAATATGGTTTTTTAACAACCAAGCTTAATAATCTATCAATTAAATTCACTAACACTACAAACTCATTCATGGAAAGTCCCTAAAATTTTAATAGTTTTACAACCTCTGAGCTAGCCAGATTAAGATAATATGAGCTAAAAAACGTAAAAATAATTAAAAACAAGCGTCAAACACATACCATGCATGAGAGCTAAGTTTGGCCGAAGCTTTCCAACCCTCTAATGGTGATTTCGGCGAAGAAAACTTATGGGGAAGAAGATGATGACTTAATTCTTTTGTTAAAGTTTATTATTTTACGTAATTACCAATTTACCCTTATGACTATTAACTTAACAATTAATAAAACATGTCCAGTATTGTCCACTAACCACCTATATGGTTTATTTACCATATAAGTCTATTAGTTACATTATCATTGTAACACCCTAGCCTGTATCCGTCGCCAAATTAGGATTGCGGAGCATTACTAGAAGTTTTCATATCACAATGAACAAATATTCAACATATTCAAATAATAACATAAATCATAGAAAATTTATGTAAACTCAAAAATATAGTCTCTTATACGAACCCTCAAGGCCCAAAAACTCACCTTTAAGCCAAATCGGGATTAATCGAAAACATATAGAATTTTTCAGAAAAAGACACAAATTTTCAAACTGCAGGGGTCACACAGCCGTATGGCCAGGCCGTGTGACTCACGTCCGTGTCTCAGGCCTTGTGGGCATTCGAAATAGGGACACGCAGCCGTGTCCCAGCCTGTGTCCGTGCCCACGCAACTCTCTGACTTGGGTCACATGACCAAGCCAAACGCCCGTATGCCAAGCCCTATACCCATCAAAATAGCCTCACATGCCCGTGTGTTAGGCTGTGTAACTGCCTGACTCGCAACACTTTGTAAGCTACAGGGGACATATGGCTGAGACACACACCCGTGTCTTTGGCCGTGTGGACGATAAATAGGCCATTTCCAAGCCATCTCTCACCCAAAGCCTAGTTACTTACACCAACCATATGCACCTATTTTCCTGCATTCAAGATACACCTAAAACATGTATAAACATGCTAGAACATCATCGTACTTAGTCATACAACCAATATGCCTTAAAGGCACCTCAAACACAATAGTCAAATTTGATTAAACATTTGCTAAATTTAGCCATAAATCAATCGAACAATTGAACAACTTATATAATACATTTACCATAATGTTCACATACCATTTTCATACTCATAACCACAAATATGACCATTAACACAACTCAATCAATACCTTCGCAACTTGGCCATATGCCAACCACAACCAAAGCTACCAAAACTAGCCATTTAACAACTCAATGCACTATCTTATTCCATACCAAACCAACATTTATTAGCATACCTTTATGGTCATTATTTCAACTACCATCATTTAAGTACTTAAACACCAAAGTAACAACCATTAAAATACCATATATACATGAAAGCATAACAACTAATTCATCACTTAAAATAACATGTTTACAAGCCAAACATAATGGCGAATTGCATCAACAAAGACACCTATACATGTTCATATTTAACCAATTATCACTTAACTTTGTTTTCATCCCAAAACATGACATAATTGATACATAACAACCATACCAATTTTGGTCATTTCAAATTATAAACCAATTTGACCATATTAACCCCACCCAACAAACTATCAATAGTTCCTTAAGTACCTCAAATCCAAGGCAACATTTCATGCTATGAACATCAACTAAAATGACATATATATATATCAAACTCATCAATTAAACATTAGACATAGTCCACCGATACATGCCATTATAACCATAACCAAAGCATTTAAAATCTACCAATAAAATCAATGGATAGTGTGATGGATCTCCGACTAGCTTCCAACCCGATCGAGCTTCCAAAAATCTGAAAAGTAAGAAAAAGAACACCATATAAGCAATGAATGCTTAGTAAGCTCGTATAAACCATAAGCATAATATTACATTTCAATGATGAACATTATAGGTTAAATCTAAACATATATTAATGCCTCAAGATTTACCAAACCATAATTATCAACTCGTAAGAGAGTAAATTCATTTATGTCACATATATTTATAATTCATAACATGAAAGGATTTTATGGGACGTAATGTATAACCATTAACCTTTCTATAAAATTATACACCTCAATTTACTTACTTTCCTTTCCATTCCCAATACTTATCATAAGCCTCAACAACATTTTTAATTCTCAATTCAGTGTATTTACTCATAATATCAATAGATTCATTCAAATCATAAGCAATTTACTATCATAAGAATACATCATTTATCGCATTAAACCTTTTTATAACATCATAATACATCACAATTACGTACTTACAGTATCATTCCCTTTTCTTACCTATTTCATATGAATAGTGCAAGCATAATCATAAACATCAATCATATCCACAATTTTGGCATAAGCCTAAGCATCCACACTAAACATGTTAGCATACATGGTATAAATCATAGGCAAAAATAACATATATAGCCATTGATCTCCACTTGAACCATTAGAGACTGTCACCTATCTCAACTTTCATAATTTCTATGTATCAACAAATCAAGGATATTCATATAGTTTCATGTTTTAATTCATATCATTTTCTTTACCACTTCATTTTCATAACACATAAGACATAAACGTTGCATCACTTAAATCATACTTTTCATAATCATGAATGTTCTTACTTGAATCATCGATACATCATACCTTTCTATAATTGTCGTAGTGAAATCAATCAGAACTCTTACTAGTTTATCCCTTTTCATGCCCGTTGAACCACTTAGAATAATATCGAATACATGAAAAAGCTCACACAAAGTGTGCTAAACATATATTCGTAGCTCACACGCTCTGTAAAATGGGTATGCTCACACAAGTTGTCGATCGGAATGTAAGCTACACGATGCTGCTCACACAAGCTATCGAGTATCCGCAACTAATGCCAGAAATCAGCCACTGGTAGGACATTCAAGACCAACGGCCGAAATATGGTAACCCTAATGACATGTCATTTGTATCTTATATATTCCTAATGTTCAAACGGGGCTCGATAATCGTCGAACACCGTTGAATTTTCATTGTTTCTTTACTTGATAAATTGTATAATAACATATATATTGATTCAATCAACATAGAATCACATACTAACATTCAATTAATCAGCATTATACAAAATTCATTTCATATGAACTAACCTGGCTAAATTGCAAAAATGTCAAAGTACAGGGGCATTTTGGTAATTTTCTATTCTTCTCGATTTTCCACCTGATCTTAATCTAAATTAATAATTTCATTAAATCTATTAATTTAGACAGAAAAACAATGTATTTATGCAATTTAGTTATTTTTATATTTTTACAAAATTGCCACTAAAATTTTATTTTTTATTCAATTTAGTCCCTGAGCCCAAAACATGCAAATTAACCATTTTTACCCAAAATTTATCCTAGCCGAATACTTGTGGCATCCAGTACAGCCCATTTATGCAACAATTTCAAAAAAAATCCTTATATTTTTATTATTTTAATAATTTAGTCCCTAATCGATAAATTCATCAAAAATCACTTAATAAAATACTTTTAAATAACAACTTATATCTCAAATTCATCATTTAAAATCTAAAATCACAAGGTTCATCAATGGAAACATTCAAAATCTTTAACAACTTCAAAATCATAGGTATGGGCTAACTAGACCTAGTTGCAATCATTTTGAAAACATAAAAATTATTAAAAATGGATAAGTATATCACCTACATGCAACATTTGAAGGTTGGTCGAATGCTCCTTACTCAAAAAATGGAGCTCTCACAAGCAAAAATAAGTTTTTGCTTTTCTTTTTTTTAATTAATTTATTACTTATTAACCTTTTTAATTCATTATTTCATAATATAATAACATATAAAACTTTAAAATTAAAAGAAAATAAATCAACCACCGTCCCACTATTTTAAGTATGGCTAAATTACTCAATAAGGCCATCTAACTATAATTCTTTAATCAATTAACACCTTTAAACTAATAGCGATTGACTTTTTCAACTTTTACGATTTAGTCCTTTTCGCTTAATTAACTATCGAAACGCTAAAATTTTTCAACGAAACTTTAATAACACCTTAATGACACTCTGTAAATATTTATAAAAAATATTTAAGTCTCGATTTATAGAAACGAGGTCTCGATGCCTCATTTTCTAAAACCACTTAAACTTAATTAATCATTCGAACAACATAAATTATCAAATCGAAAAACTTCTTAAAATCGTATTTGACTCATAAATATTAAATAATAAAATTTATAAACTTACTCATCAGATTTGGTGGCCCCAAAGTCACTGTTTCCGACACCACTAAAAAACGAGTTGTTACAATCATAGCGTTTAACCAATAGATACCAACCTTAGCATCTTTTAAGATTTAGTCATTTTTACTTAATTAACTATTTAAACATTAAAATTTCTTAACCAAATTTTAATACGACCCTAATATTAACCTATAAACAATAAATAAATAATAAAATATTGACTGACTTGTCAGAATCGTGGTCCCAAAATCACAGTTTCCACTACCACTGAAAATGGGTTGTTACTGTGGTAGTTAATAGAGTCGTTAGGGATGTGAAAAGCAAAGCATTTAATACACCTGCAACATCGAGTATTGCTATCAGATAAAAAGGTATTAATAATTTTTGTAATAAATGCTAAATTTTGTAACTGTCGGGGTTTAACTATCGATACTTTATGAAAAGGTATCAATACTGTATCAATACTATGTAGGTTTTGTGAAAAACAAAATATCATTTTTGTATCGCTTTTCCAAAAGGTATCGATACTTTTTGGCCTAGAGCAATTCTAGCTTGTTTGAAATGTATTTTGACTTGATAAAATGATAAAGGACTTTCTTACATAGTCAAAATCATTTTAACTTGATTTAAAATTGTTATAAAAATTTTCTAAGATTTCAAAATAGATATTCAAGATTTTATCTCTTAGATTTCAAATTGAAAAATCATTATGTCAATTTTGTTCAATTTTAACTTTTATTCAAAAACATTTCAATTTGTTATATCAAAATATTTTACCATATAAAGCTTGGTTTAACAAATATAAATATACTTTTGGATCAAAATTGATTCCAAAAGGAAAAACAACTAAGTTATTGAAAAGCCAAAAGACAATTAATAATCTCCTACTCCTAAATTATTAGGATTTTTTAGTGCATTTAGGACGGCTTAATTACATTAAACTCCTAATATCTTATCTATAGAAGTGTCAGCAACCCAAACTAGGTCTTCATATAAAGTGATTGGTGGACGAAAATAGCCCCAGTATACTTCGGCAGAAAGTCAACCTATGTCATGCCACACCATGTCTATGGCGCAACACAACATGCAAATCATGCCTTGTGCTATTCGTTTTGTGCTTTGACGTCCCAGGAAGCTTATGCATCACTCATTCCTTGCTTCCACGTCAATTGGGCCTTTATATTTTCATCCTACACACTCAATTGAACATATTAGCACAACCTAACGCTCGTGTCGGCCTATTGGGTCACAACACTTATAAAATGTGTTAAAAAAACACTTGTTTTACTAATATTCTATCTTAAGTTCTAAATACCAAAAACGTAATATAAAATCCTAAATTGCATATAAAACAAGCTCCTTAGTTGCAAAATTGACCCGAATTAACTATTACATTTGACGGCAAGTCAATTACCAACAAATAATACCAAGGCAATAGTACGATTTTTGTAGAAAAACATATTTGCACGGTTTGGAACTCCAAGATCACTAATTAGTGATGAAGGGTCACATTTTTGCAGTAAATAATTGAAGGCAGCATTAGCCAAATACAGTGTCAAGCACCGCATTACCACAATATATCATCCACAAGCTAATGGACAAGCCAAAGTAACAAACCAAAAAGTGAAACAAATCATATAAAAGATGAAAAACTTGAATTGTAAGGACGGTAGTACACATCTAGATGATGCCTTATGGGCTTATCGAACAACTTATAAAACCCCATTGAGAACGTCGCCTTACAAGTTGGAATACGGGAAGATTTGACATTTACCAATTGAGCTCGATAAAAAGGCATATTGGGCCGTCAAAGAACTCAATTTGGATCTGAACTTAGCTAAGGAAGCATGGTTGTTCCAGTTAAACGAGCTACAAGAGTTCAGATACTTAGCATACGAAAATGCTAAGTTATACAAAGAAAAAGATAAACTAAGGCACGACGCTATAATCAAGAAAAATCATTCCAACTGGAACAACAGGTATTGCTTTTGAATTCAAGACTCAGACTATTTCCAAGGAAATTACGCTCATGATAGACCAGACTATTCACAGTAAATTAACTCCTCATGGCATTGTCGAACTCATTACCAAGGATGGCCAAACATTTATGGTAAACGGACAACAAAATTGAAACGATATTTTGGAGGCAACTTTGAAACAACCGTGGCAAAACAAACATTGGAATGTCGAAGACTGGCAGAAATAAATGAAAACTCGTGGAAACTGGAAGAGCATTGAAGATGGGTACTGGATGAGTCTAGTAACCCCATGTAAACACAGATCATAAACCTCTTACTTTTATGTACATATTGTAAACTAAATCATGTTTTAAAGTGTTAAGATTGTTGTTTTCTTAGTATTCACGAAATTAAAAGGTATTAGGAGAAAAAATACGAAGCTAGAAGTGTTCAAATACGAATACGGACACATAGGAAACTCCAACAAGACCTGAAAGAGTGGATCTAGGCAGGTTACAACGCCTGTTGTAAGACAGGTCCCCTTGTGTTGCAACACACCAATTCGAAGCAATAAAAATTGGATCAACATATCAAGTAGCAACACACCAAGACCTGTGTCGTGATGTAGCTCTTTAAATCAGAGATTGGGTGAAACTATGGCATCGCATCGTGACACAACCCCTATGTCAGGACACACCACTAAACACTGCAATTTTCGGTCCGTTTCAGAACAAAGCCCATTAGAATCCTTATGTAAACCAATTAGTTTCTAACCTAACACTCACTTCACAAACATTCAAAATAGTAGCAAACTTTCTTCAAGGCACAACTCAACCCTCACTAAATGTTGTTTATTGCCTTTCCAACCTTCCGATCTACAAAGGCAACTCCTACTTGTTAACTTTTTCCTTTGTTTGTTTTCTTTCTCGTCATCTTTCTCAGATTCAAGGTGTGATATTCTAATCTTTTGATTTATTTTCTCTTTGGATTGTTACTATCCATTAAATGGCTCCTTGTAAACAACAACACTTCTCTGCAGCAGACGTGAATATTAATGCGCACCATTTCCACAACCCGGAAGTGGAATGTTATTTTTAACAAATGAATGAATGAACATTTATTCAAGAAAGAGGGTTCGATCCCTCGATGAATGAATGTGACGAGATTTGGGAGTTGGTGGATTTCCACCATTAGAGGAATTTTAGTTCGAACTGGAGCGAATCGACAGTAGAATCGGTAGTTTATGAATTCTATGCTTCCCTGAAAAGATAAAAAAGTAAAGAAATGATTCGGGGAACAACATACACATGTAATAGTACGAGGTAGAGAGGTACTAGTGACACCTCATGAAATACGTTGATTCTATAATGCTCCATTTTATGCAGATAATTATTTGGGAGCATTAGATTTGTATAAATTTGAGGACATCGATATGGATGAAATTGTGCACTATTTGATGCAAGGACGTGGCGAGTGGACTCGCCATGCTAACACAAATGTCCCACTCAAATTTAATCAAGACATAAATTTTCATATTGCCAAGATGTGGGTGCAATTTATATGCACTCGTGTCTCCCCTCTCCCTTACTCAGAACATATCTAGCGTCCCCGTTTTTTGAGTGGTTTTATTTTACTTTATTTTGTTGAGAGAACAAATTTGTATCAACAAATGGATTTATGAAGAGATGTTAAAATGCATATGAAACCAAAAGCAGAGTATGTATTTTCCACATCTGATCACAACCTTATGCAGATAAGTGAGAGTCTCGATGTCATCCACCGAACAGTTCTTGCGACCAACAAGGACTGTCATAGGTGACAACTTATTCGTCCAATTCGTTGAGCTACAACGAAATCAACTCAAAGAATGGAACCAAAGAAGGAAAGAAATATTAAACGTTCCAAGGCTGGTAAAACGTAAGAGTAAATCAAAATCGTTGAAGCTAACCGAGTTGACCGATATGTCACAGCAGGAATGGATGCAGGAAATGAGTGAAGTGCATATCCATTATGCACAAAAACATGGGTTGCAAGTACCGAACCCCCTCACCAAACATGTACATGCCATATCCATCGATGGAGCAACCAGAGGGAAGATAGGAGGATGATGACGAAGGAGATGATGATGACGAAGGACAATTTTAATTTATTAGGTAGGTTGTAGTTGTATTTTTTTTTATTTAGGATTCCGCAATTTTTGTCCGGCTCTACAATATTCGATCTTCATTTGCGATAAGAAGACCTACCACCAAAATTCGAGGAATTTTCAGGCTATCGGATAATCTCTTTTCTTTATTTATTATTTGCACATTAGGTGCAATGTGCCAACTAAAGTGTGAGATTATTTTGGTGACATAGGAGAATTTTAAATTTTTATTAGTTTTGTTTCCTTTTTTTTTAAGTTTATTTTAGTAGTTAATTTTTTTCTCTATTTTATTTTTTTATATGCTTGAACTTGTAAAAATACAAGTGATTGGTTAGGAGCATGTATCTAGGTTGATTGCTTAAATTATAAATTTAGTCTAAAAAATAATTTTGGTTATTTATAATTAAACTAATTAGTTCAATTTATTAAAGGGTAAATAGGAAAAAGAAATTAAATATACGAAGTGATAAAGGTAGATACGAATAGACATTTACGCTTGTTGAATTTTAAGATGTCTGAATTAAAATACTTAGTAAATAAATTCATGGTTATTGAAACAATGCAGTAAAATAAGTATAATCTTTACAAGCACGTACTTAAATTAAAATGAATTATGAAAACAAAAGCATTGTGAGGGTTAAAAGCAGTGCGAGTGTGATAAAAGCATAGAATGGGATAAAAGCCAAGAAAGTGTTGAGTGTTCACAGTGTGATAAAAACATGAGAAATCGGGAAAAATCTCACTCATATTGGCACGAAAACTCATAAGTGCTTATGCTTATAAATAATGCATTAGAGTTCAAAGTATGAATAAAAATAAGCTGAGCAGGTAAATTTTGAACTGACTATATTCTTCACTCATAAATGCTATATTCATATATAAATTTTAATGGAATTCTATGTTTAATTTTCTTTCACTTGTTTGCTTTTTAATATTTTGAACTACTTGGTTTGACTATGAATAATTATAAGTTGTTTGATTTTCTAGCTAGAATTATATATTTAGGCAATTTTTTATAGTGTTAATGCTCCGATCCAATCTCGTGTACCAAGTCAACTCAAGTACATTTTCTTTTCGTGCATGCTTGTTTTTCATTTTTTGTTTCTATTTTATTTTTCTTTTTGTTTGCTTGAGGACAAGCATAACAATAAGTGTGGGGGTATTTGACCTGCCACCAAATGTGGTGGTAGTTTTGGCACATTTCAGCACTTTAGAGGCTTATTTTCCAGGCATTTTAGGATTAATTATGTTAATTCCAACACTAGTAGCTTAAGTACAAAAATAAGCATTTTTAAGCATAAATTTACGTTTATTAACCTACTAGGCCAATTCGGCACTTTAGGGGCTTGTTTTTACGCATTTTCTTTTTGTTTGCAAGTTTCGGTTTAGTTAAATCCCAATTTAATTAAATCTCAATCTTGTTCTTATTAATTTCCATTGAATTTGTTTGCTATATTAATTGAGTTCTAAATCTTATAATAGTGTCATTCATGTTGGATTGTTCTTATTGATTTATTAATTACTGATTTATTAATTACTGTCATTCATGTTGAATTTGTTGATAATCAAGATGTTCTAGACCTTATTGAACAGGTCTGTTGGATCTTATAAACTGTTATTTGTTTGTTTGTTAGTTCCAGTTTAGTTAAATCCAAGTTTAGTTAAATCCCAATCTTGTTCTTATTAATTTTTTTTGAATTTATTTGCTATATTAACTGAGTTCTAAATCTTGTATTAGTGTCATTTTGTTCTTACTGATTTATTAATTACTAATTTATTAATTATTGTTATTCATGTTGAATTTTTTGAGTAGTTTGCTTGGTATATATGCACCATGCTTCCACTGCTGCTTCCACAATTCATATATTTTGTTCTTATTAATTTCCATTGAATTTGTTCGCTATATTAACTGAGTTTTAAATCTTGTATTATTTTTCTTTTTTTGGTAAATAAAAGAAAATTACAACTCAAGCATTCAAACTTAAGACATAATCTTTGTCAACTAACTGTAAACCCAGTTCTCTGTCTTGTCTAGACTTGACAATCTTGTCAGCAATTCTATTCTCTTCTCTAGGAATATAATTGAGATTCCAATGACTTAGTAGCTTCAAAAGCAAAAGAATTCTCCTCATCAAGGCAGAGTTAGAGCCATTGCAAACTCCATCCTGGATGAGTTTAATAGCTTCAAGACTATCTGTCCGAATGATGATTTTCTGAAAGCCCCGTTTGAGGGCAATTTGTATCCCATCAAGGATGCCCCATAGCTCAGCATCAATAACTTCACAACTACCCAAGTACCTTGTGAAACCCTCGATCCACTTTCCATTACGATCCTCCAAAAGTCCTCCAGCTGCTACGAATATTTCTCCAAATTTAACAGACCCATCCGTATACAAATTAACCCATCCTTCCAAAGACACCGTAACTAGTTCTGATTTTGATAGTTTGGATCCTTGCAAAGCTGATGCCGAAATATACTGATTTATTAATTATTTTCATTCATGTTGAATTTGTTGATAATCGAGATGTTATGGACTTCATTGAAAAGGTCTATTGGACATTATAGATTGTTTTAGTATTGCATCATCTGGATTTGGTTTGTGTTGTTAACTATATATCTCTAGTAAAAGAAATTTATGATAGATCCTATTATTACTATACACTCTTGCTTGTAAATATTTGATATTGTTTCCTTTTTGTCCTGTAATTCATTAATGAATCACATTAATGTGTATTTTGTAAAGTATTTAGGTTACCTAATATATATGCAGTGTTTCAAAGGTATGAAACCTCACGTACCATTAATCTTCTGTTTCAATGAGAAAGAAACTTTGGTATAAACTTGCAAACGATTGCAACCGTTAATATTTCGTTTTAATGACTAAAATAAACTAAATCACCTTTAATAAAGCAGAGAAAATAAGTTTATATCTAAAATTCTCATTTCCTTCTTGCATGTCGAAACTTCCTTATTCTTTTCTCTTAATTCGTAATGCAATAGGGAGATGAGAATTGTGTCTTCTTTCTCTTGGCTCACCATAAAAGCATATGAAATTTTATTATTATTAATCTTTTACTTTTAATTAAAAATTTTATAACTTAAACCTTACAAAATCATAAGCCACCGTCCACTTTAATTCTTAAGGTGTGTATATTGGCACATGAGTCATTAATCTTTATTTCTATTTAAAAATTCTCTAATAATTGAACTTTTATCTGTTTTACAATTTATTCTTTGTACCTTAATATTAATATTTAATATTTACAAACACGATTTACAGAAATGAGGTTCTAAAACCACATTTTTTGACACCATTGAATTTCAAGTCATTACATACTTTATATGGATTTCATTTTCTAGGGAAAATAGCAATGACTAAGTGATTGATTGTATATATAATCTATTAATCTTGTTGTTCATTGATAAACCATAATATATACATATTTTTTACCCCATGTTTAACATATTTATGGATGATTTTTCCTTAGTTTCATTGAATTCGATGCTTCTAATCCTTTAATTTTATGTTTTATACTCAGAAGAGCTTAGGATAGCAAAAAAAGCATGAAACAGGCCAAAAACAGACAAATTAGGCCTAATTCAGTGTTTCACACAGGTTAGGCATTTTCACACGGGTAAACCACACGCCCGTGTGTCAAGGTCGTGTCGACATTAAACTAAGTCAGAATTGCACACAGCCTGAGCACCTGCACACGAGTGTGCCACACGGTCGTGTCCCTGTCGAGCTCAAGTCTAATTCTACTCGAAAAAGGCTAATTTTGAGGGTTTTGAAGCATTCCAAAGTCTATATAAACACCCTAGAAGAGGGTTAAAGGGGACACGCAGAGTAGAAGGTAGAAAATACTCAAAGATAGCCATCGGAATCAGCTCAGAAGCAGGATCTACTTCAAGACTGAAGATCTCCATTCAATTTCCTTAGACGTTCTTTGGGTTCTTTATGTTTTGTTATTTTCCCAATCCTGAGATGTTTTCCATTATTATGAACTAAACTCCCTAAATACCTAAGGGAGATGAAACCTAGGACGGATCTTATTACTATTTGAATTATATGATAAATACTTTTTCTTATTCTTAATTGTGAGTTCTAATTCTTGCTTTAATATTCCAGGATATTAATTCAGGTTTTTTGACGTGCTTATTTAGCGAAGCAAAAGTCCCTATTTAAGAGTAGATCATTCATAATTAAGCAGAGTTGTATGCAATCTTAGAGATAGGACGACATAAATCTGCCAGATTAGAGTCAAATCTAATAAGGGAATCCATAGATCGAGTTAATGCGACAATAGGGGTTTTAATTAGAAAGAGATTTTGATTAATCAACCTAGAGTCAGTTGTTTTTAGTCTCGAGAAAGATAATAACATAAACTAGGGATTTCTACAGATTGAGTTAAGTGAATAAATCGTCTGATTCAGAAGTAATAAGTGAAGTCTAGGTGGATTCTTCCTTGGGTATTGTCTTCTCCATCGGTTTTCTAAAAAGTATTTTCCAACTTTAATCTCTATCGTAATCTTAGTTAATTAGATAATTAGTTTTAGTTTTAAAACATCCTTTAATTCTTAGGTTAGATAATAAAAAGATAGTAATTACTAGTACTTTTAGTCCTTGTGAATACGATATTCCCGGTCTTACAATAACTATACTATTGTTCGATAGGTGCGCTTGCCTTAGTCGAATTTTGTTAGTTAGTTTCACGACCATCAAGTTTTTGGCACCGTTGTCGAGGACTAAGATATTAGGAACGCTTAATTTTTATTACTTTAGCCATTCTTTATTTTTATTGCAATTTAATTTGTTTTTTTTAATTACTAATTTTTTTATTTTCTTCTGGAAGGTTTTTACAGTTTATGACTAGAAGAAACCCGTCAGAACCTTTGCTTTTTGATAGTGAGATCGAGAGCACAGCTCGTAGAAATCAAAGAGAAATAAGGCGAAGCCTACAATACATAGAGAAAGAGCGAGAGGGCGATATTCACATTAATACCGAGGAGATGGCTGAAAATCAGAATAATCCGCTACCTCCTGTGGTTGCTGCAAATCCAGTAAATCAAAATCCTGCTCCTCGTATTATGTATGATTATGCTAAACTTACTCTAACAGGAACTGAATCAAGTATAGTTAGACCTGCTGTTGCTACAAATAATTTTGAACTGAAACCTAACATGATTCAAATGATACAACAGTTTGTTCAGTTTGATGGTTTGAAGGACGAGAATCCAAACACTCATTCAGCAAATTTCTTGGAATTCTGCGACACCTTTAAGATTAGTGGTGTTCCTGATGATGACATTCGCCTTCGGTTGTTTCCCTTTTCATTAAGGAATAAGGCTAAACAGTGGTTAAACTCATTACCACGAGGGTCAATCACCACTTGGGAACAAATGACTGAAAAATTTTTACTTAAATATTTTCTGCCGGCTAAAGCAGCTAAATTAAGGAATGATATCTCTTCTTTTATACAGATGGATTTAGAAACACTTTATGATGCATGGGAGAGATACAAGGATCTATTGAGAAGGTGCCCTCATCATGGGTTGCCTCTTTGGCTACAAGTTCAAACTTTCAACAATGGTTTGAATCCCTCGACTAGACAAATAATCGACGCAGCTGCCGGTGGAACCATCAATAATAAGACACTTGAAGAAGCTTATGAGTTCATAGAAGAGATGTCACTAAACAATTATCAATGGCAAGTCATGAGGACAAAGCCAACGAAAGTAGCCGGTATTTTTAACGTCGATTCAGTTACTATGCTTTCCAATCAGGTAGAAATTTTGAATACAAAAATTTATGGTTTACTTGGTTCTACACAGGTTCATCCAGTAATGCAGTGCGATGCGAGTGGAGGTGGAACGAGCAATTTAGAATATCCATCATACAGCCGTAACATGGAGAACGAGCAAATGAATTATATGGGTAATAATCCTCGGACTCAAAATAATCCTTATAGTAACACTTATAACGCAGGTTGGAGGAACCACCCAAATTTCTCATGGGGAGGCCAAGGCAATCAGAGACCACCACCCCCTCCAGGCTTCCAACAACAACCTTACTAGCAAGAGAAAAATTCGAACCTTAAGGAGATGATGACAAAGTTTATTTCAGTAGCGAAGACTTATTTTCAGAACACTGAAACTGCACTTAAAAATCAGCAAGCATCAATTCAAGGGCTCGAGAATCAAATAGGATAGTTGGATAAGATGATTTCAAAGAGACCACCGGAGAGTCTACCTAGTAACACCGAACCCAATCCAAAAGAGCATGTGAAAGCAGTTACATTAAGGAGTGGGAAGGTCTTAGCTGAATTTGAAAAGAAGCTGCCACCAGAAGGTAGCAGAAAAGAAGATGAGAAGGCAAAACCTGAAAACAATGAAAAATCAGTGTTAAGGGAATATAAACCACCAATCCCATACCTAGCAAAGTTGAAAAATGACCACAGGGATGCACAATTCAGTAAATTTCTTGAACTTTTTAAACAGTTACATATTAACTTACCTTTTGTTAAAGCTATCTCGCAGATGCCTACATATGCAAAACTTTTGAAGGAGCTTCTAACAAATAAAAGGAAGTTTGAAGAATTGTCTACAGTGGAACTCAATGAAGAGTGTTCGGCCATACTCCAAAATAAACTGCCAACCAAACTGAATGATCCAGGAAGTTTTACTATTTCCTGCTTAATTGGTAGTTTAAATATTGAGAAGGCACTAGCTGATTTAAGCGCTAGCATTAATCTAATGCCCTACAAAATGTTCAAGCAACTTGGCCTTGGGGAACCAAAACCTACTAGGATGAGTATTCAACTAGTTGACAGATTTGTTAAATATCCTAGGGGTATTATAGAGGATGTACTTGTAAAAGTAGATAAATTCATATTCCCTATTGATTTTGTTGTGCTTGACATGGATGAGGACGTTGAGGTGCCTTTAATTTTAGGTCACCCATTTTTAGCCACTGCTAGGGCTATTATTGATGTGGGTGATGGTGAACTTGTGCTTAGGGTAGGTGACAAAGAGATTATTTTTAAAATATATGATGCCATGAGATTTTCTAGGGAACAGGATGACTCATGTTATTTTATTGACTCTATTGATCATGCTACTCAAGATTCTTTACAGGAAATCATACATAAGGACACGTTGGAACTATGTCTTGCTTAAGGAGAGGAGGTAAAGAATGATGATTCTGCGATAGGTAAGGCAAAAGCTAAATTAAATTCTAATGAGCCTTCACTGAGACAGAAGAGCTATGAGGGTATTGAGGCAAACAATAAATTAAAATTAAAACCCTCTGTTGAAGAACCTCCTAAATTGGAATTAAAGCAACTAACAAATCACTTAGAATATGCATTTCTTGGAAATAATTCCAAATTACCAGTGATTATTGCTTCAGATTTACAGCCAACCAAAGAGGACGAGTTACTCCAAGTGTTGAAGGAGCACAAAAGAGTCATAGCTTGGAAGATTTCTGACATAAGAGGGATCAGTCCCTCTTTTTGCATACATAAAATTTTAATGGAAGATGAATACAAACCTGTGTGCAAGCTCAAAGATGATTGAATCCTAACATGAAAGAAGTCGTAAAAGCTGAGATAATTAAACTTCTAGATGTTGGAATTATTTATCCTATCTCTAACAGTTCTTGGGTGAGCCCTGTGCAGGTTGTACCTAAGAAAGGAGGCATGACTGTTGTGGCTAATGAGAAGAATGAACTGATCCCAACACGAACAATCATGGGATGGAGAGTTTACATTGACTATAGGAAATTGAACAATGCTACAAGAAAAGATCATTTTCCCTTACTATCCATTGATCAAATGTTGGAAAGATTATATGGGCATATGTATTATTGTTTCTTAGATGGACTCTTTGATTATTTCCAAATCCCAATAGGTCCTGAGGACCAAGCGAAAATGACATTTACATGTCCATATAGTACGTTTGCTTATCGACGAATACCTTTTGGATTATGTAATACTCCTGCTACTTTTCAGCGATACATGCTGGCTATTTTTGATGAACTCGTAGAAGACATTATGCAGGTATTTATGGATGACTTCTCAGTATTTAGTAATTTTTTCCATCTTTTCCTTAAAAATTTAAAACGATTTCTAATGAGATGTGAGGAAACAAACCTTGTACTGAATTGGGAAAATGTCACTTCATGATTCGTGAGGGGATTGTGTTAGGCCACAAAATTTCTAGCAAGGGAATTGTAATATCCCGAATTAGGGCCTAATCGGAATAGTGGTTTTGTGACCATAAATCCGAGATAGAAATAATTATTTTATAATTATTTTTAGGTTTATGATATGATTGCATGATTGTGTGAAAATTTTGTGATGAAATTCTATCCCTAAAGTGCTTAAATTGAAAGTAGGGACTAAATCGAATAAGTTGCAAAACTTGCATTCTAGAAGTTTTTAGTATGAAATTGTTTTGGAATATTAATGAGGAGGTCTTAAATAGCAATTTGACCAATTTTAAGTTCATGGACAAAATTAGGACATGGAAGGAATTTTTGGAAAGTTTAGTAGTAAGGGTATTTTGGTCATTTAGTTATTAAAATGAATTAAAAACAAAATTAAAAGCCAATTTTTGTCCATCTTCTTCATTAGGCTGAAATTTCAAGGGTTCTCCATAGCTAGGGTTTGTTTCAAGCTTCCAAGCTCCATAGTAAGTGATTCCAAGCCCCGTTTTTAATGATTTTTACGATTTTGAGATCCCGGTAACTCGATAAAGCTTATGTTAGCAATAATTTAACCTAGGGTTTATATTTGGAAAAATACCCATAGGTGAAATTTGTGTATTTTGATGTTTTATGATAGAATATGAAGTTTTAAATTATGTTAGACAACTTGTACTACTCGATTTTAAGCAAAAACGAGTAAAAGGGCTTAATCGGTAAAAATACCTAATAGTCACAAGTACATGTTAGAGTGAGAATTTGATGTTGCCATAGAAGAGAAAAGTTATCAGCATGTTGTAAAACATAAGAATAAGGAATAAATTTTAATCCCGAGCCTAGGGGCAAAAATGTAAATATGCAAAAGTTTAGGGGTAAAATTGTAATTTTGCCAAAATTTGAGTTAAGGATTAATTTGATAATGTGAGTATTAAATAAGCTAAATGTGTTATTTTAGATCAAGAAAGACGTGGAATCGACCTCAATCGAGGAAAAGAAAAGATTGTGGACTAAATTGCAAATCTTTGTATTTTGGTACCAAGGTAAGTTCATGTGTAAATAATGTATCATAATGGTTATTTTTAAGTTATTGATGTTAATTATATGTTATGCTGAATTTTATTATGAAATGTATGCTTTGTGGTTAATTTCAAATAATATATAAATTATGTGAACTACTTGTTAAATATAATTGTTATCGAGTACTGATTTCGGCATTCTACGGAAGACGGCAAGGATAAGTGTTCGAGGAAAAATCCCGTTTGAACCTTAGGAATAGATTAGGATACAAGTGACATGTCACTAGGATGATTGAGCATCCGAACTCGTTGAGTTGAGTCCGAGTTCACTTATGGATGCGAATGTCCGAACTCGTTGAGTTGAGTCCGAGTTCGTGAGATGTAAATAGGCATCCGAACTCGTTGAGTTGAGTCCGAGTTCACTTATGGATGCGAACGCCTGAGCTCGTTGAGTTGAGTCCGAGTTCGCTTATGGGCGGGTTACATGATTGCTTGATTGCATATATGGCACTTATGTGCAAGTTATCCATGTATCCGAATTATATTCCGATGTGTTCAACGGGTAAAGTTCTACTCAATGGAGGAATATTCGAGATGTAAAGAGAAGTATTGGTGAGTGATGTGAAATGGTTATTTTGGACAGGTATGTATTTAACCCTCGGGTTGAGTATTGATACAACCACGATAAGGTAATAAGATGATGAAAAATGATTAAAAATGTGATATGTGTTTTAGTGATACATGCTAATGTTGATTGGTATGACTGTTTGTTATGTTACTTATTATTTGCATATGAACTTACTAAGCATTTATGCTTACTCCCTCCTTCTTACTCATTGTAGTTTTGGACAAGCCAGCTCAGGAGTCGGGATAGGTCGAAGGCTCAGTCACACTATCCGGAAGACTTTTGGTAATGGCTTGTAAATTTAAGTATGGCATGTATAGCAATATACTTTTTTTGTGTAAATGATCTTATGGTATGGTGATGGAATGGTTGAGGAAATGCTTGATAATGATAAATTATGAAAATATTTAGCTTAGATTATATTTGATGTTAAGGAAAATTATTAAGATACTTAGTGCATAAAAACTCAAAAAAGGGATGAAATTTGCCATAAACAGAATACTGCAGCAACACTGACGCGAGTTTAAAAATTTACTAAAAATCATAGAAATTGAACTTGGTGATGGAATACATATCAAATTGAAGCTTATTATGTCTAGTTTCACATGAAACAAATGAAATAGGTAAAGGAATTATATGTTACAAGATATTTGAATTTTAGTGAAACAGGGTCATAGTAGTTTCTGAATCCCCTGTTCCAACTTTAGAAATTCACCATAAATTGTAAAGATATAATTAGGTATTTTATTTTATATTCTCAGAATCCTTATTGAGTCTAGTTTCATTAGAAACAAATCTCATAGTCATATGGATTTTTTATAGAGAGAAATGTGGTTCGTAGTAAACAGAGGTCAGACCAGTCAAGTCCTGAAACAGGGGTAAATTTAACTAATAAACTGTACTAATTGGCCCAACCAAAAATTCTAGAAAAAAATTAGTAGATAGGTATATGAGTCTAGATTTAGGGAAAATTTACGGATCTTGATTTTGAGTTTAGTAACTCAAGATATGATTTTTCTTGTGACTGTGATGCAAGTAGCTTAAAAGCTGTGAATGTAGAAATAAATAATCCAAAGTTCTAAATATGTTAAATTAAGCTTAGTAACACCTCATACTCGACTCCGGCGACGGTCTCGGGCGTGGGGGCGTTACAGGAATCGAGGTTGATAAGCAAAAGTTGAAACTATTGAGAAACTACCTCCCCCTAATTCAGTTAAGGCTATTCGAAGCTTTTTAAGTCATGCTGGATTTTATAGAAGATTTATTAAAAACTTTTCTAAAATAGCTAAGCCTTTAATGAATTTACTAGAGAAATAAGTACCTTTCGATTTCAGTCAGGAATGTTTAGAAGTGTTTAATACTTTTAAGGATAAATTAATAATGCCCCAATTGTAGTTGCACCTGATTGGAATTTACCCTTTGAACTAATGTGTGATACGAGTGATTTTGCAGTAGGTCCGGTTCTTGGACAGCGAAAATACAAGCACTTTCAACCGATCTATTATGCTAGCAAAACTTTGAAAGCTGTACAAAAAAATTATACAACGACTGAGAAAGAATTATTGGTTGTGGTTTTTGCATTCGATAAATTTAGACCGTATTTAATATTATCTAAAGTCGTCATTTACACTGACCATTCAGCTCTTCGATACCTCCTTACTAAAGGAGATGCAAAACCTCGACTAATAAGATGGATATTATTGTTGCAGGAAGTCGATTTAGAAATTCAAGATAAGAAAGGAGCCGAAAATCTTGCAGCAGATCATCTATCTAGATTAGAAAACCCACATCTCAAGAAACTTGACAAACAGGAGATAAATGACTCATTCCCAGAAGAACAACTCTTTGCTATTTCTGACTCTGAGGAACCTTGGTTTGCAGATATTGTGAATTATTTAGCTGCTAACGTTACATCAAAAGGGTTGACACATCAGCAAAAGAAGCGATTTTTCACTGATGTGAAAAACTATTTTTGGGAAGAACCTTTTCTATTTCGTATATGTGCAGATCAAGTAATTTGAAGATGCGTTACAAAGATAGAAATAATTAAAATTTTGGAACATTTCCACTCAGGACCAACTGGAGGACATTACAGTAGAACTAGGACCGCACATAAAACACTCGAATCAGGTTTTTACTGGCCCACACTATTCAAGGACACCAAAAGGTATGTTGCTACTTGTGATAAATGCCAACGAACAGCTAATATCTCTAAACGTGACGAAATGCCCCAAACGTACATGCTTTCATGTGAAATATTTGATGTATGGGGTATTGATTTCATGGGTCCATTCCCTAGCTCGTTTGGGAATAAATACATATTAGTAGCTGTTGATTATATGTCTAAATGGGTGGAAGCCCAAGCCTTACCTACTAATGATGTTAGAGTGGTGCTGAAGTTCCTTAAGAAACTATTTTCTCAATTTGGAACACCTAAAGCAATTATCAGTGATAGGGGTACCCATTTCTGTAATGCTTAATTTGATAAAACTCTTAAGAAATATGGAGTTTACCACAGAACTGCTACCCCTTACCATCCTCAAACTAGTGGACAAGTCGAAGTCGCTAACCGAGAGCTTAAACGTATCCTAGAAAGACTGTAGAGTCAAATAGGAAGGATTGGGCCAAGAAAATAGATGATACTTTATGGGCCTATAGAACTGCTTTTAAGACCCCCATAAGAACATCTCCTTAAAGACTTGTTTATAGGAAAAGTTATCATTTACCATTTGAACTAGAACATAAAGCATTCTGGGCTATAAAATTTTTGAACTTTGATCCCGAACTCGCAGGTGAAAAGAGATTGATACAGCTAAACGAGTTAGATGAATGGCGAGCAAATGCCTATGAGAACTCACGATTATACAATGAAGCAACGAAGCGCCACCATAATGCTCATTTAAATCAACATAAGAAATTTAAAGTTGGAGATCTTGTCCTGTTATACAACTCAAGGCTCAAATTGTTTCCTGGGAAGCTTAAATCATGATGGTCAGGTCATTTCATAGTTCAAACTGTCTTTCCATATGGTACAGTAGAGGTAAGTCACCCAACCCAAGGCACTTTCAAAGTAAATGGACATCATCTTAAACTTTATAATGGTGAGGATTTTAAAGATAATGAAGAGGAGCTATAGCTCCGCGAACCTGCCTAAACATACCCACAAGGTGAAGTCGAGCTTAGACTCAAAATAAGTGCTTTTCGAGAGGCAACCTGAGCACTAACCTCACTAAGTAGCTTTAGTTTGTTTTTCCATTTGTTTTATAATCTAACTGCAGGTATTATTGGCACACACGACCTAGCACACGGGCATGCTCTAGGTCGTGGGATCGCCACGGGTAGGAGACACGAACGTGTCCATGGCCGTGCTAAAACAGGACAACCATTTTTCCTAAGACAGAATGACACACGGGTTACAATAAATAGCCACGGCCGTGCGACACGGTCGTGTGCACCACACGGCTAAGAGACACAGGCGTGTCGCAGACCGTGGTGAAACTGCACTCTAATTTCCTAAATAAATCAGCAGAGACACGACATACGCTAAATCACCATGGCCGTACGAGGTAGCCGTGGACACCACATGGTCAATAACATGGGCGTGCACGAGGCCATGTGGGAGCTTGCTCAAAGATCGAAACATTCAACAAGTCAGAATCGAACACGGGCTGATGCCACGGCTGTGCCCGAAGGCCGTGCGCAATCCTGATTAGCAGACACGGGCATGTTGGACCTACCACGAGTGTGGGAGAAACGAATAAATCACCACATGGTCGTGCGATGCGGCCATGTGCAATATAGACTTAGATCATCAGACCATAAGCACATGTCATGAACACAGGCGTGGAAGAAGCAAACGAATGTGCACACGCCCGTACGACGTGGCCGTGCGCACCACACTGCCTGGAGACACGGGCGTGTCGAAAGGACTGTGTGCGACACTGACCAAGATTTCACGAAAAACACGAGCTAGAAGCATACCAGATGAGCGTGCGCCACACGACCGTGGCCCCTTTTATTTCTCTCCCATAACCCTAATTTTCTCCCATTACTATAAGAAAAACAAACTATTCACCCTTCACTATTCCTCCACCTTCTCTAACCAGCCACTTTCCCCCTCTCCTTTCCCCTTCTCCCTCACCCTCTCCCCCTCAGTTCACGCGCTACCCCTATCGACCAACCCACTCCGAGCGTGCAAGCAGCACCGCCGTCTGTCAGTCATTTGTCGCTCCTTTTATCTCCATTATCTTCCTTCCTTTTACTTTCTTTATTTTATTCATTCTTGGTTATTCTTTCCACTGCTGATGATTTCCATGGTTATGATTCTTATTTCTGTTTAGTGATCTTCAATTTTACTGATGATAGAGTTTTACTTATGCATATTGCTACATTTACTTATCATCTCTATTAGTTATTTTTGGTCTTTTGTGTTTTCTTTGGGTTTTCATTTATTCCTATTCTACCCTTCCCATGATTAGTATTCCTCCCCATGATTAGTATTATCATTATTTACTTTCTATATCTCATTTGTATCTCAGTCTCTGTTTAATTGTTTCCTTATCTATATAATGCTTTCATGCCTAATATAATTAGTCTATGTTAGTTACTAGTCATTTTTATTCTTAATCAGTATTTCTGGTATCTCTATTTTTAATTATAGCTTGATTTGTCTATTAGTTCAAATTTGTTTATATTCAGCACAATTTTCCATCTTTTATTTATCATTATATCTTTGGCCCTTTTGATTCATATGCAGCGTCACTACTTGTTTTTGGCATGCTTGAGTAGTTGTCCATATTAGTTTAAGAGCAATTTATTATTTTGGACTACTCAGATTTTTGCTTGTAGATTTGGGGATTATTTTATTGATAACTTACAGTTTTTTATTTGTAGATATCATGACGAACGTAAAAGGCAAGAAAACTGCAGTTCCCGCCTCTAAGAAACGGAAAGAAGCGACATCTTCCTCGGGTCCCACCACTGAGATACGACATTCATTCCTCCAATTTCCACCAGGGCCCCAAGAAGAATTATTTCAGATTCTACGTGCTCGAACCCTTGGTGTGGGCCATTGCATCGATTGGGCCGCATTAGAGCAGGTTCACCTTGTGAGAGCCCTAATTTGACCCTAGTCGGAATGTGGTTTCGTGACCATAAAACTGAGTCATAAAATTTATTTAAAATTTATTTGCATAACTTCTATGTGTGATAGTGCATGTGTAAAAATTTGATGTTTTAATTTAGTCTTATGAATGGGAATTTTACTTGAAAGGACTTAGTTGAGAAACCATAAAAATGTGATAGGTAAAAGTTGAAGTGGCCAAATTGTATATGGATAGCATCATAGAGGACTTGCATGTCAAATGGACCACTATGATTATAGTGGACGGTAATGATGATGAAAAATTTGGAATTTTGTGTATTTAATATTAGTGAAATAATATTAAATAGTTTTATATTAGAAAACCATGAATTAATAATAGAAAAATGGTGATAAAAACAAAGTTTCTCATTTTTGTCTCCCCTTTTGCCGAAACTAAACAAGAAATTGAAGAAAGAACACCTAAGGCATTCGGCCATCTTGTGTTAGGAATTAAGGTATGATTTCATATGTTTTTCTTTGGATTTTGAGAAATTTAAATTGGTTTTGAAGCTCCTAACATGACCCATGTGTATGATTTTGTGGTTGTGATGCATGAAGCATTCGGTCATGAGCTCACTGGGTTACATTGTGTATGTTTTGATAATTTGTAAGGAGAAATGTTTCTAATTGATTATGAACAAACTAAATTACTATATGTGGCTCAAAGGAGCTTGAGTAGTCGGCTAATGAAGTTAAGTATATGAATTAGGAGCATGAGTCCATTCGGTAATTTAAGATAAATTGTGAAACAATGCTTAATATTAGTAGTACTTGTTTAATTGGCAAATTGAGCTTAGAATGGATGAATTTATGAGTTTGGGATAAAGTATATATATATTCGGCTATGAATTTTCGTGTTTAATTTTGAATGTTGATGTTTCAAATTGAAAATGGATGTTAGTTGAGTTATAATACTTGCTTAATAATGAAAAGAACATGAGCTTAATGCTCAAATAGCATTCGGCTTTGGAGTAAGTTAAATTAGTTAGAAAATGAGTTCCAAGATAGTGAATTATGTGTTAAAAGAGGGATTTAGGTTGTATATACGTGATTAGATTGAATACAAGAGGCTATGTTAGCTAATTGAGGGATTCAGCCATAGTATTTTAGTGAATAATAATTTAAACAAGGGTTTTAATTGTATGATAGGATTTCGACTATGGTTAATATTAGATGGAATACCGAATATATGTGTGTGTCTATGAGGAATGAATATAAATTGGGGCTACGATGATTGAATTATTTTATTTGCTTAGTTGGAGCTCAAAATCAAAGGGAGCCAAGTTCAGCCAAAGGAAAAGCGAAAGTGGTTGAGTAGCTGATCGGAGTTGTTCATCCAACTAAAAAGGTAAGTTCCTAAGTAACTTAAGTTACAGTTAATATTGCACATAAAATAGGTTGGATAAGAAATCATGGTATGTATGGATCTGTGAAAATCGAATGTGATATTTCTCAACCTATCTATGACATAGTGGTAGCTATAGATAAGAAATTTCAGCACTATGTGTGCGAGGTTATGCGGCACTATGTGTGCGAGATTATATAGCACTATGTGTATGAGGAAACACGACACTATGTGTGCGAATGAGTAAGAGCACTATGTGTGCGGACCTTTAAATGAAGCACTAAGTGTGCGATATTGATCGTAGAGAATTGCTTGTGCAAATGAAAAAGTTTAAAACTTTAAACTGGGAGTAATGAAATGTGCATGGATATTAGACATGGGACTTAATCTATATCTGTATATTAATAGATAATGCTCGGGAAGAGAGAAAGAAGAGAAAGGTAATCGGCTCAATTAGTATATAATTGAACAAAGATATAAATTAATGATAAATGAATCTAAATGGATTAGAGATTGATTTATAGATGGAGCGGCTTGGTTTGTGCTTTATTTGATTAATTGGACATTGTTTGTCATTTATATATATAAGCCAACGATATGCATATGATATTTACCATGGTCCTTTCAATTTGCGATTAAATGGTGTAAGAGTACATAGTGAATTCAGGTAAGTATGTACCAAATTCATAATGTACATATGTGACATAAGATTTCCTTGTGATATCCTGTTTGAATTTGGCTAATATTGGATTGAAATTTTAAATTTTTGTTAAGATAATTGGATCATTACATTCTCTTTAAAATTTCTTAGGACTTATTGAGTTAATAACTCACTTGGTGTGTTTATTGGTTTTGTATAGATCATCTTGTCGAGGAAAGCTTGGATTCGTTACGAAGTCATCACATCTTTTGACAACCCCTTTTTGGTATCTTTGTTTAAAACTCAAATAGACATTATGGCATGTATAGCATAATATTTTGGGAGGTTGCTATTTTGATAGTATTGTATATATATAAGGCCATGTGAATATGGCTAAAGTTCTATGTATGGATATGATAATGGTTTAATTATAAATCTTGAAGTAAAATCAACTTGACATATGAATCCATATTGTGATATGATTGTGATTATGTTATGCTTGAACTAACATGTTAAGCATTCGAGATACATTATGTATGTATATTCGGTCAAGAGGAGAAAAATCACCTTACATTTTTACCCTTGTTTTAGTATGTGCTTACTATAGAAGTTACTCATGGAAACGTGCTATTATTGTTGTAATTACTTAAATTAATATTGGACACGGGTATTAGGGTGTTACACACCTAGCTGATTTGGTTCGGGCCCTCCTCACCACCCCTCTGTGGGACCACTTCTTTGATATCATCGAGCCGACGTATCTAGAGTTCACTTTGGAATTATGCTCGACGTTTCAGTTGCAATCAGTTGTGGCGAAGTACGACGACCCAGGAACAGTCCAATTCCTCCTTGGCGGTCTAGTACGGTAGTTGAGTGTCCCAGAATTTGGAGCTGCGTTGGGATTCTATACAGACAATTTTATAGAAGCCAACAATTTTCCCCACCTCCACGGCCACAACCATTATGCACCTTCATCGTGTTGGGAAACCCTCATGCCTGCTATAGGCATCAATGACCCCAGCCACTCAAAGGCATCGGCTCTAGCTCCAGCTCTGTAATATCTCCATGCTCTTCTGGCACACATAGTAACAGGGAGATGAGAGAGAACCAGCGTCGTTAACACTCACGATGCATACTTCCTATGGAGTATGAGGCAAGGGTATGTTTTTGATCTCGCTTACATTATCGCCCTTGCTTTCTGCCACTAAACTGAGTGACACCGAAAGGGAGTTATTAGCATCGGCCCGTACGTGACTCGACTAGCTCGATACTTTGGGCTTCTAAACACATCGGCACAATCCTCATCGCTCACACTCATCGGCCAGATGTCACCACAGGGCATCCAAAGTATGCTCCTTATGAGGATGATAGAGCATCGTCGTGGGTTCGATCCTCCTCAATACTGACTTGCACGAGCTACTGATAAGGACGACGCCGAGGATATTCCTGACGATATCCCTGCATTTCAGGAGGACCCATCTTCTCAGCCACCACTGAGTCACCGACCAGTTCATGCGCCTGCTTCAATGTTTGAAGTTTCTGACCACCTTAATCGCTTTGAGCAATATTGCACTCAGCGATTCGACAGCATCGAGGCGACTCTGCAACAAATTTGCTAGCATTTTCACATATCGCCTCCAGCACCACCACCTCACGATCCAACTGTCGATGAGGACTTTTGAGTCCTTTTATTTTCAATTTGTTTCTTTTTTTATTTTATTTTAATTTTTTTGTTTCTTTTTTACTTTATTTAAAAGACTTTTATTAGTATAATTTGAATTTTCTTTTATCTAATTATTTCATTATTACTAACCATAAAAACCCTATCCATATAACTCCCTAAACCATTACTAATAGCATCACAGTTTCAAAAGGTTCAGTCGATTGGTGCTACTCAAGAATAGACAAACAATCCTCCACGATTTCCATGTCCTGCTCGACCACGACCATAGCCCTCATGACACCGACCCCCACGATAACTTCTTCGCTGGGCGCTGTGATTGTGGAACCCAACTTCTACCACCACCTTCACCTCTGTCTACATGTCACATACACATCACCTCCAATGTCTTTAAATCCGTTCCACTCTTTCAAGGATTATATCCAAATTTAGAGCAGTTTCGTTTCCTTCCCTCTCTTCTGATACTATGCTTATATTATTATTATCTATCTTCGTACATTGAGGAGCATCCTAAGTGTGGGGAGGTTATTTATATGATTCTTAGAAAATCCCTGAATTTTTATCTCATTCTCAATTAATTTCCCCAGACTATTATTAGAGTAAATTCTAATTTATTTATAATTTTTATGTTTTGAATTTAATCATAGGGAATTGTGCATTGATTGTTTAAACTTTAAAGGCATTAGAGAATCAAGCATGAAAAGTTTACTTTTGAGAATTAAAATTGCTAGGTTGTTTCCCTGAATTGGGGTATTATCTTGAAGTTTTGAATTTACAGGATTGACATCAAATACCCATAATTTTCGTGAGATTTTGAGCCTTTTAGAGCATATATCTTTCTTGCTCACTGATTTTATTGGTTATGAGTATGTCAACATTGATTTTTTATTCTAGAACTTGCTTCGATTATGCATGTCAAGACCACACCTTTGAGTTGATTTATTGAGATGATAAAGGCACTTAGGTTTTTACCTATTTACCCCAAAAAAAAGCCTACTCACATAATTGACCCCTAGTGAACCCCTTTGAGCCTTAACCATTGTTTCTTGATTTTTCATTTAATGTTAACCCACAACTTAACCCTTTTTGATTCTTTAAGAATTTCTTATTTTTTTTATTTATTGACTCCCTTTTTATCGAGATTTGATTTGATTAGTTACCTAACTATGTTCGTTCATTTCAGTTCCTTTATTAGTTCTTATTATGTACTTTCCATTATTGTACTTGTTCTTATTCTTAAAAAAAACCGTATATTTATATTCATTCAGTTACATATTGTTCTAAAGAGCTTGGATAAGTTAAAGTCATTATATTGAGAGAAAAGCTCACTTCATTAGTTTTGGATAGTCTTAATTTTGGAAATTATTTTTTTTTCAATTCAGTAATTAGCTTTAGCATTCTAAGTTTAGAAACTTATTAAATTAATCTTGATTCTAACCCTCTCTTTTTCAGCATTTATCCATACCTTTAACCCAAGCCCCATTACAATCCTATTAAAGACCTTTTGATTTGTGTAAAATCTCATTTATAGTGGTGGAGATTTGATTTGATTTTCATGCAAGCCTATAGTAATAACTTTTCATGCTTGACTGTTGAGGGCTAATTACTAAACCTTAAACACTTTAAGTGATTTCAGTGAATCTTTAGTGAGGATGTCAACCCTCGTCGATTTGGAATTAAAGGAAATTACTTAGATAAAATGCTCAATTTGGATTGTGTGAAACTTTGATGTTCTTTTAGTTACACTCTCAATATATGATTACTTGTGGTTTACTTAGATACATTATTAATGAGAATTATAAGTTGAGAAGAATTTATTTTTATTGAGAGTTGAGGATTTTGCTTGAGGACAAGCAAATGCTTAAGTGTGGGGATATTTGATAAACCATAAAATATACATATTTTTTACCCCATGTTTAACGTATTTATGGATGATTTTTCCTTAGTTTTATTGAATTCGATGCTCCTAATCCTTTAATATCATGTTTTATACTCAGGAGAGCTTAGGATAGCAAAAAGAGCATGAAACGGGCCAAAAATGGACAAATTAGGCCTAATTCAGTGTTTCACACGGCCTAGGCATTTTCACACGGCTAAACCACACGCCCGTGTGTGACACACGGGCAGGCCATACGCCCGTGTGTGACACACGCTGTGTCAACATTAAACCAAGTCAGAATTGCACACGGCCTGAGCACCTGCACACAGGCGTGCCATACGGTCGTGTCCCTATCAAGCCCAAGTCTAATTCTACTCGAAAAAGGCTAATTTTGAGGGTTTTGAAGCATTCCAAAGTCTATACAAACATCCTAGAAGAGGGTTAAAGGGGACACGTAGAGTAGAAGGCAAAAAATACTCAAGGATAGCCATTGGAATCAGCTCAGAAGCAGGATCTACTTCAAGACTGAAGATCTCCATTCAATTTCCTTAGAAGTTCTTTGGGTTCTTTATGTTTTGTTATTTTCCCAATCCTGAGATGTTTTCCATTCTTATGAACTAAACTCCCTAAATACCTAAGGGAGATGAAACCTAGGACGGATCTTATTACTATTTAAATTATATGATAAATATTTTTTCTTATTCTTAATTGTTAGTTCTAATTCTTACTTTAATATTTTAGGATATTAATTCAGGTTTTTTTATGTGCTTATTCAGTGGAGCAAAAGTCCCTGTTTAAGAGTAGATCATTCATAATTAAGCGGAGTTGCATGCAATCCTAGAGATAGGACGACATAATTCTGCCAGATTAGAGTCAAATCTAATAAGGGAATCAATAGATCGAGTTAATGCGACAATAGGGGTTTTAATTAGAAAGAGATTTCAATTAATCAACCTAGAGTCAGTTGTTTTTAGTCTCGAGAAAGATAATAACATAAACTAGGGATTTCTACGGATTAAGTCAACTGAATAAATTGTCTAATTTAGAAGTAAAAAGTGAAGTCTAGGTGGATTCTTCCTTAGGTATTGTCTTCTCCATCGGTTTTCTAAAAAGTATTTTCCAACTTTAATCTCTGTCGTAATCTTAGTTAATTAGATAATTAGTTTTAGTTTAAAAACATCCTTTAATTCTTAGGTTAGATAATAAAAAGATAGTAATTACTAGTACTTTTAGTCCTCGTGGATACGATATTCCCGTTCTCACCATAACTATACTACTATTCGATAGGTGCGCTTGCCTTAGTCAAATTTTGCTAGTTAGTTTCACGACCATCATTCTTTTTGATTCCAATAACTTATTTATAGATGAGAAATAGGGTGGCTGCCTTCTATGGTGGTTCTGGTGCTTCTGGCAACATGGGTATGTACTTTCTCCTCATTCTCCTAATTTCACATTTCATACTCAACAAAACACTCAAACCCACTAACACTGATTTTGTAGGAGGAGCATTTAGGTATGGAAACTTGTACAGCCATGTGTATGGAGTTAACATACTGGCATTGATCATTTCATCTTTCATAGTTTCTCTTTTTTTCATGCTCTTCCTTTGCCTTTGGTGGTGCATGAAGAAACCAACACTTCCTTTAGCTCCACATCACCGACATTAGTTTGTTTTTTCTTCAAAGCAAGATACTGCTACACCTTTACGAGTAACAAAAAGGCTTGAATTAGATTCTCCAATTTTTCCAATAAATGTGTTAGCTTGGGGTAATCATCATCAAGTTCAGGCTTCTACTGCATTTTGAACTAGTTCTATACACTATTTCTTGTAAATATTTGATATTGTTTCCTTTTTGTCCTATGATTCATTAATGAATCACATTAATGTCTATTTTGTAAAGTCTTTAGGTTACCTAATATATATGTTTCATGTTGAATTTGTTTTTAATTAGGATGTTCTGGATCTCATTGAAAATGTATGTTAGATCTTACTGATTGTTTTAGTATTGTATCATTTAGATTTGGTTTGTATTGTTAACTATATATCTCTAGTAATAGAAATTTATGATAGAGCCTACTATTACTAAACACTCTTACTTGTAAATATTTGATATTGTTTCCTTTTTTTCATGTGATTCCAATTTACAAATATATTATCAGTTGAAAATAACATCCACATTTTCAGTACAAAACTATGTACTTAAATTTATTACTTTGGTTTGATGTGTCTAAAAGTATTTTTGATTTCTTAGTTGAGAAACGCTAAATTTTTGTAAAACCTTTAGGTTACCTAATATATATGTAGTGTTTCTACGGCATGAAACCTCATGTAATCATTATGGAATTTTGACTAATTTGGTAGGCAATAGGGAGATGAGAATTGTGTCTTCTTTTTCTCTCCACTCACCATAAAAGCATATGATATTTTATTATTATTAAACTTATACTTTTTTATATTGTTTCCTTTTTGTCCTATGGTTCATTAATGAATCACATTAATGTGTATTTTGTAAAGTCTTTAGGTTACCTAATAAATATGCAGTGTTTCTAAGGCATGTAATATTTTGTACCATTAATGTTCCGTTTCAATGAGAAAGAAACTTTGGTATAAACTCGCAAATGATTGTAACCATTAATGTTCTGTTTCAATGACTAAAATAAACTAAATTACCCTTAATAAAGCAAAGAAAATGCACCCAAAAGAAATTGACAACAAGTTACATGAGTTTATATCTATAACTCTCATCTCCCTCTAACATGATGAAACTTCCTTATTCTTTTCTCTAGTTTCGATGGAACACGAAGTATTACAGCAAAAAGCATGGAAAGGAAGGAGTCTAAACAATTAATCGCTAAAGGCTATATTACAGCAAATCATAAAATGAAGAGTGATTAAACTAAACTATCGATTAACTACTTAGAGGACTAAATTGGAAATATTGCAAAATATGAAATTCACAAATAACTAACAAGCGGTGGTTGATTGACTTCAATGTGGTTCACTAATAATTTAATTAAGGTTTTAAACTGCTTAATCTCCTAAAGTGACTCCATTTTACCTCTAAGTCTCAACTTTATCAAGTTAGACAAATTAGTCTGGTTTGTCACTTGATTTCACCGGCTAACCTGGGATTAAAGAATCAATGCCCAACGAGATCTCCTCTTAGCCTCACTTGCTTAAACCTTCCCTTAAGGTCGTCAATCCTAAGTTTTTAGTTTCATTCAATTTAGTCTAATTTGTTGCAATTTAGTCCTTTAGCCAAAAAATAGTTTACCCACATCTCCATCAACCAACCCCTTTAGAAGTTTAGTTACTCATGATAAAAACTAAACTAACAAGCATAAAAGAAAGAAACATTACAGCCATTAAAGTAAAGCTTAAGAAAAATGAGAAAGGTTTTTTAATGGAAAAAACTTAAAAGCAAAGTAAAAGAGAACACCTACTAGTAAAATAAAAAGCAAAAAGCATTAAAGATGAAAGCTTTAATAACTAAACTAAAGGAAAGTAAAATGCATTAAATAAAGATGGAAACATCATTACAAGAGAAGAAGTGAACTAAAAGTGTAAATAAACCCGAGCTACAGTAATAACTAACTTAACTAACACTAAGAACAAGAGGAACAAGAAGAAAATTGTAGGAATTTAAAGTCTATAGCTAAGGAAGAAGGTAGAAAATATGAAACCCTGAAAAAAAAAAGAAGAGAAAACTAAAAGAAAACATAAGAAAACTAAAGAAAAAACTATCCTAAGTGTGGCCTTCTCTCTCCTTGTCCAATTTTGGCTGATTTTAGCAACAATTTTGACCCAAAATTGTGACCAATATGCCCTTGAATTGGTCTCTCTTGATTATTACTTCGGTTGGACAAATTGATGTAGTCATAAAAAACTAATAATTCGACTAAGAAAAATGCACCTATCAATTAATAGTATAGCTACGGTAAGCACAGATATCGTTCCTATGAAGACTAAAAGTACTAGTAATTACTGTCTTTTTATTATTTAACCAGCAAATTGGATTGATTGATTGATTAAAACTAAAATTAACTAAATTAATTAACTAAAGAACACGACAAAAAATAAATTAGGAAAATAAATGATTAACAACCATGAAGTAAAATAATACCTAGGAAAGAATCCACCTAGACTTCATCTTTCATTATCAATCTAAATTACGCAATTTCTTCGCTTAATATCTTGATTCGTAAAAATCTCTAAATTATGCTAATATCTCTCTCCAAGACTAAGAGCAACTGACTCTAGGTTGATTAATTGAAATTTCTTTCTAATTAAAACCCCTATTATCATATTAACTCGATTTATGGATTCCCTTATTAGATTTGACTCTAATCCAATTGATTTATGTCATCCTATTTCTAGGATTGCATGCAATTCCACTCAATTATGCTAGATCTACTTTTAAACAAGATCTATTCCTCCTCTAATTCAAGAACATCAAACATGGACTAATACTCTAGAAATATTAAACCACGAATTAACTGCACATAATTGAGAATAACATCCAAGTATTTATTGTGTAAAAATAGAAATCAAATAACAGAATCCATCCTAGGGTTTATCTCTCTAGGTATTTAGAAAATTAGTTCATAATCGCAAATAAAAAATCTCAAAGACAGTACAACCATAAGAAATAATGAAAGTCATAATAAACTTCAAAAAATCAAAAGGAGATCTTCAATCTTGATGGAAATCTGCTTCAAAGTCAGCTTCAATTTTGTTTTTTGAGTTGTTTTCTTCAATATTCTCTAACGACTTCCTCCCCTTTTCTTATATTTGGTATATATAGGTCTTAGAATGCCCGACAAACCTAAAAATTACATTTTTCAGTGTATTTAGAGCACGATTCATGATTTTCACACAGTCTATCACACGAGCGTACACGATTGTGTGCCCAACTTATGTGGGAGGGTCCAACCCATGTGGCTCTTGTACCATGCTCCTATTTTTTGATTTTCACTTATTTTTTGCTTCTTTTGCTCTTAAATGCTCTCAAGTATAGAAACATGAATTTAAAGGATTAGGAGCATAAAATTCACCATTTTACATCAAATAATAATCCAAAAATGCATTAAGAGCGGGATTAAAACATGTTACTTTTAGCACTTATCACAATCATTGCCTCTAGTGCCATTTTTTTCCCTTAACGATAGTGATATCTTGATACCAAGGACTCGAAACCATGGTATCATCGTCAGTCTTGAAATGGAGGGTCTTCTTGTCACCTAAGTATCGCGATACCCTAGGGGATTGTAACAACCTATTTTCAGTAGTGTCAGAAACAGTGGTTTCAGGACCACAATTTTATCAACTGAGTTATTATTTTGTTATTATTTTAATGTCTTCGAGATTATATTAAGGTCGTATAAAAATTTTGTTAAGAAAATTTTGATGTTTAAATGGTTAATTAGGTGAAAAGGACTAAATCATGAAAGGTGAAAAAGTTTATTTCTAATTGTTTAAAAGGCTAAATGGCTAAGGAAAGGGATATTAATGGACTTATATGATAATTATACCATGTATATATGTTAGTGGATTGTGATGGATAGGTTTTATGGTAGGTTAAATTAGTAATTTAATAAACAAATGAAAAGATAAACTAAAACTATGTATCATCCTCCTTATTATTTCATTAGAAAACCTAAAATAACCATTAGAGAAAAAGAAGCACTCATTCAAGCTTGTGTTGATGCATGATCGAGAGGTTTTGTGATAGATTTTAAATATTTATAATTACTCGTTCTTGAACTAACTATTATCGCGATGTAGGCAAGTGTACCTATCGAACAATAGTATAGTTTTAGAAGACCGAATTTTCGAACCCAAAGGAACTAAAAGTACTAGTAATGACTGTCATTTTATTATCTAGCCTAAGAATAAAGAGGTTTTTTTAATTAACTAATTATCTAAACTAAGAACTCACAGAGAAAAGAATTGGGGAATTGCTTTTGGGAAAATCGACTGAATGAAGACAATACCTAAGGAAAAATCCACCTACACTTTACTTGTTATTCTGGCTTCGAATCGGACGATTTATTCATTCAACTTGTTCCGTAGAGATCCCTAAGTTGTGTTATTATCCCTATTCAAGACTAATAACGTCTAATCCTTAGATTGAATAACGGAGACTTTTCTCTCATTAACACTCTAGGGTTACGTTAACTCAATCTATGGATCCCCTTATTAGGTTTCACCCTAATCCGAAAAAATCTTGTCACCCTATTTCTAGGCGTGCAATCAACTCCGCTTAATTATGACAAAAGTACTCTTAGACAGGGTCTATTCCTCCTCTGAATAAGAGCATGTCTTGAATCAGTATCCTGGGATATCAAAACAAGAATTAAGAACACATAATTAAGAACAAGTTAAATATTTATCATACGATTTAGAAAATAATAACAAGATTCATCTTAAGTTTCATTCCCCTTAGGTATTTAGGGTTTTAGTTCATAACTAAATAAAAAAACATCTCAGAAGAATAAAGAATACAAAACATAAAGAAAACCCAAAACTCCTAAAGGGGAATTGAGGAGAGATCTTCAGTCTTGATGATGAATCCGGTCTCTGAGATGGATCAATCGACTTCCTTGGAGTAATTCCTTGCCCCCTCTTCTCCATCTCCCTTTTTCTCCTCTTCTAGGGTGTATTTATAGGCTTTGGAATGCCTAGAAGCCCTCAAAAGTGACCTTTTCTGAATTGAACTTAACTTGGGCTCGGCAGGGACACGCCCGTGTGACACACCTGTGTGTGATTACTTCAGACCGTGTTCTAGCCTGTTAGAATGGCATGGGCGTGTGCTATACCCGTGTGATTCGTGCTCCAATTTTGCCAAATTGACACGGCCGTGTGGTCTGCCCGTGTAAGGAGGTCCAGGCCATGTTGATTTCGTACTTTGGTCCATTTTCTCCATTTTTGGCCTGTTTCTCGTTCCTTTCGCTCTCCTATGCTCTCCTAAGTATAAAACATGAAATTAAAGCATTAGGAGAATTAAATTCACCAACTCTAATGATAAATCATCCATAAAATGCATTAAACATGGGGTAAAAATATGTATAATTTACGGTTTATGAAATATCCCCACACTTAAACATTTGCTTGTCCTTAAGCAAAATTCTCAACTCATAATCAAAATAAATTCTTCTCAACTTATATTTTCTATTGATAATATCTCACATTAATCCATAAGTAATCATACATTGAGAATTCAACTAAAAGAACATAAAAGTTTCAAACATTCCAAGTTGAGAATTTAGTCATGCAAACTTAGGTGCTTCCCTTCGTCTAAGTAATTACCTTTGATTCAGAATATCACAGAGTTTCACATCCTCACTATAGATTCACTCAAATCACTCGAGGTGTTTAAGGACAATAAATGAAGCACTCAATAGTTAATAATGAAAAGTCATCACCATAGCTTGCATAAAAATCAAATCTCTACCACTATAATTTAAGATGATACATCAATCAAAAGGTCTTTAGAGGGTTGTAACGAGGCCTGTGATCGCGTGATTCGTAACAAGTAATAAATATTTATAATGAAGATCAAACCTAGACTAACTATTATTACAACGAAAAGGCAAGCGCACCTATCGAACAATAGTATAGTAATGGCAAGACCAGGATATCGTACCTAAGGGAACCAAAAGTACTAGTAATAACTATATTTTTATTATCTAGCCTAAGAATAAAAGGGTTTGTTTATTAAACTAATTAACTAAACTAGGAACACAGAGAGAAAAGAATTGGGGAATTGCTTTTGGGAAAATTGATTGACTTGAGACAATACCTAAGGAAAAATCCACCTAGACTTTACTTGTCATTCTGGCTTCGAACCGGACGATGTATTCATTCAACTTGTTCCGTAGAGATCCCTAAGTTATGTTATTATCCCTATTCAAGACTAATAACATCTAATCTATAAATTGAATAACCGAGACTTTTCTCTAATTAACATTCTAGGGTTGCATTAACTCGATCTATGGATCCCCTTATTAGGTTTCACCCTAATCCGGCAAAATATTGTCACCCTATTTCTAGGCGCGCAAGCAACTGCCACAGCTGCTGCATCATGGCCTGCATATCGTCCATCTGTCGGTCCCGTCGCCAATCTCGCTCGTGAATTATCTCAAACTGTGTAGTGCAATACTGCTCGAAGTGGGCGAGTCGGTCAGAAAGTTGTGCCAATGAAGCAGCCACATGAACTGGTCGTTCCCTAGGTGGCACAGTGGAAGGCTCCTCATGTTGTGGGGGAACATCATCAGGAATGTCCTCAAGATCCTCCTCGTCAATGGTATGAGAGAGACGGTACTGAGGTGGACCGGTGCCACGCCGGCGCTCGATCATCCTCATGTGTAACATAGTCGTGATGCCTTGTGGGGACATCTGACCTATCAGTGTAAGCGCTGATGACTGGGCCACGATGTTGAGGAGGCCAAAGTGTCTGGCAAGGTGCATCACGTAAGGGCCGATGGAGCTCACTCCCTTCCTATGCCGCTCGGTCTGATGGCGAATGGCGAAAGTAATGAAGTATGCCAAGTCAGTCACATGTGCATTCGCCATGCACCGTAAATAGTAGGCGTCGTGGGTGTTGATGACACCGGTGCTCTCTCTCCTTCCGGTCAATGTGTGTGCTAATATGGCATGGAGATAGCGTAGGGAAGGAGCGAGAGCTGAGGCTTTCGAGCGGTTGGGGTCATATGTAGAAGAGAGTGGTGCCAAAGCTTCCAGCATAAGGAGGGAGAAATGTGGATATTTCGTGGTAGTGCATTCATATCTTCCTCCTCCATAAACTCATCGGTGTAGAGTCCCAGAGCGACTCCAAACTCTGGCACACTGATTGCACGAACTAGACTGCCTAATCGGAAGTGAATGGTGTCTGGGTCTTCATTGTTTGTCATCACCACCTGTAAATGAAAATTATAGCATAATTCTAAAGTTAGCTCTAAATAAGTGGGCTCGGTAATAGCGAAGAACCATTCCCATGGGTCTGTGGACAAGAGGACGCATATGGCATCAGCTAGCTGAACTTGTTCGACTGCAGCCCAGTCAATGTAGCGACCTATAGTGAGGGGTCATGCGCGTAGTATCTGAAATAGCTCCTCCTATAAAGCTTGCGAAAATTCAAGGAACGAGTGCCGAACTTTGGCTGTAGCACGTACCGAGGAAGAACCCGATCTCCTACGTCTCTTTGAGGATGGGACCGCGGCTTTCTTGCCTCTCGATGACAACATAATGTTCTTGAAAATACATGAGCATTGATAGAATCCAAGATATATCAGTAGTTAAGCAAGAGGCCTAAAACTACTATATGCTATTCAGTAGCTTAAACAATTCAAATATAGAAATTCTAAAGCAAATTCCTAACTTGTCTAAAACATATTTGTAATAGTAACAATATCTATGTAAAGCATGTAGAACACTAATGTAGCAACAAAAATTAGAAAAATAAGGTTGAGAAAGTGAACCAATGGCTACTGTAGGGCGGTGCACGAGAGTGTTGGTGGTGAGCACGGGCGTGTGACACGGGGATATAGCCGTGTGGAGGAAAAATGGAGGGTATAGAGAGGGGAAAGTGGGGATTAATGCAAGGGGAGTGGTTTTGAGGGTGGTTTGAGGGTTGGGGAAGTGAGAATCTGAGGAATGGTGGCCGGATTAGGGATTAGGGAATGGGGAAGGGTAGATTTCGGCTAGGGTTTTGAAAAAGGGAAGAAGATGAACAATGGCTTGCTTATATAGGGGAGGTTCACACGGCCTAGGGCCATGCCCGTGTACTTTGAGGGTGAGCCCATGTTTTTCGAATTTCGCGATTTAGGTCTTGCCCAGCTGCTATCCTAAGCCCGTGTGTCTTGGGCGTGTGTCGAACACGGCCATGTCGCATGGCCATGTCTAGCTTTGTTCGCTTCTTCCACACCTGTGTGTTATGGTAGCACGCCCGTGTATTGTTGTACACGGCTGAACGGCACGGGCGTGTCTCACGCCCGTGTCGAAGAAACAAAATCGAGCCTTGTCCCTGGCACGCCTGTAGTTTTCCATTCCCATCGTGGTCTCCTATCAAGTTCACCCACGGCTATGTCGCACGGTCGAAAGGATTTATCGCACCCTGTGTTTTGGGGAAATCATGTCCCACTTCAAAATGGTCGTCTCACACGACCGTGTCTCTTCCCCTGTTTGGCCACGGCTTTAGGTACGCCCGTGTGCCTGGTCGTGTGTGTTGAAAAACTTTTGCAATTCAAAGATTAAGTTAATGATTCAAAGTGTTAGAAATTAAAAATAAAAAAATCAAAATATGTTAGTGCTCGGGTTGCCTCCCGAGAAGCGCTTATTTATAGTCTAAGCTTGACTTACCTCTCTGTTGAATGATCATGGTGGTTTGAGGAGTTCATACTCCTCATTCCTACTATTAGCCTTGACAAAATAAGGTTTGAGATGAGTATTGTTTACCTTAAAAGTGCCGAACTTGGAATGACTTACCTCAACCGTACCGAAGGGGAAAATACTAAGTATCGAAAGATGGATTTCCTCATTTGGTGTGGTAGTGACAATGTGGGGATCTGCGGCAACTAGTAAGACTTTATCGCCAACCTTAAGTTGATTAGGAGAGGTATCGGGCTTGTTTTGGGGTAGTTTCAGTTTATCATGTGTTCCCGGTTTGTGTGCTCGCCATTCATCTAGCTCCTCTATTTGAAGCCTTCGTTCCTCATGGGTGTCTTTGTTCGCTACTCGATAATAGTGCACTGTCTCCGTTGTCTTGTTTCGAAGAGGTTCCTGCAAGGACGATTGAATATTAGTTTTATCATCAACAAGTTTCATAATGTTATCTTGAGTCTTAGAATTTTTGACTGAATCGCGTGCTTGGAGTGTTACTGCATCGTCTCCTGCACGAAGTGTTAGCTCTCCTATGCCTACATTAATAATGGTTCTGGCAGTTGCTAAAAAGGGTCGTCCTAAAATTAAAGGTACCTCGTTATCCTCATCCATATCTTAGATGAAAAAGTCTACTGGGTAAATAAATTTATCAATTTTAACGAGAACATCTTCAATAATACCTTTAGGAAATCTAATTGTTTTGTTAGCCAATTGTATGCTCATCCTAGTCTGTTTGGGTTTACCGAGACCTAGTCATTTAAACATTTTATACAGCATAACATTTATACTTGCCCCTAGATTAGCTAAAGCATTATTCACAGATAAACTACCAATTAAGCAAGGAATTGTAAAACTCACTGGATCTTTCAATTTGTTAGGTAGCTTATTCTTTAGAATAGCTGAGCAGACTACATTGAGTTCCACATGCGATGTAGCGTCTAATTTTCTTTTATTGCTCAGAAGTTCCTTTAAGAATTTTGCTGAGTTGGGCATCTGCGAGAGAACTTCAATAAAGGGTAAGTTAATATGTAATTTCTTTAAGAGTTTGACAAACTTACTGAATTGTTCTTCTGTTCTGTCTTTCGTCATCGCTTTAGGATATGGCACACGAGGTTCATGATTCGTACTTACCTGTTTAGGATCATTATCGTTTACCTCTTCTCAAACTTTGTTCATTGCATTGTCTTGCTGTAATTCTAGCTCTGGTTCAATGAATCCTTCCTTATTTTGAGTACTAATTGCATTGAGGTGTTCCCTCGGATTAGGTTCAGTATTACTTGGTAAGCTACCTTGTGGTTGTTCAGAGATTAGTTTGGATAGCTGGCCTGTCTGAGTTTCGAGTCCTTGGATCAATGCTTGTTGATTCTTAAGTGCTGTCTTGGTATTTTGGAAATGGGTTTCTGACACCGAGATGAATTTAGAAAGCATCTCTTTAAGGTTTGGTTTCTTCTCTTGTTGATAAGGTGGTTGTTGAAAACCTTGAGATTTTTGTGGCTTTTGATTCCCTTGACCACCCCAGGTGAAATTTGGGTGGTTCCTCCAACCTGCATTATAAGTATTACTGTATGGGTTATTTTGAGATCGGAAGTTATTGTTACCATATAGTTGACTTGTTCTTCTTCAGTTGTAGGATTGAAGGATTGGTATTCTGTATGCACACCTACACCACTTGAGTCACACCTCATTACTGGATGTACCTGTGTAGAACCAAGTAAACCGTCAATCTTTTTATTGAGAAGTTCTACCTGATTAGAGAGCATGGTGACTGAATCGATGTTATAAACGCCGACTGTTTTTATTGGCTTTGTCCTCATAACTTGTCACTGATAGTTATTCAGAGACATCTCCTCTATAAATTCATAGGCATCTTCCGATGTTTTATTGTTGATGGTTCCGCCAGCAGCTACGTCAACCATTTGTCGAGTCGAGGGATTCAGACCATTGTGGAATGTTTGTACTTGAAGCCAAAGTGGTAACCCATGGTGAGGGCACCTTTTTAGTAAGTCCTTTTATCTCTCCCATGCATCGTAAAGTGTTTCTAAATCCATCTGTACAAAAAAAGAGATATCATTACGTAATTTAGCTGTTTTAACCGGCAGAAAATATTTTAGTAAAAATTTCTCGGTCATTTGTTCCCAAGTAGTGATAGACCCTCATGGTAACGAGCTCAACCACTGTTTAGCTTTGTTTCTCAGTGAAAAGGGAAACAACCGAAGATGTATGGCATCATCAGAAACGCCATTGATTTTAAATGTATTGAAAAATTCCAGAAAGTTCCCTAAGTGAGCATTGGGATCTTCATCCTACAAACCATCAAACTGAACAAACTGCTGTATCATCTGAATAGCGTTAGGTTTTAATTCAAAAGTATTTACAGCTACAGCAGGTCTAACTATGCTAGATTCAGTTCCTGTTAAAGAAGGTTTAGCATAATCATACATAGTACGTGGAGCAGGATTTTGATTAGCCACAATTGCAGGAGGTAGCTGATTGTCTTAGTTTTCAGCCATCTTGTCGGTTGGGGGTTGAGTATCATCTTCTCGCTCGTTCTCCGTGTACCGTAAGCTACGCCTTATTTCTCTTTGATTTCTACGGACTGTGCGATTGATTTCTTCGTCAAAAAGTAATGGTCTTGACGGGTTTCTTCTAGTCATAAACTATAAAAACCTACCAAGAGAAAAAATAAGTAAATAAATAAATAATAATAATAATAAAATTAAATTAAATTGCAAGAAAAATAAATGGCTAAAGTAATAAAAATTTAGCGTTCCTACTATTTTGAATCCCCGGCAACGGCGCCAAAAACTTGATCGCGTGATTCGTAACAAGTAATAAATATTTATAATGAAGATCAAACCTAGACTAACTATTATCACGACAAAAAGGCAAGTGCACCTATCAAACAATAGTATAGTAATGGCAAGACCGGGATATCGTACCCAAGGGAACCAAAAGTAATAGTAATAACTATCTTTTTATTATCTAGCCTAAGAATAAAAGGGTTTGTTTATTAAACTAATTAACTAAACTAAGAACGCACAGGGAAAAGAATTGGGGAATTGCTTTTGAGAAAATCGATTGACTTGAGACAATAACTAAGGAAAAATCCACCTAAACTTTACTTGTCATTCTGGCTCCGAACCGGACGATGTATTCATTCAACTTGTTCCTTAGAGATCCCTAAGTTATGTTATTATCCCTTTTCAAGACTAATAACGTCTAATCCCTCAATTGAATAACCGAGACTTTTCTCTAATTAACATTCTAGGGTTGCATTAACTCGATCTATGGATCCCCTTATTAGGTTTCACCCTAATCCGATAAAATCTTGTCACCCTATTTCTAGGCGCGCAATCAACTCCGCTTAATTATGACAAAATTACTCTTAGACAGGGTCTATTCCTCCTCTAAATAAGAGCATGTCTTGAATCAGTATCCTGGGATATCAAAATAAGAATTAAGTACACATAATTAAGAACAAGTTAAATATTTATCATACGATTCAGAAAATAATAACAAGATTCATCTTAGGTTTCATTCCCCTTAGGTATTTAGGGGATTTAGTTCATAACTAAATAAAAAAACATCTCAGAAGAATAAAGAATACAAAACATAAAGAAAACTCAAAACTCCTAAAGGGAAATTGAGGAGAGATCTTCAGTCTTGATGATGAATCCGGCTTCTGAGATGGATCAATCGGCTTCCTTGGGGTAATTCTTGGCGTGTGGTTCTGTATTCTAGAAAAGTTCTAGAAGAGGCCCCCTTTCTAGGTCATACTTAGGGTGTTTATATAGGCTTTGGATTGGCTTTCTTCCTCCCTAAGTATCCTTTTCCGTGTAAAATACAACTCTTTGAAAAAGGGACACACCCGTGTGCCACGGCCGTGTGACGTGTTTGCCAGGCCGTGTTCAATCTGTTAAATTGCACACGACCGTATGGGTTAATAGCCAGACCGTATGAATCGTGAGAGCCTTGGTCAACACCCTTGAAGGACACGGGCGTGTGAGTAGCCCGTGTGGCAAGGCTTAGGCCAGGTGAACTTCTTGATTTGGTTCGTTTTGTCCCTTTTTAGCTCGTTTTTGGCTCCTTTTGACTCTTGGTGCTCTCCTGAGTACAAAACATGAAATAACCGGATTAAGAGCACCAAAATCCACAAATCTAGTAGTAAACATCCATAAATATGCTAAGTATTTGGGGTAAAACTATGTATAATTTGGCGTTTATCAGCTTGGTTAGGGGGTGTGGTCACAAGCTGAAAGAAATGGTTAGAATCGAAATTGAATTGAAAAATTACCTAACTAGAAAAAGAGTTAATCTTTACTTGCGTACAACAGAGCTTCTTCTCAGAAAATGAAATTAAAAATATGTTTACATAGTTAAATTAATATAGACTAACTATCAAGAACAAAACATAGCTAGGCAATCCATTCAACTCAACTCTCGACAAAAAATAGGGATTAATTTAAGGGATTTCAACAATAATGGGTTAAAGGTTCATATTAAGGGTAATAAAATAAATGGCTTGTTAGGTTCAAGGGGGTTTACTAAGGGTTAATCGTGTAGGTAGGCTTTTCATGGCATGAATGGGTTAATCCTAAGTGCCTTAATCATTTTGACATATCCAATCAAATGGTGTGGTCTCGACATGCATAATCAAGCAAGTTCCAGAATAACAGTTCAATACTGACGCACTCAAAGCAATAATGAAAGTGAGCATGAAAGAATTAATAGATACTCAAAAGGCTCAAAAATCTCACAAAAAATTATGGCTTTTTGATGTTTAGACTCGTGAATTCGAATTCAAAGTAATACCTAGACTTGGGGAAACAACCTATAATTTTGAATTCTTAAAAATCAACTTATCATGCTTGATTCTCTAATGTCTTAAAGTTTAAAAAGCCAATGCATAAATCCCTACGTTTTAATTCAAGATATATCAATCAAAATCATAAACCAATCAAAATTTATCCTAAATATGATATAAGAGACTATTCAGGGATTTTTTTGATAATGAAATGAATGCCTCCCCTCACACTTAAGATGTACATTGCCCTCAATGTACAAAGATAGGTATGATAAAATAAAAATAAGATAGGGTTAGAAGTGAAACTTCCTATATGATGAATTCCTCGAAGTAGAGTTTTGGAGAGTAATTGGTTCGAGAGTGGAGAAGGATACTCCGGTGGTCGTAAAGGTTCATTAGTCCATAAGTCCTGCTCCAAAAGAATATCATATCTAGTGGTAGCTTTGGTCGTGGTAGAGCAGGACATGGCAGTCGTGGAGAACCTTTCCCAGTGGAGTTTTAGTTCCAATGTGATGATGAGCTTAAGAGCTCTATATAACTGTGAAAAAATCAAGAACTTTTTAGGGGATATTAGGAAGAATAAGTACTCAAAAAGAAATAACTGAAATTAATAATTAAAAATAAAATTCTAAAATCTAACAAAAATAAAAAGTAGTTTCAATAAAAATTAAAAACATAAAATAATAAATAAATATTTCTAAACATCTTCATCGCTGGATGGTTCGCGAGGTGGGGCTGGCAATGAGATGTGGAGGTGTTGACAAATCTGCTGTAAAGTAGCATTAATGTTGTCAAATCGTTGAAAACACTACTGCTCAAATCGGGTGAGGCGCTCAGAGATGTCAGCATATGAGCCGCCGCATGAACTAGATGAGAGGGTGGTGGTGGCTGAGTCGGTGGGTCCTCGTGCTGTAGGGGGACATCATCAGGAATATCCTCGTAGGCCTCCTCCTCGATAGATTGGGCGAGACAATACTAGGGAGGGTAGGTTCCTCGGCACCTCTCGATCATCCTTATGCTAAGCACGCTCGAGATGCCTTGTGGAGACATCTAGCTGATGAGAGTGAGGGATGATTCTTGGGTCGTGGTGTTGAGGAGCCCGAAGTGTCCTGCCAGCCTAGTCACGTAGGGGCCAATGGAGATGACCCCCTTTCGATGCCGCTCTGTTTGGTGCTAAATCGCAAGGGCGATGAAATAGGCAAGGTCGATGACGTGCCCTTGCGATATGCACCATAAAAAGTAAACGTCGTGGGTGTTGATGACGCCAGTGCTCTCTCGCCTCCCTGTAATCGTGTGAGCTAAAATAGCGTGTAAGTACCTCAGGGATGGTGGGAGAACTGATGCCTTGGAGTGGCCAGGATTGTACGAGGCTGTGCTAGGGACCAAAGTGTGCCAGCATTTCGAGGGAGAGAAATGTATGTGGCGACTGAGAGCATGTAGTTCATTCTCCTCTCGAAACTCCTCCGTATATAGGCCTAGAGCAGCACCAAACTCTGGGACGCTTAGCTGGCGGATTAATCCCCCTAGGCGAAACTGGACCATGTCGGGATCATCATACGTTGTCATTACGGTCTAGAGATGGAACATTGAGCATAGTTCCATCGTGAGCTCAAGGTATGTCGGCTCGATAATCCCGAGAAATAGCTTTCAAGGGTCGGTGGTTAGGAGAGCCCAAATTGTGTCAGCCATCTGGACTTGTTCTACGGTAGCCCAGTCGATACAGCGGCCCACAATTAAAGGTCGGGCCCGAAGTATTTAGAGCAATTCTTCCTGGAACCCTTGGGGAAACTGTAGGAGAGGGTGACGGATTTTCGCAGTTGGGCCCGCGAAAGAGGACGCTCCCTTTCTCTTCTTTGAAGCAGGTACGACGGTTTTCTTTCCTCTTGACGATGACATGCTACCTGCGATTAGAATCATCAAGTCATCTTGATGAGTGGTCGAAGTAAAAGGAATACAATTTCCAACTAAAAAGCAGACTTTCAGCTACAACCAAACATAACTAATATAATAATTTCGTGACTTTGTCATTGTATGTAGTAATGGCATGTGTAAAAGAATGAAGCTTTCCTAACAACATGAAATGTATAAGAAATAATTGAACAATGCAAATTACATGAGAGATATTGGCATGAGAATATAATGAGAATGAGCATGGTAAAATCATGGGTATAAAGTTTCCTAATCACTTGATTTAACATGCAATGTATAATAACTAACTAAAAATGAAAACTAAATGATAAAGTAATGAACAGAAATGAAAGATGGTTCAAAAGAAATGGAAATTATTGTAATCATAAGCATTAGTAATAAGTAAAATAGAAGTGAAGAGAGTAAACAAACGCTAAGGGAGAGAGATTGGGTGTCAAAAATGAAGTTGAAGGCAGCGCACGGGCGTGGCAGGGGCCGTGTAGAGTTGCAGCGGCTAGGGTTAGGGATTTTGAATGGGGAAGAAAGTGAATAGTGCAGGGTATTTATAGATTTTGGGGCATACGGCCATGGCACACGCCCGTGTCCCCTAATTTCAGCCCATGTGATTTGCGAATTTCAAATTTAGACGCGTCTGACATTTAGTACATGCCCGTGTTCCTCGGTGTGTGGGTTTACATGACCGTGTTGCACGACCGTGTCTAGCTTCGTTCCTACGTGTTCAAGCTCCATGCCTGTGTTAATTTAACATGTTCGACCACGGGTGTTAGACATGGGCGTGTTGCATGCCCATGCTAGTTTCTCAGTTTGAACCACGAGTCTTCCACACGGGCGTGTGACACGCCCGTGTTGTTTTGACAGGCTTGACCACGGCCGTATGGCGTTTAATCGTAGCTTGCGTTGGGAAAATCTTTTTCCTTGTTTTCACACGGTCTTAAGCACGTCCGTGTGCTTGGCCGTGTCTTTGTGGAAACACCTGTATTCAAGATTTCTATTAGTAAGTTAGGGGTTAAATACCAAAATTCAAAGAAATTAATATTGTTAGTGCTCGAGTTGCCTCCCAAGAAGCGCTTATTCATAGTCTAAGCTCGACTTACCTCTCTGTTGTATGGTCATGATGGTTCGAGGAGTTTATACTCATCATTCCTGCTATCAGTCTCATCAAAATAAGGTTTTAAATGGGTGTTTTTTACTTTAAAAGTGTCGAACCTGGGATGACTCACCTCCACCGTACTGAATGGAAAAATACTGAGTACCGTAAGAGGTATTTCCTCATTCAGTGTGGTAGCGACAATGTGAGGATCTGCAGCATCTAGTAAGACTTTATCACCAACCTTAAGTTGATTTGGAGAGGTATCGGGCTCGTTTTGGGGTAGTTTTAGTTTATCGTGTGTTCTCGATTTATGTGCTCGCCATTCGTCTAGCTCATCTATCCGTAGCCTTCGTTCTTCATGAATGTGTCCTCTTTCATTTCTAGAACATGGCTCGTGAACTTCTTTGAAGCTCAATTTCTGCAAGGTCATACTATCAGTTTTAGTAGATCGGTGTGGACCATTACCTTTAATGTTCGATGCGATGTTAAAATTAAGAGCTTGAAGGGTGATCATTTCATCTCCCACACGAAGTGTAAGCTCACCTGTGTCAACATCAATAATTGTTTTAGCAATTGCTAAAAAGGGTCTCCCTAAAATCAAAGGGGTGTTATTATCCTCCTCTATGTCTAGAACAACTAAATCAACGGGAAATATGAACTTATCTACTTTCACTAGTACATCTTCAATAATACCCCTAGGAAATCTTATAGTTTTATCTGCCAATTGAATGCTCATCCTAGTTGCTTAAACATTTTGTAAGGCATAACGTTAATACTAACCCCTAAATCAGCTAATGCATGACTTATATCTAAACTACCAACTAAGCAAGGAATTGTAAAACTCCCTGGATCTTTCAATTTGTGGGGTAGTTTATTCTGTAGCATAGCTGAGCAGATTGTGTTTAGCTCCACATGCGACGCTTCGTCCAACTTTCGCTTATTTACTAAAAGCTCTTTTAAAAATTTCATTGCATTCGGCATCTGCGACATAGCTTCAATAAACGGTAAGTTAATATGTAATTTTTTTAAAAAGTTTAAGAAATTTACCGAATTGTTCATTTGAGCGGTCTTTTCTTGTCGCGTTAGGATATGAGACACGAGGTTTATATTCATCATTCACCATTTTGTTATGACTTACCTCACTTTTACCTTTACTCACCACAGTTTCTTGCATCAATTTTGGCTCAGGCGCAATGAATCCTTCCTTATCTTGAGTACTAATTGCGTTGAGGTGTTCCCTTGGGTTAGGTTCAGTATTACTTGGTAAGCTATCTTGTGGTCGTTCGGAGATTAGTTTGGATAGCTGGCCTATCTGAGTTTCGAGTCCTTAGATTGATGCTTGCTGATTTTTAAGTGTTGTCTCGGTATTTTGGAAACGGGTTTCTAACACTGATATGAATTTTGAGAGCATCTCCTCAAGGTTCGGTTTCTTCTCTTGTTGATAAGGTGGCTGTTGAAAACCCTGAGGATTTTATGGCTTTTGATTCCCTTGACCACCCCAGGAGAAATTTGGGTGGTTCCTCCAACCTGCTTTATAAGTATTACTGTCTGGGTTATTTTGAGATCTAAAGTTATTGTTACCCATATAGTTAACTTGTTCCTCTTCGGTTGTAGGATTGAAGGATCGATATTCTATATGCACACCTTCTCCACTTGAGTCACACCTCATTACTGGATGTACCTGCGTAGAACTGAGTAAACCATCAATCTTTTTATTGAGAAGTTCTACTTGATTTGACAGCATAGTAACTGAGTCGACGTTATAAACGCCGGCTATTTTTATTGGCTTAGTCCTCATGACTTGCCACTGATAATTATTCAGTGACATTTCTTCAATGAATTCATAAGCCTCTTCAGGTGTTTTGTTGTTGATTGTTCCTCTAGCAGCTGCGTCAATCATCTGTCTTGTCGAGGGATTCACACCATTGTAAAATGTTTGAACTTGTAGCCATAGAGGTAACCTATGGTGAGGGCACCTTCGCAATAGATTCTTGTATCTCTCTCATGCATCGTAAAGTGTTTCTAAGTCCATTTACACAAAAGAAGAGATATCATTACGTAACTTAGCCATTTTAGTCGGTGGAAAATATTTTAATAGAAATTTTTCGGTCATTTGTTCCCAAGTAGTGATAGACCCTCGTGGTAACGAGTTTAACCACTGTTTAGTTTTGTTTCTCAGTGAAAAAGGGAATAATCGAAGACGAATGGCATCATCAGAAATGTCAATAATTTTGAAAGTGTCGCAAAACTCCAGAAAATTCGCCAAGTGAGTGTTGGGATCCTCATCCTGCAAACCATCAAACTGAACAAACTGTTGTATCATCTGAATTGTGTTAGGTTTCAATTCAAAATTATTCACAGCAATAGCAGTTCTAACTATACTTGACTCAGTTCCTATTAAAGAAGGTTTAGCATAGTCATACATAGTATGTGGAGCAGGATTTTGATTAGCCGCAATTGCAGGAGGTAGCTGATTGCCTTGGTTTTCAGCCATCTCTTCGGTTGGGGGTTGAGTATCGTCTTCTTGCTTGTTCTCCGTGTATCTTAAGCTTCGCCTTATTTTTCTTTGGTTTCTACGAACTGTGCGATCGATTTCCTTGTCAAACAGTAATGGTCCCGACGGGTTTCTTCTAGTCATAAACTATGAAAACCTGCCAAGAGAAGGAAAAAGGAAGTTAATAAATAATAATTAAATTAAATTAAATTGCAAGAAAGATAAATGGCTAAAGTAATAAAATTTGTGTTCCTAATATTTTAGTTCCCCGGCAACAGCGCCAAAAACTTGATCGCGAGGTTTCGTGATAGGTTTTAAATATTTATAATTACTCATTCTTGAACTAACTATTATCGTGATGTAGGCAAGTGTACCTATCGAACAGTAGTATAGTTTTAGCAAGACCGGATTGTTGAACCCAAAAGAACTAAAAGTACTAGTAATGACTGTCTTTTTATTACCTAGCCTAAGAATAAAGAGGTTTTATTTTAATTAACTAATTATCTAAACTAAGAACTCACAGAGAAAAGAATTGGGGAATTGCTTTTGGGAAAATCGATTGAATGAAGACAATACCTAAGGAAAAATCCACCTAGACTTTACTTGTTATTCTGGCTCTGAATCGGACGATTTATTCATCCAACTTGTTCCGTAAAGATCCCTAAGTTGTGTTATTATTCCTATTCAAGACTAATAACATCTAATCCCTAGATTGAATAACCGAGACTTTTCTCTAATTAACACTCTAGGGTTGCATTAACTCGATCTATGGATCCCCTTATTAGGTTTCACCCTAATTCGGCAAAATCTTGTCGCCCTATTTCTAGGCGTGCAATCAACTCCGCTTAATTATGACAAAAGTACTTTTAGACAGGGTCTATTCTCCTCTGAATAAGAGCATGTCTTGAATCAGTATCCTGGGATATCAAAACAAGAATTAAGAACACATAATTAAGAACAAGTTAAATATTTATCATACGATTCAGAAAATAATAACAAGATTCGTCTTAAGTTTCATTCCCCTTAGGTATTTAAGAGTTTTAGTTCATAACTAAATAAGAAAACATCTTAAAAGAATAAAGAATACAAAACATAAAGAAAACCCAAAACTCCTAAGGGGAATTGAAGAGAGATCTTTAGTCTTGATGATGAATCCGGTCTCCGAGATGGATCAATAGGCTTCCTTGGAGTAATGCCTTACCCCCCTCTTCTCCGTCTCCCTTTTTCTCCTCTTCTAGGGTGTATTTATAGGCTTTGGAATGCCTAGAAGCCCTCAAAAGTGGCCTTTTTCCAAATTGGACTTAACTTGGGCTTGGCAGGGACACACCCGTGTGGCACGCCCGTGTGCGATTACTTCAGGCCATGTTCGAGCCTGTTAGAATGGCACGGACGTGTGCTATACCTGTGTGAGTCGTGCTCCAATTCTTCCAGATTGACACGACCGTGTGGTCTGCCCTTGTGAGGAGGTCTAGGCCGTGTTGATTTCGTACTTTGGTCTATTTTCTCCGTTTTTGGCCCTTTTCTCGTTCCTTTCGCTCTCCTATGCTCTCCTAAGTATAAAACATGAAATTAAAGCATTAGGAGCATCAAATTCACCAACTCTAATAAGAAATCTTCCATAAAATGCATTAAACATGGGGTAAAAATATGTATAATTTACGATTTATCAATGCATATCTAGATAAACCACCATTGGACTTAAATTGAGGAAAAGCTAAAGCTTCGGATTAACTCGACTTTACTTTTACACCCTAGTTATTGAGGTAAGTTTGTATGAACTGTAATCATTTTAATGTGATCTAGATTGAATGTTTACAATGTTGTTTTAATATAAATAAATCTATATACGAATGTATTCATGCTATGATGAATTGACGGATATCGAGTCCCGGTTGAACCTTAAGAATTCTTAGGCTACAAAAGACATGTCATTAGGGGTTTTCATGTTTCGGGTGTTGGTCTTACATGTCCTACCGATGGCTGAGGTCCTGTATTTATTGCGGATTTTTCACAGCTCGTGTGAGTAGCATCATGTATGTTACATTTCGACCCATAGCTCATGTGAGCATTGATGTAAAAGAAAGGTTGCGGTTATATGTAAAGGCACACTATTTGTGATCTTTCCTGAGTATCTGATGTAATTTTAGATGGTTCAATGGGTAAGAACAGGAAATGAAATGGTGAGTATGTAAATGGATTGAAACATGACCTTATGAAAAGGATTTATAAGATAAATGATGTATTTTTCTCTAGAAACTTACTCATCTTATGGTTGATTTCATTTGTATTATGAACAAGTATTCTAACTTGTGAATTTGATGATGTTGTATAGGCTTTTACTAAACTTATGGCATTGGTAATGATTTATGCTTAATCTATTAATTGTATAATTGACTTGGTAAGTTATGTTTAATTTTATACAAGCTTATTAAGCAATCGTTGCTTAAGTGGCTGTTTTCTTTTATTTTTTTAGATTATCAGAAGCTCGATTGGTTTGGAAACTCATTGAAGACTTATCACACTATCCAGCAATCAATTCAGTAGTTTTTGAGTATTTTGGTCAAGGTTAATAATGACATGTATAGGTATTTGTATTGATAGTTCATGGATGTATAAAATGGTTGATTTAGTATGCTTATGTCTTCGAAGGTTATGTTTAGTTGATGGACTTGTAATGCTTGTTAAGTTAGGTCATCTTGGCCACCCTTAGGTAATTGAAATGCATGGTCTTTTTTTATGTTTGTAATGGCTTGAGAATGGTCATTTGTGATATGTATTGGTAGATATTTCAACTAGGTTCTTATGGTTGAAATAAGGAAATGTTAACTTGTTTTGGTATGTAATGTTTTGGTATATTTGTGGTATCTTTGAATGACATATTGGTAAGGTGATTTAGGATGTTTGAAATGGTACATTTATGTGTGTTTGGATGGTGTTTGAACCCCTTGAATGTATGCCCAAATGGTTTAAATGTTTAGGTATAAATTAGACTTGAAATGGCTAGATTTTTAGGTAAATTTTAGGTTCACACAGCCTGGGACACGAGCTATCACACACACGGCCATGTGCCATTTGAGAGTTTCTTAGTTTTATAAGTCAATGAGATACACGGCCTAGCACACGGTCTGGCACACAGGCACGTGTGGCAACTCAGAGAGTTACAATACTTAGCTCACGGCCTGGCACATGGTCATGTGGGGCAACTCAGTGAGTTACACGGGTGAGGACACGGGCTAGGACATGGTCGTGTGTCCCTTGTTCGAATGTTACATGGCCTAGGGTGATGTCACACAGCCGTGTGACCCCTGTGTCCTAATTTTGCAACTTTTTCTTAAAACTTCTGTTTTATTTCAAATTAGTCCTGAATTGTTCCAAAGTTATTTTTAGGGCCCCAAAGGCTCAATTTAGGGACAAAATACATGTGATTGAATGGATTATAATATTTTTAGTTTATTTAATGATATATTGATAAATGTTACCCAATTGTATGGTAATGCTCCGTAACCCTAATCTGGCGATAAAGATGGATTAGGGGTGTTACAGGGATATCAGGATACCACTGCTTTATGCCTTAGTCCTAAGACTGATGGGGGTATTATGATTCCAATGACTTAATGGCATGATACCCTTGCTTCGGTGATGTTTTTGCATGATTTTGGGCCTCCAAAAAGTACCAACAACACTCAAATGAAGGTTAGGGTCCCCAATGGCACCATCGGCCTATTTGGGTCTAAAAATGAGTCAATTTTCACTTATTCCATTGAAACCTAAAAACTACTAAAAATTATGGAAAATACATAATACTTGAAAACAAGCTCCTTAAGTATAATGGGGAAGCCTAATTTGAAATATCAAATTATAACAGATCAGTCATCTATTTATAGGGAGAAGAGGAGAAACCCTTGTTGAATTCTAAAAGTTTATTTTAATAGAAAAAAAACTCCAAATTTAACTAGGATTAGGTGGGGTTGCAACCCTAGTTAAACGAACTAGGGTTTGTTGTCCTTAGCATTAAACATGAGGGGCTTTTAGGTCTCCCATATCAGGTCCAATTACAAGTACTTCCTAGACTTTTAACACAATACTTTATAATTCAATCCAACTCGATAGTTGTTTTTCTATTTCAAAAAATAAACATCTTAAATTAGTCCTAATAAATTAATTTCCCAATTAAATATTTTTTCAACTCATATCTAATTCCGTTAAAATCATGACGACTTTATCGAAAAAGAGTCTGAGAAAATATATTTAATATTTCTACATTCAATGGATTCACCATAACCAATAAATTTATTTCTATTTTCGAACTTGAATTATTTAATCCCTAAATTAAATAATAATTCGAAAAGCATAAATTCATTTTTCAAGTCATTTCCATTTAAAGAAAACCACATTCATTTCCAAATGTTTCACATTTCTCTAAATTTATCATTTCTGCCCATTTCTTTTCATTTGATTCAACTTGCAATTTATTTTTTGTTTCAACGAGCTAGCAGAGGGATCGATTGGACATATGCGATTAAGGCTCAAATGATTTATAATTAAGTTCTATCTTTTCGCCTATTAATTACAAACTCATTTTTTCAAGAAGTCATTTCACTATAGTATCGTGACTGAACTTCCCCCAATGACATACAATTACGAAAGTAACTCGATCAGTGCTTATCCAATGAGCTTATCATAAGTGTGTTACCCTCATAAGATATTCTTAATCTCTTTGGGATAAATTCGTTCTCCTAGTATGTTCCTATTTTATCTCATGGTAATCATTACATCTTCATTCATGAAAAGTCAATTACTATCAAATAGTAATCAAGTCATTCATCACAAAGACGAACCACCCATGACCATTTTTACTTTTCATCTACCATGTAATGCTAGTGAGGAATGTCACACTTTGAATGTCAAAAGTGAATAAATACATAAACAGATTTAGGATCTATTTTTCTTGGGTCCAGTCAGATGTATTGTCAGTCCAGTCCTTAACATCTATGCCTCTATTATCTGGGAGTCATCCGTTCTGATGTCCAAGACAAGACATCTCCTCAATTGAACTTGATAGACGGCATATTAGTCTTTCAATCGGTTTGCTCATTTCTGATTAGACCAATGGCATGTTTAGGTTAGTCTACTAATATAAGTTGTTTTTCCGTATTACGATCCAACCATGTCATATCATTTAAGATTAGTTTAAACATTAGACAACCAGTGAGTTAATATTTGTTTCTATTTTGCTTTGCATGAAAAAACCACATTAGGATATTAAACAAAGTGTATTAACGTAATCCATGAATTATTTTATTAATCAACCTGTTCGAAAAAACTACAAGTGTACATAGACAAAAATACTGCACTTAAGAGACATAGATGACTCCCAAAAGATGAAAACATAAATGTGACTTACTAGACTGACAGTACATCGAACAATACTCAAGTAGAATATATCATGAATTTATTTGTGGACCTAATCACTTGTGATGTTTATAGTGTGGGATACATTAATCCTGATTGGATGGACTATGTATGTGTGACTCATATACTTTGATGTATGTAAAAGCCTGTGTTCGAATAGATAAGAAACCGAAAGCTGGTGCATTGGGTATATGACTTTTGCAGTATGTAACATCATTCACACTAGTGGAATTCATAGCCTAAAACTGGGTAAATGATATCCTCTTATTGGCATTACATGATAGATGAAAAGTAAACGTGGTCACAGGTCGTTTGTCTTTGTGATGAATGACTTAATTACTATATGACAGTAATTAACTTTTCATGAAAGAAGATGTAATAGTTACCATGAAATAAAATAGGATCATATTTGGAGAATAGATATCCTAAAGAGATTAAGGATATCTTTGAAGGTAATACACTTATGATAAGGCCATTAGATGAGCAATGATCGAGTAGCTTTTGTAATGATATGTAATTAGGGAGAACTCAGTCAAGATACTATTGTGGAATGAATTTGCGACTAAATGAGTTTTTTTTATTAATAGGCAAAATGCTAAAACTTTATTATAAATCATTTGAGCCCTAATCACATATATTCAATCGGTCCCTCCACTGGCTCATTGAAACCAAAAAAGAATTAAATAATTGAAGTTCGAAAATGGAATTAAATTAATTGGTCATTATGAAATTCGTTGAATATAGAAATTAAATATATTTTCTCATTGATTTTTTTATGGTAAAGTTGTTATGATTTTAACAGAATTAGAATTGGATCGAGAAAATTATTTAATTAAAAATTTAATTAATTTAATTAATTTAATAAATAATTTCTATTTTGACAAATATAAAAATATGCACTGGGTTGGATTAAATTATAAAGTGTTAGGTTAAAAGTTTCAAAAGCACTTGGACCTAATATAGAAGATACTCGAATCTGCATCATAATACATATGAGGAGAAACACACCCTATTGGCCCCTCTCTCTCCTAGTTCAACAAGGAGATCATTTTTTTTATTAAATAGGCATATTTTTTTATTAAATAGGCATTAAACGCATTCTACTAATTCAACTAGTATTTCACTCCATCTCCTTGTAAATAGATGACATCAGTAAAGCTAAAAACACAGTAAGTTATATACAACTTGAGATATTGTTATTATTTCAGAAAGTAGTGAAAATTCATTTTCTAGAATAAATTATATTTTCTGGGAATCTATTAAGAGAGAGATTTACTTTCCTGTTGAAAGTAAAGAAATTATTTTTGGTTCTCTGTTTGATTCGAATTTATTTGAGTCCACACTTGAAACAATTTGTGATACAAGAATAGCATAGAAGGTCGTTCGGTTGAAAGCTGGGAACGAAAAGGATCCGTCTCGCTCAAAGCATAGGTATATTTTGGAAAAAGTTTATCGTTATAAATATCACAAATCGGCTCAATTTTCAAAATTCTATTTTTCTATTATTATAGAAAGTCGTTTTCGAACCGGGTTTTTTCCAACACATAATTGTCTGGATCTTAACTAAAAATTTGTCGCAAGTTAATTAATTTTTTGAGCTTGAAAATTAGTAGCTTGGTTGAGTCGTCTTTAATAAATTTTATCACATTCGTGCATGTATCAAATATGTTTTATTAGCATGCTTATTTACTTATATTTTATTTAATGATATTTTTTAAATTTAAAAAAAAACTAATTGATTGCTAACGTGGAATCCATGTGTATGTAACGTCAATAAAATTAATAAACGTTAACATTAGGTGATTTGACAAAAAAAATTAAGGGTTAAATATAAAATTAGTACTCGAATTTATCCACTTCTCTCATATTGGCACTTATGGTTTTTTTTGTCCCAGATTGGTACCCGAACTTTTTTTTCATCCACTATACTTGTACCTAACACTAACGCCATTTTTTTTCCTAATGTGGTAACGCTAGCCAATCTCACGCTGCCACATGGTGTCCTCGTGTATCTCATTTTTCTTTTTCTTTTTCTTTTTATTTTCTTTTTTTATTTTCTCTCATTCTCTTCCCTTTTTTCTTTTCTTTTCTTTTATTTTCTTCTTTTTCTGGGTTTACTTCTACACTTTATCTTTCTTCTATCAAAACCCCCCGAAAATTTCCCAATGTTCATATATCTTTCTTTTTCTTTACATCTTTCTTTTTCTTTTTGTTTTTATTTTCTTCATTATTCTTTTTTTTTCCTACCCCTATCTTTTTCATCTTTCTTCTTCACTCTTTTGAATTTCCCAGTTTAAGGGCCAATTGCAACGAAGAACTGACGCTAGATTCTTGGTTTTTTTTCCTTGGCTTTTTAATAACCAAGCTGCTACCACTTTTCACCCTTTTTTCGCCATGTTGAAACTTGTCTCTCTTCTATTCTTAAACTCGATTTTTTCACTTAATGACGACCTACATACTTTGTATAAAAACTCTATTTCTGGATCCTACTAGAACCTAACTATCTCGACCTTAAGTAACATTCACTCAGAAGGACCCTGGCTGCTACTGCTTTTCCACAAACTTTATCACTTATTTTAGGGATCTTGCTCGCACAACTGTAAGACTGGCTTGCGGATAGGTCCCTTTTATATTGATAAAGTCCATTGATTGCATTAGGGCCTTCACCAGCTACGATGGAGAAAGTTCTTTGTGATGATTGTGAAACCAAATTTTGCATTAGATTTTTTTAGGTTCTGAAAGTAAACCCATATGGGTATTGAAATCTCTGGTCAACACAGCCCTTAAACACCAAGTTAGTATAATCTGCAACTATAGGAACAAAAGGAAAGGATCCCCAAAAAGACTGTGATTGAAACCAAACAATCCCTTTTTTCATCTAAAAAAATCGAAAATGAATATAAAAGATTAAGTTATAAGTTCCATTTTCTTTTTCAAAATTTCATTTTATTTTTTGTTTTACCAATCCATTTTCAAGAAAAATGGAGAATAGCATTCAATTCAAATCCCAAATCCTTCACTATAGCACTAATATTTTCTTAAACCCATTTCTCGAACCCACTATTTCTCCTCCCATTTTCATCATTTCTTCTTTGCTTTCCACCCAAAACTCATATCCAAAAACCAATTATCTACGCAAGAAAAAGTAAATGAAGAAATCATCTTGACAAATCAACTAAGCTCGCACTTGAGTTGATCTCAATTTTGGCTTCAAATCTCAAGATCTTACCTAAACCGTTGGATTTGATTGTTGTTGTGTTCTTTCCTTGTTTTGTGTTGGGGTTTTTGTAGCATTGGGATTAAGGGGAAATGAAGCAATGAAATGGACTAGAGAAATTAAGGTTCCTTGATCTTCTTCTTCAATGATGGAGATTGTAAAGAAGAAGCAAATGGGCATTTTAAAAGGGAAAGCATTTTAAGAAACAAATGGGTTTTTGACAGAAAAAAGAAAGAAGAAAATGAAGAAATGTAAAAACAAACCCAAAAAAACAAAAGAAAATGAAAAGAAACAAAAAGAAAGGAAGATGAAGAAAAATAAAAAGGAAATGAAGTATAATAAGACGTCATGTGGCAGCATGCAATCGGCCAACACTGCCACGTTAGCAAAAAATTAACTACATTAGTGTTAGGTACCAATATAGTGAACGGCAAAAAGTTTGAGCATCAATTTGAGATAAAAAAAAATCATAAGCATAAATATGAAAAAAGTAGACAAATTCGAATATTAATTTTATATTTAACCTAAAATTTAAAGAGATGGATAATTAAATTAAGGTATAAAATGAATTTTTTTATAAAATTAAAATACTTAAAGATATTATAATAATTAACGAAAACTTCAAAAAAAAGTTATTGACCTCGTTAAAAGCATTATTGTTAACTTGATACGATGTGTAATAGGGTTTTTTACCCCAATAATATAAAAAATAAAATAAAATACCAATATAGGTTGTTTCAAAGATTAAGTACTAAAATGGTGCATTTGACTTGATAGAGGGTGGTGCATAGGCGGCATCACCCTAAATTTCTGCCCAAAACAGTAAAAAAAATGATTTAAAAAATTTAGGGACCTTTATGCAAATTTTTCATTTTTGAATGACTGCTGAAAAGGAAGGGAAAAGGTGCCACCGGGCGGTGTGGCAACACCAAACTTTAAATTTGGATAATTTTCTTGTAAGCCCTCTTTATTTATTATTTTCTTTTTATTCTCCTTCAACTCACTATATTGTGTTTAAATAAACCATTAACCTATTTTTGTAGTTAAATAAGCCCTTTACTTATGGTTTTTACTCATAAAAGTCCTATATTTTAATATAGGTTAATGGTTTAACCTATATTTTATGAGTAAAAATCATAAGTAAATGGCTTATTTAACTACAAAAATAGGTTAATCGTTTGTTTAAACACAATATAGTGAGTTGAAAGGAAATAAAAAGAAAATAATAAATAAGGAGAGCTTACAAAAAAAAATATCCAAATTTAAAATTTGGTGCCGCCACACTACCCTGCGGCACCTTTTCCCTTCCTTTTCAGCAACCATTCAAAAATGAAAAATTTACATAACAGGTCTCTAAATCTTTTAAATCATTATTATTATTATTTTTTACTATTTTAGGTCAGAAATTAAAGGTGGTGCCGCCTATTTTAGTATTTTATTTTATTTTTTATATTATTATGGTAATTGATTTTTTAATAGGTACATAATGAATCTAACATCGACAGGAACAGGAACATAGAAACTGGCTAGTAAGGTTTTTGAACCATGCTGTCCATGCAGACACTGCAAGCAACAGGCAGGCAACACGACATAAAACAATCTCTGATGTAAAATGACGCGCAATGAGACAAGACGTTTTCTTCGGGTGATTGATAAACCCCAAAAGCCAAAGGAAAAGGACTCCTCGGAATTCAGAACCTTAAGAGCAAACACTGCAACGCAATGAAATTTATAGTAATAATAAATAAATAAAAGTTAACCATGTCTTTCCAATCTATACTCAGAACAAAATGTGTTACAACTACATTGCTTTTTTAATTTCCATACACCATTAACCAATCATATATTAAAGGCCATTACTAAGACAAAGAGAGGATGCAACGCAGAAAGTTTGTTACATCCCAGATTTGAGCTTACATTGACGTGAGAAAAGAGGGTTTTTTCTTTCTTTTCCTTCTGGCTTGGTGTCAGAAGATATTGAAGCAATGGTTAGCATGTAGCAATCACATGTTTTATTATTATTATTATTATTATTATTATTATTATTATTATTATTATTATTATTATTATTATTTGGATGTAATGATGTAACTTAGTTGTATTCCAACTAAGTTTGTTAGTGTAGTAGGTGGTGATTTATTTTAAGTGGATGTAATGATGAAACTTAGTTGTATTCCAACTAAGTTGTTAAGTTGTAAGCTTGTATAAATAGGCTTTATGCCATTTTAAAAAAATATGAATGAATTCAATCAAGATTTCATCCATATACTCTCTATTTTAGCTTTGCTTAAAATTTATTTCATTTTTCTTCTTTGTTTCTGCCGCAAGTCTCGATTCTTGCTCGGCAAGCTTTTTGTTGAACCTTGCTATTTGTTGCACTTAGCTCCAACAATTGGTATCAAGAGCCTATTTCTTAAGGGATCTGTTATACAAATTCATGGCTTCATCAAGCTTTTCACCAGCTGCACCTCAAGTCTTCAATGGAGAAGGCTACCACATATGGGTGGTTAAAATGAAGACCTACCTACAAGCTTTCGATCTGTGGGAGGTAGTCAACTCAGATGTTGAACCAGAGCCACTTAGAGGCAATCCAACAGTAGCTCAAATCAGGCAGCATGCTGATGAGAGGACCAAGAGGCACAAAGCCATGTCTTGCATCCAGAACTCAGTGTCAGATGTGATTTTCACAAGGATTATGGCCTGTGAATCACCAAAACAAGCCTGGGACAAGTTGCAAGAGGAGTTTCAAGGGACAGAGAGGACAAGGCAGCAACAGTTGCTGAACTTAAGGAGAGATTTCGAGAATTTGAAGATGAAGGAAGAAGAAACTATCAAGCAGTACTCTGACAGGATTATGGCTGTGGTTAACAGCATTAGGCTCCTTGGAGAGCAGCTCAAGGAAGCAAGGATAGTGGAGAAGGTTATTGCAACTCTGCCCGAGAGGTATGAGGCAAAAATCTCATCTCTCGAGGACTCAAGGGACCTGTACACCATCTCCCTGACAGAGTTGATCAATGCTTTATATGCTCAAGAGCAAAGAAGAGCAAGCAGACTGGAGGAGCATCAAGAAGGTGCCTTTCAGGCAAGAACAAACACTGCCTACAAAGGCAAGAAGGCCTGGAGAGACAAGCCAAGGACTGATGTTGCAAGAAAAGAGGGTCAGACTTGCAAGCACTGCAGAAGGGCTGGTCATCCAAAAGAAAAATGCTGGTTCAATCCAGATGCTGTATGTCAGCATTGTAAAAAGAAGGGTCATGTTGAGAGAGTCTGCAAGAGCAAGGCCAAATCAAGGCAGAGTCAGTTTCAACAGATGAAAGCTGAGGCTCGAGTAGCTAAGGAGGACAGTGACCAAGAGGAGCAAGTCTTTGCTGTGTTATGCTCAGCTGCTCAAGAAAAGTTCTCATCTGGTTGGCTTCTAGACAGTGGATGCACCAACCACATGACACCTGATGCTGCAATCTTCAAGTCTTTAGACAGAAGCTGCATAACTAAAGTCAAGATAGGAAATGGACATTTTATTCAAGCTGAAGGCAAGGGTGATGTGCTGATATGCACCCCCACAGGTGCCAAAGTGATTTCAAATGTGCTTTTGGTGCCTGAAATTGACAGAAACCTGCTCAGCATAGCTCAGTTGCTGGAGAAAGGTTATTCTGTTGTGTTCAAAGACAACCAATGCCAAATCAATGATCCAAGTGGATCCAAGCTGATGGCAGTTCCTATGGCTAATAAGAGCTTTGTAGTTGACTGGACCAGGGAGTCAAACATTGCCTACACAGTTACATCAGATGAATCCAAGCTTTGGCATCAAAGACTGGGACATGCCAACTTCAGATCGATGGCTCGAATGGTCAGAGAGGACTTGGCTGAAAACTTCATCAACTCAGTTGATCATGATGATGTGTGTGAAGTGTGTCAGCTAGGAAAGCAGGCCAGACTCCCATTTCCCTCGAATCAAGCCTAGAGAGCCTCTGAAAAACTCCAACTGGTGCACACTGATGTGTGTGGCCCTATGAGGACTGAGTCATTAAGTGGAAACAGGTACTTCATACTGTTCATTGATGATTTTTCAAGATATTGCTGGCTTTACTTCCTAAAACAGAAATCAGAGGCGGCCTCAGTGTTTTGGAAGTTCAAGACTGCTGCTGAGACTGAAACAGGTTGCAAGCTGAAGTCCATAAGGTCTGATAATGGGACTGAGTACACCTCAGCTCAGTTCCAAGCCTTCTGTGATAAGGCAGGCATCAAACATCAACTTACCAACACATATACACCTCAGCAAAATGGTGTAAGTGAAAGGAAGAATAGGAGTTTGATGGATATGGCCAGGTGCTTGATGATTCAGAAGAATCTGCCTAAAGCACTATGGGCAGAGGCAGTTAACACTGCAAACTACATTCAAAATAGGCTTCCAACCAAGGCCTTGGATCAAAAGACTCCATTCGAAGCCTGGTTTGGATTCAAGCCATCACTGGCTCATCTGAAGGTCTTTGGATGCATCTGTTATGCTCATGTACCTGCTGTCAAAAGGGACAAATTGTCTGAAAGGGCTCGACCTGGTATTTTGGTGGGCTACAGCACTGTTAAGAAGGGCTATAGGATCTTGGATCCTTCAACAAAGAAAGTGTCAGTCAGTAGGGATGTGGTATTTGATGAAAAGTCATGTTGGAACTGGGAAAAACATGAACCTGAGGAAGTTTCAGAAGGACTTGCAGCAGATCAAGCTGAGCCAGATCAAAATGTTCCTGAAATGGACATTGATGATGAACCAGTTAGAGGAACAAGACCATTGACTGAGATTTATGAAAGAGCTCATGTAGCCATAGCTGAACCAAGCAATTTTGAAGAGGCTGAAGCTCAGCAAGAGTGGAAGCAGGCAATGGCTGAGGAGATTAGCATGATTGAGAAGAACCAGACCTGGGAATTAGTTGAAAGGCCAGTCAAAAGGAAGATAATTGGGGTGAAATGGGTGTACAAAGCCAAGCAAAATGCTGATGGTACCTTGAACAAACTGAAAGCAAGGCTAGTTGTCAAGGGGTTCAGTCAGAGGTATGGCCTGGACTACCTGGAGACCTTTGCACCAGTGGCCAGGCTAGACACCATCAGATTACTGATTGCCTTAGCAGCACAGCTCGAGTGGAAGATCCATCAACTCGATGTGAAATCAGCCTTTCTGAATGGTTTCTTAGATGAAGAGATCTATGTTGAACAACCACAAGGGTTTGAGATAGCTGGCAGAGAGCATATGGTCTACAAACTGAAGAAGGCCTTATATGGCTTAAAACAGGCTCCAAGGGCCTGGTACAGCAGAATCGATGGCTACTTGACTAATTTGGGATTCGATCGAAGCAAGAGTGAGCCAACACTGTATGTCAAGAAGCAAGGGACACAAACACAGCTCATTGTATCCCTATATGTTGATGACCTGCTGGTGACAGGAGGAGATCGAGCAGTGCTGGTCGATTTCAAGACCAAGATGCAAGAAGTATTTGAAATGTCTGATCTAGGGGAAATGTCTTATTTCCTTGGAATGGAGGTGACTCAAGCACAAAATGGGATATTTCTAAGTCAGAGAAACTTTGCCACAAAGATTCTGACCAAGTTCTCCATGCAAAACAGTAAAGCAACTAAAACACCTGTTGCTGTTGGAGAAAAACTATCGAGCCAAGGTGATTTTGAAGTTGGCATGTCCCAGTCTTTGATGCCAAAGCTTGGATTCATCTGATGTAACTGTGTAGGCAATGTTTGACTCCCTGGTCCAGTCAACTACAAAGCTCTTATTAGCCATAGGAACTGCCATCAGCTTGGATCCACTTGGATCATTGATTTGGCATTGGTTGTCTTTGAACACAACAGAATAACCTTTCTCCAGCAACTGAGCTATGCTGAGCAGGTTTCTGTCAATTTCAGGCACCAAAAGCACATTTGAAATCACTTTGGCACCTGTGGGGGTGCATATCAGCACATCACCCTTGCCTTCAGCTTGAATAAAATGTCCATTTCCTATCTTGACTTTAGTTATGCAGCTTCTGTCTAAAGACTTGAAGATTGCAGCATCAGGTGTCATGTGGTTGGTGCATCCACTGTCTAGAAGCCAACCAGATGAGAACTTTTCTTGAGCAGCTGAGCATAACACAGCAAAGACTTGCTCCTCTTGGTCACTGTCCTCCTTAGCTACTCGAGCCTCAGCTTTCATCTGTTGAAACTGACTCTGCCTTGATTTGGCCTTGCTCTTGCAGACTCTCTCAACATGACCCTTCTTTTTACAATGCTGACATACAGCATCTGGATTGAACCAGCATTTTTCTTTTGGATGACCAGCCCTTCTGCAGTGCTTGCAAGTCTGACCCTCTTTTCTTGCAACATCAGTCCTTGGCTTGTCTCTCCAGGCCTTCTTGCCTTTGTAGGCAGTGTTTGTTCTTGCCTGAAAGGCACCTTCTTGATGCTCCTCCAGTCTGCTTGCTCTTCTTTGCTCTTGAGCATATAAAGCATTGATCAACTCTGTCAGGGAGATGGTGTACAGGTCCCTTGAGTCCTCGAGAGATGAGATTTTTGCCTCATACCTCTCGGGCAGAGTTGCAATAACCTTCTCCACTATCCTTGCTTCCTTGAGCTGCTCTCCAAGGAGCCTAATGCTGTTAACCTCAGAAGTCTAGTTGGTTGTCTGTTATATTTAACTGCCACTAGACCAGACATAATGTATGCTGTAGGATTGCTCTCAAGGTTCTTGCATTGTTGCAATAAAAAGCATTTACAAGCTGCTAAGAGAGTGCTTAGATATGTCAAAGGCACTTTGAGCTATGGTTTAAAGTACAGCAAGGAAGGAAATCTGAAGCTGGTTGGCTACACTGATAGTGACTGGGCTGGCTCGATAGATGACATGAAAAGCACCTCAGGGTATGCTTTCAACCTTGGTTCAGCCATGTTTTGCTGGAGCTCGAAGAAGCAAAGTCTGGTGGCTCAATCTACTGCTGAAGCAGAATATGTGGCAGCTGCAAGTGCTGTCAACCAAGCCATTTGGCTAAGGAAAATCTTAGCTGATTTGAAAGTGCATCAAAAGGAAGCTACTGAGATCTTCTGTGACAACCAATCTTCAGTTGCAATTGCTAAAAATCCAGTGTTCCATGGAAGAACAAAGCATTTCAGCATCAAGTTGCATGTTGTTCGAGAAATGGAGCAAGCTCAGGAAGTGAAGCTGATCCATTGTAATTCTGAGGATCAACTTGCAGACATTTTGACTAAAGCCCTTAATGTCACAAGGTTCGAATGTCTAAGAAGGAAGCTAGGTGTTTGCTCCATGCAAACCAAGGAGGAGTATTGAAGCAATGGTTAGCATGTAGCAATCACATGTTTTATTATTATTATTATTATTATTATTATTATTATTATTATTATTATTATTATTATTATTATTTGGATGTAATGATGTAACTTAGTTGTATTCCAACTAAGTTTGTTAGTGTAGTAGGTGGTGATTTATTTTAAGTGGATGTAATGATGAAACTTAGTTGTATTCCAACTAAGTTGTTAAGTTGTAAGCTTGTATAAATAGGCTTTATGCCATTTTAAAAAAATATGAATGAATTCAATCAAGATTTCATCCATATACTCTCTATTTTAGCTTTGCTTAAAATTTATTTCATTTTTCTTCTTTGTTTCTGCCGCAAGTCTCGATTCTTGCTCGGCAAGCTTTTTGTTGAACCTTGCTATTTGTTGCACTTAGCTCCAACAGAAGAGCTTTATTCAAATTTGATATTTGCCAAATTTGAACGTTTTCTTTTTCTTTTATAGACTAAATAATAATTAGTGGGAGAATCTGAAGTAGCTTTGCTAAAGATGATGGCTGGCGGAGATGCTTTTATCATGTAGGTTGTGAAAGACTTTATCTTTACGTGATCAAAAGAAAATGAAAAAGAATTGTTAGAAAATCAAAAAGAAATCAAGGCAAAGAAAGAGATTCCTTTGGTTCACACTTCACACACAGACAGAGAGGAATTTTTGCCTTTTTTCATGTTCGCACTTCACAGTTCACGCCTTTTCTCTCATTCTCTTTTATCTTATGATTCCTTCTTTCTCCCCAAGTTGATCTCCTGTCATAGGATAGGTGCACAATAAGAACGCACCACCTTAGGCCTTAAGGCTTAACCTCATCCCCCATTCAGTACTTAATTGCATTCTTCTGGCGTTTCCCTTTTATGCAATGACACTTTCTTTATATATTGAGAAAATAGTTCTTTCACTGTTAATGCTTATCTTCTTGTAACTCCCTTTTTCTTTCTTCTTCTTTTTCACTGTCATTCCAGTGCAGTTTCTCACCACCTTTCTGGTTTTCAGATTCTTTTGTTTTAACTTCTGTTGCTGGTTTTCAAAGATTTTCTATTAGGAGTAGGTTTTTTAGCTTGAGGCTTAGAGAAAGTTTTGGTTTTTAAGGAAGGCCTAAACTAAGAAGAAGGAAGAGAAAAAATGGCAGGAGGAGGGGGTGGTGGTGGAGGAGGTGGTGGCGGAGGAGCTGCACCACCACCAAAGCAAGATGAATTACAGCCGCATCCAGTTAAGGAGCAGCTGCCTGGGGTTGCTTATTGCATTACTAGTCCTCCTCCTTGGCGTGAGTTTCTATCAATTCAAAACTATTTTATCTTGATTCCTTATTGTTGGTTATCAATCCCAACCTCGTCACCTTTCCAATGTTCTAATATAAAATGATGTTAATTCTCATTTAGTTACAATATTCCTCATACATTCAAGTCTTGTATTGGAATGTCTATGTGATAACTGTATGTGGGTTTGTATCTCATTGCATTTGCAGCTGAGGCTATATTATTGGGATTTCAACATTACTTGGTGATGCTTGGGACAACTGTTCTCATACCTACCTCTCTAGTTCCTCAGATGGGAGGCGGAAATGTATGCTTGACACAGACAGTAACAGTCAATTAGTTTTCTTCATGCTTGTCGTTTCTTTTATGTGGATCTTGTCAGAAGCTTTGCATGTTGTTTACCTGTAAGTACAATTCTTTGCATCAGGAAGAGAAAGCAAAGATGATTCAGACATTGCTATTTGTGGCTGGTGTGAACACATTGCTTCAAACATTGTTTGGTACCCGTTTACCAGCAGTGATTGGAGGTTCCTATACCTACATGCCAACCACCATTTCCATCATCTTGGCTGGCCGCTATACTGACATTGTAAATCCTCAAGAGGTAGCTTCACTAAGACCCTATAGTTTTGTTCTTTTTCTTGTAACTTATGATAACAGAATCCCGGAATTGAGTGGATCCTCTATTGAGTATGCAGAAATTTGAGAAGATAATGCGTGGAATCCAAGGTGCCCTCATTGTTGCCTCGACCCTTCAGATTGTCCTCGGATTTAGTGGCCTTTGGCGTAATGTTGCAAGGTAAGTATGATGTTGGTTAAATAATCTTTTATAAGCAACTTTTTGGGCTTTTTCTTGTTATATTTAATTGGTTGAATGCAGGGTCCAAGTCTATTAGATTAGTGGGTTTAATTGGTAGATCTTTCAATGCTTTTGTAGGTTCTTAAGTCCTCTGTCAGCTGTTCCCCTGGTTGCTCTCTCTGGCTTTGGACTCTATGAGTTTGGATTTCCTGTGGTATGGCATCAACATTTTTTGTTTGGAACATTTGTTATTAAATTGATTCATCATTTTCACTTTCTGGTTATAAATTTTGCAGCTTGCCAAATGCATAGAGATAGGGTTACCAGAGATCATTCTTCTCTTAGTTTTTTCACAGGTAATTTAGATTTTTTATTTAAAGATAACCCGCTTTGTTTTTTGAAGCAGTAATGACACAAAGAGATGGTTAATGCTTGACCATACAAGAACTGTTTTTGAATTGTAACAATCACCTCGATGAGGGTTTTTTTTTTGGCAGTATATACCTCATATTACACGTGGGGAGCGGCAAGTGTTTGACCGCTTTGCTGTCATATTCTCAGTTGTGATTGTGTGGATATATGCTCACCTGCTGACTGTTGGTGGAGCATATAAGAACAGTGGACCAAAAACTCAAATAAGCTGCCGGACCGATCGCGCTGGGATTATAGGTGCTTCTCCTTGGTAAGGCTCTTTCTTTCTTCATTCTTATCCTGATATTGACACTAGATGTTATCAATCTCCTAAAAGGTTTGCATTTTCACACTTAATCTCAGCTTGAATGCGTAAATTTATTTTTATTATCTCAGGCATCTATTATTCTTGAGATGGAATACTTTACTGAGCAAAATTTAACTACTTAGAAATAAGATAATTTGGAAGTCAATAGAAATCTCAATAATTGAGCTGGTGCACCCAACATAGAGAAAATGAGTGATGTCTATACTGCATGGATTTGAGTTATATATTTATATACACACAAAATGCTCTTGCTTTTTATTTTCATATAACTTTTTTAGTTGACTAAAGATTAAGATAAAATGTTAAACTTGATCCTACAATTACCATTAACAAATTATTTAAATATATTATGCAATAAAGTTGACAAAATAATGGGGTTGCTACGTCAACACTAGCTTTCATTTTGTTTGTCATGCCAAGCCTACGATAGAAGTTTTCAAATTTGTTTCCACACAAGCCTCGCGTGAATAAATCTACAATTTGGTCTTCTGTCTTAATATGTTTCTAACTTAATTTCGATTTTATTTCTAATAAAATGATAATGCCAGTTCAAGCATAAAAAACTTAGATTCTCTGTCACAATATAAAGCAATTGGAAACTCTACTCCTTCAACAGCTGGAAAAGTCAAGTATTCTCTTGAGGTGCCATCCTCACCACACGATACTCTGCTCTGTGGTTAACAAACACATTATCACTTGTCTTTTGCTACACTAAAAAATTACTCTAGTCCCAAGTGAAAAGACGTACTCAACCATTAGGTGCCACGTTCAACTACATAGCATCACAATAGCATCACAATAGCCAACTAACTTATAATCTCCACTTTTTTTTTTTTTTGCATAATACCGTAGCTAAACGTACTCTTTATATGTCTCAAAACTCATTAAACTGCTTCTTTCTTCTTCTGCTTCTTCTTTTTTTTTTTTTTCATGTATCAACTCATAATCAAAATATATTGATTCGGTTTGATTGGATTTTTTAGATTTTTTTGAATCCTCTATTATAATTTGATTCAGTTCAGTTTGGTTTTTGTTTTTTATATTAATTTTTTATTTTGATTTTTTAAGCTTATTTTGATAAAATTTAACTTTGTTTTATGGCTTTTGAATATTATTTGATAAGATTTTAAGATTTTTTTCATAAATATTTTTAAAAAATAATAAATTTTTAAGAATTTTTAAATTATTTTCACCATTTTAAATATAAAACATTTATTTTTTATATCATAAAAACCTAAAATTAATTAAATAAAAAGCACAATTCAATTCGATTTCGGGTAAGCGTGACTTTTAAACTTATGTTCCATAACTCCTCCAAATAATTTGGTTCAAGTTGGTTGTTTTTTTTTCCTCGGCTTTAATAAAAACTACAGAAGAAATACATGGTCTTGTTAAAGTTAAATAGGTAAGACTACTTACCAACTGTTGATACATGGTAGCACCTTCATTCAGAATATTTTCCTTCAGTAGCACACATTTTGGCATTTAGTTATATCCGCGTAGAAATTGTCTTGCACCTGAGTATTATAAAATTATTAATAAATGCTTGGATATACTTTATGAGTGGAGAAAAATGCCTTCTTCAGTATAATCAACCTCTAAGCCAAGGAAGCGCTCGAGTTGTTCTAAGTTATTTAATATGAAAACAAATTAATAAATTCTCTTTAATTCGGAGAATTTCTTCCTCAGAATCTCCTTTGATGTTTAAGTCATCTACATATACTAGCATAACAGCTTATTTTCCTCCATTCATTTTTACAAACAAACTATAGCCTACTGGTGTCACTGAATAACCACTATGAGTAAGAAATTCAACAATCTTGCCATCTTTACCACTTGTTGCTTGCTTTAATCCATAAAGCACCTTTTGAAGCTCAGACACATACGCAAGATGATCTAGACTCTAAAAACCCATCGACTAGTCTATGCAGATCTCCCAACCTAGCTCCCTATACAAAAATGCATTTTTCACATCCAATTGCCACAAGTTCCAGTCCTAGCTAGTTGTTAGTGGTAGTCCATATTGTTGAGAGAATACTCAAGCTACCAACTGAGCCTTGTGCTTCTCAATTCATCTATCAATATGACGTTTCATCTCGTAAATCCATTTGTAAGAGATAAGCTCCACATTTCTTGGATTTGGTATATCGAGCTCCCAGATCATCTGATTTCTTTCAAGTGCGACAACCTCTTTTATTATTGCTTCAATCCACTTTCGCTTCTAGAATGTTTCTTCAAATGTCATTGGTTCTTTCGCATCTCCCTCTTCTACTATGGTAACATTACCATATTTGAGATTTGACTTCCTAACTCTTCTTGATCTTCCAAGTGGATTTGGTGCTTCTAATTTGCTATCTTTGATTGATCATTGGTGAACAACAGTTTCCCCTTCAACATCTCCACCATTATTTGTAATTTCAGTTTCTCCTAGACTCAACTGGATTTAAGAAGACTGCAATTTGAGAGTATTTGTGTCTGGCAATAATTTCTTGTCTCATAACCACCATTAAGATGCTTCATTAAACACCACATTTCGGGCCATATAGCATTTTTCAGTTGTAAGACCACAAAATCTCCACCCTTGTATTTGACTATCATATCTTACAAAAATACAATTTAACAAATTTTGTGTTCATTTTGCTACGTAAGTGATCAGGTGTAAATACATAGCATACACATCCAAATACTTGAAATTAGCTAATGGTAGGTTTCATGTTCCACAATTTTTCAAAAGACAATGAAGACAACCTTTGTTGAGGAAGCTTATTAATAACGAAAGTCACAGTTCTCATTGCATCAACCCAAAAACTAGTCGAAATATTCATTGCATGAAGCATAAACTTTGGAGTATTTCTACCAGGTGCCTACCTTTTCACCACGCCGATTTGCCGTGGAGTGCTAGCGCATGTGAATTGATAGTGAATTCGACATTCTTGAAGGAAGTTTCGTTTGAAATATACTATCTCTCGTTATCAATGTGTAGATAATAGACCCTTTAACTAATCTTTGTTTTCCTAATCCCTTTAAACTCGTTGAACTTTGAAAGAGCCTCACAAATCTTTCCTTCACAAAATAAACTCACAAATATTTGAAAAATCAACAATAAAGGTCATTATGCACTTCATCCCACCAATGGAAGCTTGTTTAACCTGCCCAAAACACATTAGAGTGGATTAACTCTAATGGTTCTTTTGATTTAAAATTTGGACTTTTTGTACAATAATTGATATGCTTTTCCATACTTACAACTTGCACATTTTGTGTTTATTCTCACTTCAAGTTCTGAAAGTCCATTCATCACATCTAGCTTAGAATAGCTAACGTGGCTTAGTCGCATATGCCACAAGTTTGTCATCTCATTCATTCTTCTTCATTATTAAAAGTAACAACATTACTCTACACAAACTTTTTCTTCCACTAGCAAGCTTTTGTCATGCGACCCTTTTTTTCTCACAATTACAACACTTCCCTTCAAATATTGTTATGGTTTTTCAAACGTCCCCCTTCGCTAGGTCTCCTTTCACCTTCATAACCTTTTAGATTGTCACCATTTTTCTTGAACCCACCATTGTCACACTGCTTGGAATTCCCCCTGCCGGCTTAGAGTGCCTCTTTTTATTCTTTAGTGGGACTCATCTCATTTCTTGAGCTAAGCATTCTTGATCGGCTAAGAATTTTTCGAATTATACAAGTGATGACTACTTTTGTCATCCTTGTACAACGACAACAAAACTCCTAAAGTTTGGCTTCAGACTATGTATTATGATTCGTCTCATTATAGTATCAACAATAGGAGCTTTTGGATCCAACTTAAAAACCTCTTGACATAATGACTTTACTTTATGAAAGCATGGTGTCACTCACAGCAACTCACTCTCTAGAAGTTGGAGCTTCATATGGTCCATTTTAGAGAATAGCTTGGTGAATGTATCCCAAGCTTTCTTCAAGGTTTTCGCATATAGAGCACATCTTTCTCAATTATTGTCTTTAAAGCAAGCATTTTCTTGCTTGGTTTTATCTTCCATTTTCTTAGCGTGCCACTTGCCTGGTATGACAAGATTGTTGAATTTTTTTAGTTATTATGGTTATTTAGTGGCACATGTAGCATATAATTTGTTCGGCAAAGTGAATAGAGAAAAACTAACTATCGTGCTAGTCTATGAAGATGATTTAATCATCATAGGAAATTAAGTTAAATTTTGTTATTAGTCCTTGTACCTCGCAAAAGTTATGGATTTAGCCCATGTATTTTAATTTGATCAATTTTAATCTCTGTACTTTTCAAATTTTGAAAATTTAGTATTAACCCAAATAGTGACAGTTAAATCCATTCAATTAAATTCAAATACTAATCATGTACTATGTATATAGTTGTAGATTTAGTCCATATTTTCCAATTGGATCATTCTAAGTTCCTATACTTTTCAAAATTAGAAATTTCACTCTTGATGCAAATAACGGGCGTTAATCCATTAACTAGCTCTTTAGTGAGTAATATAAGGAAATAATAAGTTAACATGGCATTACATATATGATAATATGTTTGTCATATCACATTTTGAAAATAACATAGTTGAATAAATTTAACACTTATAATTTGGTGATGACTGAAATTTTAAATTTAAAAAGTACAGGAACTAATAGCAAAATTTAACCTAGGAAATTATGAGGAAGAAATTCTTCAAACTAAGATAAATTTATCAATTCGCTTACATATTAAAGAACTTGGACAATTCAAACACTCCTTAGTCTAAAGTTTGATTACACTAAAAAAGGATTTTCTTTCTCCGCCGACAAAAGCATTTGAAGCATTCATTAAAAAAGTTTGGAATGCTCCAGTGCAAGACAATTTCAATGACGCTAGAATCAAATGCCAAAATATGTGCTAATTAAGGGAAAGATTTACAAAATGCTATGATGTATTGATAATTGACAAGCAGTCTTATCTACTTAACTATAACGGGATGAATTTTTTTTTTTTGTAGTTGTCATTATGAATTGCTACATGCAAAATCCAAAGAAACCTCATTTGAAAGCAGTTCAATGAAATTTGAACAATATTATGTACAAAAACCAGTGGAGAGTGCAAGTTAGTTGGCTATTGTGATACTAACTATTGTAGGTGCACGTGATACCCCACTGGATACGTATTTATGCTTTGGTCTGGAACAATTTCTTCGTGTAGCAAAAACTTGTAGTGTCTATGTCAACCACAAAAGCAAAGTACCATGCAACGATGATGGCAGCTCAAGAGAGCACTTGGCTTTTGCAACTATTTGAGGACTTGCTTCAGCTAGCGCAGTTTCCAATTCCTGATATCTTGTTAACAATACATTTGGCAGAGAATTTAGTTTTTTTTATTTATTTATTAAAGAACTAAAAATATGAAGGTGCATTGCCATTTTAAAAAAGAAAAACTCTTGCAAGCAAAAAATAAGTTGAAACATATTAAGAAAGAAGATCGAGTTATAATTATTTTCATAAGAGGCTTGTGTGGCAACAAACTCTTGGTAGCTCGCCTCTGCATGACGAGTAAAACGGAAGCTGGTCTTAGGAGAGTGTGTTGACATAGTGTTGCGCGGAAGCGTGTGAAAGAGTAAAATTATTGTACTAAAAAATCACACTAAGTTCAATTCCCAGGAAAGAGAGGTGAATCACGAGGATCACTTAAGTACCAAGTCTTTCCTAGCCAGAATATCCCTCTATCGTAATTTAATAGCACAATAAATCACTACAATCACACTCACAAAATATGAACATTAAATAGTAAAGAACACCAAAATTTAACGAGGTTCGGCAAATCTTGCCTACGTCCTCGGGCACTACCAAATATATTTCACTCCAAAATACAAGTGAAACTTTACAAATAGGGAGAGAGAACAATGCCTTAAGTAGAGAATGGCAAATGTGGGATGATGAGAATGAGCAATGGTTGGCCTATTTATAGTTGAGATTCAAGGGCCACCTTGCAAAGTCACTATTCACTTAGGGACCAAAAATTGCTATTTTCCCATGCCCAACACTAAATAAAATATTTGGTGCCCATAACTTTGACCTTTCCAAAGTATGGGTAGGTATGGGAAAGGTATGGGCAAGGTATGGGGTATGGGTATATTCTAATAATCTCCACCTTGAAGATTTGATTAGGATAATCTTATCTTCACACAATTCTTTCTGCTTTTGACAACAATACTTGATAGTGCCTTCTTCAACTGTTAAACTTGCAGGATATTAATCAAGTTCAAACAATGTTCGAACTTGGTTGCTGTTACCACCTTGGTCATCATATCTGCGGGATTATCTGCAGTCTTGATCTTCTGAAGACAAATTTTCCCCTCTTCAATAATTTCCCGCACAAAATGGAATCGTACGTCGATATGTTTTGTACGTGCATGATAGACTTGATTCTTTGCTAAATGAATAGCACTTTGACTATCACAATACACGTTAATATGCTCCTGAACCAACCCCAAGGTTTTAGCCATACCTTGTAACCAAACAGCCTCCTTTACAGCCTCTGTTACAGCCATGTACTCGGCTTCTGTGGTTGACAATGCAACTGTAGACTGTAGTGTAGACTTCCAACTTATTGGTCCTCCAGCAAGTGTAAACACATAACCGGTGGTTGATCTTCGCTTGTCCAAATCACCGGCATAGTCAGAATCAACGTACCCAATAACACCTTTACCAAGTGTACTATCCTGCTTGAACAGTAATCCAACATCCACGGTCTTCTGAATATACCGTAGAATCCATTTCACAGCTTGCCAATGTCCTTTTCCAGGATTATGCATATACCTGCTCACTATACTAACTGCCTGTGAAATGTCGAGTCTTGTACACACCATTGCATACATCAAGCTACCCACTGCATTAGAATACGGAACTTGCAACATGTATTCTTGTTCTGTATTCGTCGAAGGAGATAGTTGTGCAGAAAGCTTGAAATGAGAAGCCAACGGGGTACTTACAGGTTTGGTCTGCTCGTTCATACCAAACTGCTGTAGTACTTTCTTCAAATACTGCTTCTGAGACAAGCTAACTCTGCCATGAGCTCTATCTCTACATATTTCCATGCCGAGAATCTTTTTAGCTTCTCCTAGATCTTTCATCTCAAACTCGAGATTGAGTTGAGTCTTCAATCTTTCAATCTCAACTTTGCTCTTAGATGCTATTAGCATATCATCAACATATAAGAGCAAGTATATGAAAGTTCCTTCTTGTAGCTTCTGAAAATACACGCAATGATCAAATTTACTTCTTGTGTACCTTTGCCCTTTCATGAACTGATCAAATCGCTTGTACCACTGCCTCGGAGATTGCTTCAATCCATAAAGCGACTTTGTCAGTTTGCAAATCCAATTTTCTTTTCCAGCAACCTTGAATCCATCTGGCTGAGTCATATAGATTTCCTCTTCCAAATCACCGTGTAAAAACGCGGTCTTCACATCAAGCTGAACTAGTTCAATGTCATATTGCGCAACCAAGGCTAGCAAAATTCGAATAGACGAATGCTTCACAACTGGAGAAAACACTTCATTGTAGTCTATTCCTTCTTTCTGAGCGTAACCCTTTGCTACCAATCTAGCCTTGTATCGAATTTCATTTTTACCAGGAAATCCTTCCTTCTTTGCATATACCCATTTGCATCCAATTGCCTTCTTTCCCTTGGGCAGTCTCACCAACTCCCAAGTCCTATTTTTATGAAGAGACTGCATTTCTTCATTCATAGCTTGCTTCCACTTTACACCATCAGAGTTACTTATTGCTTCTGTGTAAGTGGAAGGAACATCATCATCTGCAATTGGAAGTGCATAGGCCACCATATCGTCAAAGCGAGCAGGCTTACGAATCTCTCTTCTTGGCCTCCTATATGCAATTGAATCTTGTTGCTGTAGAAGTTCTTGGGTCGAAACTTCTTCATCATTTGTTCTTTCAATATTAGCTGGATCATCATTAACCTTTTCAAACTCCACCTGCTGCAAAGTACTACTGGTTTTGTCATCCTTTTGTGAATCCTCGTTCTTCATCATGGTTGATTCATCAAAAGTTACATCTCTACTGAAAACAATCTTCCTTGTATCAGGACACCAGAGACGGTATCCTTTTACACCACCAGTTATACCCATGAATAATGCTTTCTTTGCTCTTGGGTCTAACTTAGATTCTTTTACATGATAATATGCAGTGGAACCAAAAACATGTAAAGAATCATAATCAGTAGCAGGTTTACCAGTCCACATCTCCATAGGAGTTTTTCCATTTATTGCAGCTGATGGCAATCGGTTAATTAGATGGCACGCATATGTAACTGCCTCAGCCCAAAATTCCTTGCCCAATCCAGCATTGGACAACATACATCGAACTTTCTCCAGTATAGTCCGATTCATGCGTTCTGCCACCCCATTCTGCTGTGGTGTATCTCGAACAGTGAAGTGTCGCACAATGCCCTCATCTTGACATACTTGTAGAAATGGATCATTTTTGTACTCAGTACCATTATCTGATCGAAGTCGTTTGACCTTTCGACCTGTCTGAGTCTCCACCATCTTCTTCCACTTCAGAAATGCATTCAAAACTTCATTTTTTCTTTTCATTAGATACACCCATACTTTTCTTGAATAATCATCAAGAAAAGTGACAAAATAGTGCATACCTCCCAAAGAAGCCACTTTGGTAGGTCCCCACACATCACTGTGAACATAGTCCAGAATTCCTTTCGTATTGTGAATTGCTGAACCAAATTTTACCCTCGTCTGCTTGCCCAGAACACAATGTTCACAAAATTCCAATTTGCAAGAATTTGCACCTTTCAACAAGCCTTGCTTCGCCAAAGTCTGCAAAGCTTTTTCACCAGCATGTCCCAATCGCCTATGCCATAACCTGGTAGCCTCTGAATCTGCATCTTTCGCAGAAGCTGTTGATGTTGATCCAATAACTGTACTTCCATTTAAATAGTACAAGTTATTTCTTCTAGTGCCTTTCATCACCGTCAATACCCCAGCTACTACCTTTAGTAATCCATCTCTCAAAGTGATTGTGAACCCTTTAGATTCTAGGGCCCCTAATGAGATGAGATTTTTCTTCAAGCTGGGTACATAGCGAACATCTGTCAGAACTTGGATTGAGCCGTCATGGTTCTTCAATTTGATTGTACCTACACCCATTGTCTTACAGGCACTATCATTGCCCATAAAAACAACTCCACCTTCTAGTTCTTCAAGACTAGAAAACCAGTCCTTATTAGGACACATATGGTAAGTACATCCCGAATCCAATATCCACTCATCCGTTTGACATGCCATTGCCATGCCAACCAAGCTAAAGTCTGACTCCTCATCATGCTCCGCTACACATGCATTAGAAATAGACTTGCCCTTTTGTAACTTAGGACAATTCTTTTTCCAATGCCCTTTCTCACGACAAAAGGCACATTCATCTTTGGCGGGTCTCCCTTTGGACTTACCCCTTCTACCAGGTTTGCTGCTGTGTGAACGACCTCTTACTGTTAAGACTTCTGCGGTTGTATCTCTGTGATCTCTTTTATCTTTCTTTCGAGTCTCAGATCTATACAACGCACTACAGACTGCATCAAATGTGATCGTGTCCTTCCCATGAAGCAATGTGGTGGTAAGATGATCATATTCATCAGGAAGGGAATTCAACAATAATAGTGCCTTGTCTTCATCTTCAAATTTCTCATCCAAATTTAGCAAGTCTGCTAAAATTTTATTGAATGAGTTCACATGGTCATTCATCGACATACCGGGTGCATACGTGAATCGATAAAGTTTCTTTTTCATATAAAGCCTATTTTCAAGACTTTTCATTAGAAACTTTTCTTCCAGTGTATCCCATAACTTCTTCGCTGATGTCTCCCTCATGACATAGTACTTCTGCTCTTTGGCCAAACATAGGCAGATTGTACCACACGCCTGTCTATTGATCTTGGCCCACTCCTTGTCATCCATCTTGTCAGGTTTTTCTTCAAGGGCTATATCTAGCTCTTGCTGACATAAGACATCCAGGATCTCACATTGCCACATACCAAAATTATTGGTACCGTCAAATTTCTCTACTTCAAATTTTGCATTTGTCACAGTAGTCCTTGCTGATGACGATGCTGCTGCCATTTTTCTTCTCAATCCCAACTACTGTATACGTGAACAGTACTGTATACGTGAATAGTGCCGTATACGTGAATAGTACTGTATACGTGAATAGTGCCATATACGTGAATAGTGCCGTAAACGGTCGTATTCCCCAAGTACGAACCTTGCTCTGATACCAATTGTTGCGCGGAAGCGTGTGAAAGAGTAAAATTATTGTACTAAAAAATCACACTAAGTTCAATTCCCAGGAAAGAGAGGTGAATCACGAGGATCACTTAAGTACCAAGTCTTTCCTAGCCAGAATATCCCTCTATCGTAATTTAATAGCACAATAAATCACTACAATCACACTCACAAAATATGAACATTAAATAGTAAAGAACACCAAAATTTAACGAGGTTCGGCAAATCTTGCCTACGTCCTCGGGCACTACCAAATATATTTCACTCCAAAATACAAGTGAAACTTTACAAATAGGGAGAGAGAACAATGCCTTAAGTAGAGAATGGCAAATGTGGGATGATGAGAATGAGCAATGGTTGGCCTATTTATAGTTGAGATTCAAGGGCCACCTTGCAAAGTCACTATTCACTTAGGGACCAAAAATTGCTATTTTCCCATGCCCAACACTAAATAAAATATTTGGTGCCCATAACTTTGACCTTTCCAAAGTATGGGTAGGTATGGGAAAGGTATGGGCAAGGTATGGGGTATGGGTATATTCTAATACATAGCAACACTATCATTTTGCACAATATATTTAAATAATTTGTTTTGTTAGTGGTAGCTATTGAACCAAGTTTAACTTTTCTCTTGCCCGTTAACCCTTGGCACAACTTAGAAATGTATGATTCACTACATTTTGAGTAGAAAAAATAAGTTGAAACTTGTACCAAAATGACCTCTAAGAAATTTTATTTGTGCAATAGAATTGATTATTTAGGCAAAAATCTCCTTGTTCCTGTGTGGGATTCCTTACATTTTCAATTATTTAGAGAGTTAAATTTGGCCCGACAATAACCACTAAAAAATTATTTGAATATATGTGCAATGGAATATACTTGACCAAATGATGACCATAAGTTGGTTTTGCTAGTCAATATACTTGAGTTCGTTGATTCACTGTCTGTATAAGAATGATAATGCTTATTTAATTGATTATTTCCCTGACTTACTGTACTACATTTCATGAACAGGATAAGAGTTCCATATCCTTTTCAATGGGGAGCTCCAACATTCGATGCTGGAGAAGCTTTTGCTATGATGGCAGCTTCATTTGTTGCTTTAGTAGAGGTTTGCTTCTCATGTTTATAATCATGTTTGTTAATCATGTTTATCTTATGTCTAGTACAGTTGCACCATACGATTACAGTTTGTATAGTAAATATTCTATGATAATTTAATTGAATAGGCAGAAATTTGGATTGCTCCTGCTATACTATCTTAAATCTCAATGCAATCTGGGTGTATAAGATGATACTGTCTCCTAAATTTGAAAGATTTCATTTTCTTAGCTACTGCATATAATCGTTTAGTGTGAAGTGTTCATTTCTGTAATGTTTTTATGATTAAACAGTCTACTGGTACCTTCCTTGCTGTTGCAAGATATGCAAGTGCAACTCCAATGCCCCCTTCCATTCTTAGCCGTGGTATCGGTTGGCAGGTAAAGATAAACTGATAAAATTACTAATTTGCAAATTGCTATGACTTAAATCAATTTGCTTGGTGGATTTTTTAACATGACGAGTACAGTATTAATCTCTTTGCAATCCCCCTTTTAATTTGGCTTGTTTTGCTTCAATCCTAGGGTATTGGCATTCTCTTTTCTGGGATATTTGGAACTGGGAATGGGTCATCCGTTTCAGTGTAAGATTCTTTCCTGAAACTAGTGGCACACAAGTAAAACAATATTTGTTCATCTAACTCCTTTGTGAACTGCGGCAGCGAGAATGGCGGTTTGTTGGCAATGACACGTGTCGGAAGCAGAAGAGTTGTCCAGATATCTGCAGGGTTCATGATCTTCTTCTCCATCCTTGGTCAGTTTTAAATGCCAATCTCTCTCTGTCTTTCTCTGATCTGTCTCACTCACTTTATCATATTTGTATACATGCACTGCTAATCAGGAAAATTCGGAGCTGTTTTCGCATCAATTCCAGGTCCAATCATTGCAGCTTTATATTGTCTTTTCTTTGGATATGTTGGTAAGTTCGGTTGGAATCAAGCTATATACCATTACTGTTCCATTCAAGATTTCCATAATTCAACAATTTGTGCTAATTGCATGGTTCAGGTTCAGGGGGTCTCAGCTTGCTTCAATTCTGTAACCTAAACAACTTCAAAATAAAGTTTATATTAGGTTTCTCTGTTTTCATGGGACTATCAATACCGCAGTACTTCAACGAGTACACAGCAATTAACGGTTTCGGTCCAGTTCACACCGGCGCCAGATGGGTAACTATCTGTTTCCCTTTTACCCCCTTTTTACAACTCTAGCAGAAAACATAGTTATTCCTGCTCCTTTTTGCAGTTCAATGACATGATAAATGTACCGTTCTCATCCGAAGCATTTGTTGCGGGTTCATTGGCGATGTTTCTTGATGTGACGTTGCACGGGAAAGACAATGCGACTAAGAGGGAACGTGGCATGCACTTGTGGGAGAAGTTCAAATCATTTAAAAAAGATGCAAGAAGTGAGGAGTTCTATGCCTTGCCTTTCAATCTCAACAAGTTCTTCCCATCAGTGTGAAGTTGGACACAGCTTATAAGCTTGATGCTCAAGCCATGCATGCAACCTCAATACTACGCTTCCATCACTAGAAACTCCATCTTTGCCCATTTTCACCAATTCCCAACTCCATGATGAAAAACAAACATACGCTGGTGCAAAGTAGTGCTGCAAACAAATATGTACATTCAGTGATACTTCCATATCGCCTTAAATCCCAAAATGCTGAATGCTATTACATTACAACTCACAAGCAGATTATTTAGGACATCTTACATAACATAGTGGGTATGTCCATTATTGGACTTCTATTAAAGCCCAGTGAACCATCTCCAAACTCTACCATCCTTCAGATTATTGGGTTCAAATTTTTTTGTAGTTTTCTCCTGCGGGTCAATATTTGATGTTGGTTTTTTCCATTCGCATCATCTTGTCGCCAACATAGTTTGCATATGCATCTATATGGAGTGTAGTCATATCTGATACAAACAGAACATATATGAATGCTTAAGAAAAAGTTGAGATTGTAGGATGAGCAGATTGGATTATTTGAAGATGCGATCCCAGTCTTTTTCTGACAGCCTATTAACAGGATACAAGTGGGAAAGACAGAAGGGTGAGGACCATTGTTCCCCCACAATTCTAGGAACTGCTCATTTGGCTAAAGAACATAAATAAGGTCATTCATCCATGGTACCATAAAGTATAAACACAATTAACGCTCCAATAATTTCTCCGGTTTCCTTAATCTCTAGTCTCTTGCCTACATTAAATTCAAACCCCAATTTCTCAATTTGTTTATTGTTAACTTTTTAGCTGCATTCAGATCCTAACAAGTAATAACAATTCTTATGTGAGGAGAAAACAATCTCATATGTACTGGCTACATGGTTTCAGATTTCAGATTGCCCTTTCCCAGTTATTAAAGAAACAACTAAACCTAAATTTTAGCACATCTAACAAATTTGAAAAAATTATATTCTTAGTTGTGCTCAAACCCCATCTTCCTAACTATTATAATAAAAAGGTTACCATTTGAGTTAAGGTTACATTAAAGATTGTTTTTCTTAAATTATATATTAAAAAGAAAAAAAAAGTCATTTGTACGTATGTTTTGCATGGTAGGACCAGACTTATCTAGTTTTTTTTTTTTTCGGCCAACTATTGTGTAAATTTAATGATTACTTGCAATGTTTCACTAAGGCACTAATTTTTTTTTCCGACACTCTTTTGAGCTAGTTGACATGTTGTACTCACTTTGATCAACATAATGTACAAACTTTTTACTAGCAAATTCCAAATCATAACAAAAGAACTCATTCTGCACTCGATTTTTTATTTAATTATAAGCCACCGTATTTTTTATTCTAAAAAACTCATTTAGTTTATAGAGATTTAATTTGTTCTTTTAATTATATTTATAATTATTATCGTTTAAGCATGGTTATATGTAACTGATTTTTCTCACATCAATATGTTTAATTTAATTTAAAAAAAGAAAAGCTATTTTGTTCCTTTTTTTTGTAATTCAAATGAAAAAAAATAATAGATAGATTATCTCGTATAATAATTTATTTGTGTTTTAGAAAAAAAAAGGGGACAACCTTCATTGTTTGATTTGATGCAATTAAGAAGAAGAAGGTGACAAGCAGACCACCATGTATCCTGTTGTGTCAATTCCTGATTTCTCTTCAAAGTCGGCATTATGTGGTTAGCCACTTAGCCTAACAATTTCAATAATTCATATTCCTAATTCCAAATGCATGCAAAGGAACAAGGGCAATCATCAGTCATCAAAAAAGGGATGTTGAAAAGAAATTAATTAATTAATAAATAAGGTGCATGGAGATATCTTTTTCGAACATGCATGAATTTGGGTGTTAACGTTAATCGAATGTGTGTTTCTTTGTTTGGGGGAAAACAATAAAAGTTAAGAGACAAAATGGTGGTGGTGGTGTTGCAATAGCGGAAAAGCAAAAGCAGAACAAGTAAATGATTAACCTTAAACCTTTCATTGTATTCAATCATATATTATATAATGTCACAATTATTGAGTTAATATCAATGTTTTGAAATTTTATTATGGTGTTTCACTTTGTGACAGCAGTTATAGTTCTTGCTCGTGTCCAGACAAACCCAGAGGTGCTGCTAATAGATACCGGCTACAACCCTAGATTAATTTTGCAGTAAAAATAATAATTTAATTAGCCGGTGTTTAATGGTATTGGTTAAGGTAACGTGTAGAAAAATGTGTCCAAAGGAACGTTGATATCAAATTTAATCATGCAAATATATCTAACATTATTGTTGTTGTTTAGATTTTTCATATAAATACGATGGGTTTGTGTATGAGTATATGCAAATATATTGAATTTATATATTTCTTTTAATTTTTAGAATCATGATCAAATTGATAAGATGTCTAAATATTGAAGATTAAATTTGTTGAATTTTTTTTAAAATTAGGACTAAATTACACAAAATGGATAAATATTGGAGGCTAAATTTGTTATTCCATTTAATGACCAAACACATTTTTATGGTGGAGTGACAAGAATGTGAAATTAACTTAATAGGAATGACTAAATTAACAAAAATAATTTGCTGACTAAAATAAAAACATGTTAAAACTTGACTAACTATTTGAGAAGTTTACCCTTAATAAAAATAAAAACTTAATATTAAAAATATGAATTAAATGTCAATCTCCCAAAATAATTAATTTTTAATTAAAATCACACTCAAATCAAAAAATAACAATCAATTAAGCCATTAAAATTCTTTGTTTTGTTGAAGTGCAACTAAGGTGGAAAATGGTGACAAAGTAGATGAGTAAGGTTTTCAGCACTAATTTGATTTCTTAATTGTTTTTTAACGGATCGTAATGGGTTTTGACGGAAAAAATTAATTTTAAGGGTTTAATTTATTTCCTAACTTTGATTAAAACCCAATCGAGTGCAGTTTTTATTGGAGACTTAATTTTTTTTAATTATTTTACAAGAAATTTTTAGCATTTATGTCCAAATAAATTTATAAAATATTTATTTAATAATTGAATCTTATTTTTAATTATTTAATATTTATACTAAAATATATTTATAAAAAATTTATTTAACAATTGAATCTTAGTTAAAGTGATAAATTACTTATTATCTAAATTTTAACAATTTCGGGTTCAATTTAGACATTTGATATTTTATTGTTTTATTTAAATATTTTATATAAAAATAATAAAAGACAAAAATACCATTATATTAATATTCATTACTTTTTTTTTTGGTGAAAAGAACATAAAGACGACTTTAAAAGACTTTAAGACAAGCTAAAAGCTTGATCCTGATGGATGGATGTAGCCACCACATCAGGAGGGACTTCAAAAATTTGGAGGGATGTCTGCCAAGAGAGGCCAATTTCCGCTAACTTGTCCGCAACTAGATTATGCTATCTAGGAATATACATGGATTTCCCATTGTCCGTTAAAACGCAGAACTCTTTTGACTCTTCTAAGCAAGGTAATGTCGGAGTCCACATTTTCTTCCATGTGTAAGGCTCTGACTACTTCCATATTGTCCGTCTGGATCCTAACTTTCTTATACCCCTTATTTAAAAGTATGAAGATGCCATCAAGAATACCCCAAAGTTCTGCTTCAAAAGGTGAGCACCTGCCTAGATAATGTGTAAACCCCAAGATCCAATGACCATCTCGATCACGAACTACTCCCCCAGCTGAGGCATTCCCGGAAGATCTGGTCACTGCTCCATCCGTAAATAAGGACACCCAATCTTCAGAGCAATGGTGATGAATCTTTAAATGCCTGGATCTATTCCTAGTTCCTAGCAGAAAAGAATCAAAATGTTGAGCCCATCTGAGAGAAGATTTGATGGTATCCTGGGCCGTCCAATCAATGTTTTGAAAGATAAAAAGATTCCTGTTCTTCCAGATTCTCCAAGCAATTAGTCTAAAGAGGCACGAGCAAGTAATTCCCTTATCCTGCAACTTAAGATGACAGCAAAAATTAGTTGAAAACTAGATATGAAAGGGGTTAAAAAAGAACCTGGCTTGCTTCTCTATAGGAACAATAAGCTTCCACACTTCCTTAGCCTTCGAGTAAACACAAAGCACGTGCATAGTATCTTCATTGGCATGAGCGCACTGTGGACACTCACTACTCTGCCCAATGCCTCTTCTGGCCCTTTCGAAGTTAGTGAACAGTCTCTGTTTAGCCACAATCCAAAGGAAAAGACGCACTCTCTGAGAGCCTTGATACTTCCAAATAAACTTCCAAAAGTTATCTTTAGGGTTCCAAGAATTCTCCTTTAAGGACCAATAAGCACTACGAATGGAAAAGGATCCTGATCCAAAACAAGCCCAAATAATTCTATCCTCACCCCCTGCCGGATGCGAAAGAGGAATGCTAAAGATACGGCTGATTACATCCTCAGACAACTAAATACGGAGCATATCAACATTCCAAGAGCCATCTTGAAGGACCTAATCCTTCAGAGTACTATCTAAATTAAGTCTTTCATGAGCAGAAACATAGGAAAAAAGAGGCCCAACATCAGGTATCCAATTATCTTTCCAACCACGGATTAAAGAACCATTCCCTACTGACCACATAATATTCTCACGAAAAAGGAGCCACACCTTAGAGATAGATCTCCATAAATAGGAGCAGTTACTTCTATGAATAGAATTAGGAAGCTGATTTTTCTACCCATATTTTGAGCGAAGCACTCGAACCCATAAAGCATCTTTACAAGAGACAAGGTTAAACCCAATTTTCATAAGAAATGAATTATTTTGATCCTGAAGGTGTCTAAACCCCAAAACTCCGCAAGACCTTGGCTGACAAATGGAATCCCATCCAACCAAAGTGGTTTTAGTATGACCAACTGAACTTCCCCAAATAAATTGTCTAGCAATCTTCTCAATCTCATCACAAACTCCCTTAAGGACAGCCAAGGACTACATGAAATAGTTAGGAATAGTAAGAAGAACAGATTGAGCGAGAGTGACCCTACCTGTAAAGGAGAGTTTCCTAGCTTCCCAATTCTGGAGTTTGCACCTTACTATATCCACAACAAAATTCAGAGTGCTCCTAGTAACCCGGTCGTGCAAAAGAGGTACCCCCAAGTATCTTCCAAGGTTAGAAATTTTCTGAAACCCAAAGAATTGACTGATCTGATCACAAACACTCGGGTCTACTCCTTTAGAAAAATATACATATTACTCTTCCTTGTACTAATTTTATGACCAGAAAAGTCACAAAAGCGTTGAAGAATTTCCTTGAGGACTTGTGCTTGATTCATCTCCGCCTTACCAAAAATGACGAGATCATCAACAAAGAAGAGATGAGATAACGCCGGTCTCGATCTGGATAATCGAATAGAGCTCTATCTACCGGCTGCGATGTTCGATCTGATCAAGTAACTTAGCCAATTCGTACAAAAGATGAACAAATTGGGCGATAGGGGACACCCCTGCCTAACCCCTCTTAACGGCTTGAAGGATTTAGAGGGGACTCCATTCCAAAGAATCTGCATGGTAGAGGAAGAAATAGCATCCATAATTACCTTCTTGATTAAAACGGGTATCCCAGCAACTACAAAAGAAGCATCAATGAACTCCCAGCTAATCCTACCATAAGCTTTTTTCCAAATCCAACTTAATAGCCATCCATTTCCTATCGTCTTTCCTACTGCGCATCGAATGTATGACTTCCTGTGCAATGATGATATTATCAGAAATACTTCTACCAGCAATAAATCCTACTTGTTCTGGAGATATAAAGTTTGGAAACACCACTTTAAATCTATTGGCGATCACCTTCATCATCAGCTTATACATAACAGAACACAGACTAATAGGCCGAAAATGACTAAAGTCCTCTAGATAATCCTTCTACGGGATAAGCGTGATAAGGGTATTATTGAGAACCTCTTTGACTCTATTACCAGAAAAAATACCTTGGACCCACTCACAAATCGCTCCTCCCACTAAATCCCACTAACTTTGGAAAAAAAAAGTGCATGGTAACCATTACTTCCAAAATCCTTCAGTGGAGCCATGTCGAACAGGGCTTTCTTAATTTCGTCATTTAAAACTGGCTTACTAAGATAATCAATTTCGTTCTCCTTAAGACGAGGGAATATATTTTCGGGATGGTTAGGCATGGGGGAAGGAGTTTCACCATACAATCTTTCAAAAAATATGGTAGCCTCATCACTAAGAACTGACTGACCCGCACTCCACTCCCCACTGCTAATACGTAAGGACATAATGCGATTTGTTTTCCTCCTTTGCAGTGTGCGACTATGGAAAAAGCTGGTGTTGCGATCCCCAAACTGGAGCCAATCACATCTTGCATTTTGTTTCTGTCTCCATAATAGTTCCTCATGATTAAGCACATTCTCCAACTCATCTCTGACCTCCATATCTAACTTAATCAATCTCCTAGAAGTCGACTGATCCATAGCCTTTTGAATATTCTACAGTGACTTCATTAGCTATCTTTTCCTCGTTCCTAAAAAGTCATAGATGGACCTGTTCCAATCTTTAACGTATGAAGTAAATTCAGATAAAGAATCAGCCATATTACCTGAAAATCTCCACTTCTTAACAATCAAATCCTTAAAATTTGCATGCTTTGTCCATCCTGCAAGGAAGCAAAATGGTCTCCCTTTTGAGGTATTAAAAGCAGGATTAGTCTTTAGAAGAGTGGGCCTATGGTCCGATTTAATACGAGTAAGATGGTAAACAAGTATCTGTGGAAAATCCAAAATCCATGCATCATTAGCAAGGGCTCAGTCCAATCTCTCTTGCGTATTACCTCTTTGCCAGGTAAATGGCGGTCCAACAAAACATAGGTCCTGCAAATTACACGAGTCAACAAAATTACCAAAGAAATTACATCTCTTACCAATATAACGATCACTCTTTTTATCTTTATTAGAGAGGATGGCATTGAAATCTCCCAAAATCAACCATGGCAGATGATCCTGAGGTAAGACATTCAGAATGTCAGTCCACAAAGATCTCCTCTTAGTTTTATTAAAATTACCATACACAACAAAGAGGAAGAAGAAATTATAAAAATTATTCCCCTGAATGCATAAAAGCATAAACTGGGTATGATTGTGAATAATTTTAATAGATGTCGAAACCTTTTTTTACTTTGAAAGCAATGGGGATCAACTTTTAAAAACCGAGTGTGGAGTCGCCACCAATCTCTTGATTTAGGTGTGATTGGGCCACCTACTAAAATGCTTTATTCATGAAAAATCAAAAAGTGGTTTCGGGAGTCGGTTACGCATGAGGAAGGGTTAGCACCCTCATTACGCCCAGAAATTGGTACCAAATTGATTCGATGTTGCCCTTATATCAAAATTTTTTTAAAAGAAAAGATTTTCTGAAATATGATTCTTTTTAAAAATGTTTGAATAGCTCAAATTAGCGGTTAAAAATCTCTTGTTCCAAAGATATGTGGTTTCACGATTGGATACGATCCCCTATACCTTTAAGATGCGATCGATTTTTGACTTTTGAAAAAAAAACCATACATTAAAATTATAAAAGGTTATCAAAATATTTGGTTCTCCGAAAAAGTCATACCCAGTACGATTGAGCACGATTTTCCAAAATCCTCAAATATTAGATATTGCCTTATTTCAGAATTTTTGAATAATAGAAATTTAGAAATTTGCTTAAAAACATGTTTATTGAAAATAATTATGATAAAAATACAAAGTTCAAATCAAATTATATATGAAATACTTAAAACACAAATTCATTCAAAAATTGATAATTAACATGATAACTTAAATAATGTATTAAATATGAAGGAATGACAATGCATAATATAAAATAATATAATACATTTATGAAACATGTATATACAAGTAAAATTAGATATAATTGTTTGTAACAAATGTAAGAAAGAAACTAAGTAAATATATAAGCTATATGGGTAACAAAAGTTTCTAAAAAAACAAGGTTATATACAAAATGTAAAACTATATCTACACGTAAATTTAGTGATATATATATATATTATTAAGATTATATTTATAAAGGACATTTGGAAACAAATAATATATAATTTTACATGTAACAAATTAAGTTCGAGTGATGGAACATATAGATAGTACATACATAAGGATAATAAAATAATGTATACAATATATAAATCGTATGATAAAAAAAAATATGGTCTAGACAAAATATATTATACATATAAATGACGTTAAAGGATAATATATACATTAAAAAAAATTTTACATAAAGTTATATGAAAATAATAACATATACTATGGTAAAAATAATTTAACGTGGGTAATGTACATATGAAGAAATTTTAAAGATAATTGTATGTCCAAAGTAATATTGAATAAAAAATGAATTATAAGATTGACTAGATTTTATCAAAAATTATATGTAATAAATCTTAAGAACATAATTACATTCAAATCTATTAAAAACTACAAGAATAAAAACAGTATGACTTCTATAATGCATGTAAGTATTAAATATACGTTTAATAACAACTTAAATAATATACAAAATAAGTGAAATTCTCAAAAAGAATATAAACATTAAGATATGTGGAAAAACATAGAATTAATAACATACATAAACCATAATGAATTTTACTTCAAATAGTACGCCAATTGTTAAAATAACAGAACAAATAAATAAAAAATTACAAAACTCAGCTATCAAAACAACATAAAACATCACAGCCAATGAGTACGTATAAAAAAATTACAAGTGCAGTAAAATAAAAATAAGACTTAATTAGTACAAATTTAGCACAAGAAGAACCATTTACAAATAAAATAATTGAAAAATCGGATCAATATGCCATGCGCACAAATGTGCGAGGACTAAAATTGGAAATATACCGAACTCATAATACTTCGCTGAATCGTGGACCAAAATAAAAAAAACGCGCAAATCATAGGGCCAAAATTAAAAAGACAAAGATGACAAATAGGACTCAATTGGAGACGTCACGCGAAAAGAGGGTCTAGCGCGCAATTTACCCATTCAAACAAAAAGGGTGCAGATCCAACTCCTTAAATGGGGCTAATGCGCGAACCTTCACTTTATTAAACAGTGCAGTAGTTTTTGAAAACCGCTGTTATACCTTCCTTTTTCAATTGTTTTTCTTTTAAAACGCAGCAAACTTTCCTTTTAAACCTAAGTATGCTATCAGCCTATTTTTTAGGGTTTCATCTAGCAGGTGCCGCCAACGAGGGGAGCATTTGAGTCATAAAATCAATTTACAGCCTTAAAATCTCTCCCCTGTTTTCAATTTCAACGAAACAAAGAAGATCCATGGTGAATTTATAAAGTAAGATCTCTTCTCTCGCTTTACCTTTTATTTTAAAATACAATATTGAAAGGTTGAATAGGAAAATGAAACGATTCAATCGGAAGAAAAAAAAACTAAAAGCCAATAAAAAAAACTGAAAATCACATCTATAAATCTACTCTCGAAATACTTTTTCCAGTATTTAGTGTGCGTATGTAGGTGTATATTCTCTATGCATAATCTCTTCTTTTTTTCTTTTATGCGAAGGGATTTTGTGGTGAAATGAAGAAAGAAAAATGAATTGAAACACTGGAAAATGCAATCTAAAATTACCTTAGTTTTTCATTGCTTTTTCCTCTTTTTTTAATATTTCGTGATCCCCTTTTACATCATTCCTCTGGCTTTTTATAGCCGAATAAAGAGAAATAAATAAAAAGTAAATAAAAAAGAAAATGCAATGGCCTTTGCTGTCAATTGCTGTAGTTGTTAATCCGTTGCAGGTGTGGATGGCGCGATGCTGCTGACATGGCGAGGCCACTCGTGAGGCGTGATGCGAAGGCTTCCAAAAGCTTCACTGTTTGGGGCTGCTGTGGTGCTTGCAGCGCATGGGAATGGTAGCTTGGTGGCCTAGGGTTTCCACTTTCTAAAAATATTTAATGGGCTATGTTTTTAGGTTAGGTTATTGGGGTATGTAATGGGTTAGGATTAGGGTTAATTTAGGTTTGGACCTTATTGTAAAATGAGTGTAAAATTTGGGCTTCAATTGTATGTGGGCTGAATGTAAATTTGGACTATGGACATTTATTGGATTTTTATTTTGCGATTTTTGGTTTTTTAATTTCTGATTTTTTTTTAAATTTTAACGGGCCCGGGCGAAATAGGCCTATTACAATAGAGATACAATCTTTTCATCCGACCCATATGCAATCTGAAAAACCAACAGATTCAATGCGATGAGAAAAATCCAAACCCAATTTACCAATAATAGAATTAGCTTTTGCGCCACTAACTCTAAGTTCTAATAAGCACACAATGTCCGGATTGTGCTCTAAATTATACTTACGGAAGGCATGGATAAACTTACTACTTGCACACCCTCGACAATTCCAAGAAAAGATTGAAATATTAAAGTCCATAAAAAAATAATTAAACTAGAAAATACCAAAACGAATAAAAATTTCAAAACAATCACCAGGCAAAAATTAACAAAACAAAATTAGATTGTTTTACCGTCCCTGGTATCACCTATACCAGGGTCCACTTTCTGAACATTCGTGATAGACTGAGCCAGCTTGGACATAGAGTCTCTCAAGGGGATTTTGGAAGAATTTTTAATTTTAAGAAAATTCCCTTTCCCATGCGAGACTTTATTAATTTTCCTTGTGGCCCGAAATCCACCATCTTTGCTTCTCCTTAATTTCCCTGTGGTCTAAATTTTGCTAGCATCAAGATCCTGCAAGGAGATTTTTCCCATGTTACTATTATCAGCTGCCTCCTTTTCTTTAAACAAGACCGAAGTATGGCTGTTGCTATTCAAGCCTTCAGAAATGTTAACACTCTGAATTTCAATTAATTCTGGCACTGCATCAACAGTTTTAAAAGTAATATTAGTATCTTCAATATTATTCTCCCCCTGGTCAACAAACATAGGGTTAATGCACGAGAAATTCACAGGCATATTATTTAAATTTGAACTTTACAAACTATGAAAATCCACATTATCCGAAGAATTAAATTCTAAAATAAAAGGTTGCTTAGAACTTCCTGGGTCATTTTGCGTAGGGCCCAACGCTTGATTCTTTGAGCCCTCAAGAGTACTGGCCTGGATCACGTTAGCCAATTTAGGATCTTCAGCCCGCTCGCCAATATTTGAACCAACAGCTCGTAAAGCCGAGCCCACCATTGGCCTATTAATATCTGAGTCTGCTATAATAGCATTAGGCAGCCCATTTTCCAGAATAATTCCCCCCAACCGACTGCTCTTATTACCTTTAGGGTTATCTCGAAAGCTAAACTGCTATTTCTTTCCAAAATCAGTAGTCTTCAATTTCCCCTGAAAATCAGCCCCTATTCTTTTATCCCCTTTATCCTGCTCCTTTCCCAAATTGGACTCACCTTCCATACTAGTCAAAGCGCCAAATCGGGAACCCGATTTACGTTTTTCCTTATTCTCTATTCTGAAAGAACCATTATTCCGAGAATTTCGCCTGCTTTTACGTTCGACCAACATCCATGGTCCGTAAGCAGTGGTATCTTCTCTTTTCTTCGACGCCACCAGATCAGCCCTCATCGTCTACTCCTCCGGTCTAGGTTCTGATTGCATCATAGTACAGAGTTCCTTGGTATGTCCATACTTCCTGCATGAGAAACAGATGGTCGGCAACGCTTCATATTCAACTTTTTGAATTCTGCCATTCACGAGAACTTGAGCAACCAAGGGTCTATCCAAATTTATGTAGGCTGCTAACCTGGCGAACCTGCCTCTAGTCCTGCTGTCAGTATTAAAGTCAAGCGAACCACTTTCCCAATGGTACTTCCGATAGCCTCGATAATTTTCTTCTTGTATAAATAACCTGGAAGACCAGGTAGTCTAATCCATGCCAACACTAAGCTTGGGTATGGTTGTGAAGGACAAAACTCCTTTGTCCAGGGTTGAACTGTTAAGTATTGCCCATACACCATCCAAGGACCCTGCGCCAAAGCTTTAGTGTAATCATCGAAAGATTGGAACTTAGCCAAAAAGTACCCATTTTCAATATCCATGAGATGGAATGCCTTGGCAGTGTTCCAAAGACTGCTAATTCGATTATTAAGTGCCCCATAACCAATGTTTCTTCCTAGTAATTTTAAGATTACCGTGAGTTCCATCTCTTTGAATAACATTTTTTTGAATCCTTTCTGAGAAGCCAATGGAAGGAATACCATTAACAATAGATTTGTGGATGTCTCCTTCTAAGAATTCAAGATCTTCATCAGCATCTAGACTAGGAGGACCCAACTTACCAACGTCAATCGCTCCAGAATTGGTTCCTAGAAGTTTATCCTTCCAGGATAACTTTGGGCTCGATCCAAGATCCTCCACCATCTTAGTGTCTTCTTCTTCGATACCTTCTTTGAACCGCACTTTCTTAGTCATACGATCAGAATCCGATCTAGAACCATCGCCATCGCCTACTGCCAGAGTGGAGGAAACGTTGTCGGGGATCAGAGAAAGTTTTTCCATTTTTTATATTAATTACTTTTTTAAATATGATTTTTGAGTAAGTTTACTGATTGAGTTACATTAACTTAAACCATTAATTTAAATTTATAATTTAAAATTAAGTGGGTTTGATTAAATTGAAAGTGAGTTGTAAACAAGAATAAAACTCTTCCACCAAATTCAAACCTCAAAGATTAACTCTTTATTGCTGAACCTAAATGATTATACTTTAGTTCTACTATGCTTAAAATTTTTTGACTTAATAATGGTACAATTGTTATTGCATGGGCAAATAATTAGCGTTGATTTGGAAAACTTATTACTTGCCACTTTTCATAAGAGTTTCCAAAAGAGTTTGATTTGGAAAAGGTTTTCAAATTTGTTATTATTGCATTAAACCTTATATCATAAATATATTACTTATTTTTTAATTTTTAATATAATTAAGAATTAAATAATTTTAAATTTTTGATAATTGATATTAGAATGATTTTCATTTAAATATAATAATGTAAAAGAAAAAAAAACCCTAGCAGAAATGATTCCAAAATTAAAAAGATTTTATTACCAAATTAAATTAATTCCAAAAACAGGCAAAAACATTTTTTATTGTGATTAATAGTGGGTTTTAATTATTATTTTAATATTATAAAATGTTGACATGTAAATCAAGGAGGTCCATCAATTGTTGCAATATAAATTTCGAGTGTCTCCATTTTGTATGAATATGCATGGGAATGATTCAAATTTAAATAATTTTATAGTTTTTTTTAATTTTTATACAATTAATATTTTAATAATCTAATCTTCATATTTCATGCTCTATCCATGTAGATCATGCATGTCAAGTTTATCATAAATTAATATTTTCTAACTATTTGTTTTTTGTAAAAAAAAAATCTAACCATTAAATATATATATCAATATAGACAATATTTTAGATTAATATGATTAAAATATCAGATCGAATCAAAATTTTACATGCATAACAAATACAAATATATCAATAAGTTCAACGATTTGATTATTAAACTATTAATTGTATAAAAAGTTACAGAAATGTGTAAAACATTTTAAGTTTTGCACTGATGTAAATGGATCCTCCATATATATACTTTTATAAATAAAGCAAAGTAGAAGAGTATTTTTAAGAAACTTATAGTTGGTGATTGATGTGTCCATTGATCGGGTTGAGTTAGGTTTTCGTCAGGCCTAGATATTAACATATTTTATGCTTGCCCAAGTTCGACCCGAAATATGAGTTTAAAATTTTGCCCAAGCTCATTTATATATGCAAATGGCTAACCTAAATTCATTTTAGACTTGCCCATATTATTTTTTTAAAAAAAGGTAAAAAATATATATTTGCTATGAATATCTTATTAAGTGGATGTCCATCACGATCAAGATAAAGTTTTGATGTACTTTAAATTCTAATAGTTATTAGAATTAGATATCTACTTCTTTTATACTTCTTATGCCTATAAATAGAGACTCTGATGTAGCATTGTAAATCATCCATTTGATCAATAAAGTACATTCTTTATTGCTTTCATATTTTCTTTGTTTTTTATTCTCTCTGTCTCTTTTTATTTTATAACACGTTATCAGCACGATGATTCTCTATTTTTCCAAAATCTTTCGAATTCGTCCCACATATCAAGTTCTTTTTCACCTTAAACTTTCACTCTTACAACTTCATCTTCGGGATGTTGAAAGATTCAATCTCAAAATGGATTGTGGTTCTTATTCCCAATCTTTGATTTATAATTGTACAGGCATGGGTAAAGAATAGATTTGTCAAGGTGATGACGATGATGTTAAAGATCTTTAATTTATTATAATTGGAGATTAATCATGACAACATGAATAGATAGATTCTAATTTAAAATCCATGCATGTTTGCGATGGTGATTATGAAATAAAGAATCTATTGGGACGTTTATAAGTTCGTCCTAGTAAATCTATTGCATTCCCTGAAGTAAATTTAAATATAAAGAAAATAAAATATATACTCATGGACCACTAAAAGTGGGAATATAGTAATAAATAAGAGAACAATGAGAGTTCTCAAGATAATTTTTCAAAGGGTAAAAATAACTTATGTTATCAATATGATATGAAAGATTATTGGCCACATATGTGGCATATACCCAAATATTTTATTTTTGTTAATATTCTTTGAGGAATGATATGAAAATGTAGTAATGAATTCTATCATTACAAATAGAAAATATTTATCTAATTTGGTTTTGAAACAAACAAATATTATTCCAATATTTGATAGTACAAAATTAGTTGAAAGCTCCAGAAGAGCTAATATATCACTATCTAAAAAGCACAAAATTTGTGATGGTTAATACATTACTTTTAAAAGTTATTTGTAATGGATCTCATATTGAGATTGTGAATGAGAAAAATATTATATTTCATATAAGTAAAAAAGGGGATTGGGTTATTAATTTATATTTATTTTATAATCTTTGTGATATTCTTTTGTCATCATCCCTGTTAAAGGGTTGAAAACAAAATATTTGGCTGTGAAAGATATATTTATGAGCAATAGAGTATGATAATTCTATCTAAAGCTTATTACGGTTGGATGCACCTAAAGTTGCAAGCTTTTTTTAAAAACTGTGAGTATAACTCTATAGTATTCAGAATAAGTTCTCAATTAAAATTACGTGGTAAAATATTACTAATGAAAACTTGCAAAAGAAAAAACTTATGTATGAAAAGTCATTGGTTATGTATCTATTGTACATCTGGAAAAAAAGATCCAGTCTCAAAGTTTGCTATTAATAGATTTTTGGGCATTTGAAGATTTTAGCATATTCCCTGAAGCAAATACTGCATATAATTATTTGGAAAGTATATTTATTGACTTGGTCGCATTATAGACTTCACATTGATTTAGACATTTCCAGTAGTAAATGTCACAATAGTACTTCTATGTGGATACAAATTAAAAGGAATGATAATAAAATTATCAATTTGTTACAATTTATTACAATTGAAATACATGTTAAAGTAAACCAGAAGTTTACTAATACAAATGTGTTTACTACTTGGTGTGACCAGTTAGACCATCCTGGATTGTATATGATGCGAAAATTAATTCATAATTCATATGGACATCCATTAAAAAACTAGAAGATTCTTTAATTTAAAGAATTATCATTTGTTGTTTATTCTCAATAAAAATTAGTCCTTAGAAACTCACTAGCTAAAGTTGAGATTTAATGTCTTACATTTTTTAAATGAATATAGGCCTATTCATCCACCATGTGGATGGTTTTGATATTATAAGATTTTGGTAGATGCATCTACAAAATAATCATATGCGTTATTAACTCGCAACCTGTCGTTTGCGAGATTGCTTGTTTAAATGATTAATTTCATATTATGCAACTAAAACAATTCATCTCCTTGACATCCCAAGTTTTCAATGATTATTGCATGTCAATTGGGATAAAAGTTGAACATCCTGTAGCTCATGTTCACACACAAAATGATTTAGCTGAATTATTTATCAAATGCCTCCAACTAATAGCTAAATCATTACTTATGAGAAAAAAACTTTCTATTTCAGCATAAGGTTGTATTGATTTACATGTTGTACGCATCAAGCTAATAAATTATAAATACTCCTTATTACAATTGATTTTTGGTCAATAGCCAAATATTTCTCATCTTACAATTTTTTGGATATGCGGTATATGTTCCAACTGCTCCACCATAACATACAAAGATGAGTCATTATAAGATATTGGGAATCTATATTTATATGAGTCTCCTTAAAATATTTTTGAGCTATTAATTCGACATTTAGTTATGACAAGATTTGTTAGTTTTCTCAACATTAGGGGGAGGGAATAAAAAGTTGGATTAATAAAGTACTTGAAATGAATTATCAATGTCTAAGATCCTCGTACAAAGCAATGTGAACCAGAAGTTCAACAGATAATTAATTTTACAAATCAACTGTCAAATTCATTAAATCTCACATACCATCTGAAAATGCTCCAATACAAATTGATGTCCTAATAGGTCAAACTATTAATGCAAAAGAAAGTAATCCATGCATGAAACGTAGAAGACTGGTCAGTTCCAAAGATAAAAATCCTCATAAAAGTAAAGGAGCAAACATTCAAGATGGTCATATAGTGGAGGGAGGGGTTCCTAAAGAGAACCATGACATAACTAATTATAAAATTCAAGAAAAGATTCAAGTACCTAAAAGTGAAAATGGAAATGATGAAAATAAAGAGATATCGATAAATTATGTCAATACGAGAAAAAGATGTAATAAAAAAAACAAAGTAGTTGTCAACAACAATTTTGCTTATAATATTGCTATTAAAATAATAAAAGAAAATGAGAATCTTGAGCCTAAATCTACTAAGGAATGTAAAAATAGAAAAGATTGGCCAAAATGGAAAGATGAAATTCAAGCAGAACTGAGTTCACTTTCTAAACGTGAAGTTTTTGGAACTATAGTCCAAACACCTAAAGGTGTAAAAGCTGGTAGGATATAAATGGGTATTTGTGTGAAAACAAAATTAAATTGATGAAGTCGTAAGATATAAAGCTCGCCTTGTAGCACAAGGATTTTCGTAAAGGTTCGACATTAATTATGAAGATACATATTCTCTTGTGGTGGATGCAATCACGTTTAGATATCTTATTAGTTTGGCAGTACGTGAAAAACTTAACATGCATCTAATGGATGTTGTTACATCTTATTTATATGGTACAGTTGATAGTGAAATTTATATGAAAATCCCTAAAGGATTTTAAATCCCAAAAAAATATAGAGTTTATTGAGAAAATTGCTCGATCAGATTAAAGAAAAGTTTATATGGATTAAAAAAATCTGGACGTATGTGGTACAATCGTCTTAATGAATATGAAATGACCCAAAATTTACGAGCACCGAAAAAGTGAGTTATAGGGCCTCCGTCTTAGTAAATCGAGTCATAAATAATTATTAGAAATAATTATGAGTTTAGTCGAGTGCTTAATTAGGATTTAATTAAGTGAAATTAGCCTAATTTAGTGTAAATAGTAAAAAGGACTAAATTGAATAAAGGGTAAAATTTTAATTATATATTAAAATAAAATAAAAAAGACTAAAAGGAAAATTATACCAAAAGTATAAATTGAGGCGGTTTATCGTGAGGAAAATCTAAGATTTTTATTTTTAATATATTATTATATTATTATATAATAAAGATATTTTATGTTTTAATTATTATATTATATTATATTATTATATATATATAAACTAAAGAAACAAAAGAAAGGAAATAGAAACAGAATAGGGGACGAAACAGAAAGAAAAGAAAAAAAAAGAAAAGAAAAGAAGAAATTTAGGGTTTTCAAGGTTCAATTTCAAATTGGTAAGTCAAATTAAGTCCTTTTTTTGTAATTTTTGAGTTTTTATGAAACTAGAACAAAATACTATTAAGTATGTGCTGAAAATTTAGAAAATATTAGATTTTTAGACATTAAATTTTATTGAGTAAAAGTGTGAATTGGGGATTGAATTAATAGAATTTCTAACTAGAAGTGGGAGATAGATTAAATTGTAGAATAAGTTATAAATTTTGTATAATAGGGACTAAATTGAAAGAAATTCAAAATTATGATTTTTATGCTGAAAATTTGTTGTTAAGTTTAAGTTTAGTAAAAATTTGAGTAGAAATAAGGTATAAATTGAGGTAGAAAAATGGATGAATTAGTTAGGACCAAATTGAAGTTAAGGTAGAAATTGAATAGAAATTCAAATATTTAATGTGAATTAATGTTGTATTAATCAATGCAAATTATTATTGTTTTCGTAGCTAACAAAAATCCCGAGGCATTAGTATCGAAAGGAAAGGAGAAAGCTATCGAGGACTAAACGGGAGATTTACGGTTTGTATTACTATAATTCGAATTTAGTTACTATTTGTTTTTGAATTTAAATTTTTGTGTATGGTAAGTGAAATATAAAGTAAGTATTATTATTAAGTTGAAAGAAATTGAATTGAATGATGAATATATGTGTGTAGGGGTGTTCAATCGGTAAACCGACCCGAAATAACATTAACCGAATTAACGACCTTTCAAAATTTTTAACCGTTAACCGAACCGAAATTTTTTCAAAAAAATTAACCGAATCGAAAATTTTTCAGTTAATTCGGTCGGTTAACCGAAAATTATATGTTTTTTTAATTTTTGGTTAAAATAAGTATAAAATTAATCGAATTAACCGAAATAATCGAATTAACCGAATTACCCGAATTACCTGAATTAACCGAATTATTTGTATAAAATTATATGTTTTTTTATTTTTAGTTTTAGTTTTAAAATTTTATTTTTATTTATTAAATTATTTGTAATTTTTATGATTGGGTTGGGTTGGATACTTGGGTATAATATATATTAGATTGGGTATTTGGGTTTATGTTGGATTGGGTTTGAGTGAATAGTGGGCTATTTATATATTATAATTTTATTTATTAATTTTTTCGGTTAAACCGAAAAAATTCGATTAACCGATCGATTTCGAACCGAATTAACTGTTAACCGAAAACTTAAAAAATTATTAACCGACCCCCAACCGAATTAATTCGGTTAACCGATTGATTAACCGAATTCGGTTGGTTAACCAAATTTTTTCAATTTTACCCAAATTTTGCACACCCCTATATGTGTGGAATTGAATTGAATATTGACTTGAAAATGGAAAAGTGGATTTTGAATTGAATTGTGATTGAAAGAGAAAAAGTGAATTTGAATTGAAATGTGAATTTGGAGACCCTATTAACTAGTCGGGCTGAGTCGGATATAGTTGGCATGCCATAGGATTGGAAGTGTTTAGGGATACTTCGACCTCGAGTTGATGAGACACTGGGTGTCACTATTTTACTTCGGATAGATTCAATGAGGTACTAGGTATCACTTTACTTCGACTAGGCCGATGAGACACTGAGTGTCACTTTATTGCTTCGAACTATCTGATGAGGCATTGGGTGCTATTCTGGTGTGTTGGTTGGATCTATGTATCCGCCAAGGTCCAAGTCTTGTTAATAGGGATAAACGATGTGAAAAAGAAAAATTGAATAGAAATGAAAAATTGATGCATATAAGTATGAAATTGAGAAATGAGAATGAAATGGATAAATCAAAGGTTTCAAAGGTTATTAATACCTAATTGTTTATGATATTTGGTTGTTATTTGGTTAAATTGAATTGTTATTGATATGGAATGAAAGTAGTGTATAAATTAAAGTAATAAGTGTTCATGTATTATATGATTGATTATGTGAAAATTTATTTGGTTATTTATAATTTGAATTATAGTAATACCACTGAGTATAAAAGACTTAGTGTACGGTTGTTTCTGTGTGCAGATCAATAGGTGTTCAAAGTCTCGATTCAGCATCCAGGCGATCTCGACTCCAGTGCAAAACTCGGTGATGTATTCTTCTTTTGGTAAAAGTGGCATGTACATAGGTGTTATTTTAATCACTTTAAAATGCTATATAATTTTTGTTGTAAAGAATGATATTTGGTATTTTGGTGTTTAAACTAATGAAATGGTATGAAAATTTACATGACATGCATGATATAATTGGTGTTAAATTTAGAATGGATTAATGAAATTCTAATTTAATTTTTAATGGTAACATAAATGTTCATAGAGTAAATTATCAAATTATTTTTATAGTTATGATTTTAATATGGTTAAACATGAAATTACATTGGTTGAAATATTGGTTTTGGATTGGTCCTGGTTTGAAATTGCAGGGAAGGTTAGAAAATTTATAAATGGGTTATGTTGAGTTTTTTTTAATAAAATAATAATAATAAAAAGAGTTAATTAGCAAAAGTTTTATATGAATTTATGATTATATTATAATATGTTCGATAATTATTTGAATTTTAATCATAAATTGTCTGGTAATGCCTTGTAATGCTGTTCCGGCTACGGTTTAGGGTTAGGGGGTGTTACAGAATACTTGTTAAAAGAAGGTTACAAAAATGATCCAATTTGTCTATGTGTTTTTATAAAAAAGTTTGGATCAAATTTTGTGATAATTGTTCTTTATGTTGATGATCTAAATATTATTGGAACTCCTAAAGAGCTTTAAAATATAATAAATTGTTTAAAGAAAGAATTTGAGATGAAAGATCTTGGAAAAACAAAGTTTTATCTTGGATTACAAATCGAGTATTTAAAAGATAAAATTCATGTTCATTAATCAACTTATATGGAAAAGATATTAAAGAAATTTTACACCCATTAAATACTCCAATGGTTGTACGATCGTTAGATATGAATAAAGATCAATTTCGTCCTTGCGAGAATGATGAAGAGTTTCTTAGTCTTGAAGTACCACATCTAAGTGCCATAGGGGCATTGATGTATCTTGCAAACAACACAAAACTTGATATAGCCTTCGTTGTAAACTTGTTAGCAAGATTTAGTTCTTCTCCAACATGTAGACATTAGAATGGAATTAAACATGTATTTAGATATTTCAGAGGGACCATTGATATAAGGTTATTTTATTCAAATGATTCAAAATCTCTATTAGTTGGCTATGCTGATGCTGGATACTTATTAGATCCACGTAAAAGTTGATCTCAAACAGGATATTTATTTACATGTGGGGGTACTGCCATATCATAGTGTCAACAAAGCAAACATTACTTGCCGCTTCTTCAATCATGCAGAAATAATTGTAATGCATGAGGTAAGTCGAGAGTGTGTTTGCTAACGTTATTGACCCAACATATCCAAAAGATATGTAATTTGTCTTTATAAGAAAATATGTCAACCATCTTATATGAAGATAATGTAGCATGTATAGCTCAATTAAATGGTGGTTACATCAAAGGTGATGGAACAAAACATATTTCACCAAAATTATTATTCACCCATGATCTTGAGCAAAAAAGAGATATAAATGTTCAACAAATTCGTTCTAATGATAATTTAGCATATCTTTTTACTAAGGCATTGCCAACTTCAACATTTGAAAGGCCACTATGCAAGATTAGAATGTGTCGACTCAAAGATGTAATGTAATGTTACCATCAGGGGGAGTCTAAAAACAAGTTGTACTATTTTCCTTTAACCAAGGTTTTGTCCAATTGGGTTTTCCTGGTAAAGGTTTTTAACGAGGCAGATTGTAATAGAAGATTGTGTACTCTTTTTCCTTAATTAGGTTTTTTATCCCACAGGGTTGTTCCTAATAAGGTTTTAACGATGCACATATCTACCAATGAACATCCAAGGGGGAGTGTTATGAATATCTTATTAAGTGGATGTCCATCATGATCAAGATAAAATTTTGATGTACTTTAAATTCTAATAGTTATTAGAATTAGATATCTACTTCTTTTATACTTCTTATGCTTATAAATAGAAACTCTAATGAAGCATTGTAAATCATCCCTTTAATCAATAAAGTACATTCTTTATTGCTTTCATATTTTTTTTTGTTCTTTATTCTCTCCGTCTCTCTTTATTTTATAACAATATTTATACTATTTTTAATTTAATAGTTAATAATTTTATATATAACTATATTAACATTTTTAATGTTTACATTATAAATAAAAAATATATATTTTATATTTTTTATGTGTTAAAAATTATATAATATATAAAAGCAACATAATATAAAACATTACAAATTTAAAAAAAAAGTCTAGCCAAGCCAGATCTAGACCTTGAATGTTCAAGTCTAAACCCAACTTATTTATTAAATAGGCCTAATTTTTTTATCCATGACAATTTTTCAAGTTTATTATTTTTATTAAACCCTCTTAAATTCCAAACAAACTTTTAAATTTAGACAAATAAACAGGTTTAATTGAGTTGTGATTCTAAAAGTGGATATGTTATGTGTGACGCATCAACATGCATGCCTGTTATAATAAAGTGAATCTGATAGGTTTTATTTATAATTTTTTTAAAAATATGTTGGTATTTTTTTTAGATATATAGAATATATATTTAAAATGTTTACATCGCTATCATCATTGCGACGTGACAGAGTCATAAATTGCTATGTGATCAAATTTTAATGTAGTAAAAAAAAGTAACATAATAATGGATGGAAAAAAAACATTAAGTATGAATATGGGACGAAATGCCAAGTTGAGGAGCCAAAAATGTATTTTAGCCTAATAATAATGGTTTAAACCCAAAAAAGAGAAATTAACGTTTGTTGGATTACTTCTTTGTTCGCCATTTGCCACGTTCACAATAAACTGATGAAACTTTCAAAAAAAAACAAAAATAAATAAAGTTGTTGAATGTAATTCTATTTAAGTGTGAAAAGTTTGTAGCAATTAAGGACTTAAAAATTGATTTCCATATTTCAACGTTTCTAAAAATGCTCTGATTTGGAGTCCAGAAATGCGTAAATGAGTCATATTTAGCTAGAAATATATTTTTTAATTAAGATAATAAAACTATAATAAGATTTTATTCCCACTTTTTATTTAATTTAATGCTAAAATCCCGATTATTTCCTTAATTTAATACATCTTCAACTATATAAATTCTATATTTACTTCTTTATTTTTAACATATTCCAATGGAAAGCGATGAATAGATTTCCTTTTTGTTAATTAGTTTCAGTATTCTCTATTTGCTTGAAATATATTCCTATTTTCATTCTTTTGGTTTTTTTGATTCAAAATCGTTAACAGAATATGGGTTCTTCCATAACACATAAACCCATGGGTATACAAACTATGTATTAAAGTTAAAATGGTTTTTTTTATTATGGTGTTTGAATATTACATGAATTTGTAATTATTGATTACATTATAATTTCTATATCATGTTTGGTAATATAAATTGTAATTAGATAATTTTAAACTTTAAAAAAAAAGTAATTTTTATAGAAATTAAGAATAATACTTGAAAAAAAATTCTCCAAGCTAATAACAATATCTAAAATTAAATCATTGTATATAATACATTAGTCAAAGAAAGTATTCGACAATCTAATTACTAATAGAATTAACAAGAAAAATAAACATCATATGTAATTTTATCTTAATTACTTTACCATTTCATATTTGTTGGATTATTATCTCTCTAACATTAAGCATATATCCTAAATCAAATATAAATAATTAAACAGTTTAATTAACTTTTGTATAAATATTATTTAATTTACTTAATAATTTAAAGGTAAAAAAGAACAGAAAATTATCCTCACAATAAAATTATCAAATTATTAAACGAGATTAACAAACTAAAATATAAATATATTTAAAAACAATATATATTCAAAATTACAAATAGTAGTGTAAAAATAAGTTATTCTTATATTTGAAAAGTTATAGGATAATTAAATTTAAATATAATTATTTATAATTATTAACATAATTACAAATAATTCTTACCTTTAATAATTAAAAAATATAATTAAATTATAGTTAATTTAATACCTATAGTAATATTTTTTTTTGTTTTAAATAATTTCATTATAGCTTCTGATTATATCTGAGTTTTTTTTTAAAATAAAAAAAATAATGTACTTCAATACTCCTATATTGATAATAATATACATACTGATCAAGACTCAATTGATTTAATTATAGTAATTACTTAAATATATTAATTATAAATAATTATAAGCTTGTTTTCCGAGCTGCCAAGATTCTGCATTATCTTAGATGTAGGAAACATCAACTCCAGATGCGCTCCATTAACTAGTTGGGAATGTACCTCAAATTTGATTCTTCATCTGCATTGTCCTTGTGTCATTAAGCCCATAAAACAGACTAAGGTGTTTTTTTTTTTTTTAATATATTAGGTTGGTAGTAAATCATTTTTTTATATTAATATTTAATAGAATTGATGTGTTTTCTTATAAAATCAGATATTTTTGTCTGTTTTATGATTGAGTCGGATCTTTTATAGGTTGGAGATAGTATTCAGGTAAAATTTTCTCAACAATGTCGACTTTAAAATTTAAACTTAATTCAAATACTTATAGAAGAAATTCACTTTCACTTTTTCTAATCACTTGTTAATTGTTTTGGTGTATTTTTGTTAATTGTTATTATTCATGTTATTAATTGTTAGTATTCAAGTAAAATTTTCTTAACAATGTCGACTTCAAGATTTAAACTTAATCTAAATACTTGTGAAAGAAATTCAATTTCACTTTTTCTAACCATTTGTTAATTGTTTTGGTGTATTTTTGTTAATTGTTATCATTCATGTTATATATATTTCGAGTTTAAAATTTAGCTTTTTATAAAAAAAATATATTAAATGTATCTCAATTATATATATTAAATTATTTAGATGTAAATATGAAATCTAAAAATAATTTAATTTAACAATTGTAAATATAAAAGAACAAAAATGATTAAGACAAATTTATATGTTAGCTTAAAATACCAAAATCTTGGCATTTAGCACAAACTAATATGCCCTACAAATAAATATGGATGAACACATTGAAGTAACTAAAATATATTGAAATTTTGAATGAAATGCTATTTTAACTTGAACTGATATTACCAACTGTACAATGTCTAGATTATGTGTTGATAAACAACATTAGTTACATATGATATAAAACATAAAACGATATTAAAATTCAAATATTTTAAATTTTATATGTATAACAATAATATAATATCAACATAAACATATGAATCATCAAATCCATTTAAAAAAAAAAGTCAAACGAATTTTGTAAGCAAAAAGAAAAGGTCAAAAAACTATAATAATAAACTTATGCTTTTGTTATTTTGATTTCTTTTTAATTATTTTGGTTTTTAATTTTTAAATTTTAGTCAAATTGTTCATTACAAACAAAAGATTGAACTATTAAAATTTTAATTGCATTAATATAGTAGGTTGTATGTCAATCCACATATATTTCATTATTGGTATAGATAGTTTTTAAAATTTTTATGAACATTTTTAAATTTTTAAAGAAGTACGCATTAACTGTCACCTGAGCTATCATGTTAATGTCATTAGAGCTTTAATAACTCAATTATTTATTTTTGTTAAAAAAAAACACTTTGAATAAAACTTACAAGTTAAGGGATAAAGTAATAAAAGAAAAAAGATTTAATGACGAAATGACAAGATGAATAAACGTTATGGACTAAAATACATTTACCCTTTTAGCTTGAAGAATATCTGCCTACCCCTTCAGGTTTCAAAGAAATTCTCAAATAACCCCTTCAGATCTATTTACTATGCAAATTAAAATATAAATATAAATATAAATATAAATATACCCTTATTATTTATTTATGTATTTCCTGTTTGTGTTAATCATTCCCCAATTTTAATTACAAAATAATGAAGATTTGACTACATATTAAAATACTATAAAATTAAATATATTTCACTTCAATTAAAATTAAATATTTTAAATTTTATTTAATCCGATTATATATTAACTCTGAAATAAATTCATTAAATAATTTTTTATATAAGATTAATTATCATTATTTAGAAGGTTTTAATGGAAAAATGATTAAAATGTAATTTATTTAAAAAAAAGAAAGAAACGAAAAAATGAATTCATATCAAAGTTAATATATATAATTAAATTAAAATTATGTTTTAAATATTTAATGTGTAATTTTATAAAAATATATTTTAAAAATTAAAAATGAAGACAAAAATATAATTATATTTTATAATAGTTTTTTTTCTACAATTAAGGAGGCTTTGGCTTAATGGTAAGGTCAATACTTTAGAACTTTAAGATCGCAGCTTTGAGTTTCACTTTGTGTGAACTATGTATGAGTTCTCAATTCATATTTATTTTGATTTATGTCCCACTATGTGTGGACTTTGTAAAAATTTATTCTACCTAGATGTTAACTCAAAAGGATCAACTCAAGAACACCGATAAGGAAGTTGAATTGGCCTTTGAGATGTTGTGGTGGAAGCAATAAAAATTGTGCAACAAAGAACACAATGATTTATAGTGGTTCAGCCCCAATTGCTAATGGTCACTAAACTAACTATAAATACGATAAAGGCAAGCGCACCTATCGAACAATAGTATAGCTATAGTGAGTAGAGAATATCGTATCCACGAGGACTAAAAGTATTAGTAACTACCGTTTTCCTATTATTTAGCTGACAATTTGAAGTGATGTGTTTTAATCTAAATTTACTAAACTAATTTAACTAAGAACGCAACAAAGAATGAATCAAGGAAATAATCGAATATTAACCAATGAGATAGACAATACCTAGGAAAGAATCCACCTGGACTTCACCTATTATTATGAATCTAAATTAAACGATTTATTCACTTGTGTCTTGATTCGTAGAAATCCCTAAATTATGTTAATATCTCATTTAAGAGTAAATACAACTGACTCTAGGTTGATTAATTAAAATTTCTTTCTAATTAAAACCCCTATTGTCGCATTAACTCGGTTTATGGTTTCCCTTATTAGATTTGACTCTAATCTGGTAGATTTATGTTATCCTATTTCTAGAATTGCATGCAACTCCACTCAATTATGCTAGATCTAATCTTAAACAGAAACTTTTTCTCCACTGAAATAAGCACATTAGACATGAATTAATGTCCCGGAAATATTAAAACAATAAATACACATACATAATTGAGAACAAGAATAAAGCATTTATTGCGTAAAAATAAAAATTAAATAAACAGATTCATCATAGGTTTCATCCTCGCTAGGTATCTAGGGAATTAGTTCATAATCCTGAATAGAAACATCTCAAAGTCAGAATAACTACAAGACATAAAGAAACTCAAAAAAACTTCGAAAGAAATTAAAAGGAAATCTTCGATCTTGATGGGGATCCGTTTCCGAGTTGATTCCCAATGGTGTTCTTCGATCTTCTCTGATACCCTATTTATATCTACTTCTAATTGGTATTTATAGATTTTAGATTTCTCAGAAAGCCTAAAAATTGGGTTTTTCCGTGTATTTGGAAAGCAGGGTGTGAAATGACACGGGCTAGCACATGGGCGTGTGTCCAGCCTGTGTGGCTCACATGGGTGTGTGTTCAGCTTGTATAGCTACTGCAAACAGCTTTATTTGTCTGATTTTGGCTCGTTATTCACTCCTTTCGCTCCCAAATGCTCTCTTAAGTATAGAAACATGAATTTAAAGGATTAGGAGCATCAAATTTACTAATTTACATAATTAATCATCCAAAAACGCATTAAGAATGAGATTAAAATATGTTACTTTTATAGCTTATCAATTGCCTACTCCACTACCTTAGCTTACCATAACTAAGGATTTTCCCAAATTCATTAATTTAGCAACTTTTGAGGACAAGGCTTAACCTTACAATCTCCCTTAAGATTTATACCCCAAAATCTTAAGATACAACTCCCTTAAGGTTTCTACCCAAACCTTAAGAATTAACCCGCTCTCAATGACAAACAAATAAGCAAACAAAGAAACAATCCTTACAAGCTCTAGGTTGTTTTGATTTATCTTTAAGCTTTGCACATTGCTCTTATTATTGCTAAACCTTTGGAAGATGGTATTTATACCCTTTAATTGATTTCCAACCGTTGTGATTAATTGCAGAAGTGAATATAGCCGTTGGGGATGAAATACCAGGTTATTAACTTCACCTACAGCAATGAGTATCTATACCTACTAAAAGGGTATTGATATTTTTTGTAATTAATATTGATTTTAATGACTGTTGGAGTAGGGATATCTGCTAGGTTACAAATTCCAGAATGTCAATTTGGCCTCAATTAACATAAGGGTATCTGTATCTTATAGAATATCGCTACTTAGACAAAAATTATTGAGCAATTCTAACTTGTTTGAAAATTATTAAAACATATTTGAAAATGTTTTACTAAATTGAAATCATTTCAACTTGATATTACGAAATTGCTCAACTTTACTTTTATTCAAAAACACTTTAATTTGTTATATCAAAACATGTTGAACATTAAGGCTTAGTTTAACACTATATCTGGATGTATTTTAATTACCAGTTAGATTGTGCTTTATAGCAATTGATTCTTGCTATGGTTATTCAGTTGAGTGAATTTTACAAACCTTAGAGGAAAGCTTTAAGTAGATTGAGATGTCATCAATTTGGGAACTTAAAGGAATTGGAAATGTGGTTTTCTAGAACTATGGGTGCCAACAATTCATTAGAATAGTTCTAAATAGATTCATCAGATCTTTCTCATTTTACCTCTTGCATTAGATCTGCCTTGAAAGCCTCGAGCTATTCTTTCACGGAGATACTCTTATTTCCTTGAGAATGTTGTGATGCTACTAGGAGGTCAGCACTACACCTATGAAGGCCTTCCAAATTATCACGCCCGTTACCTCCTCTTGTGGAGCACAGATTAAGCTTCCTCCTCTTGATGCTCTGGGTTTTTTCACCTCGAGACTCCTCGCGCAACTCTCAACTCTACGATAAGATGTCCTATCTAAGTGTTCCTTTGATCAAAGATACACTAATACTCATGTTTCTCCTTGAAGTAGTGTTTTTGCTGAGAAAACTACTCTTTCAAGTGCCGTAATTTCTCTTGGGTCTTCAACTCATGAGGCTAAAGTCTTGATACTTGTTGATGGGAAAGCTAGTCTAATGGAATGGAAGTTGTTGTTGGTGGAGGGGATGTGACTGTGAGACAAGTTACAATTTCTTGTAAGTAGTGGGCTATCTGATTAAAAGCTCTAGAAGAGGTTACACTAGGTTGTGACTAAGGAGTCGTACCTGGTAGGAGGATTAGAGTGGTAGAGTTGGAGGCTAGAGGGGCTTTCAAGGCCTTTACCAATTGTTTCAAGGTGGAAGGAAGAACACTTACATATTGCAATTGAGCTCTAATAAAAATGGAGCCAAAAGAAGGGGTCTATGTAGACTTCAAGCTAATAAACACACCTGAGATAGGTACTATGGAGGTGTTGAGTGGAATGGAAGAGTTGACTTGGTCAGCTAAGTTGTTGATTTGGTTGGCTTGATCAACTGGGATGATTCAGAAGTCATGTTGTCTAGGCTCATGCACCAGCTGTTGATATTGTGTTCAACAATGGGAGAGTACAGAAAAAAGGAGAATAGTTGCTGAGAAGGTCAGTTCACTCGGTCAGGGGAAAGCTAGAGGTTATAGAGAATGGATGTGGAGAGAGTGTAGGCTTACTATCCTTCTATAGTCGATCTTCTCTTCATCTTTCTTGGGGATATTTATAAACAAAGGTCCCGTGTAATATGGTATTAATGTGTTGGACTTGTTATCTAGCCATCATTACAGAATGTGTGAGAAGGATGTCTTCGATAGGACGAGGATGTTTGTGACCGGACAGATCCTATCGTTCATTCTAACTTTGATGGGATAAAGTAATTGAACCCATTTTATGTTTGGTGACCAAATGACTTCATGTTCCTAATGAAGACCAGGCCATCCGTTATCTGGGTGGTAGTCCTCTCGGAAGGATGATTTCAAAGTTGATATCTTGACTTTCCTGTGATAGGTTTACTATTCAAGTGTCTTTTAAACTTACCACATACCGTAACACTACTGTAACAAAAATATATGAATGATAGGAGGAAAAGAGACAATTGAGAAGTGGGTTCCTTTTTGTATATATAATGTTTATAACATTTAACAATTTCCTAGTCTTTAGAATTTTTATTTATTGACACTATAGCAAATTAAGTTTTTAATGGATCGAAAATACTGCAAAGGTTGAGCTTTTAACGGTGTTTGTATTAAAAACGCCACAAATATATACCATTAGTCGCACTAATAGAAAAACGCTGCAATAAGTCATTCTATAGTGGCGTTGTGGAAATAGCATCGCAAATAGTACATATTTAGTGATGTTTTATGCTACACGCTGCAAAGGTACACCAAATGGAAGTAGCGCTAACGGCGTTTTTCCCATAAACGCTGCAACAAGTAAAAAAATATCGACATTTTTCCCTAAACGCCGCTAAAGGTATAACAACAATAACGATATTTTCCCCATAAATGCTGCAAAAAGTAAAGCAATAGTAAAAACGTCGTTGGTTAAAAATGATAACGGCGTTTTTCTTATAAACGCCGCTAAAGATAAAGCAATAGCGGCATTTTGCCCATATACGCCGCGAATTTTTTTTAATTTTTATTGAAACAGCATCGTTTTGATAGCTGGCCCCCAACCCTTATTCCTCAAATTATTTTCCCCAAATCCCTAACTTAGTTTTTTCTTTCCCATCTGTCTACTGTTGGTCGTCTATCCAATCATCCGTCTGCTGTATCGTCGTTGATAGTGCATTTGCCATCGATCTCCATCTCCTTCATCCACGCTACTTCATCCATCACTGCTCGACAATCCTCTGCTCGTCTAACTCTTATTTTGAAGCTTGACAGTCCTCTACTCCGTCTATCGCTACTCGATTAGTTCGAGTTTCAACAAATCAGGTCAGTTCTTTTAACAACTTTGAATTTTAACTCTATAATTTAATTGAAAAATATTAGCAATCTCTATGTATCTTTGGTTTCCTGCTATGCTGGACGTCGGTTTAGCAGCTGTTTTTCGTGTTTTTGGGTCATTATTTTAGTGTTGTTTGGAGTCAATTGTGTTATTGCTTTAGCATTTGTTAGTAGTTGTTTTCTTTGTTGTCTTGGCATTGGTGTATGCCGCTGTATTGTTGTATGGCTGATTAGCGTTAGATCTTTTAGACACAAACATAACCTGGTTAGTTGGCATTTTATGTGATGATTTTTTTTTATAATTTATGTTTGAGATTTGGACTGTGATTTGTTGATTTTATTTTATTTGTTATTTAATCATAATTAGCATTTCCTTTGTGAAAGTTTTTATTTGATTAGCAAAGCTTCCATGAATTTTTGATAAGATTCCCCTCGATTAAACATGCATTTTCAACCTATTAGTGTTTCTAGTCTGTCTTAGTTTCATATAAAGATTGTGTTTGTATTTGGGAAAGAGACACAGAGGCAGAGACTTAAAGACAACTCCATTTATTTATTATGTTTTTTATTGAAACAGTGAATTGGATCCCTACAAAAGAAGTATTTGATAGGCTCATTTGAATTGCCTAATCAAACAACTCCATTTTAAGCTTTCCTTAATTGCATTTGTAAGTATCTCTTATTACTTACATGTTTTAATTTAATTGAATTAAAATTTTAAATTGCTTGTTTATTTGATTTGGTTGTGGTAAATTTATTACTTATATGTTTTAATTAGAAATAGAGAATTAGAAAACTACCGAATTAGATACTTGATATATATTATCTATTTTAGTACAATGACATTATTTAAATCTATTTAGAACACTTAAGTAACCGTAATTTATTGACAACTTTAGACTTCAAGAACTACGAAATGGATAAGAGTTGGATGGATTTGTCAATGGTAAGCAATGACTATCAAAATGGAGTACAAACTTTTTGTAAATTTTGCATTTCAAAATGCAAGCCAAGAGAATATGATTCTTTGCCCGTGGAAGAAGTGTGGCAACATCAATTGGCATATTCGTGAAGTTGTCTATGAACATCTAATTGTTGATAGCTTTATTCGGGGGTATAAAAAATGGATTTTCCATGGAAAGTGTACACCTCGTAGAACCTCTTGAACGATTAATCAGGCTTATCCTCATAATGCTCACCATCAGTCTATTATAGAAGATGACATGGAAGGTATGTTGTGGGATGCATTTAATATACATAGTTATCGTTTGCAATCGTTTCCCCTGAAATTATTACATCAGATGATTGTGATATTGGTGGAAATGCTTTTACCAAAACGGGAAGAAATGCACCTGATCAACAGCCAAATGGAGAAGCGATGAAATTTTACAAGTTACTTTATGAAATGAATGAATAACTTTATGAAGGATCGAAATTTTCAAAGATGTCCTTCTACATTCGTCTTTTTCACTTAAAATGTTTGAGAGGGTGGGCCAAAAACTCTTTTACGCTGCTGTTAGAGTTTTTGAGAGATATATTTCTGTTTGCAAAAATCTCTTATTCATGCAAAGATATGAAGAAACTAATAAAGGATTTAGGCCTAGGGTATGACAAAATTCATAGTTTCCTAAATGACTGCATGTTGTATTGGGGTGATCAGAAAAACCAACAATCTTGTTATGTTTGCGGTAAATCTCATTGGATGAATAGGAATGCGGAAGATGTGAATGAGGATGAAGGTGAGGCACAATCAAGAAAGAAGCCAGTAAATATTTTGCTATATTTTCCACTAATACCAAAGCTTCAAAGGCTTTTCATGTCGTTAAAGACAACCGAGTCTATGAGGTGGCATCCTGATGAACAAACCGATGATGAATTATTAAGGCATCTTGCAGATTCTGTAGCTTAGAAATCATTTGACAGGAAATTTCCAAACTTTGCAAGTGATCCTCGGAATGTGAGGCTTGGGCTAGCATCTGATGGATTTAATCATTTTAAAATCATGAGTACTTCGTACAATAATTGGCTTGTAGTGCTTGCTCCTTACAATTTGCCTCCTTGGATTTGCATGAAATAATCTTCTTTTATCTTATCTATGATTATCTCTAGAGAGAAAGGTCTCAGGAATGATATTGACATTTATATGCAGCCACTTATTGAAGAGTTGAAACAGTTATGGGTGGGTGTTGAAACATATGATATCTTGAGAAATGAGAACTTTTATTTACGTATTGCTTTGTTGTGGACTATTAATGATTTCTCGGCTTATGCCAATTTATCTACATTATGCTTGTCCTTGTTGTGCAGTGTAAACATGTTTGAAGTGGTTATATAATGGGAAAGAGTTCTCTTATATAGGGCATCATCGGTGGTTAGATGGAAATCATTGATTTAGAAGGACTCTATTTGATTGTACTGAAGAGTTCAGAGAAGCACATGAGCAGACCATTGGATCTGAAATCTTGTTCATGTTAAAAGATATCAATTTCAGTTATGGGAAGATGAATCAACCACCCAAAATGTAAACAAAAAAAGACTAAGAGAGGCGTATATTAGCGATGTTGATCGGTAGAGTGATGATGAATCTGATGAAGAGGATGATCCTAATGCGGCTGACTTGTGGAAAAAAAAAGAATTTTTTTTTTGTTACCTTATAGGGAGCATCACATTTTACGACACAATCTTGATGTCATGCATATTGAAAAGAATGCTTGCAAGAACATCATCGAGACAATTCTCAATGTCGATAGAAAATTGAAAGACAACCTTAAGAGTCGACTTGATCCAGTTGACATGGGAATTCGACAATGTAACACCCCTAGCCCAATCCATCGCCAGAACAGTGTTACGGGACATTATCAAAATTTACAGAACAAACATAATTAATTAAGGTCATTTACTATTCATATCTAAATCCATTCATATTCAATCATATTGTCCTTTAAATGGACCCTCGAGACTCAATTTATACATTAGAAACAAATCGGGACTAAATCAGAAACTAAGAGAATTTCTCGTGAAATTTCAAAATTTTTCTTAGATGCAGGGGACACATGCCTGTGTGGTTAGGCCGTGTGGCTCACACGGCCAAGTGATACACCCGTGTCTTAGGCCGTGTGGGCATTCGATGTAAGGCACACAGTCGTATCCTAGCCCATGCTCAAAATTAGGGTAGCTACTGACTTGGGTCATACAGCCAAGCCATACGCCCGTGTGTTAGGTCGTGTGAGCATACTGACTTGCACTAATTAGGTGCAGGGTTCACACGGCCAAGCCACACGCTGGTGTACTAGGCTGTGTGTCACACACGGCTGGGACACACGCTTGTGTCTCTACCTATGTGAGCAATTCGAAGCATTATGTTTCTCAAATTTTAAGATGCAAGGGACACACGGCCAAACCACACACCCGTGGCATGGTCTTGTGTCACACACGATTGAGACACGCACCCGTGTGTCTACCTATGTGGACGAAAATAGGTCATTTTCAAGACCACTTTTCTCACCCAAATTTGCTTTCCACCTACAACAACACTTAAATACATTCACCAACCAATTCAAGACATTAAAACCAAGCCAAAACCAATCTTATACATGATATATCATCACACGTATTTAAGCAATCAAACTTACCTATTTGTATAATCATATAAGTTTATCAAAATTCAATCTATTATACCAAGCACATATATATTAAACATGATATAATCTCCTACACAAACATCAAATATACTATAACTAGTCATTCCAATGGCTAGTTACAACCAACCATATACATGCCATCATTGGGAAATTTAACCTGTACATGTCATTATACCAAAATAAGTTTGCTATTTATACCAAAACGAGCTGAAGGATAGTGTGATGATGCTGCGACCAACTTCCAACCTTTATGAGCTTTCGAGCAATATAAAATAGAGAAAAATAAATAAAATAAGCATATAATGCTTAGTAAGTTCATAAAACTGGGAATTTAACTTACCAAAGTTCATATAACTGGAAATTTAACTTACCATTCATTTCCATTAAAATAAACATGCAAAATGCATCAAATAAGTTTGACTAATAGCCTAAACACCCAACTTCATCAAAACATGTTAGTCATTATAATTCACACAATTGTCAAGAAACATGAATGAGCTCTTCATGTAATAACTTTCTTACTCATATACTTTTCTTATCATATTTCCATATAACATATACATTTCTATGATAAATCATCTCAAGCTCAGTTTAGCCATGTCAAAACTTTGCCCGTTGAATTTATTTGAAATATCGATGGATACATATGTAGTACACTTAAAGTGTACAAAACTATAATCCGTTACTTCATATTCAGGGGTACTCATTAGAGCACATAATCAGGAAACACTCTCTCAAACAATAAAATAGGAAGCTTGTGTGAGCCTTATAACAGGAAGCTTATTCGGGCTTAATAACATGAAACTCATAAGAGTTTAAAACAGAAAGCTCATGTGAGCTTAACGGGAACACTCCGAAGAGTTATTATCAGGAAGCTCCGGATAGCCTTATAACAAGAAGTTCAAGCGAGCCATATCAGGAAGCTCATAAAGAGCCTATATCAGGATGCTCATAAAGAGCTGCAGTATGTCCGCATTATATGCAGGACCCATCCGATCATATAACAGGGCACTCACAAAGAGCTGCGGTATGTCCGCAACATATACAAGATAATTACCAATCAGGATGCTCGCAGGAACCATGTAACAGAAGCTTGAGAGGGTTTATAATAGGATGCTCTTCCGAGCTATGGTGTGTCCGCAACATATGCAGGACTACAACCAATACGAGAAACTTGTATCCATCGATTTTCATTTGTTCAAATGAAACTTAGCATTTATTGGGCATTTTCAGATATTTAATCACTTTCACATATATGGAATTATACAATTTTACATATATAACATTTAATTTAAACATATAAATACACACAACTTAGTTACATGAACTTACCTCGACACTTGTTTGAATACGAGAATCTACTAATCCGATACTTTTTGTTTTTCTCGATCCAACTCCGTACTAGGTCTATCTGAATCTATACGAGTAAATTTAACTAAATTTAATACAATTCATATTCAATTCAACTCATTCACATCTTAGGCAAAATCTTAGGCAAAAGTACAATTTTGCCCTTATACTTTTAGTTAATTCTAATTTCGTCCCTAGGCTTGGAAAATAAAATTCGTGAAATTTAGTCCTTATTCCAAGCCTAGCCGATTTTTACATATAACATTTACAGCTCATGTATTTCACAAAAATTAGAAATTTTTCATGAATTTTACATCTTTTCAATTTAGTCCTTCAATCACAATTTAATGGAAATTTCTTTTATAAAAGTTGTTTATCTATTAAAAACCTTTCACTTTCTTCCATAAATTTTAAAATTTCAGCATACTCATCCACAGAAAAATTTTAATACTTTGATAACGTTGTAAATTGATCCCCAAAATAAATAGATTAGGTTATTACGATCTCGGAAATGTAAAACTTACAAAAAACGAGACATGATTACTTACCCAATTAAGCTTGCTTAATTCTCTCTCTTTGCTAGTGTAACACCCCAAACCCGGCCCAGACGTTACGACCGAATCCGGCGTGTCACATTGAAGTGTTTTTCGAAAACCATGTTTTCATTGAAAACCCTTCTTGATGTTTAGAAACTTTCATCGTTTAAACTTGAATAAAACCTTAGCCTTATTTTTTTCCAAAACGTGATTCATTGTAATAATCAAAACATTGTTAACAACCTTGTAAAATCTTATGGGAAACTTTGAAAACTTGTAAACCTTTGTAGTGGCAGAATCATGTTATTTTAAAAAAACAGTTAAGTATCAAACATTCTTTGTCATGGCTTAAAGTGAATGGATACTACGCACCAGGTAGGATTCAAGAAAGGAGGAGGTGAGTCAATTAGACTGCTTAAGTACCTAGCTCTTCCATGATCCAATCCTAGACATGCACACATCCATTGCCACACTTTAAGCCTATTACTTGTCCACGAACAATAAATTAAGTTTAAGTCTGTAAGCACTAAATTTTTGTCCGACTAGAATTTGTGTTTAATTTTCAAATTTTCAAAAAAAAATTAAAAAAATAAAAATTTCATTTTGACCCCCAAACTTTTCCTAAATTTCATTTTGACCCTTAAACTTTCTTTAAATTTCACTTAGACCCCTAAACTTTCATTAAATTTCATTTTAATCCTAAATTTTCTAAAAATTACATTTAGCCCCAGAATTTTTGCTGCATTTGTGATTTGGTCCTTCAGACAGGTTACGTGATTTGGGGCACCCACTTCCCAGATTTTCAGGCCTCCCCTCTCCGCTGCCACCTGAAAACAAAGAGAAAGAGGACAAAATTTGGAGCTTTTAAAAAAGAAAAATTGAAGAGAAGGGGGGGATTTTTCGGAAACCAAAAGCAAAAAAAATAGCAGAAAATTCCAGCAGCAAAAAAAAATACTCCCATGGGCCGATCCCACGCTCACCGCCACCGTACACACGCCACCACGATCGCCGTGCAACGATCATCGTTGCTCATCGCCGAAGTCAAGCTAAGAAATGTGCAAGCATAAACAAAAGAAAGGAAAATAGCAGCAAGCAAGCAAAAAAAAGTAAAGTAGAAAGAAGTGAAGAAAGAAGAAGAAGAGAGGAGGGAAAGGAGAACGCCGGTGACCGTCCAACCACCGCACCCAGGAGACACCGACGGCGGTGAAAAGAAGGGCCAAGGCTTTGAGACAAGAAGAAGAGAAGAAGAAAAAAGAAAAAAAGAGGAAGAAAAAGAGAGAAAAAAAAAAGAAAAAAAGAAAAAAAATAAAAAATAAAAAATAAAAAACAGCAGGCTAGTTTTGGTGGACCAGCAGCAGCCACCAGCAGTGGCCCACCCGTGCAGCTCCAGTTCATCAGCAGGCCCAGCGCAATAGTCCAACAGATTCAGCCCATTTCCTTGCAGCCCGCAAGTAGCAGCCCAACAAAAAAAAAGAAGCAAAGAGAAGAGGGCCTATTCTTCAAGCCCACAATTTTGGGCTTTTGGTACTTTTTTTAAAGCCATTTTAATTTAACTCATATATTTAAATGGTGTTTCATTTAATTTAAATATACATTTTTAGAATAGTTTTATAAATATTATTATGTCATTTTATTTGCATGTTTAAAATAAAAATTATTTTAATGCATAAGGCAATGAACCGATTTAGCATCAAGCTATTGATTTCATCGCTATGTTGGGTGGATATCGATAGCTCGTGTTAAATTCGGGACGTCCTTTTAAAATAAAAAAATGTTCAAAAATCCTCGTATTTAAAAAAAAATCCTCGTGTTTTAATGGAATTCCGATTAAATATTAAGTTGAATTGGTTTGACACTAATTCGTCGATTTCATCGCTATGTTGGGGTGAACATCATCGATTCGTGTTAAATACGGTACGTTTAAAAAAAAAATCGTGTTTCAAATTTTCGTGTCTTTAAAAATTACTCGTATTTTAGGACTTTTCGACTTTTCGCGTTTTCAAAAGTTTTCGTGTTTTAAAAAAAAATTCGCGTTTTAAAATGAAAAAATTTTCGTGTTTTCAAATGAAAAATTTTCGTGTTTTAAAATAAAACAAAAAACAAAAAAAAACTCCCGTCTTTCAGAAATTTTCGTGTTTTCAAAAATTCCCGTGTTAAAAAAATTTTGTGTTTTCGTGTTTTCAAAAAATTTTCGTGTTTCAAAAATCTTCGTGTTTTCAAAAATTATTATTTTGTTTCAAAGTTCTCGTGTTTAAAAACAAAAAAAAGGGTTTTCTCAAGTTTCAATCGGATCACAATTAAATATTAAATTGAACTTGTATTTTTGAAAATTAAGACAACGCGCGTTTTACGAGATACCAGTTTTGGGCGTCGCGAGGGTGCTAATACCTTCCTCGCGCGTAACCGACTCCCGAACCCTAATTTTCTCTGGATTTTTACGTGGACCTAAAATGCCTCTTTTTTAGAAAAGTTTAAAAATAAATTTTTCTTCTGAAAAGAGAATTTTGTAGGTGTCCGATCACACCTATGAAAAAAGATCGGTGGCGACTCTCTTTTCAAATAGATCGAGATTCTGTTTTCAAATTTTCAATATTTATTTCGATTAGCGCCCGTGCCCAATTTTTAGGTCGCTACAAAGTCTATTTAAAATATTTATTTCCTTTGAAAACATTTACGTTGCGGAAGCTTTGCTCGGAAATCGTGATATTTTAAAAATAAGTAATTTTATAAAACGCACTTTAGAGCTAACCAATTTAATAACCCAAAATATTAAAAATAATAAAAAGAGCGGCCTTATTACAACTTAAACCAGAATAAAAATGATCAAAATAATAAATGCGAAACTTATTTTAAAGAAAACAGAAACTTAATCTTCGTGGCCACTCTGAATCCCGCCCAGCTCCAAGTCCATCGATCTAAGGCTCACCTGCAAAGATGGGAAAAAGGGGGGTGAGTTTGGAAAACTCAGTGTGTAAAGTATCCCAACCAGAGCCCAAATCAGTTCAAGCTTTACTGGGCCTAAGCCCTATTCAGAATTTAGTGTTAACTGGGCCTTAGCCCATATCAATATTAATCTGGGCCATAGCCCCTTACAGTAACAGAGTATACTGGGCCTAGCCCATATCAGTATCAATCTGGGCCGTAGCCCTGTTACAAGTCGAGATATATTGGGCCTTGCCCATATTGACACAGTTGAGCCCATTTCAATACAGTCTCATATGATTAGTGCATGATAACCCCATCCAACCCTGCACTTGCCTCCGTCCATCCCTACACTTCCTGTGGGGAATAAATCACCCACGCCATCCCTACACTTACAGTGTTAGCACCGGTTGCGGCACTAACTATAATCCGCAGCAAAGCTGCTTATATCAAAATATATGGCACACCCACCAGAACGGGTTCTTCCTCCATAACAAAACCCAACCCCATGCAACAGATATACATGTCATGGCATATAACAAACAGAATCAGATTATCATGCATTTCAGTCAAAATTAACCCTAGGGGTATAACAGTCATTTTGCACCTATGGGTAAAATGGTAATTTTCATACTTAGGGGTATTTCAGTAAAATTTACTATTCTAGAGTTTACAAACATATTATAACCATTAACACATTAATAGAAGCACTTATCGAGCATTTTTACCGAATTGGGCCCGTTGGCCCGCTAACTCGTTTTCGGCCCATTAAGCCCAAATATACCGAAGTGCACGAAATTGCGCACTCTGCAATCATACTACTTGTGATTACCAAAATTAACAACCAAACCACCTCACAAGCGCTCGCACGCTCGCAAGTTCACAAATGCCGGCTTTTCGGCTTTTCGGCTTTTGCCGATCTAGTCTATGAGTGGGTGTCGTTTACACACCTGTTTTATGACGATTCGCTAACGAGATCTCCCCCACGATTAACCTTGTTGATCTTACTAGCCTCCAAATAGATCTTGATCACTAGCCTTCGATGCGCACATATAAAAAAAACTGAATGAAAAATACTTAATTTTAATCTTGGCAAAAATCGATAGTCTCCCTAAAGTATTTAGGGGTTTTTAGCCTATCCTCGAATTACTAAATAAAAAAATAAGATCTGAATGCTTACCACCAAAGACGTTCTTGTCAGAAGCGTTTCCAACACTTTTCAAATCTTAGATCCACTGTGAATCTATCTTAATCGCAAGTAGGAAATAGATCTAAAAATTAATTCTCGAATCACTAAAGTATGGATGTTTCAGATTTTAGTATAATGAAAAAGAGAAAATAGAAAAATAGAAAAGAGGAGATGACAGTACAAATTCGGCTTTGAAGGAAATTAAAGAAGGAAGAGATGAGATAAAAGAAAAGAAAGAAAAGAAGAGTAAAAGAAGATAGGTTCAGTTATTATCGATGAAGGAAAGATGAACAAAAAAGGGAATAATTCATAAAAGCCAAAATTAAAAGAATAAAATACGGTACCTAATGCTTAATAAAAATTCTTTCTAATTTCAAATTCCCTTGCTTTGCTCCATGAATTAGGCATTTGAAATTTATCCAACCACCTAGCAGCCTTATCCACCGTTTGACCGCTTCAGCCTGCTGCCTGGGAAGAGTTTCGGTCAAACTCTGACTCTCCCCCACGTGAGCAGCAAAAATACAAGCCTTCCGTGCGCGAAATGAGGCTTGAACCTCAGACCTCCGTTTGCCCTTGTGCCTTCGCCCGTGCTGCTGGCCACTGCACCATGCTTCTCTCTTTACTTATGAACGGTCACAGTTAACTATAAACCTTACCTGCTGAAGTCTTGGTCCGCCTAACAACAAACCAAAATAACGCCAGCACCTGGATTCAAACTCGTGCCCTCTCAGTCCCTTTAACGCGCTGCTGCCACTGTTCCATAAGCTCTTTTTGTGTTAAATTATACTCGCAACTCATCTTAACCTTTATCTAGCCGCGATCTGCATATTAAAAAAAACACACAAATTGCGCACGCCGTGCCTTGAACCCAGGCTCCTCCCACGCCCTCCTAGCATACTTAGCCACTAGGCCAGATGCTTGCTTCTGACATGAAATAGCCTGAACAATTAATAAGGCCTACCTGTGACAGCCCTTGGTTTTCCTGAAATAAAAACTCACATTTGCGCACGCAGGGAATCAAACCCCTTCTCCCTTCCTACTGCTTAACACGCCTAACCACTAGGCCAGACTCCTCCTTATGTCAAATTTTAGCCGAACTTATTAATAAACCTTAATGCCCAGATCCCCTAAAGGAGCAAAAATAATAATTTTTTTTTGCTAGAGTCTTGATCCGAATTTTTCCCACACTTTAAATCCATTGTAATTTATTTAAAAACTAAAATAATAATAATAATAATAATAACCATAATAATGAAAATTTCAAATACGATAATATATATATTTTTTTCCTAATAATAATAATTATAATTTCCATAAATCAATAAAAATAGATACAGTAAAATTTTCTAATAGTATGTTAATTTAAACACTAAATTAACAACAATAATTTTATAAATATATTTGTATCTAATAATTATAATGATAATAATTTTCATAAAAATTAAAATATTAGTAATAACATAAATATTTTATAAATATATATATTTTTTTAAACACTAGTAATATTTAAAACTTCTCAATATTCAGGTTTTCTTCTATCCGAATCCCAGACTCAAAGCCCAACTCTTCTAGGCCCAATTTTTGGGGCGTTACAGCTAGGGTTTCCATAGAAAATTTTAGGGAAGATGACAATATGAAATTATTTTATTCATTTAATTAACTAATCATCCATTAATTTTTCAACTTTCCAATTTAGTCCTTTTCTTTTTCTAATTTTTCATGGATGAATCATTATAAATATTTACTAACTTTGATTAATGGTCTATTTTCCTTCTAATGACCTCAAATTTTGAATTCCATAGCTATTTGATCCTTCTAGCTACTAGAATTCAACTTTTGCACTTTATGCAATTTGGTTATATCCTCCTAATTAAACATGAAATCGGTAAAATTTTCTTAACGAAATTTTCATACATTATTTCTATCAAAATGCAGACCATGCAATAATATTAAAATAATTTTTCTTTCTGACTCGAATTTGTGGTCCCAAAACCACTATTCCGATTTCACTGAAAACGGGCTATTACAAGCGTGATATTCATCCCTAATTACTTCCAAATGGAAAATCTCGATTGTCGCCTTCTATTTTTGCAATGTCAAATAAAGAAAAAGAAGTGTTCTGCACGATGTTGAAGGATATAAAGGTCTTAGATGCGTATGCATCAAATATATCTCGATGTGTGAGTCTTAAAGATCGAAGACTATATTCCCTAAAATCACATGATTATCACATCTTGATGCAAGATTTATTGCCAATTGCTTTACGTTGTTGTATGTCAAAAAAAGGTGACGGCTTGTATAATTAAACTATCCAATATAATAAAAGCTATTTGTCGCAAAGTTTTGATTGTTGAAGAACTTGAGAAAGTACAAGATCAAGTCGTCTTGACTTTATGCAAGTTGGAGAAGATCTTTCCATCTTCGTTCTTCACAATTATGGTGCACTTGCTAATCTATCTCCCTCATGAAGGAAAACTTGGTAGACCGATTTTCTATCGGTGGATGTATCCTATAGAAAGGTGCTAATTTATTTACAAAGTTTTCATTCATTCATGAATATACCTTTAATTACAACTTTTGATAATGTTGTATATCGTGTTTAGGTTCCTATGTAAATTGAAGTCTTATTGTCACAATAAGCGTTATCTAGAATGACCAATTGCTGAAGGTTACTTAGCAGAGAAGTGTATGACTTTCTGCTTTAGATATTTAGAAGATGTTGAAACAAGACTGAATAGACCAAGTAGAAATGTCGGGCTCACTAATCATAACTTAGCTGAAACTTATCTATTTCGAAGTTATGGACAACTAATCGGCAAAGTTGAAATTGCACACTTAGATGATAGATCTTGGGTACAAGCACATCAATATGTTCTTTTTCACCACGATTTAATTGAACTATTACGCAAGTAAGTCTTAGAATTTGATAAATATTCATCTTTTTCATTTGTTTATTTTATAACCAAATAATCCACTTTTTAACATAGTAAGTTTAAACAAGTCTTGAGATCTTGTTCACGCTCCTGAAGATTACAACACGAGAGATTCATAAGTTATTCACTGAATCTTTTAATGAATGGTTAGGGCAGACAGTATGCAACTGAAGCTTTCAATGATAAATAATAATGTTTTCGCATAACATTATAATTAATCAATTTACTTTCAATTCTGAATTTGGAGTGGAAATGACGTCAATGAAGAAGTTAAATGGCTTTCCCAAGGTCCGAATAGAGTAGTAAAAAGATATAATGCCTTTCTCATTAATGGATTCAGCCTTCCTCATTAAAAGATTCAGGTTTGATACAAAAAATCTCGCGAGAGATTGAAGAGGACTCAAAATTGTAGAATAGTTGTTAATTGTTCAATTACAATTTATGCTAGTGCTAGGGACAGTAATCTTGTTGAGGGAAAAGTGGAGCATTAAGGACTTATTATGGAAATTATTGAGTTGGATTACTACGACAAATAGAAGGTTGTCTTATTTCGATATGATTGGGCTGATGTTAATATTGCTCGCGGAATTAAAAAAGATCAATTTGGTTTTACAATGGTGAACTTCTCTCGATTAATTCACACTGAACAACAATTGATAGATGAGTCGTATGTATTTTGTTTTCAAGTCAAACAAGTTTTTTACTTGAAAGATCAAACTGATGAGGGTCGGTACGTTGTACTCCGTAACACCCCTAGAAACTTGTTTAACATAAGCAATGGAAGTAGAAATGACATCAACAAAAGATCAAAAACTTTGCCTTTTCCAGAACAAAACTTAAATGAAACTATTTCTAATACTAGTACATAATTTCAATGGGTTCGCTAAGACGTGGATGAATATATTTACGAATCATAATGTAGTAAGATTTTACGTTTTTTTAATTATATGTAATATTATAATTTAAATCTTGATCTTGTTAAATATATACATTACTATTATTGTTGTAATTAGTTACTAATATTTCAACTATTTTATGTGTATTGCAGATAATATGCCTAGAAGAAGATTGCGACATCTAAATATTATTCAAATTCCTCCAAATTCGGAAGAAACAAATAGTGATCAACAGACTGCTATTAAATCTTCGGATGTTTCAAATACAGTTGACGAACCTGTAGAAATTCAAAGTAACATTAACTTTAATTTACATGCATGTTGACTTTTATTATTGATTTTTGTTTCAAATTCTTATATTATCATATTCAATTTTTTTAGTTGAAAATGGTGAGAGGCAGAAAACTTGAGGACATACGCTATTAAAGGATTTATACAATCTAAATTCTGTGGAGCATGTCAAAGTATCTCAAAATAGTCATGGTCAACCTATTGGATCCGAAGCTCGAGTTTTAGCAGGATACTTGGGCATTATAGCTTGAAATGCCAATCTATTGCCAATCAACTACGAATCATGGCACCATATGCTTGATAGTAACAAAAATTATGCTCTGGATAATATTAAGGTAATAATGTGAATGCAATTTATAATACTTTGGTTTAATTTTCATTTATGTTTACTTTCTAAACTTGTGTTATTTGCTTTAGAGGTGTCGGATAATTATGTGAAGAAAGCATTAGCAAATAAATGGAGAGACCATAAAAGTACTTTAAAAAAAGAATATTTTAAGAAAAATATAAGCCTCAAAAAGAAATTTCGAAATGTCCCACTGGGAATGCTGAGGGACCAATGGAAAGATGTAATTAGATTTTGGAACTTAAAGAAAGGAAAGGAATTACATACTTCCAAACTCTTATAATTATTTCGGTTTATAGTATTTAATATATACGTAATAATAATTTTATAATGTAGGACCATGAGCAAATTGGAACTACAAGTAGGCAAAAATAAAAATTCACACACACAGCTGGGTCGAAAAATTTTACTTGTGTAGTTGATGATGAGGTATTTTGAATTTATTGATTGTGTCAAATATTAATTACCTTCTACTAAATAATATTTTTCCTACTGCGTTGTACGAACTGTTGTCTGGTCAAAAAGTTGGACACCGTCAGCTTTTTGACATTATACATAAAAAGAAAGATGGATATCCTATGACTACTAAAGCTACAGAAATTATGATATATTTACTTAATAAAATTTGAATTATTTTAAATATTTATCATGTTTACTTATAATGGTTTAATTCGTCATTTGTAATGCAAATAATGCCAAGTTATGTTGCATTTGTTTGATTATATATTTCGTTTTTAACTCCTTAATTGATTTATTAGGAGAAACTAAAGGATAAAAGGGCGGAGTATGAAGCTACGGTTTCAAGTGATCATTCTGTTAATCTGGACAACATTGATAACCGATTTATTACTGAAGTTTTGGGTCCTGAAATATATGGTCGGGTTCGATCTCAATTTCAAGGATCTTTCGTTAGCCCAACCCAATATTTTGGATCCAACTTGCAGCAGTACATGCCTTCGGCGAATCAGGCTCAAGCTGAAGTTCAGAGGTTAAGAAATCAAATGGCTCAGATGTAAGCGACCACAGTTGAGCAAATTGCTCAACTTAAAGTAAAGGCAACATCGAGGGAAACAGAGGCAGTAGCAAAGGCAGCAGAGGCAATAAGAAAATATGACGAACTCTAGCTATAGCTTCAAAATATGATGAAGATGTTTTAGCAGAATCAATCGCAGAATCCGCTATCTTAGACTTTTGTTTTCTTATTGTGAGAATATCTTAACAATATAACTTTTGAATATATTTTGTTATTTCAGTTATTAATTTAAATCATATACATATTTCTTTCGTGATAATATCATTTAGATTTGAAGTTAATTGTTGGATTTGAATTTACAGGAAAATATGTTGAAAATTCGGGTTCTGTATGAAATAAAATGGGTTAGTAAAATCTATTAATGTTAGTGAAGTCTACCCACAAAAGCCATTATAGAACATGATCTTTAGCGGCTCTATTACTACAAACGCCGCTAAAGAACATGATCTTTTGCGGCGCTTCTAGCTACAAACGCTACAACATGCTCGACTCTCTTGCGGCATTTTTCCACATAAACGCCGCAAATTTTAACGGCGCTATCTAAAGCGGCGTTTTTTGCGGTGCTTATCAAAGCGCTGCAAACTATTTTAGTGGAGCTTATAAGGCCAAAAAAATGCTGCTAAAAACCTATTTTATTGTAGTGTGATAAAGATATTCCAACGATAAATTTTAGCAATAATATAATACAAAATTATAAAAAAATTTAGTATTTATAAATGAAATAAAATTTATTTTCAAATAAATTTATTATTAAATAAATTAAATAAATTTTATTAATATAAAAATATTTAAATTACAAATTTAATAATAGAATAACAATAATAGATATTTTGATAAATTCAAAAGAACAAAGAAAATATATTTTTGATTTTATAAATAAAAAGAGACCCATGAGCGGACAATCAACGGATGGATATCGCTTGTCCCTTCTTTATGCCCTTGCCCGTGCCCCTTTAATATAAAAGCGTCACAATTTTTTTTAATTTGTAAATAATTTTTTTTTTGAGATAATATAATTTTTAGCTTTTGAACTGAGCAATTAGGTCCGTTTTAGTTTTTGTACTTCTTTTATCCACTTTAGTATGTGAATTTGACAACTAGATTAATTTTGGTCCCAAACTTAAAAAATATAAAAATTTACATCGTGTTTGGTTGGGAGGAATGGCATTCCCCTTATTCATTGAATGGTAAACCATTCTTTTATTTGATTGAACGAATACTCATTCAATGAAATGATCATTATTTATCTATTATTTGTCTTCTTATTATAGCTACTCTTTGATAATCACAAAAGAATGACTATTCCATACAACACTGAGTAACAAAAAAAATTATTTTCCAGATTAGTCCTTTAAAACTTGGACTTAGAAATTATATAAATAAAATATTTGAAACATTTTAATATAATTTAATATAAAAATTATTATATCAAAAATATTATTAAATTATATATTTTTATTTTTATTAAATTATATTTAATAATAATTATATTAAAATATGATTAAATTATTTATTATTTATTTATTAAATTTTTTAATAATAATGCTATTAAAATTTAATAACAATAACAATAATCATCTAACTAAAAAAAATTCTACTAAAAGTACTCTGATCATTTCCGTTTTTTCCTTATGCTATTACAACATCATTTCATTTAACCAAACACAAGAATACTATTACAGTTCTGTAAAACAATTTTTTTTTTGGTCAAAGTGAAAACACAAATTAGGAAAAAAAGCATTTTTTTATTATAACAACGGGATAATATAATTTTTTGCCCTTGAAATTGGGAACTGGATCCATTTTTGTCCTTTTAACTTAAATTCTATCAAGATTTGATGATGTGATTAGTGTTCTTGGAACATGATTGGATCTGATTGGACTCAGAATCGACCGGTATATTGGTCCATAAAAAGGGATTGAATTGATTGAACCTAAAATTGCTTGAAATTGGTAAAATAAAAAACTAGGACAATAACCTAAAGTTAACCAGTTTAATATTTTTTATTTTTTTAAAAGTTTTATGAATTTTTAATTGTTTATTTAATTATTGTTATCTAACAATTGAACTGATCAAACCAATTGAATCGGAAACTAATAGACTGACCAGTTTGAACACTTGTTCAATTGTTAGAACACTATATGTGACATTCTAAGATTATATCGTGTCATCACTTGAAAATTTATATTATTTTTAAAATTTTTAATTGATGATGTAGCACAATCTTAGAGTGCCATGACATCAAACTTTTATATATTTCAAATTTAAGAGCCAAAATGAATTTAATTGTTAAGTTCAATACCAAAGTAAATAAAAAAATATAAAAATAGACTGATTATTAAGTTGAATGCCCAAAATATAAAGGAGCACGGACGGGGCATAAAATTTTCATAATAAAAAATGAAAGAAAATAAAAAAATTATAAAATAAATAACATGAATTATTTATTTGAATTACCCCAAAAAATAAATTAAAGATAATAATTAGTTCTTTAACGACCAACCTCCTCAAATTATGATCTAAACAATCGCAAACAAAAGGATATCATTTAAAGATAACAAAATATATTTTGTTAGAGTTTAATGTTGTACAAAGTTTTGTATTTATTTTTTAATAATTAAGTGTAGCCTTTAATTTTATATTATTGGTTAAAAAAGTAAGCAATTCCGCGTTGTCTAGAAACAAATTGTAAATATATTATGAGTCTATATAGACTCATATCTCATATCGCTTAAGAAAATAAGAAAAATGAGACTTGAAGTTTATATAAAAACCTATTTTGTAAGTTTTATTTTCACGATAAGTGACACCCAAAAATTTATTAAAAAAAGGGTAAGCTATAAAAATAGTCACTTTTGTTTGCCTCAGGTTATATTTTAGTCACTTGTGTTTGAAATGTTACGTTTTAGTCACTTATGTAATTATTTTGTTACGAAGTGATCACTCTTCCGTTAAGTTCCGTTATCTCCCTAACGGTAATCTTGCGTGGCTGTCCAACTATATTTTAAGTTCATCTGTTAATACATACTTCATCCAGCTAAATTATGCATTTGATTTACTATTAACAGATAATTTAGTCGGATAAAGTATATATTAACAGATATACTCATACGTCCTCCAGGTTACGAATGTAAATTGTATAAGGACTTACTTTAAAAAATGTGCAAACGTTGAGGGAGAATTTTGGACTTTCTTGTTCCAGATGTTTGCTTGTTATAAAACCGAGTATTAAAAACAACTTTACAATATTACCAACTTTCATTGACTATAAAATCTAATTGGACTGCCATGTAGAATTACCGTTAGGGAGATAACGAAACTTAACGGAAGAGTGATCACTTCGTAACAAAATAATAACATAAGTGACTAAAACGTAACATTCAAACATAAGTGACTAAAATATAACCTGAGGCAAACAAAAGTGATTATTTTTATAGTTTACCCTTAAAAAAATATGAGGGCAAAAAACGTTTCCAACTTCCTGGATTTGTTTTTATTATTTCGAATTAATTCCATATTTTTTTAAAAAATAACCTAACCCAATAATGTTTTTTTTAAAATAACATATTTGGGAAATTTACAACGCGTGAAAAGGTTTTGCTCAATTTTTTTTTCAGTAATTAGCAGAGCATCTCAAGGGAATTATTTGATTAGATATCACTTTGCGTTTACTTGAATTACAATGGACTGGGCAACTTTTCAAAAAATTGTGCTTACTGTTTCTGTATTCCTTGCAAAAAAAAGTGGGTGCCTTTTTAGTGTCTAGGGTCACTTTTGCTTCATATATGAAAATTTGTTGAATTAATAATGAAGTGATAAAAAAATGGTTAAAAGAAGTCTTTATAAATTTGAAATTAGTTTTTTTATTTTCAGAAATTTAATTATTTCATTTTTTTATATTTTAAAAGTTAAGTTCAATTGTTAATATTATTTAATGTGTTAGTATGATAATTTGACCTAAAAATAATATAATTAAAAAATGGCATTATAATAAATTTAAAAACAAAATAATTTTAATATTATTAATAATAGTTTAACTTAAATTTTGAAATTTTAAAAAAATAAAAAATAAAAATTTTAAAATAAAAATAGTAAAACTGTGAACTTTAAATTTACATATTTTAAAAAAGAAATTCAACATCAAAATTTACATTATCTTCGGTTCCATCTTGAGCATCTCCTACTTTTCTTTTTCTTTTATAAAAGATTTTGATAAATATATTTTAGAACAACCGGATAAGGATGAAAGGTAGTTCAAGAAGATTCAAAGTTTTGCTTTTGTTTTGGTAAAAATTAATGAAAAAATTATTTGATATATAAATTTAGCTTTAATATTTAGTTTGATATCTGAATTCTTTTTAAAATTGGGTACTTGAGTTTGGTTTAATATTTAATTTGATATCTAAACCAAACAACCCATTAAATGTTTAATATATTTACTCTATAGTAAAATAACACGTGCTTAATTGAAAAAAAAATAAAATTCAAGTATTAAGTTGAACATCAAATAAAAAATTGGGTACTTGAATGAGACAAAAAAATTAATATTAAATTTAAAAAATTTATATATCAAAATGAATCTTAAAATATACTAAATTAAATATTAAAACTAAATTTAAATACCAAATAATATATATAGTACGGTTAAAAAAAGCAAGCAGCATTGGAGTTGGGGATTTGGACGAAAGCCTAAAGGGTAAAAACCTATGGAGCTAGGCACAACCATGCTAAGGTGGTGCAGGTGGTGGTGGTGGGGTTGTCATTTTCTGGCCATGCCAAAAGGAATCACCATGGCATGCTTAGTTGTTAGCACTTACCTTTACTTAGGCTTAGGGTTATGCTTGTTACCAAAAAAATTTACCACTACATCCAATAGGCATGGGTTAGACATATGCTAATCTATATTTTAAATACATATTTTGGATGTATGTGCCCTCTCAAGTTCAACCCTTGACCCCGTCGACCTATGCCTACTACTACTTCCCAAACTCGTAACATTGTTTCTCCACGTGGAGGTCGTGCCGCTTTCCGAGGCCTAGTTCGTCATGCCTTAAAGTTGTCAATTTATATTATAACATTAATTAGTAACAATCATAATCTAATAACAACCCCTTTTTTATTTTTTATTATCTTATATCAATAATTATGCTGTTTTTGAAATGAGGGACGGCCTGCTTCAGCCAGTCTCTTATTTGTATACATGCATAGGTAGGGTGGTGGGGAGAGCTGTATAGAAAAAGACTGCTGTTTTAGTGTTTTACTTAACCTCATCCCTCCTTTCTTCTTTTTATCTTTCATTTCAGTCTTAAATTGAGAGAGACAGAGAGATGGGGAACTGTCAGGCTATAGATGCTGCGGCGTTGGTGATACAACATCCATGTGGGAGGATAGAGAGGTTCTATTGGCCTATTCTTGCAAGTGAAGTGATGAGAATGAATCCAGGCCATTATGTTTCGCTCATCATACCATTGCCTCCCTCTGAGGATGCCAACCAAGACAATAAGGCCGTACGCTTCACTCGTGTCAAGCTTCTTCGTCCTTCTGATACTCTCGCCCTTGGCCATGCTTATCGCCTTGTCACTTCTCAGGGTGCGTGTCGTATTATTATTTTTCACAAGATTATGAGATTTTTCCGCTTCCCCCCCCCCGGAAACCCTGATTATATAGCTTGCTTATATATTTGTTCTTAATTGTTTTTATCAAGAAACTAATACTTGTGTATTGCCTGCTGCTGCCGCTGCTGCAGAGGTTATGGAGGTTCTAAAGGCAAAGAAATATGCAAAAAAGACAAGGCAACACCTGGAATCAAGTGAAAAGTTGCAGCATGAACAAGGGAATAACCTAAGTTCAGAGTCCTACCAAGTATGTCTGCATTCGCCACCTCCTTAGGCTTTATCATTAGTAGTTCATTAGATTTTAGTATTTCAGAATCTGGTATGGGGACAATGACCTCATACGAATATATAAGCTAGCCTTCTAGGCTAGAACGAATTCATAAAGTTCATCAACCCAAAAGGATAGTACCTAAAAGATCTGATCAAGTTCACGAATCCTTAACAAAATCAATTGAAGCAATTTTCATGTTTCATTTAAATCTAGCATTCTCATTCATATTCCTAAATACATGGGCGCTTATTTTCTAACAGTCTCAGGTGACAAAACATGAAAGACGACGCCCAAGGACAGCGCCTGCCAACACTGCTGCAATGAGTTCAAAATCATGGCAGCCTTCATTACAGAGCATCTCTGAGTTTGGAAGCTAATAGTGTTTGTTTTCGGATTTTATTTGTAAAGATAAGATTGGGTTTTGGGAGTGGCAATAAACTACAACTTCACTACGAACCCCCCAAAAACTATATAAAAATATAAATTCACCCGAAGGAATAAAGATGGTAACTTAGATTTCTTATTTGCAATCACAGCTTCCCAAATTGAAATATGTTTCAAGAAATAAAGAACTTGTGCATAGCTTCTGAGTTCAGAAGAGCACGTTGTATCATCATAGCTGATAACAAGTCAAGTCTTCCAATCAACATTTTATACAAAATATTCTAAGCTTGATGAGTTACTACAGTACAAACACGATGATAATATGAAAGAGAATGTTATGAATTATGATGAGAAAATCACTTCGGCGAGTTTTGGTCCGATGTCCTTGCAGCCATAGCTGCTCCAAGTTATGTCAGTCTAGTCTAACTCTTCATTTCTTTCTAGGACCCATACTGAAATTTTTAAAAAATAATAAATAAATTAAAAACATATTCGTATCCTAGGCTCAACCCCAAGTCCGGATAACATAGGCTCTAGGTTTCTTCTTCTCTAAGCAACAATGAACATACCGGTGAAAGGCTCCACCCACAATGTCCCAAGTCCACCATATTCACCGTCCAAGAAATTGTTAAAATACCTATTCTCATCATTAAAAAAAAAAGAGTGAGGTTCACAAAAATTTAAATACTCGTATCAAAACTTGAATCTTCTGAAGGTAGAACCTAATACGGGGCGAAATTGTAACTTTCAAATACTCATATTTAGAGAAATCCTAACATCGGCCGAACATCCACGGAAACAAGAGAGTGAGAGAAGAGTGATTAGTTATTGTCATGCCAGATATTTGTTTTTGGGTCAATTATTGAATTGAGTTATTTAGAAGAGGACATTCTTGATAAAGGCTATAAAACAATCCAAACAAGGCAATTATAAAATGATCTGGATTGATAAGTTTGAATAAAGGGATGTGATTTAAGCAGCACTCTCAAACTGTTATATGATCCTAAGGCTGTAGGATTTAAGCAAGGGCTTAATTAGTGATTGTGAAAACCTTTTTCCCCTTCAAAATCAAAACATGCACGTTTGGATGGAAGCCAAAGGAAATCAAGCTATGGCGGGTGATAATGATGATGCTTTTATGCTTTGTCACAAAGCTTGTTGCATCTCTTGCATAGTAAGAAACTGTGCCTAAATCATGATTTAGTACTTGAATTCTAGTCAGTTTGCAGAAAAGGAAAGACAAAAATCTGTCAACTTTCCCTTCCCCAAATAGTCTAAGAACATGTTTCCGGTCAAGAAATTTCTCGAGAATAACCCTTCCTAGAATGAAAAGATAATTTACATCATTATTTCCTTCACAAGTTGCACTTCTTGTTATTTGATGTAAGCCATTTTTCAAACAGGCTTCTTTGATAAGAACATAGCTTTACCAATTCGTGAGGATAATTTAAGTTTCGAGATACAAGTAAGAATTAGAGTTTATAACATTGTGCAACGAGACTAATCAATGGCATTGGCACTCTCCACCCCTTTAAATATTTAGCATGAAAATTTGAGAGAAATAGGATGAGATGAATGAAGCTAGAATGGATGGTTCATTAAGCTAACTTAGTTGAATGAAATGGTGTTTGCCATTCGCACATTATTTCAGTTGATGATCGATAAGTACAGAAATAATCAAAGGAAATCCACTAATAACAATAACTCATTAATCTATAACCACTATATGTAGGAAGAAACAAACAGTAAAATTCTAGAAAATTTTAGAAAGAGAATTGACCATCATAATATGAATTATTATTTGGTATAACATATGGAAACGTTTACAATATAAATTATTATTTTATACGATACTAATGGAGTTTATTAATTCTACTATTGACATTAAGAAACAACTAATTTTTTAGTTATGTTTATGGAATTAAAAAATTTCACGGAACTATAAAGTGTTATTATTATTTTTTTATCTTTTAATTCATCACTAAATTTGTCATTATTCTTAGATAACTTTAGAAAAATTCACTCTAGATTTAGAAACTATTGTTATTAATAAATTTATTGAAAAAAATAATGATATTAGTGATTTGTACCAAGTATTCCATTTATTCCAAATTTTTAATTGCATGGGTGGCAGGCACCCACATGCCAACTTCCACTTTCGTGATATGGGTACTTGAAGAACAAGAAAGTTGCAAACTATAATTTTCAGTTCCTAAAGCATAAACTCATCAAGGACCATTACTAAGCAGTACTTGGCACACAAATCAAAGTTGCACCTACAAGAAACTATTGAATAAACGAAAAGCTTGAAGCTCAAAATCATATTTGCTATAAGCCATTAAATTCGATCTTACTAATGTAAATAAAGAATTTAGAAGGAATTAACAAATGGGTGCCTTCATCTTCATCATCACTTCCTTGAAGGAAATCATCAGCCAAGGGAGCATCATCATCAAAATCAGACACTGTTAAACAATTAAAACGTAATTTGCTAATAATTTAGTGATATTGGTCAACAAATTTAAGCAGTAGTTCATCAAGGTAAAGTGAAAAAGAAAACGTGTACCAACTTTAGGCATATTTCACTTTGTGGGTTAAAGGATTAAATTAAAAAGAGAAAAGAAATCACTTTAGGCCTATTTTGTTCAACATAACACATCAAGTTTGAGCTCTCTCATTTGTATTTGTAATAAGTTGAGCCCAATTAGAGTGTTGTTATTGGAAGTCTAGGCTTCGGTGTCAAAACATTTGCCCCATTTTCATAGAGATCGTTTGTGTTGTGCTTCATAACTCCCAACAAAACCACATTTTTTAATCTATAACTTGTAATCAGAATGAAACTCTCCATTTTACCTAAATGATTGTAATTTTTGTATACACACAGCTCACACTAAATTATGATTAAAAATATTAATTACCTGTATTTTAAAAAGATTTTTAACTATGTATTAATACATAATTCATCAATCTCCTATACAGATAACCCTAGTCAAAGTCCTGAGAAATAGACAATAAATAAATAAACCTCAAAATGTGAGTACGTATGGACATAATGAAAAAAAGAAAGAAAAAAAAGAAAGAGTAGACAGCAAATTACATTGAATATGGATGACAGAGTATGGTACAAGTATTAAGTTGTAAAATTAATTATGAAATGGGGCTGCTGATTAAAACAAAGTCAATTTTAAAACCAATAGAAGGACGAAGCCTTTAAACGAATTTCTAAAGTATGCTGAAAAGGGTGTCTAGTAAATGGAGGGACCTTCTGCATTAAAGCAATGTGCTAATTAACTCTCTTTCCTTTAAAAAAAAAACTCTTAGCAACTGGAATGGTTTTCCAAAGCCGTCATTCTTTTTTCTTTTTACCAAAATATGTAGAATTGATTAATCAAGTTGGAAAAAGTTTATTGGAATACCCATTCATCAACAATTTGTGTTCCACAATCAACACGTTTCCATTGATTCAACCTTTTGGGCTGTTTGGGTGTTGCAAATGACAAATTCTAAAGCCGAATGCTTTACTTTGTTGACAGCAATGGATCAAAAGCTATGGGTGTATTAATTTATATCTGGTCTCCATTCTCCAGCTTATTTATCAGAGGATTTTCCAATATATATGATGAAGATCCAAACTAGTAATATCTTACTTCTCCATGCTCCTTTATTTCCCTTGTCGTGGAGTTGGAAAATATTTTGTGAGGTGGGATTTTGAGTTGGAATGCACTTCCTATATCCGATATTTTCTCACGCTTTACCATATGCACATTGTTTAGATCAGAAGAGACAAGTCAGACCAAAAGTATCTGCATTAGCCTTATATCATATCTATATCAAATTAAAGTGGTGCTATGCTAGCTTAGTTAATAATTAGATGGATTAAAGAAAGATTTGGGTTTGAAAAATTAAACCATGCATGGCCTTGCACCCCAATCTTAATGTTTCCTTTCATACTGTACTTTGGAAAACCCTTTGAAACTTGCTTTTCAATTACCATATATTTTTATTTACAGCTGTTGCTTTTCTACGCTGTTTTCCTGGTTTCTTTTTTTTTTTTTTTTGGTGATGCATGTCTCTCAGCTTTCACGTTGTGTGTCTTGAGCTAAACTGTGATTAATTGCAAAAGGGGTCCTTGCATTGAATGGTGATGATTGAATGGAAGACTCTTTTGTCTCTCCCTCCACTCTTTGTAAATGGGGGATGCAGGCAGGCAGCCACTATGACAAAAGCTACATAAAGAACATGTTTGAGAACTGTAACAAACGCTCCCTCGAGAGTAGCCACCCGTAACCATCCACCCATCCCCTTTCACCTTTCTTTTAATTCCAATGGCATCCAAAGATAGTATAATTGTGAGTTGGAAAGCTAAAAACTGGGCCTCTGCACCACTCCACCTCTACCAACACAAACCTATCTTTATCTATATGTGTATATACCTTTACTCCATAATCTACAACATACGACTCTATAGGACTCAGATATATACGCATTTCCATGGCATCAAGTACTGAACGAACCTGCCAAATAGATATATGTGGCGGTCCATGTTCAAATAATTAAAGAGACAAAATATGGATTTCATCCGAGGTACAGAGTAAGGGGTACATATGTATATATATGATCAATATATAATATTTACACCTTTTTCTTTTTCTTTAACTCACCAACTAATTACTGAGGTCCAATGGGGACAACTTGGCTTTTTTTGAAGCGCCCAATGGAGAGGAGAAATATGCAAGTGTCTTGAATTCAGCAGTAAATCACAACCATATCTGAGAAATTTGAGCATATCATTCTAGCTTTTCAAGTCTTTTAACAAAATGGGGGTCCGATATGAACTTTTACAGAGAACCCCACGAGGTTGTTTTTACAACGAAAAATCCATATTTCAAAAGGCTCAACTTTAGGGGTCCTCCAATTTTGTCATTCCCATGTTCTAAAGTAGAAAATGCTCAACACTAACAAAAAAAGAGTTGGTAAAAGAGCTAGATTCTGCACCCTACCCTTATCCCCTCACTTTTCATAATATAGGGAGGTGAAAGAAATTTTGGCTTTTGGGCTTATACTTTGGATTCCTCACTTTAAACATCATTTTTGAAAAAATAAAAGAGTGTGTGGGCATGGTTTCCCCCTTTTTATATATAAGTGCAAAGGTAAGGAGGATGTGCTTAGTTGGAGGCTATTTATCCCTTTTCGCCCTATGCCTATTCCTCTAATTCAAACATCACTTGCCATTCCTTCCTTCCGTAAAACCAATTATTACAAGCATTAATCCAACAATTAACTCAATTTCAATTAATTAGAATAAATCTGAATATATATATATAAAAGGAAAGAGGATGAGAATTGAACTCAAAATCCTAAAGTTGCCAACTTTACCATTAAATTAAGGGTTTTATGCACTTCATTATTGTTAATAAAATGCCAATAGTTTTGAATACTTTATAAAATATTTGGATATGAATATGATTATAAATTTACAAATATTTGAATTCATATCATCTGTTAAAATTCTAGGATGATAGGAAGAGTAGATAGATTCCTTTACTCTTATTTAAATAAAATAATAATAAAATTTATCAGCTTTGTAAAATTAATAATTTATGTCCTTTTAACTCTTTGATTAAATGAAAAAATATATATATATTTTTTGCCCTCACAAGATATAATAATTTAATTTTAATCCTTCAAAATTTAATAAATTTTATGTTAAACACAAAAAAGAATTGAAGGGTTGTTAGGAAAACTCCCAAGAAAAAAATGGTGTCGATAATGGTGGGAACCTGTTGCTCACAAAATCCAAATCCTCTTTCGTTCTTTCCGCTCGTTAAAAGCTTCTCCCCAAACACCAAAACGTCACGTCCTTATCACTGCCCCTACTTGATGGTTACGTTTATACGCTCCACCCCATCATCATCATGCATGCGTCGTTCCAAAAACCCCATTCAATAAAATAATAAATAACTGTTTAGTATTCCTACACAATATTCCTCTATACATGCCTAAAGGGATATTTTGTAGTACAGGCATTGCTGTTTAGTTAGACTTTACAATCTATGGTAATGGAAAATTAATTAAGGCTATTTCTTTAACTAATAATTACGTCATTGTATTCCGACACCTTGGCCTATTATCTGTCCCATTTATTTCCTAAACCTGTAGATTAATCCTAACATGTGGCTTAACCAGCACGGCCGGGTGGGCTGTTGGGGGATTAATAAAATCAAATATTAGCATTTAGTTTTAATATGACCTTTTTAGTAGGGAAGATGATGTCTTTTTTTGGGTTGTTGATAATATATTCATGGCTCCCACTTGGCTGTACTAATGAGAAAACACCAAATCTCATTAATCGATTGGAGAATCCCAGGATTTTACTAAAGGATTCGTCATAATTATATTACCCAAATGGATTCTGACACGTTTGATTATCAGATTCATGGTACTATTGGAACAAGTAAAATCAGAAAGCCTTTGTTTGGTAAAGCTAGCCAGGACTGTAATTAAAAAGTAAATAAATTTGGAAGAATTAAACAAAGACTTGATGATCAAATTAGTTAAATACCTTGAATTTGTTATGTGATGAGACTGGTTCGTCGTCCTTGATATATATATATATGGGGAAGAAAATAGATGTCAGAAGCTAACTGCGAACAGGTCCAAGAGAGTTGGATAAAATAGTACCGATGAATAATTGTCACCTAGTGTCGGATTTACTTTCGCCGTGGTCCACGGACACACAAATATATATAATAGTTTTAATGTCAATAATCGAGTTGGAGAACAAGGGCAGGGATGTGAACGGGAGGAAGCATGGTTAAGGAGTGAGAATACCACGTGTTTGGAGTGGAGTGGAGGTGATGATAAGGTTATAAAAGCAATTTGCATGATGATTGGTTGAGTTGGCCTAAGATGCATGGTTAGGTTGTTACGCACCACCCGTCTTTTAAAGGGTTATTGTTGTAATCTTACTACATGCAAAGGTAATATACCCTATGTCGGGCAAAATGACAACTTCTTTGGCGGACTGTTTTCTCGTATATGTGATGTTACGATAACTTATTTGTAGATGAAAAAAGAGCTTGCTTTTTTCAACATCTTTGCCTCATCTCACTTGTATCGCTCCTTTTATCACGGATGTAATAAATAAAGAGGCTTTCTAACCATACATGTGGATGGGATAATTAATTAAGAAATCCGAGTAAAAATTAAAAGAGTGAAATGTTGAGGATGACACAACACTCAATAGTTGGGTGATATTTAAGGATGGAAGAGAGGAAACCAGCTGCTTGCCATTTTCATGGGGCGCTCGCCAGTGCCAACTCCCAATTAGGACCGGGAACCGGGGGTCGTGTTCATGAATTGAACCCTCTTTATTGCCTGCGGGACCAAGTTCTAGTCCCTTCACTCACTCTCTCAATCCATGCCTCCACTAAATTCCAGTCATTCAATTCAAGTTTCTACTCCTTTGGCCCAAAATATGAAATTCGATTTTCTTTTGCTACAGTTACAGTATAAAACCTATGGGAAAACTACAAATTATGTAATGTCGATCACGAGCGGTGCACAGGAAAAGAAAAGATTGAAATGAAAGAATAAGAAGAAAGAGATTATAATACTAAATAATGAGTTTTTATTTATTCACGAATTGAATACAACAAAGTTCAAAAAGGCCCCAAAGACCTTTCGTATATGTTGAGACCAAAAACTGGTCATGAAAGAGGTTTTCCTTCTCCTCGGAGGAAATTTGTTTTTGTAGAAAAAAATAAAATAATTAAAATAAAAAAAGGAAAAATATATGCACACGTGTTACCATCGCACGCAAGAACACCACCGGATAAAATCCGGTTAGGTTAGGCCAAGGCCATTAAGAAAGAAAGGAACTGAACAAAAAAACGGAAAGAGGCATTTCCCGCCAAAAAAGCACACATACACACGTGCGTGCCACACATGCCAAACGCGTGAACACACAATCCACTCGAAAAAAAACCCAAATTTATTGTTCCTTCGGTTTTGATATTTAATTTGTATCATCAGATGGGAAGCTTGACTTTAATCAATCTCATGATATCAATGACCACAAAAAACAGCTCAAGCTTCAACGTTGAACCCGTAAATCCGCCAAACCCATCTCAGAAAATTTCCTCTGCTTTGCTTTCGGCTGTGGTTAAGGGACCCGCCATCTCCTCCCCACCCTTTCATATGTTCGTTCAACAATCAATTCTTCTAGCCTTTCACACCTTATTACTTCCTCTAAATATTAAACATGCTTTTCTTTCCCCTAACTTTCTCTCACCAATATATTTATGTAACAAACCAACACCCCCACTCCCTTGGGAATCTGCAAAGCCAGCCACCCCACCCACCATTATATTTAATCCATCTCCAAACTCTTACATGCACATATTTATATATTTATACTATAGAATCTACATCACTCTCCAAGGTCAATTTACTCTCAAAACCCTGCCCCTCCAACCAATATATATATATTGAGGTTTATAGACAACTAGGGCCACCATTTTTCCTTTCCTTTCTACCCCTTATTTATTGTTTATTTATTATTTCCCCTTCTCCCCTTACTTGGAGTTTCTGTCATCATCATCCACCCTCAAGCAGTTATTTAATTTTCTCCTTTTATATGAAGGTGATGAAGAAGATGAGGAAGATGAGTCACTGGACCTCATTCTGCCTCGGATTGATACTCGAAGCTGAGGTAACATCTTGGGCGGTTTCCTCCTGGCATTGTCAACCACAAGCTCTTGCATTAACCTGTAGCAGCTAAGGATTTTCTCCTGCAAATATTTGGATATTTTCTGAAATTGGCATACGAGTTTCTAGTTCAACTAAGACTCACAATTTTTTTAAACATAATGAAGTGAACTTACCTTGCTCAGTCCATCGCACCATGACTCAGCATGCTCAGGATTAAAAAGAGACAAGTTTGGTATCTCATTGGCTGCACAAAGTATCGCTGCAGCAGCAATGCTTGATGGCCGATACTCTAGAAAGCTCGCCTCTGTTGGCAATATCAAATGGATTATTATAACCCCTTTTTTCTTATCGTATATGCATGTATATAAGTATGTTTCCAAAAACAAAAGTTGGCTTATATATGCACGTATTTATATCAACCGACAGAAAGAGAAATAATACCTTTGATATTCGATAAAATAATATCGGTTGCCCTTGAAATCAAAAAGGCGAGAAAAGTTCCTGTTGGATCGAGCTTGCATGCAAAGAAATCAATGAAACTGAACGGTGTTACTGATCGCAGTCTCCAATCCAATACCGTTAGCACAAGCAGTTCCATTCTTTGAATTGTTTTTGGTTCAAATATATATTTCGCTCCCTCTACCTGCTTATACACATGCACCATTTTGTTGAAATTACACTAATCTATGGAATTACTAAAAAACATATAATAATTTACAGGCAAATACCTGAAGATCTAGAAGAGATGGAACTAGAGGTTCCTCCATCTTGGCCGCTAACGACAAGCAAGCAGTAGATAAAAGTTGCAATGGCCACCCACTAGCTTGCTGAATAGTAAAAGGAACTCCGTTAATTTTCTTAAAAAATTGAAATATTTGAGATTCAAGCTTTAATTATTGTGTTTTTTTTAACAATAATGCATGCCACTATTTGATTAAAAAATTGAAGCTCGCTTTTATTTTAATTTATTACTGACTTACTCATGTCCTTTTCAATTTTTCACGGTTGTTGAAAAGTCAAACATAATCGCATCAAACAGCAATCACTCAAATTCCGCCAACATAAATTTGTTATCCACTAAATAATCCTTCCTTAATAAGTTTTAGTGAAAAAAACAAAAGCTCACCGGCAAGCGGCGGGAATACAAAAACCGATCCAAGTAGTTGACGGAAAGATAAGCCGTTAAAGGCTGCAAATTGTAATATGCTTGTACCTGCAAACAAACAAAAAGGCCATATGATATTAGCATTACTGGAAAAAGTTAAATCGAAAAAGTTGAAAGTAACAGCCGCCAATCAACTATTCAGCTCCGTCCATTAAACGGCTGTTGTGATGAGATCTTTTTTATTTTTCTTTAAAGTTTTAAGAAGAATTGACCGGGTGCATTTTAGCAGAACTGTGAAACTTTTAACTAAAGTGCGCCAGTGGCATTATTGTAAAATCATGGAACAGAGATAGTTTGAACAGTATAGTCAGTTACAGTTTACCTTTAGAATCCATGCAACCGATGCTTCTCGAGCCGACGCGTCAAGAGATTGACACTGAAACCGAGCAAGGTAATCAAATCCGGGGACGAAGTTTGTCTCATCTTCAATAAAGCCATCGATGCTGGACTCCTCGATGCAGGACGCCTGAGAGTCCAGCTCCGACGAGCATGCCGGCGAATCGTCGGATAACACCTCGTTGGAATCCTCGGCGCAGAGTAAGTCCGTGAAGCGATCGGAACATGATAACGACATATTGATAGTGGTTTTGATGATACTAGCGATGACGGCAATGGTAGCCGCTCAAACTTCCTCATTATCTCTCCATAGCCACCAGTAGATTTAGTAATCACCGATGTCGAAACAAAGCGGCGGAGATAATATTTTAAAAAGGGTGCCTGTGTGCGGGTGAGCGACGGATAAAGAGGAGGAGGAGGGAGAGAAGGAGGAATGGTTTTGGGTTTGAAGTTGTTGATTGTTGAATTGTATCTGTTGGGTTGGGACTTGGGATATAAAATCTGAGGATTTTTATTAATTTTATATTTTTTAATTTTAGGGTTTGATTGGGGGGTAGGATTTTCCCGGGAAACGGGATTCCATTTTTGGAGGGTACTCATGTCGAGGTTTTGTTTGTTGGCGTTTAAAAGGTACGGGAGTTATTATTACCACCAGTTCTATGATGATTAAAACTAAATGACGTGTATAAATGTTGTTTCTAATTACCATCCTCCCATCTAGCTATAATAATAATAATAATGAATATGAAAAATATTATTTAAATGAAAAAAACGAAAGGATAACTAGTTTTTTGTTAAATAAATGAGATGAGAAAATTAGAATAATAGAAGACGTATCGTTTATTCTTTTAAAAGTATGAAACAAGTTTTTTTCTAATAAAATCAAAATAGTAAGTATTTTAGTTATAATATTTATGTAAACTCATCCTCAACTCCTTTTAAATGATTTATATATGGTTGTAACAGAATAGTGAGTATCCAGTTGAAACATTTCATCCATAATGGTGTTGCTATTTTGGAGCTTCACTTTCACAACATTTTTACACTTACTTGTTTCTTGCTGCCTTTACCAATTTTCATCAAATATTCATTTCCACCCATTTGTAAAAAGCATATATAGTAGGTACAATAAAAATATCTCCATTGAAAGTGATGGTAGTATAAAACTACTGGATTATAATTTGGGGCATTTGAGTGATAGGAGTGGCAATGGGCATGGATTCAAAATGATGATGGGAAAGTGAAAATATGTTACAATTTCCATATGCCAATGACAATTATGTTGAAATCTTTGCATTGCTATCATTATTACTGAATCCCAGTTTTATAATATACATATATATATATTATATTGTGGCACCATGTGCAATATGAAAACCACCTACTCACTCCACCCCACCATTCAAGTTTTGCGTGCATCAATACTTAAAACCCCAGAACCATTTTCAACTTTCTAGGGCTCTCATTACATGTTGTCTAATTTTCAAAATTTTGCCACCAAAGAATCAATCTACCTATATTACCAATTAAGCTTTTTCATTCCGAAAATGATTAATTATAATTTCTTTTAATAAAAATCATTATCACCATATGCATTTTATCATTATAAATCAATTCAAGAAATTAAATATACTCCCATAATTTTATCAATATATATATATATACTCGGATAATTGGATATAAACATTATTTGATTTGTTCCACAGCGTTAACGCATTCAAGTGTGTATAGGATTTAGTTTAATAAATATTTAATAAAATTCATCACTTTTTAACATTAATCTCATTATAAATTTTTATCATATCATTCTTTTTGATACAATGCTTAGAATTATTCATAACCCATCTCTAACCCTTAATAGGAGGATAATACGTTTCAATATACTTTCACTGACAATAATATTAATACTAATCAAACTGACAAATAAATTTTATTACTTTTAAATGAAGGAAATTAATATAAAAGTAATAGAAATAGAACGGTAAGAGTATGAGAGGGGAAGTGCAGTTATGTATGGTTTTAAACGGAAATGATATAACAAATTGAACCCTCCAAAAAGGCAATGTATAGTTTGTGAAAGGATATAAAGCGAAGTGTGCCGCCCTTACTCCAATTATCACTCATATATTGTACGTGGAATGATTTAATATCTTCATTCAACTAGCGAAATAACAGCTGTACACTATATAGAAATAAAGGTGATTGATTTCAATCAAGCTTACATTATTTTAAATTCATATATATAACTTAGGTAATTCAATTTTGTTTATTATTTTTTATTTTTAAAATTTTAATTTTTTATTTAATTAGTAATTATGTATATCTTCTACTATTACTATTATGATGCGTAAATTGATTGTATGTATTAATTAAATTATATTTAATTATTTCTTAAAATTTTTAATTAATTTATAGAATTTCGTTAATATTATGGTTATGAAGTTCAAACTTAAAAATATATAAGTTCAAATAATTAATCTTTAAAAACATAAAAATTGATATTAGATTGAATTTAATAAACAATATTTAAAAAAATTGTCCTGAGTAGATTTCATATTTTTGCAAAACATTCTTTAAACAATTCACACCCTCTTCAGTAGCTTCCCCGAATAAGATACAATCGTTTGCAAATAATAAGTGAGTAATTACGAGCCCTTACTTACATATTTTTGTTCTCGATACCAAACCATCATCTTTTGCCAGTCGCATAAGGGAGGATAATCCCTCACTACATATTAGAAACAAATACGGACTAAGTAGGTCACCTTGACGAAGTCCACGTTCTGGTCTAAACCTCTTCCTTACCTCTCCGTTAATCACCATCGTATAAGAAAGAGTACTAATGCAACTCATTATGAGTTCCACCCACTAAGCCACAAAACCCATTCTTAGCATCATGCACTGCAGAAAAATCTCATTCAACTCTGGGATATTCTTTGCTCATGTCTAACTTGAGCATAAAATTACCCCTTCTCCCCAATCTTTTCCTCTTGAACGAATGCAATATTTCATAAGCAAGTAACACATTATTCATAATAAGCCTCCTAGGCATAAAAACACTTTGTGTTGTATCAATACACGCATAAAGAACTTTCTGAAAGCGATTTGCTATGACATTCAATATAATTTTGTAAAGTAAAGTGCATAAGCTAATTGGGCAAAAATGCTTCAAATTAGAAGGTTGAGCAACCTTCGGTATAAGAACGATATGTGTGGTATTTAGGGATTCTAATGGATTACCTCTATTTAGGATACCAAGGCAATTATCACTAACGTCACATCCCACAATATGTCAATACCTTTGGAAAAACATTACTAGAAAGCCATCAACTCAAATTTCCTTTAGCGCCACCCAAATTTCCTCCCCATTGAATTCAGCAATAAGGGCTTGATTCATGTTGTTTGAAATACTCTGGCTTACCCTCGAAAGAATAGGACTTACATCTCCCACCCCTTACGAAGTAAAAAGGATAGAGAAATACTCCTTTGTAATATCAACCATCTTTTCCCTATTTGATTGAATCTGCCCATCATTCATTGGTAACCCCTTATGTAGTTCGCTTGTTCTCTTTGAGTAGCGGATCTGTGGAAGAATGTCGTGTTCCCATCCCCGTTCGCCAGATCACCCTTGCCTTCTGCTTCCAATACAATTTCTCTTTATCAATTTTTAGATTAAGATGAGATTTAGATTCAATTGTCTCCCCTAACACCTCATCATCTCTTTCCCTTTCGTTAAGTTGAGCAATTTTTCAGTAAAGATCTTTTACTGCTACTTCCTATTGCCTTTTCAGATGCTCTGTCCATTTTTTCATTCCTTTGGAAAAGAAATCTAGTTGAATGGGTACCCTTCCTTGGCTGTTTTCACATAGTCGTTGAACTTTCCCTTGGCAAGATTCTTCCAATACCTATCAAGCTAAAATCGATTTTATTTCCTCATTACTCGTTGTTAACAATAAAGGGCAATGATTTGAGAAGGAATGAGGCAAGTGACTAAGTGAAAAGCCTAGAAAATCTAGCCACCATGTCAAGTTTACGATACCACGATCTATCCATTCCTGAATATTATTTTCTTTGAAGTTTCCTTTTTTCCATGTGAACCACGGTTTGATGTACTCCAAATCCTCCAGCTGACAATCCAATAAAGCACTCCAAAAATCCTCCACTCTCTTTTCCTCTATTGGCAATCCTCTTTTCTTCTTAAACACTCATTAAAATCTCTATACACTAGCCAAGGCAAACTTTGATCTTGCTTAAGCCTTCTCAAAAGGTTCCAAGTTTATTTTTTAAATCATAAATCAGGAGATCCGTAGAATCCAGTAAAACACTATTTTTGCACACTATCAATTTCTTTAATCTCTGTATCGATATGATTCTTTGAATAACTTCTCAATGTGATTGTACTCCCAATTTTCCACTTAATGCTAAGTCCTCACTATGTCCCTTCTACGGTACATCAATGCCACAAAAAAATTCCCCTATCATTTGAGCTTTCTTCATCCAATCTGAAGTCAACTTTGTCTCTATTAGGAAGACAATTTAGGGATTATAAGAATTCAGTACGTGCTAAAGCCTCCTCTTTCCCTACAAGCTCCCCAATCCTTAGACATTCTAACTTAGGATTTTCATTGCTTTCGATTAGCCTACCACATGGCAGCTGTCGATATCCTTTCATTATGTTCCTCCCAAGTTGATGATTTAGAAGCATATGATTCTTGATTAGAATTTCTTGGTATTTTCTTTCCTTCCATGTTCTCAATGGGCCTGTCCTTTGAATCATGATCCATTAAGTCCTTCACAATTTCATTTAAACCTTCTGTCTCCTGTCCACCACTACCCGTAGTGTTATCCTCCAAACTGAATCCTAAAGTAACCTAAGATCTCCCCTTATTCGAAAATCCCCCAAACACAAGCCTATCTTCATATTACAGCAAGAAATCTGCTTTGCATCGTATTCTAGAAATATCCCAATAAAATCCCCAAACTATTTTGTGCTTCCTTTCGAGAACAATCTAGGAGGAAAATCATAGATTTGCACCCAAAAATAGGAATATACCAACGAGATTTGTAATGGATCCTCCTCACCTTTTAATATGTGGAAAAGTAAAAGATGATTGTTGAAAGTCCATGGAGCTTCATTAATCACTCAATCAATATCCACCTAACGGTAGAACTTGAATAAATAGTGCTTTCCCCCAAATCTGATATTAGAACCCTTCTAAGCGGGTGCCAAAGATTTGCTATTGCATTTCGCACCGCTTGGAAGTGGACCACACTTGTTACGAGAAAATAGCCCACTAGACAGTACTCGTATAGAGATTTTCCCAATCCCTCCTCCCCATGTAATTCCCAAGCCTCATCTTCCTTGTTGTCAATACGCAAATTCGCTAAATCGTTCTCCATACTAAACTACTTTCAATCTCGTAATGACATAAACCTTACACTACTTTCAATCTCGCGTGACCACATAAACCCTAAAAACTAAAAGAACATATCTCATATGTTAAATGTAAGAAAATCGATGCTCAATATTCTTGTCTATAACATATCTCATATGTGATATTCAATCTCTAAATTAACTGTAATCTTAAAAATGAAAAAAAAAAAACTTCAATCCATTATTTTTCAGTCTCTATGAAATAATTATACCAAAACCTGGGGAACAAAAATAGGAATTAGGTTTCTTAGATTCTCTAAAACGGGCCATGCAGAGAAAATAATTGGGAATTAACTTTGTCACTATGCACAAACCTGGATTATTTGATCATTGAAAACATAAATTTTTAATAATTGCATGCTTTGATTCAATGTTTCTGCATTAAACTGTATGTATATACTTATAAATATATATCTATTCATCAAAACATATCATTATATTTCATCAAGCATTTAAAACCGTATAAAGTCAATTTAAATTATTTTTTATGTGAAAATATGTTTACATTTTTAATATATATGTTTTTTTTTGTGTGTGTGATTGGAGATAAGAAAATCAAACTTGTTGAAATCTTGTAGTATTTATTAGACTAATGACATAGTTGGAGACTATTACTTTTTTTTTTTTTTTTGCTTTCGGCCCAATATGTCATATTAAATGGTTTATGGAGCATAAACTTATGACCTAAGGCTTACGTAATTATTATATCTTTAATTTTCTTTTGCGAAAATTTACCAATTAAAAAAGACTGAATATTATTCGTATTCTTTTTCTTATTTATATATATACAAAATACTTCTGAAAAGTATGCAAGATGAAAAGCAAAATAAAACAAATATATGTATATAAACATGCTTATACATAATAAAGGGATGATGAATGTCGCAAAAGTATTGTACAGAAATAGTACATGTATACAAAGGCAGAAGCATTGAATAAGGTAGTTGCTAAATGTTAATTTGGTTCCATCTTTGAACCATATACCCATGGATCATAATTACCTATTGACTCACACTCAACCATATATATAGTGGAAGAATTGTGTATATATAATTTTTATTCCGCATTTAATTTGGGGACAATGGCTCCTAGTCCTAGTCCTAGTCCTAGTCCTAGTCCTAGTCCCAGAGCTGGCATCATCATATTTATGTTTTCGTCAATACCTAATTATGAAGAAAAACAAAATAGAGAAAACAGAAAAAGACTAAGGAAACTCCAAACCCACATCAAGATAGACAGATAAAGTTATTAATCTGCTTTTTGTTTCAATTTATTAATAAATCCCAAATTAAATAATTGTTTGCTTATTAATTTAAAACTTGTGAAATAAGCAGTTTTGGTTTCAAAAAGTATTGATTAAGGAACAGCAAATAATGACTAGAATCCAGCCAGGGAAATTAGGACTTTGGATGCTCACATTTCTTCTAATTTCCTAACTTCAATTAAATTGTTAATGGTTGGTTAGGTAGAATTTAAATATAAAAGGATACTATAAGATTTAACCAATATATATAATAAATACCCCTATTTTTTTGTAGGTATGGATAGGGACATTTTTCATACCACAAATTCGGAAAGTTTAAAGTAACAGATAATACACTACCATCTACATTTCAATAGCATTCAAATTTTTATTTTTATTTTTTGGTATTTTATATATCCATTTTGAGTTTATGTTTGAGTTGATGATTACCTTTTTCAAGTACTTGTTGATGAGTTAAATATGAGTTATTGGTCGATTAAATAAGATAAATATTTGAGTAAATTATTACTTGAATTAATAAGTATTAATAAATGTAATATTTGTTTCCAACCAAATACCTTGTCAATAAAAATAAATAAATGTTAAGAGATATATTAAAATTATAACCAAAAAAGGCGTTAATAAGTAATAAACATTTTAGAGGTGTGGGGGTAAATTGGAAGAAAAATTGATCCTTGACAAAGATATTGTGTGTCTATTTTGAAGTGTTAAATCTCAAACTGTTTGTCTGATTAGATATCCTTTTTCCATGGTTAATTGCCCCCACAAGCCAAAAAAATTCTGCTAACCAACATTTTTACACATATACCATGGGTATTATTTAATATTAAAAGTAATACTCCATCATCTTTTTTTGGAAATGTGACTCCTCTATCATATTACCAAATTATTATTATTTTCTTCATTTTGGGAGACAACTACATCAATAGAATTTAAATTTTGGTTATTGGAAATTTTAAAAAAATTTAACTCTAAAATATACTAGAGATTTTTATATTAAATGTAAGATTGTATTTTGTCTCATTTACTTAAAAGATGAGTAAATTAATTATTGTACATGAAATCAAAAAGCAAACTATTTCTTTTTATTTAAAATTTCATTCATTTCTACTATTAAAAACTAACATCGCTTATATAATAATCAAATATTGATACGTGGCATGTTATATATATCTCATTTTGACATATAAATACTAACTTTTAACAATAAAAATTAACAATATTCTTAACAAACAAACTAATATATTCTTTAATTTAACATATAAAAATTAATTTAACATTAAAAAAAAAATACAATCCAACTTTTTTTTTATAAATACTTCCAAGCTTTTGAACTCATAATTCCCTTTTTCCCACCATCTATTGTCTGACTACAATAATTTTCCTTTATTTGTTCCAAAATCTCACAAGATCAATTTAATTCGAATTAAGAGACTTTAATATAATAATATGTTTTATGTAATAAATAATATTACAAATTAATTTGATATTGAATATTTTCTATAATTATATTTTAATATTGAATGTTTCTTTCCCCAATTTAATAACATGTTAACGTAATAATATTTTGATGTGCAGCAAAAAAAAAACTGAAAAATAATTGGAATAAATTTAATATTATTATTACGATATATTTACTTATTTAATTTTTTTATTCATAATTTAAATTTAATTTTTTATTTTTATTTTGTAAATATTACATTTATGTTATCATTAATTTTAAACTATACATTAATATTATTCATAATTAAACATATATTTTAAATACGTAATTTCTACTTACATACATATATGATAAAATTATTAGTAGTAATATATTATTATATATATAAAAGCACCAACTTTAAAACTGTAAATAGTGAGCAACATATATGCCCTTAATAATTTTTAATTTAACTATAAAACCGTAACTTTAACTTTGATAATTTTTAAAATTAAATATTTAAGCAGAATTTATTTTATTTTATTAAATTAAAAACCAATTAATTTTATTAGTTGTATTATTGTTATTAAAATCAAATGCTTCTAATTTTTTTTTCTGTTATTTCTGTTATTTCTTTAACTTTAAGTGGGGAATAATATTTTCTCCTTTTATTAATAACATTTTTCTATTTTTCTTTTCTTGTTAATGTCAAATAGAAATGCTTCTATTTAATATATTTAATCGTATTCTTTCTCTAAACGTACAATAAATTAATCAGGCATAGGACTTTTTTTTCCCTTTTTTTTAATATTTGAATATTTTTAAAATTAAATATTTAATTTAATAATTTAAAAAATTAAATATTCAAATAGTGTTTATTTCATTTTGTTAAATTGAATATGATTGGTCCCATAATGATACATGCATCCCGAAATTCTAATACCGTGATTTGTCGGTGGCATACTTACGTTTACTCACTTAAATTCAAATTCGATGCATATTTATCAAATTTTATAGGTTTATTTGAGTTTCTTACCATTATTATTTAACAATAATATTGATATGACCGTTAATAGATGCCACATCCACATCAACGTCGATTACTAACGTAGCAATGGTAATAATTAAAAAAATGAAATAAAATTAAAAAATTATTTAAAATTATTTCTAAAATAAGCACACAACTAGCGAGCACCGATTGTTGACGTGGCAATGTTAATAAGCAAAAAAAAGTTCAAAAAATATTTTAAAATTATTTTTAAAATAAGCACACAACGAATCAGGACAAATTGTTGTCCAGAATCATTTGAGTTTGGACACTAATTTAACTATTTTCATTCTAGAAATATAAAAAACATAAAATTATTAAAAAACATTATTTGACTAATAATTATAAAAACAAATTATAAAAGCATAAAAAATTAGAAAAAAAATTATAATAAAATTTATTATAAATGAATTAAAAATCATAAAATTTTAAAAATTTTCCTATTTTGATTAAATTATTTGACTAATATAACTTCTGCCAATTGAAAAAAGAGAGGCAAAAAATATAACTAAAAAGATTGTTAATCTTGATTTTATAATATACATTATTGATGTTCGTTTTGTAATTTAAAATATAAAAATAATAAATTACTTCTTATAAATTTTATAAAAGTTTACAATTTTAATTAATTTTTAAATTTTTAAAAATTTAATTTAAATTTTTTTTTATAATTTTTATTTTTATAAGTTGGAAATAGACATGTTTAGATCACATTGTATGAGATTTCCAAGCTACACATCAATATTTGATCTAAGTCATTTTGTTATGTTAATATACGTGATTAGAGATGGATTTAATTACAATATATGTAACAAAAGTCGCATTAGTTCTATGTTAACATGGTTAATGAACAAGATTATTTGGAATACCTTTTGGATATGATAGAAAGATTTTGAGCTCATGAATCAGTTGATTATGTTGATATACGTGATTTTGGATGGATTTAGTTACAATATATGTAACGAAAGTCACATTGATTCTATGTTAACATGGTTATTGGACGAGATTGTTCGGAATACTTTTTGGATATGATAGTAAGATTTTGAGCTTATGAGGTTATATAATGACATGTAATCATAGAGTAATTATTATATATATGTGATCCAAGTGGGAGATTATTGAGAAAAATATAGACATTACATATATAATAAGAATAATTACATGTTATTATTATTATTGTCACACCCCAAAATATACGACGTTAATTGTAATAAATAAACAAGAACATGCTTGATGGTTAACTAGCTTATATCTTCTTTAAAGATCTTAGGTTCAAACCACATTTCTCTTATTTTTTTCCTTTTAAAATATCAATAAATTAGGATGAAAAATCACATTAAAATAATTATTAAATAGAGTAAAAATTAAACAAGAATAGGTAGTTGCTCAAATGGTTAAACACAGTTGTTTCCCCTTCCCTTACCTAAGTTTGAACCACTTCTTATCCAATTCCATACCTTTTATTTCTCTCAGCTGAAATTTTGGGTAAATTACCCTACAACCCATAAAGTTTCAAAACTTAGATATTTAATTTCTTTTCCTAATTACCTTAGAATTTTGATTTCTTTTCTATTTCAACTTGAATTCTCCCTCTTTTCCCTTTAAATCATTCTTTTTTTTTCTCCCCATTTTCTTTTCATCAAATTGGTCATTTCAATGCTAAATTTATTTTTGCTCTCGATATCAAATCAATTCTCGATAAATCGATTCTCTGCCGATTGTTGAATTCACCATTGATAACCTCCATAATTTCATCAAGTTCGGTAAGTGCATCTTGATCTAAAGTTTAGGACCCCAAATTTCGTAGAATTTCTATTCGATATTGATCTTTCAAATCAATTAGTTGATCTTTCACGGTTCTTGACGAAGCTTTTGTTAATATTGTTGAATCTTGATAAACCTTAGAAAACAAACCTTAACCAATGTACAAATTGTCGAGACCATTTTTAAATCGAGGTTTTGAAAATGGGAATCGACTTTAAAAAAACGAAAGAAAGGAGTCGCCACCAATCTTTTAGGTGTGATTGGATCACCTTTAAAACATTTGTTTTAAAATCGTCGGTTTTGGTCTACGAAATAAAAGAACGGGTTCGGGAGTCGGTTACGTATGAGGAAGGATTAGCACCCCCATAACGCCCAAGAATTGGTACCTAATTGATTATCAAATGTCTTTAATGTCGAAAATCTGAAAAATCTTAAGATGTAATCCTCTTTAAAGTATTTGAAAATTTTGGGTTCACTTGTATCAAAGTATTGACTATAAGTTAGCCTTTTTAGGAACCTCTATCTCGAAACAACAAAATGCTACATCCAATAAGTTAGGATATATCACTTCGCAATTCCAAGACAATCACTTATATTTTGAAAACCTTTAAAAACTTAGAAGGGTACTTAACTATTCGAACTTAACGAGAAAAGTTGCAACCCAATAAGTTAGGGCACTACTTTTCCGAAATTTCCAAACACCAAGCATTGCCTTTATATTTTTTTTAAAAATTTTGGAGCCTTGTCTTTGATGTGTGGAGAATTGTATTAAATCATAATAATATATTATTGAACTAGGTAGATAAAAAATGAATACTACGATATAAAGAATGATACATATAAAGCAAAAAAAATGCAAACAAAGATATATAGCATGTATTGAGAACGAATAAACAAGATATATAAACATATGAGATAATATTTAAATGATGCGTGATATAAAAACAAACATAATCAAATAATGCATGATGTACAAATAGAATAATTGTAATGTCAATATGCATATAATTATAAAAAAATTTAACACATACATAATACATACAATACAAAACATATAGAAGAACTAATAAAAAAAAATGATTGATTGCTAACAAAATATACATACAATTAAAAACAAGACATTTCATATCAATAGTATTTAATATATAATATAATAACATAGTAACAAGAATAAAAGAATAATAATTATATAATAATATATTGGTCTGAAAGTATGTAAGAGATTTCATAATATAACAATATTAGTTTAAAATGAAATAATATATGTATAGTAAATAAATAAAAAATGAAATGTGTGTATAATGCGAGTTAAAAAAAATATGATTTAATAATAATAATTTACATTTTTAAAATAATATATATAAAACAATATAATTTGTGATACATGATATACATAACATATATATAAAAAATAAATAAATAATATAAAAATGAAACATAATAAAGATTATATAATAAAATATAATAAAAATAATAGATATAATATGAAGTAACATATAAAACAATATATATAAGTAATTAATAAATATAATATATGAAAATATAATAATATGTAAAATAATAATTTAAGAAAAATAATATATAATAAGTAATAATAATATATAATTTAAAATAATACTTATAACAAAATAATTTTATAATATATAATATAAAAGTAAAATTAGAATAAAACAAATAAAATATATATATAGAATAATATAATAAATCTAGGACTAAATTTAAAGTTTAACAAAATTATGGGGCAAACTTTGAAAGGAATAAAACTGAATTAAGGACCTATTTAAAACGCGCGTAAAATTAAAGGGACTCACTGGGCAAATTACCCTATTCCCAAAACGGCGGCGTTTCAATCCGTGTTTAAAAGGGCCAGAGACCAAATTGAAACCAAAATAAAATAATGGGCAAAAATTAAATTATAATAAACTTAATTTAAAAGGTAAAAAAAAAACCGGAAGGACCAAAGGGATAAATATCCCTTTTTCTTAAAACACGCGGACTCTTCGGTTCGGATCGAGTCGGATCACGGGTCCTATATAAGTTAAATTTTATAAAAAAAACATTTTTAGCCCTTTCTTTTTTTTAAAAAACTTTCAAACGCTCCCCTTTTCTCTCTGGCCTAGCGAATTTCGGCCAAACCCCCCGACGGTTACTCCGTCACATGCACCACCGCTCGCGGTGGTCAGAAGGCCAAAAGCCCTCCTTTCTCTAGGCGTTCCACAGGTAGCCCCTTTTCTTCCTTATTTTTTGAAATATTTCATGTATATATATATATAAATATGCTTCGATACTGAAAATGAAAAAAGAAGTAAAAATATAAAAAAAATAAGAATCACCTTTCTTCTAAAAAATGCTCTTTATATTCAATATATGTCTGTGTCCCCCCCTTTTTACAATGTTTAGATCCAGGCTTTATAGCCACTGTTAACCAATACAAATTTGGTATACAAATCTGTCATGTTTCTTGCCTTGTTTTGCTTCTTTCCTTTGCTGTTTTCTCTTCTTTTTTGCAGGTAATCGAGCGACGGAGTCTCTGGCCTCTAATTAGTGCACCGATCACGGATCCTGGAATCACGGTGTTGATGGTGTTATTGGAACGGCATGCATCGAAGGGTCGAGACGCTTGGGATGACTCGAAGCTTCCAGAACTTCATTGCGGCGCTGAAGAGAAGGAGAGCTAGGGTTTCTAACCCTATCCGAAACTCATTTGGGCTCCCGCTATTTGGGCCTTCGGGTGGGTCTGTTTAAGTTAGGCTGGTCTAGGTAGGGTCAAGTTTTGGCTGCTGGATCTGTTGTATTTGGGCTATGGGACTACTTTAGGGTTTTGGGTAGTGGGCCTGCTGGGTAGTTTTAGGTACTGATTTGGCTATTGGGTTGTAACCGGGTATAGGCTTTTGTAACTTGGACTGTTTAATTTATTTATTTATCTAATTTCTTTTTCTTTATTTAAGCCCGGTCAAATTTGGGCTATTACACAAATATCGTTTTAAAGACCCGTTACAGGTGCATCAGACTATGTTTGAACATGAGGGATGTCACTCGGAATCTCGGTGAAAGGTGTGTTCTTTTACAAGCAAATTGGAGCAAACCATGCTTCGGGATAGAGCCATACAGCCAACTACATGGGTGTGTAAGCCACACAACCCCTCACACGGCCATGTCCCATTGAAACCCTAGGTTTTTTGATTCTCACATGGCTTAGGATTCTTCACACGATTTGTCACATAACCATGTCTCCCCTACACCTTGATTTTGCAATTTCCAGGTGGCCTAGCCACATGATCTTGTAACACCTCAACATGGTTTGATCACAAGATCGTGTGTCCCCTATTTTTTAGATTTTACAATTTCCCACTATTTTTTTAGATTTTATAATTTTCTCGTATTTTGTTAGATTTTACAGTTTTGTCCCATACTTTACAACTTTTACAGTTTTTCTTAGAATTTTATGATATATCCAGTTTAGTCCCTGATTGATTCCCGGATTATTTTAGTATCTTATATTATTCAATTAAGTCCCTGATAGTATGAATTATGTCAAAATCCATAAATTGACTAACCGTTTTAATAAGATGATTATATAATTGTATGAATTGTGAATAATACGTATGACTATTGCTTCGGTGTTTGCGATTGTACGTATAGTGTACTTTATGACACCATTAAACCAAACACTTAATAAGCATGACTTTTGCTATTGAGTTAAACTGTTGTAAGCATATTAATTGCTATTGTATTGAGTTGTTATAAGTATATTAATTGCTACCATATTGTTTTGTTGAAAGCGTAATTAAACTGTATTGATATGTTTTAACTTGCTTTATTGCGTTGCATGATGTGGGACTCTATGTACGAAAGAAGTGCTAGCATCTTGTTTGCACCGTTTAGTGGTTTATCTACACCGTATTAGCAACTTTTATTTGCACCGATTAGTGGTTTACCCACACTGTATTAGCAACTTTAATATGCAAATGTGTTGTGCATCCACAACCTACTGGAAGCTTATCTACAAAAACTTTTTATCGAGAAACTTCGATGGCTTATCCACTCTTTTTATTATTAGTGGTTTATCCATACCGTACTAGCAATTCATTTGCAACGTTTAGTAGTTCATCCACATTGTGGTGTAAAGGAAGAAGAGTTTTGGGAAACTCATATTGTGGTATGTGATGGTGGGCTAGGGACTTTTTCTGATAAATTGAAATTGCATTGTATTCATAAGACATACACATGACTATGAACACTAAGATGTTATGTTGATTAGTTGGTCTAAATTACTGATATTCCATATTTCTAATTAAGTGTGAATTCTTCTATGAGTTGATTATTCTGCTTGATTAATTTACTGTTTGCACTAGTTTTTTTAAAATTGAACTTACACTGAGCTTCATAGCTCACTTCCCTTTTAACTTTTCATCTTTACAAATAACCCACCAGGCTAGGACATGGACGTGACATACGGGGAGCTCAAAAACATTTTATTTTTATCAAAGTATTATTAAACTTATTTTTATAGTTCTTGTTATTTCATAATTATACTATTTTATTTATTTTGTGGCATGAGACACATATTTAGAGTTTATTTAGCATACATAACATTTAAACTTAATTTTAAAATATGATTTTTTATTTAATTAAGGCATGAAATATAATTTTATTAAAACCAAGTAAAAATCATTTTTCCACTACTAGATTATAAATAAATTTTGGAAGAATAAGGCTAAAACTAATTGGATTTTGTTAACTCGTGAGTTTTAATGAAAGTAGACAAAATTTTCTTCTGAAATAAATAAATGTTTTAAATTGACTATTTTATAAAACTCCGATCGTACTAGACCATTTCGGTGACTGATGTAATCTCCCGAATTTGGGTCTAACGTCTAGGCCGGGTTGGGAAGGTTACAATTATTTACTATCATAAAAAGGTTAGCCCAAATTAAAAGTAATCTAATTTTGTTAAAACTTATTGGGTTTTAGTTATTAAATAAAGTATGAATCAAATATGTGTAGATACTCTAATGACTAATTTATAATTGATGATTGGCTGATTAAATTAAGGTTATATTGCAAAAGTTATATGTTAAGGTTGTGGTCCTAAGTCACACATACATAACTTTTCTAACATCTTAACTTCAGAAAAGAAAAAAAAATCACTTTTTCTAAAATACTTATGTGTTAATTTGGAAGATCAAAACCGCAAAACTTAGTTATTTCAATATATCAAGGATTTAGGTACGCTTCAACATCCAATTTTGTTCTTGAGAGTTTGACATAACAAGTCCTGATTTACGGTTTTAAGTTTTATATTAAAATCTTACGGTTCTAACACACTTGGCTTTTTGAGCCAAAAGTGCGGTAAAATTACTTTTCCACTAAAATGCAAAAGCTGAGATTTAAGTGCTTTTGGCTTTTGCACGGCGGAAAATATCAAAATGCCCTTGTTTATATTAACTATTTAAAATGCATATAAAAATTAGATTAATTTATATTTTATATATCATTATATTAAATTATTTAAATAACATATAACTTAACTAATTTTTTAGTTTCCACTATCATATTTAAAAAGAGCACTTTAACCTTCCACCATAATTTTTGGTAACAATAGAAACCACTAAAAATTAATAAATCATATATTTTCGTAACACTTTTTTATTTCACCTTTCAAAAATATTTTTTATAAAAGCATTTTTCAACTGCAACTACAATAATAAAGAACTAGCCGTAAGTGAAGGTCATGTTTGTTCTTTCATAGTCGATAATTTGCTTCAAAATGGATGTTTGGTGAAGATGATAGAAATAGTATAATGTGGATGGTTATGAATTAAGATTCTATTGGAGATGAAATTGCTAGTGTTTTCAATTTAATTTTTTTCTTTTATTTTTTATTCATTTGTAATTTCAATTTTTGATGGATTTATTATCTCAATTATTTAATTTCTAAATATCTTGGAAGAAATTTTATATTTGGTACAGTAATTATTAAACATGAGTGATGAAGAAAACAAATGAATAAATTTTCCAGCATGCTAGGTTTTTGAAAATGGAAAAAAGAAAAGTTATTCAATTTTGGAAAAAGAAATTGGACTTATTGCGTAGACGCCCCTTGGTTGTAAATTAAAAAAATCAATAATGTGCCACATGGCACTTTTTTATTTGTCAACATACAACATTAGCTAAAAATTTAAAGACCTTAATGTTGGAAAAAATTATTTATGAAAAACATTTTGTTACCCAATGAAATTTCAAAAAAATTCATTAAACTGGATATTTGTAGTGTCATATAAGCAAATAAAATTTACCAAATTTAGTACTTGTGTTTCTGGTCTAGAAAGATTTGTCAAATACTAACTATCTAAAGAACAACATTCCTCACTATTCTCAAACCCTTGATTGCTAAGAAAATGGGCTCTTTAAATTTTCTTTAAATTTTGGCAGAGTATCCATGTATATATTGTCTATCTTTTTGGTTACCCCATCATCCCTATAAATAGGAGAAAATCACAAGAGTTCTATTAAAACATGAAGAGAGTGAAAATAATATTTTAATAGAAACCCAAAATCATTTTAGGATTCATGTGGGGGTGGCATATACATTGGGATTTCCAGTGTGTTGCCCACCCCTTATACCAAATGAGCTCATTGAGCCTTTCCATGTATTAGATACAATTACATGTGTAATCTCACTTTTAATGAAAATTAAAACAAGCTCATTTAATTATCCAATCTAATAACTAGTGTTCTATTCCCAAAATATTATATATTTAATTAATTATTTCAATTAAATTATTTTCTCAACCAAATTCTAATTTTATCAAAATTAAAATGACTTTATTGTGTTAGAATATATGAGTAAATAAATTGAATTATCATACTCAATAAAACTACGATAACTAATTAATTTAAATTTCATTTTGAACTTAAAGTATTTTAGTAAATTCAATTAAATAGTAATTTAAAGAAATTAAATTAATTTCCAAAATATCTCTTGTTTCTTTTGAGAAAATGCATTTACTACGTATGGTAATTCACACAATCTATTCCTCTTTCATCGTTTTCATTCATTTATCATATTGGTTCTAATTTGTATCTACACAATGTTGTGTTGAGCAAGCAAAGGGACTGATCAAACATATGTATAATTAAGACTTAAACAAATTTTAATTAAGTTTCAACTCTTAGTCTATTAATTACAACAGTATTTAATCATGGAGTTAATCCACTAAAGTACTATGATTGACCTCCCCATTATATATCATTACGAAAGAAACTTTGTTTTATACTTTGTTCAATGACCTTGTCTTTAGTATGTTAACCTTATAGAATATTCTTAATCTATTTTGGTTAAATTCGTTTATCTCATTGTTATTATTGCATATTTCACAATGAAAAAAATTATTACTAACAAATAGTAATAACAATCATTCGTCCTTTGACGAATGATCCATAACCATGTTCCATTTTAATAATTCATGCAATACAACTGAGAGAATACTATTTACTTTTTAATCGAGCTATGAATTTCAACATTGCAAGTGAACTCATGTCATACATTAGTTATATAGTCAACATGTCAACTTTTAGCTCTAATACCAATTGAACACTGACTTTCAATATATCAAAGTGTATGAGTCACATATACATAGTTGGTCACTTACTTGGGATTGAGGTAAACTACAACTATTAATATTACAAGTAAATAAATTCATAAACAGATTCATGATAGATTTCGCTTGGGTTCTGTCGAAACTATTGTCAATCCACACAATTTAACTTATGGCTTTATTTTTTATAAATTCGTAAAACATTATTAAAATTTTACATAAATTTGAAAATTTTCATAAAAAATTAAACTTATTAAAAATCATTTAAAATTTTAAGTCCAAAATGAATCTGGGCATATTGATTTCCAGATTCATTCAAGATGATTTTTCTAAATTATATAAAGTTTAAAAATATTAAAAATGATTTTATATAATTTAAAAACATTGATACTATTCTCATATTTTTAAAGAACAATATTTTTAATATTTTTTAAACTTTATATAATTTAAAAAAAAATCATCTTGATTATATGTCCAGATTCATTCTAGTCTAAAACTTTTAAATGATTTTTAATAATTTTTATTTTAGAATTTTTAGAATTTTATTTAATTTTTTTTATAAATTTTAATAATGTTTTACAAATTTATAAAAAAATTTTAAATTTTTATAATTAAAAAAAAAATCTGGAATGAACATTGACAATCTTTTGCCCAGGTTCATTTAATACCTTAAAATTTCAAAAAACTTTTTGAACTTTTATTTTTATTTTTATTTTACTAATGTGGTAGTATCATTGACATGAACTACCACATTAGCACTATAACAATCATATCGGCGACATAACGATAAAAAATAGAAAGCACTGGTCAAATGGTTTAATTGATGCAATTTGAGAATTTAAGAGTTTAATTAAGTGCATTTTTCATGGAGAAATTTAATTAATTTTTTTGTCAAACATCAAGGGTTTATATCACCTTTAACCTACATTTTATTAGATAGTTTTCACAATAATAGAGGGAGAGAATAGTTAACTTTATGAAAAAATTAAATGGAATAAATTATCATTAAATCCTCTTACAAAGTAATGTTAATTAAAAGTTCAAAAGATAGTTCACTTGCAGAGTATTGCAAATCAATTGCAAATGTAGTCACTAACCTAATGAGAGTAACCAATTTTGATTTACCAGTTGAAAATTTTTTAATCTGAATCAAAGTCTCAGTAAGATAATCTAATAGAATAAATGAAAGTAAATCACACATAAACCATGATAGACCGATTTGTTCCAAAGATGAAAATTCTAGTAAAAGAAAATAATATATCAAGATGATTATGTAGTGGAGGTGGGTGCTCCTAAAGAGAGCAAAGATTCAAATAATCGTTAAGACTCTAAAAGAGATTCAAGTACTGTGAGAAAATATGTAACTGGAGTAAAATTTTTTCAACAACATTTTTACATATAATATTTTTGTTGAAATAATGAAAGAGGATAATAATTTAGAATAATTCTATAAAAAAAGTATAGATATAAAATAGATTGGCTAAAATTGATAGACACAATTCAAGTACAATTAATTTCACTTTCAAGATGTGAAGTTTTTGGACTCGTAGTCCAAACATCTAAATGTATAAAGCCAGTGGGCTACGAATGAGTAGCTTTTTTGGGAAAACTATTGAAAAAATTCTGGTTCGAAAATGATTTTCTTACACAGCGGAAAATAAAATTTTGAAAACCAAGCCTGCTTGTAATATTTATAGTAATAATGTCACACCTTAAACCCGGCCTAGACGTCTAGACTAAGTTTAGAGAGTTACATCATCGATATTAAGCATACCACATTTATAACACAGTCAAAATGAACCGTTCAACATATAATATGAATCACAGCAATTAACTAAGTATATAATCTTCCCAAACATTATAATATCCTAGAATACTGAAAGATCTCCCGTAGCACCGACCCGTTCAAGTCTGAAAACCACTTGAAAATCCAATCAATAACAAAATGAGTTGTGAACTCAATGCGTAGAAGACGTTTGTTCAATTAGAACACATTTATAAGATAATTCCGAATCCCAAGATTCGGTTAGATAACAGAAGCAATTTTAGTTTAGATACAGAACGAATCAATTACATATGCAGAAGCAATTTCAATTTCAAATACAGAACAAATCAGATTCAGATGTAGATATTCCTACCCTAATCTGTTACTGTCTTTGGCCATCCTAACACACCGTTAGGGGCGTTCAATGCCCAACCTACCCTACACACAATAGAGTGTCTATCTGACACATTTACAGAGATGCTGCTTAGTTGCTAGGTTGAAATGCGACAAAGTACCAGATTCATATTTATCTGCATCGTGGCTTAGCCACTAATTTAGAACAGATTACTTTCTTCTTTGCAATATCCGAACCCATGCAAATGTAGAGCACAAATATCCACAACATGTGTTTAGTCATCCTAATTCATTTCACAAATAGAAAATACAGTTCAGTATCAGAAATAGCCTTTTCACAGTACACATACAATTGTGTTATTCATATGTCAGTCACAGAGCATCAGAGAGTCCTTGTACAATCAAATTCAAATCATTCATGCATTGGGGAGGTCAGTATTAGTGTTGGTTAACACTCACGGCCTTATAAACAAGATTTGTACCCTATTTATATGCCACACAACCTGGACACATGTCCATGTACTTGCCCGTGTGGCTCACATGGCCTAGACACACGCCCATGTCCTTGCCCGTGTGGCTCACATGGCCTAGACACATGCCCATGTCCTTGCCCGTGTGACTCACACAGCTTGGACACACGCCCATGTCCTTACCCGTGTAACTCACACGGCCTGGACAAATGCTCATGTCTCTGGCTGTGTGGTCCTAAAACATAAATAGTGAGTTACACGACCTAAACACACGTCTGTGTGTCTTTCTTATGTGGCACAAATTCGATGAATAGTGAGTTACATGGCCAACCACACGGCCTGGGCAAACGCCAATGTGCGTAGCTATGTGGCGTCGATAGCCATGTTTTCCTACGTCTAAAATTCATATAATTAAAGGTTTTGGTACACACCTAAACTGATGTTAAAGCAGTAACAACGTAAAACGCTTCCAAAGCCTAAAATGACCACTCAATAACTCAATAAACTTTCTTTAACGACAATAACGTACAATTGTAAGTAGAACATCGATGTTGAAAGTTTTGACACAAAACCTCCAACGAAATCAACACTTACCAAAAGATCAACAACGATTGCCCAAATTAACGTTTTGGGGTTCGCTACTTCCAATATCCCCGCCTAAAAGGGAAACCAACCGGTTGATTGTCAAAAAAATCACCCAACAACCATAGAATACGCAATTCAAAACATACCACGAAGTACAAGCAGAAATCATGAATTCAATCGAATTTAATAAGGGAACTTACTCAATTTTACTCGAAAATTGTGTAAAACTTATTGTGTTTAGCCCAACTAAACAAAACTTTGTTGAATAAGTAAAAACATTTAATGCTTATTTAATAGAAAAACAATCCCCTAGTTGAATTAAGAAAGAGAGAGAGGGGTAGCAAATCTAGTTTAAACATACTAGGGTTTGCCATCCTTTGTATTCATTATGAGGGGCTCTTGGGTCTCTCTTGTATCGGGCTCAATTATAAGTGTTTCATGGACTTTTAATCCAACATTTTATAATTCAATCCAATACAATACATGTTTTTCTATTCACTAAAATAAACATCATAAATTAAAATTTGAATTAAATAATTTTCTCAACCAAATTCAAATCCCATTAAAATCATGACAACTTTACCGTAAAAGGATCTATAAGAAAATACATTTAATTTCTATATTCAACGGATTTCTTACTGACCAATGAATTTAATTCCATTTTTGAACTTTAATTAATTAATTAATTCATTAATAATTAAAAAACTATAAATTAATTCTCATGTTATCTCTATACTTTAGTGAGAAAACCACATTCATTTCCAAAATTTTCACATTTCTCCAACTTTATCATTTCTATCCAGGTATGTTCATTTAACTCAACATGCAATTCATTTCTAGTTTCAACGAGCTAGTGGAGGGACTGATTGGACATATGTGATTGAGACTCTAATGATTGATAATTCAGTTCCAAGTTTTCACATATTAATTATAAAATCATTTAGTGATGAAGTCATTCCACTATAGTATAGTGATTGAGCTCTCACTAATGACATACCATTACGAAAGCTACTCGATCAATGCTCGTCCAATGACATTGTCATAAGTGTATTACCGCTATAAGATATCCTTAATCTCTTTGGGATAAATCCGCTCTCCCAATATGATCCTATTTATCTCATGGTAACCTTTACATCTCCATTCATGAAAAGTCAATTACTATCAAATAGTAATTAAGTCATTCATCACAAAGACGAACGATCCGTGGCCACGATAACTTTTCATTTATCATGTAATTCCAATGAGAGGATATTATTTACTTATGTCTTGGATTATGAATTCTACTATTGTGAATGATGCTACACATTACAAAAGTCGTATACCCAACGCAACAACTTTCAGTTTCTTATCTATTTGAACTCAAACTTTTACTTACATCAAAGTATACGAGTCACACATACATAGTCCACCATCCACTCAGGATTAATGTATGTCATACCATGATCGTCACAAGTAAATAAATCCATAAGTGGATTCAAGATCTATTCTGTTTGGGTTTTGTTCGATGTACTGTTAGTCCAATTAGTCATATTTATGTCTCTATCTTCTAGGAGTTATTTGCTCCGATGCCCAAGACAAAACATCTCCCCAATTGTACTTGATAGACGACATAATAATTTTTCAACCGGTTTGCTCATTTCTGATTAGACTAAGAACATGTTTAGGTTCGTGTACTAATATAAGTTGTCTTTCCATATTACGATCTGACCAGGTAATACCGCTTAATATTAGTTAAACGTTAGACAACCAATGAGCTAATATTTGCTTCTATTTTTCTTTAGATGCAAAAACCACACGAATATATTATATAAAGGTAATTAATGTAATCCATGAATAATTTTATTCACTAATTTATTAAAAAAAAAGTACACAAACGAATATACTATACAAATATCCAACTTGGTACATAAAAAATGCCTTTTAAAATAATATTCCTAAGATTATTAAAATAAAGATTTATATCTTTCATTACTTCAGTTGCCACACATTTCCCATTTTTGGTTCGCAACGATAGTCTCTTATCTTTAAGACCTTTTGTTTCCTCAAATCTTTGTAAAGAAACATACACAAGATTAGTGGCTCTAGAGACAATGACTCAATGGTGTAACTCCCCTAACCCGTGTCTGTCGCTAGATTAAGGTTACGATTATTAAATAGTCAAAAACATTTGTACGTTATACCATTCATACACATGCATATTGTCCCTAAATCGAGCCCTCGAGGCTCTAAAAATAACTTAGAAACAATTTAGGACCAATTTGAAATAGTTTGGAAAGTTTAGAAAAAGATAAAAAATTTGCAAAATAGGGGTCACACGGCTGTGTAACTATCGAACTAGGGACAGACAACAATGTCTTAGCCCGTGTCCTCACCTGTGTAACTCTTTAAGTAAGGTCACACGACTGTGTCACACGCCCGTGTGCCAGGCCGTATAACTTCAAATTTGCCCCACATGCCCGTGTGCTAGGCTGTGTAACTCACTGACTTGCAGCCTAAGGAAATCATTAGATGACACACGGCCGTGTCGCCATGCCGTGTGTCTCACACGAATGAGTCACATGCCTGTGTGGACCCAAATAAACCTTAAATGAAAAGTTTACCATTTCAAGCTTACTTGGACCCTAAGTAATCCATTTACAAACCAAAAAACCTACTTAAAATGACATTAAACAAGCTTAAAACATGCTAAATCAACCATCCTAAGTGTCTAACCAATGTACCCTCATTGGTACAAGTATACACAATTTCACAACAAAATGAACTATCACCCAAAGCATGTTAATTCACACAATTTAACATTAAACTAATGTGCCTATTATAGGAACCTTAATCACGACATTCCATTAGCACTTACCATAAACTTGCACTAAAACATTTTCCTTAGTTCACATATGTCATATTAGGTTAACTACTTGCATTTAAGATCATACATTAAAGTTTTACATATATAAAAAAAAGGCAATGACAAAAAAGCCTATTACATGCCATATAATCCAAAATGAATGTTCCAAAAACCACCAAAAAGAGGAGGATAGTGTGACTTGAGTGCCGGTCCGACTGTCCAACCTTCAAAGAATCTACAAGAACAGAAAATAACATAAATAAGCTCATTGAAGCTTAGTAAGTTGACGTACAAAAACGATAAATCTTACTGAAGTAATTCAATAAATTATTCAATAATAATTCAACTACATGTGTTCCTTATCATCCAAAATCTCAACCCGGTAAATTGCATAGTTCAATTCAAAGCTCAAATACATATTCTAACTATCAAAATCACTAAACAAGTTATGAGTTAGATATTTACGATTTGATGAAGAATTTATGGATATGAGTACATAGATATTCCAATCGAAACACGCCAATCGCTCATAAGAGCTAATCCACATGAATAACATGCCAGATGCTCATAATAGTTAGTCCACCCGATAACACGCCAGATGCTCATAAGAGCTAGTCCAACTGAAAACACGCCAAAACAAGGAGTATAACGCAAGAGTTTGCAACAAATGCTGAACCTCGGCCTACTTAGGAAAAATATATATATATCACTCCATAATAATCTCCACTCCAATCCTCCCATAACATGCCATAATTCGATTGTACTCTATCCTATGTTCATCCAATTCAAGTATTGAAATTCATTAATATTTCTCAAACAACTTTACTTCAACGATAAAAATATTATAAATATTATATCATATTATATCATCACACGTTTCATATAGATATTAAATTGTAAACTGTATAACTTACCTGAACTGAATTGTAGTAGTTGTAGAAGTTCAGGGGCTAATCCGCGATTTTTTCTTTTCCACGTATATCAACAGGATCGTGATCTAAAATGTAAAATTTCTCAATTATTAGCTTACATTTCACCTTCAAATTCACTTAACATTTCATACCCTTTTATTTTTCAAATTTACACAATTACCCCTAACTTTTACAACTTTTTCAATTTAGTCCCTTAACTGAAAATCATCAAATTAACCATTTTTCTCAAGTCAACATTTCAGCCGAATATACTAGGCCCTTAAACAACCCCTATTAAGCATAAAATTCACTATCAAACCCTAAAATTTTGATTTTTTCTCAATTTAATCCTTAAATCAAAATCTAAGAAAAATCATTTCACAAAATCATCAAATATCACAATCAAAGATTCAAATACATAGTATCATAAAAAAATTCAATATTCATCAATGGCAACTTCTAAAATTTTTAACAGATTAAAAAAGAGGGTACAAGCTAGCTGGACCTAGTTGCAATGATCTCAAAAACATAAAAATTACAAGAAACATATATAAAAATCACTTACACGCAAAGCTTTGAACCTAGCTAATTCTCCAAGCTTGAGAAGCCATGGTCATTTGGTTTACCACAAGAAAATTAAAGAAGATGATGGCAAATTTCATGTTTTGTTTTTGTTTAATTATTAATTTATTACCTTCTTACCCTTTTAAAATCAATTAAAATCATTAGAACCACACTAGACCGTCGACTATTTACTAATAAGGCCTATTTACCTTATTGGTCCTCCCACATTTATTATTAAGCCATTAAATCACAAAAATGTAATATTAACAAGTTTTTCACTTATTAAAATTTAGTCCTTTTTCGTTAATTAGCTATCTAAACATTAAAATTTCTTAACCAATTTTTAATACGACTCTAATGTCTCCGTAAATATTCTATAAATAATATTTACAAGTCAACAAAATGTTAATTTGTGGTCCCGAAACCACTGTTCTGTCACCACTGAAAATCAGGCTGTTACAAATGGTCATTGGATCTTTCACTAAGTAAGCTTCTATAATAAAGAATTCCATACCTTTTCACTTAGTGGCTAGGTAATTGATAGCCTCTGGATGTACCAGAGTGTGAATATTGCAACTAAAGATATAGGTTTGAGGAGATGTCTGCTAGTATATGGGCAGGTTGTAATATATTTGTTTACAATGAAACACTTGGTAAGTATTCTGAGAATCATACCCAAGGGATTGCAGCTTGGGGAAAACAATTATCAAGCCAATTACAGGAAATAATTACTAATCTACTTGAGTCATGAATTAGTAGTGTTAATCAAGAAGTAAGGTGATAATGATAATAAGAAACTAAATAATTTTAACTAAACTTAAATCTACTTCTACGTTCCTGTATCGGCTTTTTCTATTCCTTGTTTTGACTACGTGAGTTCCATTTAGCCTAGATCCAATTTTATACCTAATTAATTATTGAAGTACAGTTCTAACCAATCAACTAGTCGATACCTTAGCAAGATCTTTCGATCTTCCACTAGAATAATGAGTTAGCAACAACTACTTATCTTCCAACCTCATCGTCCAGACCATTTCAGGGTTAACGTTTCTCAGATAGGCCATACCAATTTTTGATTAATTACCATCTAAATGACTTCTTAAGGTTGTCAGGCCTAAGGTTTGTTTCATGTTATAACTGATTTGCTAAGAAACTCTATCATTGAAGCAATTAATTAAGTTAAAATAATTGAAACATGTAAAATATGTAGAAAGCACAAGTTGGTTCTAATCTTTACACAAACATTATTCTAACAATGTTAAAGAGAGAAATAATAGAAGAGAATAAGGAAAAATGATGCTCATGAATTTATCAATGAAAGTGTGGTTTCAGAACAATCTCCCCTCGCGGAAGTCTCACTTCAAAAGAAGCTCTTCCGATTACAAGAACATAAAATAACCTAAGTAAAAACTAAGAATTAAAGAAAAACCTAAGAATCAAAACCCTCAAATTGTATGTTTAACCTGATTATAATGACCTTTATATAGGCTCAACTTGGAATATTAAAGTGCCTAAATTATCCTTGAAGTTTTTAGAGTTCAATTAGGACAAATACACCTAATTTGTCTCCAAAACATAGTTAAAATGTGCAAGAATTTTGGGTTGTGCAAGGGCTATGTCGTGACATCGAAGGAAATTTCATTCTAAAACTCATTTTTAGCTTCTGTATTCGATGCTGAGACGTCAGTATCTTAGTGTCGAAACATAGGCATCAGTTTTGGCCAGAATAAGCATTTTTAGCTCCCGACTTGACCTACAAGACCATGTAACCTTATTTAGATATATAAAATGTAATAAAAACTATTAGAAATCATAGATTACTATTAAACAAGCTATAGTTATGTGTAAAAAGGGATGTAAATTATAGTATGATTTATGGCAGATCAGTAATCCTTCCACCCTTTGCTGTTTGGCTTGAAGTGCCCTTTATTTTTGAAGAAAAAACATTTAGACTTGGATAAATCTTTAGACTTCTAGGTTTTCTTCCTTTCCACTTGAGGTTACCTAGAGAACTGAGCCTCATTTGTTTTAGCATGCTTTCCTTTCCCTTAGGAGAAAGAAGCAACAACTATGTTTTTTTTTGCTTTTTAGACTGGTTAACCATCATTCAACATCGACTCATAGGATTGTAATTCTGTCATGAGTTGTGTAAGCGTCATATTCTTGTTCCCATGGTTATATTTGGCCCTAAAGCCTACAAAGTCCTTGGTAAAACTTTTAAACATCGTCTCTATTTGTGTGTTCTGGTCTAGATTGTCTTCATTATCTGTAGCATTAATAAAGTATCCCATAAAAGTAATCATATGGTCTTTGACAGGAGTGTCGGTCTTTTACCGGGCATTCACCAAACTAGTTATAACCAAATGTAAAGCCAAGGCAGCTTGGCCTATAAACATGTCCTTTGGTTTGTCTAGAATCACTTTGGCAGTCTTACAACTTTCTAGTTGCTTATAAAGGAATTTGGTCATGCTTTTTAGCATATAGCAATGAGCTATCTCATAAGACTCCTCTCAATGTTTTCTAGCATCAGCTTGAAAGTAAGTCGTTGTAATGATAATTTCTTAAATCCATTGAATCAAGTCATGGTGGGGTGATTTTACAGAGAGTAAGAACTTGGATTTTCATCCAATTAGTACATGAACCTAATTCCTCAGGCATTCACACATACTAATTATCATTTAACGTTTGACCATCATTCTAACCTAAGTAGAGCTTAATGAGAAGTTGCTTAACTAGAACATCTTGAATGTATAACCATCAACTCAATAACTATCATATTATGTACCACAAATGAGTCATCCCTGGACAATATCACCAAGTAACATGTTGTAACTAGTTGTCATATTTGGAGAATAATTTTTTGTAATATTGCATGATAATACCTACCATAAAGGCCGATCTAATTATCATAGGAATAGAAGAGAGTTCTACCTATTTTCAAGAAATCTCATTAGTGATGATCTACATGGAAATCCTACCATGAGGTAGTTAAATTACCATGTCGTCACAAGAGACCATTGATGGAAGTCGAAGGTCTTGTTTGGGGACTTTTTCCCACTGAATCTTTTAAAAACATGCAAGGTTTTTAATGTCCGATCTCAATAATGAATTATTTAGAAATGCATGACAAGTACATGTGACATTCTTTCCCTAAACTATATGGCATGCTTATCATACATATGCATGAACATAAATACGCAGTCAAATAAATATCATCATACTATTAGAAATAAAAGCACCTTGACCAGCCAACGTTTCCATGATTTTTCCTAGAAAAAAAATTAAAAAGTCACAACAAAGCATACTTTGAGAGTTCTATTGTGCCACCATTGACATATGCTGTCAAATCGATTCACGTCGTCATTTTGTCGTCACCACCTGATAAGTGTCAAAAGTAACATATTTTAGTCTCATTCTTAATGCCTCTTTAGGCGATTAAATGTTGTTAATTATGAATTATATACTTCTAATACTTTAAATTCATGTTTTGAAGCTTAATAGAGTCGTTGGGAGCAATAGCAGCGAAAAATGAGTTAAATTAAAAACATTGGAGTAGTCTGGACACACCCAGACCACACAGGCATGTAGCCAAGCCATGTCGATTTCGTGGACCATGTGCATTAAGAATAGGAAATTTCATTTTTTAAGTGTTTTGGCACTTTGGGTAGGTATAAATGATAAAAAAAGAGGAACCTGCTGTCTAAGTTTAGCACGAAAATTACCCAAAAGAACACCATTGAAGCTGGTTTCTAAATAGTTCTCCATCAATATTCAAGTTTCCAAGATGATTTCCTAGGAAGTTATCATGGGTTTATTTTACTTTTATGATTATATTGTATTTTCGATGTTTATTCTTGCAAGTATAAACTAATTTTCTATATACCTAGGGGAGATGAACCCTAAGATGGATTCTATTACTTAATTTCTAGTTTTATTCAATAAAATCTTAGTTTCCTTGTTTTCAATTATGAATGCTTAATTGTTCTTTGGTTAATATTTCTAGAGTATTAATCCATGTTTCATGTGTCTGAGGTTGAGGTTGAATAGACCCTTCTTGCGACTAGATATTGCATAATTGGATGGAGTTGCATGCAATCCTAGAAATAGGATGACATAAATCTATCATATTAGAGTCAAATCTAATATGAGGATCTATCAAGTGAATTAATGCAATAATAGGAATTTTAATTAGAAAGAAATTTCTACGTATCAAAGATCTAAAAACAGAAGTTATAGATGAAATCTAGGTGGATTCTTACCTAGGTGTTGTTTTGTCACTTGATTGATATTTGATAATTTTCATGATTTGCTATTTGGCGCATTCATTAGTTAATTTTAGTTTTAATCAATCATTTTAGTTGATAGGTTAAATAATAGAGAGATGATAATTACTAGTAATTGTAGTCTTCGAGGGAACGATATTTGTGCTCATCATAGCTATACTATTAATTGATAGGTACAGTTGCCTTAGTTGATTTATTAGTTAATTTAGTGGACACCAAGTTTTTGGCACCATTTATGGGGACTAAATATCAAGAAAGTCTTATTTTTGTTAATTTAACCTATTTTATTTTATTTTATATTAATTTCGTTTTTTCATTTAATTTTGAGATTTTGATTCGATTTTATTTAGTTTTTGACAGGTACTTTTGGTTTATGGTTAGAGGTAACCAGTTGGAATTGATAATTTTTTATATTGAGATTAAAAGAACTACTCACAGAAATCGAAGAGAGGCTAGAGAAGGAAGGCAAGTCACCTTTAGACTGTTATAGACAGTCAAGAGAGAAAAACGTTATTGAAAAGATAGATCTTCCTCCATTGACGATGTATGACTATACCAAACCAACTCTAACTTGGACTGAGTCTAGTATCATTAGACCAACTGTCGCTGCAAAAAAATTTGAAATCAAGCCGAATACAATTCAGATGGTGCATTAGTATGTTCAGTTTGATAGGTTACAAGATGAAAATCCAAATGTACATCTAGCAATTTCTTGTAGATCTGTGATACTTTCAAGATCAATGGTATTTGTGATGATGTCATACGGTTGAGATTGTTCCTAATGGTTGAATTTACTTGCACGGGGTTCCATCACTACTTGGGCTTTGATGATTTAGAAATTCCAGTTGAAGTATTTTCCATCGGCAAAAACAGCTAATTTAAGGAATGATATTTCTTCGTTTTCCCAATCAGAGCTTGAGGTTTAAGGATCCTTTATGATACATTGGAGAGATTTAAGGATCCTTTACGAAGATGTCCTTATCATGGTTTTCCTTTATGGCTACAGGTTCAAACCTTTTATAATGGTTTGAATCCCTTAGGATTTTATTGAGGAGATGCCAGTGAATAATTATCTACGGCAAGTTACGAGAGCAAAGCCTGCTAAAGGAGCTATTGTTTTTAATGTAGATGAAGTTACTATGTTGGCAAGTCGGGTTGAATCTCTTGGTAGAAAAATTGATGGTTTGAGTTTAGAAAAATAAAAGACTCTTGTGATGTAATGTAATGTGACTAAAGTAGGTATGATCAGGCAGGAATGCTTGAATTTGAAGTCTAACATAGGGCATGGGCGAGTGGACTTTATGGGTAATAGTTCTAGACCTTAGAATAACCTTTTTAACAATACTTATAACACAGGATGGATGAATCATCTAAGGTTTTCTTGAGGTGGTCAAGGGAATCAATGATCATAACCCTCTTCCGGCTTTCAGCAACCTTATCAACAAGAGAAGATGCCAAATATTGAAAAGATGTTGGCTGAATGTATTTTAGTGTCAGAAACTAGATTTCAAAATACTGAAGCAATTTTTAAAATTGAGCAAGCACCGATTTAGGGACTCAAGAATCAAATTGGTCAGCTTGCTAAATTGGTTTAAAAATGAAAACAAGGTAGCTTACCTAGTAACAATGAAACTAACCTAAAAGAGCAAGTAAAAACAGTCACTTTGAGGAGTGGAAAAGTGTTACCCGAATCTAAAGAGAAGCTGAAACAAGAAGCTGTTGAGAAAGATAATTGGGTTAAGGATAGAAAGAAAGAGCAAAAACTAGTATTGAGAGAATACAAACCCCTAATCACATACCTAGCAAAGTTGAACAAATTGATAAATTTCTTGAAATTTTTAAACAGATGCATATTAACTTACTCTTTATTGAAGCTTTTCGCAGATGCCCAAATATGCAAAATTCTTAAAAGAGATTTTGAAAAATAAGAGGAGGTTAAAGAAGCTGTCTATTATGGAACTTAATGAGGAGTGCTCAACTATTCTCCAAAACAAACTACCAGCCAAGCTTAAAGATCCAAGGAGTTTTACTACTTGTTTTATTGGTAGTTTATCTGTTGAGAAAGCTTTAGCTGATTTAGGTGCTAGTATAAATTTGATGCCCTATAAAATGTTCAAGAAACTTAGTCTTGGGGAACCGAACCCCACTAGGATGAATTTTCCACTGTTAAAAAAAACCAGTTTGAAAACAGTTTTCTTGCACAACGAAATATTAAAATTTTGAAAATCGACTTGGTTTGTGATATTTATAGCAATAAACCTTAATTGAATTCATACTTGTGTTTTTGAATAAATGGATCCTTGATCTTTTCCACCTTTTAACCAAATTATCGTCTCCGCTATTCTAGTACCGCGAACTGCATGGTGTGGGCTCGAATCAAAACATAGAACTAGAAAAAAAATTTCTTTCGGGGAGAAAACGAAAATTCTCTCTTCCCTAATAGAAACCAATAAAATTGTTGTTTTGAAAAATATGTTTATAAAATTGAGAATAAATTTTCTCTATTTTTTGTCAAAATAACAATTTGTTTTGAAAAATATGTTTATAAATTGAGAATAAATTTTCTCTATTTTTTGTCAAAATAACAATCTCTCAAAAATTGTGTAAATAGCTCTATTGGTGCCATCTTTTTGTAAGAAGAGAAAGTAGAATCCTTGTAGAGTTGTAGAAGTTTATTTTAAATAGAAAAACAATCCGACTTAGAGTAAGAGAAAGGTGAACGACTCACCCTTGTTTTACTACTAGGGTTGTCGCCCCCTTCATGTTATATGAGAGGTTTTTGGTGTCTCTCACATTAGTTCCAATTACGAATACTTCCTGGGCTTTTTTGACCCCGTACTCTATAATATGACCCAACCCGACTAAGTTTTTCTATTTCCCAAAATAAACTTTCATATCTACATATTAAATAATTTTCTCACCCAATTTTATCCCAATAAAATTTTGATAATTTTACCCTTAATAAAATTTTGAAAAAATTCGTTCAATATGTTACAACTCAACATGTTCACTGTGACTAAATGATTTATTTTCATTTTCGAGCTTCAAAACAGTTTAAAAACATAAAATCATTCTTCCATATTTTTTAATTAACCCTATATAGGATTCCAAGTTTCCATTTTCATTTTCATTTCCATTTTTTGAAACCTATATTCATTTCCAAATTATTCCATTTCTTTATTTTGAAGAAAACCATAATCATTCCTAAATGTTTCTCATTTCATTTCTGGTTTCAATGAGTTAGCAGAGGGACCAATTGGACATATGAAGTTGAGGCTCAAATGATTTATAATTAAGTTTTGGCTTTTCACTAATTAATTATAAACTCATTTAGTCATGAAGCCATTCCACTAGAGTATCATGACTGAGCTCTCCTTAACGACATACCATTACAAAAGTAACTACTTAATGCTCATCCAACTACTTAGTGCTCGTCATTAGTGTGTTACCCTCATAGGATCCTATTTTATCTCGTAGTAACCATTACATTTTCCTTCATAAAAATTCAAACACTGTCAAATAGTGATTAGGTCATCCATCACACAAACGGATGACTAGTGGCCATACAAACGGACGACCCGTGGCCATGTTTTCTTTTCATTAGCCATGTAATACCAATAAGAGGATATCATTTACCCATGTTTTAGGCTATAAATTCCACTGATGTGAATGACACTACATACTACAGAAGTCGTACACCCGACGTATTAGCTTTCGATTCTTTATTTATTTGAACTCGGGCTTTTACTGACATCAAAGTGTATGAATCAAACATTCATAGCCTGCTATCCATTTAGGATTTAGGTATGCCACACTATGAACATCACAAGTGAATAAATCGATAAACAAATTCAGGATCTATTTTACTAGGGTCCTATCTAATGTACTGTCAGTCCAATCAGTCACATCTATGTTTCTATCTTCTAGGAGTCATCCGCTCTAATGCCCAAGATAATGCATCCCCCCAATTGGACTTGATAGATGACATATTAGTCTTTTAATTGGTTTTCTCATTTCTGATTAGACTAAGGGCATGTTTAGGTTTGTCTACTAATACAAGTTGTCTTTTCGTGCTACAATCTGACCACGCAATACCGCTTAGTATTAGTTAAACATTTAAACAACCAATAAGCAACATTTGCTTCCATTTTTCTTTGCGTGCAAAAACCATTTGAGGAAAATTATACAAAGTACATTAATGTAATCAATGAATTTTTTATTAACCAATCTGTTCAGACAAATTACAAATGTATATTGACAAAAATACTATACTTGGGGCACCAGATCCAACATTAATAGTTGACAGATCCATTAAGTATCCTAGGGATATTATTGATTGTACTCGTTAAAGTGGATAAATTTATATTCCCTGTTGATTTTGTAATACTTGACATAGATGAGGATATTGAAGTACCCAAGATTTTAGGCTGACCATTTTTAGCTACTGCTAGAGCTATTAATGATGTTGGTAATGGTAAACTTGTGCTTAGAGTAGGTGATGAAGAAGTTATTTTTCAAATACATGATGCTATGATAGTCTTTTTTCAGCAAGATGATACTTGTTATTTTATAGATTCTATTGATCATACAGCTCAAATTTCATTGTAAGAAATTATCTATAAAAACACATTGGAACTATGTATTTTTAAAGGTGAGGGGGATGATGAAGACAATGTTATGAAAAGTGAAATGGTAGTTCATGGACGCTAAAGATCCATCATGCAGACACAGTAGGTTTGAGATGATTGAGGTGACTAAGGATTTGAAATTGAAGCCTTTTATTGAAAAACCTCCTAAAGTAGAGTTGAAATAATTGCCAAATTATCTGGAGTATGCCTTCCTTAGAGACAATTCTACATTCCCAGTGATTAAAACTACATTAGAATGATGAGTTACTCCAAGTACTTAAGGAACACAAAAGAGATAGAGCCTGGAAGATTTCAGACATTAGAGGGACCAATCCTTCTTTTTGCACCCACAAGATCTTGATAGAATACAATTAGAAGGTATGTGTGGAAGCTCAAAGGAGGTTACATCCCAACATAAGGGAAGTTGTAAAGGCTGAGGTAATTAAACTTCTAGACGTTGGAGTTATTTGCCTTATATCTGATAGTACTTGGGTGAATCCTGTCCAGGTTGTTCTTAAGAAATGAGGCATGGTTGTTTTGGCTAATGAGAAGAATGATTTGATCATTACAAGAATAGTCACGGGGTGGAGGTATGCATTGGCTACAAGAAGTTAAATGATGCTACAAGAAAAGATCATTTTTCGCTACCATTTGTGGATCAAATGTTGAAGAGGTTGTTTGGTCAAATGTACTATTGCTTTCTAGATGGACTTTTTGGCTACTTTCAAATCTCGATAGCTCTAGAGAATCAAGAAAAGGTGACAGTTACATGTCCATATTATACGTTTTCTTATCAAAGAATGCATTTTGAATTATATAATGCACCTTCTACTTTTCAGTGATGTATGCTAACTATATTTGATGGATTTTTTGAAGACATTATGGAAGTATTCATGGATGATTTCTTGATGTTTGGTAACTCTTTCTATCTATGCCATCAAAATTTGAAATGAGTGTTAATGCGGTGTGAGGAAACTAATCATGTGCTTAATTGGGACAAATATCACTTTATGGTTCAATAGGGTATTGTATTGGGTCATAAAATTTCTAGTAAAGAGATTGAGATTGATAGAGCAAAAATTGAAACTATTAAGAAAATACCTCCTCCTATTTTAGTTAAGGCTATTAGAAGCTTTTTAGGACATGATGATTTCTATAAGAAAATTATTAAAGAATTTTCTAAAATAGCTAAGCATTTAGCTAACTTGTTAGAAAAATATGGACCATTTAATTTCACTTAGGAATGTTTAGAGGAATTTAATGTTCTTAAGGAAAAATTGATCTATGCTTCGATTATGGTTGAGCCCGATTGGAATTTACCTTTTGAACTAAGTGTGATACATGTGATTTTGTAGTAGCTGCAGTTTTTTTACTGTAAAGAGACAAGCATTTTCAGCCGATATATTATTCTAGCAAGACTTTAATGGATACACAAGAGAATTATACAACTACAGAGAAAGAATTACTAGTTGTGGTTTTTGCATTTGATAAATTTAGACCTTATTTAAAATTGTCTAAAGTTATTCTATATACCGACCACTCTACTCTTCATTACCTTCTTACTAAACTTGATGCAAAACCTAACCTAGACTTTTAAGGTGGATTTTATTGTTGTAAGAATTTTATTTGGAGATTAGAAATAAGAAAAAAGTTAAAAATCTTGCAGCAGATCACCTCTCAAGGCTTGAGAATCCAAATCTTGATAAGCTTGATGAAGAGGCAATAAACGATTTGTTTCCTGAAGAGCGGCTTTATTCAGTAACAGAATCTCAAGTCCTTTGATTTGTAGATATTTCTAATTACTTGGTTGCTAATATTCTACCAAGAGGCGATCCATTTTTATTTCGTGTTTGTAAAGATCAAGTGATCGTGATTTTGTGTGATAAGTTTTATAAATTTATAATTAATCACTCTTAAAACTAACTATTGTCACGAAGTAGGCAAGTGAACCTACCGAACAGTAGTATAGTTTTAGCTAGACCAGATTGTCGAATCCAAAGGAACTAAAAGTACTAGTAATGATTGTCTTTTTAGTATCTAGCCTAAGAATAAGGGGGTTTGTTTTAAACAACTAATTAACTAAACTAAAAATTCACAGAAAATAGAATTGGGGGATTACTTTTTGGAAAACGATTGAATTAAGACAATACCTAAGGAAGAATCCACCTAGACTTCACTTGTTATTCTGACTCCGAATCGGACGATTTATTCATTTAACTTGTTTCGTAGAGATCCCTAAGTTATATTATTATCCCTAGTCAAGACTAATAACGTCTAATCCTTGATTGAATAATTGAGACTTTTCTCTAATTAACACCCTAGGGTTGCTTTAACTCTATCTATGGATCCCCTTATTAGGTTTCACCCTAATCCGGTAAAATCTTGTCAACCTATCTCTAGGTACGCAATCAACTCCGCTTCATTATGACAATTGTACTCTTAGACAGGGTCTGTTCCTCCTCTGAATAAGAGCTTAACTTGAATCAATATCGTGGAATATCAAAACAAGAATTAAGAACACATAATTAAGAACAAGTCAAATATTTATCATACAATTTAGAAAATAATAACATTCGTCTTAGGTTTCATTCCCCTTAGGTATTTAGGGGATTTAGTTCATAACTAAAAAGGAAAAAATCTCAGAAGAATAATAAATACAAAACATAAAGAAAACTCAGAACTCTTGAAGGGAAATTGAGGGAGATCTTTAGTCTTGATGATGAATTTGACTTCTAAGATGGATCAATCGGCTTTCTTCGAGTAATTCCTTCCTTCCTCCCTGTGCCTCGCTTTTCCTTTTCCTTTAGGGTGTATTTATAGGCTTTAGAATGCCTAAAAGCCCTCAAAACTAGCCTTTTCCGAATTGGACTCAACTTGGGCTCTGTAGGGACACGCCCGTGTGCGATTACTTTAGGCCGTGCTCAAGCCTGTTAGAATGGCACGGGCATGTGTTCTACACGTGTGAGTCGTGCTTCGATTTTGCCAAATTGACACGACCGTGTGGTTTACCCGTGGAGGAGGTCCAGGCCGTGTTGATTTCATACGTTGGCCCAATTTCTTCGTTTTTGGCCCATTTCTCGTTACTTTTACTCTCCTATGCTCATCTAAGTATAAAATATGAAATTAAGGCATTAGGAGCATCGAATTCACCAATTCTAAGGAAAAATAATCTATAAAATGTGTTTAGCGTGGGGTAAAAGTATGTATAAATTACGGTTTATCAATTACCCCTACACTTAAGCATTTACTTGTCCCCAAGAAAAATTCTCAACTCATAATCAAAATAAATTCTTCTCAGCTTATAATGTCTACCAAAAATATCTCAAACTAATTCATGAGTAGTCGTACATTGAGAATTCAACTAAAAGAACATTAGAGCTTCAAACATTCCAAGTTAAGTATTTAATCATGCAAAACTTAGGCATCTCCCCTTATCTAAGTGGTTACCTCGATTCGAAATCTCACGGAGTTTAACATCCTCACTAAAGATTCACTCAAATCACTCAAAGAGTTTAAGGACAATGAAATTAGCACTCATCAGTCAATATGAAAAGTTATTACCATAGGCTTGCATGAAAATCAAATCTCCACCACTATAAATTGAGATGATACATCAATCAAAAGGTCTTTAGAGGGTTGTAACGAGGCTTGGTTAGGGGGTGTGGTCACAAGTTAAAAGTGAAGGTTAGAATCAAGATTGAATTGAAAAATTACCTAACTAGAAAAATAACTAGTCATTAATTGCGTACAACAGATCTTCTTCTCAGAATATGGAATTTAGCTTTTTTAGCTCAAAAGATCACTACTACTAATATGGATACATGTTTTTTTTTGTTTTTTTTAAGAATAAGTCAAATAACTAACTACTAAGAACAGGACATAGCTAAGCAATTATTCAAATCAAATCTCGACAAAAATAGGGATCAAAATAATTGAGGGGATTTCAACAATAATGGGTTAAGGGTTAATATTAAGGGTAATACAAGAAATGGGTTGTTAGGCTCAAGGGGGTTCACTAAGGGTTAATCTTGGAGTTAGGCTTTTCATGGCATGAGTAGGTTAATCCTAAGTGCCTCTATCATCTTGACATATCAAATCAAATAGTGTGGTCTTGACATGCATAATCAAGCAAGTTCTAGAATAACAGTTCAATACTAACGCACTCATAATGAAAGTGAGCATGAAAGAAATAATAGATTCTCTGAAGGCTCAAGATCTCACAAAAATTATGACTTTTTGGTGTTTAAACTTGTGAATTCTAATTCAAGATAATACCTAGACTTGGGGAAACAACCTAAAATTTTAAACTCTTAAAAATCAACGTATCATGCTTGCTTCCCTAATGCCTTAAAGTTTAAACCATCAATGCATGAATGCCTATGTTTTAATTCAAGATATATCAAAAAAAAATCATAAATCAATCAAAATTTATCCTAAACATGAGGCAATCATTCATGGATTTTTCTGATAGTGAAATAAATACCCCCCCACACTTAAGGTGTACATTGCCCTCAATGTACAAAGATAGATATATAGAAAAGAATATAAAAATAAGTTAGGGAGAGAAGTGAAACTTCTTGAGTGATGAATGAATTTCCTTGAACTAGAGTTTTGGAGAATAATTGGTGTGAGGGTGGAGGAGGATACTCCGGTGGTGGTATAGGTTCATTAGTCCATAAGTCCTGCACCAAAAGAATATTATATCTAGTGGTAGCTATGGTCGTGGTCGAGAAGGACATGGCGATCGTGGAGAACCTTTCCCGGTGTAGGTTTTAGTTCCTATGTGATGATGAGCTTAAGAGCTCTTTATAACTATGACAGAATCAGGAACTTTTTAGGAAATATAAAGAAGCATTATTACACGATATGAAATAGCCGAAAGTAAAAATTTTTAAATAAAAATTATAAAACCTAATAAAAACAAGCTTAAAGAAAAATAAAAAGTAGTTTAAAATAAAAGTCAAAACATAAAAATAAATAATAAATAAAAGTTCTTAAGCATCTTTATGGCTAGATGGTTTGCGAGGTGGGGGTGGCGATGAGATGTGGAAGTGCAGACAAATCTGTTGTAGAGTAGCATCAATGTTATTGAAGCGCTGAAAACACTGTTGCTCGAATCGGGTAAGGCGCTCAGAGAGGTCAGCGTATGAAGCCGCAGCATGAACTGGACGTTAGGAGTGTGGTGGCTGAGACTGTGGGTCCTTGTGCTGTGGAGGGCATCATCAGTAATGCCCTCAGGGGCCTCCTCCTTTGGTAGATTGGGCAAGACGATATTGATGAGGGTAGGTGTAACACCCCGTACCCGAGGCCGTTGCCGGAGTCAGACACGAGGGGTTAACAGACTTAATTCCCTTATTTTTACAGTCCATTTTAAAAATTTCCAGACTAGCTGGCTAACTGCATCACTGTCACCTTAAAAATTATATCTTGAGTTCCAAAACTAAAAAATCAGTTTCATAAATTTTCCCTAAAACTAGACTCATATATCCATCTACAAATTTTTTTCTAGAATTTTTGGTCAGGCCAATTAGTACAGTTTATTAGTTAAAGTCTCCCCTATTACAGGGTTCGACTGCTCTGACCTTCATGCATTACGACTTATATATCTCCCTGTACATGGCTTCAATACTTATGCCGTTTGTTTCTAATGAAACTAGACTCAAAAAGGAATCTATAAATATATGGAATGACTTCTAATTATCTCTGGTTAATTTATAATGAATTTCCAAAGTCAGATCAGGGGATCCAGAAATCGCTCCAGCCCTGTCCCACTAAAATTTAGATATCTCTTAAAATCTGACTCATATGACCGTTTCGTTTCTTCCATATGAAAGTAAATTCATCAAGGTTCGATTACATAATTTATTCACTATTTAAATCCATTTCTACTATTTTTAGTGATTTTTCAAATTCACACCGCTGCTGCTGTCAGCATCTACCTTTAGGGTAGACTTTACCTATTACATAGTTTCCATGATTTAACTAACCCTTTTAGCATATATTGCACAAAATATGATTGTGATTAACCATTCCAACGGACAATCATTTCCAAGCATATCCACACCTCTCAATAACCATATACATACAAGATTATTATAACATTATGCTCAAAATATATATATAAGCCATTTTCGCATGGCTATCCAAATTTGTACAATACCGAAAGGTACATGACCAGCATCAAAAGGGTAGTCCTACACATGCCATTTCAAAGTTCAACCAAAAGTGTACCAAAACGGGCATTGATAGTGTGGACGACTTCGACTTCGAAAATCCCGAGTCCGATAGCTGACGAACCAAAACCTATAAAGTAGTGATTCAAAGAAACGGAGTAAGCATTTAATGCTTTGTAAGTTTTGAGCCATGAAATTGGACACAACTAAAGTGTAGAATTCATATGGCTAAACGGATAATTTCATATGCACACATTCTCAATATCGTACTTACTTCACATTACCAACCCTTATATTCATACACAAAAGATCAACTTAGCCAAAGGCCGGTAGCTCATTTATCGACTGAGCAAATACTATTTGTAAGGGATCAACTAATTCAATGCATATACGAAACATACCTCATCGCTGGGATTTTACGAGCGTATTAATTGAAACTATTACAGCAAGGTCGCTCATTCCCAAGCCAAGTACCTTCGGGATTTACCCGGATATAGTTGCTCGCTCGAATGCCTTCGGGACATAGCCCGGATATAGTAACTCGCACCAATGCCTTCGGGACTTAGCCCGGATATAGTAACTCGCACCAATGCCTTCGGGACTTAGCCCGGATATAGTAGCTCGCACAAATGCCTTCGGGACTTAGCCCGGAACTAGTCACTAGCGCAAATGCCTTCGGGACTTAGCCCGGTTATCATCCAAATATTCATGCACATATCAATAAATCATGACACATCTATATTTCATTTTCATAATTAGAGTTCAAACACAAGTCACGTATTAAGCAATCCCATTTTCGGCTCACTAGCCACATACAAACAGCATGGTTTAGTTTGCTTTATGACACGATCTCTATGCACATACGGCTACCCGTCATACGCATAGACTAATTTACTCAACCTATAATTCAAGTAGAATCATCATATCACCGTATATTTGTTATGCTCATACGTCATGACTTAATCAAATCGTAAACTAAGTCTCGTTACTCGAAAACTTACCTCGGATGTTGTCGAACGATTTCGATGGCTATTCGACCACTTTTTCCTTCCCTTTATCTGATTTAGTTCCCCTTTGCTCTTGAGCTTAATTTAACAAATAAATTGATTTAATCATTTGAGCATCGAAAAGAGGAACTCAAGGTACTTAGCCCATATATATACACATTAGACATTAAAGTCACATACATATGAAATCATGAATCAACTCAACATATTAACCCACACTCCCTTTTAGCCGATTGTCTAAGCCAAGATAAAAGCATCAATATGCTTGCCTCTAACCGAATACATGCAACACCAATCTTCTTCCTATGGCCGAATATGCATGTCTATGTTGAGGCCAATTATATACTTAATACCACATATAAATGACATACATTTTACTAACTAATGCATTACATATTATAACTCAATACGCATCCATCATTTACTCCATAACTGAAACACCACCATATATAAATATATACCTTGAGATAATATATATGTCATACCAATACATCATGTGCAAATATATATATGTGTGTAAGAGCTGAATCACAAAGTTGATTATAACCATCTCATATATTTTCATCATATACCCGAATGCACAAATACATTAGAATAACTTCCAACTCAATTCATGTTACAAATTTATACTTCACAAGAATAAATCATTAACCAAATATAAACATATATCCAAAACACAAATCTTACCTACCATGTAATAAGCATATCAAAATAAACTCTTTCTACGTTCGAATATAACCTAATATCATTTAATACCAAATCATGTATAACACCTCAACCAAATATAATAACCAAATTCAGATGTATATTTTATTTTTACATGAAGCATAGCCGAATCATTTTAACCATGAGTCACATAACAAGCATAAATCATACTTATGGATATACCATGGCCGATTGCTTCATGAAGTTGCTAAGACCTACCTTTTTCAAATTCTCACACACACTCTATCATCTTCATACCTCATCAACACAACATCAAACATCAACCAAGAAGACAACACCCATGGCCGAGTATCATCTCCCTCACATAGCAAAGATTTAAACCATGGGCTAGGTAGGACTCAAGCTAACAACTAAAAATATACATGAATCTCATGGAGCAACATCAAACATACCTTAGCCTAGTTACATGCATGGCCGAACCTCTTCAACCTTTCTTCTTCCTTTCTCCTTAAAATTTTCGGCCAAAGATGTTAAAGGATGGACATTTTTTTCATCATTTTCCTTTTTCCATTTCTTTATTACTAACTTTTTATTTTATTGTTTCCTACATGCCACATTAACACAAAGTGTTTATAATATGGTTAATCCCATAGCATGGCCGGCCACTTGCTCAACTTTTGGGTATTTTGACATGCAAGGACAACATTTTCTAACATTCATCAACAGGCCACTTTAACATTTGCCTAGCACATTTCTAAATTTTCTCACATAAGTCCTATTTACCTAAATTCACCTACAATTAACAAAATTCAAATATGAAATTTTTCACACATGCATATATACATATAATAAGCATCAAATAGGACAGTTAATTATTTTTATGACTCGGTTTTGTGGTCCCGAAACCACTTCCCGACTAGGGTCACATTAGGGCTGTCACAACTCTCCCCCACTTAAGAAATTTTCGTCCCCAAAAAACTTACCAGTAAATAGGTTTGGGTATCGTTCTCTCATAGAGTTCTCGGTTTCCCAAGTAGCTTCTTCGATTCCGTGTTTGAGCCATAACACTTTTACTAACGGAACCCTTTTGTTTCGCAACTCCTTCACTTCACGAGCCAGGATACGAATCGATTCTTCTTCATAACTCATATCGGCTTGAATTTCAACCTCGGAGGGACTTATTATGTGCGAAGGATCAGATCTATAACGTCGAAGCATCGTAACATGAAAGACGTCGTGAATCTTTTCAAGTTCAGGGGGCAAAATCAATCTATACGCAACTGGACCAATTCGTTCGAATACTTCATATGGCCCTATGAACCTCGGACTCAGTTTGCCTTTACGGCCAAATCTGAGTATCTTTTTCCAAGGTGAGACCTTAAGAAACACTTTGTCTCCCACCTGATACTCAATATCTCTTCGTTTTAAATCCGCATACGACTTCTGACGGTCTGATGCTGCCTTCAGACTTTCACGAATTATTTTTACTTTCTGTTCAGCATCTTTAATCAAATCCACTCCGAAAATTTTACTTTCACCGAGCCCGGTCCAAAACAAAGGCGTACGGCATTTACGCCCGTACAAAGCCTCGTAAGGTGCCATCCTAATACTTGATTGAAAACTATTGTTGTAAGCGAATTCAATCAAAGGTAAATACCGCTCCCATGAACCACTAAACTCGAGGATGCAACATCTCAACATATCCTCAAGTATCTGAATTATCCGCTCGGATTGACCATCGGTTTGTGGATGAAAAGCGGTGCTAAAATGCAGCTTGGTACCCAAAGCTTCTTGCAATTTCTTCCAAAATCGCGAAGTGAATCTCGGATCTCTATCCGACACAATAGAAATTGGTACCCCGTGCAATCTCACAATCTGAGAAACATACAATTTAGCTAGTTTATCCAATGAAAAATTCGTACGTACGGGGATAAAATGAGCCGACTTAGTCAGTCTATCAACAACAACCCAAATCGCATCTTTCTTACTTGTCGACAATGGCAACCCCGATACAAAATCCATCGTGACTTGATCCCATTTCCATTCAGGTATCATGATCGGCTGAAATAAACTCGTAGGCACTTGATGTTCCGCCTTCACTTGCTGACATATTAAACACTTCGAAACAAAATCAGAAATGTCTCGTTTCATACCATGCCACCAAAACTGACGTCTCAGATCGTTGTACATTTTCGTACTCCCCGGGTGAATTGACATTCGGCTACAATGAGCTTCGTTCAGAATCATCGAAATGAGTTCTGAATTTCTTGGAACACACAACCAACTTCTGAACCTCAAACAATCGTCATCATCAATTTGAAACTCTGATTCCATATTCGGAACACATTCAGCCCGTTTTGCAACCAATTCATCATCGACTTTCTGAGCTTCACGAATTTGATGGATCAACAATGGTTTGGCCTTTAATTCTGCCACTAACACATTGTCGGATAGAATGGACAAGTGTACATTCATCGCTCGTAAAGCAAACAGTGATTTACGACTTAAGGCATCCGCAACCACATTAGCCTTTCCCGGGTGATAGTCAATGGCAAGCTCATAATCTTTCAACAACTCGAGCCAACGTCCTTGTCGCAGATTTAAGTCTCGTTGAGTCATCAAATATTTGAGACTTTTGTGATCCGAATATACATGGCACTTCTCACCAAATAAATAATGTTGCCATATTTTCAAGGGGAACACGATGGCAGCTAGTTCGAGATCATAGGTCGGATAATTTTTCTCATGTGGCTTCAATTGTCTCGACGCATAGGCCACAACTCGACCTTCTTGCATCAATACGCAACCCAACCCAAGTAGGGAGGCTTCACTATAAATGACAAACTCTTTGCCTGATTCGGGCTGCACTAGAATTGGAGCTTCAGTCAAATAAGTTTTCAGTTGATCAAAACTTTTCTGACATTTTTCCGTCCATTCGAACTTAACATCTTTTTGAAGTAGCTTCGTCATTGGTGTGGCTATCATCGAGAAACCTTTTACAAACCGTCGGTAGTAACCGGCAAGTCCCAAAAAGCTCCGAACCTCAGTAATATTTCTCGGAGGCTTCCAGTTAAGTATGGCTGAAATTTTGCTCGGATCTACTCGAATACCCGATGCGGATACCACATGACCCAAGAAGCTCACCTCCGTTAACCAAAACTCACACTTACTGAACTTAGCATATAACTGTTTATCTCGTAAAATCTGCAACACTAATCTCAGGTGCTCAGCATGCTCGGTTTCATCTCTTGAGTAGACCAAGATGTCATCAATAAACACAACTACAAACCGGTCCAAATACGGTCTGAAGATTCGATTCATCAAATCCATAAATACCGCAGGGGCATTAGTGAGCCCAAACGGCATCACTAAGAACTCGTAGTGGCCGTATCTCGTTCTGAAAGCAGTTTTGGGTATATCCGAATCTCGAATTTGCAACTGGTAATAACCCGATCTCAAATCTATCTTTGAAAACACCGAGGCTCCCTTTAGTTGATCAAACAAATCGTCAATGCACGGTATCGGATATTTATTCTTTATTGTCACCTTATTCAGTTGACGATAGTCGATGCACAACCTCATGGTTTCGTCCTTCTTTTTCACAAACAATACTGGTGCACCCCAAGGTGAGAAACTTGGTCGAGCGAAACCTCTATCTGTCAACTCTTGCAACTGAGCTTTCAACTCCTTTAACTCGGTTAGAGCCATACGATACGGAGCTATCGAAATCGGTGTAGTCCCAGGCACAAGCTCAATACCAAACTCTACCTCCCGAACAGGTGGTAAACCCGGTAATTCTTCGGAAAAAACATCCGGGGATTCACAAACCACCGGCACAGATTCAAGTTTCCTTTCTGGCTCTTTATTATCAAGTACGTATGCAAGATACGCTTCACACCCCTTTCTCACATATTTTTGGGCTAACATCGAGGATATTATTATTGGCAATCCATTCAAGACAGTAGACTCAATTCGGATTATCTCATTATTTGCGCACCTCAAATCAATAGTCTTGCTTTTGCAATTCACAACCGCATCATGCACGGTCAACCAATCCAAACCAAGAATAACATCAAATTCATCAAACGGCAAAAGCATCAAGTCCGCCAGAAAACAGGAACCTCGAATTACTAGGGGACATTTCTTACACACTTTGTCGACAAGCACGTAACGACCCAAGGGATTTGACACCCAAATTACAAACTCAGTAGACTCAATAGGTAGAGTCTTACTGGATGCTTAGGTTTCACATATATAAGAATGAGTAGAACCAGGGTCAATCAAAGCAATCACATTAGTATCAAAGAGAGTAAAAGTACCGGTAATAACATCTGGTGAGGAAGCATCCTCGCGTGCGCGTATAGCATAAGCTCTAGCAGGAGCACGAGCCTCAGATCTGGTTGTAGCATCTCTAAATCCTCTCTGACCGCCACTAGCATTGCCCGTATTCCTAGATGGTCTACCCCGAGCAGTAGTAGCACCAGGTTTCCCACTCTGATTTACGTTCTGTTCAAACAATCTCGGGCAATCTTTAATAAAGTGGTCGGCTGACCCGCACTTGTAACAGGAGCGGTCATGGAATCTACAACTCCCCGAATGCCATTTACCACAATACTGACACTCCGTTCTGTCTCGACGATCATTTCCAACACTGGTGACCGAAGTGACTCGTGCACTCATAGGGGGTCGGTCACGATCTCGTCTAGCAAAACCCGAAGTGTCTCTAGACCGGCCTAAGTCATCTCTAAATTTCTTCGATGACTGTTGGAAGGGCTTTCCCGAAGATCTCTTACGAAACTCCTTTGCTCCCATATCAGCTTTCCTTTTCTCCTTACTGAGCTCCTCGGCTTTGCAAGCTCGCTCGACAAGTACCACAAATTCTCGGATTTCTAAAATGCCAACATACAGCTTTACACATTACGGCTTCTGAGGAAATGCATTCTCGCGCGTACCGGCTAAGCCTTACAAACTTTCGTTCATAGTCGGTAACCGACATGGAACCTTGTTTAAGTTCAAGAAATTCCTTCCGTTTTTGGTCAATGAATCTCTGACTGATATACTTCTTTCGAAACTCGGTTTGGAAAAACTCCCAAGTTACTTGCTCTCGGGCCACAACAGAAATCAACGTATTCCACCAATAATAGGCAGAATCACGTAGCAAGGAGATAGTACACTTTAGGCACTCATCGGGTGTGCAAGATAGCTCATCGAGTACCCGGAGAGTGTTGTCCAACCAAAATTCAGCTTGCTCGGCATCATCGCTGTCCGTAGCTTTAAATTCAGTAGCCCCGTGTTTTCAAATTCTGTCAACTGGGGGTTTATTTGACCTTATTTGGTCAGTTGCCGGAGGTATTGTAGGTGCGGGGGTGGCATTAGTCGGGAATGGAGGTTGTGGAACAGCCGTATTAGTTCGAATGTATTGGTTGAACCAATCATTCATCACGCTATAAAAAGCATGTCTAGCTTCATCATTCGGATTGCTAGCAATAGGTTGAGAGTCCGCCGGCGCTGTCCCTTGTGCGGGAGCAGGCGCTACACTCTCAAGATCATCAGCTACCACTCGGTCGGGATCGGGATCCATTACTATAAATAACCACATTTTCAATTGTCAGAAATCACCACACTATCAAATAATCACATAATGGCATGTATAGCTAGACCCAAACGTAGTACGGTAGTCCTAGAATCGACTAAACCGTAGCTCTGATACCAATAAAATTGTAACACCTCGTACCCGAGACCCTTGCTGGAGTCGGACACGAGGGGTTAACAGACTTAATTCCCTTATTTTTACAGTCCATTTTAAAAATTTCCAGACTAGCTGGCTAACTGCATCACTGTCACCTTAAAAATCATATCTTGAGTTCCAAAACTCGAAAATCAGTTTCGTAAATTTTCCCTGAAACTAGACTCATATATATATCTACAAAATGTTTTCTAGAATTTTTGGTCGGGCCAATTAGTACAGTTTATTAGTTAAAGTCTCCCCTGTCACAGGGTTCGACTGCTCTGACCTTCATGCATTACGACTTATATATCTCCCTGTACAGGGCTTCAATACTTATGCTGTTTGTTTCTAATGAAACTAGACTCAAAAAGGAATCTATAAATATATGGAATGACTTCTAATTATCTATGGTTAATTTATAATGAATTTCCAAAGTCAGATCAGGGGATCCAGAAATCGCTCCGGCCCTGTCCCACGAAAATTTAGATATCTCTTTAAATCCGACTCATATGACCGTTTCGTTTCTTCCATATGAAAGTAGATTAATCAAGGTTCGATTACATAATTTATTAACTATTTAACTCCATTCCTACTATTTTTAGTGATTTTTCAAATTCACACCGTTGCTGCTGTCAGCATCTGTCTTTAGGGTAGACTTTACCTATTACATAGTTTCCATGATTTAACTAACCCTTTTAGCATATATTGCACAAAATATGATTGTGATTAACCATTCCAACGGCCAATCATTTCCAAGCATATCCACACCTCTCAATAACCATATACATACAAGATGATTATAACATTATGCTCAAAATATATATATAAGCCATTTTCGCATGGCTATCCAAATTTGTACAATACCGAAAGGTACATGACCAACATCAAAAGGGTAGTCCTATACATGCCATTTCAAAGTTCAACCAAAAGTGTACCAAAAGGGACATTGATAGTGTGGACGACTTCGACTTCAAAAATCCCAAGTCCGATAGCTGACGAACCAAAACCTATAAAATAGAGATTCAAAGAAACGGAGTAAGCATTTAATGCTTTGTAAGTTTTGAGCCATGAAATTAGACACAACTAAAGTGTAGCATTCATATGGCTAAACGGATAATTTCATATGCACAAATTCTAAATATCATACTTACTTCACATTACCAACCCTTATATTCATACACAAAAGATCAACTTAGCCAAAGGCCGGTAGCTCATTTATCGACTGAGCGAATACTATTTGTAAGGGATCAACTAATTCAATGCATATACGAAACATACCTCATCGCTGGGATTTTACGAGCGTATTAATTGAAACTATTACAGCAAGGTCGCTCATTCCCAAGCCAAGTACCTTCGGGATTTACCCGGATATAGCTGCTCGCTCGAATACCTTCGGGACATAGCCCATAAATAGTAACTCGCACCAATGCCTTCGAGACTTAGCCCGGATATAGTAACTCGCACCAATACCTTCGAGACTTAGCCCGGATATAGTAACTCACACAAATGCCTTCGGGACTTAGCCCAGATATAGTAGCTCGCACAAATGCCTTCGGGACTTAGCCCGGAACTAGTCACTAGCGCAAATGCCTTCGGGACTTAGCCCGGTTATCATCCAAATATTCATGCACATATCAATAAATCATGACACATCTATATTTCATTTTCATAATTAGAGTTCAAACACAAGTCACGTATTAAGCAATCCCATTTTCGGCTCGCTAGCCGCATACAAACAGCATGGTTTAGTTTGCTTTATGACACGATCTCTATGCACATACGGCTACCCGTCATACGCATAGACTAATTTACTCAACCTATAATTCAAGTAGAATCATCATATCACCGTATATTTGTTATGCTCATACGTCATGACTTAATCAAATCGTAAACTAAGTCCCGTTACTCGAAAACTTACCTCGGATGTTGTCGAACGATTTTGATGGCTATTCGACCACTTTTTCCTTCCCTTTATCTGATTTAGTTCCCCTTTACTCTTGAGCTTAATTTAACAAATAAATTGATTTAATCATTTGAGCATCGAAAAGAGGAACTCAAGGTACTTAGCCCATATATATACACATTAGACGTTAAAGTCACATACATATGAAATCATGAATCAACTCAACATATTAACCCACACTCCCTTTTAGCCGATTGTCTAAGCCAAGATAAAAGCATCAATATGCTTGCCTCTAACCGAATACATGCAACACCAATCTTCTTCCTATGGCCGAATATGCATGTCTATGTTGAGGCCAATTATATACTTAATACCACATATAAATGACATACATTTTACTAACTAATGCATTACATATTATAACTCAATACGCATCCATCATTTACTCCATAACTGAAACACCACCATATATAAATATATACCTTGAGATAATATATATGTCATACCAATACATCATGTGCAAATATATATATATGTGTGTAAGAGCCGAATCACAAAGTTGATTATAACCATCTCATATATTTTCATCATATACTCGAATGCACAAATACATTATAATAACTTCCAACTCAATTCATGTTACAAATTTATACTTCACAAGAATAAATCATTAACCAAATATAAACATATATCCAAAACACAAATCTTACCTACCATGTAATAAGCATATCAAAATAAACTCTTTCTACGTTCGAATATAACCTAATATCATTTAATACCAAATCATGTATAACACCTCAACCAAATATAATAACCAAATTCAGATGTATATTTTATTTTTACATGAAGCATAGCCGAATCATTTTAACCATGAGTCACATAACAAGCATAAATCATACTTATGGCTATACCATGGCCGATTGCTTCATGAAGTTGCTAAGACCTACTTTTTCAAATTCTCACACACACTCTATCATCTTCATACCTCATCAACACAACATCAAACATCAACCAAGAAGACAACACCCATGGCCGAGTATCATCTCCCTCACATAGCAAAGATTTAAACCATGGGCTAGGTAGGACTCAAGCTAACAACAAAAAATATACATGAATCTCATGGAGCAACATCAAACATACCTTAGCCTAGTTACATGCATGGCCGAACCTCTTCAACCTTTCTTCTTCCTTTCTCCTTAAAATTTTCGGCCAAAGATGTTAAAGGATGGACATTTTTTTCATCATTTTCCTTTTTCCATTTCTTTATTACTAACTTTTTATTTTATTGTTTCCTACATGCCACATTAACACAAAGTGTTTATAATATGGTTAATCCCATAGCATGGCCGGCCATTTGCTCAACTTTTGGGTATTTTGACATGCAAGGACAACATTTTCTAACATTCATCAATAGGCCACTTTAACATTTGCCTAGCACATTTCTAAATTTTCTCACATAAGTCCTATTTACCTAAATTCACCTACAATTAACAAAATTCAAATATGAAATTTTTCACACATGCATATATACATATAATAAGCATCAAATAGGACAGTTAATTATTTTTATGACTCGGTTTTGTGGTCCCGAAACCACTTCCTGACTAGGGTCACATTAGGGCTGTCACAGTAGGTTCCTCAGCACTTTTCGATCATCCTTATGCTTAGCATGGTCGAGATGCCTTGTGAAAACATTTGGCCAATGAGGGTCAAGGATGATTCTTGGGCCGCAGTGTTGAGGAGCCTGAAGTGTCGAGCCAACCGTGTAACATAAGGGGCAATGGAGATAACCCTCTTCCTATGTCGCTCCATTTGGTGCTGAATGACGAGGGCAATGAAATAAGCAAGGTTTATGACGTGCCTGTGTGACATACGCCATAAAAATTAGGCATCATGAGTGTTGACGATGCCAGTGCTCTCTCGCCTTCCTGTTGACGTGTGAGCCAAAATGGCGTGTAGGTACCTCAGAGATGGAAGGAGAGCCGATGCCTTGGAGCGGCTAGGATTGTAGGTGGCCGGACCTGGTACTAGTGCATCCTAGCACCGTGAAAGAGAACGATGGATGTGGCGATTAAAAGCATGTAAGTCATTGTTCTCCTTCAACTCCTCCATATATAAGCCCAGTAAAGTACCGAATTCTGGGACGCTTAGCTGGCGGACTAATCCGCTTAGGTGAAATTGGATCCTACTGGGGTCATCGTAGTTCGTCATTACGGTCTGAAGATGAAACGTTGAGCATAGTTCCATCGTGAGCTTGAGATATGTTGGCTCGATGATCCCAAAGAAAAGATCCCAAAGGCCAGTGGTTAGGAGGGCCCGAATCGCATCAGCCAACTAGACTTGTTCTACTACAGCCAAGTCGATGCAGCGGCCCGTAATTAAAGGTCAGGCCTGGAGTATTTGGAAAAGTTCTTCTTGAGACCCAATGGGGAATTGCAGGAAAGGGCGACGAATTTGCGCTGTAGGACCCGAGGAGGATGACTCTCCCTTCCTTTTCTTTGAAGCAGGGATGACGGCCTTTTTACCATATGAAGACGACATTGTATACCTACAATATAAAGGATAATAATAATAGGTAAACAAATTTGAAAAGGAAAAAGCCATGAATTTGAAGTAACAATTTCAGCCAAAACTACTAATACTAACCAAACTCAACCAAAAAAAATCAATTTGATAGCATAATTTTGTGACATTAACATGGTAATAGCATGAGAATGAGCATAGTAATGGCATAGGTATGAAAATAAAATGAGGCTTTCTTAATAACTCGATTCAACATGAAATGTATGATAAATAACCTAAGAATGCAAATTAAATGATAGAATAATGAGCAAAAATGAAAATAGTACGAGAGAAATGAAGAGTATTTTGATAATAAGTATTAGAAATAAGTAAAATAAAAGTGAAAAGAGTAAACAAACGCTAAAGGAGACAGATTGGGCGTCAAAAATGAAGTTGAAAGCGGTGCATGGGCGTGGCAGGAAGGTCGTGTGCACTTATAGCGGCTAAGGTTAGGGATTTTGGATGAAGAAGATGATGAATAGTGAAGGGTATTTATAGATTTTGGGACACACGGCCGGGGGCGCGCCCGTGTTCCCCAATTTTCCCCGTGTGATTCGCGAATTTTAAATTTCGGCGCGTCTGACAATTGGCCCATGCCCGTGTACCTTGGGCGTGTTAGTTCACACGGTCATTTCACACGACCGTGTCTGGCTTTGTTCGCTTCTCCCACGCTTGTGTATGTAGGCCCAAGCCTGTGTTGTTTTGGCAAGTTCGCCCACAGTTGCTTGGCACGGGCATGTCTAACGCTCGGGCTAATTTGACAAGTTCGGGCACGGTTTCAAGGCCCGGGCGTGTCGCACGCCCGTGTTTTTTTGGCAAGTTTGTCCACGACCATGCCGCACGGCTATGGCGATTTATCGTAGCCAGTACTTGGGGAAAATCTTTGCCCTGCTTCTACACGGTCCTACGTACGCCCGTGTGCTTGGCCGTGTCTATGTGGTAAACCTGTATTCAAGAGCTCCGTTTGTAAGTTAGGTGTTAAACACTAAAATTTAAAGAAGTTAATACAGTTAGTGCTCGGTTTGCCTCCTGAGAAACGCTTATTTATAGTCTAAGTTCGACTTACCTCTCCATTGAATGGTCATGGTGGTTCGAGGAGCTTATACTCCTCATTCCTGCTATCATTCTCATCAAAATAAGGTTTTAGACGGGTGTTGTTTACCTTAAAATTGCCGAACTTGGGATGACTTACTTTGGTTGTACCAAATGGAAAAATGCCAAGTACCGTAAGAGGGATTTCTTTATTTGGTTTGGTAGTGACAATGTGAGGATCTGCGGCATCTAATGAAACTTTATCTCCAACCTTAAGTTGATTTGGGAAGGTATTGAGCTCGTTCTGACGTAGTTTTGGTTTATCGTGGGTTCTCGGTTTATGCGTCCGCCATTCATCTAGCTCCTCAATTTGTAGCCTTCGATCTTCATGAATAGGTCCTTTACTATTGCTTGAGAATGACTCATGTACTTCTTTCAGACTCATTTCCTGCAAAGTAGGTTGCACTATATTGTCAGTTTTAGTAGAATGGTTTAGACGATCACCTTCAATTTCTGATGTGTTTCTAGAATTGCGAGCTTGTAGGGTGATTGTTTTGTCTCCCACACGAAGTGTGAGCTCACCTATGCCAACATAAATAATCGTTTTAGTAGTTGCTAAAAAGGGCCTTCCTAAAATTAAAGGAGTGCTGCTATCCTCCTCTATGTCTAGAACAATGAAGCCAACGGGAAATATAAATTTATCGTTTTTAACTAGCACATCTTCAGTAATACCCCTAGGAAATCTTATAGTTTTATCTGATAATTGAATGTTCATCCTAGTCTGTTTGGGTTTCCCAATACCTAATTGTTTTAACATTTTGTAGGGCATGACGTTAATACTAGCCCCTAAATCAGCTAATGCATTATTAACATCTAAACTTCCAATTAAGCAAGGAATTGTAAAACTCCCTGGATCTTTTAATTTGTTGGGTAGCTTATTCTGTAGAAAAGCTGAGCAAACTGCGTTTAGCTCCACATGCGAATGCCCAACTTTCGCTTATTTGCTAAAAGATCCTTTAAAAATTTTATTGCGTTTGGCATTTGTGATAGAGCTTCGATAAACGGTAAGTTAATGTGTAATTTTTTTAAGAGTTTAAGGAGTTTACCAAATTGTTCATCTGAGCGATCTTTCCTTGTCGCGTTGGGGTATGACACGCGAGGTTTGTATTCTATACTTACCGATTTCTTCTCATTGTGGTCTTCCTCACCTTTACCTTTGCTTATCTTAGTTTCTTACCTTGGTTCTAGTTCAAGTGTGACTAACCCTTCCTCATCTTGACTAGTAATCGCATTGAGTTGCTCCCTTGGGTTAGATTTTGTATTGCTTGGCAAGCTACCTTGTGGTCGTTCAGAAATCAACTTGGCAAGCTGTCCAATCTGAGTTTCGAGCCCTTGGATCGATGCTTGTTGATTTTTGAGTGCTGTCTCAGTATTCTGAAAACAAGTTTCTGACGCCGAGATGAATTTGGTTAGCATCTCCTCAAGTTTCGGCTTCTTTTCTTGCTGGTAAGGTGGTTGTTGAAAGCTCGGAGGATGTTGTGGCCTTTGATTTCCTTGACCGTACCACAAGAAATTGGGATGGTTCCTCCAACCTGCATTATAAATGTTACTATATGGGTTATTTTGGGATCTAGAGTTATTGTTACCCATATATTGGACTTGTTCCTCATCGATGCTAGGGTTGAAGGGTTGATATTCTGTGCATGCTCCTCCTCCATTCGAATCGTACCTTATCACTGGATGTAACTGAGTAGAACCACACAAACCGTCAATCTTTTTATTTAAGAGTTCTACTTGGTTAGATAGCATAGTAACCATGATAAACACCAAATTATACATATTTTGACCCTAAATACTTCGCATATTTATGGATTTTTATCACTAGATTTGTGGATTTTGGTGCTTTTAATCCGGTTATGTCATGTTTTGTACTCAGGAGACCACCAAGAGTCAAAAGGAGCCAAAATGAGCCAAAAAGGGATAAAACGGACCAAATCGAGAAGATGACACGGCCTAAGCCTTGCCACACGGGCAGCTCATACGCCTGTGTCTTTCGAGGGTGTCGACCAAGGCTTTCACGATTCACACGGCCTGGCCATTGACCCACACGGCCGTGTGGAATTTAACAGATCGAACACGGCCTGGCAATCACGTCACACGGTCGTGGCACACGAGCGTGTCCCTTTTTCAAAGAGTTGTGTTTTACACGAAAAAGGATGCTTAGGGAGGAAGAAAGCCAATCCAAAGCTTATATAAACACCCTAAGTATGACTTAGTAAGGGGGCCCTCTCTCCAAGACTGAAGATCTCTCTCAAAATTCCTTCAGGGGTTTTAGAGTTTTCTTTATGTTTTGTTATTTTCATACTTTTCAGATGTACTCTTATTTTATTATGAACTAAACCCCTTAGATACCTAAAAGGGTTGAAACCTGTGATGGATCTTGTTATTATTATCTGAACTGTATGATAAATACTTGATTTGTTCTTAATTATGTGTTTTAATGCTTGAGTTAATATTCCGAGTATTAATTCATGATTTGATGTGCGTCCCTGTCTAAGAGTAGATTTGGCATAATTAAGAAGAGTTGATCGAACGCCTAGAAATAGGGTTACGAGATTTTGCCGGATTAGGGTGAAACCGAATTTGAGAGTCCATAGACCGATTTACTGCTTCCCTAGGGGTTTTAATTAAGAAAGAAATTTGGATTAATTCAACTGAGGGTTAGGTGTTATTAGTCTCGAAAGAGATAATAATTTAGGTTAGGGAGTTTTACGGATCAAGTCAAGTGAATAAATCGTCTGGTTCAGAGTCAGAGAAGAAGTGAAATCTAGGTAGATTCCTCCTTGGGTGTCGTCTTTATCAATTACTTTTCTTCAAGTCTTTTTCCAAATTTTCTATTTGCTTTAGTTTAATTAGTTAATTAGTTTAATAAACAACCCCTCCTTATTTCTAGGTTAAATAATAAAAAGATAGTTATTACTAGTACTTTTGGTTACCTTAGGTATGATATCCCGGTCTTGCCATTACTATACTATTGTTCGATAGGTGCGCTTGCCTTTTCGTCGTGATAATAGTTAGTTTAGGTTTGATCTTCATTATAAATTTTTATTACTTGTTACGAATCACGCGATCAAGTTTATGACTAGAAGAAACCCGTCGGGACCATTACTTTTTAACGAAGAAATCGATCATACAGTTCGTAGAAATCAAAGAGAGATAAGACGCAGCTTACGATACACAGAGAACGAGCAAGAAGACGATACTCAACTCCCAACCGACGAGATGGCTGAAAACTAAGGCAATCAACTACCTCTGCAATTGTGGCTAATCAAAATCCTACCCCACGTACTATGTATGATTATGTTAAACCTTCTCTAACAGGAACTGAATCTAGCATAGTTAGACCTACTGTAAATGCAAATACTTTTGAATTAAAACCTAACACTATTCAAATGATACAGCAGTTTGCTCAGTTTGATGGTTTGCAGGATGAAGATCCCAACGCTCACTTAGCAAATTTCCTAGAATTTTACGATACATTCAAAATCAATGGCGTTTCTGATTATGCCATTCGTCTTTGGTTATGTCCTTTTTCATTGAGGAACAAAGCTAAACAGTGGTTGAACTCATTACCACGAGGGTCAATTAGTACTTGGGAACAAATGACCGAGAAATTTTTACTAAAATATTTTTCGCCAGCTAAAATGGCTAAATTACGAAATGATATCTCTTCTTTTGTGTAGATGGATTTAGAAACACTTTACGATGCACGAGAGAGATACAAGGACTTACTGAGAAGGTGCCCTCACCGTGAGTTACCACTTTGGCTGCAAGTACAAACATTCCACAATGGTCTGAGTCCCTCGACTCAGCAAATGGTTGACGCAGCTACTGGCGAAACCATCAACAACAAAACACCTGAAGAGGCTTATGAATTCATTGAAGAAATGTCACTGAATAACTATCAGTGGCAAGTCATGAGGACTAAGCCAACAAAAATGGCCGGCGTTTATAATGTCGACTTAGTTACTATGCTGTCAAATCAGGTAGAACTTCTCAATAAAAAAATTGATGGTTTACTTGGTTCTACGCAGGTACATCTAGTAATGAGGTGTGACTAAGTGGCGGAGGTGTGCATACAGAATATCAATCCTTCAACACTCCAACCGAAGAGGAACAAGTCAACTATATGGGTGATAATAACTTTAGATCTCAAAATAACCCATACAGTAATACTTATAATGCAGGCTAGAGGAACCACCCAAATTTCTCCTGGGGTGGTCAAGGAAATCCAAAGCCGCAAAATCCTCAGGGTTTTCAACAGCCACCTTATCAACAAGAGAAGAAACTGAACCTTGAAGAGATGCTCTCTAAATTTATCTCGGTATTAGAAACCCGTTTTTAAAATACTGAGCCAGTACTTAAAAATCAACAAGCATCGATCCAAGGACTCGAAACTCAGATAGGCTTGCTTTCCAAACTAATCTTCGAACGACCACAAGGTAGTTTGCCAAGTAAGACCGAACCTAACCCAAGGGAACAACTCAACGCAATTAATACTCAAGATGACGAAGGAGTCATTGAGCCCGAACCAGAACCAAGGCAAGAAATAGTGGTAAACAAAGGGAGAGATGAGGTAGATCAAAATACAAACAAACTAGTGACCGTCGAATATAAACCTCGAGTGCCATACCCTAACACGACAAGGAAAGACCGCTCAGATGAACAATTCAGTAAATTCCTTAAACTTTTGAAAGAAGTACATATTAACTTACCGTTTATTGAAGCTTTGTCACAGATGCCAAATGAAATGAAATTTTTAAAAGAGATTTTAGTAAATAAGTGAAAGTTGGACGAAGCATCGCATATGGACCTAAACGCAGTCTGCTCAGCTATTCTACAGAATAAGCTACCCTACAAATTGAAAGATCCAGGGAGTTTTACAATTCCTTGTTTAATTGGTAGTTTAGATATACATCATGCATTAGCTGATTTAGGGGCTAGTATTAACGTAATGCCTTACAAAATGTTTAAGCAATTAGGTCTTAGGAAACCTAAACAAACTAGGATGAGCATTCAATTGGTAGATAAAACTAGAAGATTTCCTAGGGGTATTATTGAAGATGTACTCGTGAAAGTAGATAAGTTCATATTCCCCGTTGATTTCGTTGTTCTAGACATAGAGGAGGAGAATAACACCCCTTTGATTTTAGGAAGGCCCTTTTTAGCAACTGCTAAAGCAATTATTGATGTTGGCACAAGTGAGCTTACACTTCGTGTGGGAGACGAAATGATCACCCTTCAAGCTCGTAATTCTGGCATCACATTGAACATTGAAGGTAATAGTCCACACCAATCTACTAAAACTGACAATATGACTTTGCAGAAGTTAAGCTTCAAAGAAGTTTACGAGCCATGTTCCAAGGATGATAGAGGACACATTCATGAAGAATGAAGACTACAGATAGAGGAGCAAGACAAATGGAGAGCACACAAACCGAGAACACATGATAAACCAAAACTACGCCAAAACAAGCCCGATACCACTCCTAATCAACTTAAGGTTGGAGATAAAGTCTTACTAGATGCTGTAGATCTTCAGATTGTCACTAACACACCGAATGAGGAAATCCCTCTTGCGGTACTCAGTATTTTTCCATTCGGTATGGTAGAGGTGAGTCACCCAAAGTTTGGCACTTTTAAGGTAAACAACACCCGTTTAAAACCTTATTTTGATGAGATTGATAGTAGGAATGAGGAGTATAAACTCCTCGAACCACCATGACCATTTACCGGAGAGGTAAGTCGAGCTTAAACTATAAATAAGCACTTCTCGGGAGGTAACCCGGGCACTAACATATTCTGGTTTGTTTATTTTTAATTTCTAACACTTTGAATCATTAACTTTATCTTTAAATTGCAAAGTTTTTCAGCCCACACGGCCAGGCACACGGACATGCCTAAAGCCGTGGCCAAACAGGGGAAGAGACACGACTGTGCGATACGGCCGTATGGAAGTAGGACATGATTTCCCCAAAACACGGGATGTGATAAATCCCCACGGCCGTGCGACATGGCCGTGGGTGAACTTGATAGGTGAACACGGGAGTGAGAATAGAAAAACACGGGCATGCCAGGGCAAGGCTCGATTCTGTTTCTTAGACATGGGTGTGAGACACGCCTGTGCCTATAAGTCATGGACAACAATACACGGGTGTGGTATCCTAACACACGGGCATGGGGGAAGCAAACAAAGTTAGGCACGGCCGTACAATGTGGCCATGGGCGACACACGCCCCGACACACAGGCGTGGGATAGTAACCAGGCACAACCTAAATTGAAAAATTCAAAACACACAGGCTCACCTTCAGAGTACACGGGCGTGGCCCTAGGAGCTATTTTAGATATTATGCGCATGACCCCTCACTACAGGTTGCTGCATTGACTGGGTTGCCGCAGAGCAAGTCCAGCCGCGTTCTCCTGTCCACAGACCCATGGGAATGGTTCTCGCTATTACCGAACCCACTTATTTAGAGCTAACTTTAGAATTATGCTCTACTTTTCATTTACAGGTGGTGATGACGAATAATGACGACCCCGGCACCATTCACTTCCGATTAGGCAGTCTAGTTCGTGCGACAAGTGTCCCAAAGTTTAGAGTCAATCTGGGACTTTACACCGATGAGTTTATGGAGGAGGGGGACATGAATGCACTACCACACAATATCCACTTTTTGCCTTCCTCGTGCTAGAAAGCTTTGGCACCACTCTCTTCCACCTACGACCCCAGCCGCTCGAAGGCCTCAGCTCTCGCCCTTTCCCTACACTATCTACATGTCATATTGGCACACACTTTGATCGAAAGGAGAGAAAGCACCGGCGTCGTCAACACCCACGACGCCTACTATTTATGGTACACGACGAATGCACACGTGACTAACTTGGCATGCTTCATCGCTTTCGCCATTCGCCATCAGACCGAGCGGCATTGGAAGGGAGTAATCTCTATCAGCCCCTACGTGACGCGCCTTGCTAGACACTTCGGCCTCCTCAACACCGTGACCCAGTCATCAGCGCTTACACTGATAGGTCAGATGTTCCCACAGGGCATCACGACTATGTTACACATGAGGATGATTGAGGGCCACTGTGGGACCAATCCTCCTCAGTACCGTCTCACTCATGCCATTGATAAGGAGGATTAGAGGACATTCCTGATAATGTCCCCCCACGGCACGAGGAGCCTTCTACCACGCCACCTAGGGAGTGACCAGTTCATGCGGCTGTTTCATTGGCACACATTTTCGACCAATTCACTCACTTCGAGTAGTATTGTACTACACTGTTCGAGATGATTCACGAGTGAGATTGGCGACGTGATCGACAGATGGACGACATGCAGGCCATGATGCAGCAACTGTGCCAGCACTTTCACATCGCCACTCCAGCGCCACCACCTGAGGGCCCCACTAACGAGGATCATTGAATCCTCTTATCTTTTTATTTTTATTTTTATTTTTATTTTTCATTTCAATTTTGTTATTTTCTCTTGAAAGACATATCTATATTAGTAAATTTTACTTTCTTCATTTTTCTGGTATCTCTAACAAGTAATCCCACTACACTTTCTTCCACACCAACTCTTAATAAGCTCTTCATTATTCTACAGACTTCCAAGCAAAGCTGCTAGGAATATTTACGGAATGAGAAAACAAATGGGAAACAATACCTCACGAGTGCCATGTTCAACGACCCAATTTCTTCATCTAGCTAAGGATGGTGGCAGCTACCACTTTCCCCAAACACTCCAGCCTCAGAATCAAGCTTCACATCCATATAACAGGGAGTTTCACCTCCTTCCCTCTTATGATTTTCTTTATTTTGAATAATTTATCTTTGTACATTGAGGGCAATGTACATCTTAAGTATGGGGAGGTGAACATGAACATGATGCCTAACTTGTAGCATTATTCTCAAATCCCTAAATTTGATCTTGTGCTTAAGTAATTTTCTCATAATATTGATAGAATGAATTCTGATTGATCTATAATTATTGTTGATATGTCATGAATTAGACCATGGCAATTATGCATGATTATTTGATTATAGGACATTAGAGAATCGAGCATGATAAATTGATATTTTGAGAACTAAAATTTTTAGATTATTTTCTTAAATTGAGGTATTATCTTGAAATCTTAAGTATACAGGAATGACATCAAAAACCCAAATTTTTTGTAAGATTTTTGAGCCTTTTGAGCATATAGCTTTCTTTCTTGCTCACTTCTTTTGTGGTTTGAGTGTGTCAATATTGAACTGTTATTCTAGAACTTGCTTTGATTATACATGTCGAGATCACACGTATGATTTGATATACTGAGATGATAAAGGCACTTAGGATTTAACCCACTTACTCCATAAAAAGCCTTCCCACATAATTCAACCCTTAGTAAACCCCCTTGAGCCTACTAACCCTTTTTATTAATTAACCCTCATCATTAACCTATTAATCCATTATTGTTGAAATACTCTTACTTAATTTACCCTTTTTTTTTCGGGATTATTTTTAATATTGTTACCTCACTATGTTCACCATTTTTTGTTACTGAATCAGGAAGTATGATTTCTATATTGTATTAACTTGATTTGTTCTTAAAAAAAACTCTCAGTATTATTATTGTAATTGTCAACAAGCTAAAGTTGTCATGAGCTCATGTAATATAGTTCTAGATATTCGTTTGTGATTCAGTAATTAAGTTTTTGATAGTGGGATAATATATTAAAATTATCTCGATTCTAACCTTTGTCTTTTCAGCTTGTATCCATACCTGTAACCTAAAACCTGTTACAACCATGCAAAGACCTTTTGATTTGTGTATCATATCATTTACAAGTGGTGGAGATTTGATTTTCATGCAAGCCTATAGTAATAACTTCTCATGTTAGACAATCGAGTGCTTAATCTTGAACCTTAAACACTTTGAGTGATTTGAGTGAATCTTTAGTGAAGATGTCATCTCTTGTATATTTAGGACTAAAGTTAATTACTTAGAGGAAGGAGATTACCTATGAGTTTATTATCAAAATATTAGATTTAGATTGTTTGAGGCTTTTAATGCCCTTATAGTTGAATTCTCACTGTATGATTTTCCGTGAAATAGTTTGTAACATTATCAGTAATGATTATGTGATTAAAAGGAATCAATTCTAACAGTAAATGAGAGTTTTTCTTGAGGACAACCAAATGCTTAAGTGTGGGGGTATTTGATAAACGCCAAGTTATACATATTTTTACCCCAAATACTTAGCATATTTATGAATGTTTATCACTAGATTTGTGGATTTTGGTGCTCTTAATCCGGTTATTTCATATTTTGTACTCAGGAGAGCACCAAGAGTCAAAATGAGCCAAAAACATCCCAAAAAGGGACAAAACAGACCAAATCGAGAAGATGACACGGCTTAAGCCTTGCCACACGGGCAGCTCACACACCCATGTCTTTCGAAGGTGTCGACCAAGGCTTTCATGATTCACACGGCCTGGCCATTGACCCACACGACCGTGTGCAATTTAACAGATTGAACATGGCCTGGCAATCACGTCACACGGCCGTGGCACACGGGGGTGTCCCTTTTTCAAAGAGTTGTATTTTACATGAAAAAGGATACTTAGGGAGGAAGAAAGCAATCCAAAGCCTATATAAACACCCTAAGTATGACTTAGTAAGGGGGCCCTCTCTCTAGAACTTTTCTAGAGTACAAAACCACACGCCAGAAATTACTTGAAGAAAGCCAGATGATCCATCCCAAAAGCCGGAGTTACTCCAAGACTGAAGATCTCTCTCAGAATTCCTTCATGGGTTTTAGAGTTTTCTTTATTTTTTGTTATTTTCATACTTTTGAGATGTACTCTTATTTTATTATAAACTAAACCCCTTAGATAACTAAGGGGGTTGAAACCTATGATGGTTCTTGTTGTTATTATCTGAACTGTATGATAAATACTTGATTTGTTCTTAATTATGTATTTTAATGCTTGAGTTAATATTCTGGGTATTAATTCATGATTTGATGTGCTTATGCAGAGGAGCAAAAGTCCCTGTCTAAGAGTAGACTTGGCATAATTAAGAAGAGTTGATCGAACGCCTAGAAATAGGGTTACGAGATTTTGTCGAATTAGGGTGAAACCTTATATGGGAGTCTATAGACTGATTTACTGCTTCCCTAGGGGTTTTAATTAAGAAAGAAATTTCGATTAATTCAACTGAGGGTTAGGTGTTATTAGTCTCGAAAGAGATAATAATATAGGTCAGGGAGTCTCACGGATCAAGTCAAGTGAATAAATCGTCTGGTTCAGAGTCAGATAACAAGTGAAATCTAGGTGGATTCCTCCTTGGGTGTCGTCTTTATCAATTACTTTTCTTCAAGTATTTTTCAAAATTCTCTCTTTGCTTTAGTTTAATTAGTTAATTAGTTTAATAAACAACCCCTCCTTCTTTCTAGGTTAAATAATAAAAAGATAGTTATTACTAGTACTTTTGGTTCCCTTGGGTATGATATCCCGGTCTTGCCATTACTATACTATTGTTCGATAGGTGTGCTTGCCTTTTTGTCGTGATAATAGTTAGTTTAGGTTTGATCTTCATTATAAATATTTATTACTTGTTATGAATCACGTGATCAAACCACGTCGAGGTTGAAGACACCGGCTGCTTTCGTTGGCTTTATTCTCATAACTTGCCACTGATAGTTATTCAGTGACTTCTTCTCAATAAATTCGTACGCCACCTCAGGTGTCTTATTATTGATAGATCCTCTAGCGGTTGCATCAATCATCTGCTGAGTCGAACGATTCAGGCCATTATGGAATGTTTGAACCTGTAGCCAAAGCGGTAACCCATAGTGATGGCATCTTCTCAAAAGGTCCTTGTATCTCTCCCATGCATTGTAGAGTGTTTCTAAATCCATCTGCACAAAAGAAGAGATATCATTACGTAATTTGGCTATTTTAGTCGGTGGAAAATATTTTAATAAAAAATTTTCGGTCATTTGTTCCCAAATAGTGATTGACCCTCGTGGTAACGAGTTCAACCACTGTTTAGCCTTATTTCTTAATGAAAAGGAAAACAACTGAAGACGTATGGCATCATCAGAAACGCCATTAATTTTAAATGTATCGCAAAATTCTAGGAAATTTGCCAAGTGAGTGTTTGGATCCTCATCCTGCAAACGATCAAACTGAACAAATTGTTGTATCATTTGAATAGTGATAGGTTTTAGTTCAAAATTATTCACAATAATAGCAGACCTAACAATACTTGACTCAGTTTCTGTTAAAGTAGGTTTAGCATAATCATACAAAGTACGAGGAACATGATTTTGATTTGCTAGTTCAATGGTTATCGCAGGAGGTAGCTAATTGTCTTGATTTTCAGCCATCTCCTCGGTCATAGTTGAGATATCGTCCTCTTGCTCTTCCTCTGTGTATCTTAGGCTTCGCCTTATTTCTCTTCGGTTTCTACGAGCTGTACGATCAATTTTTTTGTCAAAAAGTAGTGGTCCTGACGGGTTTCTTCTAGTCATAAACTATAAAAACCTGCCAAGAGAAAGAAAAGAAAAATTAATAAATAATAATAAAAAAAAAATAAAATTAACTTGCAAGAAAAATAAATGGCTAAAGTAATAAAAATTGAGTGTTCCTAATATCTTAGTTCCCCGGTAACGGCACCAAAAACTTGATTGTGATTTTGTGTGATAAGTTTTATAAATTTAATTAATCGTTCTTGAAGCTAACTATTATCACGATGTAAGCAAGTGTACCTATCGAACAGTAGTATAGTTTTAGCAAGACCGGATTGTCGAATCTAAAGGAACTAAAAGTACTAGTAATAACTGTCTTTTTGTTATCTAGCCTAAGAATAAGGGGGTTTGTTTTAACTAACTAGTTAACTAAACTAAGAATTCACAGAAAATAGAATTGGGGGATTACTTTTTGGAAAATGATTGAATTAAGACAATACCTAAGGAAGAATCCACCTAGACTTCACTTGTTATTCTGACTCCGAATCGGACGATTTATTCATTTAACTTGTTCCGTAGAGATCCCTAAGTTATGTTATTATCCCTGCTCAAGACTAATAACGTCTAATCCCTAGATTGAATAATTGAGACTTTTCTCTAATTAACACCCTAGGGTTGCATTAACTTGATCTATGGATCCCCTTAATAGGTTTCACCCTAATCCGGCAAAATCTTGTCACCCTATCTCTAGGCGAGCAATCAACTCCACTTAATTATGACAATTGTACTCTTAGACAGGGTCTATTCCTCCTCTGAATAAGAGCTTAACTTGAATCAGTATCCTGGAATATCAAAACAAGAATTAAGAACACAAAATTAGGAACAAGTCAAATATTTATCATACAATTCAAAAAATAATAGCAAGATTCGTCTTGCAACACGACTAAGTTACACGACCATGTGTATATTATGAGAGGAATGTATTTGGAACCACACAGTTCTCAAAAATTACATAGCTTGGCAACACGATCGTGTGATCAACACAGCCTGGATACACGATGTAAAAAAAAATCTGATTTGGAAATTAGTTTCTTACAAAGCAAAAAAATTAAAATTTTCAAAATCGACACAGTTTATGATATTTGTAGCAATAAGCTTTAGACCAAAATTGTACCAGTGTTTTCAGATAAGCAAATTCAGTGTTTTCTCCACTATTCTCATACCATGAATTGTTTCAAGTATGGGCTCGAACTAATTTAATCAAAACACAAAACTAGAAAATGTTTTCTTTTCCATTTGGGGTGAAAATAAAAAAATCTCTTTTTTTTAATAGAAACCGATAGAATTATTATTCTGGAATAATATATTTAATAGATGAGAATAAAGAATAATATATTTAATAGATGAGAATAAATTCTATCTATTTTTTGGCAGAGTAACAATCTCTCAAAGTTAAGTAAATACTCCTACTAGTGTAATCTATTTATAGGAAAAGAAGGTAGAACCCTTGTTAAGTTGTATTGATTTCTTTCAAACAGAAAAATAATTTCCTACTTAGAGTATGGTGGATGAAACGCCCTAGTTCTAGCTAGGATTGCCACCCTGTTCATGTTAAATGAGGAGATTTTGAGCCTTTCTCATATCGGGTTCAATTATAAGTATTTTCTAGACTTTTTGGCCTAGTACAATTCTATTTTTCTATTTCCCAAAATAAAATTTAGTATATTTATATTAAATAATTTTTTCATCCCAATTTTACCCCTGATAAAATTATAACGATTTTACCACTAGTAAAATTTTGAGAAAATATGTTTAATATTTAACTACTCAACATGTTTACTATGACCGATCATTTCTGAGTAATCCATGTACATTTGCAAATGAATATTTCACATTTTCATTTCTATTTCCAATTCCATTTTGAGAAATCCACATTCATTTCCAAATGATTCCATTTCTCAATTTCGGAGAAAGCCATAATCATTTTTTAATGTTTTCCATTTCTTTCTTTTTATTCATTTTTTTCATTTTAATTCAAACATGAAATTCATTTATGTTTTAAATGAGTTAGCGGAGAAACCAATTGGACATATGTAATTAAGGCTTAAATGATCTATAATTAAGTTTTGAATTTCCGCATATTAATTATAAACTCATTTAGTCATGAAGTCAATCCATTATAGTATCGAGACTAAGCTCTCCCTAACAACATATCATTACGAAAGCAACTACTCATAAGTATGTTACTCTAATAGGATATCATTGATCTCTTTTTGGATAATATTCGCTCTCCCGATATGATCATATTTTTTCTAATGATAATCATTATTCCTTTATGAAAAGTTGATCACTATCAAATAGTAATTTCAATGTGAGGATATTATTTACCCATGTTTCAGGCTATTAATTCCACTATTTTGAATCACACTACATACTATAAAAGTCGTAAACCCAACCCACCAGCTTTGGGTTGAATCAAAGTTCTGCTTGAATCAAAGTGTATGAGTCACGTATGCATAGTCCATCATCCACTTAGGATTTAGGCATGCAACGCTATGAACATCACAAGTGAATAAATCCATATAAAGAATCAGGATCTATTCTTCTTGGTTCTTATTCGATGTACTGTTAGTCCAGTCAATCATATCTAAGTTTCTATCTTCTGGGAGTCATTCGCTCCGTTGCCCAAGATAAAGAATCGCTCCAATTGGACTTGATAGACAACATATTAGTCTTTCAATTGGTTTGCTCATTTCCAATTAAAGTAAGGAGATGTTTAGGTTCATCTATTAATACAATTTGTCTTTCTGTATTACGATTAGACTACATAATTCTTCTTAGTATTAGTTAAACATTAGACTACCAGTGAGCAACATTTGTTTCCATTTAGCTTTGAGTGCAAAAACCATTTGAGGACAATAATACAAAGTATATTAATTGTAATCAATGAATTTGTTTTATTAACTAATTTGTTAAAAAATACTAGTTTACAAACGAATATACTACACTCAAGGCACTAGATCCAACACACGACTGTGTGAGTACTTGATTGAAATTTTTATTTTTATTTTTACGAAAGGCACGTGACCAAGTGAAACCTAAACGGCTTGGCAACATGACCATTTGAAAATTGGAAATGTGATAAATTTGGAACAACACGGTTTCGAAAGTTACAAAGCCCGGTGACATGGTTTTATGATCGATATGGCCTAGATACACGATCATGTGAAGACTGTGAATGAAGGTATTAAAAGCCACAAGGCTCCCGAGAGTTACATAGTTTAGGGACACGGTCGAGTCCCTAGTGCCCAGAACACATCGTTTGTTTAATTTTTTTCCTTCCACTCAACAACCCTTTTGCTCTCGTGTCATCTTCTCATCACCACCCATCTACACCGTCGGCTGTTCACCATCATTTCTGACTATCGTTTTCTCTTTTGTTACTTTTACTTACTCGTGTTTATTTTATTTCATAGTTAATTGTCTGATGGATTGTTGTTAGTTGATTAATTAATTTGTTTTTTTATTTTCTTTGTTATTTTGTCTCCTCTCTTATTTTAGTTCATTTCATTTCATTTTATTTGTTGTTTCTCTGTTTTACTTGGTTTGTTGTGTTTCTCTGGTTGATGGTGGCTCACCTCCACATCACAACTAATGTTGAATAGGCTTATTCTTAGGAAGGTATTTGTATGGTTATTGGCTTGTTTATGCTAGTAGGTTCTTCTTGAGTATACATTACCGCAAATGTAACGAAAACATAAGCATAAACAAAGAAACTTCTTTGAAGGTTTTACTCCTTATTTTCATGATAGTCTTAAGCTCCGTGTGTTTCAAGTGAGTAGAAAAGTACCTAAAAAAATACTACGACGAAAAAATATGAAACATAATGTGAAAAAAAGAAAAAGAAAAAGAAAAACAATAAGTGTTAATAATTTATAACAGAACGTCTAAATAAAGGGATTCAGATTAACTTGGCCGTTCATTATTGTAACATGGTGTTCTATCTTAGTTGTCGTGACATTAGGGTTTGATGTCAGTGACATCGAGCCCAATTTTTGGCTTTTTCAATTTTTGGTTATGTCATTCTATGGTATCTACACCTGCTGTGAAAAAACAACTAAACACAAATAAGACTAATACTAAAAATAAAAAAAATAAAAAGATAAAAAAGAAACAGAATTTAAAATAGGAAATAGAAGTTCTTTAAAAACTGGGACGATCTGTGTTGCCACCATAAAAGAACTTTCAACTGGTTCTCAACACTTTGATAAAATGTTTGTTTTTCTGTCAATGTATATGAACCAGCCTATTCGGTCGATTCCAATGATGTTGTCTTATTTTCGACCGTTGCGACATCCACATTACAAGACTTTTGGTACCAAATTTGAGCCAAACCCAATTTTTTTTAGGGTATTATTGCCTCAAGCTTCCTCCCCTCCATGTCGCGTAAAGTTTTGGTCACTAGAGCTTTATTGCCCCTTTCAGATGAGAATAAATCAAGTTCATTGGTCTCTCCGACTGGCACCTTCTCTGTTATGGCCAGAAAGTCTATTAGCTTTTCTACACTTTCATTCAAGATTGGTTTAAGCTCCATGTTAGTGGTTACTTCTACTTTTACGCCAGTGGCTATATCTACTGTTATGTTTGTTTCTATGTTAATTGGATCAAAGACACCTTTGGGTATATTCAGTTAATTAATATAGTCCCCTATTCCAAATTCTTTTTTATTTCCATCATCTAAGTCCGAACAATTGCTGAGAATACAATGGTTATCATGGTTAGACTTGAGAACATCATATACGAGCTCTTTCCGTAGAGGTAATGCCTTTGATAACTTTTGGAGCATTGTCATCATTTATGTCATCTTATTTTACATGTTTGATAATATGTTGGATGTTTTGTTATTAGCTCAGTAGATTTGATTACACTTAGATGGATGTTTATTCGGCTCATGTAAGGGTTCCTCCGGATACTTGCTTTTATCTTTTGTTGTCATAACTCTCATATGCATTGTAAAGTAGCTTATCCAGATGTTTGGGCATATTTTCGAAGCTCCGTTCAACCAAATCTGTCCTCTATTATAGTTCAATCATCTTACCAAAAGGACAACTCATCTAACTCAGACTAGCTATTGTCATAAATAAATTTGTCCATGTGTGTATCTATGTTCTGGGTTGAAGGTTTGTCGGGCTCAATTGTTTCATAGGACAATATCTCTTATGGATTGCAAAGAGACTCTGTTGGGTATTCAGGCCTATCAATCTTTTTATCATCTAACTCATATAGAGGTTCATTGGAATACCTTTCTTTTCCATATTCACTATCCGAACCCTATTAGTCCTTCAAATCTCTACCTAACCAACTTGATTCTACGTCATCGTATAAATTATCCCACGCCTTGCCTTCATACCAATTGTAATCATCATTAATTGCACTCATGATTAAATTTTCTTAATCATTAAGGAAAATAACGAAATAATGAAAATGAAAGTAAATCTAGAGTAATAAATAAATAAAATTAGAACACTATCTAACTAGTTCGTCTTTTGACTAATTCTATTTACAAAGTAATTGATCCAATAACAATAATCACCATCGCAATCCTCGACAACGTAGCCAAAAATTGACCGTCTCTCGACGTACCAACGTCAAAAGTGACAATATTACAACTAAATATAGGAATTAAGGCAATGTCTACTAATATACGGGTCAAGTTGTAATTATTTTGTGTACAAAGAAAAACTTAGTAAGTATTTCAAGGATCGTACCCCAGGGATTGCAATTTGAGGAAAACTGCTATTAAGCCAATTACTTAAAATAACTAATAATCTACTCCAGTCACAATTAGTAATGTTAATTTGGAAGCAAAATAATAATAATAGTAACAATAAACTAAATCAATTGAATTAAACCTAAATTTACTTCTAAGTACATGTATATGCTTCTCCTATCCTTTATTTCGACTATGTAAGTTCCTTTAGCCTAGATCCAGTTATTTTACCTGATTAACTATTGATGTAGGGTTCTAAATAATTGGCTACTAGTTAACTTAGCAGGGCTTCTTAGCCTTTTACTAACCTAACTAGTCAGCAAGAACTACTCATTTCTAGAAGACAAAATTCAGACTAGAGCAAGGTAAGTTTTTCATGAATAGGCAGTACTGATTTTAGGTTAATTCCTTCATATATAACTTCCTAGGGTCGTCAAGCCTAGGGCTTAAGTCCTTCCTTCCCTAACCATTGATCTGCCAAGTAATGCTTGGTAAGCAATACCTATTTTGGGTTAATTTTAACTTAAATGACTCCCTAAGGTTGTCAATCCAAGGGTTTAATTGGACTCAACCAGATCCAAATCACCCAAATCAAACTTTACCATTCAATAAATTAATTAGGTTAATACAGTTGAAACACACGAAATATGTATGAAGCATAAATCGATTCTAATCTTTACACAAACATTCAATTAACAATGTTAAAGAAAGAAATATAAAGAATTGAATAAAGGAAAGATATGTTCATGGATTTATCGATGAAAACATGGCTTTGGAACAATCTCCGCTCGCAAAAGTCTCATTACGGAATAGGATCTTTTGGTTACAAGAACATAACATAAATTAAGCAAAAACGAAGAACAAAATAAAAATCTAAGAATGATTTATGTCTCCCTAAAATTCTGTGTTTAATCTGGTTACAATGGCTTTTATATAGGTTAAAATTAGAATATTAAAGTGCATAAACTATATTTGAAATACTTAGAGTTCAATTAGGAAAAATGCTCTTAATGGCCTTAAAAATGCAACTGTCACATACAGGGATTTTTAGGTGGCGCAGAAGCTGTGTCGCAACATAGGTCAATGTCGCGACACAAGAAGGGATGTGTCACAACACAACAGCCATTTTCTCCTCATGGCTTGTTTCTATTTCAATCTTTAATGTTGCAACATTGGCGTCTTGGTGTCGCGACATAGGAAGCAGTTTCAGCTTGAATATGCATCTTTAGATCCCAATTTTCCTACAAGACCATGTAACATTATTCAGATATCTAAGATGTAATAAGTACTACTAAAAATTATAAATCACTCATTCAAGCATGATAACATAAATATATACTAAGATGATTTGATGTACTATTAAAAAGCTACAATTATGTTTAAAAAGGGTTGTAAATAACAATGCAATTCGTGGTAGATCAAAGCCTGAAGGGAAAAAAGGGTGGTAACCCAGCTAAGTGTAGACACAGAAAATGAAGCATCACTAATGATTAGTGTACAAGGAAATGAATGAAGGTTTAACCAAGGTTCGCAAATAATGATCTACCATTAAGGATGTTCCATGAGTGTTTAGAAAACCCAACAAGTTGGTAATTGATCGATTGAACGCTAACTAGTCCACAAGGAATGGAATGGTTAGCCAGAACACAAATGATAAAAAGAAGGCCCCAAAAATTAGGGGGGACCTCAAAGTGACCGACTTATCTATCAAGACTATTCCTCTCTGTGGGGGAATAACTGGTGTAAGGGTATTCTCCAAATGGTTAGTTCCATGGGAACCAGATGGTAACAGAGAGAACTCATGAAACTGGATGGACACTCAATAACAGTGACTGAGTAATTCAGGCCTTAGTGGTCAACAGCAAGAGGATGTGCTACAGTTAAGGGTAAGGCAAATTATTAAGGTGAAGTATAAAGAAGTAATCTGGTCACGATTTAAACTAAGTAGGATTTAATCTGTCAAGGTGACGTGGGACCTTGTTAGTCATACCAACGGAAGAAAAGTAAACAAGTCATATTGGGTTAAGATAAGGACCTTTAAGAGAGTAAGCATGAAGGTTGTCTTAGTAAGCATACTGGTTTAAGAAGAAATCTACGATGGGAATAAATTGAAAGAAATACATTAAAAAGAAAAGAATGATAGATTCGACAGAGATGGCGAGATCATCAGTGATATTATCAAGGCCGACAGAAGGTTGGTAGAATAGCTGGAACGAAATCGTTCAACAATCTACTCACCAATGGATAAGGGTAGGAATAGGTTCAAATCCACTATAGCGATTTGAGATAAACAACCCATCAAACATGGAGTAGTTGTATTGTTATTATTTATTATAAGCATTTACTCATCCAAACACTAGTAAGTTGTGCTATGTATCTGAATAAAGAAACTCTTTGAGTTCATCTGTACTTACAAACGATTGACCTGTGGATTCAATATTCGTGGCGCAAAGAACTCAAGAAAATACAAAGTTAGATCAGGATGAGTCATGGGGCTTCGAAGAAAAGTGTCATGAACATAGGTTAAGGGTCACCTTAAAGAAAACTCGCCAAGAGGGCGATAACATTGTATCTATCTAAATTCCTCGGAGTCTGTAGTGCGAACAAAAAACATTGTTTAAAATTTAAACTGTCTATAAGATTATTTAATAGGCAATATACTATTATTTAACATAGTGAAATTTTAGTGTGAATAATAAATTGGTTCAATTGTGATGCCCGTAGTTGAATTTGATGATTGGGTCCGGTGGGTGTTACAAATTTAATGGAATCAGAGCAAAGGTTTAGGCGGTCCTCTAAACCTAAGAATTGAGAGAATTACCCCTTATGTGTATGACGATTAATCTAATTGAGTCTTTCATGACCTTATTTAATTAAGATAAAATGTGATATGGATGAGTACATTCACCGAGATTGGTGGATGACGATAATCGTAGAAATAGATGATTTAGAAGACGAGCACAATGAAAGTATAATTAAAGTAAAGGTGAGTAGATACATTGATTAAAAAGTACTAGTATTGGATAATGGAAAAATATTTTTAAAACAGAGATACAAAAAAGGTAAAATATTGTAGTCTGCTGGGTGAGGTTTAAGCTTTGTATCGGATGAATCTTCTAACAAAATGTAAGGGTTGCGAATTTGAAACCAGACAGGGAAGACCCTTGTGATGGGTCAGTCTTGGAGTAGAAAAATGAGGTATGGAGGAAAGTACACTTGAATATCAAACTAGGTGTCTACAGTGTCAACTTTGACGGCTTAGAAACCCCCCATTTTGCAAGTGCATCTTTTCACCAGAGCATAACTTAACCCTCCAAGTAAGGAGAGTACAGAAGAACCCTACCACTGGCTGACGGACTAGTTCGAAATTAGGGAGCTGTATATGACGTCCACCAGGATAGGTGGCCCTCTCTGGTTCAACCCGCCTAACTTCCCTTCCACTTTGCAGAATGGTCAAGGATTTATTTTCCTACCCCATCAATAGTGGAAGAAAATTAAATAGGACTGTTGAAGCAGAGTATTAGGCCACTAACATGCAAAGTGAGGGAGAGGTGAGCGACACTGATGTGGTCTCCCCACGAAGTTATAAAAAGAACTGGATTGAGCGACATTTTAGAGAAGAATGGGGAGGTTGAGGAAATGGACTCCCTATGTACTTAAGGCAAATCCTCGGTATATTCTTGGCTATCTAAAAACAAAGAAAGCATGTATTCTATTGGAAAAACAAGTTTTAAGTTTTTTCCAAAACAAGATCGTGGTTATGATATCTAAAATAATAAACACTTAATCAAAATTATACCTTTTCTATTCGTCCAGGATGAGCACTTCGATCGAGTAATCTTCTCTGTGATCCTCAAGCTCAGGTCTATCGAGTGTGGCCTCGTTTCGAATCAGAAAATTTTTCACAAAAATTTCTAGTGGGGTAATTTTACAATTTCTCTAAACTTTTGGGTCAAGTTGTAAATTAGAAAAAATATCTCTAGAAATTTTCTGAAATAATCTCTTGAGAGAATTTTCTCTCTACAAATTTCTCTTGAATTCAAGTGTGTGTAAATAATGACTCAAGGCTCTCTTTATATATGGAGAGTTTAGAGAGTTCAACTATGATTAAACTTAATCACTTTAATATTAAATTAATATAATATTTATCAAGATAAATATTAAATTAAATTTAATATTAAATCTTATTAAAATAATAGAATATTTATCTACAAGATAAAGATTAAATTAAAATTAATTTTAAGATAATCAGTTTAATATTAAATTAATAAAATACTTTTAAGGTAAATATCAAATTTAATTCCATATTAAACTATTAAAATAATATTAGTTTTGAAATAATTAATCTGAAATCAAATTCTCTGGTAAAGTCCCAGTAGGAGTATAACTTTTCCACTACTCAACCACCGACGACCAACCACAGCTGACAACCGGGATGCCACCGTCGCAACCATCGACATCGCCATATCCAATAATATAGGTGCAACACCCTTAGGACACCTCGAGCCAGTTTGACTGCTGCCGGTTTGGTCTGGATCAATGACGACCCGACCGGTTCGGTTTAGCCACCGGTTGGACCGTCAGCCTGGTTTCACATATCGAGCCTTGTTTGACCAGTTTTTGAATCTTGGTCTCGATTTTGGGCTCCCGGGCCTAATTTACGATTTCAGGTCCAATTTTCAAGTTCAATTACCCATTAGGTCAATTGTCCGACTTGAAAATTAACTTCCAAAAATATCATATTAATTTTAATTGATTTGATTAATTTAATTTTACTTTATTAAAATTAATTTTTCAAAAAATCACTTAGATTTTCCAATTTAATTTTTCAAGAAAATTCTTTAATCAAATTCTCTAGTTGAACAATTCTTACGACCACCTAGTTTAATTCTGCATTGAATAAATAGACTCAATTAAATTATTCCCAAAGTTGTAAAATTTTTTTCTAATTCAAATGCAGTCCGATCGAGTTTTTGTTGAGCTAGCAGAGGGGCCAAGCAGACATATACAATTAGGCTCTAATGATTGCAATTATGTCCTGAAGCATCGTTCCAATAATTCACAATTACTTAATCATGAAGTCAGTCCACAAAATGTACCTTGATTGAAAACTCCTTATCATATACTCTTTATGAAAGAAATTCATCCAACTGCTTTATCCAATGACCTTGTCATATGTGTGTTACCCTCATATATATCCTTGATTCCTTTGAGTTAAATCCGTTACAATCCTATTTTATCTCATTGTCGCCTCAATACAAGAAACCCGTGGTCACGTTCCGTATTTATCAATCCACACAATGCTAATGAGATGATATCATTAACTCTTTAATTAAGCTATGAATTCCACTATTGCTAGTAAAGCCATGCCATACACAAGTCTTGTACCTAACATACTGGCTATAGGCTCGATCATCTGTAGAGCATAAGCCTTCACTTTAACAATTCATATGAGCTGCATACGCATGGTCAGTGATTAACTCAGGATTTAGGTAAATCACACCATGAATGTCATAAGTGAATTAATTTACAAATGGATACAGAATTAATTCATCTTAGGTCTAGTCCAATGTATTATTTTACCAATGAATACATGTATATCTCTACTCGTGGAGCCAGATGCTACGATAGCCAAGACTAGCCATCTCTCTAATTAGAATTGTAGATGACATAATAATCCTTTTCAGTATTTGAATCAAATGCTCACTTTGATTCTTTTACGGGATTACGGACTCATTTAGATTATCTACTAAATTAAGTTGTCTTTCTCACAATGTAAACGTTCTTTACAATGCCACTTATCTTTATTTTAAACTTTAGACAATCAATTAGTTAATATTTACTTGTCACAATTTCGTTATGCATGCAAAATGTAAAAGACATAATAGTGAAATGTGAAATTAAATTTATTTATTTATTCGTCGTTCAAATAAATAGAAAATAGTTACATGTTTACGGTAATATGGGCACATTTCCCAACATATTCTTCTATGATACATCATACTCTCTAAGGGAATATGAGGTAATTATTAGGGCTACTTAAACGACCCTTACCCTAATTTGTCCTGATGACATAAATAAGGAAGGGAAAATGGATTTCCCGGAATCTCAGGTAATAAATCATATTATAACCGATAGATGTGATCCTATAAATCAGGAACTATTTCCTTGCTTATGACTTTTGTAAATGATTTAAAAAGGTAGACAGGTAAGGAAGGCAGGGGGCAAAGGATTTATTTTTGAAATCTAAAGGTCGGAGTTGCAAGGGAGCTACACTCCAAAAAGGATATTAGATAAGGAAATAAAGAAAAAAAAGAAAAGAGAGGTGAGAAACATAAGGCAAAATGATGGAGGAGGAAATGAGAAGTTGTGAAAATCCCTTAACAATTGGGTTCAGTAATAATTGAAGGAAATAATAGAAATAATGGAAAATTTAATGGGTTCTAAGGAAACGTTCACACTCATTAATGCAAGGAAGCCATCTATAGTATTGGGAGGAAGAAGAAATGTTTAAGATTCCCAAAACAAGAATTTATGCCAAGTTTTATCCATTAGGGTATGACCCTTATGAAAACAAGACTAGTCTTGGGTTTAATCAATGATAGCCCTTTCCGAGTAAACCTGAAAAGCCATTGTTACTGTTGAATTAGGAATCTGGAATTAGAGTGGTAGCTCTGCTATTCTACCAAGGTAAAAGTGAAAACGTTTCAGGGGCAAGTCTAACTATCCTTTTTATAATAGGATTGACCCATTCGATGGGTAAAAGCATTGTATAAGCAAATCTAGGGATCGCAAAATTTTCTACCAAAATTTGAGATAAGGAGATGTCGGACAAGCAGTGTTCACTACAAAGCATTCTCCAAAATTTTTGTTTTACTTTTTTTATCTTATTTTTCTGGATTTTTCTCATTTTGACCGACTTTATTGTTATTTTATTGCATTTTCGTTCATTCTGTTATTTTTCATTTTATTTTCTTTTTTCTTCTTCTCATTGTGCAAGGATAACTATACTTAACATCGGATTTCCAATCTCTCAAGCTTCTACTTTCTCTACACAATCACTCCAATTCAGGACAGTTTCAGTTTCTTCCTCATTTTATTAATTTGTGTTATTTCTTATACCTCTGTTGTATATTGCAGTCAATGCATATCTTAAGTGTAGGGCAGATTGTTCATATTCGTTCGCCTTTGTCCTTGAAATCTTGCGTATTGTATACAGTGCGAGTTATCTTTTCTAAACATGGAGTTTTTGTTGATTCTGCTTTGTAATAGTTTGTATATTTTTTATGCATTTTTTATTTTTAGAAAAAAATATATTATGTTCTCCCTGAATTTAATAATTGTCTTGAATTATAACTTTTCAAGTTTTGACATCAAAACCATAATTTTGTGAGCTTTTGAGAGTTTGGAGCATCCATCTTTTTATGCTTATGTTACTTTTTGTTTTGAGTGTGTCTACTAGGTTTGTTATTATAGAACTTGCTTTTTTTTGCATGTGAAGACCACATTAATGATCTGATATACTTAGATGATAGAGGACCTTAGGAATTAACCCATTTAACTTTTAAATAGTATACCCTTTTCAATTCCCCACTAGTAAACCACTTTGAGCCTAATCCATTTTTTTATGTTTATCACCCATCCATTTTGACCCTTAAACCCCATTAATTTTGAGAATTGCCTTTTCATTACTTCCCTTTAGTCGATATTATATTTTTGTAAGTTTCTTAATTATGTTCGATCATTTGTATTTCTGATTTTTTTCATTATGAAAAAATAGAAGAAAAAATTTTCAGGCTATATTGTTCAATTGAGAGGTCAATATTCATGTTATAAGCCTCATTAACTTATTTGTTGAGCTTAAATCATCATTATCATATCTTATATAAAAGCTCACTTCATTTCTTTATTTCTCATTAATGTTAATTTTTTGCAATTCAACATCATTATCATATCTTGTATTCAATTCTTTTGGTTTGGTAACTTATCATTTCAACTTTTGACTGTATTCACCTTTTATACCTTTACATACCCCTAACCTAAGCCACTTTTGTAAAGACCTCTTGATCTTTATGTCATCTCATAGTTGTAGTCGTGGAGATCTGATTTTTAAGCAAGATTATAGTAATGACATTCCTCATTTGACTCTTGAGTGTATATTAATTAACATTTAAACACTTTGAGTGTTTTTAGTGAATCTTAGTTAGGATGTTAACCTTGTTTAGTTTCAACTTCAAGTTATTATTAACCTAGGGGAGATTCCTATATTTTTGGCACTAACTTTTTCTTGGATTACTCATGCTCTTTATTGTCATTTTAGTTTAAATTTCTAATGCATGATTATTTGTAGATTATTCGAAGACATGATCAATAAAAATAATAGGTGAGTTGAGAACTTTGCTTAAGGTCAAGCAAAAGCTTAAATGTAGGTATATTTGATAACTCTCCAAAGTAACATATTTTAGCCTCATTCTTAATGCATCTTTGGGCGATTACGTGGTGTTAATTGTGAATTATATACTCCTAATCCATTAAATTCATGTTTTGAAGCTTAATAGAGCACTTGGGAGTAGTAGGAGTGAGAAAATAGTGAAAATTATAACATTGGAGCAATTTGGAAGCTACACACGGGCAAGAAAGTGGCTATTATTAACACAAGGCATGTCGATTTCGCGGACCATGTGCACTAATAATAGGAAATTTCAGTTTTTGGGTTTTTTGGAATTTTGGGAAGGTATAAATCATAATAATAATAATAATAAGAGGAACCAGTCGTTTGAGTTTAGCACAAAAATTACCCAAAACAACACCATTAAAGTTGATTCCTAAGCAGTTTTCCATCAAGATTCAAGATTCCAAGATGACTTCTTATAAAGTTATCATGGGTTTCTAGTTTTATGCAATAAAATCTTAGTTTCTTTGTTATTAATAATGAACGCCTAATTGCTATTGGGTTAATATTTCTAGAGTATTAATCCATGTTTGATGTGCATGAGTTTGAGGTTGAATAGACCCTTCTTGTAACAGCCCATTTTCAGTGGTGTCAAAAATAGTAGTTTCGGGACCATAATTCTGACTAGTTGGGCAGTAAATATTATTTATTTAATATTTACTAGTCTATTATAGTGTTGTATTAAAATTTTGTTAGAAAATTTTAACATTTAGATAGTTAATTACATAAAAAGGACTAAATCATAAAAGCTGAAAAAGTTAGTTTCCATTAGTTAAAGGTGTTAATTTAATAAAGAAACATGATTAGAAGGCCTTATTGGGTAATTACACCCCTAGTTGTGATCATTGATGGTTTTGGTGTCTTATAATATGAAATTTGATGAATTATTAAAGGGTAAACTTATAATTTAGTAAATAATTCTAATTAAAAAAACAAACAAATGATCGAAAGCCATCATCTTCTTTGTTTTTCACCTAGCCAAAGCCAAATTCTCTTTTTTTGTCTTAGGAACCTTTGGTCAAAGGTCATTTCTTACGCATAGTATGTAATTTTTACCCATTTTTAGGGATTTTTATGTTTTGAGATCGTTTTAGCTTAATCTACCTAACCTGGGAGTTAATTTGTAAAGTTGTTAAATGTTTTATATTATGCCATTGATGAGCTTGATTTTTCTTTGAAGTTTGATGATAGATTATTAAGTTTGGTTGTTGAATAGGACTATTTTGTAAAATAGTTTTTAGTAATTTTAATGTTAAATGACTAAATTGTTTAAATGGTAAAAATTCATGAAATTTTTATGAAAACATGATAAATATGGGCTGTAGAGAAGCCCTAAGAAAATCGGTTAGCATGAGTTTTGCTTAAATGTGGTTAATTTGTAAGTTTCGAGTTTATGGATTAAATTACATACAGGGTAAAATGTTGGGGTAATTTTGTAAATTTATAATGAAAAGACTTATCAGCTTAATTTTAATTATTTGAGTTGTGTGAATTGACTAATTGAGTGAAAATTTATTTATTAAATAAAGAAACAAATCAATTGGACTCAAATTGTAGAAAAGTTAAGTTAATGGATTAGTCGTCGGCGTTATTTTCATAACCATTTTTGTCTAGGTAAGTTCGTATATTGATTAAACTTATTAATTGTTGTGTTGGGTGAATTATTAATTAACATTTGTGTTATGTATAGATCTAATTGATTGTTAAATGTTAATTAGTGATTTGGATTAAATTATAATGTTAGCTAAATCGAAGTTATGTTTGAAAATGAGAAATTACATGGTTAAGTAATGGAATTGCCTGTTTGAAATTATGTTTGAAAATGTGTAAATAATTATAAGATTTCGAAAAGGAATTGCCTGTTTTAAATTTGTAAGTGTTTAGAATACAAATGACATGTCATTAAGGGATTATTACAGTTTCAGGTGCTGGTCTTGGATGTTCTATCGATGGCTAAGGTCTTGCATTTGTTGTGGATTCTCCACAACTCATGTAAGTAGCATTGTGTAGCCTAACATCCCAACCCACAGCTCATATGAGCAGGCCCATTTCATAGCTTATGTAAGCATATACGATTACAACCATAGCTTGTGTAAGCATTTCTCCAAAGTATTCGATGTTATTTCATTTGGTTTAACAGATGATAAAGGCTTAAATGAATGTATTTATAGGAAATGTTGTATGATCTTAATATGTGAAATGGAAAATATTGGTATGAACACTTGAAATGAAAGAGTTATGCTTATTGGATATGTGATGAATGAAATGTATACTTAATATGTTAACTTATAAATGTTCTATGACATGTTGAGATTATATGTTTTATTGTGGAACTTTCTAACCTTATGAGATTTTTGGTGTATAGGAAAGAAATGTGATTATGAGTTCATTAATGCTTATTCCGTTTCTTTGATTCTCTATTTTATAGATTCTGGTTCGTCAGTTATCGGACTCGGGAGTGTCAAAGTCGAAGTCGCCCACACTATCAAAGCCCTTTTGGTACTCTTTTAGTTGAACTCTGATAATGGCATGTATAGGGCTGCCCTTTTGTTGTTAGTCAAGTACTTTGGTATTGTATATATTTGGATAGCCATGCGAAAATGGCTTATATATTTTGAGCATAGCGTTATAATCATTTTGTATATATATGGTTATTGAGAGGTGTGGAAATGCTTGGCAATGATTAGCCATTGGAATGGTTAATCACGATCATATTTTTGTGCTATGTATGTTAAAGGGCTAGTTGAATCATGGAAATTATGAAATAGGTAAAGTCTACCTTAAAAACAGATACCAACAGCAGCAGTGATGTGAATATGAAAAATCACTAAAAATAGTAGGAATAGAATTAAATTGTGAATAAATTATGTAATCAAACCTTGATGAGTCTATTTTCATATGAAAGTAACGAAACGATCATATGAGCCGTATTTTATGAGATGTTTAAGTTTTTGTGAAACAGGGCCAGAGCAATTTCTGGATCCCCTATTCCGACTTTGGAAATTCATTATAAATTAACCACAGATAATTAGAAGTCATTCCATATATGTATAGATTCCTTTTTGAGTCTAGTTTCTTTAGAAACAAACGGCATAAGTATTGAAGCCCTGTACAGGGAGATATCCAAGTCGTAATGCGCGAAGGTCAGAATGGTCAAACCTTGTAACAGGGGAGACTTTAACTAATAAACTGTACTAATTGGCCCGACCAAAAATTCTAGAAAAAATTTGTGGATGGATATATGAGTCTAGTTTTAGGGAAAATTTATAGAATCAGTTTTCGATTTTTGGAACTCGAGATATGATTTTTAAAGTGACTATGATGCAGTTAACCAGCTTGTCTGGAATTTTAAAATGAATTGTGTTAATAAATGGAATAAGTTTGTTAACACCTCGTGTTCGACTCCGACAACGGTCTTGGGTACGGGGTGTTACAATTTTATTGGTATCAGAGCTACGGTTTAGTCGATTCTATGACTACCGTAATACGTTTGGGTCTAGCTATACATGCCATTATGTGATTATTTGATAGTGTGGTGATTTCTGACAATTGAAAATGTGTTTATTTATAGTAATGGATCCCGATCCCAACCGAGCGGTAGCTGATGATCTTGAGAGTGTAGCGCCTGCTCCCGCACAAGGGACAGCGCCGGCGGACTCTCAACCTATTGCTAGTAATCCGAATGATGAAGCTAGACAAGCTTTTTATAGCGTGATGAATGATTGGTTCAACCAATACATTCGAACTAATACGCTGTTCCACAACCCCCATTCTCGACTAATACAACCCCCGCACCTGCAATACCTCCGGTAACTGACTAAATAAGGTCAAATAAGCCCCCGGTTGACAGAATCTGAAAACACGGGGCTACTGAATTTAAAGCTACGGATAGCGACGATGCCGAGCAAGATGAATTTTGGTTGGACAACACTATTCGGGTACTTGATGAACTATCTTGTACACCCGATGAATGCCTAAAGTGTACTATCTCCTTGCTACGTGATTCTGCCTACTATTGGTGGAATACGTTGATTTCTGTTGTGCCCAGAGAGCAAGTAACTTGGGAGTTTTTCCAAACCGAGTTTCGGAAAAAGTATATCAGTCAAAGATTCATTGATCAAAAACGGAAGGAATTTCTTGAACTTAAACAAGATTCCATGTCGGTTACTAATTATGAATGAAAGTTTGTAAGGCTTAGCCGGTACGCTCGAGAATGCATTTCTTCAGAAGCTGTGATGTGTAAACATTTCGAGGATGGACTGAACGATGATATAAAGCTGTATGTTGGCATTTTAGAAATCCGAGAATTTGTGGTACTTGTCGAACGAGCCTGCAAAGCCGAAGAGCTCAGTAAGGAGGAAAGAAAAGCTGATATGGGAGCAAAGGAGTTTCGTAAGAGATCTTCGGGAAAGCCCGTTCAACAGTCATCGAAGAAATTTAGAGATGACTTAGGCCGGTCTAGAGACACTTTGGGTTTTTCTAGACGAGATCGTGATCGACCCCCTGTGAGTACACGAGTCACTTCGGTCGCCAGTGTTGGAAATGATCGTCGAGACAGAACGGAGTGCCAGTATTGTGGTAAATGGCATTCGGGGAGTTGTAGATTCCATGACCGCTCCTGTTACAAGTGCGGATCAGTTGACCACTTTATTAAAGATTGCCCGGGATTGTCTGAACAGAATGTAAATCAGAGTGGGAAACCGGGTGCTACCACTGCTCGGGGTAGACCATCTAGGAATACGGGCATGCTAGTGGCGGTCAGAGAGGATCTAGAGATGCTACAACCAGATCTGAGGCTCGTGCTCCTGCTAGAGCTTATGCTATACGCGCACGCGAGGATGCTTCCTCGCCAGATGTTATTACCGGTACTTTTACTCTCTTTGATACTAATGTGATTGCTTTGATTGACCCTGGTTCTACTCATTCTTATATATGTAGCATCCAGTAAGACTTTACCTGTTGAGTCTACTGAGTTTGTAATTCAGGTGTCAAATCTCTTGGGTCATTACGTGCTTGTCGACAAAGTGTGTAAGAAATGTCCCCTAGTAATCTGAGGTTCCTGTTTTCCGGCCGATTTGATGCTTTTACTGTTTGATGAATTTGATGTTATCCTCGGTATGGATTGGTTGACCGTACATGATGCAATTGTAAATTGCAAAAGAAAAACCATCGATTTGAGGTGTGTAAATAACGAGATAATCCGAGTTGAGTCTACTGACTTAAATAGGTTGCCAGCTGTAATATCATCGATGTTGGCTCAGAAATATGTAAGAAAGGGGTGTGAAGCATACCTTGCGTATGTACTTGATGACAAAGAGTTAGAAAAAAAGCCTGAATCTGTGCCGGTGGTTTGTGAATATCTGGATTTTTTTCCCGAAGAATTACCGGGTTTACCACCTATTCGGGAGGTAGATTTTGGCATCGAGCTTGTACCTGGGACTACACCGATTTCGATAGCTCCGTATCGTATGGCACCAACGGAATTAAAGGAATTGAAAGCTCAGTTGCAAGAGTTGATGGATAGAGGTTTCGCTCGACCAAGTTTCTCACCTTGGGGTGCACCAGTATTGTTTGTGAAAAAGAAGGACGGAACCATGAGGTTGTGCATCGACTATCGTCAACTGAATAAGGTGACAATAAAGAATAAATATCCGATAGCGTGCATTGACGATTTGTTTGATCAACTAAAGGGAGCCTCGGTGTTTTCAAAGATAGATTTGAGATCCGGTTATTATCAGTTGCGAATTCGAGATTTGGATATACCCAAAACTGCTTTCAGAACAAGATACGGTCACTACGAATTCTTAGTGATGCCGTTTGGGCTCACTAATGCCCCCGCGGTATTTATGGATCTGATGAATCGGATCTTCAGACCGTATTTAGATCAGTTTGTAGTTGTGTTTATCGATGATATTTTGGTCTATTCGAGAAATGAAACCGATCATGCTGAACACCTGGGATTAGTGTTGCAAATTTTACGGGATAAGCAGTTGTATGCTAAGTTCAGTAAGTGTGAGTTCTGGTTAAGAGAGGTTAGCTTCTTGGGACATGCGGTATCTGCATCGGGTATTCAAGTTGATCCGAGCAAAATTTCAGCCATACTTAACTGGAAGCCTCCGAGAAATATTACTGAAGTTAGGAGCTTTTTGGGACTTGTCGGTTACTACAGACGGTTTGTAAAACGTTTTTCGATGATAGCCACACCAATGACGAAACTACTTCAGAAAAATGTTAAGTTTGAATGGACAGAAAAGTGTCAGAAAAGTTTCGATCAATTGAAAACTCATTTGACGGAAGCTCCAGTACTAGTGCAGCCCGAATCAGGCAAGGAGTTCGTCATTTACAGTGATGCATCCTTACTTGGGTTGGGTTGTGTATTGATGCAAGAAGGTCGAGTTGTAGCTTATGCGTCGAGACAATTGAAGCCACATGAGAAAAATTGTCTAACCCATGATCTCGAATTAGCTGCCATCGTATTCGCTTTGAAAATATGGCGACAGTACTTATTTGGTGAGAAGTGCCATGTATTTTCGGATCACAAAAATCTCAAATATTTGATGACTAAAGAGACTTGAATCTGCGACAAAGACGTTGGCTCGAGTTGTTAAAAGATTATGAGCTTGTCATTGACTATCACCCAGGAAAGGCTAATGTGGTTGCGGATGCTTTGAGTCGTAAATCACTGTTTGCTTTACGAGCGATGAATGTACACTTGTCTGTTCTATCCGACAATGTGTTAGTAGCGGAATTAAAGGCTAGACCATTGTTGATTCATCAAATTCGTGAAGCTCAGAAAGTCGATGATGAATTAGTTGCAAAACAGGTTGAATGTGTTTCGAATATGGAATCAGAGTTTCAAATTGATGATGACGATTGTTTGAGGTTCAAAATTCGTTTGTGTGTTCCAAGAAATTCAGAACTTATTTCGATGATTCTGAACGAAGCTTATTGTAGCCGAATGTCAATTCACCCGGGGAGTACGAAAATGTACAACGATCTGAGACGTCAGTTTTGGTGGCAGGGTATGAAACGAGACATTTCCGATTTTGTTTCGAAGTGTTTAATATGCCAACAAGTGAAAGCGGAACATCAAGTGCCTACAGGTTTACTTCAGCCGATCATGATACCTGAATGGAAATGGGAACGAATCACGATGGATTTTGTATCTGGGTTACCATTGTCGGCGAGTAAGAAAGATGCGATTTGGGTTGTTGTTGATAGACTGACTAAGTCGGCTCATTTTATTCCCGTATGTTCGGATTATTCATTGGATAAACTAGCTGAATTGTATGTTTCTCAGATTGTGAGTTTACACGGGGTACCCATTTCTATTGTGTTGGATAGAGATCCGAGATTCACCTTGCGATTTTGGAAGAAATTGCAAGAAGCTTTAGGTACCAAGTTGCATTTTAGCACCGCTTTTCATCCCCAAACCGATGGTCAATCCGAGCGGATAATTCAGATACTCGAGGATATGTTGAGATGTTGCATCCTTGAGTTTAGTGGTTCATGGGAATGGTATCTATCTTTGATTGAATTCGCTTACAACAATAGTTTTCAATCAAGTATTAAGATGGCACCTTACGAGGCTTTGTACGGTCGTAAATGCCGTACACTAATGTTTTGGATCGAGCTCGGTGAAAGTAAAATTTTCGGAGTTGATTTGATTAAAGATGCTGAGCGGAAAGTAAAAATAATTCGTGAAAGTTTGAAGGCAGCATCGGATCGTCAGAAGTCGTACGCGGATTTGAAACGAAAATACATTGAGTATCAAGTGGGAGATAAAGTGTTTCTTAAAGTTTCGCCTTGGAAAAAGATACTCAGATTTGGGCGTAAGGGCAAATTGAGTCCGAGGTTCATCAGGCCATATGAAATATCCGAACGAGTCGGTCCAGTTGCGTATAGATTGATTTTACCCCCTGAACTTGAAAAGATTCACGACGTCTTTCATGTTTCGATGCTTCGACGTTATAGATCTGATCCATCACACATAATTAATCCATCAGAGGTTGAAAATCAATCTGATATGAGTTATGAAGAAGAACCGATTCGTATCCTAGCTCGTGAAGTGAAAGAGTTACGAAACAAAAAAGGTTCCTTTAGTAAAAGTGTTATGGCTCAAACACGGGATGGAAGAAGCTACTTGGGAACCCGAGAACTCTATGAAAGAACGATACCCAAACCTATTTACCGGTAAGATTTTCGGGGACGAAAATTTCTTAAAGTGGGGGAGAGTTGTGACAGCCCTAAATTGACCCTAGTCGGGAAGTGGTTTCGGGACCGCTAAATCGAGTCACCGAAGTATTTGAATGTGATATTTATTGTCTAGAATATGTGAATATGATTGTGTGAAAGTTTTAAGCTTCGATTTAGTCGATTGCATGTGAATTTAGTTAATAGGACTTATGTGAGAAAATTTAGAAATGTGCTAGGCAAATGTAAGTGGCCTATTAATGCATGTTATAAAGATGATGGGTTTGCATGTCAAATTACCCAAAATTTGAACTAGTGGCCGGCCATGCTATGGGTTAAAAGGTATTATAAGCATTTTATGTTAGTGTTTTATGTTAGGAATAATAAAATAAGGAGCATGGGTGATGAAAAAAAAGAGAAAAAAGTTCTCATTTTGCTCTTCTTGACCGAAAAATCAAAAGAAAGATAGGAAGAAAGGTTGAAGAGGTTCGGCCATGCTTGTAACTAGGTTGAGGTATGTTTGATGTTATTCCATGAAATTCATGCATATTTTTAGTTGTTAGCTTGAATTCTACCTAGCCCATGGTTTAAATCTTTGCTATGTGATGGAGATGATACTCGGCCATGGATGTTGTCCTTCTTGGTTGGTGTTTGATGTTGTGTTGATGAGGTATGAAGATGATAGAGTTTGAGTGCTCAACAAAAAGGATTGGATGTGAGTGTGTGTGAGAATTTGAAAAAGGTAGGTCTTAGCAACTTCATGAAGCATTCGGCCATGGTAGGAAGTAGAAGAGAAATATAGTTGTTGTTCATGTTAGATGAAGTAGAGTCTAACAAATGAGCACATATGTGCATTAGTTGCTAGATGGAGAAAAATCGGCTAGCAAGTTGTGTACTAAGGCCGAATGTGACTTTGAATATTATTGAGTAATGTATGTGTTTTGAATTGATGGAATGGAGAGGATGCTTTAATTGTGTTATGAACAATTATATGTTAAATTAAGGGTTGCTAAGCTAGCTATTAAGGTGAAGTGCAAGTGTTAGTATTTGAGTACTAGTGTATATATGTGTTTTAGCCGAGCTTTGAACTTGAAACAAAATGGTAATTAGTTAATACAAGTGACCATATTTGTAGAATGTATTAAGTATACAATCGGCCTCAACATAGACATGCATATTCGGCCACATGAATGAATACATAGATTGATGTTGTACGTTCGGCTATAGGTAAGCATATTGATGACTTTATCTTGACTTAGAAAATCGGCTAAAGGAGAATATTGGCTAATATGTTGAATTTGATTCATGATTTCATACACATATGACTCTAATGCCTAATATACATGGGCTAAGTACCTTGAGTTTCTCTTTGATGTTCAAAATGATTAAATAAATTTATTTGTTAAATTAAGCTCAAGAACAAAGGGGAACTAAATCCGATAAAGGAAAGGAAAAGGTGATCGAATAGCCGTTGAAATCATTCGACAACATCCGAGGTAAGTTTTCGAGCAATGGAACTTAGATTATGATTCGATTAGATCATGTTATAAGCAAATCAAAATCATGCTCTTTGTATGTAGCTATTGAGCCGAAAATGATAATGCTTGATAAGTGACTTGGGTTTGAATTCTAGTTATGAAAATGAAATATAGACGTGTCATGATTTATTGATATGTGCATGAATATTCGGATGATAACCAGGCTAAGTCTCGAAGGCATTTGTGCTAGTGACTAATTCCGGGCTAAGCCCGAAGGCATTTGTGCTAGTGACTAATTCTGGGCTAAGTCTCGAAGGCATTTGAGCGAGTAGCTATATCCGGGCTAAGTCCCGAAGGCATTTGCGCGAGTTACTATAACTGGGCTAAGTCCCGAAGGCATTTGAGCGAGTAGCTATATCCGGCTAAATCCCGAAGGTACTTGGTTTGGGAATGAGCGATCTTGCTGTAATAATTTCAATTAATACGCTCGTAAAATCCCAACGATGAGGTATGTTTCGTATATGCATTGGAATAGTTGATTCCTTTTAAATAGTATTCGCTCAGTCGATTAATAAGCTTCCGGCCTTTGGTTAAGTTGATCCCTTATGTATGAATATAAGGGTTGGAAATGTGACGTAGGTATGATTTTGAGAATATGTGTATATGAAATTATCCGTTTAGTCATATGAATGCTATACTTCAGTTGTGCCTAATTTCATTGCTCAAAACTTACTAAGCATTAAATGCTTATTCCGTTTCTTTGATTCTCTGTTTTATAGATTCTGGTTCGTCAGCTATCGGACTCGGGAGTGTCAAAGTCGAAGTCGCCCACACTATCAAAGCCCTTTTGGTACTCTTTTAGTTGAACTCTGATAATGGCATGTATAGGGCTGCCCTTTTGTTGTTAGTCAAGTACTTTGGTATTGTATCTATTTGGATAGCCATGCGAAAATGGCTTATATATTTTGAGCATAGCGTTATAATCATTTTGTATATATATGGTTATTGAGAGGTGTGGAAATGCTTGGCAATGATTAGCCATTGGAATGGTTAATCACGGTCATATTTTTGTGCTATGTATGTTAAAGGGCTAGTTGAATCATGGAAATTATGAAATAGGTAAAGTCTACCTTAAAAACAGATACCGACAGCAGCAGTGATGTGAATATGAAAAATCACTAAAAATAGTAGGAATAGAATTAAATTGTGAATAAATTATGTAATTGAACCTTGATGAGTCTATTTTCATATGAAAGTAACAAAATGATCATATGAGTCGTATTTTATGAGATGTTTAAGTTTTTGTGAAACAGGGCCAGAGCGATTTCTGGATCCCCTATTCCGACTTTGGAAATTCATTATAAATTAACCAGAGATAATTATAAGTCATTCCATATATGTATAGATTCCTTTTCGAGTCTAGTTTCTTTATAAACAAAATTCATAACTATTGAAGCCCTGTACAGGGAGATATCCAAGTCGTAATGCGTGAAGGTCAGAATGGTCGAACCCTGTAACAGGGGAGACTTTAAGTAATAAACTGTACTAATTGGCCTAACCAAAAATTCTAGAAAGAAATTTGTGGATGGATATATGAGTCTAGTTTCAGGGAAAATTTACAGAATCAGTTTTCGAGTTTTGGAACTTGAGATATGATTTTTAAAGTGACTGTGATGCAGTTAACCAGCTTGTCTAGAATTTTAAAATGAATTGTGTTAATAAATGGAATAAGTCTGTTAACACCTCGTGTTCGGCTCCGGCAACGGTCTTAGGTACGGGGTGTTACATGGCGACATGGCCATGTGACCCTATTTTTGAATTGTACACGGTATGAGAACATGGGCGTGTGGAGTAGCCATAAAGCCACGCTTGGAGCCACACGGGTTGTTCTCCTCCACACGACCTGGCCACACGGCCGTATGACCCCTATTTACACTTTTCACTAAAATTTCGTAGAAATTTCAAATTAATCTAGAATTTTTTCCAACTTGTTTTAAATGTTTCTTAGGCTCGAGTTAAGGCCCGTTTTCATAACTCTATTTACAGCCATATGCTATGAATGTTTATTGATCATGAATATTTGATATTTAAATTTAATTTTAAATAGTAGAAGTCTGTATTGAAGTTGTTATATGTCGTAATACTTCGTAACTCTAACCCGACAATAGATCTTGCATAATTGGATGCAGTTGCATGCAATCCTAGAAATATGATGACATAAATCTACCGAATTAGAGTCAAATCTAATATGGGGATCAATATAGTGACTTAATGTAATAATAGGGGTTTTAATTAGAAACAAATTTAAATTAATCAACCTAAAGTTAGTTGATCTTATGCTCGAAAAAGATATTTGCTTAAATTAGGGATTTCTACTAATCAAAAACTAAGAAAAAAGGTTGCATAAATTAGATTGTGAATTATAGATGAAATCTAGGTGGATTCTTCCCTATATATTATTTTGTCACCTGATTGATATTTGATTATTTTCATGTTTAGCTATTCGGTGCATTTGTTATCTAACTTTAGTTTTAAAAAATCCTTTGAATTATTAGGTTAAATAATAGAAAGAAGATAATTACTAGTAATTGTAGTCCTCAAGGAAATGATATCATGTCTCACCAACTATACTATTAATTGAGATGTGCACTTGTTTTAGTCGATTTAATAGTTAGTTTTATGGATACCACAACTGCTAGATGACCTCTGACCACCATCGAACCATTTCTGACAACCATCAGGTTGTCGTCAACTATTATCAGTCAACACCAACCATTTTCGTTGGCCTCTATTGTCAGACCACCATTGGTCTTTTTTCAGTTTGGCTAGGTTAGGATTGTATCGTCTCAATCAACCTAGATGCATCTTGGTTCTCCGAATTTCACCGAAAATCTTGGTTACATAAGTCTTATGTTCGTTTCTAGCTCACATAAATTATTCAAAAATAAAAAAAAATCTGACGCGGAGATGATAGTCCACGATCTAATTACATACCCGAAAATTAATAATAATTAAACTCAAATTTCTAGGAATCCTGTTCCTTGAATTTTTATTATTTTTGTCTAAACTCCTATCTTTGAACATTTGGTTTATAAATTATTTTTGCTCAACTGATGTCAGAATGAACTTGCTGATTTAGTGGTAAGGCTTTAGTTTAGCTAGAGGTTTCATGTCTGAACCCTATTGTGTGCAAAAGCCAAATTCTTTTTGCTTTTCCCTATGAGTGCCGACCACATAGAGGTATTTGGGTTGAATCTAAACTCTGGGAAATCTATTTAGATAAAAATCTGATTTGGTGGGGAGTGAGTGGTTGGTTACTTTAAATTTCTTTTTGAAAATTTCCAAAAAAAAAAACTCTCCACAATTGTCGTCATTTTTTCCCCACTATTGACTTCCACTATCTTTTCCCCTCTTCTCAAATATGTTATTTTTCTTTTCTTTCTTGTTTTAAATTTCTTTCTTTCTTCTTCCTTGCATCTTTTCCTGTTGATAGAATTTATGTTCCCTCTCACTCTTTTGTTCTTACTACTTTTATGCTGGAAATCTTATTTTCGGTGTTCTGCCTTTCGTACTGTTAACCTTTCGTTCTACTTTGCGTAAATGTATTGTTATTGGTTGTTATAAGAGGTTTGTGAAGGATGAATTGGTTATTTTTATATAGTGTAGATTTAATTATTGCGAAATCTTTATTTTAGGTGAAGGTCTTGAAACAAACATTCCTCCAGTGAATTAATTTCTATTGGAAGTTGTTGTTCAATTTAGGTAAGTAATCGAATGTAGTGCTAGTGATTATTTGGTGATGTTAAGGATTATCGATTAGCATTTCTTTTCGAATTAGTGATTTACTTTTAGGGTTTCATTACTAATTTGAGCACTTTAAATGGTGATTTTAGGTTCTGGAATTCACGTTGTTGGATTTGGCATTAGAAAATGAAAAGGTGAGTAAAGAAAAACCCAAAGCCTTATTGAACGACACGAAGGTAAATAGTGAACTGTCGACGCCACATAGCCGTGTGCTATACCGTGTGGGCTACACGGGCGTGTCTTAGGCCGTGCGTCAAGCCTATGGGCCACATGAGCTGGACCAATTAGGTCATCTAGGCCATAAGGGTCGTATTGATCCGTGATTCATATTTAGCCACCCCTTAGGATCTGTACTATTTAAAAAACACTATGAAACATTAAAAACGGAGCTCGGAATCACTTACTATTAAGCTTGGAAGCTTGGCCAAACCCTAAACATGGCTGCTCTTGGTACATTCTGATGTAGCAAGAAGAAAGGGACACATTTGGGGTTTAAAATTTGTCTTTTAATTCATTTTACCTCTAAATGACCAAAATGCCCTTTTTACTATTCTTTCAAATTTTACATAACCAAGGCCATTTTTGTCCAACAAGTTATACAATGGTTTAATTATCATTTAAGGACCTCCCATTTAAAATTTCATGACAATTAGACACCTCTAACATGTAAAACTCAACTTTTGCATTTTTTACAATTTGGTTCTTTTTACTAAATTGAGTGCTCAAACATCGAAATTTTCACGAAATCATACCGTGAAATCGTAGACCATAAAAATATAATAAAAATGAAATTTTCCTCATCAGATTTGTGGTCCCGAAACCACTGTTCCGACTAAGCCCATAATCGGGATGTTACATTTCTCCCCTCTTTAGGGATTTTCGTCCCCGAAAATCTCACCAGAAAAGTGGTTTTGGTTTTTCACTTGGATTCCTCAATCTTATAATCGATGTCAAAGAACTTTCACTCAGGCTAAACTTTTACCACCTATCTCTTTAAATTTTACATACAAAAATCATAAGTGGTATTCACTTTACAATACTTTTAGAAAGCTCATGTACTCAAAAGTCCAATCCATACCTTCATGTTACATATACATTTGCACCCGAATCTTTTCGGATTCAAATGGTAAAACTAGTCAGTTCATCTCAACCTCATACTCTTTATAATTTCACACAGTCCAATTATTTGTCAATTCAACCTTCAGCTACTTTTTATTTCAAGCCTCTTCTGGCTTTCCAAAGAAATCATGATATGAAACTCGGATCTCAATCCGATTAGTGGAGATTAAAATTCCATGATATCCAAAATTCATAAAGACACGAAATTCTATGAATTTGGTGAGCAGAAATTTGGGTATACCAGCATAATTTACACATCTCATAACGTTTAACAACGCTACATATCACTTTCCTCTTTCAAGGACAGGAATGATCCAGACAAGAAAATTCATATTAACCTTTTCTATTTTCATTCTAATTCCCAAACGGTAAAAATAATTTTGATGATTCTTGCTATACATCTTTAAAATTTCAACATTTCAAGAATTTGTACTCAAAGATAAAAGATGATCGTTTCAGCATTTTTTTAATACCCAGATTATCTTCACATTATCAATATCAGATCTTCTTATTGCATACGATTCTTCTAGGAAACATACATTTCTTAATTAGACTATTCGTCTTTATACCCGTGAAGAAATAAAATCTTATTCTCAAGCATGCACATCTCATTAAATTCTAGACATATATTCCATACAAATTGAACAATCAAGTCGACCTTATTCATCCGTAATTGATATTTCAAGAAATTCTCTTTTCTAGTCAACAGAACGATTCAACATGCATCATTCCAAATTCACTCATCGTGCCAATCGAAGACCATAACAAATGCATTAACATAAGTAATTCTGATACCTCAACTGAATACATTAACTCTGATTAACTTACTTGAGAAAGGAAATCCACCATACACATTGGGACTTGAAATTTCACCATATTATCAAGATCAATTCAGAGGTATAGTCATACTTGTTCTTTATATACATCAATCACAAGTTGGAGGTCATGCTCTAAGTGTAAGTCATGATCAACAAGTTACAAGATAAAATATCCAGAAAACCCAAGATAGAGAAATCTGAAACGGAGAAGCCCAGAATAAGGAAATCTAAGATAAAGAAATCCATGATAAGGAAATCCCATTTACAGCACTGCATCAGAAGACCGAGAACTAGACTCGTAAAAATATGAAAGACCCCAATGTTTTTTTTTTCCAAAGAAAAGAAATCCAGAATAACATCATTCCAAACCACTGACAACAAATACAACCGGAACTATATAATTCTCATATATATAAAATTAATCAAAGCAATGATCGGTAGAAATAGAATCATGGCACCATACACAATTTCTCATCGATTCCCAACAGGCAAAATATAACAAAATGCTAGAGAAAAACAGAACCATGCAGACTATAATCCAATCAGACTGACAACACATTCGTCTAACGTTAAGATCAGGGAACATTTTCATAATATAAGAATTCATCAGGGATTAGATAGCCCCAATAATATTTCCGGCGTCAGATAGTCTCATACCATATCTCAATAGAGACAATCACAAACTGTTCACTATAATTACCATTCTTGGACATTTCATATTTCGAACATTATTCAATTAACTATTTCTGTTGTCCCAAATTCCATAATATTCCCTTTACTAAGAAAACCAATTCATGAGGGAATTTCAATCAATACATTTCTCGACATCATACCAGGATAGATCGTTTTACCAAAATTAACCTTTTTCGCTAACTGCGATATTGCTAAAATTAAACAATCTTTCGGTCAATCTGATATCTTTCTAGCTCATGTTTGTACTTATCAACCCATTCTCGATCTCTAATCATGCTTATAACCATTCCATCATTGAACTTTTTGGTTTCTCACATGGAAACTCATTCAACATAAATCTCAGGAATTTCCATTATAAAACACCACTTTGGTAAAGGGGAGGGGGTCGTAGGGCCTCTGACACAACTCTCATATACATGTAACACGGTTTTCATCATAGCAATCATATTTCAATCATGTCATTCATTTCAAGTAACTAACATTCATCTTGATTTTACACTCACTTTCCAGTTATCTCATTTAAACAAGTGTACTTATACATGTATTTCCATGTTTCCTAGATAATCTTACTTATCCATTCATTAAATCAGACAAGTCAAGCACATAATATCATATAAGGGCCAAACAAACATGGATAAGTATATCACAGTCTAAACTTTCATCTTACACATCATCATATACATATCATTACAATCATATATATCAGTCCAAGCAATTTAATACATTTACTCAAGTTATACGAGCTTAACAATCATAATCATCCCAACCAATATACATGAATATTCATCTTATCAATATTTTTGATAAGTTACTCAAACACATGCATTTGTTCAATTAAATTGATCATATACATCATGGAATTATCTATTAATAATAGATAAGCTCATTTCACCATGTAAACATTTCATGAATCCTCATTCGTACCTTTCCAAGTTTCAGTTCGTCATAACTATACTTTACTCGAATATTTTAGAATCACATTCAACATGGTCGGTGTAGCTCAGTTGGAGAGTACCTTTGTCTAAACAAAGTGGCTCTCATACGTGTCAGGAGACATCATACTATCACGGATCGGTGCCATGTATAGTTGAACTTTTACACGCTAGATTAGCCCGAGAACCAACTAAACCATAGCTCTGATACCATTAAATGTAACACCCCTCACCCGTATCTAGCGTAGGGACAGGGTTCGAGGCGTTACTAGACTTAAACATTCACAACATGCAAAACCGGGCCATAAAATTTTCACCAAAAATTAAAACATATCGAACACATGCATATCGTCCCTTATATAGGTTTTTGAAACCTATAACATACATTGGGGTGGTTCGGGACTAAACCAAGAACTTTCAAAATCTTTGGGCAACTTAACTAATTTTCTTGCTTCGGAGAGTCACATGCCCGTGTGGATTGGGCCGTGTGGTCAATTTCAAGGCTATTATCCAAGCCAATTATCACCCTTAATTACCTACATACACTTTTACATTTTCATAGCAATTGACATGGCATATTTGAGTAATTATATATTCACAATCAAGACACAAGCATGGCATTCTTACAACAACACATAACATATTACCAACCATGCATGGCAAACAAGCATATGCACATCACCAATATCAGACATAACATGAATAGCTAGATTTATAAGTCAAAATCATTAACTCACTAAAGACCAATATATTTGGCCGAATTATAATAACACATGTTATAAAACTAGGTCTCTGTACATGCCACTCACTTGATAATTCTAGCATATGTGTTTATACTATCAAAGTGTTGGCTTGATAGTGTGATGCTGCCTCCGACGATCTCCAACCCCGAGTTAACCTGACAACACTAAAAGAAATGGAAAGGAGGAGGTAAGCTTTACGCTTAGAAAGCTCGCATGAAAATAATAAGCAATTTACTAACATGTTTTCCATAGTAAAACTATCCCAATTGTACATTTGCACATGTTCTGGTTAAGTTGTTTTCTTGAGTCACAGTCACTAAATTATTTATATCTGGAGCTACGGAACTCAAAATTAACCAGAAACTAGACTCATATATCTTTCTACCATAAAATTTTCAGAATTTTTGGTCCAGCCAATAAGTACAGTTTATTATTTAAAGTCTCCCCTGTTTTGTTGTTTGACAGCTTCGACCACTCTTCACTAAAATTTAATTATTCTTTTCTACCAAATTCAAATAAGGTTCTCGTTTCTTTTTTTTTGAAAATAAATTCAATAAGGAATCAACCATATAAATTATATCTCTTAACTATTTTTGTACAATTTTTAATGATTTTTACAATTTAGAACAGGGGATCACGAAATCAGTCTAAACCAGTCTTACAAAAATATAAATATCTCAAAATAAAGAATTCCATTGTTTGATCTGTTTCTTTTATATGAAAATAGATTCAATAAGCTTTAATTCCATATCTCATTCCACTTCTATTTCAACTTCTACTATTTTTAGTGATTTTTCAATGTCACTTCCTAACATGTAATTGTGGCATACACACTTAGCACCACTTTTCAAATTAACATGTATAACCGTGGCATATCCACTTAGCACCACGTTACATGTTTAACCGTGGTATATCCACTTAGCACCATGTTAATGAATCAATATATGTAACCGTAGCATATCCACTTAGAACCACGTTACATGTTTAACCATGGTATATCCACTTAACACCACGTTAATGAATCAATATATGTAACCGTGGCATATCCACTTAGCACCATGTTACATGTTTAACCGTGGTACATCCACTTAACACCACGTTAATGAATCAATATATGTAACCGTGGCATATCCACTTAGCACCACGTTACATGTATCAATATGTGTAATTGTGGTATATCCACTTAGCAACACTTTACATGTATAACCGTGGTATATTCACTTAGCACCACGTTTATCCATTCCGAAGGTTCAACCGAGATTTCCTCATTTAATCTCAATTCATCAATCACAAATCACCGTTTGTGTCCATTAATTGAACAATACTAAAACTTATTTCATTTGAACTCTCTTCCCAAGTCCATTTCATTTCACATGTCAAACATGTACTCATGAGTTTCGAGTACGTACCTGTGCTATCTCTTAGCACAACCACTCATGCAAACAGGATAATCATATGCAAGATCTCATATTCTCGGTAATCACCCATTTCTTTTAAATATCATATTCCATCGGATTTCTATTAACATCAAAGTCAATACAATTATAATAGATTATATTTCATGTATATCAATAATAACATGAATAATAGGCTTATTAAATCACGTGAACTTACCTCGAATCCAGAAATGGCAATTTACCATTCTAATCCATAACCTTGTATTTTCCCAATTTAAGCCCAAATCTCGATTTCCTTGATCTATAATATCAAATTTAGCCTACTAATTAGTTACACTATTCATATGGGTCTAAAAATCATATTTTTTACAAATTTTCATTTTGACCCCTAAACTTTTGCATATTTGCACTTTTGCTCCAAGGTTCGGAAATTAAACTTCTTCCTATTTTCTTATGTTTTATGACATGCTAATCATTTTTCCCTTCTATAGCAACATCAAATTCTCACTCTAACATGTACTTATGAACATTAGGTATTTTTACCGATTATGTTGTTTTACTCATTTTCACGTAAAATCGCTCAGCAAAAGTTGTTTAACACAATTTAAAGCTTCATATTCTACCATTAAACATAAAAATGCATGCATATCATTCATGGGTAAATTTTTAAACATAAATCCTAGCTCAAAATAATGGTAGAAATGAGCAGATCATGTTATCGGGATTTCAAAAATATATAGAACATTAAAAATGGAGCTCGGAATCACTTACTATTAAGCTTGGAAGCTTGGCCAAACCCTAACCATGGCTGCTCTTGGTACATTCTGTTGTAGCAAGAAGAAAGGGACACATTTAGGGTTTAAAATTTGTCTTTTAATTCATTTTATCGCTAAATGACCAAAATGTCATTTTTACTATTCTTTCAAATTTTACCCAACCAAGGCCATTTTTGTCCAAAAAGTTATAAAATGGTTTAAGGACCTCCCATTTAAAATTTCATGACAATTAGACACCTCTAACATGTAAAACTCAACTTTTTTACTTTTTACAATTTAGTCCTTTTTACTAAATTGAGTGCTTAAACGTCAAAATTTTCGAACAAAATTTTCACAAACTCATTCCGTGAAATTGTAGACCATAAAAATATAATAAAAATGAAATTTTCCTCATAGTATTTGTGGTCCTGAAACCACTATTCCAAGTAAGCCCAAAATCGAGATGTTACACACGGGCGTGTGGCTAGCTGTGTGGCCCAAGTCAAACTCGACCACAGCCAAGACACATGGGCCTATCTTGTAAGCATGTGAGCAAGTCAGTATGTATGCCCTGTGTTGACACGGCCTAGACACACAGGCGTGTCTAATGTCGTGTAAAGCACACGGCCTGATTACACGGGCATGTGACCTGTACTTATTTGAAAAATGTTTAAGTTTTAGAAAAATTTTGTATGTCTTCGGTTTAGTTCCGATTCTTTTCTGACGCATGTTTTAGGTCTTGAAGACCTATATAAGGGACTCTATGTTGATGTTGATCTCTGATTCTTTGATGTTTATGAAATGAAAGTTAAATGTTCTGATTTGTCTGGTAATGCCTTTAACCCTAGTCTGGCAACGGATACGGGTTAGAGATGTTACATTTTATTGGTATCAGAGCTATGGTTTAGTCGATTCTACGAATACCATAGTGTATGTGAGTCTAACTATACATGTCATATTTATGAACTGCGATAATGTGATGAATCCTAACATTGAAACGTGCTTTATATAGTAAATAGATCCCGAACAAGCTGTAGCGGACGATGTTGAAAGTAATGCGCTTGCACCTACGCAAGAGATAGCGTCATCCCATTCAAGACCAGTTACGAGTAGCGATGATGGTGAGGCTAGACAAGCCTTCTATCAGATGATGAACGATTGGTTTAGTCAATATATTAGAACCAATCCGGCTGTTCAACAACCTCCACCCCCAATCAATTCTCTGTAAGCTCCTGTTATACCATCAGAAAATCCAGTTCAGTTAAGTAAGCCTTCGCTAAATAAGATTAGAAAGTATGGGGCCGAAGAATTTTGAGCTACAATAAATGATGATGCTGAAAAGGCTGAGTTCTGGTTAGAGAACATGGTAAGAGTGTTTGATGAATTGTCTTTGAGTCCCGAGGAATATATAAAATGTGTCGTTTCGCTTCTGAGAGATACGGTGCACCACTGGTGGAAAACTTTGATATCTGTAGTTCCGAGTGAGCAAGTCACCTGGGATTTCTTCCAAGCTGAATTTTGAAAGAAATACATCAATCAAAGATTCATCGACGAAAAACATAAAGAATTTCTCGAGCTTAAACAAGGCCGTATATCTGTCACAGAATACGAGCAGGAATTTGTAAGACTGGGGCAGTATGCTTGTGAATGTGCATCTACGGAAGCAATAATGTGCAAAAGATTTGAAGATGGTTTGAACGAGGATATTCGTTTGTTAGTTGAGATTCTAGAGATTAAAGAATTTGTTGTGCTTGTTGAGCAAGCATGTAAAGCTGAAGATCTCGAGAGAAAGAAAAGAAAAGCTGATTTTGAAGCTAGAGAGGTACGAAAGAGATCATCAGGCATATCATTTGAGTCTGCATCAAAGAAATTCAGAGATGATAATAACTATTCAAAGACTAATGTGGGGCATTCGAATAGAGATCGTGCTAGATCGCAGTCGAACTTCAAAGCTCCAGTTACATCCGTTGCCAATGTCAGAAATGCTAAATCTGATCACCCTGAGTGCAAGCATTGTGGTAAAAGATATCTTGGTAATTATAGACTGTATGTTCGAGCTTGTTTCAGATGTGGATCGTTAGAACATTTTGTCCGTGATTGCCTTGAATCTATCAAGCAAAAAAGTGTGCAAAATTCTAGACCGAGTGGCAATGCTTCTCGTGGTAGACCTTCCAGAAATACGGGAAATGTAAGTGGTAGTCAGAGAGGGACAAAAGATACAACTGTTAGATCTGAGGCTCGCGCACCTGCCAGAGCCTATGCTATTCGAGCTCGAAAGGAAGCTTCATCACCAGATGTGATTATGGGTACATTTACTCTTTATGCTACTTCTGTTGTTGCTTTGATAGATTCTGGATCAACACATTCGTATATATGCATGAACTTAGTGAATAGTAAGACTTTGCCTGTAGAGTCTACTGAGTTTGTAATTAGAGTATCGAACCCCCTAGGGCAAATGTGTTTTGGTTGATAAAGTCTGCTAGAATTGTCCGTTAATGTTTCAAGACAATTGTTTTTCGGCGATCTGATGTTGTTGCCCTTTGATGAATTTGATATAATTCTTGGTATGGACTGATTAACCTTGCATGATGCTATTGTGAAATGCAAACAGAAAACTATTAATTTAAGATGCAAGAATGATGAAATAGTCAGAATTGAATCTAGTGATTTGAATGGATTGTCTACTATGATATCTTCGATGAAGGCTTTGAGTATTGTAAGAAAGGGTTGTGAAGCCTACTTTGCTTATGTAATTGATTCGAGAGTTTCAGAAAAGATCTTTATGGATTTGATGAATAGAATTTTCAGACCATATCTAGATCAATTTATTGTTGTATTCATTGATGACATATTGATTTATTCACGTGATGAATCTGAACATGCCGAGCATCTGAGATTACTGCTACAGATTCTGCAAAATAAACAGTTATATGTGAAGTTCGGTAAATGTGAATTCTGGTAGCGAGAAGTTAGTTTTTTAAGTCATATTGTATCAGCATCTGGTATTTGATTTGATCCGAGCAAGATTTTGGCTATTCTAGATTGGAAACCTCCGAGGAATGTCTCTGAAGTCCATGGTTTTCTGAGACTCGCCGGTTATTATAGAAGGTTCGTAAAAGGCTTTTCTATGATTACAACTCCGTTAATGAAACTACTTCAGAAAGATGTGAAGTTTGAATGGTCTGAAAAATGTCAGAACAATTTTAATCAGTTGAAAAATTTGTTGACTGAAGCTCTGGTATTGGTACAACCCGAATTAGGTAAAGAATTTTTGTTATATAGTGATGCTTCATTGATCGTCTAGGATGTGTTTTAATGCAAGAAGGAAAAGTCATTGCTTATGCTTCGAGACAGTTGAAGCCGCATGAAAAGAATTATCTGACGTACGACCTTGAGTTAGCTGCAATTGTGTTTGCTTTAAAAATCTGGCGTCACTATCTGTTTGGTGAGAAATTTCATGTATTTTCTGATCATAAAAGTTTGAAATATCTGATGACTCAGAAAGATCTAAATCTGTGAAAGAGAAAATGGTTAGAACTGTTAAAAGACTACAAACTTGTGATTGATTATCATCCGGGTAAAGCAAATGTTGTTGCGAATGCTTTAAGTCAGAAATCATTATTTGCTCTACATGCGATGAATACTCATTTGGTTCTGTCCGGTGATCGTTCAGTTTTAGCAGAGTTAAAAGCAAGACCTTTGTTTATACAGTAGATTATCAAAGCTCAGAAGATTAATAATGAAATTTTAGCTAAACGAGCTCAGTGTGATGTAGAGTCTGATTCAGAATTCAGAGTTGATAAAGATGATTGTCTGAGATTCTAAGATAGAATTTGTGTCCTAAAAAATCCAGAGTTAATTCAGATGATTCTAAGTGAAGCTCATAACAGTTGGTTATTTGTGCATCCGGGTAGTACAAAAATGTATAATGATTTGAAACAACATTATTGGTGGTCCAAAATGAAAAAAGATATTTCTGACTTTGTTTCTAAATGTTTGATCTGTCAACAAGTTAAAGCTGAACATCAAGTGTCATCTGGTTTGTTACAATCGATTATGGTTCTGAAGTGGAAATGAGATCGAGTGACCACGGATTTTGTTTCAAGTTTACCCCTGTCTCCGAGAAAGAAAGATGCTATATGGGTTGTAGTTGATCTATTGACAAAATTAGCTCATTTTATTCTTGTCCGATCCGATTACTCACTTGATAAATTAGCTAAGTTATACATTTCAGATACTGTGAGATTGCATGGTGTGGCATTATCTATTTATTTCAAACAGAGATCCGAGATTCACATCACGATTCTAGAAGAAATTACAAGATGCTCTGGGTACTAAATTGCACTTCAGTACTACTTTTCACCTGCAAACGGATGGACAATCCGAGCGTATTATTCAGATACTCAAGGATATATTAAGAAATTGCATTCTTGAGTTTGGAGGTACGCGGGAACAATATTTGCCTTTGATTGAATTCGCTTATAATAATAGTTTTCAGTCAAGCATTAAAATGACACCATACGAAGCTTAATATGGTCGCAAATGCCGTACACCTTTGTATTGTACAGAGCTCAGGGAAAATAAGATTCACGGGGTGGATTTGATAAAAGAAACTGAGCAAAAAGTTAAAGTGATTCGAGATAGTTTGAAAGTAGCTTATGATCATCAAAAATCATATACAGATTTGAAAAGAAAAGACATTGAGTTTGAGATCAGTGACAAATTGTTTTTAAAGGTATCTCCGTAGAAGAAAGTACTTCAGTTCGGTAGAAAAGGCAAACTGAGTCCGAGGTCTATTGGACCGTATGAGATTACTAAGCATATTAGACAAGTAGCATATAAATTGTTGTTACCACCTGATACGTGATTTTCGCGACAGGTTTTAAAAATTTATAATTAATCGTTCTTGAAACTAACTATTATCACGATGAAGGCAAGTGTACCTATCGAACAGTAGTATAGCTTTAGCAAGACTGGATTGTCAAACCTAAAGGAACCAAGAGTACTAGTAATTACTTTCTTTTTATTATCTAGCCTAAAAATTAAGGGATTTGTTTATCTAAACTAATTAACTAAACTAAGAGTGCACAGAGAGAAATTGGGAAAAAACTTTTGGGAAAACTCGATTGATTAAGACAATACCCAAGTAAAAATCCACCTAGACTTCACTTGTCATTTGACTCTGAATCAGACAATTTATTCATTTGACTTGATCCGTAAAAATCCTTAAGTTATATTATTATCTCTCTCGAGACTAATAACGTCTAACTCTAGGTTGATTAATTGAAATCTCTTTCTAGTTAACGCCCTAGTGCTGTATTAACTCGATCTATGGATCCCCTTATTAGGTTTCACCCTAATCCGGCAAAATCTTGTCACCCTATCTCTAGGCGTGCAATCAACTCCGCTTAATTATGACAAATTTACTCTTAGACAGGGAATTTTGCTCCTCTAAATAAGCACATTAACTTGAATCAATATCCTGGAATATTAAGACAAGAATTAAGAACACATAATTAAGAACAAGTCAAATATTTATCATACAATTCAGATAATAATAACAAGATCCGTCTTAAGTTTCATTCCCCTTATGTATTTAGGGGGTTTAGTTCATAATTATAAAAGAAAACATCTCAGAAGAATAATGAATACAAAACATAAAGAAAACCCAAAACCCCTGAATGGAAATTGAAGGGAGATCTTTAGTCTTGACGATGAATCCGGCTTTTGAGATGGATCAATCGGCTTCCCTTGAGTAATTTCTTGCCTCCTACCCCATGTTTCTGTTCTAAGTGCCTCCTTAGGTGTTTAAATAGGCTTTTGAATACCCCTCAAAAGTGGCCTTTTCCGAATAGGACTATACTTGGGCTTGACAGGGACACACCCGTGTGACACGCCGGTGTACGATTGCTCCAGACCGTGGTCAAGGCTGTTAAATAGGCACAGGCAAGAAGTCTACCCTTGTAAGTCGTGCTTCGATCCTACCAAATGGACACGGCCGTGTGGCTTACCCGTGTGAGGAAGTCCAGGCCGTGTTGATTTCCCATGTGGGTCCATTTTCTCTGTTTCTAGCCCGTTTCTCGCTCTTTTTACTCTCCTATGCTCACCTAGGTATAAAACATGAAATTAAAGGATTAGGAGTATCAAATTCACCAAATCTAAGAAGAAATCATCTATAAATGTGCTAAGCATGGGATAAAAATATGTATAAATTACGCTTTATCCCCACCAGAGTTAGAAAAGATTCATGGTGTGTTTCATATATCGATGCTTCGACGACATAGATCTGATCCGTCGCATGTGATTTCCCCGTCTGAAATTGAAATTTAGTCTGATATGACCTACGAAGAAAAGCCGATCTGTATCTTAGCTCGTGAGGTTAAAGAATTGCGAAATAAAAAAAATTTGTTAGTAAAACTGATGTGGTATCGACACAGTATTGAAGAGGCCACGTGGGAGCCTGAAGATGCTATGAGACGACAATATCTGAATCTGTTTAATGGTAAGATTTTTTAGGACGAAAATCCCTAAGGTGGAAAATTGTAGCAGTCCGGTTTTGACCCTAGTTGGAACAGTAGTTTCGGGACCACATATTCAAGTCAGAAAAATAGTTAAATATTATTTTTCGTATTTATGATGTGTGAATTAGCATGTGTGAAAGTTTCGTCTAAAAATTCAATTGTTTGTGCGTTTAATTTTGAAAAAGGACTTAATCGCGTAAAATATAAAAGTTGCCTGCTGATTGTAAAAGTTGTTATTTGATTTGTATTTGTTAATGAGAGGTCCTTATGTGGATATTAAGCCATTCACATGGATGATGGAAATTTATGGCCTTAATATATATGAATTTATAATGGTTTATAAAAAGGCAAAATAGGAAAATGGTTATTAAAGTTATTATTAATAAAAGAAAAACATGAATTAGGTGATATATTCATCACCATTGCCGAAATTCATAAAAGAAAAAGAAAGAAATAAGCTTGCTAGAGTTCGGCTACCTATTTTGGTGATTAACGTATGTGTTTTGATCGATTTTTGATAATTTTTACATTTTTATAATCGTTGCTTCGTATACTATCAAGCCCATGCCTCAATTTCTGATTTTTTTTAATGATTTTAAAATGTACCATGGATGAATTCATGAGCTTTATGTTGTTATATGATGAAATATGAAAGTTTGATGTTGGGTTTATATGTTTTGTCTTTGGATTTTTGATGAAATTGAGTAATTTGGGCTAAATTGTAAAAATTTTATTTTGAAGGACTAAAATGTGAAATAAATAAAATGTATGGACTTGTATGAGAGCTATGAATATTCAGCAAAGCATGAGTATATGCAAATTATGTGCATTTTGTGATTTTGTGAATTAGGGACTAAAGTGTCAAAATATGAAAATGTGAGGGCTAGTTTGAAAAATACCCTAATTGTGTGTATATGGATTGTTTTAAAGGAATGTGTGATTTAATAAGTTAAATTTGAATTGATTTAGATTGAGAACTAAAGAATATGGAATTAGATCGGGGAAAGTCGAAAGTCATCGAGTAACCGATTTCATCTATCCGAATACGTACGAGGTAAGTCTATATATAAGTAAATGTGATTTGAATTGGAATATTAATGTTTATATGCTATTTAACATTGATGAATGGCAATATGAGTTGAATATGAGAAAATTCGAGAAAGTTTCGATAATGTGACGACGCCAGAAAAGCCCCGTTCAAACCATAGGAATAGTTAGGATACATATGTCATGACATAGGATCTGATATGTGTTTTCGTGTAAGACCACGTCTGGGACGTTGGCATCGAGTTATGTTTTACGTCTAAGACCATGTCTAGGACATCGGCATCCTATCTGATTTCATGTAAGACCCTATCTGGGACAGTGGCATCGATGTTTGATGACATGTAAGACCACGTCTGGAACTTTGGCATTGTATATGTTCTCTGAGCTATCCGCGTATCCTTATGTTTCCGAATGGTTCAAACAGGCATCCCAAGAAAATGAATAACTTTGTGAAATCATATCATATTTAGGTATGTTTACTTTGTATAGTCTATTTGAGAATGAAAGGTAAGTATTTGAATATGAGATTTGTGTTAACATTGGTATAGAAGGTATAAATGATTTGAATGATATGTTTATTTGTATATGGCTTACTAAGCTTTTGAAAGCTTACTTTATGTGTGTTTGTATTGTGTTATAGATATCGAAGCTACTGTGAGCTCGGGGATCGTCGAGGATAGTCGCCACACCATGGAACCTTAATATATATTAAAGTATGGCATGTATAGGATAGAAGTTGTGAAATTATGTTTTGTGATGCATATATTTAGCCATGTGATATGGCTAGTTTGTGTTTGAACTTATAGTTTGATAATGGTATATGATATGTGATGCTAATGTGAAATTGTGGTATGTTTTGGTTGGCCAAAAGAAATGGTCAATGTTGAGAAGTTTTGGTAAGTTTTGAGCATTTTATTGAATGATGTATTGACCATATGTTTAGGTATGATTTTAGCTTAAGTTTTGTTATGAATTCATTGATGAATTGAGATTTGAAATGATTGATAATGTTATAGCATGAATTATGTATGGTTTGGTATAGATATTGGATGAAATGGTTGTGCATATATGTTTGGTTTGGTGTTTATAGATTGACCCAAAATGGGGTGGCAAATTGGCTATTCAAATGGCCTATTTTTGTCTACACAGGTAGAGACACGGGCATGTGTCTCAGCCATGTGCGACATACGGTTATGTGGCACGGTCGTGTGTCTCCTGGGGTACCCTACAATTGTAAGTCAGGTTCGACCACGGCTAAGGCACACGGGCGTATGGCTAGCCATGTGGCCCAAGTCAAACTAGACCACGGCCAAGGCACACGGGCGTGTCTTGTGACCGTGTGAGCCAGTCAGTATGTATGCCCTGTTTTGACAAGGCCTAAACATACGGGCGTGTCTAATGCCGTGTAATGCACCCGGCCTGATTACACAGGCGTGTGACCCATACTTATTTGAAAAATGTTTAAGTTTTGGGAAAATTTTGTATGTCTTTGGTTTAGTTCTGACTCTTTTCTAACACATGTTTCAGTCTTGAAGACCTATATAAGTGACTCTATATTGATGTTGATCTCTGATGCTTTGATGTTTATGAAATGAAAGTTAAATGTTCCGATTCATCTGGTAATGCCTTTAACCCTTGTCCAGCGACGGATAAGGGTTAGGGGTGTTACTGTATCTGATATGTTAATTGGGATGTGTTATACACTAAACTTGTAAGCTCACGATTTGTTTGTTTTCCTCTCAGGTAACCATCAAACTTAAGATGGGTTTGTGTAGCGAGAGTTCGGGTTAAATTTCTATGTTATAATTTGGTTAAGTTAAGGTTTTATTTTTAATTAGATTGTTTTGGACTCTTTGGGAACTGTTAATTGTTTTGGATTTTAATTGTCATTTTTGAACTGCTTTATCGTATTTAAACTATTTTATTTCAAACTAAAATTCGTTGAATTTCAAATCAAACCACGATTTTCATAACTCTGTATAACTTAAAGAATTCCGCTGTAAAAGTAAGTGATCTTGTATGTGCTTTTCTGCAATTAAAATAAATTAACTTAAAAAGGTGTTTTTCCCTAAAAACTTGAAAATATCATTGTCAAGTTTTGTCTATGTTATGTTTCCGATTTTATTTTTTGGTTTTAAAATGAACGTATGTAATTCCTCAGGATTCGACCATAACGTCTAGGCCAAGGTTGGGGTGTTACATTTTGTGGTATCAAAGTCAGGTTCAAAACTCGAGCTGTGAATTTTAGGTTCAAAATTTTTATGAAAATTGTTTTAAATAACTTGTATTTTTTATTAATTCTGATAATTGAGTCTAAAAAAATGAATCCAAGTTTCCGACGCCGGTCCTATAAGTACTTCTGCTTTAGCTATACTTGATAATCTTGAAAACACTATAGTGCTAGAATTACTCTACTTTAGCTAAAGATTACAATAACCTTATAAAAACTTATGATAAAACTGTAGACTTAGGGTTTTCAATAATAAACTTAAGTTGATACATAAAATTTTGAATTGTAGATAACTTAGCATAATAAGTATGCGTAGAACCGATGGATTTGGTAACCGTGGGCACGGTGGGTGCCAAAGAGAGGCTCGATCTGAGCTATATTTGATGGACAACACGCCCAATTTAGATACAAGTAAGACTGTTGGGATACCTATTGCTAAGATTGAGTGTCAAGCTTAGACTATTGGAGACGACACACTGTCCCAAGCTATATTTAGGGTGCTTTAGAGGGTCATGGGACCCGAACTGGATCTATTAGTCGAAGGTCGATAACGAATAACTCTGATCGAATGGGGCTGAGTTATTTAATGGTGTCTTTAGGACTACCTCGATAGTAGCTAAGTATTGGCTAGAGGCTACCAAGAGAATAATGAATGACTTAGACTGCACCCCCGAGTAGAAATTGAAGGGTGTGGTATCCCTGCTTTGCGATGAAGCATGTCAATGGTGGCAATCAGTTGAGCGAGTGACTTGGGCTTTCTTTCAGAGTGTCTTCTAGAAAAAGTATGTGGGGGCGAGGTATATTGATGCTTAGAGGTTAGAGTTTATCGACCTTACTTAGGGTGATAAAACTGTAGCCAATTATGAGGCCAAATTTCTATGGCTGAGCAGGTACGCTCAGAGTTTGGTAGTCGAGTATGATAAAAGTGTCTGCTTTGAGAACGGATTAGATATGACTTAAAAGTGTTAGTGGTTCCACAACAAGAGGGAGTTTTCGAAACGCTAGTGAAAAAGACTAAGATCACCAAGGAAATTAAGCACATTGATAGGTCAAAATAAGAAGGGATTTGAGTCCTACTAATGTGGGATTTAGATTTGTGGTGGTTGTGGTAGATACCATTTGGGTGAGTGTTGAAGGAGGTTGGGAGCTTGTCTTTGATGCGGGTTTATGGAGCACCGCATTAAGGACTATTCATATTTGGTTGATAAGTTGCAAGCTCTAGCTCTGAGTTTGGTCCAACTACAAATAGTAGTTCATCAGCCATCCAGGGTTCGTGGTCAGGCTAGGGGTGGTAATGGTATGGGTCGCCGGCAGAGAGTATTGGCCAGAAGTGCTAATTAGACTGAGGAGAGACACCTACGTTATGAGATGACCTACATTAGTGTATGCAGCTAGGTACCGCATGGACAGAAATGTGACCGATGTGATAACTGATACATTCACTATCCATTCTCTTCCTTATTTTGCATTAATTGATGTTGGTTCTACGCATTCATACATAGCTAGTATGGTTTCTGGTAATTTGGGGATTCCTGTTGATGATACTTCTAATGGGATTTCTATGATTAGTCCGTTGAGTCAGTCTGTACAAGTTAGTAAGGTGTATAGGAGGTGTCCGTTAGATATCCAAGGTGTTGTGTTTTCGGCTAATCTGATGGAGTAATCATTCGAGGAGTTTGATTTGGATCTGGGTATGGACTGGCTTATGGAGCATCAAGTCAGTTTGGATTGTGTGACTAAGAGGGTAACTCTGAAAAATGAAATGATGTAGAGATAGTAATGGTTGGTGAGCGCCAAGATTACCTCTCTAATGTAATCTTTGCTCGAGTAGCCGAAAAGTTAGTTCGAAAAGGGTGTGAAGCGTTTCTGGCTTATGTGCATGATACAAGTATTGTGGAATCTTTTGTTGAGAGTATTCGGATAGTTAGAGAATTTCTGGACATTTTTCCCAAGGAATTGTCGAGGTTGCCACCGAATAAGGAGGTTGAGTTCGAAATTGAGGTATTGCTTGGAATAGCTCCGATGTTTATTGCTCCCTATCCTTACCGCATGGCACCGAAAGAACTTATGGAATTGAAAATGCAACTTCAAGAACATAATTTTTAAAACTTTGAAAACTTTGATACAAATGAAATTCCTCCTATGAATTCTTCATCCAAACATACCTCTAAAATTTTTAACCAAGTACGTAATTTAATGATAATATCTAAGAAAAAAGGGTATAAATAATATAAATGATTGTGGATACCCATAATATTAGTTTATCTAATTTATTTATGTTTGATTTCGTAAGTTTTATGACTATCATTCACTCTATCTTATACTATGGAGTTGGAGTGATTGAAGTGAATGAGAAAATATAAGCACAAGAATTGCATTCTTTATTTCTCTTTATTCTTCTTCCCAATCGTCTATGTTTTGTTTATAGCATAATAATAACAATAGGTGCAGTTATTTATTTTAGAAAAGAAATATTGTGATAAAAATTGGACCTTTGATGGTGATATATAGGCCTTAGGATTCTGGTACTTGTTCCTATCTAAGACTATTTCAGCACACTCAAACATAAACAATATTCATATATAGGACCCATAAACTGCCTTTGGGACTTTGGTCGGTCGAATGGGATAACCACATTGAACAAACACTGTTGAATTTCTGTTCTCAATACCTTTTGTGTTATTTACTCTAATAACAAATTTCAAAGTACAAATAATGATCCAAACTTGTCAAATATGATGATCCCACTAATTAGGTTAGATTATTGCTTTTTCGGATACAAACCAAATTTATATATTTTTAATATCAAACCCAGCTTTCCTTAGGTTATTGTTTAGCAGCCTATAAAGTTTGGTAGCTTTCATTGTTTTAATTAAACTAATATGTTATCTATAACTCGATCATAATGAGTCTGTCTTCTTTTTGAAGTGGCTACATAATTTATTTAATCTCCTTCAAATTTATCCTACTTTTCCAACTAAGTCTATGTGAATATTTGGACAAAACCAGAGATTTTAGTATGTGTATTTAAATTGTTCACCATACCCAATTATTGAGGGTATACTGAGCATGTGAGTACATACATTATCCCCACAAATTTCAACTCCCAAGACCTATTTCTGATATAAATCCAAGAAAAGAATAGCATAATAAATAGTATAGTGGTAAATTATTAGGAAAAGAAAGAAAAGCATTTCTATTTTCGGGATCCAAGTACATATTTATAACTCATTTCTGTCCTCTTCAATATTGATTTGTCAACATCATATATTGGAAGAGTGAATGCCATGACCTTCTACCTAAATGATAAACAAAAAATTCAATTAGGAATTATGCATAAATCAAGGCAAGCAATTGATAAATCGGCTTATCCAACTCTCTGTTACTGGTTTTCATAGTGTTTTATTCATCAAAAGGTTTGTCTGATATTGTAACCCAGCTATTTTGAAATCTCAACCACCTTGTTGGATAAGTGGAAGCTTAATGCTGAATAAGATCAGTTAAAAAGGCATCGCCATTTTCTTAATTTGACTTAACTTTGCATCCTTTTAATGCAGTATATATCTATAAAAACCTGTCAACCACCCGATAGGGACCAACTTGTCTCACAATCACACAATACTGGCACAAGTTTCAAACCTCTTAATTTTGAATTGAAACAGCCATGTCAAATCAAACTGAATATATACATATTTTTATAAAAAGAAATATTCTGGGCCTTGATTAGAGGGTATCATTTCCCCATACTTCTTCATTTTCAAAATTTAAATTAGTTAATTTGATTTCATAATTGAATTGGTTTTTTTATGATTTTTAATTAAATCAGTAAATTAATTATTTGAATCTGATTTTAAAAATTTTAAAAATTAAAAGTTTTATTTAAATGGATCAAAATAAAATTATAAAATTTTAAGAGATTAAAGTCAAAATATTTATATTAAATGAGTTTAAATTGATTTTTTTAATTATTTCTATTAACCAAATATTAATTATTTTTAAATTTTGAGACTGGAAATTTTTCATTTCATCAAATAAGGAAAGGATTATTTGACACTGTAATTCTATATCATCTCTATCCCTTTCTAATATGAGAATGAAAAATAAGATTTTTTATCCTAATTTTTAGTATTTTTAGTTGAATTTGATTTTTTTAGGAGAAAAAATCTGATTTATTATTCTTCGATTGGAAAGGAATAGAAATGCGTGGAATCACAATTTCATACAATCCTTTCACCAATTATTAATAATATATGATAAATCTCAAGCTTGATGCAGATTTTAAATAAGCCTTTGTTGTAAAATAACATTATCAAAATACTACCAAATATCAAGGAATCCAATCCTTAAACAAGACCTACTGAAAAGCTCAAGGTACCAAATGCCAACATCCATGGAACAATGCCCTCCACTTTCTATTCCATCCCACACACCAAACTCCAAATCAAGAACGGTATGGACACTTCCATCAAAGAGAAAAAAGAAGAATGGTATGGACACTAAACTACTGGGGTCTACTAAACAGCCTAGCATTTCTGGTTTTGTCTACTAAAACATCCTTTGTCCAATTGATTTATTAGGGTTTGCCACTTCATTTGTTTCTTAGTTTTTAACATCTAATAAAAAAAGAAAGGCAAGATATGGAGCGTATCCAGTAGGAATGGACATCAGGGTTTGTGTTCCCTTGTTGCAGGGATTTACGTCTGCTTCAACCCCAAGTTTAGGGTTATTTTTCGACGAACATCATATACGATTCACAAAGGTTAGGTAGCATCTTTACTTAGGGTCTACAATGAAATGAATAATGACCAGCCAACTGTAGAAAATGGGCCTTGCACTAAGATATAAGTGGGCTAGCCTGCCCTCAACTTGGGTTTTGCTAGCAGCATGTGGACACCAGCTGCATGTGCTCCTCCCACTAGTATCTACTACTGCCGTCAGTTATCCATCTCACCTTTAGAGTAAATTATACAAGTGGTCACCCAACTCTGTTTGCTTTCTCGTTTTGATTATTTAACTTTAAAATTTTTTAATTTAGGTACTACCGTTTGAATTTGTTCATGTTTTGATCATCCGCCGTTAAATTGAAACAAAAAGCCTTTCCATAATTAGTATAATAATACATTTAGTCCTCAATACTTACATATTCTATCAATTTGATTCTAATTGATTTATCATTCAATTTTTTATCAATTTCATCCTCGAACTTCCTAACCAAAACTTTTAGCTATTAAGAGAGAGGCATTCCACATAAATTTGTAAATCCCCTAGAAAAAACTTCACCAATAAAACAAATGGTAAGAGGCTTTATATCGGTATCGAGCTAACCCAATAAAGCTTCTTTTTTTTTTTCTAATTGACAATACTCAAACATAAAATTTTAGATATTAAAATTTTCATCACTTAACCTAATAAGTATATAATTTGTAAGCAATACAAGAGACATCTCAAGAAAACAAAGACACCCTTTTATATCTCATTCAATAAAACACACTTGTGCAATACACGAGTTAAATGTACGTGTATCAATCAAAATATATTTAATCATTTTGTAATTTATAAATATGGGATTCTGAGTATTTTTTAAGATAAATTACATTAGTAGCTATCCAACTATTAATAAATTAAAAATAATTTATTTTTTTAAGTACAATACTTGAATCTAAAATTTTAATTTTAAACTATGTGAATAATATATTTTCAAAATAGATTTTTATACTTTGAAAACAATTTAAAACAGGTTTCTGAAAAAATTAAACAAATTTTAGAAACGCTTTTTTTAAAAAAATTAAGATGTTTATTACAAATAGATTTCATAAATAAAAAATTAATAGATTTTTATAAACACTTTTTTCATATATGTTTAATCTAGGAAATTATATATATATATATATCAATGATTTAAGGCATTAATTTTATCAAATAAGATATTGAAGTATAAAATATATAAAATGATTTAAACTTAATTATAACATCAATCATAAAATATATTTAATATATTTAACATTTTTTAATTTATATATACATTTCAAATCCGTGCATAAATTAATTGATATACCTAACTATTAGGATAAATTACACGAGCTAGATGTGTGTATTAATTAAATGTGGATTTTTTTTTCTTTTTTAGGTTTTACAAATTTATAGATGTGGAATGTCTCTATTTTAAATGTTGAAAGCTTTTGTTAAGAAGTTTAAGGATCAAATTTATAGAATTAGAATCAAATTGATAGAATATGTAAGTATTGAGGACTAAATGTACAATTATACCAGATAGAAAAATGTTTCCCGTTATCAATTTAACGACGGTGATCAAAACAGCAATGAATTCAAACACTAATGTCTAAATTGAAAATGATTAAAGTTGAGTGACTAAAACAAGAACGTGAACATAATTGAACAACTATTTGTATAGTTTATCTAAAAAAGAATTGTATAAGCGATTTAAGTAGCACTTGGCAAGAATTTTCCTTTTTGGATAAAAGAGCTGAGAATAGAGGAAGGGTTTGAAAAGTTGGAACTCAAATCCTCATTAAGAACTAATCTCTTGAAGATGAGGACGTAAATAAACTGCTTCGAATTTCTCGAGGATTCGATACCACATTTCATCATTAGATCAGTTAGAAGCTGTTGTTGAATCTTCGTTCTCGTGTGGCTTAAAAACTAAGCATTAGTGACCAAGTAAATATGCAGCCCCATGTAGCTAGGCCGATGAGTAAAATGGGCTGCAATGTCAAATCTCAATATAGATTGCTTAAATTTTATAACTTTCATCGTTCAAATCATAGAGATTACCATTTGGTTATGGGTGTCTTTGGATATAATTGCTAATTATAATTACAAGACATGGTTGGCATAGTACAATTATATCTTAATTCTTAATATTATCTTTGATAGTTTCTTTTTTACTAAATAATAATAATAGAAAGTCATCAAAAGTAATTATTCATATAATTCATTCAATTCCAAACCCTTACTTAAGAATGGGAGAGTGTAAATGTAGTTAAATTTACTAATTATAATGGTTAATTAAACATGCCACACATGTATAATAACAATTAATACACCTAAATTTAATTACTGAATGACTTTTCAAATGCATTCTATATTCTCTTTCAAGTAGAAGCAATTGCATTGTTAGTAAATTTTATTTTAGTCCACAAGTAGGAACTAAATTGTTATATGTATTTAATATGAATAATAATTTGTGATATGTATTTAAGAGACTAACGAATGTACTGATTAAAACATTAAAAAAATTATATAAATGAAACATATGGAGTTAAAAATTTTCATGCGGGCATGTGGCTTATGTGTTCTGTTTTGATTTTTACATGCCAACTGAAAGGTGTTTAAGGGGACCAAACCCATGAACAAATGGGCATCATAGGAGCCCAAACTACTTGAAGATTTAGGCTTAGGTGTTCCAAGAACAGTTAGGTAAGTTTGGATTGCTTAATTCAGGGAAAAAAAAGAGAGAGAATAGATAGAGACGGGCTTAACTAAACAGGTACCTAAAAACTCTTCAAGGACGATTGGATATCAGCAGAACTCCATTTATCACTTCTTCTTTAAACCACCCGGAACCCATCTTTTTCCGTCACTCTCCGGCGTGAATATCAGCAGAAGAAGGCTACTTCCAGTTCGTCTCTGTTTCCAGCTCCTACATTGGTAATGGTATGTTCTAACAATATATCTCATTCCTTGGCCCTTTCCCTTTTTTGTCTTTGGCTTTCTTTCTCAATTTCCTACCTAGGGTTTATTTCGCTCCTCTAGCTATTGCTATGAAAGTCTCCATTGCTGAAAAAGCAGATGAAAAAATTATTCTTTTTTTTGGGGGGGGGGGACGGCTTATCAATAGAAATGATTAAACGCGAAATGCTACAAACAATTCGGTATATCAGTCATTTAGTTAGAAACTTATATTTTTTTTTAACTCTAGAAATTTAGGCAGTGCGGAGCAATTTTACTCTCTGATGAACTGCCTGCCACACGTGCGTGCTTATGGCACAGCTTTATTTAGAAAGGCTGGTAATTTCATTGCAACAACTTCTTTGAACCAATGCCATGTTCCTTTCTGGAAAAGAAATTTTGAGCACGCGGGTGTTAAGACTGTGGATTTAGAGTTCTTGTTGACAAGATTTCGCCCTCAGTGTTACTTTTCCCGGAAAAGTAATAGTAGTAGTAGCACAAAAAAAGCATCCAGGACTAAAAAAGTTCATCCTGAACAACCACCGGTGATGGAAAACGAGAAAGATGCATTCTTTGTAGTGAGAAAGGGAGATGTTGTTGGTGTTTTCAAGAGCTTTGCTGATTGTCAGGCCCAAGTTGGATCCTCGGTAATTCTTCTTACTTCCTTTTTCTAATGTCACCTAAAGTTGATTTACTTTTAGGCTAATTATTGTGCTATACTGTGTTATTGCAAATTGGAATATTAATACTTATGTGCTTTTTAGATTTCAATGAAATGACATAATAATTGTAATGCAAATAACATAGCAGTCTTTCAAATTTAGATACTGTGTTTCTCCTTTTCGCTGTTCTGTTAACTTTGACATGTTATTGTTCTTTTGGAGTAGATATGTGATCCTCCGGTCAGTGTCTACAAAGGCTACTCTTTGACAAAGGAAACTGAAATATATCTGTCTTCCTGTGGGCTTAAGAATGCTTTCTACACTATTAGAGCTGCAGATGTGAAAGAAGATCTTTTTGGAGCGCTCATGCCCTGCCCTTTCCAGGTGAGACCTTGAGTATGAACCTTATGCATACTGCAAACTTGTTGTTTGTTTGAACAAGTCTGTCAGAAAAAGAAAAAAAAGATTTTGATGTTGTCTTCCTTTTTTTCTTCACCTGCATCCATGTCTCTGTTTGCTTGAATGTGTTCTTGTGACAGCAATTGCACCTAAAACTTGCATCTCCCAATTAATGTGATCTGCTTGGAGGTTTTGAGGCCATCGATGATCAATCTCTTTGTTCTTTGATTAGTTTCTTTCTTTCACATGTTAACTGTATCACAAAGGCTGTTTTATACCATCCAGAGAAGGTGAAGATATTGGCTCCTACAGATTCGAAGGCCAATGTTCCTAATTTTTTGTGTCTCAGGAGCCAGCTTCTTCTAAAGGTGAAACATCTCATAATGATGCAACCAAAAAGAGACCACAGGATTTGCTTCAGTCAGAGTATGGGGTAGGTTAGCTGTTTTAATGTTCCCTGAGCACATCATTATTAATATCATACAAGTTTGGGTGTGACACTATTTTTCAGTGTTTTACCTTTAACCTTTTGTAGGGACTGGGATCACTTGGTTCAATAGCCGTAGCCGATCCCGTGAGAAAGCATTTCAAGTTGGATCCACATGCTGAGGCTCAAATAACATCCTCTGGTCATGTAAGTAGATTTGGTAGTGACAACTGATTATGTTGGTGAATATTGGCATCAACTTCATTCACAGAATTGGGGAGATAGTCTTGAAGGCCATTGTCTTTTTTTTTTTTTTTTTCAAGTAGATGGTTGAATATAGCTCCTCAAACAACATAAGAGGGTTTCCTATGCGAGAGAGAAGGGTGTCTGAATTAATTTACCAAGATTAAGTGATGCTTTTTTGCTCCAAAAATAGGCTTTGATGCCTGTACTTTTGTCTTTATGGCAGCAATCTTGTATTCTTGAGTTTGATGGTGCATCAAAAGGAAATCCTGGGCCTGCTGGTGCAGCAGCTGTATTGAAAACTGATGCTGGAAATGTGGTGTGCAATTAACCATTTAGAAATTAGACCTTTTCCACATGTAAATCCTTCCATAATATGCTATTTGAACAGATCTGCAAATTGCGCGAGGGTTTGGGCGTAGCAACCAATAATGCTGCTGAATATCGCGCCATAATTTTAGGGTTGAAACATGCTCTTAGAAAAGGTTATACAAACATTCGTGTACGAGGTGACTCGAAGCTCGTTTGTATGCAGGTAATCCAACTTTCTATCTGTTTATTGTTGCTTTGTTGATGTTATTTTTCTCAGAAAGAAAAATCTGGATGATAATGCTGGAACTAGGTTAATGCTTCAGCACAAATGGAGTAAAGCTATCCAATCTGTTATTGGACTTCAATTTCAGGGGGCATACCTATTGCAATAGTTTTGGCAAGCTAGTTGACTATTTTAGGGCCCCATTTGTTTTCTATTAGATGTTTTGAGTTTTAGCCTTCGGGCAATTGATTTGTTAGCAACTTGGTTCAGCATGGAAGCACTGTCTCTTCTCCTTTTTTCTTAAAAACTTTCAAAACAAGAAAGCTTTATAATTGTCCTTCATAACTTGGTTCTATAAGGGATGAGTATTTTATCTGATTAATGGACTTTCCTATTAGAATGCACACCTGTTCTTTACCTCTGTCATGCTTCCTAAATCCAACCTTTGCCCCCCACACCCTCCAAAAATAAGAAAATCTTTCTTCTCTTTTGGCTGGCCTGTCACCTGGGACAAACTAAATTGTCTCTGGGAAAATTATAGCTCCACTGTTGCTATTCCTGGGCTTCAATAAGGACCTAAATTTTGGTTGACCAAAATAATAATAATTGTGCCTAAATCTTGGAGCTATGTTGTTTATTTTCATTTTATTGAAGTATTATCATTTCAAGTTAAGGAGCTTAGCTTCTGTTTTGTTCTGGTATTCTTACAACTATTGTTTCCTTGAACAGCTGCAGGGTTTATGGAAAGTCAAACATGAGCACATGTCTGAGTTGTATGAGCAAGCAATGAAACTGAAGGATAAGTTTCTTTCATTTCAGATCAATCACGTTTTAAGGGTATGACCAGTTTTTATACTTGATAGCAAAGTGATGGGCAAAATTTCTTTTTCTTGTGACTACTATGGCCATTTTGTCGTGCCATCATTGATATACTTTAAGATGTTTTTGAAGTTTGGATCATAGCTTGCATCTACAATTTTCCTTTTACTTATATTTAAGCTCTTTTATGGAGTGCATACTTTGGCTATTGTACCAGCTTTTTGGCTGGGAGCCTGTAAAATAGAAACTGATGACTAATGTTTGTTTTCAATGCCATTTGTATTTCTCCTGGATAACGCAGAATGAAAAATGAGACCTTGTAAATAATTTGCAGTGTTAAAACACCAGTTTTGATCAGTCTTACCAATAGTTCTCAAGTCTCAAATCTAAACAACCTCAGACCAGGCTTTGCAATAATGTTATTTTACTGTTGTTTCTTCCCTTTCAGTGTGTATTCTAATTTAGTGAAATCAATTGCTCTGGAAATGCATTCTCATGAATAAGATCTTTTGGTCCCCCTTTTGTCTTTTTGTTGCATTGCATGATTTTAACCTTTCTTGCTCACCTCTGAAAGGAACTGAATGGCGAGGCTGATGCTGAGGCCAACTTGGCTGTCAAACTTGCTGGTGAGGATTGGTTTTAACCATTTTGGTATTTATCATAATCAATTAAATGCTGGATGTTTATGAGATCTTTCTAACCCTTGCAGAAGGTCAAATCCAGGAGGAGTTGGCCTAAGTCATTGATTGTGCTGGCAGAAGTTTTCTGGTTTGTTATAGAATATATTTATAAAACACAAATGAGGTCAAGGATTTTGTCACTCTTTGGCTAAAATGTTGATCTTGTGTAGGTGCAAAATTTTGCATTTAAAGCCCAAAAGATCATGTTATTGTTGGCCTTCTAGCTCGGCTCTGCAAAGGAATTTCAGTTGTGTTTGTGGCAGACGCATGTTAATAGGGGTATCATATTCAAATGGCATACATTTTGGTTTTATTTAAATCCTTATTCTACAGATTGTTGTGGGAACCTAAGATCATCTACAGTGAAGGGAAGGGAGTGAGTTCATTCTGAGAAATCCATTAAGGTCTACATTTACCATGGCCCTAAGATAACTCTTCAGTGAACCACTCCAGGTTTCCATTTTATACCAATGTAGAAAGTTTAGGGTGAAATGGTTCAGGATTGAACCCATGGTCATGCTTTTGTAGGACTTTGATATTCTTTATTCCATCTTTAAGGGGTTCAGTAATTTTCTGATATTGCTTCTTCTCTTTTTTATCCTTTGCCTGATTATTGAAGTGCAGAGAAAGTGTACCATAACCATTATTTTACACAAATGTGCGAAGACCAGCTTATAGACACGGCAATATTCTGATTCCGTTGTGATTTAAGGCTAGGGAAGGATTTATTGGTGTGTCCTTGTAGGAAGATTTAAAATTTGAAAGAATTTTTTTTTTTGGGTAAATATTTTATGTTTTGGTCACTTCACAAAATGACAAAATGTTTTTTGAAATTATTTGAAGGTTTTGACTTAAGTTATTGAATTATTCTAAAGTTTTATTGAAGTCATTAGGCTCTTAAGTTTTTCTAAAAAAAGGTTTGATTAATGATTTTTAAGTAATGATTTGGGGATTGGCACGGTGGATTAGTATTCATTGATGAATATAAGAATATACTTTAGATTTATAACGATCTGGTGGTCGGAGATTAGGGAAGAAGGTTTAGATTGTAGATTGCATATTTGTGATGTTTAAAATTATTTTATGAATATACAAATAGATTTATATCAAATACATGGACTAGGTTAGACCAAAAAATAATTTTGGTACTACATTAGAAAAAAGGTGTCAAACTTGGATACCAAATGAGATATTAAATTATTTTTTAGAAGTTTATAAGTACAAATACAAGTACATGTTTAAGCAACTACAAATTGTAAAATTAAATTATTATATTAGAGGACTAAGAACCAAAACAAAATGTAGAATCAAACGATTACGATACAAATAAAATAAGAATCGAAGCTATTTAAACTAAAATTTATTTATGATTATAACATATGATAATATTAAAAACTCATTTATATATATTTATACATAATAAATCTCAAATATAAATAATTAATATCCAAAGCTTCTGTCTTCAATTGTTTAAGTGAAAATATTTAAATGAAGAGGAAGGAAGTGTGGAAGATTTAATATGACTGAAATTTAATTTCAAGGCAAACAATTTATTTTATTTTGGGCAGCATAAGATAATCTGAACCTAAACAATTTAAAATGAGATTTGGTTGGGCCGGAGCTAACGATGCCCAACCAACATTTACATGGTTCCCATTATATCCGACGGCTAACTCCGGCCTGCTTTCACATGCCGACTTGGAAGCCAAGAAAGCAACCATGTATGCCTGCCCAACTGAAATACGAGCCATTCTCAATTACCAAAAACGTAATCAAATCAACTCCAAATAGTCTTCATAAACGGGAAATTATGGCAATGTTGATGAAAAGAATTGCAAACCTCACCAAAACCACAGCTAAACCCTCCCCTCCTTTCTCTTTAAAATATTTATTATTATTTTCCCTTCCTTCCCTTTCTTCTGCTTCAGAGAAAATCCTAGCCGGCACTGCCACTGATGTCGCCGTTATTTCTGGAAAAAGCGATCTGGTGTACTCAGACCCACCGGTATCAGCCACCATCAAGCCTCTTTTGCCCGATCTCCTTCAACCACGTGTCGTCATCTATGATGGGGTCTGCCATCTTTGCCACGAAGGTTTTTTTTTCTTTTCTCTGTTTCCTCTCTTTTTACTTTTTCGCATTCTTTGATGAAAATTTTTTAAGTGTTCTCCAGGGATTGGGTTTTGTTTACCTTCAAGTCTTTGCTTACAATTTTTTTGTCCTGTTGTTTTTGTTATTTCGAAGGGGTTAAGTGGGTGATTAAAGCGGACAAACACAGGAAGATCAAGTTCTGCTGTGTGCAGTCAAAGGCTGCTGAACCATACTTGAGAGTTTGCGGTGTTGATCGAGAGGATGTTCTTCGTCGTTTTGTGTTCATTGAAGGCCTTGGTCTTTATCATCAAGGTTCCACAGGTTAGTTTTCTCACCATTTATTTTGCTTCCAAATTAATGCCTTCCTCTTTGCAGTCTTTCACTTTAAAATATGTTATGGATTTTGTGTTGGGTTTGTCTTGGAAATTGATGTTCAATGCCTTTTTCTCAAGTTCTTTGGTTGTACCATTATATGCCATGGAGAAATTATTGTTTGAAACTTTAGGAATTCTTTTGCATTTGTTTGCAGTCTAGAAAACCACTTATGTGAACTCCAAATGGCTTTTAGGTTACTAAAGATTTCCTGTTTAATGTGATGCATTTGGACCTGATGCAATGAAATGAACAATATTTCCATGAAAAAAGCTTCTAAAAACTAAATGCCCGCTGAAGTTAATTTCTTGATGGTTATCAGATTGAGAATTTTATTGCTTGATGTACGTCTATTTCCTGCCTTCTGAAATTGATTGTTCTGCAGCTGCATTGAGAGTGCTATCATACTTGCCACTTCCCTACTCCGCTTTAAGTGCATTCTTGATAATTCCAACTCCATTGAGGGATGCAGTTTATGATTTCATTGCCAAGCGGCGTTATGACTGGTTTGGGAAGAGTGAAGACTGCCTAGTTTTGCAAGAGAGCGAGCTCTTGGAGCGATTTATTGATAGGGAAGAAATGATGGATCGTAATCGTAATCGATCAAATTTGTAACTTGGATTCTCTTAAATACAATTAGACAAGTTTAGTTTATGGCAGATGTCCATTGTTAACTGTTTCTTAGTAGGATGTAAAATGTATAGCAGTAAATGTTTTCCACCTGGTTGCAATAGATTGCAAAGCTCTATTTCTTATTAAGTAATCTAAATACCTCCTGGTTAGTCATGTAATCATGTTTTAGTTATTTCCCTGTTTTTGATGTGAGCAATTTGGAGAAACATGGTTTTTTCATATTAATCCAAAGAACCAAGTTTTAAGTTCTCTGAACACCCAAGAGATAACGGGGATGAACTTGTCTTTGTATTCAAATTTGTGAAGCAGTGATACAACAGTTTCTACTTAAAAATCAACAGCTTAAAAGTGCAAAATTGTCTATGCATCATATTCTGGTCATGAATATCTGATACAAAGCTTCCTCAAAACTACATACGATAACAAAACCGGCTCAGACACAGAATCACAATGACAACTCAATCTCGAAAGGAAGCAGGGTAAGAATAAACGCTATTTTCAATACTGAACTAGCTCTTACAACATACATTCCTGATATAAGGAGGCTTTTCGATTCTATGTTAATTGGTGCCACCATTCTTTCCAGTCCTTGTCTACATGATCTTGAGCCCATTTAACTGCAGCTCGTGCAGCTTGCGGTCCTCCAGGCAACCCACGCTCATTTATAGTATCAGCCATGTCAATGAAAGGTATGACCAAGAGTGTCCCAGGACCACCGTATTCAGTATGTAAGAAAGTACTAAATATCTGCTCAGAATAAACCAGAAACAACATAATTTGTGTGCTTGTCTAATAGATAGATCACCACAACAATATGATAGTGCTCAAATGAAATGTTTATTCCATTACTGCATACCAATTAGAAGTACTGGTTTAGTATATTGTTCTTTGCGAATAAGAACAAAGGACTTGTTTTCCGTTTATTCTTCCAACAATCAGTCTCTGATGACAGCAACAAAACACAAACTGGAGGCCTTTTCATTCATTATTTATTCCCCTTTATGGATAAGCTATTACATTTGTTTAAACTCTTTTGACTACATACCTAGGTTTTCTATTTACGCAGATATTATATAACTAAACAAATGACACACAATTATCTCTATTTTAATGAATTCTGCTCATGAACGACAAACAGCAAAGAGGTTACTACTGCCCTCTGACCCTCGTGCGAACAAAGTCCATGAATCCCTTCTGTTCATGGCATCTCTAGAGTGTGCTACCTAAGGTAATTGTAAACAAGTTTAGGATTGAATGAAATGACACCATTCGATTCACTAGAATTTATCAAGCATTCTGCCTGTTCCTTGATTCATACAAACATGTTCAAGTGGCATTGTCCACGGAATATTCTTTGGTTAATTGTAAACCAATATATGCCAAATAGTTCAGGAATGCATACTTAAAGATCCTTACGAAACAGTGTGTTTTTTCAATGCGAAGCCAGTACTAGGATTAACTTCCTCTTCTTCCTTTTCTTTTGGACAATGGGCTACCTATGACTGAGTATGTTCTATATGATCCAACTGTTATTACCATACTAGCTATGAGACAAAGGAATATGAGAGAAAAAAAGGTCAAAAGATTGATGGTGAGCTTATAATGTCAGGTTTTCCCAGACAACCTCATAATTGACCAATTGAAACTATTTTAAACAGGTTCTGAAAAACCAAGTCATTCCCATTCATAATAATCTCATTTGAAGTTCGAAGTTCAAACCTTGTAATAAAATTGTTGTTTTAGTTTCTTTAGCAAGTGTCATCGTGATAATTATGAATAGGATGTCATATTCTGAAATAAGAGAGATTCAATCACGCGTAATCTTCAATATCCACTCAAACAATAATCATACGCACGCCCCACCAACAATCAAAATAAAAAGAAAATGTTGTAAGAAAACAGAAAGAGGACTACCTCGGTGCAGATTCCCACAACTTCTTCAACCGAGTCTCCGTACGTATCCTTCTTGGATAGTTTGTTGAGCAGATGCGACCTAAATTTATCCGTTTCCTGGAGTACCATAGATGAAAAAAACAAACCCAACAAGTGAATTATCCGTCAACATAAAGTCATACCCGAGATATTGGAAGGCGACCGCATGCTAAAGGGAAGAGAGGAAGAAAGGGGAACTTACAGCATCAGCGAATTCGGGAATTGGGTCAGGGAATTTGTACTCGGCAGCTTTGCAAATGAAGGTGATGGACGAGAAAGAGAGAGAATTAGGTGTGGGGGCTTTGCTAGTTGAAGAAGAAGTGAAGGAGCTTTTGAATGCGAAGGAAGGAGAATTTGGAGTGAATGAACATGAAGAAGAAAAGGAGAAGAAAGGAGTGGGGGGAGAAGAAAAGGAGGGAAGAGAGCGAAGCGTGGAGGAGAGAAAAGCTTTGCTCAATGAACCCATCTCTTTCTGCTTTCTCTTATCTTCTTTTCTTCTTCTACTACCCTTCGGGGGTTTAACGTTTATCCTAAAACCCCTATGCTTTTTATTTTTAGTTTTAGTTCTAGTTTACACTGCTGAAAGGTGCTACAGTTAAAGAAAAAGAAAAAGGTTAAAATCTTCCACAAGTCCCTTTACTTTTTGAAAATTAAGAATTTAATCCCTGTATTTTTATTTCATGAAATTTAATCCTTTTATTTTTCAGATTTCAAAATTCAGGTCCAAATGTTAATACTATTAATTTTTTTGTTAAGTTCAAGTTAATTACAAAATTATTTTTTAAAATTACATAGCTACCAAGTGAATTTTTTTTATTTAAAAAATTGTCATAACAATAATTTAAAAAAAATAACAGTGTTAATAAGAACTTTAACCATCGATTCATTTAAGTCAAAAGACCGAAAATTGATATCTATATTCAATGAAGAGAAATTTTTATGAAATATTACTTTTCAGTATTTATACAATATTATAAGTAAAGAATAGGGTAACACCAATTAGATCTTTAATAAAAATTTTAACTACTATTTCATTTAAGTCAAAAGACCCAAATACTACTTTTCCATTAAATATTTTATGTTGTTCTCTTTCATAAAAAGGTTGTTATTTAGCATCAATTTTTCCGACCATAAATGTCTAATCCTATAAAAGCTAATTTATTATTGTTATTACCGTTGAAAAATGTTTTTTTTAAAAAAGAAATTGTGAAAAAGCCATTGAGTCAGACTGAAAGGTTTATAATTTCAACTGTTTAACATATTATAAAAAATATTGGTGCAATTATTCAATTGGTTATCTAACTTTTAGTTGCTTTTGTTTTAGTCACCAATTTTATTTTATTTTTACAATTTTATCAGTCAAATATTTTCATTTTAGTCATTAAACATTACATCATTATGGGTGACAAAAAAATTTATTTGTTTTAGTTTGGGAAAAATTAAGAATTAAAGTAAAAAAAAATATAAACTAAAATAATGTATTAAAAATTTGTTAAATTATACTTATTTATATTCTTGTTGAAAATTCTAAATTTATTTTTATTATTAAAATTTTAAATTTAAAAACAATAAATTCAATTAAATAAATTGTTAGTTTTTTTTATCTTTAATAATGTCAATTAATTTGTAACTATTAAATTAAAAATAAATTTATTAATTTTTTTAAATCTTAAAATTTTATTTTTTGTTTACAAAATATTATTCAATTTATAATAATTTATTTGATTTATTAATGCTTTATGTAATTACAAAAGAAAACCAACAAGGGGTAGTATAGGAATATTCATATGTTGTCCATCGACTATGCCTTTCGGCCTGATCTTAGGCCCTGACTCACCCTCCGTGGACGAACCTTGCGGAGGAACCCTTGGGTTTTCGGGGCATTGGATTCTCACCAATGTTTGTGTTACTCAAGCTGACATTCTCGCTTCCGCTTCGTCTACTTCCGCTCACGCGGGTACCTATATTAATCAAATAAATGAATTTGAATTCAAATGGAAGAAAAAAATCGGTTGCTAAATGAATTTCAATTTGTTGACTATTACTTATCAAATCTTGTTCTATAATTTGATTTGATCTTGTAGTCCAAATAATCCCGTACCATGATGTATCTAATATAGTAGTAATTAGCGAAACAAGAATACTTGTACGTGTTAACATATTTTCTGCCATGGATGAAAAATGAAAAGTTTTTCTCCAAATCTATCTCCAACTTAGATTACAAAAGATGAGTTTTTGTGAACCTAGTGGCTCTGATACCAATACGGGTGTGGATAAACACAGGGATTGCAAGAAAGAAGGAATTGTTGCAGGTATGCTATGCCAAAACTTAAACCCTTCATCCGCGTGGGTTATTCAATAGGCACTGCCTTTTAGCAACAAAGCCTTAATTCAAGAGACATATGCTATCCACATTAATATAAGTATGGTTGATCAGAATTTCAATATTTCTGATGTGCAAGATCCATTATATGACAAGCACAGAGCATACTTTATTGTAAATTCTTTGTAAACTCATCTGAAATTTTCTAAGAGGAAGATGATTTAGAGAAAAGGAAAGATCTTTAGAAAGCCATAAGTAGAGAAAATACACTAGATTTTTATTTAGAACTTCTTCGTGGTTTTTACAATGGGAATACATCATCCTTTTATAGCTGAAGGAGATGTAATACAACAAAATAGTAAACAGTGTTCTGGATAAGCATCAGACATTAAAGCATAAAGTAAATAGTACATAAAGTAAAAGCAGGACTGATATTAGACATTATTTGACATAAAGCAAAATACTTTAATTATTTAAAGCAAGATTCTTGACAAGTGATTTTCAGTTGTTTGCATTTGAATGGGGAAGCTGAGCACTATCCATGGAATCTTCACTGCAGCAGGTCATTTCTTCGTCTTTTCCTTTTTTCTTTTTCATTGTGCAATTCTACTTTGGCAAGACTAATTTGACTGTACTGCCACGGGTAATCTTGAGACCATTCTGTGGGGTCAGGGATTCCTTCATGATATTCATGAAGAGCTTTTAGGACTGCTTCATGATAAGGTGTGTATGTCATTGGCCAGGTGTCCCATGGTGCATCAATATATGGAGGTGGCCATATCTCAAATGGAATAATTCTATTGAGCTGGCAGAGAAACTTTTGTAATTCTCTATATTGAACATCATCTTTGAAGATTTCATTTTCAAGAGATTTATGAATCCAAGAGGTAGTGAAGGAATTGAGCTGGGTTGCTTTTCCACATTTGACAAAGTATTAAGGTTTATAGAAGATTATAATCATATAACTTCCATAATTGCCTCTTGCCTGATTGCAGTGTTGCTCAATAATTTGAAGCCATTGTGGGAGAGGATGGAACCAACTAAGAAAAGTAAAGAAATTTTGTTGTTCTGGTTCAATGTTTCCTCTGATGGCTTTTTTCTAGTAATAAAGGAGATCAGGGGTGTCGAACTGTATGGCAATATGGTAGAGATGGGTGAAGTACCATAAAAACCATTTTAATTCATTTGGTTGTTCAACAAATCTAAACCTTATTGGGTGTATGAAAGGATAATCTGGATGAATACCCCAAGGTTTAAGAATAAGTCCCCCAAAATTCTTGAAAACTTGAATCTGATACTCAAACATCATGTCTCTAACTTTCTGATGAAAACAGTTCTTTTCTACAAGAGTAAAAACTTCTGGAGGATATTCAGGGTGGAGATTAGGAGTGACAGTGTAAGGGGTAGGAGAGGTAGATGATGAAGAATAGGGTCGATACATCATAATTGGTCTAGGCCAAAAAATTCTTTTATAGGCGAAACTTCTGGATTTTCTTTGGGTCTGGAAAGTAGATCAGCAAGAACATTTTGCTTTCCTGGTATATGTCTGACATCAAAACTAAATTCAGAATACCATTCTGCCCATCTTAAGAGTTGTGGGTGAGGGACAGTTTTCTGTTTAAACTTGAGCATTTGTGGAAATGAAGACATATCCATTTCTACCAGAAAGTGATAACCCAGAAGATGGAATTTGAATTTGGCCATACATTTCTTGACTGCAAGGATCTCTTTGAATGTGGAGTGGTAATGAATTTCTGCTTCTGAGAATCTTCCACTCTTGTATCCACATAGTTGTCTTTTGCCATTTCTTTTTTCAAGCAAGATTGCTCCACAGTATTTATCACTAGCATCTATCTGTAGAATTCTTTCTCCATCTGAGGGGATTTGAAGTGGAGGCAAATCCTGGGTAATTTTCTTCAATTTTTGGAGGGCTTTTGTCTGAAAAGAAGATAATGGAGAAGGTCTTTTTTGAGCAGCTTTTGCAGGGGATTAATATACTTAAAAACTTTAGGGATAAAATCTTTAAGATAATTAACAATCCCAATGAATTGTTGGACCTGCTTGAAAGACAAATCTTTTGAAGGAAATTTAAGGAGTTCTTGAGCAGTGTGTGGTCTTGGAGAGTGTTTTCCTTCTTTGATATCCATTCCGAGAAACTGAATTTCTGATTTGTTGATCTGTATCTTTCTTTCTGACAGCATTATCCCATATTTGAAAATAAAGGATCTGAATTCTTCAAGGAGTTGTGCATGAGAATCTTCATCTTTGCTGTAGAGCAGAATGTCATCAATGTATACTAAAGCATTTTCCATCAAAGGATGAAAAATCTTTATCATTGCTTTTTGGAATAGAGAATGAGCTGTCTTTAATCCAAACGGCATGACTTTCCATTGAAAATGTCCATTAGGAATACAAAATCATGTTTTTGGTCTGTCATCAGGATGAATTCCTAATTGCCAAAAAACCTGCCTTGAGGTCAAACTTAGAGAAAACTCTTGCTTTGGCTAGACTTGAGAAGAGTAAGTCTTTCTTTGGAAGGGGAAATTTTTCATCTTGAAGGAAATGATTAGGAGGCTGGTAATTAATTACCAATCTTAGCTTTCCTCTGATCTGTTCAGATCTGTTATTTACATAAAAAGCTTCACATGCCCATTGAGAATCTGAGGGTTCAATCAAATCTTGATGCTGTAATTCTTTACATTCTTTTTCTGCTAGCATCAGATAATCTGGGTTCATTCCCTGGTTGCTGGCCTTTGTTGGATTGATGTCTTCATTTTTCTTGAAAGGGAGTTTAATGAAGAAATCTAAGTTTTTCCACAAAGGGTTTGAGCATTTATTCAGGAATTCAGAATGAGATTCTACACAAGATTGGGCTTTTAATTCCTGGATAATGTGAAGGATTTTTTCAGGTTGGATGACAAAAAGTTTTGGGGTTCTAACAAAGGGTTGGAAAAATTTTTTGAATCTTACTCCTTCAGGGAGTATTCTAAGATGTTGGGCTTTTTTGTAGAGGTCAAAGCCTACTACAATATCTTTTCCAGGGAGTTTTGATCCCAATACTGTGGTTTTTACACAACAGCCTGAGAAAAATTGGATAGTAATTGGTTTGCTAATCAGATGAGTAGCAAAAGGAACATCAGCAGCAGAATCAAAATACCTTATGTGGGGTTTCCACCATTCTGAAGGTAAAACGTCTGGGTTCATGATGGTTTTTGCTGCACCGGTGTCTATGAAGGCAATTATAGTAATAGGCTTACTATATTTGTCTAAATAGATTTTGACAGTACATGAGGAACTAGGACTGTGTCAATGGTTCTGTCAACAGTCTGAGCTTTAGCTTGTATCATCTGTATATCGGAATAGTCCGATTCTAGTTCTGAAGAATCACAAGCAGGGATGGCACAAATCATCTTGTCTGATGGTTCATCTTCAATAGAGCAGACAAATTCAATATCATCATTTTCTTGAATCTTTACTCCTGATTGTTTTACTATCTGTGCAAGCTTTTTGGCTTGTTTTTTCTTCTTTGGACAATTTTTTGAAAAATGTCCATTCTGGTTACAGATGTAGTAACGGTCTGATTTTGTTGACTTTCTTTTCTTCTTAAGATATCTCCATCGAGGTCTTACTTTCTCCCTTCTTCTTGAAGTTGGAAAAGAAGAATGTTTTTTGAAATGTTTCTTCTTCTTTGTACGGCAATCACACAAAATGATCTTTTGGGCATTTGTACTTCAAGTGGGAATCATCGCAGACTCTATTAATTCTTTTGTCACCATGAAGATAATCTTTGAATATCATTCTTCTGTTGCAGATATCTTCTAAAGCAACAAAGACTTCTTGTTGGAGTTCTCCAACAATGATCTGAAGAATATCTTTGTTCTGTGTCTGAAGGGCTTGATTAATTGCAACTTGGATTGGATTTGGAAGAGATGAGAGGATATATGGCTTGAGATTTGGATTTAGTCCCACAGCACAATATAGCTTGGTCATTATTTTGAAATGTTTTTCCAAATCTCTCTTGACATACGAACAACATTTTCTTTTGTAGAATTCCCTTCTTTTTAATGTCAGCAAATCTTGAGGGTTTCCCACAAAATGTTTATGTATGATTTTGATTGGTTGGGCCAGATCTTGAAGGACTAGAAACTGTATTTGGTCATGCTGATTGATGGAATTCCACCAATCTCTCAACATTCCTGTAAATCTGGAGACAAACTCCATAAGAATATTGTAATTGCTATCTTCAGTAAGCTTGCGAGTTTCTAACCAAGAATGAAATTCTTGAATTCTGTCTGGTCATTTTGCTGGTGGCAAATCATCTATAGTGAAAGTGGTTCTTCCTATGGAAGATTTTGGTATTTGTCTCTGATGTGCAGAAGATGATTCTGGCATGTCTTGCATTTCATCATCACTTGGTTCTTCAACTTTAGTTGTTTAGAATGCTTTCTACAATTCTTCATCTTCTGATTCTATTTTTTCGTCTGATGATGATTCAAACTCTTCAGATGATTCATCTGATGATTCTGAACTTTCTCCTGAATCAGCTTCAGTATTTGATTTTGGGTTTTGTACAGTTGAGATCTTAGGAATAGAAAATTTTGTATAGTCCTTTAAAAATTTTGTTAAAGGATTTTGATCTTCTTCCTGAATCATCAGAGATTTCGAGACTTGCTTTGGAGGAGGAAATTTTGGTGGAAACTCCTCTGAGACTGGTCTTTTTCCCAGTTTTTTCTCTATTTGATGGGCTTCACTTTCACTTTCTGTTTTGGCTTCTTCAGTAAGCTTTTTCTCCTTTTCTGCTTCTTGTTTTTTGATTTCCAGAAAAATTTCATACGTACTTGGTTTAGTACGTTTTGGAACTTCTGGAAAGATTATTCGTACTCCTTCTGCTGGGAGTGGATCTTTTTGTCTGATAGAGGGAAACAACTCAATTGTTTTTGCTCTATGAGTAGACTCAGGGATTTTCCCTGTTTCTTGAAGAGTCTTAATTTTATCTTTTAATTTTTGAATTTCTTTCTCTTTTTGTGCAAGATGAGAGAAGAAATCTTGTCCTGGTGCTGCTGGTTGCTTTGCTACTTCGTCCAATCTTTTTTGTAAAAGTTGGATCAGATCTCTGACCATCTTGGTGTTGTCATCAATCTTGGTTTCAATAGATGAGGTCTTTGAGTCAATTCTTTTCAAAACATGATTCTGAGCAATAGCATTTTCTGTTTACCAATTGAGAGTAGCTTCTGCAGCACTTATTTTAGATGGTGCACCCGAAATATCAGTCTGAATTTTTGAATGAATTTTTGGTGCATGAATATAACTCTTTTCAAAGTATTCTTCAAGAGGTGGGAAATCTTTGTTATATAATGCTGTAGGTTGCATCATACACACAGTGGAAATTGGTTTTTGTGGAACAAGAAAATCTAGGTTCTTCTTAACTTATTTGTTTATTTTCTTGTAACAGGGTTAAGGAAAAGGTTTTGATTTCTTGGGAATGTTTGCGGGAGACTGAGTGGATGATTTTGGAGGATGAGGAGAGGGATGTTTACAAGGCTCAGGTGGAACCTGTGTATTTGGTAAAGATTTGTGGGATGAATAATCAACAAGATAAACATATTTACCATTATCCTCTCCAAGTGGTCCAATGTCTGGATCTCCATCCATCCACCTTTTGTAAAACTCGTCCTGAGTTGAATTTTTCTTTTTCTTTTTTCCTGGTTTTGACGCAGTCATGTCCATACTATCAACCCAAGCGACCAATCTGTCATCTGTGCATAATTCACGGGAACAGTTTAAAGCCCAAGGACAATGTCCAGTTACAGGGTCTTTAAACATGTATAAAGGTTTTCCATCTGCGAAAAAGCTTTCTATTAGGCTTCTTTTTGGGCCGGGTTCACACAATGGACAGCAACAGTCTGGATCATCTTGATCATAAAGTTGTGCCGATTTTTCATTTGGTTGCTTCATCAACTGGGTTGGGAAAATGTTGGAATTTTGAGAACTGTGAAGATGACTATGATCAAACTTGATTTCAGTCGTTTTGTCCCTCTTGGATGTAATTTGACTTGAAGTTGACTGGATCGGTTGGCTATGCTCATGAAGTTTTTCATAGCTAGTGATCCATTTTTTTGGAAGGAGTTTGATCAATTCCTTTTTTAGGATCTGTCTCGGAACATGAACACAATGAGGCTGGTCATTTGTGTTCACTGAAATGAGTAAAGAGTCATCTGTTCCATGCCTTGAGAGATTGAAGGCATGATCTTGTATCCTGTAGACAATTTGATAATGAAGGGTGGCAGAGATAGCTGAAGTAACCTGTAGTGCTCCTGCTATTTGAATTTAAACTTTCAAAGCTTTGGTGAGGTTGGGATCTGCCAATGCCATTGTGAAATTTGGGAAAAGAGTGACCATTACGAGGCTAGAGTTTAATGTTGCTTCAATTGTAGCAATACATGCATTTTGGTATTCTAAATATCTAGAATCCAAAAGTGCAATTCTTGCAACTAATGGTTTTCTAGCTGTGCCATGGTAGTTTAAAGCAAGATGTATAGCTCCAAAATGGATGTGCGTATATTCTGCACGTTTCTATTCTGTTGGAAATTCTGCCGGAATTTCGAAGGTAACAAACTGCTCTGGGGATGCTGCATATATGAAAAAACTATCAAACCTTGAGGATTAAACATATTCTCTGACTTGTTTAGTAGATCCTTTAATCAAAGTTCTGATGGATTTTACAGGAGAAAATGCGGATTTTCTATAGGCGGAATAAGGATTTATAGTAGGAAGGTCTGTAGGCTGGACTTTATCTTCTTCACTTAGATATTCTATTTCATACAAAGAGGAAATCTTTTTTGCAGAATGAGATTTCATAGGAAAATCTGGTAAAGAGATAGGTGTAGAAGAAGTAGAAGGACGTGTTAATATATTATCTGCCATTGATGAAAAATGAAAAGTTTTTTTGGTGAGGTTGGGATCTGTCAATGCCATTGTGAAATTTGGGAAAAGAGTGACCATTACGAGGCCAGAGTTTAATGTTGCTTCAATTGTAACAATACATGCATTTTGGTATTCTAAATATCTAGAATCTAAAAGTACAATTCTTACAACTACTGGCTTTCCAGCTGTGGCATGCTAGTAGTAGCTGTGGCATGGTAGTTTAAGGATTCCTCTAGCATTACGACCTTTACCATTGTAACACAATTTACCCAAAATACACACATTTTCTTAAAATTTTTGTACTTTGGTTTAACATTAGTTCCGACTTATGAGTGAACAGATAGTTTGTGGCTCTTATAAACAAGGCTACAGAAGGCTTAAGCAGCGGTGAAGAGGATTAAACCCTGAACCCTGATCTCCTTCTCTCTTCCTGCCAGTTTTAAAGCCCCTGAAAAATAGAAAAAGCTTATCTCAACAGTGGCAATGATTTTACGTCTCTCCACTGCGATGCTCCATTCCTTCAGTTTGTCAACCACTACCCCAAAGCTCCTCTCTCATTTCACTCCCTCCTTTTTTCTCTCTACTTCCGCACTATCTCCTCGAATCCGAATTTGGCTCAATCAATCCTACAGCCGCCGAACCAGGGCCTTCAGTAGCGCCGTTGTTACCGCCTCTTCTCCAAAGAACACTGGGACGGATACCTTCTTTGCTGAAGACACTGTTTCCTGGCAGTCTCTAGGCTTATCTGATCGGATCTCTCAAGCTCTCTCCAATGCCGGTTTTGACAGGCCCTCCCTCGTTCAGGTGCTTTACCTTCTTCTTTTGATGAATTCACATCTGTTCCTTGTGATTTAAGCTCCATTTCTCGTTAATTTTGCTGTTCAACGCCTTTTTAAACAACAAAATGATTGGTATTTACCTTAGAGTTGGCCTGGCTCTTTACTTATTTGTTTTTGTTTAATCAATTTTGATGCTACCGAGTTAAAGAGCAAATCTGAAAGGGGTAGAACAAATTTTTTTACATCTATATATTTTATTATTCTAAACATATTACCGAAAACAACAAGCAAATGCATATATCATTTAGTACTCAATATATTTGAATTCGACATGGAGTTTTAGTTTATTGAGGCCAATAGTTAGTTTATCACCTTTGGTTTTTTTTTTTAATTTCTATTCGACCTTCTCACTTTTAACTGGTGGCTTTTGGTGCTTATTGAAAAACTTTCCCCTATGCATTATAGGCTGCCTGCATGCCATCTATTCTCTCCGGAAAAGATGTAGTAATTGCAGCAGAAACTGGCAGTGGTAAAACATATGGTTATCTAGTTCCTCTAATTGATAAGCTCTATGGTGCTCGGCATGATGCGGACAATGATTTGGAGAAAGCTACTGTTTCTTCACGTACCTTCTCCATTGTTCTTTGCCCAAATGTATTGCTCTGTGAACAAGTGGTTCGAATGGCTAATGATCTTTCAGACGATGATGGTAGACCAATTCTCAGAGTTGCAGCGGTGTGTGGTCGACAGGTATTTTTGTGAACAGCAACACATATCTCTTTGGCATTGGTAGTATTGATGGTTTTTAATGTTATTGGAACTTAGAGGATGCTTTTAAATTTTTTCAGGTGCATGTATATATTTGGCATTGTTCCTTTTTTATTGATAAAATCTGATGGTCACAAATATGACCCTTTACTACAGGGGTGGCTGGTGAATGAACCAGATGTTATTGTGTCAACGCCAGTTGCTCTTTTGAACAGTATAGACCCCAAAAAACATCATCGTTCAGATTTCATTCGTGCTGTAAAGTATGTGGTATGTTTTCTCACTCATTACTTTATATTCCTTTTAGTTATTTGGGAAACTACAAGGCCTTTTTTCTAAAGAAAAAGTGTGTTTACAATAATTGGCAGGTTTTTGATGAAGCAGATATGCTCCTTTCCGGGGGCTTTGAGAATCATGTTATTCGTCTTATACACATGCTCCGTTTTGATGAAAAGTTATTGTCTCGGGTGAATAAAGCTGGATCTGAGAATCCTGTAGAAACGAGTTCTGATTCTGTGTCACACTTTGACTTCGAGGGTGAGGAAGACATGCAAAATGAATCCATCTCAGAAGCTGAGAAAATGTCTGAGGGTGATGTTGATGCTCAGGACTTGATGGAAGAAACTCAAACTTTGACGGTCAAGAGAAAGGACTGGAGGAGAGAGAAAAAATTATGAACGAAGTAAGCAGTACATATTTGTTGCCGCAACCCTTCCAGTTAACGGAAAGAAAACTGCTGGTGCAGTGTTGAAAAAGATGTTTCCGGATGCCAACTGGGTTAGTGGAAGCTACCTCCATCAACACAACCCTAGGTGCTAAATTCTTATACTATTTTTTCCCCTTTCCATGGATAAACGGTGCTGCATTTAGTTATGGTTATTAGGATTGTTTAGATGCAAGTTATATTTATCTCTTATTCATATTTTATTGTTTTAAGCTTGTCACTGCTCATGTCGATCAGTTTTGCTCCAAAATCATCTGTGCTTGTTATCACCAAGGAACAAGAACTTAGAGATTTGTGATATCATTTTTCTTATGCATGGAGAACTAGGCTAGACCTGGCAATGTGTATCCATTGTGTTTTTGTATTCTGTTGTGCCATAATCATATTTAGGGTATTTTATATTTACATAACTTTGATGCTTTAATAACTGTTATCTAGACTCTAAAACATTTGTGTATTCATTGTCTTGTTTGTGTCATGTTTAGTTATTTTTTTCATATCATGTTTAATATTGTCAAGTCTAATTTAGGATATATCACAAATTACCTGATTAAAACTGCAGCTGTCGAACGCCCAACCGTAGTGTAGAAGCCACTATAATCATTTTAAAATAACATTTATTTCCTTTTGTCTGTTCATGTCTTTAAACTTTAAGGGCTTCTGACTCTTGGATCTTGATTGCCAAAAAGATGCTTTTAATCAGCTTTGGACAAAGGAAATGTTGATAATAAAAATAATTGACATATAGGTGAAATAAACTCCTGAGTTGTATGTTTCTTTGATAAGTTGATCATGTTTCTTTGATAAGTTGATCTGTTGTGGTTCGTAGTTTAGACATTGATAGCACCGACTCTGTTGGCGAGCGTTGTCAATGAGCTAGGGAATGTAGGAGTCTATGCTGAAACAGTTTAGTCATATTGAATTTAGTAGGTTAAATATGGTGTGCTTAATTGTGTTTCTTATAATAAAGATTCAGGACAGGACTTGTAAATTTGTCTGAAATGCTGAAACAATTAATATTTGAGGATCCAATATCTTGATAGTTTGACATTTGGAAAAACAGCTTTCCCTACAGAATCCAGCCTCTTCTTGTTTGGTTTGTTCTGTGGCATGATTTTCAGCTCCTTTATGCCTCGAGTTAATTGTGTATCTGCCTTTGTCACAAATCATCATTTCAATCCCTTAACTCCCGTTATTTTCAATGCAATATTTAGCTTTATTGGTGATTTGTTGTTCTTTTCCAATTTCAGATTGAAGGAGAAATGGATTGAAGTCACAACTGACAATCAGGTTGATGCACTAATAGAGGCTGTAAAACAATTTGGCTCAAAAGCATTGGATCATGGTGCTGGTGTTAGCCGAACCATGGTGTTTGGTAACACCGTTGAGGCTGTTGAAGCAGTGGCTAATATACTGCAGAGGGCTGGGATTGAGTGTTACCGTTACCATACAGGCCTCTCTCTGGCAGAACGTGCCGAGTCCTTAGATGATTTCCGAGCAAAAGGTGGAATTTTTGTGTGCACGGATGCTGCTGCTCGTGGTGTTGACATTCCAAATGTTTCACATGTCATCCAGGTGATTCAATTTTACTAGATCAATTTTATCGCGGTAAAATTATGCTCATGATAAATGAATAATCTTGCAACATGTGGCTCCTTTTATATGTAAGTAGGAGAATTAAACAAACTGTGTATTGTGTAACAATAATACTAGTAAAAGTGACTGGAGAATAGTTTCACCAAGGCTTATTTTGGTAGGGAGGATGGAAAATTGATGGAAAACCTTTTGTAGTAGTTAGAATTCGTAACCACATTTGCTATTTTATAGCTGAACTTTGGATTAAAGTTTCACTTCCTTTCTCCTTTCCACCCTTCTACCAAACTTATATAGGTTTTAATGAAAAATTGACTATAACTACATAAATGTATTGTCATTTTCTCTTTAAAGGAAATTATTGATTGCAACACCTTGATTAAGTTTTGCTTTAGAAAAGCAGGTTCCTAGTTAGAGTGATCTGGCTGTATCCTGACTTGGGCAACTTTATTTTTCCAAGTCTTTTCTCAATACACTGACAAACAGATAGCTGGTCAGATTTGCTGAACCAGATAATGCAACAATAATCTAAATAACAATAGGCATGCATACATGTCACACGAGCATAACCAATGCTAGAAATATAAGTTTTGAAGCAGTTTGGTACTATGGAATGTAGGAAGAAAAAGCATCTATATTTCTTCATACCTCTGTGCAATCACCTCTGAGGAATAATATAGACCACAAGGAAATCATTCCTATTAGAAGAGAAATACGTAAATAAATATTGGTAGGGACTAATCTGTGTCAAGTAGTAAACTTTTCCTGTTGCTGTTGGTTGACCAGTGACTATTGAGTACTGATATTATTAAGTAGTTGACTAGTGAATTATCTAATTTATGGAGCTAATCATCTGAAATATTGCGTTCTTTCAGGCAGACTTTGCCACTTCTGCCATAGATTTCTTGCATCGGGTTGGTCATACAGCACGGGCTGGTCAATTTGGAGTTGTTACCAGCCTCTACAATGAATCCAACCGAGATCTTGTTAATGCTATCCGTGCAGCTGGGAAGCTGGGTCAGCCTGTGGTAATTCAAAAAGCTTGCGCTTTAAGTTTAGCTAAATTGATAATTCTACACTCCTTAATCACAGATGGAAATGATAATCCTCTTCTGGTTCCCTCCTCCAATGTTCTCTCTCCTTTTTCTTTTCTTTATTTTCTTATCCTGAATAAATGCATAAGGCAGTGATTCAAAGATTAGGAAATCTTGTTATACAAATCAAATTCCGTATGCTTGTTTATGACATGCACTCTCTTGAGCAATGACTAAAATGTTATTTGTTGGCTGTAGGAAGCAGCATTTAGCAGGAAAAGAAGTTTCCGGAACAAGCTTAAAAAGAGAGGTAAGAGTTTGTGATTGGATTTTACATGCCAAAATTTCCACTTTATGGATTTTATACTGTATCTCAAAATTTTGATATTTTTGTTAAATTTAGCAGGTTCAAACAAAGCGGGACACATATCAACTGCTGAATTGATGGTGTAAGACATGGTACAGAAAGAACAATAGTTAGCCACTAATCTTGTATCATTATCACCCACGTGAGGATTTTTTTTTTTGTTACTTAAAGGTATGGTATTAAATATTTTAAAGAACACATTCCCATTGTTGAAGAGCTCTCCTACTCTCCTTGCTCTCTGCACAAACACAAGCGCCCACACACACACAAAGAAACTTGAAAAATGAAAAAAAAGAAAAAAAAAAGAAGGAAAAAGAAAAGAAGAGGAGCAGACAGATACTTTGTTTCCATCAAGTTCACCTGTCTCGCACTCTTGGACTTAATTAGGGTTATAGCTTCCTTAACTCATTGGAAAGAATGTGCATGGCAAATGCCATCTTATGATAAGTTGGATGTTCTTTCTGGAAGGAGATGTGGTCTATATGAAATGGATATGGCTGGCCCTTCCTAATTAGTTCTATTCCATAAGTTCCATAATTTTGTCCACGAACATGTTAAGGGATCAATTGCGAGTATCATCTGTATTTTTATGAATTTTGTTTCTTCGGGTATTGCATTCTTATCTACCATAGCTTGCATTGGAATGTATTGAAGCCCCAATTGTTGTTTCGGCATGTAACTGCACTGTGCCAAGGTTGTAGGAAGCCTCATCCTGGGGGGGATGGCATGAGGTTTCTTTTTGTTGATTCATGTACATCAAAATCCGCATCGGCTAGTCCTTGCAACTCAATCTGATGGCTTATAAACTAAAGGTCTGTTTTAGGCCAGACCGAGTTATGAAAGCTTCTTTACATGTTGAAATTGGAAAAACAGTTTACTTGTAATGGAGACAGTTCCATAATTTCAAATAATATTTCTGGCCTTCAGAACTAGTAAGATTTATACATTTGTATCTATATGTAATAAATATAGATATAAAAATCAAATGGGGTTTGATTAAAATTATAAAGTTGAGATAGTAAAAAATATAATGATTGAGGTTCAAATTTCACTATTCTCATGTATTTTTCTAGATTTATCAAAGTATAAAAGGTTATAAGTATCTTTAAAATAACATCTATTATTTTTAAAAAAAAATTAAATTTTTAATAATTTTACAATTGAGTTAAAATCACGATGAGTGATATTAATTTAACCAAACTCTTAATATTAGATAAAACTTTTGATTAAATTTTGTGTCAATTTAGTTACATTAACTCATTAGTAAAATTTAAAAAAAATGTTAAAATTCACTTATTGTGCAATTATCTATATATAACTAAATTTTGTGTCACGATATTAATTCAACAGTGAAATTATAAATAAATAAGTCAATTTGAGTAAAGTGTATTTATTGTCCTATGAAAAAAAAACTACGGTCGAAGTTATTATTTTACTTTTATCTATATTAATACATAATTATCACTAAAACCATCCCCTTGTTTTCTTAAAAATGTAATTATTTTAAAAAGTAAATTTTAGTGTTGTATGATTTATAAGGAAAAAATGAAATGAAATTCAACTGATGTGAGATATGGTATCACTTATTAATTTTTTAGTAACATTTTTTTGCATAAAGTGATTATTTTAAGAGACTCAACTATGGTGTAATAGAGTGTGTAATTTAATTTTAATTGAATTAACAATTTAAAAGCAAATTTATTAATTTAATTGGAAAATTTTTAATTGGCTATTGATATAACATCTTTTAAAATAATTTGGTTTGGAACAAAAAATAATCAAGTTACTTAAAAAATATTCGATCAAAGGTACATCCGAGAAAAAAAAAATAAATATATTTATTAAAAATTCACATAAAAGAAATAGTGCATTAGTTATAATGATAAAAGTTCAAACCTTATTATAGTATTATTTTATTTAAAAATATAAAAATATAAAAAGACAAAAATATTTTTATATTATCACTTTATATAGAGAATATTTTAATAATTTTTTAATTGAATTAGTGCTCGTATAATTTGTGACACAAACTTAATAAAGTATGGATAATATTGTTGAGATTGATGATGGCTTAGTTTGGATGGGTAGTGTGTTTACCTCCGGTGAGATTAAAAACAGCGGTGGCGGTGAGATTAGTTACTGTAGTGGTGAGATTGGATAATGTAGCGGTAAGATTAGAAACAATGGTGGACTGTGTGTTTGGATTCAAACGCAGCTGTAGTGGTGAGGTGAAAATAAAAAATGACTATTAAGGACATCAGATTAGAATTGATATATAATAGAAGTTTTTAAATTATTTTACTTATATAAAATTATTAAAATATGTGAATTTATAAATTCATTTAATAAAATATTAAAATTTATCTTCCAATATTTTATTATAAATATTTTAATGAATTATATAATCAATTTAAATTATTTATTGAATAAAATGATAATTATTTTTAATTTTTTATAGTTAAATATTCTTTTATAACAATGATAAATATTACTTTCGCAAATAGTAACATTATACTTGGATCAAATTTGGCTGCCAAATCTAAAAAAAATAAGATTGATAAAGAAACTCTCAAGAATAAAATGGTAGATTAATAAATAACAGTAATACCTCTGCTGCACCAGTGAACTTACTACTACTTTCAGCTCTAGTTGGTTTTGGGGATATCAGTGTGGTGAAAATTGATTTTAGTTGCACTAAAATGCTCAACCAAACAGGTTGCCAGTGAGGTTGGTAGCCCAACTGCTCCTCACTGGCGTTAAATGGTGAACCAAAGCTAGCTGAAGATTAGAATATAGGGAAGAAATACAACTCCTTTAACTTACAAATGAAACCATATCGTTTATATATATTGCTTTTACTAGCTAATGTACTCTTTAACACTCCCCTTGAGAAAAAAGAAAACCATGTTGTTGAACTCCAAGTGCTTTGGTCATAAGATCAGCAAGCTGTTCTGTTGTGTACACATGATACCTTCCTTGTTGATTTCATCTCCCTTATAAACTCACAATTGACTTCTGTATGCTTAGTTATCTCGGAGTTTGTAGCAATTTGGAGAGCTGCTTGACTGTCAATTTCCCTTAACATTCCACCCAACTTCAGCTGCTGTCGATGCCATTTCTCCTTCTTTCCTAATAATCGTATTTACTCTCTACATAGCCAGCCTTCAACAATGACTTGGTGAGCTTTTAAGTTCCATTTCCAAGACGCTTGTTTTAAACCTTATAGGGACTTGACCCCCTGGTTGCCAAAACCCACCCTATAAACTTCCTCATCTAAATCGTCTCGGAAGAAAGCATTATATACATCCATTATTGTATTGGCTAATCGTGAATAGCAGCAAATGCCACAACAGCCAGAACAATCGACAAGAGAGAATGTTGCTTCTTGTTGCTTGTACCCCTTACCTACGATCCAAGCCTTAAAACATTCCATTTCACCATTCTAACTTTGTAAATCCATTTGCAGATTTCAAGAATAGGATAAACCAATTAAACCATTAAAAACTGATTAGAATGTCAAAATCGAATAAACTGAAATAATTTTTTTCAGTTCAATTCTGTCGGGTTTATTTAGTTTTTTTTTTAATAATTTAATTTATACTTTAAATCATTTAAATACAGAATTATTGGAAACTAGATGGTAATAATCTGGACTCATTTATGTAGTTATGATAATAAACTTTTTGGGTGAATATCCGGTAAATTAGTTAACTAATTCTATGCATTCACTGTATGATAGACATGATTAGTTTAATCTCAGAGTGAAAATTTGATTAATATATTTTCTCTTGCCTTCTAATCTAACAAAAATATATATTACGTAATAATATTATTAAACATGATGATGGTTTATGTTTGAATACAAATCTTCTTTACCATATGTTTAATTTTAATATTGTGACTAATTTATACCATATAGGTGTAGAGAATAATGGGGACAATTTACTACTACCACTTTAACTCTCTCTTTTTCGTTATTTTTTTAGTTGGGTTGTATGAATATTTATATTTTGGAATAATGATTTATTTGACACTTTTTAATTTTATAAAAATAAATTATTTTAGTTTTTTATTTAATTTTTTGTTTATTTTACTCCTTAAATTTACATTATTTATCAAATCACCCTAAAATAGATGGAATAATTAACTTTTGTTAATTTTGTTGATGTAGCTTCCACATGTATGTCTCGTTAGCAATTAATTAATTCTTTAAAAATTAAAAATATTTTTTATAATTCTTAAATTTTTAAATATTTTTTTATATTTTTAAAAATTAAATAATTGCTAATGTGGCAATCCACATGTATGCCACGCCAGTAAAGTTAACAGATGTAAAATTTTCTATCCATTTTGGGGTGATTTGACAAACAACAAAAGTTTAAAGGCTAAAAAAAATGAAAAATTAAATAAAGGGTTAAAATAATTTTTTTATAAAATTAAAGGGCCAAAGCTGTGATGAATTGTGGTTTACATATAGTATATAGGACTTATATATCGATGATGTATTAAATATTAGTCTTACTTTTAAATTAATTTATAATATTTTTTATTTTACATCAATGAAAAAGTATCATTTTATTATTTTTTTAATAGTATAGTAGATGCAACATGAGAAAATAATATATTTTTAAATTTTCATTGTTTTATCTATCTTAATAAGAAAAGCTTAAAGTTAAAAGACAAATTAGGGCAATAGATTTCAACGATTGAAGCTACCCAACAGCTGCCATGGTCCTTGACCTTAACGAAGCAGCATGGACACAAACAGGCCTTCACCAATATAAATGTATTAGTCAGCAATGATGAACCACCTACCTCATATCACAATCAATCACTAATTAATATGGGTTCTTTGATCAAAGCGACTGTTTGGTCAACCTGTTTTGCCGCATTAATCATTGCAATAGCAGCTCAAATGGACATGCCGCCCGGCATGGTAATGCCACCAGGCTCCGTCATGCCCTCGGCGCCCACGCCCAATAGAAGCGGCCACGTTGTATCTCCATCTGTGGTGCTTGGACTCCTTGCTTTCATGTTTTCAATTTTTGTTTTCAACCAGAGAGCCTGATCAGCCTCTCTCTACATAAATGCTTGGTATTTCGATTTTCATGCTTTTTTTTTTTTTTAAATGTTTTTGGTGTCTCCGTCTGTTGCTACGCTGGTTTGTAATACATTTCTCTTTCTTAAATTACTATCTATGATATAAATCTTCTTTCTCCTGGTTTGAGGAAGAATATTAGATTAAATATTTCACAAGTACAACTTTGATTAAAAAAATTCATAAAGTACATGACAATAAGGTCATGCATAATATGGGGAAAATTGCAAATATTTTCTGCACATTTCTGGTTCAAAAGCATAAAATTAATTTTGTTCTGAATGGCTTTAGATAAGAGATAATTTAATCACATAAGAATGATCATGGAATATTGAGAAACCACCTTTTGATGTCATTGAAGTCAGAATCTACCGCTGAACTTAAAAAAAAAAAACACAATAATTTATTTGACCTTTCAACTTTATAAAAAAAAGAAAATTTAGTCATCCCAATTAATTTTTTATCTTTTTTAGCTCTTAAACTTGTGTTTTTTGTTAAATCACCTCAATTTTAATAAAAAAAGTTAACATTTTAACCTTGCTAACGTGGGATACAAGTGGATTGCCAAATGAATGACATGTCATCATTTAATTGATTTTTTAAAATTTTAAATTTCAAAAAAAATTATAAAATTTATTTTAAGAATTAAAATCATTAAAATTATTAAGAAAGTATAAAAAGTATAAAAATATATTTTTAAAATTTTAAATAATTAATTAAATGTTGATGTGTAATTCACATGGTAATTCACATGTATGTTATGTCAATAAAATTAATAAATGTTAACTTTATCATCCATTTCGAGGTGATTTGATAAAAAAAATGTAACTTCAAAAGTTAAAAAAGACGAAAAATTAAATGAATGGTTAAAATAATTTTTTTTAAGTAAAGTTAGAGAGCTAAAAAGTTCATTATGCCAAAAAAAAATCACTATTTCTTCTTCAAAAGAATTAAAGAAAAAGCTCTTTGAAATTGAAAGGGTTAACTATATATTTTACGCCAGAACTTGTTCGCTTGCATCTAGTTGATAATTAATATTATTTGGACTTTGTTGATACTTATTTTGTCACACAGTTTGGTACATTTGCACTAACACAATTAATTTGTGCTGAGAAGACATTGATAATTAATCTAGTGATGACACATAATAGCCTATTAAAATGTCACATGTCAAACATAAAAAAAAAACTTTAAAATTATATAAGTTAATAAAAAAAATTGTTTTTTTCAAATAAAAAATGAATCAAACCAATATTGTCTAGATACATCTGAATCTGGATAACCATTTGTCTAAATTACATGTTTTTAGTAATTTTATATATTTTATTTTTTTGTATAAAATATCAGGTTATTGATATTATTATTAATGTTATATTTAAATTAAAAAAAATATATAAAATTTTAGAAAATTTTAAAATATATAAATTAATAAAAAAAGTATAAAAAAGGTTCACATTAAGAGTGGGTATGGACATATGGCTGTCCAGATTTAAACGTATTTAGATAATTATTTGTCTAAATTCATTTTAGAAGTGTTTTTTTAATAATTATATATATTTTTAAATTTCAGCTTATATATATTATAAATTTTTATTTCTTTTGTAAATTTTTAAATTATAAATTATAATTTTTTATATTTTCAAAATATTATACGCTCTTTATAAAATTTTAATTTATATATATATTGAACTTTTTGATTTATATGTTTTTCAAAATAATTATAACCTAAAAAATTATATTTTATAAAAATAAATTAAATATAAATTTATTGAAAAAACACGTTTAGAATGAATATAGACATTATGAGAAGCTGCCACCTGTTACCATCATATTGACTATTAATGTTACATTAACATAAACTAACGATATTAGTGTAGAGTTACTAAACTATATGATAGAATACAAGTTTAGCGACTAATTAAGTTCAAAAAATTATATATCAACTAAATACAAATAGACAAATTTAGGGGTAAATATATAAGTTAAGGATGTGAAATGGTTTAATTTGATTAATCTGGTTTAATTTAATTTAATTTAAAATTGTCGATTATGAAAAAAAATTCATTAATTTTATCCATTAATTAAAGGGATCAAATTAATCGGTACTTTTAGTTTTACTTTAAATATAATTTAAAGTTGTTTTGTTAATGGGCTAATACCTTGTTTGATAACTGATGAAGAATTAAATAAATTAAAATTTAATACTTTTAATAAGTTAATCTTTTATATGCATATAATAATTCAAAATTTTTAAAAAAAGGGATAGAATTTTTTTTTTATAAAAAATGTGAAAATGATAAGTATATAAGAGTTACTTATAAGAGAATATTTTCAATTAATGTAATTCAATTTTATTTCTTTTAACATTATACCATCCTATAAAGACTTTACATTTAAATTTTGATTGTATTTAGAATTAGATGAAATTTTTAAAAATCAATAATAAAATATAGAATACATTTTTTTTATAAATTAAAATTTGCATTTATCAAACAATATGATTATGTACCATAATTTTAAGTAATATATCAAACATAGTTTATATCTTAAATTTTTATTACTTAATTATTTAACTCTTATTTTTTTCTAACTTATTGAACAACACTTCAAGTAGAGTTAAGCTTGAAAACTCAAGACTCCCGCAAAACGAACATAAATTATGGGGCTATCAGATCTTAATTATGCCCTTTAATGCTTCAGTAAAGGATGCCATTACAATAAAGGAAGCAAATAACTTGGGCACATCAAAGAAATGAGACTGTGTGAGAGAAAGAGGGTCTTACCTAGATATTTATACTTTTATCTTTAGAAAGCACGAAGCATATTCATTCGTTGGCAAACTTGCCAAACTTGCATTTTTGGCATGACGGTCTGCCTAGTGACCAATATATTGAACACTTTTATCAAAATGTGTTTATTTTTGTTTCATATGCATGATAAAAAATTTTGAAGCTTTGAGATTGGGGAGAAGATTATGGGAGAGAATCTCAATTGTAAAGCCTACCACCACTTATGTGTGTTAAGGTCCCATTAAATGCCCCTAACATAACCCTACCTTTAAACCCTATAAATAGTCTATAACACTAAAGAACAGCCCATACCACCACTTATTGCCCTAAGGGTTCATGAATAAAATGTGTGTGGTAAAACTAGTCTTTCCACAGTAACCATCAACATTTGATATCCACTTTTCTTTGGAAGATTCACTTATTGGTTGTTACTATTTTAGAGTGGGTTTATTTGCCTATCTCTACTTTATAAGTGTAAACATGAGCATTATTAGTATATACGAGTAATTGTTACAAATGGGACACAATATATACTTTGTAGTCATTGGAGATACTTGGAGCAAGTTCTTTTTATGAGCTTGATGTCGACTTTGATGCAATATGAGCATTGAGTAACAATGTCTATAAGAACTTACGCCTTAATATCCTTCATAGGGAAAATTTTAAACCAAATTCTCCTAACTTTATTTGACCATTTTGAGTGACAAATCAACTCAATTAAAGATGTGGCACCCCCACACCCGACCTGATTGTTGGATCTAAATGTGTGACATCACATTATGTTGCTAAAACAATTCAGACTAATACAACATAATTCTATCAGGTTTAATTCACATTTATCAATAGTATAACAAATCAATCGTTTAATAAAAGCATTCACATGAATTCATAAGGTTTAAGATTTTATTTCATCTAATTTCGAGATTATGCTAAGATAAAACCGGAGTTAGGACACGAATCCCCAAACTCATTTGCCAAAATTCAAGGTTTTGTCTCAAGATGGTCCCCCATCTCAAGATAGGCCATAACTTATTTTGAAAATTCTAGCTTAAAAACTAACATGTTTGAGACACTAGAAGTTGTGTTTCAAGGTAAAGTCCCTCATGTCTCGAGACTAGCCCTCCCATATTTTCTTATTTTTGCGTCGATGTTTGGATGTCTTGAGACAAGGGATTCTTATCTCGAGACCTAAAATAGGGAAAAATTAATTTAGCTTCGAAATACTTTAGCCTTGAGACAAAGGCTACTTGTCTTGAGACTAGCTTGCCAAGTCTCAAGACATTAAGCACATTGGAGAACAATAAGGTAAAATTTATTCTAACTATCTTGAGATATGTTCTTCCTGTCTCGAGACTTAATGATCAAATAGCCAAAATTACACATTTCTAAGTATCCAAAGCCTTAATCAATTGAACCCAAACTTACCTAAAATTTGCCTCAAAACATAATCATCAGATCAATCTATCTAAACACATTCAAATATCACCAAATCATAACCTTCAATCATCAACACTTAACCAGTCAATTCACACAATCAGACTAATAAAAACAGGCATATTTAAATAATAGTCAAAAGATAAAATCCAACCATTATAACATTATAGGCCAACTACTAAAAGTACCAAATCATTAACTTAGGCAACAAGCCTACCAACCTAGATACATGTCATATGACCTCAAAACCATGTATACAAACAAAATAAGGACGTAATGGTTTCCAAGCTGAGTTGGAGAGTTGGATTCTTGACCAAAAGTTTTTTTATAGCTTTTATCCAATACTTGCATGCGAAAATAAACAAATTCGTATGCTAAGTAATGGTTACTCAGTGGTGCTAACATAATTCGAATTCAATTATAAACATAATAAAATCAAACATACAACCATTTAGCAAGATTATTCATAATAACCAACAACATTTTAAGAATAACATTATTGGAACATATACAATTGAAAATCATTAAGCCATTTATGGCACGTTTGGTTCATTGTAATGAAATAGAGTTGTAATTAGTAATTCAATTGTTTGGTTGAATGGAATGAAACAAAGCTGTACTAGTATTTTTGTGTTTGGTTAAATGGAATAGATTTGTAATAGCATAAGAAAAAAAGCTAAAATGACCAGAGTACCCTTAGCAGAATTTTGTTAGATGATGATTATTGTTATTAAATTTTAATAAGATTATTATTAAATATGATTTAATAAAAAAATAATTAAATAACATTCTTAATATAATTATATTATATTATATTATATTATATTAAAAGATTTTTTATTTTTATATAAAATTATATTAAAATATTTAAAATATTTTATTTAGTACATTTTAAAATAATACACTAGTATTTGAATCCGTTGCTTCTCAAGTTATATTCATTATAGTTGACACACAAAAAATACATTCTAAAAGTTTAATTACTAATGAATTTAAAATCTATAAAAATATTTTTGAATTCAACAAATTCATATCTTTAACTATTTTTTAATCTAATTTTATTTGTTTAAAGTATATACATTTTATTCTTACTATTTACATCTTCCTTTTGTTTTTTAAAAATAATTAATATTAATTGTTAAAAAATATTTAAAATTTATATTTTATATATAAAAATATTAATAATGAGCTAATAATAAATTAATTTCTTTTATATCCTTACTAAAAAATATATAATATTAATGAATTTAAACATCACATTTACTTTAGCCAATAATATTTTATATCATAACATCATGTCTAAAGTAAATGTTTAATCTATTAAAAGTACTTTTTGATAGCAAACTAAACACTTTTAAACTAAATTCTTTAAAGTATTCGTCCTCTTTTGTAATGACGTCGTTCCGAATTGTGTCGTAAAAAAAATAATTTGCTCTTTACTTTAACATAAATGTACTAATTTATCTATTTCTTAAATAGAGATCAAAATACAATCTGACTCGTAATATAAGAGCCTCCATGATAGTTCTACCTTTAGCCAATCTCACCACCAGTAATGAAAGCTTTCCATGGCCGAGTTTTACAAGCTGATCCAATGTTAGACTTTATGCCTATACATGTTACCAAGTTCTATACCAAGCAAAAATTGTCCTCAATAAAGAAAAGGTATAACTCTTATTTTCCTTTATTAGCAAATTTCATGAAAAAACAAAGAGAGCCTCTGAAAAAAATTATGGGGCAAATCAAAGTTACTTCACCTCAATTAAACAAGGAATGACTAAAAATAGTTATCACATTTTTTTCACTTTATTCTTTTTAAAAATGCAAAATCATTGACATAAAAAGGAATATGGCAACACCATGAAAGTCAACAACAGACTGAAACTTCAAAATTCTTTTTAAGTCTACCATACTCTTACCAAAATGAGCTTTTTTTTAAGCTCTTAAGGCTTGAGTGCCAATGCAAGTCCGACCTTAGGGCTCTTATCAATCGACTTTGTATCCACCTCTCCAGAAATGGTAAAGACGGATTTCGAGTGCCACTTGTGCTGGATGAGTACGTTTGCCTTACCGGCATGGTTCATCTGTGCCTTGATTGTGGTTAATGGATCCAATGCATGTTGTGTACCCACAGTGATGGTGTTCACATTGGTAGAGAAGCTATGGGTCACCTCAGCACCAATAATAGTGTTGGTTGATGGATTCACAATATGGTAGTAAGATGCATTAATCGAATTATCCTTTTCATTCATGCATTGACAAACAATGTATTAAACTTGAGATTATATCATTGCCTAGTCTTCGTGTCAAATGAGATATCAGTACCTAGTGCAAGAACATCTGTTCCAAGCACACCCGAGAAGTTAACTATCGGATTGGCAGTCAATCCAATGCTTCAGCTTATCCCAGCATACTCATGCAAATATTAGAGTTCAATCTGGTATACACAAAAGCGAAAAAAAAGGCATGTCCAACAGCATCTCAAAACACATTCTAAGTAACATGTTCTTGCGAAAAAAGCCAAAACAAGAATAAAGCTTAGAAAGATACAAATTGAAATCTGAGATAGAATTTTGTACCTTGCCAGACCTTTGATCAGGGACTCTGAAGCCAAAGATTGCCTTTAGCCCAGGTACAGGTTTATCAACTGTTATGGTGGTAAATAGCTTATAAACATAATGTACTTTAGTACAAAAAACGATTTTCAAAAAGGCTTACAAAAGATGGCATACATATATATCAACAATAAAGGAATATAAGAAGGTAAAAAAGAAACTATGAACTAAACCAAAGAGATCCTTCAATTGAAAAGCATTTCCGCCATAGGTCAGGTTTATAACACCCCTAACCCGTATCCGTCACCGGAACAAGTTTACGAAGCATTACCGAAATTTACAGGTCAAATAAATAGATATTTCACATCATATAGAATTCATATTAGAAATCAATTGAAATCAAGCATAATGTCCCTTATGTGAGCCATCGAGGCCCAAAATACACATTAGAAACAAGTCGGGAGAATTTTTTAGAAAATATTAAAGTTTTTCAAAGATGCAGGGGACACACGCCGGTGTGGCTCACACGGTCAAGAGTCACACCCGTGTCTCAGGCCATTTAGGTATTCGAAATAGGGGCACACAACTATGTCCCAACTCGTGTCCAAACTTGTGAGGTCTCTGACTTGGGTCACACAGCCAAGCCACACACCCGTGTGCTAGGCCGTGTGAGGATATTGACTTGCATTCTTAAAAAGATACAGGTGACACATGCCCGTGTCTCTACCCGTGTGGAAAAAAATAGGCCATTTTACAAGCTATATTTATCACCTAATTTGGTGTTAGCTTACAATCAACATTATGCATATCAACAAGCCAAAATTAGGCACTAAAACAAACCAAAATCAAGCTTTTCACATATAATGTCTTCATATACAACCAATATGTCTTTAGGCACCTCAGATGACAGATTATAACATGTGTACTCATGTATTCAATATATTCATATGTATAACTAACTTAAATGCATATTTGTACCCAAGGTTTACCAAACTAATTTGCATTATTTCAAACCAAGTTACTTACCTACCAAAACATATCATTTGATGCCAAAATGTATTTCAAATACTAGCATATTTAGTTATATATACCTTATATATCAAGGTACCGATTCATGATCAACTCATCGCATACTAAAACACAAGTATAGAAATGCACATTTAGCTAACACTTTACCTTTCACTATACATGAACTAAACCACACATCAACCACATAAGGCAAATATGCACAAACCAAAATGTGCCAAAACACAAGCCAAATAAGTGGCTAATCTCCACAAAATACATATAGGCCAGCATTTAGCCAAAATAACCTATACATGCCATTATAACCAAAATCAAAACATCCAAAAGTACAAATAAAACCAATGGATAGTGTGATATAACTTTGACAAGCTTCCAACCTAATCAAGCTTCTGATAATCTGAAAAGTAAAGAAAAACAAATACGTAAGCAATGAATGATTAGTAAGCTCGTATAAACTTTAATCATATCAATTCATTTCAAATATGAAATTTATACATATCAAGAATAATCCAATATCGATACCCCAAGATTCATGAAGCTATATTCAACAACTCACAAGGTGATTAAATTCACAACATCACTTATACATAACATCCCTAGCATAGTAGGATTTTAAATAACTTTAAACCTTACAACTCTTTCATGAGCTCAAACATATTTTCATTTGAACACTTACCATTTCAATACAACTGTGTATTTGCTTTAGTGGTTAAGTGTTTTGGGTGTGTGTGGGAGGTTTTGGGTTCAATTTCCCACTTTGGCAATTTTTTTCATTTTTGATCCAAGACTCACCCTTGTTGAGTAGGCTTATAGAAAATTATCTGTTAATCCATATCAGAATGAGCCTACTGGTTCGAATGGTAAGGAGGTTAGTATGTGAGAGGACCTATGTTCGAATCCTTGCACGAGCGTGGAGGTTATATTTTTACTCGGTTGTTTGATAGGGTTTTGCTGGAGTTGGATTCTGAGAAGTCGGTTGTTAGTGGGTAGTGGGGAGTAATTTGAGGGATTTAGGAGTTATCTTTCATTTTTATTCTTTTGTTTTCAAAAATTTTCACTCTTTCCAGAAAAGAAAACTGACGTCTATTTTGTTTTGTTTCCCTTTGCTCCTTCGTTTTTTCTTTTCTTTTGTTGTTTCCCACTCCTTTGTTTCGATCGGTTGTCAAATATCTGTAATCTGCTTCTTCATTTTCCCTCGATTGTTGGTAAGTGGGATTCTAGAGCTTTTTAGTTTTCGATTTCCAAATTACCATTTGGAATCTTAATTTTTATTTTGGTAGTAGTAAATCGAGTAGGGCGAGGTTCTCTTCTAGCAGAATTGTAGTAGAAATTGCTCAAGAGGTTAGTAAGTGTCAAATGCTTGATTATTCATCATTGTCAATTTCTTTGGTTCAGTTTAATTGTGGATTGAGACTGACTATGTGAGTTTGGTTTGTCAATATTAGGTACTGTATGTCTTGAGAGTGTTTCCATACCAGAATCGTACCAGGTGTGTTCCCAAATCGTGAAAAATGAGGTTTTGGCTTTCACCGAAATTGCCCACTGTCATGTCACGAGGGCGTATGGTCACTCATGTGGTTGGCTGTGTGCGAGAACACGGCCGTGTGGTACTGTGAGGGTGATTGTGTAGGTCACACGAGCTAGGCCAAGTTGGGCATGTAGGCCCATACAGGCATGCCACACGCGCATGTGGATTTGGGGCCAGGTCGTGTGGGCCACACGGGCAAGGCCAATCTAGGTGTATGGGCCTAAATTTTTGAAATTTTCCCAAGGGTCGCACGGGTCGTTTCGATCAACTGTGGGCCTACCATAGGGTCGGTAAGGGCTAACCAAACCCTAGCTTATGTGATCTGGTATTCTGATAGTATGCTCTGAGTAGGACATTTTTATGCATATTTGACTATTCTGCTATATGTATGTCTGTTATCTGTATAGAAGCATGCTGAGCATGTCTAATTTGTAATATATGTATCTGATTTCTGTAACTGTTTTGGGGTGAGATTTGTTGTAATGACCCGAATTTTTACAGTTATCAAAAAAGTGCATTTTCGGGTCTCCGTTTCTGAAAAATAGATTTGTAAATATTTATTAAAAATATTTACGAAGTTAAGAGAGTGATTAATTAAAGTTTAATGAAACAAATTAGCTTAAATAAAGGATAATTAGATAAAAGGATTAAATTGAATGAAGTGTGAAAGTTTAATTATAGGATAAAGAAATTGAAATGACTAAATAAGTAAATAAGCCAAAGGAGTGCCAAGTGTATGGCAAAAATAAAATATATGTGTAATAAGTATTATACATACATTTGTAATACATGTATGTATTTACTTATTATTTAAGTAAATAATTAATATATTTATTATTATTAAATTGATATTATATGATGAATAGATTAAATAAAGACAAGTGTATGGTAATGATTTGGTACAAATGTATTAATAAAAAAATACATACATTTGTAATATATGTATTTGATATTAAATGGATATTTATTATTTAGTGAAAGATATTTATTAAATAAATAATTATATTATAATATATTTATATGATAAATAAATGTAAAATAACAAGTGTATGGTGGGATGAAATACAAATGTAATAATATATGTGTGCCCAAGTATAAAATAAATATTTGATATTAAGTAGATATTTAATAAAGTCATTATTATTATTATTGTTATTATATATTGTATATATATATATATAAAGTAAAACAAAAAGAAAAAGAAAAAAGAAAGGCAACAGAGAATGAGACGAAACAGGGGAAAGAAAGGAAGGAAAGAAAAATAAAAGGAAAATTGGGGTTTTTGAAGCCTTAAGCTTTACTAGGTAAGTCAATTTGATCCCCTTTCTTGTAATTTTGATGTTTATGAAATTCTAGAGAAGAGTACTACATGAATTATATCAAAAGTTAGGGAGTTAATGAATTTTTTTGTGTTGATTAAGTTGAACAAAAAGATGAATTAAGGGCTAAATTGATAGAAATTCAAGTTAGAAATGAAATAAGGATTGAATTGTAAAGTGATTCATAAGTTTTATGCTTTAAGGACTAAATTGAAAGAATTTCGAAATTATGGTTTTATGATGAAAAATAGATAATTATGTCTAAGTTTGGTTAAAAATTGAGTAGAAATAAAGTATGAATTAAGATAGAAAAGTAAGTGAATTTAGTTAGGATTAAATTGAAATTAAAGTAGAAAATCAACATTTTGCATTAAGACTGTTTGGGACAGCAGCAGTAGTTTAAGTTTGAAAAATCACCAAAAAGTATAAATTGAATTAGAGGATGAATAAAATATTAAATTAAATCTTATTGAGTCTAATTTCTTATAGAAGAAACGGTTTTTAGCAATTGAATTGTAAATTATAAGATATAATGAGTTTTGTGAGACAAGGTCAGAATGAATTCGGGTTTCCCTGTTCTGAATTTGAAAAATCACAAAAAATTGAATAAAAATAATTAGAGGCTTAAAGTTATATTTTTATAATTCATAATGAGTATATTTTCAGTATAAATCAACGGGAATATTATCTGAGTTCTGTACTGTGAGATAATTAATTTTTAGTGAAGAAGGGTCGGAACTATCAGACAGCAGAATAGGGGTGAATTTAAAGAATAAACTGTACCTAATGGCTAAAATAAAAATTATGAAAATTTTATTTTAAAAATATATATGAGTCTAGTTTCAGGGAAAATTAATGGATCTTAATTTGGAGTTTCATAGCTCGAGTTATAAATATTTAGTGACTATGACACAGATGGACAACTTGAATATTCATAAAAGTAAATAATAAAAATTATAGATAATGTTACTTACAAGTGTGTTATATACACTAAGGATGTGGGATGGAGAGGAGAAGGAGAAAAAATATGTATGAATATTCATCTAGCATGGCTAATTTGCATGTTTTAGGCTCAGGGACTAAATTGAATAAAAGTAAAACTTTATGGGTAATTTTGTAAAAATGTCAAAAATGACCAAATTGCATGAAATGGATTATTTTATTATTTAAATTACAAAATTGAATGAAATTATTAATTTAATTCAAGATCGGGGGAAAACATGTTTTAGGGATTAAATTGAAAAGTGTTGAAATTATGGAAAATTCTGATATTTTATAGAATTCATGGATTGTTATCAATATGTATGAGAATAATATCTAGAAATAAGGATTAAATTGCAAGAACTTTATTTTCCTGACCCTAAGGATGAAATCGTCATTAATTAAAAGTTTAGGGGCAAAATGGTAATTTTTCCTAGAGCATTAATTAAATGCATTAGAATATGAAATGAATGAAAATGATGATCAAATTTATTTATAAAGATCCGGATGACTCAAAAATGAGACTTGATCGTGGAAAATAAAAGATATCGGATTAATGAAATTATAAATACAAACAAGCAATGAGGTAAGTTTGTGTAACTTGAATTGTATTTTAAATACTTGAAATATGTGGTTATGTGATGAAAATATGATTTGAATGTTCAATTCATGATAATTGATGAAATATTGCTAATACTCGATATAAATTGAAAATAAAGCCCGGTTGAATGAAAGGAAAATTCGATGGATCTCTGAAAAGGAATTGATGATAAAAAGGATCTAGTCCGGACGAGTGATCCTATTCTGATACAGTCCTCCCAAAGAATACGTGTAAAATGGATTTATCTCGGACGGGTAATCCGAATTAGGGTCTGAATTTAGCCTGGACTGGTAATTCAGATCCAAGCTTATTAGAGTAATTGTCATTGCAGGGGATTTAGCCTGGACTGGTAATCCCGACAATACTCTTTGAGTTTATATTACAGGGGATTTAGCCTAGACTGGTAATCCCACTGTAAGGATGAGGTTCGCGGGAGTGTGAAAGATACCATGGCAACCTGATATGAAATGTGTAAGACCATGGTTGAAAGATACCATGGCAACCTGATATGAAATGTGTAAGACCATGGTTGAAAGATACCATGACAACCTGATATGAAATGTGTAAGACCATGGTTGAAAGATACCATGGCAACGTGATATGAAATGAATAAGACCATGGTTGAAAGATACCATGGCAACGTGACATGAAAAGAATAAGACCATAGTTGAAAGATACCATGGCAGCATGACAGAAAATGAATGAGTAAGACCATAGTTGAAAGACACTATGGCATCATGTCAAAGATAAATAAGACCGTGGATGGGAGACGCTATGACATCTATTGGACAATTGATATGTAGGTAATACTTATCAGATGACGAATAGTTATATGAAATGGTTGTGTGAAATGTTTACAAGAACTAGTCATATGGAAATATATGTACAAAATAGTTGTATGAAATAATTATGAAGATAAATAAACGAAATAAGTATAAGTACATGGAATATAATTTATGTCAGGTTTGATATAAACTATTACCGGAATAAATATACATAAAATATATGGAAATGATAGAGCATGAAATAGTGATATAATGAAATGAATGATATATGCTTATGAAGAAACGGTAAGAGCATGATATGTTTCATGACATGTACATATATGATTATCTTTGATATGTTGATACAAGGAAATTATGTAAGTTGAGACTGTTATTAAACTCAAGTGCGATATGTAGAGAAAATAAGTATATCAATGTTGAATTTAGATGAAATGTGTGCAAGTATACTAACAATGATGTTGTTTGACGCTTAGACAAGTGCCAAACTATTGATTGAACAGTAACATATTTAATTATAAGGAGCATTGAAATAGTAGGTACTTAGATGAAAATAAAATTTAAGATTTTGTGAATTTTTTTTTATAATCCCGATTTAATTCTGGTTGGTTTCTAATGTATCTTTGGGGCTTCGAGGGTCCAATAGAGAGACGTTATGATTATTTCTAAAATATGAATAATAAATGACTCAGAATTATCTGAAAATGTTCAGTAAACTCCGGTAATGCCTCGTACCCTATTTCGAAAATGGATACGGGTAGGGGGTGTTACATTTGTATATGTTGAGGAAGTGTTCTGTATGGCGATCGCAGCTTATATTCTGGAAGCATGGCTGCATAATATCTGATATGTGTCATATTGACATGATATGGTGTGTAGGGATGGGTGGGTGTTTTTAACCCCACATGGTGTCTTGGGATGGAGGGAGTTGGTGTGTAGAAGATGGGGTAGGATTTTGCATATCTATATCTATTATCTGAATCTAAAATGGACATAAGTCCGTATTTGTATTTGACTAAGCATGAGATTTCTGAATGTTTTGCCTGCGTATTTCTGTTGGGTTACACACTGAGTTTACGAAAACCCACATCTGTTGTCTATTCTATACAGGTAATCTACAGACTTAAGCGGATCGGTGCGGTGGAGACTCAACGGTGACCACTCATACGAGAACTTATTATACTCAGTAATTATGGTTTTTATTTAAATTTCTAACTTAATTGAGAGTTTGTAATTTATGGGACTCTCTGGGTGATTTTCAAACTTTTGGTTTTGGTTTGTTGCTTGTTTATTTGAATGGTTTAACAAAATGTTTAAGCAAATGATGTTTTTACTCAAACAAAAAGGTTTTTCTAAAAATACAAATTGGATTTCCAAAATATAACGATATTCTTAGACTTCCGTTGTAAAATATGTTTTGACAAACAAGCCGATTAATTAACGTTTTCGGCAATGGACATAAAAGAATATGAGTTAATAAGCTGAGATGATATAACATAACAAATCTGTTTTCAAAACCCATTCTTCGTAACATCTCCAGATTCGGCCATAACATCTAGGCCGGGTGTAACAGTCCAGTTTAGACCCTAGTCGGGATAGTGGTTTCAAGACCACAGATCTAAGTCAGAAAAATATTTTAATATTATTTTCTATGTTTAAAATATGTAAATTAGTATGTGTGAAAATTTCATATCAAAATTTAATCGTTTGTGTGCTCAATTTGATAAAAAGGACCTAATCGAGTAAATTGTAAAAGTTGCTTGTCATATGTTAAAAGTGCTTATTTGCTATGTCTCTTTAATTGAGAGGTCCTTATGTTGTTATTATGCCATTTGCATGATAAGTGGACAATTATGGCCTTGTATATTAATGTTTTATTAATATTTTCATTAAGGACAAATTGAAAAATTTTAATTAAAGGTTAATTAAATTAAACAAAACACAAAATAAGGTTATTTTGTGTTCATCCTAGCCGAATTCATCAAAGAAAAATAAAGAAAACTTGAGCTAGGGTTCGGCCATGTTAAAGTTTGATTAAATGTTCGTTTTTGATCCGTTTTCGATAATTTCTATGTTTTTGTGATCGTTGCTTTGTGATTTACTAAGCCCATGTCTCAATTTCTAAAATTTTGATGATTTTGAGTTATGTCGTTATTGATAATGTGAGCTTTGTAAAGTTTGATGATAGTAAATGAAAGATATGTGTTAGATTACTAAGTTTTATCTTTGAATTGTTTATGAATTTGAGTAATTTGGGCTAAATTGTGAAATTTGAAAATTGAGGGACTAAAATGTGAAATAAATGAAATATGTGGACTTTTATGAGTGCTATGAATATTCGTCTAGGCATGTGTACAAAGAAATTTTGTTAAGTTTGATGATAGTAAATGAAAGATATGTGTTAGATTACTAAGTTTTATCTTTGAATTGTTTATGAATTTGAGTAATTTGGGCTAAATTGTGAAATTTGTAAATTGAGGGACTAAAATGTGAAATAAATGAAATATTTGGACTTGTATGAGTGCTATGAATATTCGTCTAGGCATGTGTACAAAGAAATTTTATGTATTTTGTGATTTTGTGAATTAGGGACTAAATTGTCAAAATATGAAAATGTGAGGGCTATTTTGTAAAATTCCCTAAATGTGTGTTTTTGGATTGATTTGAATGATTTGGTGAATAAAAGAGTTAAATTTAAATTTATTTAGATCAAGAACAAAAGAAAACGAAATTAGATCAGGGAAAGTCGAAAGTTGTCGAGTAGTCGATTCTGTTCATTCGAATCCGTACAAGGTAAGTCTATATACAAATAAATGTATTTGAAATGGTTTATTTATAATTATATGTTAATGAAAAATGATGAATGGCTTTATGCCTTGAATATGAGATATCCGAGAAAGTATCTACAAAGTTCCGACGTCCGTAAAGCCTCGTACGAACCTTAGGAATAGTTAGGATACATATGCCATGACATAGGATCCGATATGTGTTATCGTATAAGACCATGTTTGGGATGTTGGCATCGACTTATGATTTACGTGTAAGACCATGTTTGAGACGTTGGCATCGTATTTGATTTCGTGTAAAACCCTGTCTGGGATAGTGGCATCGATATTTGATTACATGTAAGACCACGTTCGGGACGTTGGCATTGTACGACATTTCTGAATTATCAGTGTATCCTTATAATTTCGAACTATTCAACGAGCATTCTGAGAAAATAAATGACTATGTGAATTTGTATCCAATTCAGGTACGTTTGAATTGTATATCATATGTGAGAATGAAAGGTAAGAAAATGTACCTTGATGAATATATGATATAATTATGAGTTACTATGAGAATGAGTTATGATATGTATATGTGAGTTATGTTCAAATGAATTATAAGAGATATGTGGTTAAGTGAATGTATTTTTCCTTAAAATTTATAAATGAATTGGTGTTAATTGTTAAGTTTATTTGTATATGGCTTACTAAGCTTTTGAAAGCTTATGGTGTGTGTTTGCACTGTTTTATAGATATCAAAGCTACTGGGAGCTCGGGGATTGTCAAGGATCATCATCACACTACTGAACCTTATTTTGGTACCTTTTGACATTGTGAATATTAGAATATGGCATGTATAGGCTAGAAGTATTTGGATATGTTTTGTAATGTATATATCATGCCATGTGATATGGCTAGTTTGTTGTTGAACTTATGGTTTGATTTTGGTATATGATATGTGATGCGACTTATGCTTATGTACTGTATTTATGAGTGACCAAATAAAATGGTCAATTCTAGTAAGTTTTCGAATGTGCATATTTGAGAAATTGGTAAGTTTATAGCATGTGATTGAATGAAGTAAAATGAGGCTATGAAACAAAAGTATAGATATGATTTTGTGTTATGTTTTGGCATAATTTGGTACGACTATTAAGCATGAAATTGGTTGAAAATGTTATGGCATGATTGGTGCAAGTTTTGGTATTGAAATTGGTTGATATTATAGTGCAAATATGCTTGGTTTGATGCTTGTAGGTTTGACCCAAATTGGGTGGCAAATTGGCTTTTCAAATGGCCTATTTTTTTTCCGCACGGACAGAGACATGGGTGTGTGTCTCAGCCATTTGTGACACGCGATCATGTTGCACGGCCGTGTGTCCCCTAGGGTACTCTACAATTTTAAGTCAATCTTGAGCACGGCTAAGGCACACGGGCGTGTGGCTAGCCGTGTGACTCAAGTCAGTTTTGACCACGACCAAGGCACACTGGCATGTCTTGTGGCAGTGTGATTAAGTTAGTATGTATGCCTTGTTTTTACATGGCCTAGACACACGGGCGTGTCTAAAGCTGTGTCAGGCACACGGCCTGTTCACACGGGCGTGTGACCTGTACAACTTTGAAAAATATTTAAGTTTTAAAAAATTTTGTATGAGCTCGGTTTAGTCTCTACCTCTTTCTAATGCATGCTTAAGGTCTTGATGATCTATATAAGGGACATTATTGTGATGTATGACTACGATTTTTGAATGAAGTTTATGAATTATTCATAAAATGTTCCAATTGTCTGGTAACGCCTATAACCCCAGTCTGGCGATGGATACAGGTTATGGGTGTTATATTTGGTTGGTATCAAAGCTACGGTTTAGTCGATTCTAGGACTAACGTAACGTATGTGAGTCTAGCTATACATGTAATATTTATGAAATACGATAGTGTGATCCTGACAATGAAAATGTGTTTTCATATAGCAAATGGATCCCGAACGAGCCGTAGCTGACTATGTCGAGAGTAATGCGCCTGCTCTCGTGCAAGGGACAACGCCTTTCGATTCTAGACCGGCTAGAAGTAGCCATGATGGAGAGGCTAGACAAGCCTTCTATCAAATGATGAATGATTGGTTCAGTCAATACATTAGAACTAATCTGGCTGTTCAACAACCCCCAACCCCGACTAATCCTCTACAAGTCCCTGTTATGCCACAAGCTAATTTGACTCAGTTAAATAAGCCTCCAGTTGATAAAATTAGAAAATATGGGGGCTGAAGAATTTCGTGCTACTAGGAATGATGATGCTGAAAGAGCCAAATTCTAGTTAGAGAACATGATACGAGTGTTCGATGAATTGTTTTTGAATCCGGATGAATGCATAAAATGTGCCATTTCAATTCTGAGAGATACGGCGTATCACTAATGGAAGACTTTGATATCGATGGTTCCAAGAGAGTGAGTCACCTGGGATTTCTTCCAAGTTGAATTTCGAAAGAAATACATCAGTCAGAAATTTATCGACCAGAAACACAAAGAGTTTCTTGAGCTTAAACAAGACAATATGTTTGTTACAGAATATGAGCGAGAATTTGTAAGACTAAGTCAGTATGCTCGAGAATGTGTATCTACTGAGGCAATAATATGCAAAAGATTTGAAGATGGTCTGAATGAAAATATTCGTTTGTTAGTCGAGATTCTTGAGATAAAAAAATTTGTAATGCTTGTTGAACGAGCATGCAAATCTGAAAAGCTCAGGAAAGAGAAAAGAAAAGCTGATTCAGAAGCTAGAGAAGTGCAAAAGAGATCATCGAACCAGTCACTTCAATCTGCCTTAAAGAAGTTTTGAGATGAGTATAGCGGTTCAAAGGCTAATGTGGGATATGCGAGTAGAGATCGTACGAGATGGCATTCGAGTTTCAGAGCTCCAACTATATCTATTGCTAGTGTTGGAAATGTTCGATCTGATTGCTCTGAGTGCAAACACCGTGGTAAAAGACATCACGACAATTGTAGATTGTATGATCGGGCTTGTTTCAAATGTGGATCATTAGACCATTTTATCAGTGACTGCCCCGAGTCTGTCGAGCAAGAAATTGTGCAAAATCTGAGGCCAAGTGGCAATGCATCTCGTGGTAGACCTCCCAGAAATACGGGAAATGTGAGTGTAGTCAAAGAGGGATTAAAGACACTTCTGTTCAATTCGAGGTTAGAGCACCTACTAGAGCCTATGCCATTCGAGCTCGTAAGGAAGCTTCGTCTCCAGATGTTATAACCGGTACTTTCACACTTTATGATACTTCTGTGATTACTTTGATAGATACTAGATCCACACATTCGTATATATGCATGAATTTAGTATCCAGTAAGACTTTTCCCGTAGAGTCTATTGAATTTGTGATTAGAGTATCGAACCCCCTATGCAGATGTGTTTTGGTTGATAATGTCTTGAAGAAATGCCTGTTAATGTTTAGAGACATTTGTTTTTCGGTCGATCTGATGTTATTACCTTTTGATGAGTTTGATATAATTCTGAGTATGAATTGGTTAATGTTGCATGATGCTATTGTGAATTACAAACGGAAACTATTGATTTGAGATGTAAAAATGATGAAATAGTTCGAATTGAATCTAGTGATTTAAATGGGTTACCAGCTATGATTTCGTCAATGAAAGCTCTGAGTATTGTGAGAAAAGGTTGTGAAGCCTATTTTGCCTATGTGATTGATTCGAAAATGTCAGAAAAGAAATTGATTCGAAAATGTCAGAAAAGAAAGTTGAATCAGTGCTTGTTGTTTGTGAATTTCCTGATGTGTTTTCTGGGGAACTTCCTGGATTACCTCCGATACGAAAAGTTAAATTTGGCATTGAGTTAATACCAAGAACTACTCCTATTTTGATAGCTCTGTATAAAATAGCTCTGACCTAATTAAAACAATTAAAGTCTCAGTTGTAAGAATTGACCGATAGAAGGTTTGCTAGATCGAGTTTCTCACCTTGGGGTGCACTAGTTCTGTTTGTGAAAAAGAAAGATGGTACGATGAGAATGTGCATTGATTAACGTTAGATGGATAAAGTGACTATCAAGAATAAATACCCTCTGCCTCGAATTAATGATTTGTTTGATCAATTGAAAGGAGCTACCGTGTTTTCGAAGATAGATTTAAGATCCGATTATTATCAGCTGCAAGTAAAAGACTCAGACATTCCGAAAACTACATTCAGAACAAGGTATGACCACTATGAGTTCTTAGCTATGCCTTTCGAATTAACTAATGTACCTACTATCTTTATGGATTTGATGAACAAAATTTTCAGACCCCATTTAGATCGATTTGTTGTTGTATTTATTGATGACATATTGATTTATTCGCTTGATAAATCCGAGCATGCTGAGCATCTGAGAATAGTATTACAGACTTTGCGTGATAAACAATTATATGCAAAGTTTAGCAAATGTGAATTCTGGTTACGAAAAGTCAGTTTTCTGGGCCATATTGTATCAGTATCAGGTATCCAAGTCGATCCGAGCAAAATTTCAGCTATTTTGGATTGAAAGCCTCCAAGAAATGTCTCCTAAGTTTGTAGTTTTCTGGGACTTACTGGTTATTATAGACGGTTCGTAAAAAAATTTTCGATGATTGCAACTCTATTAACGAAAATGCTTCAGAAAGATGTGAAGTTTGAACGGTCAAAAAGTGTCAGAAAGGTTTTGATCAATTGAAAGCCCTATTCACTGAATCTCCAATGTTAGTACAACCTGAATCGGGTAAAGAATTTGTGATCTATAGTGATGCTTCATTGAATGGTTTGGATGTGTTTTGATGTAGGAAGGAAAAGTCATTGTTTATGCTTTGAGACAGTTAAAGCCGCACGAAAAGAACTATCTGACGCATGACCTTAAGTTAGCTATGATTATGTTTGCTTTGAAGATTTGGCGCCACTATCTGTTCAGTGAGAAATCTCACGTTTATTCTGATCATAAGAGTTTGAAATATCTGATGACTCAAAAATATTTGAACCTGTGACAGAGAAGATTGCTAGAACTGTTAAAAGACTATGAGTGTAACACCCCTTAACCCCGAACCGTCGCCGGAACAGAATTACGAGGCATTACCAGACGTATCGAACGATTTACAACAATTCTTAAATAAATAACCAATATATTAAAATAATTCATAAAATTTATTAGTTTGTTTACCAAATGACTTCATTTTTTTTTATAAAAATTTCGGCAGCATTTCTGCTTATTTTTACATAAAACCCCCTGCAAATTAAAACCATATAGTTCCCAAATATCACCAATTCAACCAATTCATTTCACATTCACATTTTCTATTCTAAATACTTCTAATCAAACTCAATCTACACAATATCAATTTAAAATTTAACAATGTACTAATTAGATAAAATAGATAGACTTCTTTCATTAAAATCCATAAACTTTTAATACTAACATTTTTAACCATTATATATTAAAACATAATAACCTTTATACACAATCTATGTACATGCCACCTTTACCAAAGGAAAAATACATCACCAAGTTTTGCCGAAGCCGGGATTAATCTGGATGCTGAACCGGGACCTTTGACTTCTATCGACCTGCGCACGGAAACAACCATACGCTGAGTAATTCATACTCAGTGGTATTACCATAATTCAAATTATAACAATAATGTACATGTAATGCATAAATCGTATATACAATTTAAATTCAATATTTCAACAATAGCAATTCATCAACCAATATCGTATATCCACAATTTGAGTTTGAATAAATCACGAACCTTAGGTTCATTTCTCAATCTCATTTCACATTTCAATTCACAATTCAACTTTTTCATATCATTTCAATAGCTCGTTTGACCAACTCGTTCGGTTTATCATTTCATCATTTACCCTATTAACAAAACTCGGACTTTGGCGGATACACGGATCCAACCAAACACACCAGAATGGCACCCAGTGCCTCATCGGATAGTTCGAAGCAATAGTTGACACCCAGTGTCTCATCGGCAAAGCCGAAGAAAGTTGGTACCCAGTACCTCATCGAATCTATCCGAAGAAATATAGTGACACCCAGTGTCTCATCGACTCGAGGTCGAAGTATCCCTGAACTCTTCCAATCCTATGGCATGCCAACTATATCCGACTCAGCCCGACTAGTTAATAGGGTATTTAAATCACATATATTCTCAATTCAATCACAATTTCTCACACTTTCAATTCAATCATTTTTCCACCTTCAATCAATAATTATTTCACAAATTCACACATTTTCACAACTCAATACATTTCCATACAATTTAATACCATTCACAATTCGATTCAAATTCATTTCCCGCTTTCAATCAACAAACAATTCAAATATTAATTCATATAAACTATTCAATTTAATTCCCACTCATAATAATAATAATAATACTAATAATAAATTAATACTAATATTATACTTACCTCACATTTCATTTACTAGACACTTAAATTAAAATTTAGCATTTAATAATAAATAACTTGAATTATAGTAATACAAACCGTTATTCTCCCGTTTTAGTCCTCGATAACTTTCTCCTTTCCTTTTGACGCCGATGCCTCGGGTTCTTTGTTAGCTACGAAAATAATAATTTGTAATATTAATTACAGCACTAATTATAATAAATAATTGAATTTCTATTCAATTTCTTCCTAATTCTCAATTTAATCCTAACTAAATTCACTTACTTTCCTAATTCAATTCACACTCTATTTCTATTCAAATTTCATCCAAACTAAAATTTAACTATCAAAATTTCAGCATATTTTGCTAATTTCGAATTTCCCTCAATTTAGTCCCTAAAACATAAAACTTATAGTTTCTTTTACAATTTAATCCCTTTTTCAATTCTAACTTAAAATTCCTTCAAGTTAATCCCTAATTCATCTCTTTTGTTCAACATAAACTATACTTGAAACCTATGAATTTACAAAATATCAACTTAATTCCATCAAAACTTTGTTTTAAAGCTTTTAAAACATTAGAATTAAGAGAAAAGGGCTAATTTGACTTACCAATCAAAGCTTTAAACCTTAAACCTTCAATTTTTCCTTTTTCTTTCTTTTTTCTTCTTTCTCCCCTGTTTCTTCTCTGTTTCGTCTTTGGCTATTCTGTTTCTTTCTTCTTTTGTTTCTTTTATTCTTTTATTTTAACTTACTTTACTTTATTTACTTTATTTTATTTCTTTTGTTTTCTTTTATTTAATTACTTTAATATAATAATTAAAACAAATATCTATTTAGTAATTAAATATAAGTATTACAAATGTATGTATTTTATTAATACACTTGTATTAAATATCACCATACATTTGTCTTTATTTAATTTATTTCTTAATATAATATTTATAATATAATTAATTTAATAATATCTTTATAATTAATTTATATATTTATATAAATAAATAATATAAAAATCTAAGATTTTTACAATGTTATGCCGCTCAACCTCCAAATGTGGCTTAATTGCCCATTTGGTCCCTCTTATTTTCTTTTGATCTATAATTAAACATTTACCCTTTATTCAATTTAATCCTTTTTCCTAATTATTCTTAATTAGATTAAATTCATCTATCTAAAACTTAATTAAACACACAACTAGTCTCGTAAATATTTCTAATAATTATTTTTGGACTCAATTTACTAAGACGGAGGCCCGATATTATACTTTTTCGATGCCCGTGAATTTTGGGTCATTACAATGAGCTTGTTATTGATTTTCATCCGGGGAAAGCAAATGTTGTTGCTGAAGCTTTGAATCGAAAATCACTATTTGCTCTTTGTGCGATGAATGCTTATTTGGTTGTATCCAATGATGGTTCGGTTTAGCCAAATTGAAAGCAAAACCGTTATTCATTCAGCAAATTATTGAAACTCAAAAGATTGATAATAAGATTTTAACAAAACGAGCTCAGTGTAATTTAGATTCTGATTCAGAATTTAGAGTTGATAAAGAAAATTGTCTGAGATTCCGAAATCAAATTTGTGTTCCGATAAATCTAGAATTGATTTAGATGATTTTGAATGAAGCTCACAACAGTCGTTTATCTGTTAATCCGGGTAGTACAAAATTGTATAATGATCTGAAATAGCTTTATTGGTGGCCTGGTATGAAGCATAATATCTCTGAATTTGTTGCGAAATGCTTAATATGTCATCAAGTTAAAGTTGAACATCAAGTGCCCTCTAGTTTGTTACAACCAATTATGATTTCAGAATGGAAATGGGATAGAGTGACAATGGACTTTGTTTCAAGTTTGCCCTTATTTCCAAGAAAGAAAGATGCAATTTCGGTTGTAGTTGATCGATTGATGAAACCAGGCCATTTTATTCCAGTACGATCCGATTACTCACTTGATAAGTTAGCTAAGTTATAAATTTTCTATATTGTGAGATTGCATGGTGTGCCATTATCTATTGTGTCAGGCAGAGATCCGAGATTCACATCGCAATTTTGGAAGAAATTGTAATATACTCTGGATACGAAATTGTACTTCAGTACTACTTTTCACCAGTAGACAGATGGTCAATCCGAGTGGATTATTCAGATACTCGAGGATATGTTGAGATGTTTATTCTTGAGTTTGAAGGTACGTGGGAACAAGATTTACCTTTGATTGAATTCGCTTATAATAAAGTTTTCAACCGAGTATCAAAATAGCACCATACGAAGCCTTATATGGTCGCAAATGTCGTACACCTTTGTATTGGACGGAGCTCAGCGAGAATAAGATTTACGGGATTGACTTGATAAAAGAGACTAAACAGAAAGTAAAAGTGACTCGTGATAGTCTGAAAATAGTTTTTGATCGTCAGAAATCATATGCAGATTTGAAACGAAAAGACATTGAATTTGAGATCGGAGACAAAGTGTTTTTGAAAGTCTCACCATGGAAGAAAGTACTCCAATTTGGCAGAAAAGGCAAATTGAGTCCGAGGTTCATCGGGCCGTATGAGATTATCGAGCGTATCAGACCGGTTGTATATAGATTGTTGTTGCCAGCAGAGCTAGAAAAGATTTACAATGTATTTCACGTATCAATGCTTCGATGGTACAGATCTGATCCTTTACATGTGATTCCTTCATCTGAGATTAAGATTCAGTCTGATATGACCTATAATGAAGAACCGATCTATATTTTAGCTCGTGAGATTAAAGAACTGTGAAATAAGAAAATTTCGTAAGTAAAAGTAATGTGGCATCCACACGGTGTTGAAGAGGCTACGTGGGAGCCTGAAGATGTTATGAGGAAGCAATATCCGAATCTGTTCAACGGTAAGATTTTCAGGCACAAAAATCCCTAAGGGGGAGAATTGTAACGGTCTGGTTTAGACCCTAGTCGGGATAGTGGTTTTGGGACCATAGATTCGAGTCAGAAAAATATTTTACTATTATTTTTTTTCTTAAAATATGTAAATTAGTATGTGTGAAAATTTCGTATGAAAATTTAATCGTTTGTGTGCTTAATTTGATAAACAAGACCTAATCGCGTAAATTGTAAAAGTTGCTTGTCATATGTTAAAAGTGCTAATTTGCTATGTCTCTTGGATTGAGAGGTCTTTATGTTTTTATTATGCCATTTGCATGATAAGTGGATAATTATGGAACTGTATGTTAATGTTTTATTAATATTGTCATTAAGGGAAAAATTGAAAATTGTTAATTAAAGGTTAATTAAATTAAACAAAGCACAAAATAAGGTCATTTTGTGTTCATCCTAGCCAAATTCATCAAAGAAAAAGAAAGAAAACTTGAGCTAGGGTTCGACCAAGTTAAAGTTTGATTAAAGGTCCGTTTTTTATCCATTTTCGATAACTTCTATGTTTTTATGATCGTTATTTTATGATTTACTAAGCCCATGTCTCAATTTCTGAATTTTTTTATGGTTTTGAGTTATGCCATTATTTATAAGCTTTGTGAAGTTTGATGATAGTAAATGAAAGATATGTGTTAGATTACTAAGTTTTGTCTTTGAATTTTTTATGAATTTGAGTAATTTGGGCTAAATTGTGAAATTTGTAAATTGAGGGACTAAAATGTGAAATAAATGAAATATACGGACTTGTATGAGTGCTATGAATATTTGCCTAGGCATGTGTACTAAGAAATTTTGTGTATTTTGTGATTTTGTGAATTAGGGACTAAATTGTCAAAATATGAAAATGTGAGGGTTATTTTGTAAAATACCCTAAATGTGTGTTTGTGGATTGATTTGAATGATTTGGTGAATAAAAAAGCTAAATTTGAATTTATTTAGATCAAGAACAAAAGAAAACAGAATTAGATCAGAGAAAGTCGAATGTCGTCGAGTAGCTGATTCTGTTCATTCGAATCCGTACGAGGTAAGTCTATATACAAATAAATGTATTTGAAATGGTTTATTTATGATTATATGTTATTGAACAATGATGAATGGCTTTATGCCTTGAATATGAGATATTTGAAAAAGTATCTACAAAGTTCTGATATCCATAAAGCCCCGTACGAACTTTAAGAATAGTTAGGATACATATGTCATGACATAGAATCCGATATGTGTTATCGTATATGAGTACGTCTGGGACGTTGGTATCAACTTATGATTTACGTGTAAGACAACGTTTGGGATGTTGGCATCGTATTTGATTTCGTGTAAGACCTTGTCTGGGACAATAGCATTGATATTTGATTACATGTAAGACCACATTTGGGACGTTGGCATTGTACGAGATTTTTGAATTATCCGCGTATCCGTATGATTCTGAACGGTTCAACGAGCATTCCGAGAAAATAGATGACTATGTGAATTTGTATCCAATTTAGGTACGTTTGAATTGTATATCATGTGTGAGAATGAAAGGTAAGAAAATGTACCTTGACGAATATATGATATAATTATGAGTTACTATGAGAATGAGTTATGATATGTATATGTGAGTTATGTTCAAATGAATTATAAGAGATATGTGGTTAAGTGAATGTATTTTGCCTTAAATTTTATTAATGAATTGATGTTAATTGTTAAGTTTATTTGTATATGGCTTACTAAGCTTTTGAAAGCTTATTGTGTGTGTTTGCACTATTTTATAGGTATCAAAGCTACTGGGAGCTCGGGGATTGTCAAGGATCATCATCACACTATCGAACCTTATTTTGGTACCCTTTGACATTATGAATATTAGAATATGGCATGTATAAGCTAGAAGTATTTGGATATGTTTTGTAATGTATATATCATGCCATGTGATATGGCTAGTTTGTAGTTGAACATATGGTTTGATTTTGGTATATGATATGTGATGCGACTTATGCTTATGTGATGTGTTTATGAGTGACCAAGTAAAACGCTCAATTCTGGTAGGTTTTGGAATGTGTATATTTGAGAAATTGGTAAGTTTATAGCATGTGATTGAATGAAGTAAAATGAGGCTATGAAACAAAAGTATAGATATGATTTTGTCTTATGTTTTGGCATAATTTGGTATGACTATTAAGCATGAAATTGGTTGATAATGTTATGGAATGATTGGTGTAAGTTTTGGTATTGAAATTGGTTGAAATTGTAGTGCAAATATGCTTGGTTTGATGCTTGTAGGTTTGACCCAAATTGGGTGACAAATTGACTTTTCAAATGGCCTATTTTTTTCTGCACGGGCAGAGACACGGGCGTGTGGCTCAGCCATGTACGACATACGGTCATGTTGCACGGCCATGTGTCCCCTGGGGTACCCTACAATTTTAAGTCAGTCTTGAGTACTGCCAAGGCACACGGGCGTGTGGCTAGCCGTGTGACTCAAGTCAGTTTCGACCATGGTCAAGAGACGCGGGCATGTCTTGTGGCTGTGTGATTAAGTCAGTATGTATGCCCCATTTTGACACGGCCTAGACACACGGGCATGTCTAAAGCCGTGTGAGGCGCACGGCCTGTTCACACAGGCGTATGACCTGTACAACTTTGAAAAATTTTGTATGAGCTCGGTTTAGTCCTGACCCCTTTCTAATGTATGCTTAAGGTCTCGATGATCTATATAAGGGACACTGTTATGATGTATGACTACGATTTTTGAATGAAGTTTATGAATTATTCGTAAAATGTTTCAATTGTCTGGTAATGCCTATAACCCTAGTCCGACGACGGATACGGGTTAGGGGTGTTACAATGGGTTTGGGGTGTTACATAATTTCCATGTATCAACATATCAAAGATATTCGTATATGTTCATGTCATGATACATATCATTCTCTTACCGTTTCTTCATATACATATATCATCCATCTCAATATATCATTAGCTAATTTTTCAGGAATTTTAGACCAAGCTTTTGATAAACTTTGATTTTCGACTAACCCAGCATTAACCCTTCGATATATTTCTTGCTAGAAGTATCCTTGACCCCATAGATAACGAGTAGGTCCAAATAATTCGATGGGGGTAGTTGTTGAACCATACCACATAATTCCGGCAACAAAAAAGCTACAAAAAAAGACAGCAGTTATACTATTGGCAAGGACGATTTCAATATTTCCCATACGTAATCCTTTGTATAAACGTTGGGACGGGCGGACACTAAGATGGAATAAGCCCACTAATACGCCCAATGTCCCTGCTACAATATGATGAGATGTTACTTCTCCAGGAACAAAAGGATCAAAACTCGAGACAATGGGTGTAATTCGAAAAAGAATTTCTTTCAGCAAGGATGTGAATTAGGAATGATTGGTCGACAAAATATGAACCAGAGATTGAATCTTAATATACCTCAGAACAATTCATTTTTGTTACCGCGAGATATATTGGCAGTTGCAGATAGTTTGATTGGAATGAAATTTGGAATGGGTACACGTGGCGATATGAATCATTTGAAAAATAAGTGTATTTGTTCTGTAGCGAATCTCATACAAGATCAATTCGGATTGGCTCTTGTTTGTTTAGAAAATGTAGTTAGAGGAACTATATACAGATCAATTAGGGATAAAATGATGCCGACTCCTCAGAATTTGGTAACTTCGACTCCATTAACAACCATTTATGAATCATTTTTTCGGATTACACCCATTGTCTCATGTTTTGGATCGAACAAATATATCAATATATCATGTACCATCATTTCCATGTATTTCGTGTATATACATGTATTAGTTTGTATCAAACTCAGATCGTCTCGTAACAGAACATTGCCCATTGAACCATTTAAAATATCGTTGGATAACTTTGAAATTCATTAAATAAATCACTTTACCAAGACTTTCCCAAATCAAAGAATGACTTACGGATAAGAGTACATCGTTAACAGAAGCTCATAAGAGCTGGGACTTCCAGATACGCCAATAGAAACTCGAAAGCTGAACAGAACCTCATAAGAGCTGAACAGGAACTCGTAAAAGTTGAACAAAAGCTCGAAAGAACTAAACAGAGGCTCGAAAGAGCTAAATAGAAAGTAAAACACGAGAGTTCCCAACAAATGCTGAACCCCGATTTACTTGAGTAATTTGCCAACATCTTCCTTTAATAGCGTCATACGCCAAATAACAAATATACTCAAATCCAGCGTTCCATTCAACTCGAATATTCAATTCAATATTACAATTCCAACAAGAATTCATTTTCAACAATAAAATAACTGCATAATACCATTCATCAAATTAATACAAATATTAATTTTTAACCATACGAACTTACTTGGATAAATTGCAGAAATACCGAGACTTAGGGGTATTTTGGTAATTTTTATATTCCTCGATTATCCACCCGATCTTGATCTAAATTAATAGTTTCAATAAATATATTAATTTATACAATAAAACAATTCATTTAATGTATTTTGGTTAATTTTTACACTTTTATAAAATTATCCCTAAAGTTTTACTTTTATTCAATTTAGTCCTTGAACCCAAAAAAATGCAAATTAACTTTTTTTAATACAAATACAAGCTAGCTGAATATTCATGGCATTCAATACAACCCATTTTTTCAATAATTTCACAACAAACCCTTGTATTTATACTATTTCAACAATTTAGTCCTTAATCAGAAAATTCAACAAAAATCACATAATAAAATACTTTTAAATAACAATTAATATCTTAAATTCATCATTTAATATAAAAAATCACAAGGTTCATCAATGGAAACTTTCAAAATCTTTCACAGTTTCAAAATCGAAGGTATAGGCTAGCTGGATCTAGTTGCAACGATCTCAAAAACATAAAAATTATTAAAAACGGGACGAAAATCACTTACCGATTGGACTTTAAAGCTTGGCCAAACCCTATTTCTATTTTCATGGAAGCTTTTGATTGTAATTGAGGAAGAAGATGATAACCACACCATTTTTTCTTATGTTTTTATTTTAATTTAATTTAATCCATCAAATTACCATATTACCCTTAGTTAATAATTAAGTTAAAACATCAAATCTATGCCCATATTTGTCCATCACATAAATATATGGCACAATTACCATCAAAGGAATGTTTAATTTCACAATTTTTCCTTCGATTTAATTAAATTCTAACTAAATAAACTTATTTACAATTTAATCCCAAACTTATTAAGACTAAAAGAGCAATTAATCCAAAATCTAGTGGAATCAATCATAACACCACCGCTTGGAAACTTTGACCATGGTTTAATTACCATTTAAGTCCCTTTTCCTTTATCAACTACCCATTTAATCAAATAGTGATTAAATTTTACATCTTTTACAATTTAGTCCTTTCTAATTAATTAATTATCGAAACATTAAAATTTTCCAACGAAACTTTAATACTACCTTAATGCCACTTCGTGAATATTTATAAAAATATTTTTGGCTCGGTTTATAGAAATGAGATCCCGATACCTCACTTTTTAAAACTACTTGACCTAGGATTTTACCACCCGAACCTAATAATTTATTATAAAACATAATTTACCCATTCAAAAATATTTTTAAAACCATATTTGACTTGTAAATATTAATTTACGAGCTTACTTTCCGAATTTGGTGGCCTCAAACAACTGTTTCTGATACCACTAAAAAATCGGGCTGTTGCAAGATCTCGAGCAGTATGATGTTCTAAACAATGTTATCAAGCATATATTCTCCTAGTTAAAGCTAGGGTTTCAAACAAGAGGGGAAAAGGCATGATTACTAATTTTATTTTAATAAAAGTTGGATAAAGGTCGAAGAATATATAATAGAGGAAAAAGTATCATATCTAACTTGCAAAAGAGAAATTTCGACCAAGAATTCAAACTTATACATAAAACTAGAAACCAACAAAGGAGCAGATGAAGTACTTATATTGGAGTTGATGTCCACTTTGATATCAGTTGTAACGTTCCTAGACTTCAGTTGGGTATTAACATTAGCCAAGAAAAGATCACATTTCTTCGTTCTGGCGGAGGTAATTGCCTAAAAATAAAGGGAAAAACAACAAAACAAGGCCAAATTAATTCAAGTTCATATAGCAGATTGAGAAATCAAACATCTTCCATGATACATTATAGTTAAAATATTGAGATAACCATAATGAAATTAAAGAAAAATAGTTGCTATTACAATAAGACATGCATTTTATATAAAATTAAATATGACAAAAAATCACAACTTAGGTTTCACAGGACAAAACATCTCAAATGTATTTCTTTAATAATAATTAAAGAAAACATAATCTAGATAAAAAAATTAAATAAACCCAGAAAATAAGAACCAAACTTACAACACCAGTGGGAGAGCAAACAATTAAGCAACAACTTTTTTTCCTTATATTTATAAAAAATAAAAAATACTTGGAGAAGGAGAAGGAACACTAGAGAAGGAAGAGAAGAGAACCCATTAGTCTTGAGCGAGAAAGAATGGTTTTTGGGGATGGGTTTGGAAGAAAGAGAGGAAGGAGGTGTTTAGAGGGGGTGGAGAAGTATTTAGAAGAAAAGGTTTGAGGCAACAGAAGGGAATGAAGGAAGTGTTTAGAGGTCATGAAGAGGTTCGATCTCATAGGGAAGACATTAACTCTATGTTATCTACTTTAGAGTCTCAAATGGCGTCTCTCCTTGCACGTTTTCCTTCGGCGCCTACTTTCTCCCTCCTCATGATGATTAGAGTAGCTCTAGGACATACATTTCATTTTCATAACATTTGCACCTTCATTTCTATATTTATGCATGTGCCTTTGTTTTTATTGCACTTTATTGCTTTCTTTGTATTTTGAGATACAATTTTTTTTAGTTAATTGCTCATTCAATTTTATCTCTCTCTTGTGATGAACTGACTTTTTTTTTCCTTGAGCTTTATTTGATGTTTGATATAACAAAAAGGGGAAAAAGAAAAGGTAAATTGATTGATTATTGTTTGATTATTTCTTGATGATAACTAAATGCAAATTTTTGTGTCCAATTTTCCTTAAAGTAAAAATGAATGTCAACTTGACTGACAAATTTTATTTTGGCCTCAAATTTAAAATGTCTTTTATTAATGGGAGTAATTATTCAAAAACAAATTTACCAAATGTTTTGTTATATCAAAAAGGGGGAGATTGTTAAACTAAGCTTTATTTGATAAAAGATTTTGATATAACAAATTGAAGTGTTTTTAAATATAATTTAAAATTGACAAAATGATTTTTAAATTTGAAGTTTAAGAAATAAAACTTTGAATATTTACATTAAACTCTTAGAAAAATTTGAAATACTTTTAAAATCAGTGAAAATGATTTTAACCAAGCCAAATGATTTCAATCAAGTTAAAATCATTTTAACACATCAAAATGATTTTCAAACAAGTTAGAATTGCTCCAGACCAAAAAGTATTGACACCATTTGGCCAAGTATCAATATTTTTGGAATTATTGATACGCTTAGAAAAATCGAGACCAAACATGCATTTTGTTATCAGAAACCCTAAAAATTATCGATACCATTTTTTCAATATCGATATTTTCTGAAAATAACCGATACCTTTCTTAAAAATGATACCAAAATAGCATTCTGTTTCTTATAAACCCTACAAAGTATCGATCTGGTATCGATACTTATTTCAAAAAGTAACGATAAAATAATTTTTTGGTATCGATTAATAAATCCCAACGATCACTGAATCAACATTTATTACAAAAATTATTGATACTCTTTTATTTGTTATCGATACTCGTAGTTACAAGTGAAATAAATGTTCTGGTTTTACATCCCCAACGACTATATTCACTACACCAACAACCTTAACGATTGGAAATCTATTTGAGGGTATAAATACCATCCTCCAAAGACTTGCAACATTAAGAAAAGCACTTTCAAGCAAAAATCATCAATCAAACAACCTTGAAGCTTAATTCTTTCACATTCTTCTTACATACTCTTGTGAGTTTTATCTCTATTCTCTTTCTCAAGTGTATTTTGTTGTATTTGAGCTTCATTTTGCAAACAACTTAATCTTGTAAGGATTGTTTCTTTGTTTGCTTATTTGTATCTCTTTGAGAGGGTTTGTAACTTAAGATTTGGGGTAGAAATATTAAGGAGTTATAAGGTTAAACCTTGTCTTCAAAGGTTGAACAAATTAGTGAATTTGGAAAAATCCTTAGTGATGGAAAGCTAAGGTAGTGGAGTAGGCAATTGGGGCCGAACCACTCTAAATTCTTTATGTTCATTGTTTCATTTTTTGTCTTTGTTTTCACTAAAATTTTTAAAGGCCAATTCACCCCACTATTGGCATTTTTGTTTTTTTCCGTTGAGCTAACGTAAACTTGCTATTTTTTTAACATGCATGACTCAATTCTAACCATTCAAATTTTTTTAAGTTCCCATCCATGGAAACTCAAATCAAGCTCATGAATTCTCTAATTAATCATTTGGGCTACTAGTATCTATCATTAATCATCAAGATTTTAACTAACAATTTAGAAGAAAGCTTACATATTTTTTGCTACTAGATACGAAAATGGAGAGAAGGAGAAACGTGTTTCTTCCAAGCTTGGGCGTAAGAAGAAGAATGAGAAGATGATGTTATAAAATTATTCTTTTTATTATTTCTTTCTCCCACTATGTTCTCTTATCATATAATTTAATTTAACTAAAATTATTAATAAATTATCAATGGCTATTAAACCCAATATTTAACAAATAGTGGAGATTAATGGCTTTGATCACCCCAAGCCACAAACACTTATTAATGAATAGACTAATTACTAGTTAGTCCTTAGTTTAATTACCACTTAAGGACATACTAAGTTCTAATTCAATTTTTTCTTCATTTTGGTCATTACACAACTTAGCCTCTGTACTATTTTTATTAACCGATTTAATTCAATAAGACTTTATTATTCTACCTCCCGATTCATACATAACCCATAATTATTCTATTTTAATTATTTACTAGTTCAACTCAATTTCTTCAGTTTGAAATCAAATTTTAATATATTGATAGAAATCGGATCGTTTTAAAATATCTTCTTTAACGACTAATTAGATAAGACTATGATTGAGTGCTCTTTGAAATACTAACGTAGCTTCCACACTGCTACCACCATTGTAAAGGCAATCTTCTTCAACTTGGTGTAATTTAATCTATCATTTTGAAGAACTTTACTTACACAATACACTGGGAACTGGCAAGCTCCCTCTACTTTGACTAACACAGTGATGATCATCTCATCAGATGTTGTGAACTGGAGTTGGAGTCCATCACTAAACGAAGGAGAAACTAACAAGAAGATGGAACTCAAGTAGGCTTTTAACTACTTAAAAAGATATTTGACATGCCTCATTCCATTAGAAGGGGGTTTTGAGAGCTTTAAAAAACGACGAACATCTTTTAGCCATCTTAAACACGAACTTGTTTAGAGTTGTTATCCATTCTATTAGGCATTGAATTTCTTTGCCTATCTTTGGTGGACTCATTTCAAAGATGGCTTGATTTTTTGTGTTTGCCTCAATATCTTTACTAGAAATCATGAAACCTCATATTTTATTTCCTAAGCACCAAAGTACTTCTCGAGGATCACTAATAACTTAAAGAGTATCACTTTATAATGGAATAGCCTATCCTCCATGATGAAATAAATATTTTCTTAATCCTTTGGCACCATTGTAGTCTAATTTTAGCCAAAGAAAGCATCCATAAAACTCATGTATTTGTGATCAAATGATGTATTGACTAGCCTATTAATAAAAGGTTAAGGAAAACTATCCTTAGGGCATGCTTTATTCTAATTGATGAAGTCCATACATTCTTTATTTACCATTTAGCTTCTTCACCATGACAACATTGGGGATCCAATCAAAGTATACTAATTCTTTGATAAAATCAACAACTACAAGCTTGTAACTTCTATTCTTATAACCTAAACCGTAATTGGGGCAAATCTTCTCTTCTTCTATTTGACAAGCTTGACATTTGGATCTAAATTTAAGGTATGGACTATCATCGTAGGGTTAATGCTTGGTGTATCAGCAACTGACCAGGAAAACATATCAATGTTTTCTTTTAACAAGTTGTTTAAATTGTGTTTTTCTCATTTTGGCAAGATTGGGAAATATAAGTCATCATTTTAATGTCACTATAAAGAAACGTTGCAAGGGTTTTGCCTTCTTAATTGTCTTTGTTTTTTACGATCTTGTGTTTGATCTTAAGTCTAAGCTCTCAAGAGTCACCAAACTTAACAATTAATAGGTTGATTAGTGAAACTAAAAATCGACCTTGCCTTTTTCAACGCATTTTCATTTAAGCCCATTTGTTTGAAAGCTTGCCAATGTAATTGTTGGGGATCGACCCAATTAAGCAACGAACAAGTAAAAAATAGCTGAAAAAATTGAGAAATTGAACACACAAATTTAACATGAAAAACCCCTCCAAAAATGATAAAAAACCACGGGCAAAGATAATTTTACTATAATGGCAAAAGAACGAAGAGTACAAAAAATGGAAATAAAAACTAAACCCTGAAACCCGAAAATAAAATACCCTCAAAACGTAAACACGAAATTCTCCAAAATTGTTATGAGTTCTAATATTTTAATAGACTAAATTCGTAGGTCAAATAATAAAAATAATCTAGACTAATTAGAGTTCGACTGAAACAAATAAACAAAGTTTAACTGGGAGATTATCTCTCAATTTTGACTGAAGTATGAAACATACTCAACAAATCTCCACGTTGACTCGTATTTCCACAATGTTATCTTTGCCAAAGCCTGCCACGGGCCTATCTTGAACTATGTAAGGAATTAACTGAGTCAAATTTGTGCTTAGAAGTTGGAAAACTTCTAGCCTTCGACTTATGCACTACCAAATCAAAACTAACCCGAGTCTGATTTTCACGAACATAGTGCCCAACTTTTCAAAACCTGAGAACCTCTCTTCAATGAAACAGTCATACATTTTTCCCTCCTATGACCAAGCTGCCTCCGCTTCAAACGAGTTGTCTTCAACTCTGAAATGGATGAAGGACGTCTAATTTCACCAGTCACTATAGAACCTTCTAGAATATGAAAACTACCAATCATTTTACCTTTTAACAAAATGAGAGCCCCACGAGACACCTTAATGTTGTTCGACTCAATGTTGATTCTACAACCTTTCAAGTCTGAAATACTTAAGGAGATGAGATTCTTTCATAAATTAGTTGCATACTTGACATCTAAGAGTGTCATAATCGTCCCATCGTGCATCCTAATTTTAACAATACCAATACCGGTTACCTTACTAGATGAATCGTTTTCCATGCACACAACTCCACCTTCAACCGAACTGTATGTGGAGAACCATTCTCTATTGGGACACATGTGAAAAGAACATCCTGAATCTAAAATCCACTTGGATGTAAGCTCAAAGTTATCGCTCGTTGACACTAAAAAGAAACGATCACCGCTTTCATTGGCAAAATTAGCACTAGCTACATCTTCCTCGTTACTCTTAGCAGCTCTTTTATTTCGCAATTTATAACAATCTGCTTTGACGTGATCTAACTTCCTACAATAACAACACATTTTGTCTCGCTTCTTTGATGCTACCAAAACGGAAGATTGTTTATCTGCCTTACTATCCGAACCAAACTCATTGTCTAGTTTGTCTTTACTCAGCAAATGACCCTTTACATCATCGAATGAAAGTTTATCTCTACTATAAATCAGGGTTTCCCTAAAAGACTTGTATGAAGAGGGTAAAGAGCACAATATTAGCATAGCTTGAACTTCATCGTCAATCTTAACCTCAACATTTTTTAAATCATTCAAAAGAGCAATAAATTGACTAATGTGATCTCTAAAAAGCTCACATTCGTTCATGCAAAACGTAAATAGACATTATTTCAACACTAAACGGTTAGCCAGCGACTTAGTCGCATAAAGAGTTTCTAACCTTTTTCACAAAGCGAATGAGGTTTTCTCCATAAATACCTCCTACAATACCCTATTTGCGAGGCACAATTGGATTGCAGACAGGGCCTTTTCATCAAGCTCTTCCCATTCTATCTTATCTAAATTCTCAGGCTTTTCCCAGTAACGACCTTTTTTAGGCCTGTCTGAACTAGAATTGTCATCATCCGAACTTGCCACAGATTGAAATTTGTGACACCATTGAACTTCTCAATGTCAAACCTTGTCCTGCCATCTCTGAACAGGCTTATCTACGAAATTGGAACTAGCCCTTGATACTACTTGTTGGGGATACACCCGATTAAGCAGCAAACAAGTAAAAAATAGCAGAAGAAATTGAGAAATTGAACACACAAATTTAATGTGGAAAAAACCCTCCAAAGAGGATAAAAAACCACGGGTAAAGATAATTTTATTATAATGGTAAAAGAACGATGAATACAAAAGATGGAGATAAAACTAAACCTTAAAACCCAAAAACAAAGAACCCTCAAAATGTAAACACAAAATTCTCCAAAAGTGTTCTAATTTTTTAATGGGTATTTTTTCTAATGTTGTAAAAGAACATATTTATAGGCTAAATTTACAGGTCAAATAATAAAATAATCTAAACTAATTAAAGTTTAACTGAAACAAATAAATAGAATTTAACTGAGATACTCAACAGTAAAACTTCTACTATGCTTCAACTATAAAGCAATATTCTCTTAACCTCATTTCATTGTTCATTACCATTCTCGCCCAACATTATGTCTTCATCAACTTCATTAAAATTGACTTGCCATTTATGATCTCAACGAGACTTTTTGCCGTTGGGTTTATCACCATGATGCTCCTTAAATGCACTTTATGCTTAGTGTTGGAAGTGGTCTTTTCTTCATTGTATCGCACCTTTGCAAGTTGTTTACCAAAAACCTTACCTTGTGATACGGGGTTGCGCGCGGACCAAGATCGAGTTGCCAAGTCACGAGAAACTCCTACGAAAACCCTAAACAATTAGATCTGAAACGAAACAGAAAATTAAAAGATTAGATTTTTGAATTTTCAGATCTGAAATAAAATCCCCAAATCAGCAAAGAATCAAATTGAGAATAGAAATAAGTGTTAGGGTTCTTGAAACCCTCAAGGAGATTGTGATTCTGCCCAATTGAACACCAAGATAGTTTTCCCCAAATTTCGACAATCTAATTTCACCCAAAAAGAGTATGGAAAAACCCTAGAAATTGGGGATTTTTGGGCTGATTCCTTAAGATAGAAAAAGACTGAAAACACAATAAGAACAGAAAATAGATTAGATAATGATTCAGCACAAGTAGAAATAAAGAAAAAATTGACAGTAAGAAATTAAAAGATAAGTCCTAAGAAGCCTTGAAATCTCGAAAGATCTCACAACTCCCTTCAAACGGCTCTAATCTCCCCTCCAAAGAATATCAATGGCAAGAAGAAGGTTGAAGATGGCTCCCACAATCACAAGATTGTTAAAACAACTTCTAAAGAAAACTCAAGAGAGAAATCTTGGAGAAAACTCAAAGAAAATTCTGCTCTCAACAAATCTGAAATTTTAATAATAATGATAAGTGTTTAACAAGGTGGACAGTCATGCCTTTAAATAGGCCTTATAACTAGTCCTAATCTAATTAGAAAACTAAAATAAAAAAAAACTCCTAATTATTTTAATATGGAAATTCGGTCAAAGGTCATTTTATCTGGGACTCTTGGACTGAATATTGACATAAAAATTTAAACTAAGTAAATAAATAAATAAATAAATAAAAATAAAAATAAAACTTTACAACTTGGGCCACTTTGACAATTTGGCCTGATTTTCAACTAAGTATGGATGGATTTCTTGATTGGGCTGGGAATTTGCTTATTGGGCCTCGCCTTCAAGAATTTGGGCTTTTGTGACTCGTATCATTCCCCCCTTCCTCAAAAAGATTCGTCCTCGAATCTGAAAAATCAAATGAACTCGACTTTCCTCTATCGAACGGGACTAATGGCAATTGAGTCCACTGAAAAGAATAGCCATGAGATAGTAAATAGTAACGGAAATAAGCTTGTAGTCCAATCATAAGCATAATAGAACAGGTATAACGCATGTGAATGGACAGATTCAGATTACCATGCAAACAATCTAATTTACTCACCACTGCCTCGTCAAATATTTGAAACAAAGATGGACATGTTTTAAGGCATTCAGTCGTCTCACATTGTTCCCACAAACCATGAATAAATTGCGAGTAATAAATCAAATGGTAAACATAATCGTCACAAGTAGGTATTTGAAAAGATTCACATGGTTCACAGAGTTGCATAATCATACCATGCATTAATCGATGGTCTATAGATTCACTCACACATGCATTATCAAAAACAAGAATCTTTTTATCAACCATCAAAACAGATAGATCATCAATAAATAAAATAGGACAGTCAAGCACGTTTCGATCTAAGTGTTCATCAACACGATCTTTATCACTATCCGAGGAGTACAAAAGTGTTTCAAAGGTTTCAAGCATCTTACCCCGATAAGCAAAAGAATAAGGGTCGATTTTACCTTTTTCATTTAAAACAAACCTTCGTTCATCGGGGGCATAGTGTAGTCGAATCTCCGTTGTTGAGTTAACCTTTGTCAAATGGAACTCAAACTTCATGTACAACCACATAAACTGTTTAAGGCAAGAATATAAATTGAAAACAAATTTGGCAAATTTCGTTACCTTATTCTCCAAAACAGATTTGGACAAATTCAAGGATTTTACACAAGGTAAATCAAGAGAATAACAAATCACGCTTCTTTTCGTAATGACTTTATCAACCACAATCGAAGAGTAACAATTAATCAGATCAAAATGATGGGATCTTTTAAGAACTAAGTCACCAAAAGTTTTATCAATAATTTTCAAATCTGCACTGGACTCGGTTTCTAAAATTTCCTTACCTCGCTTACCTTCGGGATCATGTAGTGTGATTTCATCTTTGCTTAAGTTGATCGTATGAAAGCGTCTTTCATTTGAGAGGTATTGAAGTTGAAAGTTATCTTTCGATCTTTCGGGAACCTGAAAAGTAGCAACACAAGAAAAATTCATATCTTGGTTAGTGGAAACATTCCTCACTAGCCTTTCCTCGTCTTTTTCTTTTGTTTCTTTTTCTAACTCATTTTCTCTTCTTTCTTCAACTTCTTTTTCAATTTTCTTTTCTGTTTCACATTCCTTTTCACTCTCAATCTCTTTTTGCTCTTTTTCATTCTCTTTTTCTTTTTCCTCACTTGTTTTAACAGAATTTCTCAGTTTGATTTGGTCCTCATGGACTTGTTCCGGAGTGAGCGGCACTAAGGTAAGTTTCTTTCCTTGATGCTTGAAAGAATACCTATTGGTACGACCATCGTGAGTGACTTTTCGATCCAGTTGCCATGGTTCTCCTAGCAACAAATGGCAGGCTTGAATAGGCATTACGTCGCACACAACTTCGTCTTGATACTTACCGATAGAAAAGGCAATGCGCACTTGTTGAGTGACCCTAAATTGGCCTTCGTTGCTAAGCCCTTGTAGTTGATAAGGTTGTGGATGCTTGGTAGTGGTTAAGCAAAGCTTTTCCACCATCGTCGTACTGGCTATGTTCGAGCAACTTTCACCATCAATAATAACTCTACAAAGCTTACCTTGTACATGGCAGCGAGTATGAAAGAGATGTTCTCGTTGCTGCTCGCTCCTTGGTTTTGCCAAAGATGATTGTCCACGATCATGAAAATCATCATCCATTCTAGTGACACGTCGAGGGCCGCGCCTTTGGGGTTGGTTATCCCTATCTTCCTTAATTGGATCTCGATATTGATGTTTTTGATTCACTCGTACCTCATTCAAAGTAGTATTCAATGCTTGAAGTGTAGCATTTATTTGTGTGATTGCAGCAGTATGTCCATCTAACTGTTGTTGGACTTTCATAAGTGCATCATTATTATCACCTTTAGACATCTTCAAAACCTGTAAAAAATAAACACTCAACACTCAAAAATAAAAGTTAGCAAACCTCACCATTAATCACTCAAAAAGAAAATTCAAATTCTCAATGAGGTCGAATTCAATCTTGTGAGTTCTTTATCAGAGTTTATATCAACCAATTAGAGAGTGTGAACCAAACTACCAAAGAATCCTAATTTGCACTAGGATGCCAAAAACTGACGAGACACCAATTGATTCGTGTTGCACCGAGGAAGAAGTTGTGCACACGTTTAAATCCTACTAACACAAGAAACAAGAAGGTGTTAGATAACGTAAAGGAAGAATAAAGGTAAACAAATGAAAACCTACAGCTAAGAATCAATAAAAATTGCTGAAAACAGAAAACCCGAAAAACTGCGGAGTAACTTGACAACTTCGTTCGAGGTGTTCCCGATCTCCAAAAATCAAGAAATTAAATCTGGAGTGTCCTTATATATTGAATTTTTGATCTGGAAATTTTGGGCACCAAATTCAACCCGCTAAATCTTTTTTTAAATTTTTATTGAATTTCGTATTTTTTGATTTTTTGACTTTTTTGACTGATTTTTTGCGGGAATAATTTTTTTATATTCAATCACAGTGCCAAAAATATGTATGTAAAATTTCAGATCAATCGGACAATGTTTACCCACTCAAATGAATTTTTTTTAAACAATTTTTCTGGGTAAAACTGCCGTTTATGCTTTAAAAAATAGAGATCAGTTTAGAAATCAACCAAGAACACCCAAAATCTGATACCAAATGATACGGGGTTGCGCGCGGACCAAGATCGAGTTGTCAAGTCACGAGAAACTCCTACGAAAACCCTAAACAATTAGATCTGAAACGAAACAGAAAATTAAAAGATTAGATTTTTGAATTTTCAGATCTGAAATAAAATCCCCAAATCAGCAAAGAATCAAATTGAGAATAGAAATAAGTGTTAGGGTTCTTGAAACCCTCAAGGAGATTGTGATTCTGCCCAATTGAACACCAAGATAGTTTTCCCCAAATTTCGACAATCTAATTTCACCCAAAAAGAGTATGGAAAAACCCTAGAAATTGGGGATTTTTGGGCTGATTCCTTAAGATAGAAAAAGACTGAAAACACAATAAGAACAGAAAATAGATTAGATAATGATTCAGCACAAGTAGAAATAAAGAAAAAATTGACAGTAAGAAATTAAAAGATAAGTCCTAAGAAGCCTTGAAATCTCGAAAGATCTCACAACTCCCTTCAAACGGCTCTAATCTCCCCTCCAAAGAATATCAATGGCAAGAAGAAGGTTGAAGATGGCTCCCACAATCACAAGATTGTTAAAACAACTTCTAAAGAAAACTCAAGAGAGAAATCTTGGAGAAAACTCAAAGAAAATTCTGCTCTCAACAAATCTGAAATTTTAATAATAATGATAAGTGTTTAACAAGGTGGACAGTCATGCCTTTAAATAGGCCTTATAACTAGTCCTAATCTAATTAGAAAACTAAAATAAAAAAAAACTCCTAATTATTTTAATATGGAAATTCGGTCAAAGGTCATTTTATCTGGGACTCTTGGACTGAATATTGACATAAAAATTTAAACTAAGTAAATAAATAAATAAATAAATAAAAATAAAAATAAAACTTTACAACTTGGGCCACTTTGACAATTTGGCCTGATTTTCAACTAAGTATGGATGGATTTCTTGATTGGGCTGGGAATTTGCTTATTGGGCCTCGCCTTCAAGAATTTGGGCTTTTGTGACTCGTATCACCTTGCCTATCAGAATTTGAAGAACCGGGTTGGGTCTCCTCAATGTGGCAATTGGTTTTGATCCATAAATTGCTTTAGTCGTCTTCGCTTTAATAAACACATAGACAGACAGTCAAATTTTTGCTTTTGTTTTTCAAATTATGTGTAAAATACCCCAAGAGAAATAGTTGAATTAATTCTGTATTTTTATCATATAAATATTATCACGGTATATATTAAGATTTCGGAGTAATTTAAAAGAAGAATTACTGCTATTGATATTATTACTCCAAAATTTTAATATATAATAATATTATGGTAATTACTCTTTTATTATCATATAATGTTAATTGCTCTTCTAAATTATGGTAATAATATTATGGCAACTCTATTCTATTTTACAAGGTAATAGTATTATGATAATTGTTTTTTCACTATCTTTAATATATATGGGTTAGTATTTGGTATACTAGCAGTTTAAATTTTTTTTTTATTTTAGAAATAATCTTGAAAAATTGTTACATGTCTTTTTTTTTAAATATATTTTTTTAATATTTTACTATATCCTTGTAAGACACTTGTCAACTCCTAATCTTATTTATAGAGTTTAAAAACTCTACTCATAATATACCAAATATTTTATATATATATATGGTAAATAGTATTATGATAATTGTTCTTTAATATATACGGTAGTAATATTATGGTAATTGCTCTCTCTTTATATAGATTTGACGGTAATTACTGTTTTAATAGCACGTATATAATAATTTCATAAATTAATGTTAATTACTCTATTCACTGAGTAGGATTATCCTCTTTTTGGCCATGTCTTCGGAAGCATTTGGAGAGGGTTTTCATTAATTGCGATTCATTTCACGACATGTTTTAATTTTTTTACATTGATTATTTATTAAATTAACACGTGTCAACCAATAATAAGGTTGCTTGTGGAAATTCTATGCTGCCACCTATTTGAATTGTTTATGCGAAGCATAAATACAACTCAAAATTAAATTGAAAGTAACATTTTGATAAAATAAATAAATAAATAAATATCTGAAACTCATCCAATTGCGGAATATTAAAATGGTTTGACTTTTACATAAATGATGTTATTTTGGTTTATCATATTAATGTCGCCACCCACCCATTTGCGTAGTACAAATGCCAGCGAATATGTACTTGGTTAAAAATTCTGACATTTTCAAATTAATTTAGAAAACTCGTACTTAAGAGATTAAACTTGGATGAACCATCAAATTTAAAGCCAAGTACAAAAGATAGTACAATTCTAACTTCCTGCCATTACCAACATAGTCTTCTATTGAATTCAACCCCAGAAGCAGTCACCTATTTAAATCCATCCATCCGCTAAAACATTGTTGGAATTGAAAATATGGCATCTGCGGTTACAACAGCCATCTTTGCTGCATTACTCATCATGGTTGTTTCCGCTCACGAGGGGCACGACCACACACCTGGAATGGCCATGTCTCCGGGACCGGCGGCCACTAATATGGCCAACATCTTGGCTCCAACTGCAGTGATGGGGGTATTCCTTGCTTTGGTTGTTGCAGTTTTGGGTCCTTTAACAGAATAATATTTAATATTGCAGTGTTGTTTCGGATTTCTTCGCTGGTCTTAATAAATGTTTTCCATGTATTGCTTCTCATTCCGCTTCCCTTTTCATTTATGAAAATTTCATGCGTTACAGTTTATTAAATTTGTTGTTCGACTTTCATTAAGAAACAAATGTATCATCATTCAAACGAGCGTACAAGACTCAACTCTCATGTCATTTTCTTATTTCATTATTAACCAAATAGTTGGGATTTGGATCCCGTCAACAAATTACATCTTAACAATACAATTTCAGACTCAAGTTTTTTTTTTATTTAACAAATTCGTCCACTGGTATTAAATTAATTAATTGTAATTACTAAAAAATAAAAGATAACAATAATAATTTTATTTAAAATAAATAAATGCAGATAAGAAACTACCCTTGATAAAAACTAAAAACTAAACCAACTCAACAAATAACTTTATTTTTTTCCCTCAGACCACAATTTGTATTTATTTAATTTATCGTATTTTTTTCTGTCACTCGCTAATTTCTGTGTCAAAATCTAGTAGAACTATATAAAATTCTGATCATAAAGGGTAATGTGTATGTATATATTTCGAGAGAGATACGTACATAAAAAAAGCGATTTTTATTTTATTTTACCCCTTCCTCTAATCTCCCATGTTTACGGTGATCTACCTCTCTCGTTTTGCAGATATTGTATAAACCATTTTTTCTCCGGCATCCCCTCTCTAAATAAATGAAGGGCAAAACACAAACAATAACTATCCATTTGAATCAAACAAGAATACGCAGGTGAAAAGTTCCTTTGATCAAATTTATGCTACGTTTTTATATACATAAATAAAACAATAGAGAGGATAATACAATGTTCGGTTCTAAACAGCAATTTTGCAAACATAGATAGGATTTCACCCGTCCCCCACCCCCCCCTCCAAAAAAAAAAGAAAAAGAAAATAGAGAAATAGGATTAGATAGGATAGGATTTAAACTACAAAATAAAAAGGATTAGATAGGTTTAAGTGTTGCATATGCTGAGATTTACATTCTAAACCTATTGGAAGCCTCCTTTTAAAGCACAAATTACATTGTCCAAGTCCATTGAAGCTTTTTTCTTGTTGAAAGCCGAAAGTTTTTGCCGTGGTCGTTATGTGGTCACGCAAGTTCAATGCAGTTCCACCGTTAATCATTGGCTACTGGAACCACCTGCGATGTGCATAATACCTATATATTTACATTAAATGAGGATTGTATGATGGAATAACCTCGTTTGGCCGACCAATGAAGCCCCTTGATATTATTTTAGAAGTCAAAATAACTACACTCGAGAATCTGACGGTTTTGTTTCCTTGAAACTATATTTTGTTAACTCATTACTGTATTTCATCTAGCCTTAGTTGGCTTCTTCTCATACTATGCCACAACAACATTCTTCATACTACATAACCACACTACGATAAGTAATCATCTTCGAAGTTGAGAGAAAATTTAGTACTGGTGAGGGATGTCAATAGGTCGGGTTTGGGCAGGGAGTGTATTCTACCACCTCGTCCTGCGCCCTGATAAGTCCACAGTGTTGATCAATGGGGGAATCTTACAAGTGCTCTTGTTGAGAACAAGCGGATAAATTACAAATAAGACCCAGAGAAAAAAAAACTAAATAAAAAGGAAGAAGAAAGAATTTTACAATAACAATGAGTTACTGTCATCCTTGACGTGCTGAAGAAATGGTTAACTTCTATCTTAACCATCTTCTTCACATCATGATCAACGCACAAATCTTGAACCACTGCAATAAATGATGGGTGCAGAAATTGATGATTTGTAATTTGTGCAGACTTCTTTATCCTGATATAACATTTCGCACGGTTTAAGCAATCATAACTATTCATCAAAAAAGGGCGGCAAGCTTTTCTTAGAAAACAAATCCCATACTGTACCTGTTCAGCATGGCTGCTTTCTCTTGTCAATTTTTAAGTGGATATTATACCATCTCTTCTTCTTAGTTCTATCTCTCGTAGAATGTTTCCTGTCTCTCACTTCACCTTCTTTGGCCTCCCTGGAGACACCCTTACTCCTGTTCCTACTTGAACTTCTCTTACTTGGAGGAATCATCGTGTAGGAAGCATGAATCTCATTCCTTTGTTTGAGAAGCTCATCAATCTGCAAAACCCGCATATAGGATTTGTCCAAGAAATTTATCCATTCACCTATGAATATCAATTCTCACGGAGCTTAACTCATAATTCCCACAAGTTAATCTCACCTCTTGCATTTCCTTTGTGTATCTGGTTGTCATCTCTGTAAATTGTGCCAGGACCTGCAGCAATCAACATGAATATCAACAAGAACAAAAGTTAAATACTGGCACACACACCACATTTGTGGAAGCAGATACCTCTCTGTATTCAGTTTCAAACTTTGACAGTTCCACCCTTTTGGAGAGAATCTCAGCTTCCACAGCTCTAAGGTTCTCTTTTTCCTCTATGAAAGGGGCCGTACAAATAGCTTCTATAGTGTAGCTTACACTCTTGAAAAAGTTGTCACCTAGAAAAAATGGTAGTGAGTTTCATCCATGCATGCAAATCAACTAACAGGAGATTTGAAGGGCATAGTAACAAAGGAAAAACCATAAACAGCAAAAAAATGTGTGCCCGGTTTTAATTCAGTTATTTCACATGGTTGAAATCCATCCAGTTTTTTGAAGAAAGCTGTATCTGGATCCTTTGCAGCCGCAACCTGCAGTGAGGCATGTCAAAACCAGATTAAGGATGACAACAAGATCAAACTTCAACTTGAAGTCCAACTATGTCATATTTGTAAATAGTCACTCACTGAGTTGACTGTTTGATCCAAGCGATAGACAGGGAAGCCAAGAAAATACATTCCCGCAGATGTAACTTTTCCTGTTTTTGCACTGTCCTCCTACACCAAAAAGAAACAAACTTACCTTCAACAGACAGATAAGTAACATATGCACAATTTAAAATGAGGCCCAAGAGCTTAAAGTTTTAAACAACTATGCTACTAATGCTTCCATTAAAAATAGAATTTTCTTATCAGAAGCACCATAAGAGATCACAGCAAAGCCATGTCCCAGACAAACCAAGTATATTGACATTTTATTACTGCACGAAAAGCACCAAACAGTTCTAAGAAAGAAAAAGAAGGTAAGAGGAAATGAATAAACACATGAAGTGAGAAAAAGACAAAGGATTGGATTACAAGTTTCTGAAGATAAATATGGTATGACAATCTGTTACAGTTCCAAAACCCAAGACAGTTTTGCCTAATTCTCCACAATGTTCTGAAAGGGGATAGGTGGAGCATATAACTGAAGAGGTAATTAAACACAAAGGTAAGAGAGATGGTTTTTACAGAATTCTCTTGCAGATGATGGGGGAAAGGCCTAAAGTTCTATGAATTGTGAGCTTGCTTTGCGCCAACCTGCTCTCTGGAAACTTGTCCTAATAATTTATCAAAAATCAACTGTTGTTGTCTAGAGATGCTTTTTCTTTACTCAAAATTGTCAAGGGAGAAGACTTAAAATTGTTCTAGAATTAACTTTACATAGCAGTTTATGAAACAGAAAATCTACATGTTATGCAGAAACAGAACAGAAGAGCATTGAATTTGGAGATTCTAAGACTTAGTTAAGGCTGTAAATGAACAGAGCGTTCAATGAACAGTTCATGAACAGTTTGGTTTTTGTTTGTTTTTGTTTGTTTATTAAGCTAAATAAATGAACATGAACAAGATTTTGAGGCTCATTTATTAAACGAACTGAACACAAACAAAGTTTGCTCAGTTCATTTATGTTCATGAACAAGCTCGTCTTTGTTAGTGTAAAGCTCATTTAATAAATCATTTAAAGCTCGTTTATTGTTCCATTAGTATATATTAATAAAAATATTATGGTTTGTATGCTTTTATATTTATAATATAATTTTTAATATTTATATTTGACTATTTTATATCTAAAAAATTCTATATATATGTTTATTTATTGTTGGATTGTTTATTATTACATTGTTCGTGAACATGCTCAATTATATGTTAATGAACATGTTTGGGAACATGTTCATTTAATGTTCACAAACATGTTTGTTTAACTTAAGCGAACAAACACGCAAAAAAAATTTGAAATTCTTAACGAACATGAACAAACTTAAAAATAAACAAACGAACATGAAAAGAGGTCCGTTCTTATATTATGGTTTGTATGCTTTTTATTTATAATATAATTATTAATATTTATATTTGACTAGTTTATATCTAAAAAATAATATATATATATGTTTATTTATTGTTGGTTTGTTTCTTATTACATTGTTCGTGAACATGTTCAATTATATGTTCATGAACATGTTTGAGAACATGTTCGTTTAATGTTCACAAACATGTTCGTTTAACTTAAGCGAACGAACACAAACAAAAATTTTGAAATTCTTAACGAACACAAACAAACTTAAAAATAAACAAATGAACACGAAAAGAGGCCCATTTGTTCAAGCTCAATTCATTTACAGCCCTAGACTTAGTGATAGTTCATCTGAAGAAACTTGCTATGCAACAGTACACAAAAAGTGCATAACTCAAAAACTTTAAGGCTTTGCTTGGTATGAAGAATGGAAAAAATGAAGATAGAAAATTTGTTAATCAAATAGTTAAGATTCATAACTACTTTCCTACTTCATAACTTAACCATTAAATTATCAAATTTTACATCGTTATCCTTCATACCAAGCAGAGCCTAGAAAGAGAAAGGGGAAGGAAGGGACCACATTACCTGCAGTGCAAGGCTTAATCCACCATTCTCTTCCTGATCAAAATACAATAGCTGCACAAAACCAATCCATTAAGAAAACAATGAGTAATTATTGATCCACCAGAAAAGGATAAAATATTATACTTCATTTTGTTTTTCGTGTCTCCTGGTAAACCAGACAATTAGTTAGTGACGTGTTCTTTTTGCAGTACAGTCGACACAAATACATAAGAATAGCGTATATAGTATAAAAGTAGTATATGTTTTTATTTCAAAATATTTTGAAAGGGGAACAAGCCCAATATGATTGCCCATTGGATCTCAATAAAGTAGGCAGCTCTTAGCAACTCATGCAACAAAAGTTAAATGTTATAAGGATCCTGAAAGCATAAATTATTATTTTAATAAAAGGGTTTCAATAGAACTCAAATGAAACACTACCAGACTTGCTTGTAATCTGATTCAAACTAAACTGAAGCAGTGACACTGGAATCAATATCAAAATTAAAACTACTGCCCTAGCCCGCAAATTAAAACTATAGAAAGAAAACACAAGCACATGCCTCAATAAAATTATCAAGAACAAAGATGTATCTATCTATTCATTGGTACTTAACTAAATATCGTCAATTGACCATGAAAGAGATGAAATACCTAAATCAAATCTGTGACTTAAAGTAAATGCTTCAATTGTTCTCAATAAATCAAATCTTATATCCTAAATCAATGAAGCACTCACAGGGCATGGTTTCTGTCTTCTATGGTGGAGAGAAGGGGAACCTTAAATTTCTTAATGTGATAAAAAGGAATGTACTCTCCCTGTTTAAATCCCTTTTCTTAAAAAATGTCACGGCTACTTAATTTTTACTGTTACCACATATTGCCAAAGGCTCAAAATGGATACAGTTCAACTTTTGTTCATTGGTATGGTAATAATGAAATCAATCTCGGTCTCTATAAATGTCAACCACCCCAACCCCCACCAAAAAAAAAAAAAAAAAAGGTTTGCATACGCAGATGCAGTTGAACCAACCAGTTTCTGACTCATTATATATCTACCTTGAACTTGCTTTTATCAGATGATTGTACTCGGCAAACAAACCCATCTCTTGCTTCCTCTTCTGTTATTTCGACAGAGTAGAAGTGAGCACATTGTTTTTCAACCTGTAAAGGTGCAATAAGTTCAGTGACTGCATAAAAATCAGTATAAAGTACCAGAAAAGAACAGGAATCTAATCACCTCACCTTCCTAGAAACAGGTTGCCCCAGTAGAAGTGGCTGAATAGTGACCACACCATTAAGTGCCTCCTCCAAGACAGTCGCAGATACAGTGGTCTTAATAGGCACACCGAGTTTACTATGTATAGGAATTAGTTAAATACATACCCAATGCATAGCACTCATAAAGGCACAGGAGAGTTGGAAATGTTAAATAATATAAAAGGAGTTACCTAAAAAGTGCAGCAAACATGGTGTTCACAGCCCCCAAGCTTGAAAGATCTAGTTCCAATTCTTGGTTTTCAGCTTCAACAGCCTGTTGAAAGGAAAGAATATCATGATCGACAAAACTCCATGATTCATCAATAAAATCACATTTTATGGTGCACGATGGTGTTAATAAGCGGAAGCATGGAACAACTGACTTCTTAACAGCCTCTGTGTACAACCTGAATGAGTGAAACAGAGAGAAAGTTGCAGATAACGATGATACTCCAACTCTTCATTTTCTCTAGAATACCCGTGTTTGACACATATTCGAACTAGGTATAGGCTTATAGTCATGGAAGTCGATACCATTCTCGCCCAAAACTAGTACCAAGTAATTTAAGTTCCATTTCGGTCAAAATTTTGGAGTGTCCAGTTTGTTTCAACCAATACAGGCCTGTACCAGTGCATATTGTTGGTACAAAATTTTTATTTTTAATTGTCCTAACCATTTTCTTTTTATAATTACATTATAAAATAAAATATACTATATTATATTAAGTTATTATACTCAATTAAGAATTTTAAAATTTATATTTGCATATACACATATTTATACATATGCAATTCAGATATACTAGAATATAAATATAATATACATTTTCTTAAGAAAGTAGTTATAAGACTATAAATATATATAAAGAAATATCTAAAAAGTATTAATAAACCCGAAACGATACATCAAAACACACTGACATCGGTACATACTAGTACCAGAAAAAAATGATACATCCACTGATTCCATACTGACAACCTTGGTTATAGTCCTCCAAAAACTTGAAATATTAAAAAAAAAAAACATTGATAATACCCATGTCAGCTCCCTATCTAAAACTTACCCACGAGTCCAAGTAACAAGGGCAGATAACCATTAGCCTAACAGTACTTCAGACATTAACTGCATGAATGCATATCTCACCTCAAAACCAGCTGTATCATACTGGTTTCTTTTATCTGGATCAGACAAGATATTGTAAGAAAATGTGACCTCCTTGAACATATCAGCTGCAACAGGATCATTTCCATTCTTATCAGGATGGTACCTGAAATGGCCCAAGATTAGCATCTATACCTAACCAACCTAAATAAAGCAAGAGTATAATAGGAGCTTAATTTGTACAATAGAAAGAAATAAACAACATGCAAATAATGAATGAATCCAACCATCTCAGAAGTAGTCAAAGTCCTGAATAGTATGTCCCAAATCAGATTTTTCCTTGTCTAAAACTCTTTGCCTAAGTGAAAGTGTGAAACCGTCAAGGGCAAATAAACAATTCTTTAGGTTCATGTTGGAAATAAGCCCCTTCCAAGGTGCACAATTACCTTTGTCCTCGGAATACTTTTGGCAATTGTTTATCTGTTTGTTTGACCGGTTTTCTAGATAACTAACTAGTTATCATAGCCAGTGCTATTGCCCCATCCTTGAACTCGTTACAAAATAGAACTCCTACGCTGAATCTATCAAATGGATAAATACCCGATTCAAAAATCTGATGTCTGGTAAAGTCCTCGACAGCTACTTGGTCTGTAATGATACAATGACTCTCCTACACCCTACCAATAGAGGGCAAAACCGCCAAACCTAATCCCAGACACTCATCAAGCTCTAATAATCATTCCCAATTTGACTTCCAGATTAAAGTCCTAAATACTTATTCTCCCAGTATACTCCATGTATGCGTGTGAGTTTAAGCCATAATTAACCAACAATTATCACTATGCTCAAATTAGTGAACCCTGATCTATAATATAGTAACTGCTAAAAACTTTCAAGAAAAAAGACCGAGAGTTTTAAACATTTCAAAACTTTCAACTTATAAATTGAAAAATTAAACATACTTGAGAGCCATTTTTCGATACGCGCTCTTGATTTCCTGATCCGTAGAGTTCCTCGAGACTCCAAGTACCTCATAGGGATCTCGACAAAGATGCTTCGCCATTCCGTCGTTTTTCTCCGACTTGGATCGATGTGGCGGCATTTTTTAAAAACACCACCAAAAAAAAATACAATAAGGGAATTTTCTTCTCGGTTTAGTTTTTCCTATCAGGAACCCTAAAAATCCAAAAGTTGAACTAATTTCTAAAACCAAATGAAAATTATTTTCCTTTTGGTTTCCACCTCATTTCAGCGAACTACAACATTTTTTGGGATTAAGAAAGGCAAAAAGAAAAGAAAATTAAAATGAGTCAGGTGCATTGAGAAGAGCAGAGAGATAGAAGAAACTCCATGGGACCTCCAAGCTGAAGCTTCGGAGGAGAGAGAGGAGACAAGGAGGGTGAAATTTTGGAGGTGAAATGGTAATATTTCTTTCTTTTTCGTTTTTTTTTTTTCGTTTTGTAACTTTTAGGAGAAAAATTATTGAGAAATCAAATCCTACCATTAGGATTAGATTTAATTTTGATTGGAATTTTAATTTGTTTAGTTAACAATTGTAATTATATGAAAATTGAATAAAATAATTTTCTTTAATCAGTTTTATTAATAAATATATTTTTGAAAATTAATTAACCAAAATAATTTATAATTATTTAGCGACTAATTAAAAAAATTAATGAGAAAGTAGTTTTAGTGAAATCTAAAATACTCCTTATTAGCTTTTTAACTTTATTTGATTAAATCAAAGCAATATAGAGATGATGTTATTATGTGAAGGAAGGTGGGATGGTGATTGGTTTTTGAAAAATACAAGGAAAATCTTTAATTGGGAAATTATATTTCAAAAAATTAAAAGAAGCAGGAATGGAAAAAGGCCGGAGCTTGATTTGCATAATCAAAGATGAAATTTAACACTACTAGCATGTTTGGTTGGGTGTATTGGCATAGCCAATACACCCCTAATCGTGGGCCCCATTTATTACGCCTCTAATCCGTTGTTTGGTTCAATGTATTGCTATTACGGGGCTAAACCATTACTGACTTAATCGGTGAAATCCACCGATTTCTAATACCTCCCTTTTGCTCCGTTTAGGCGATCCTTCAGTTTACCCTCCCTGTTTTACCCTCCCAGGCTTCACCTTTTATTTTCTTTTTCTTTACAACCGATTTGCTCCTTCTCAACCTTTTCTTTTCTTTTTGTATCATTATAGCTCCAAATTTTTGTTGTTTGATCGAATCCAAAATATTAATCTCAGTTTCGCACAAAAACTGTAAGTCAAATACCTTTCTATCAGCAGTTTATTTCTTTATCGTTTTCGTTGAATTTTGCTGCTCGTTTAGTTATTTTTTCTGTCGAATCTGTGATGAGTTATGAATATCGGATATATGTTATCATTATCTTTATTTCTCGTTGTAGTTCCTTGAAATTTTTTTTATTTTGTTGAAACCAAATGAAAAGAATCAATGGAGGGGCTGATAAAATACCCTAAAATTGAACCAGAAGACAACCAGTTTCAATTCTTATCTTCCCAGGTAATTCTTATTATTTTTCTTTCTCGTGTTAAATATCTGTTTGGTTGCATTGAAAACCAAGGAAAAGGAACTGGAAAGTTTGTAAATGTTGTTTCTCTGCTTTTTCTAATTGGGTTTAGCCCAGATGGTTGAATGAATAACCTTAACTAAGATGGAATACAATTTTCTATTGTTTATTCTTTTTTTCTTTGAAAAGGGAGCATCTGTTAGTTTTAGTTTTCTTTTTGTTTTGGATTAATTGTTATTTAGCTTCTCCAAGTAGAGGGTTGTTCTTAGTATTTCTTTGTATGAAAAAATTTGAAGGTTCTTATTGGATGCCTGAGATTGATCGCACGAGCATTGCTGCATTGTTAAGGATAGTCAGTAGCTATTAGTCAAGAGTAGCTGTTAGTCGAAGCTGTTATACAATTGGTTCAATTGTAACTATTTGCTATCCATTATAGTCTGCTAAGGAGTTAATAGTAGCTGTTAGTCGAAGCTGTTATACATATTCTTGTATGAATAGCTATAGAGACTTTATTGTAAAGAGATCATCTTTGCAGATTGATGGTATTTCAATATCAGATGTCTTCCTTCTTGTATATTTAGTGTGTATCTTGATATGCATTGATGTGATTTCCCAGTACTAGAGCAAAGTCATTGTTTAAATTGTAGGTTATTTAATTTGATATGGATTTTAGTATGGCAGCAAGTTTTATGTCGAAATGTACCTATAGGCTATAGCATATTTTGCTTCTTTTTTTTTTTTTTGCTCGCATAATATGCTTATCTTTGTTCTTTTAGTTTGTGGTTGCAAGCAGTTCTGTGTTTGCTGCCTGTTGTTTAGAGGATCTTGGGAGTGTCATATTGGGCATCCTTTGTCATGTCGTTTTTTATTTCTATTTTTTGTTTCTCCTATTTCTCCTTATGTCTGACCTTGTTTCCATTCTTGTTTATTGATGGATATTTTCTTCCATAATGGTTGTTTCCTTTTACTGTGGTTTTCCTTGTTTCAAAAAGACCAGTTCTATACTCTGGAATTAGTGATTCAGCCTGGAGGAATTTCAGACTTCCCCATCAGGTATTCTTTCATCCTTCACCTCTTCTTCTTCTCACGGTCCCCATTCCTTATGCATTTGACTTGCTTTTCCTCAGATGATGTCCCCAGCAAACAATACTGGGCCTTCATCTGGCTCACAGATGGATTTCTTAGCTGAGTTTCGTCGTGCAATTCGAAATGGCAATACCGGCAACTGACTACTGACAAAGTGTGATAATGGCAGATGTGGACTTATGAAGAAATTCATGAACTTTGCACTCGAAGTACCTGTTGTATGTGTTCATTAGTTACTGAAATCAAATGCTACTTATTTGGGCGATCGTGTTATTCAGTGTAAAGCATGGTCCAGGCATTTGTTTATGTCATGGTCCTTGGACATGTAATTTAGATGAAAACGTTATGAAATATGTCAGCTATACAGTGTTATATTATTACTCTGGAACTCTAAGGTGGTGTTTTTATTCTCTTTCCTTTTATGAGACAGTAGTAGGGGAGGGGTATTTTGTTGCCAGACCTGTATGGATTTTGATGAATGCAAATCTCTATCTAGTAAAATTAAGCTGTTGTTCTTTTTAAGACTGATCATTCATATCTGTGTTTTTAGGGAGGAATGACTGCTAAAGTGAATCAGAGTTGTATTGTTAATTCAAATCTTAAAGCTGCAGTGCCCTTTTTACTCTTTTGTTCAACCTAAAGGTTTGACATGATGATGGGAATTGATATTTGCTTTTCTAACATTGCCCTGAATTAAGCATCTAAAAAGATTCATTTTTCAAATTGTAGAACAATTATGAATTGGAAAATTTTGTATGAGAGCATTATATTCAGACATGAATAATATATAAGAATATTAATTATTCTTATATAAGAATATCACAAGCAATAACAGTCATATATTATGATTTGAGTAAATTCATATAAGAATATTGATTATTAATAATATTATTAAATTATATATTTTAATTATAATATATTTAATAATAATTATGTTAATTTATATTTTATAGTATCATATATTATGATTTGAGTAAATTCATATAAGAATATTGATTATTAAGAATTTTATTAAATTATATATTTTAATTATAATATATTTAATAATAATTATGTTTAAATATGATTAAATTATTTATTATTGATATTAATAATCTTATTAAAATTTAAATAACAATAACAATAATCATTTACCAAAACAAATTTATGGTAAGGGTATTCTAGTCATTTTAGTTTTTTCCATTATGCTATTACACCTCTATTCCATTCAACCAAACACAAGATTACTATTACGCCTCTATTCCATTACATTCAACCAAACAGTTGATTTGCTCTTACACCTCTATTCCATTACACCTCTAATCCATTACACCTCTAATCCAATACAGCTTTAATCCAATACAGCGAACCAAACGTGCCCTACGTTTGGTTGGATGGAATTGTTATTCTATTCCGCCCAAATTCCACACGCTACAGTAAAGCAGCTGTTTGGTTCACCGTTTAGGTGATTCCACGGAATTGCTATTACAGTCTCATTCCCTCAACTCACCGTTTAGGTATTCAGGGGTTGGGGGTCTGAATACCTATTCAACACCACACCGTTTAGGTTTTTGGACCAAAATAGTCTGCCTCTCTTCTTCCTAAAATTCTCTCCAGATTTCTTCCTCAACATTTATCTCCAAATCAAGTCAAGCATTCATTCGCCTTTCATCTTCATCTCTGATTCACTTCTGTTTCACTTTTGTTTTCCTTGTTCTCTTCTACATTCAGCGAAGGGGTGCTCTGAGGTTAGATCTTTTCCTTTCTTTGGCTTTTTATGTCCATCTAGAGTTTTAAAGGCTTGGATCTCTCTTTCATTCACCTTTTCTTTTTCGGTACATAGGAAACAAAGAGGAATTTTGACTTTTGGTCTACATTTCTTCCAATACTAGCTTTTATTCAAGGTCTACTCTCGATTTCTTATTTTTCTTGCTTAGATTTTGCTTGCTTGTTCGATTTTTTTCCCCAATTTTTCCTGCTTAAGTTAAGCTTGATCTTGATGACTATCAATTCATTTTCTCTTATGTTGATTGACGAGAACTAAAAGGAAAAAAAAAGTAAATTATTTAATATACATATATGTATGTCTTGAACTAGATTCTGTGCTTTCTGTTGATTAAAATATTATAAGCATGGTTTAGATGCTTTCTGTTGAAAAACGATTTAAGTGTGCTTTAAGCGAGGCTAAATAGAAGGAAAAGATTTGTGTAGTTGGCTCAAGAGTTATGCTTTAAGCATAAAAAGGTGATGCTTGGATAAATGGTATCTGGGCAAAACTTTTCCAGATATAGGTAGTGGTTATATGAAGAGAAACCACTCCTCTTTGAACTGCAGCAAGATGTAAGAGCTAAAACTCTTCAAGGAGAGTGGGCCAGTTTATTGTCTGCTACTGTTGCCTTAATTGGCTCACTCAATCCTTTTAAGAGGTAAGGGCTTGGTGTCAGTCTTTAGTTTGCCCATTATCCAAGTACTCCCAGTACATTTCTTTCAGATATTTATTCCCTCTTGTAGATGTAATATTGTGGACGTAATTTCCTTGAATGTGAATCCTCTACTAATATCCCATGATTACTGAGTTTGATTTATATTCTTGGAGATGTTTACAAGCAATCATGTTCTCGAGTGTCAAGTAAAAATGAGTTGATTTATGTACTTGGAGACTTGAAATCAGGTTTTAGAATGGCTTATTAATAATTATTTTTGTTTTCGTGAATGATCGGAAAACATTGCATTCAGTGATTTCAGCTGGTATGGATTAACCGACTTGTTTGTTTGATGACTAAATATCAGGCTGCTGAAGAACCTGGGAGTAATTCATCCAGTATAGCAAATCAACCAGTTGAAAAACGTGCCAATTCACCAAGGTATATATGTTTTCCTTTTGTATCTACTCTTGTATTTGTAGGATGTATTTAGGCCCTTAGCCTTCAAAATTATGGAACGTAGGGTTCACTGACCAAGTGCTGACTGAGTTCTATCTATTTGAGTGGCATATTTAAGTACATTCAAGTAGATATGTCAATTGGGTGAGTGGGATTAGTTTTGGCTTTGGTCAATTCATGTTATAAAATTTTTTAGTCACTTCAGTTCAGGTCAATTTCATGTTTGGATCAATTTTATGTTGGGGTCATTCCAAGTTCAGGTTATTTTGGGTTTGAGTCATTCAGGTTTGATGCTAAGGTTTTTCGAGTCAGATTATTTTCTGCACTTGGTAGTTGCAGTATCACTGTAATCTGTTGTACAGCCCTTAATCAATATGTTGTTTAGTTGCATCCATAGTTTATTGAAATTGTCAAACTGTCTCTTATGTGGCTAACTATAGATGAAAAATCATTGTTTCAATAGGCTGATCAATCAGAAACTATAGTCGAGATCATTGTAGAAGATGGCAAAGCAGTCAGCATTTATTCGGTTAGCATTCTTTGCTACCTTGATTCCAAATAATGTATATGGATGGATGGATGGATGGGTATTGAATTGTGGATTTGAAATAAATTTGATTCTTTTTCCTTTTTCCTCTTAATTTTTTATAAGCTTTTCTGTTTAATGTTTTGAGTTTATTTTAATCAATTTTGTATCCTTTCGATGTGGTGGTGTCATCTCGGTATGGTGTTTAGGAATGTTTAATGGCTTGTCCTTTGCATTTTTGGGTTTCCAAATTGTTAAAAAATATTATAGTGGAGATGCTCAAATTGGGTTAAAATAATTAAATTGGGTTTAATTTTTTTTTATAGTGGAGATGCTCAAATTGGGTTAAAATAATTAAATAAAAACTATTTTTTTTCGAATGTGCTCCAATAATGATTAAATTTTTTTAAATTGGTCAAATAAGGATTAATGTATTCAAATAATGGTTTAATTTAGTTAAATAAAAGCAGTTTCAAGTTATATTTTTACTTTTTAAAAATAATATTAGGTGTATTCAAATGTAAAAAAGTATTTACCTACTTGGATGTTATATCTATGTTTGGGAGTCATACGTTTAATGGAGAAGATGGTGAAAGAGTGTATGGGGTTACTTTGGCTGGTAAAGCTTTTGTTAATGACGAACATAATGGATCTTTGGCTGTTTTTACTAGCGACAAGGCCAACATTGAAGTCTGGTAAGTTCTATATTTTGGTATAATCTCAATTAGTCTTCAGCGGTTACATCTTATTACAAATAAAAATAACCCCCGAAGTTCTTATAGCAAATCAATTATCACAATGTTGAGACTAATACTACTTTGTTAAACCACATTAAATTAAATTGTACTGTTAAGTTGGAATCTAGTTTATGGATGAATATGAATTAATCAACCCTTCAAATAATAGTAATGATTTTAAAAATCAAAGTTTGAAATTATGTAATTTGGATGTGGATGTATTTCAAGATTAGATGTTCATTATTAATTTCTCTTTTAATGTTCAAGATATTATTATTTGCTAAACAAAGAGTTGATTTTGTTGAATGAAATTTGATAAATATGTATTGTTCATTTTTCTTTGACAGTGCGTTATTACTTCCTTTTCTTATTTGGCTTGCTTGATTGCTTCCTCCACTCACAATTGAGCTTCTTGTACTCACTAAACTACTGTAAGTTCTTTAATCAATTAAATTCTTTGATTTTGTTTTACTTTTATTGAAATTAGTATTGAAGAAATGTGACATTTTTACTATGATTTGAAGATATGTAACATTTTAATATCTTGCAGTAATGGCTCGTCTGCCTTTAATAGTACAAAGTGTGAGGCGTAAAAGAATTGGTCTTGCAGTGACAATATGGTTGCAACTGTGTACAATTGCGAGTTGGTTCTTACTTACATTGGGTGCCATCCATAGCCTACATACTTATAGACCAAGGATTAGATCCTATATTTTAGATTTTTATGCAAAACGAGATTATGTGAAAACACTTGTATATGCTAGTGACGAGACCTGTACTGAACAAGTTAGGATGAATAGAACTACATTTTTTAAACTATGTGAGATGTTACAAACTTTAAGGGGATTGAAGTCGTCAAGGAACATGCTTATTGATGAGCAAGTGGCAATGTTTTTACATATCATTTCTCATCATCTTAAAAATCGAGTTATCAAGCATCACTTTAATAGGTCTGGGGAAACCGTTAGCAGATCATTTTACAATGTTTTAAATGCTGTCATACGCTTACAAGATGTGCTATTTAAAAAAGCAGAGCCAATTACAGCTAATTCTACAGACCCAAGGTGGAAATGGTTCAAGGTATTAGAGTGAGTTCTATATATAGCTCGTACATAATTTAGTTGACTTAGATTTAAATATAGTATCCTAACTCGAGGTTTTCTACATGTGATATAGAATTGTTTAGGTGCTTTAGATGGAACCCACATCAAGGTTAGGGTTCCAACAGTTGATAAATCTAGATATCGAACGCGAAAAGGTGACATAGCAACAAATATGCTAGGTGTTTGTACACCTGATATGCAATTTGTTTATGCTCTTCCTAGTTGGGAAGGTTCTATTACTAATGGTAGGGTTCTTTGAGATGCCATTAGTAGGAAACATGGATTAAAAGTTCCTCATGGTAAAGTGCAAAATTAGAAGACTTTGAATAAATCTTTAAGATCATACTTTTTTGGGAAATTAATCATGACAAATAGTTTTTTTTTTATAAGTTGTTATTATCTAGTTGATGCTGGATACACAAATTGTGAAGGATTTCTTGCACCTTTTAGAGGACAAAGATATCATTTGAATGAGTGGCGTCAGGGTTACCAGCCAAGTACTCCGGAAGAATTTTTCAATATGAAACATGCTTCAGCGCGTAATGTTATTGAAAGATGCTTTGGGTTATTAAAACTTAGATGGGGAATACTTAGGAGTCCATCGTTTTATCCTGTGAGGGTGCACAATAGAATCATTATTGTCTGTTGTTTGCTCCATAATTTTATTCGAACCTATATGAGTCTTGATCCTATTGAAGCAGAGTTGGGAGAAGGATTACCTAGTAATGTGATAGATGACGATGATTCGAATATCGTAAATATTCATCCATCAGATGCATGGGCTACTTGGAGGATGGAACTAGCCAACCAAATGTTCGATGAATGGCAAGCATTTAGAAATTAGTTAGGTTTAGGGTAAAAGTAGTAAACATTAATTCGTTTATGTTATTTCATGAATCTAGTTTATGAAACTTTGGTGGTGTTTGAATTATTTTTTTGTATTGTACTAGACTTGTTGAATTATAAATTATTTTGTATTGATTCATCATGTGTTATAATTTTATAAAGTGTTCACTTTTTTATTCATAATATTGAACTTATGTTTAATTTTTTTTCCTTAAGATAATTATGTCAAGTTTTTCACAAGCAAATGTTTCTTCCCAAAATTCTCGAGGAACCAAAAGGAAATGGCTTCCAGAAGAAGATGCTGCGTTGGTTGCCTGTATGGTCGACTTGCACAATGTTGGAACCTTTATGCTGATACGGGATTTAAAGCCAGTTATTTAAATGAGTTGGAAAAAATGTTAGAAAAAGTTTTACCCGATGCCAAGTTAAAGGCTAAACCTAATCTTGAATCGAGGATAGGACATTGAAAAGGGATTGGTCAATCGTTTATGACATGCTCAGCGGAAAAAACAATAGCGGTTTTGGTTGGGATGAGAATAGGCAACTTGTTGTTGCTGAAGATGCGGTATGGAACTCATATATAAAAGTAAGAATTATTTCAAGTCTTTATTATCTTAATTTGACCAAACTTATATCTAATATGAATTCTTATTTTTTTTCAGAGTCATAAAGAAGCCGCTCAATTCAAACATCATAGTTTCCCTTATTATGACCAACTTACAGCCATCTACGCAAAAGATCGAGCCACTGGGAAAGATGCTCAAATAGCCGCTGATATTATTGAAGAAATAGATGCTGAGGATGTAGCTACTACAAATACTCATGAAGAAAGAAATGATTTTCATGGATGCGAAGCTGATGTTTCTTTGGATGACATGGATCTTTCAGGCACACAACAGCAACCAGCTATAAACCAAGGTGATTCCACATTTTCAAAGAAGAAGAAAAAGACTTTCGATGCAAGTGATCATATTTCATCTACTTCATTTAATGATGCTGCCACTTTATTAGCGGAAAAGATCGAGACCGTTGGCGTTGAAATTAGTAGGAGTATTGCTTCCGAGGTGCTAATTTGAACAAAGGTTAGAAATGACACTTCAAGAAAGTGCTCTAAAATTATATCCAACATTATGTGAAGTAGAAGGTTTAACTGAGGATGAGCGCTATCGCGCTTTGAGCAAAATTCCAGATAATCCAACGCAAATACTCATTTTCTTTAGTTTACCTTCTTCTGTGCGATTGGGATGGGTCAGAAGATTTCTTGCTGACCATTAAAAAATTATAGTTGTGTTGATGATATTTTGGTAACTTTTTGTGTTTGTAATAGTTGGATGGTACAATGACATGATAGAATGTCATTACAATGTTGTAACTTTTTGAGGTTGTAAAATTTTATAACATATGGATTATGACATATAAACTAATGAAATCATGTCACTTTTTGTTAATATATGAATATTATGTTTGGATGTGAAATATGATTCTCAAGTTATTTATTACTTCTTATATTTTACTTTTTATTGTAGAATAATCAAATTATTTATTTCACTTATGATATTTTAGCACATTATGTAGTGTAGTTTAAAAATAATAAAGTAGATTATATATTATTTTTATACTATTATATATTATGATTTTTTAATTTATTTAATAATAATTATATTAAGAATTTTATTAAATTATATATTATTTTATTAAATTATATTTAGTAATAATCATGTTAAAATATGATTAAATTATTTATTATTTTTATTAAAATATTTTTAATATTAATCTTATTAAAATTTAATAATAATAACAATAATCATATGGTATGCTAAATTCATTTTTTTATATCGACAATTGTGACCTAAGACAACAGGTGAAAGGCTAGATTAAAACAAATATATTAGGCATTGAAATGTTCTTAATAATAATTTTAATATAAAATTATTATTAAATATTATTAATAATTATATTAATAATGTTATTAAAATATATATTATTTTATTAAATTGCATTTAATAATAATTATGTTAAAAAATGATTAAATTATTTATTTTTATTTTTATTAAAATATATGTATCAATAATCTTATTAAAATTTAATAACAATAATCATCTACCAACAAAAATTCTGTTAAGGGTACTTTGGTCATTTTAGCCTTTTTGCTTATGCTATTACAACATCATTCCATTCAACCAAACACAAGAATTCTATTACAGCTCTATTCCATTCCATTCAACCAAACAGTTGAATTACTGATTACAGCTCTATTCCATTACACGTCTATTCAATTACAGCCCTATTTCATTACAGTGAACCAAACGTATTGTAAGTACGTTGTAAATGGGTCCCACCCTTCAATTTTTCATTTTTATTTCAGGTTTGAATATCTAATAACAAAGGAAATGAAAGATTAACAAATTTTGGCTTATAACCCTTTAACTATAATCACATATTTTTTTTATAATACTTTTTATATTTAAACACATCCTTAAACTACAATCACTTATTTAAATAAATTCTTATAATATTTTTTTATCTCTTAAACTATAATTAAATAAAATTTTAAATCTGGTTGACATTTCTATAGTTTTCATATGTTTTTAAGGTCGCAAATTAAATCATGGATTTAAAATTTTAAAGATATATTCCAAGTTGCATCAACTAGGTAAAAATAATATTAATATCCTAAAGTTATAGATGTATTTTCCTTTCTTTTTTTCTTTTTCTTTTTTTTTCCTGTGATAAAATTTGAAAAGAAAGATAAAAGCAGTTTGAATTTGTAAAACACATTAATTTAATTTTAAAGATGTTTGTATGGATAGGTTTTTTAATTTATTTTTTTTTGGTATTGTTACTCCTAATAATATCATTTCTAAATTCTAATGTTCAAACATACATTCTCTCATTAGAAGTGCAATATGTCTTATTACTACACTTAACACTTATTAGTAATCCTCCTAAATTTTAATAAAATTGTTTACTTTTTGATATAATCACAAGTGTCTCTATTTGTTTTACAGTTCAAAACAAATCTTGTTCGAGTCAAGTAGTATTAAAATAAAACCTTCCTAACAATCACACTTTAAGATTCAGACTTAGTTCAAATAATCTAAAAATAAATTCATTCTACTCTTTTCAATCACTTGCCGATCCAAAATGATAAAAAAATATTTAAATATATTTATTTGTTTTTAATAGTAGGTTAAAAATAGTACCACAAAATTATATTTGATTGGATAGAATTTGTTGGAAAATTAGAGGATATAGAAATCTATATGAAATCAAAGGGATGGTATAAATTGTATGTATGAAAACACAGAATAAAGTTGGAAAGGTGAAAAGGTGCTGAGTTATCCATTTCATTTTCCTCTTAAAAGTATAATTTACACACAAGAAAGGAATTGATGCAAAATAAATAAATAAATAAATAAAGAATTACAAACATCACAAAATTTGCCTTTTTTATAACCTTCCTTTTTAATGTTAACCACAAAATTGTTTTGTCCACTCAATACCTACACAATATCAACCTTTTTTTAGTAAACTTTGCCACCTATATTATTAATGATTATTTTAATGCTTTTAGAAAAAAATGTTCCTTGCTTGATCTCTTTAGGTACCATATTTATTTATGGTACTAGATTAAAAAATATTGAAGTTATTTGTCACTTATAGTACTGGTTGCAGATGGAATATCGTTCTCAAATTCAATCAATGTTAGAGATGGTTTAAGGAATATATGGGTAAAAGTTTGACTCATATTTTTTATTAAAAGTTAAATTGATATTTAAAAAATAGGTAAATAAATCTTTGTATATTAAATTGAAGAGTAAATTGATCTTTTCTATTAAAATTTTTATCTATTTGTATTGTAAAAAACTGGCGCGATTGATAAAATAACTCAACAATGACACTTGGCATGTCTTGTGTACCTCATTTTAATGTACAAGGCCTAACTTTTGATACTAGAAATGAATGAAATTTTTAATAAAATGATCAATTTAATCGAACATACAACGGGCAAAATGTAATCCTCCTTTTCACTAGTAAATAAGAAAATTAAATCCGCTTGAAATCATATTTTTCACCTGAAGTAATAATGTCAAGATATATATTGAAATGATGAAATTTGTGGTGTTTTATGATTAGCAAAATGAGGGGTGTAAGTAATTTGGACCACCAAAATTTCTATTCACATGCTGATTGATGAAACTGGTAGTCTAATCCAATTATTGGCTCTACCCTTTTCGATCATATATACCAACTACATTCAGCCCTACTTATTATTTTTTAACATACGGCAAAGGTAATGATGTGGGTATCTTTTATATAAAGTTAATTGTTGCAGACCTATTTAACTAATTTTCTAAATTTAAATGTATACTTAATATTTGAAAGGGTATTCACGAAAATATAAAGCTAAGCCTATAAAATGGGAAAGTGATAATTATCAAAGGACAAAACTGAATCTGGTTCAGTCCATATAAGCGTCCGGAGAGATTAATCAATGATTTAAGATGGACTGATTTATCATTTTATCAACAGAGGTCCATCTTTGGCGAACCAAAATTGAACATTTTATCAATAATTTAGTATAAAATTTTATTTATTGAATCTCTTTAACATGAGTTATGTTGAGTAATTTTTCGTTATGTTTCATTAAAGGGGACAATCGAATATTTATATATATAGTTACTGTTCTTGGAATTAAGGTTCTTAGTAAACTCTATACATGCTGGACACGTGTACTATTCTGTGCTGTTTGCTAGGCTTCGTGGTCCCTACATGCAAACTTCTTGAATATATGTGAGTTGAGACAACGAGCTCCCGTTGTTGACCTCTCCCTATAAAACTTGCGCATATCCATCCAGTAGGATTTAGCCGGGTCGCGAGTAAACAACCCATACCTTATCTAATCTCTTTTCATAATTTAAAAAGTTTATTGTTAAAAACCTATAATACTAATGAAAATTTCATCCTAAGAAATAAAGAGAATACGAAAATTTAATTCCTCCCTAAATAAAAATATTTCGTATTTTGATTTTATTTGAAAATAAATATGTTGATTTGCATGAAATTAAATTTTCATATTTTATGGTAGGTGAAATTTTAAAAAATTATGTATATACTTTCATCTAGCTCTAAATAACATCTCAAACTTTTAGGAGTTTTCTTCCCTTGAAAAAACCACTATGAGTAAGTTTTGCGTAATAATAATAAGGGACAATCCATAAGTCCCATGGGACTTACCACTAAATATAGGCTATTTATTTATTTTTTAGATTTAAGATTAAGATTTTGTATCTAAATTAATATTATATATATTTTAAAATAAGGTTGACGCCCATGACAATGAATTAAAATAAAACTGAGGTGGAAAGATAGATTAATTAGTCAAAATTCATTTTTTCACCCCTAAAAATTATTGAAAACGTATTTTAAGAATAAAAAAATATATTTGCAATATTCAAATATAAAAAGCGAAGTGGATAAAACTTTGTACCCAGATTTGAGTCTGGCATCGGCGGGGACGACTTGAGCAAAGAATTCCTTGTTGCTAAGCTTAAACTAGAATTGACCAATTAACAGCAGTGCCTTTGTTTTTAGATTTTATCAAACATTTTGTTGGACATGTGTATCTTCTCCGCATACTTTACCACTTACCAAATGACTTGTCTTTCAAAGCTGTCGATATTTTGAACAAATGTCTATAAGTTATCTGGTAATGAAAAGGTTATATATAGAAAATATTTGGAAGAGTTAAGGCTTTAAATCACAATTCGGAATTTCAGACTTATAAAATCTCATATTAAACTAACATGGTGGGATTTATTTTTCAGAAGATAGTGTGGAGTCTCCGTCATGCAGCCTGTTAAAAAGAAGCTGGGGTATATTTACTGTTGAGGGTATTAATTTTATATGATTTTTTCCGATGGTGAAATGCAACCAACCTTGCCACCTTAATTTGCTTTGTTAATTGCCCGCAAAAGAGGCACTGATGTCCACCAAAACCCCATCTTAAAATCAGACTTACAAAAGACTTATATAGGAATATGATACTAATGCATAAATATTAACCCATAAAAATTTATGCAAATATAATTCAATTTCTAATTATCATTAATATTTTTCCCCTTAAATTTGTTTCTTCTTCATCATCATATAATGTTTTCTAAACTGGATCAGTGATCAAATCGATTAAGTCACTAGTTCACCAGTCCGATTAAAAAATATTAAAATTTTTTTAAAAAAATCTTGTTTAATCAATTTAACCCATTTTTTAGTTGGCTCAATCAGTCTCTACCGATTTTCGATCTAATTCGTTTAAAGCCACTCTTCAGACAGATACCCTAATTGATTCTCGATTCAACCAGTTTGACCGACTAGTTCGATACCCTAACCGATTCTCCCACTTGCCCTAATGGAGTAAATGTGTCATGTTTTACATTTTCATATCAACAATGTGTTTATTAAAACTCTCAGTTACAAGAGTCTTAGTAAACGAATCCGTAAGGCTATCTTCAGAAGCTACTTTCACCACATCTATTATTCCTTCAACTAAACAAATATTTGGACATGTGCAAAGCATAGTATATATAAAACTTCCAACTGTCGATGCATATGGAACCTTACTCATATACTCTTTTTCTACCGCTGTCTTAGGACAGTCATCCAAAGAAAGATGAAAAATCTAATGTAGTCGGTTGCGTGCCTGGTTTCCCATCAACCATTGCAAATCATTCCCGTACTTTATCGATGTATGTAAATCTTTGTCCAAACTCGATCTTAATCAGGTCGGGTACTTTGAACAGGTCTATTTACCACCAGTCTACCATGTTGGTTATTTCTCAAGAGCATTTTTGACAAATTTCATTTTCTTAAAATTATTTTCTGTCGTGAAGAAATTATTATGATTATTTTCTCTCTATATATGTATTGTGATTTAAGAAATTATATCTTTTATACTCTCTATATGGTATGAATTGTCGAAACCATTCTTTTAAAAACGGGGATCGACTTTGTTTGAAAGTGAAAATTAAAACGGGAGTCGCCACCAATCTTTTATCAGGTGTGATCGGATCACCTTTGTTTTAATAAATCAATTTTAGTTTACTAAAACAGGGCCTTTGGTCTACGAAACTTGAGAGAATGAGTTCGGGAGTCGGTTACGTGCGAGGAAGGATTAGCACCCTCGACACGCCCAAAAAATTGGTACCGAATTGATTAGTTAGTGTCTTAATGTCGAAAATTAAAAATCGGGAAGGGACTTGAAATACGATCTTTTCTATTAATACTGATTTTAAAATTCTTGAATTAGCTTAAATCGATTGGTTTAAAGATTTCCTTATCTCGAGATATCGGAGTATCACATCCCGTAAGTTAGGACACAATACCATGAATTCCCGAGCACAAGGTCGTCTTTTAATTTAAATTGGAAATCCATGCATTTCAAAACTCAAAAGGATATTTAGCTATTTAGAACCAACAAGAGAACTGAAACCCCGTAAGTTAGGGCACAATTCTTCGATGTTCCAAAATGCGAAACATTGCCTTATTTATTGAAATTAGTAAAAACATGAATAAAAATCTTTAAAGTAATGAACAACAGAATGATATAAAATAGGCGGGAGACAAAAATAAACGAGTTGGGAATACATTGAAACAAATAATAAATATGACAACAATATTAAAACAATAACAATGCATGCGATATATTAAACGTAATAATAGTATCCAATGTGAAATAAAAACAACGAATATATACATAATAAAGATATTAAGAGTATGTACGTAATATATATATATATAAATAGTAATAGTGTTAGAAATATACTATATATAGTGTTTGAAGTATATACATAAAATAGTGAAAATATAACTAGTAATGTTAAGATATATATAATATATACATATGTATAAAATAGATGTAAAAAAATGTAAATAATATAGTGTAAAAAATACATACATAATATAATTAAAATATATACATAAGATAACATGTAGAAAAAAATTTATATATAAATAATACAGTATTAAAGATATATACATAAAATAGTATAATATATATATACGTAATATAGAATTTAGAATATACCTAATATATTAAAAGAATATATACATAATATAATATTAAGAAATATAATAATAACAAAAAAAAGAGAGGGAGAGAGTGGGTGATTTCCGGCCACAAGGCCGGCCACCGTCCGGTCACTGAACCACCGCCGGCCACCGTCAGTGCCACCGTACACGGCAGGCGGACCTCAAAAAAACTTTTTCGGTAAAAATGGGAAAGCTTCCTCCTTTTATTTTTACTTTCGTATAAAAAAACAAAATAAAACTGAAAGGAAAACAATAAGTAAACAAAGAACTTGAAACGAGAATAGACCAAGAAACCTCTTTTGCTTTGATATTTGATTAATCTTCAAAAAAAAAACTAGCTCTCCAAAAACTAGCCTTTACAATAACTCTTCTCCTTGATTACTCTAAAAAAACCTCTCAAAAATCCTTTACAATAACTTTCTCCCCCAAAACTTCTTCCTCCCCTAAATACAAAATATGAGAAGGCTTATATAGCCATTTACCAAATATTTTTTATTGTTTATGTCTTTATTTGTAGGTACAAGTGGTGGTGGAGCAAGTGTGGCTAATGGAGTAGGTGGTGGAGCAAGTGTGGCTAGTGGAGTAGGTGGTGGAGCAAGTGTGGCTAGTGGAGTTGGTGGTGGCAAAGGTTAGGATTTAGTTGAGAAAAGTTTAGGTTGTGGGCTAGGGTTTTTTTATTTTGATTTGGGCTTAGGGTTTGGGCTATTGGGGTTTTGATGTAAATTCGGCTTTGGGTAGTTAAGATTTTGGGTTTTGGGTTTAATTTTGGTGGGTTAGGTAAGGTTAAATTGGGTTTTGATGTAAATGGGTTAAAATTGGCCTATAACAGCTGCCCCTTTTTGCTTATTATCGTGTAACGGGAATAAAGCAAAGACACAAAGAAAGGCCAATTTTGCCCGGTCTTACTAAGTATGGACTTCTTTGGTGCTCTTCTCATCCAAGTAGTCTCTTTCCAAACCACTGTATCTTGTTGTCTTGATCAAATCCACTGCATCTTCTGATATATGCCTTGTAGCTTCGATTTACTCCAAGGTGACTTCAAAAAGATAAGATCTACAGCTTCAATCTGCTCTTCCATTGCTTTAGTCAGATAAAATTTGTGGTCTTCTCTTCTGTAACTTTTAGAAAGGTAAGATCTGATATCATCGATCAGCTCCACTGTAACTTCAATTAGCTTCACTGTAACTTCAGGGATATAAAATCTGTGTCTTCGATTAATTCTAGTCTTTATTCTTTACTCGGTATGTGATCCTGAGCTTAACTCATTTCTCGCAATATGAATTGACTCTTTAAAACTAAACATTAAAAACAGAAATTGAAAATAGCTCAGCACGTGAGCCAAGGCTCAACTCACTTCTCGCAATATGAGTTGATTTTTAAAACAAAATTTGTAAAACAGATTTTGAAAATACCTCGGTATGTGACCTGAGGCTCAACTCACCTCTCGTAATATAAGTTGATTTTTGCAAAGCATAAATTGAAATAAAATAAAATAAAATAAAAATCAATTGAACATACCTCGGCGTGTGATCTGAGGCTCAACTCACCTCTCGCAATATGAGTTGATTTTTTTGACAAACATAAATTGAAAAAAAAGAAATTGAAAATATCTCAACGTGTCCTGAGGCTGAACTCACCTCTCGCAATATGAGTTGATTTTTTGGAAAAATAAAATTTGAAAAACAGAATTTGAAAATACCTCAGTGTGTGAGTCAAGGCTCAACTCACCACTCGCAATATGAGCTGATTTTTTTTGAAACACAGAAATTGAAGAACAGAAATGGAAAACACCTCAGCGTCTTGAGGTTCAACTCACCCCTCGCAATATGAGCTGATTTTTTTTGAAAGACAGAAATTGAAAATACCTCAATGTGTTTTGAGGCTCAACTCACCTCTCGCAATATGAGTTGATTTTTGACAAACAAAAATTGAAATTACCTCAGCGTCTTGAGGTTCAACTCACCTATCACAATATGAGTTGATTTTTTTGAAAAACAGAAATTGAAAATACCTCAACGTGTCTTGAGGTTCAACTCACCTCTCGCAATATGAGCTGATTTTTGACAAACAAAAATTGAAATTACCTCAACGTGTCCTGAGGCTCAACTCACTTATCGTAATATGAGTTGATTTTTTTGAAAAACAGAAATTGAAAATACTTCAACGTGTCTTGAGGCTTAACTCATCTCTTGCAATCTGAGTTGAGTTTTGACAAACAAAAATTGAAATTACCTCAGCGTGTCCTGAGGCTCAACTCACCTCTCGCAATATGAGTTGATTTGAAAAGTAGAATTTGTAAGGCAAAAATTGAAAAACAGAAATTGAAAATACCTCAGCATGCCCTGAGGCTCAACTTACCTCTCGCAATATGAGTTGATTTTTGAAAAACAGAAATTAAAAGCAGAAATTGAAAAACAAAAATTAAAAATACCTCGGCGTGCCTCGAGGCTCAGCTCACCTCTCGCAATATGAGTTGATTTTTGAAAAGCATAAATTGAAAAAACAGAAATTGAAAATACCTCAGCGTGTGACCTGAGGCCCAACTCACCTCTCGCAATATGAGTTGATTTTTTTGAAAGATAGAAATAAAAACATCAAAATACCAAAAGATGTCATCTGGTGGAACTCAGGTGTCCTTTCCTTTGATTCAGTACAGCTATCATCGAAATCTCTTGTTCTGCTGAAATACATGTATATGTCATGCATGATGTTATCATGAAATGCACATGTTTGCCTTAAATGCCTTTATGCCTACATGATCATGCTATGTGCCTTGGGCTTGCTTGTCATATGTCCCTTTCCGTCATGATTTTTGATGATCTGTGTTCATTACTTTGACTCTTGACTTTCTCTTCAGGCCCTGTACCCATCCTCTAGCTTCACGACTAATCTGCGTTTCTCAGATATCGCTCTTTTGCCCCTGGTTGAACTTTGTCCTTGCTTTGAAGCTCTTGTACTTATCAAATTCTTGTCCAGGTAATGCTTAGCACTTCTTTTGTTTAGAGTATGTCATTTCACTATTTATCATGTAAATGAACCACATAATGAGATGCATGAAAATGGTCAGGTAGGGACAAAAGGATACCTCACATTTATTCATTTCAAATGTAGCAAACAAAGAAAGTTAATCAATGATAGTAAAAAAAAGTGTCATAAAGAGAAAGGGGATCGCATTTCAACAAATACAAATGCTCTAGATATTCAATGCATGAACTCTTCCACATTCCTCAATCAAGAATCTTTTCGAGCATGGCTTTCTTGCGTAAGAGATTTCGAGTTTTCAGAAATGCTTCAAATACTATAGTCTCTCTGTTTGACCCACTGTTCAAAACGCCTTGCTTTTTAAGCCAGTACTTGCTTCATTAGAACGCCCTTTAGGGTTTTCATCCTAATCTTTTGTGTTAATCAAGACGTCCTTTTCAGGTTTTCACCTTGATCCCTTTCTCTTTTTCTTTTTTCTTTTCTTTTCTTTTCTCTTTTTTTTAAGATGCCCTTTTTTGGGTTTTCATCTTGATTTTCCTTTTTTAAGCATAATATTTCTTCACAGCATCTGAATTCACTGGATTCGGTAACTCCTTCCCATCCATCTCAGTGAGAATCAAAGCTTCGCCCGAGAATGCCTTCTTTACGACATATGGTCCTTCCTAATTTGGTGCCCATTTTCCTCGTAAGTCCTTCTGTATTGGAAGAATCTTTCTCAGCACGAGTTCTCCTTCGTGGAATTCTCTTGGCCGTATTTTTTTGTCATGGGCCGCGATCATTCTCTTCTGGTACATCTGTCCATGACAAATTGCCTTTAAACGTTTTTCTTCGATGAGGTTTAACTGGTCATATCGAGCTCAAACCCATTCTGCCTCCTCTAGTTTCGAATCCATTAAGACTCGTAAAGAGGGGATCTCAACTTCGATAGGTAGCACAGCTTCTATTCCATAGACCAGAGAGAAAGGAGTTGCCCCCATAGATGTCCGTACAGATGTGCGATATGCATACAAAGCAAATGGTAGCTTCTCGTGCCAATCTTTATATGTCTCAATCATTTTCCCAATAATCTTCTTAATATTCTTGTTGGCTGCTTCAACAGCTCCGTTTATTTTCGGGCGATAGGGTGACGAGTTATGATGCTTTATTTGAAACTGCTCACACACTTCCTTCATCATTTTGTTGTTCAGATTTAAGGCGTTATCTGAAATGATTCTCTCAGGCGAACTATACCGACAAATGATTTCCTTTTTCAAAAATCTGCAAACTGCAGTCTTTGTCACATTGGAAAACTAAATAGCTTCTATCCATTTTGTGAAGTAATCAATAACCACAAAAATGAACCAGTGTCCATTAGAAGCTTTTGGGGAAATTGGCCCTATAACATCCATGCCCCACATAGAAAAGGGCCATGAAGAAGTTATGACATGAAGGGGCGAAGGGGCTACATGAATCTTATCGCCATAAATTTGACATTTGTGGCATTTTCTTGCAAAACTAATGCAGTCGCTTTCCATCGTCAGCCAGTAGTAACCGAGTCTCATAATCTTCCTGGCCATAGTGAAACCATTGGCATGTGTCCCACAAATTCCCTCGTGGACATCTTTAAGTATTTTTCTGGCTTCAACAGCATCTACGCATCTCAAGAGCACTTGATCTTTTTCCTCTTTTGTACAGGATGTTCCCATCAAGAACAAATCCCGCTGCCATTCTTCTGATTGTTCGTTTGTCATTCTCATTTGCTTGTTCGGGATACTATTGGTTCTTGACATATTCTAAGATATCATGGAACTATGGCCGTCCATCTGGCTCTTTTTCAATGCTGAAACAATGTGCAGGGACTTCATATATGCTCATTTGAAGAGGCATTATTTTTGTTTCTCTGTTTGCTTTGAACATTGAAGCCAAAGTGACCAGGGCATTAGCCAATTGGTTTTCTTCTCGTGGGAGGTAATTAAAATTTATTTCTTCGAATTCTTTAATCAGCTCTGCCACTAGATCACTTTATTTGACCAGTTTCGAATCTCTCACTTCCCAATCTCCACGGATTTGGTATATCACCAAGGCTGAGTCTCCGTATACCTCTAAAGTTTTGATGTTTCGTCCAATTGCTGCACGAAGTCCCATGATACAAGCCTCATATTCTACTATGTTATTGGTACAGAAAAAGTTCAGCCTGGCAGTGAGTGGGTAATGGTTTCCTTCTGGTGATACTAAGACTGCTCCAATCCCATGCCCCAATGCATTCAATGCACCATTAAAGCTCATCTTCCATGAATTTTCTTTTGATGACTCACATTCTTTTTCTGTAATGCACATCAAGTCTTCATCTGGGAAATCAAATCTCAATGGCTCGTATTCCTCCATTGTTCCAGTTGCTAAGAAGTCAGCTATTGCGCTCCCTTTTATCGACTTTTGGCTCACATAGACGATATCATATTCTGATAGTAAGATCTGCCATCGTGCCATTCTTCCTGAGAGTGCAGGTGATTCCATCATGTACTTTATTGGGTCCAACTTTGAAATTAGCCATGTCGTATGATACAGCATATATTGCCTGAGTCTTCGAGCTACCCAAACCAGAGCGCAACAGTATTTTTCTATGGACGAATACTTTGCCTCATATTCAGTGAACTTTTTGCTGAGTTAGTAGATCGCCTTTTTTTTCCGGACTCGTCATGTTGCCCCAGTACGCAACCCATTGAATTCTCGAAAACAGTCAAATACAATATCAATGGTCTTCCCGGTATTGGTGGTACTAGCACTGAAGGACTAGACAAATACTGTTTTATATTGTTAAAAGCCACTTGGCACTCCTCGTTCCATTCTCCGGGATTATGTTTTCGAATGAGTCGAAAGATTGGGTCGCATTGGTTGGTAAGTTGAGCGATAAATCGGGCAATGTAGTTTAATCTCCCTAAAAATCCTCTGACTTCCTTTTGCGTGCGCGGAGGTGGTAACTCTTGAATGGCTTTTATTTTATCTGGATCAACTTCAATGCCTCTCTCGCTGACAATGAAGCCAAGCAATTTTCCTGAGGTAGCCCCAAACGTACATTTGGCCGGATTGAGCTTTAGCTGGAACTTTCTCAGTCTGTCGAACAACTTCTTCAGGTTCACTATATGCTCTTCTTCCCCTCGGGATTTAGCAATCATATCGTCGACATAGACCTCTATTTCTTTATGCATCATGTCATGGAATAATGTCACCATAGCCCTCTGATATGTTACCCCAGCATTCTTTAACCCAAATGGCATCACCTTGTAGCAGAATGTTCTCCACATTGTTACGAAGGTAGTTTTCTCCATATCCTCAAGGGCCATCTTGATCTGATTATACCCCGAGAATCCATCCATGAAAGAAAACAATGAATGTTTCCACCAACGTATCAATGTGTGGTAAGGGAAAATTATCTTTGGGACTTGCTTGATTCAAGTAACGATAATCTACGCACATTCGTACTTTGCCATCTTTCTTTGGTATCGGAACTATGTTGGCCACCCACTCTGGATATTTGGAGGTTTGTAGGAAGCCAGCATCAAATTGCTTCTTGACTTCCTCTTTTATTTTCAACAACATCTCAGGTCTCATCCGTCTTAGCTTTTGTTGAATGGGTTTGCATTCTGGCTTCAATGGGAGCTTATGGACCACTACATCTTCATCCAATCCTGGTATATCCTGATATGACCATGCGAATACATCTTTGTACTCACGGAGCAAAGCAATCAAATTATGCCTGGTACCCCCTAAAATAGAGGTCCCAATCTTCACTTCTTGCTTCATTTCTTCAGCTCCCAAGTTTATTGTTTCAACAAATTTTTGATGAGGCAAAATCTATTTATCCTCTTGTTCCACCATTCTTAGTAAGTCAGGAGACGAGACATAGTCTTCAGCATTTTCTTCGGCTTCGAATTCTCCTAAACAAACAGCCTTCTCAAAATCGATTTCAGGACTTGTAACGGGTTTGTTCATGCAATTGATATCTGAGCACCTGAAAGTTGAATGGAAAAGGAAACTATAGAGGGGCATCCAAGTATTGAAACCAACAAACTGAATGTTATGGTATGGCATGAGGCAAATGTAAAGATAGGCTATGAAATGATTATGGAATTAGTGATAATGCGAAAAATTGTGACAAAATGCATCTTCATTAATATTCATTTAAATGATAAAGAGCGAATGCAAGCTCTTAAAAAAGAATTCTATTATATCTAAGGACATAACAGAATGTTAACGTTTGAGCATTACTCTGAAGACTTATAAACTACAAGAAGATCCTCGGCAGTCTAATTGTTCAACATGAAACCTGGGGGACAAGGGCGTATCTTTGAGACGTCTTTATTCGCGTCAGCTCCTTTGTCAATGACATTTATACTGATATTCTGAAAACCCTCTTCGATCATTAACATTGTGCTTTGTGCACTATACTGCCCTAGGTATATCATTCCCGCAGACATAAATGTTTTTGACAAATGAGGGAATTCCATGGGCTCCCATTCTGGTTCTCGGCCTAATGTTCTCGCGATCCTTCTTTCCTGATCTTTCTTCCACTACTTTCTTCTTTGACGCATGTCCGACTGGAACCCTAAACCATATTGAGCCTGTGGTGTACTGGCTTTAAAGCCCTGACTATTCCTTGCAGATATCTCCCTAAACGTCTTCTCGCTCGAGCTCCATTTCCTATAGTCAACTTGACACCCATTCTAGTATTTCTCGATAGTTTTGTCACCGAAATTCTATTTCCCTCAGCGCCAAAAGTGGCATTAACAAATTCAAGGGATCGGAAGGAACATTCCACTGCGTCTTTGCTTACTTCAAGATATGGCGCATCAGCAGAGATAGATGCGATAATGTCTTCTTCTCCTTCGACAGTGACCAAACAACCATCCATGATGAACTTTACTTTTTGATGGAGAGAGGATGAAACTGCTCCAGCAGAATGGATCCAGGGCCTTCTCAGAAGGCAATTATATGAGGGTGTGATGTCCATGACTTGGAACTCGACATTGTAAATGTAAGGGCCCACTTCTAAAGGGATATCAATCTTTCCCATAACTTCACGCCTTGTCCCATCGAATGCCCTTACCGTGGAATGACAAGGCCTTAAATAGGACAGATCTATCAGAATTCTGGAAAGCGTGGCCAAAGGCATGACATTGAGTGTCGAGCCATTATCGATAAGCACATTCGGTATTATGTAGCCCTTGCAACGCGTCGTAACATGTAGTGCTTTCACGGAGCCTCTACCGTTGGGTGGTATTTCGTCATCACTAAAAGAAATGAAATTATCCGCATTCAAGTTGTTCACCCATCTGTCCAGCTTCTCCACGGATATATTGTTTGCCACGTAAGCTTGATTCAACATCTTCAGCAAGGCGTTCTGGTGTGGCTCCGAATTTAGCAGCAGAGATAAAACCGAGATTCGTGCTGGTTGCTTATTCAATTATTCCACCACATTGTATTCACTGTGTTTGATAAATTTCAAGAACTCCTGTACTTCCTTCTTATCCACAGGCTTTTTAGTTTCTTGCACGGGTGGAATTTCTTGCTCGACTTCGGCCTCATGCATCACTGCTTTCCCTTTTTGCTTTCAGTCACTATTCTTCTTCACTGGTTCGACCTCTTTTGAATGACATCTTCCACTTCGGGTAAAATGACCTACCTCTCCAACATCTCCAGTTATGGCTTTGAGCTTTTCATCTTCCGGTGTGACGATATTGATGTCATATTTCTATGGTACGACTTTGTCGTCCTTGTACGGGAAAGGAGACGGTACTTCGATTATCATTTTTGGTTTCACCGGCTCTTTCGTCTCGTCGTAATAAATTATTAACGGTCGATCCGCGCTATAAGGGAGACCTGATGACTGGTTGTCAGAGGTGCATACTTCTCTTTCATTGGTCTCTTCCCTCTTGTTAAGGACCTTAATCTTCTTATTATCCATCTGGTCTTGAAGCAACCTTTTAAATTGCTCACACGACTGAATGTCGTGTCCTACAATTCCATAGAAATTGCAAAAACTTTGACCTTCTTCTCTGAAAATTCTATCGGGGTGACAAAGCAATCCTTTCTTAACCAGTACCTCCTAGATTTTCTGCAGAGGCGTCCTTATTTCTGAAACACATCTTCTAACTTTCCATTCGTCCTCTTTCCCCACTGTGCTCACATTCCCTTCAGCATGGTTAGGGAACGGGTTCCCAGTTGCGTTATTGGCACTATCGAACCATAGGATACCCACGTCAATGAGTCCTTGAACTCTCCTCTTAAAGGCTAGGAAATTCTCCGTGGAATGCCCCTGGTACCCTGCGTGGTATGCACAACTAGCGTTTGGATCATACCACTTTGGGTATGAAGGTTTAAGGGGTGCTATGTAATGGGGAGAAATCAGCTGTTTCTCCAGAAGTTTTGGGTACAATTCCCTATACGACACAGGGATAGGAGTAAATTGCGGTCTCTCAGGATTAGGCCTTGCTGGTCTTGGTTCGTTTCTGGGCTGGCTTTGAGCGGGTATCGTGTTTTGTGGGAATGTGGTGACGGGTCTTTGGTTATTCGTGGCGTATACGGGGTAGGAAGGAGGTGGTGTTTGGTAGTAAGGAGTTTGAGGGGGATAATAGAAATTTGGATATGGATAACTTCGAGGTCGGGGTTGGTTTGGATATAGATTAGGGGCATAACGACTTCCCATTCCCACCATGTGGGCTTCTGGTTCTTTCTTCTTCATGGGTGCTACCCTTCTTGAACTTTCTTGACCTTCCATTCTACCACTCTTGACGGCGTTCTCTATAAGCTCACCGGATATTACAATATCCGCGAAGTCCTTCATGGCGCTTCCCACTAGTTTGTCATAAAACGACGTCTTTAAGGTGTTGATAAAAAGGACAGTTATCCCTGTTTTCGTTAGTAGGGGTTCCACTTGGGCTCCCTCCATTTCTGCGCATCATTTGTAAAGTCATCCGATCAGGCACCATATCTGATACATACTTGTACTGCTCACAGAATGCCGACGCCAAGTCTTTCCAAGATCAGATCCTTTCCTTACTGAGTTGGTTGTACCATCGAAGAGCTGATCCTACTAGACTGTCTTGAAAACAATGTACAAGTAGCTTATCTTCGTTCACGTAACCGGTCATTTTTTGGAAAAACATGACAAGATGTGCTGTTGGACATCTTGTCCCATCGTACTTTTCAAAATCAGGCACCTTGAACTTTGGAGGCAGGATTAGGTCAGGTATCAAACTGAGTTCTTTAGCACCTAGTACCGAGAAGACTTCAGTGCCTTCTATTACCTTGAGTCTTTATTCCAAATTCCTATACTTCTCTTGAGCCTCGTGATCATCTATTTTCAACTTGGATATTTCGACTGGATCATCTAAATCTGGAACTACAAGATTGGCAGGGGTTGCTCCGGAATTTGACATAAATGTTCATTGCCCTAGATGAGCAAATGGCATAGGTCGTTATTCCAAGCCTGTGGATTCCCTTTGAGTATACCCTCTTTGTGCTACGTGGGCATGTGGTGGAGTGAATCCTGGGGGGTAGAGTAGATCCTGGTCATGATTAATTCTTGATTGAGGTTCCATACTGTCGGGGTTCTGCATGGGCCCTTTTTCCTTTGACCAAAACTGATATCATCTCCATCATTCTAGCCATTTGATCCTTTTGTTCAAGTGATTCATATCAAGATCTTACTATCAAATCCCTCGTTTCTTACTGTGACTTAGCCAGTTGTTCTTGTAATTCCTTCTGGACTCTTTCCATCCTTTCGATTCTTTCATTGAACTCAGCCTCCATTGCTCTAACTTGTCGACTCGTTTTATACGAATGGCGTAGTTTCAGATTTGAAGTGTTGCAACTACGAATTATATGATTCTAACCTTAGCGAATGATTATAGGATATGTATATGCAATGAATAGATGAATGGATGCAAAAAAAGACGTTGATTCCAATTCAATTTCATTAAAAGAACTTCACTAGAAGAAAAATTTCTTTACATAGAACGGATGATTACATATACGACTTCGCCCTAATGCCCAAAGTCTTAACTTTCCTAAGAAGCCAAGCTAAGCTTCGGCCTCGGTCTGATTCTGACTCGTACTTTAAGCTCAATATATCAGCCTGAACTGCCAAGGTTTGCAAGTGATCAGCTATCTCTCGAACCTGAGCTATAGCTTCGCCCATGACATAGTCTCTATCTCTAATCTGGTTTTGAGAGTGGTGAAGTTGTTCTCTGTAATGGTCGTTGTTTGTCTCAAGAAGTTCCACTCGAATTTTGCTATCTCGCAGTGCGGTTTCGAGTTATTCTATTTTCCCTTTCAACTCTTCGATCCTGCTCAGACTAGCCTTTAGCTTAATTATCGAATTATGGCTATGATGTTACTGAAGTAATCTTTCCAATTCAGCCACCCGAGCGTGAAACTTCTCCTTTTCATTTTGGGTTTCTAACAAACTCTTCTTCAGAGTGTCCTCTTGTACTCGAGCATCTTGAAATCTTTTCTCCCAATGGTCGGCTCTAGTCTTTTCCTCTTTAATCTCTTGACGCCATTGCTCCAACGTTTTACATAATCCGGCAGTTTTTATTGTTATACAAAGCTTCTTGTAATCAGTTTTCAGACTATCTAAATCTTCCTCGGCCTTGTTCTTTCCTTTCCTTAACTTCTCGGCCTCTAGCTTGTGGATATCGACGTCTAACCCCAACTTTATTTTATCTTCTTTTAGCTGCTCTATCTTCTTCCCCAACTCCGAGTTTCTTTTCTCAAAATCTTGCTTAATGATCTCTAACTCGGATGGGATGACCCGTAAATGGTCCTCTATCGGTTGTGTGTTCCCTTGATTCTGCCTAGGGATGTTGTCGTTGACTCTCCTACCCCACCACCATTCATACTCGGGGGTCGTCATCGGGCCTGCAATGAATCCTTTCATTCTTCGAGTTTGGTTCCATGCATCTGATATCTCGCGAACCCTCTTTTTATAATTGTTGTCTTTATAGGGGAGCTCACATTGTGCCAACCCTTGTGTCACCGGTATAAACTGCCTTGATCGATACTGCCTTAACACCATCAGTGAAGCGTATCCAATAGCTCCCCATATTTCAGCCAGAGGGACCCAGTCAAAGTCACCGCACCTATATAAAATCTCGTCAAGAATCAACCACGGAGCCCTCCATTCAACGCCTTCGGTCCGTAAATTTTGGAGAATAGTTATCCACCTCTCTTCGGAGATGTCGTCCCGCCTCGATGTGGCCACTAATTCTCTTAATAGGGAACAATCCTTAGAGAATACCCGATAGGAGACCTTCTCCACCTTCCAAAAATGACTGTGGAACCAAGCCAAAAGAAGCTGTGCGCAACCAATAAATCTTCCCTCCCCCGCTCTTCGGCATGTATTCAAGGATCGAAAAGTTTCTGCTAGGATTGCCGGGACGGGTGTGGTACCTTTATCAAGTCGATCGAATAAATCTGAGACGGCTTCATCTATGTGTCCAAGTGCTTTAGGAAAGACGATCAAACCGTAGACACTTAAGACAAAAACATCAACCCTTTTCTTCGAATCCGGGTGCGCAAGAATAAAATCCCTCAAATTCCTCCAAGGAATACATTTACTTTCCCCTTTTTGCTTGATGCGGGTCGCAACCCATTGCTCGCTCATCCCCGTGATATTCATCAATTTCTTTAAAAAGGGAGGGACATTAACAGGTCTTGAATAGGCCCTATCGGCCTGAATCTTCGGGCAATTAAGTAACGCCATGTATTCCTCCACCGTAGGTACTAAATCAACTCCTCAAAAAGTGAACCAACTGTAAGCGGGGTTCCAAAATTACGCGAGGGCCCGGAACAAGTACTTGTCCACCTTTATATCGAGTAAATAGGGTAGGTCGTCGTAGTTACAGTAAAAGAGTTGTTTGACTTCGCCATTCCAACTATTCCATATATCCCTTAACTCTTGCAGGTTGTTCCGAGTCACACTGATGCGAGTGAAATCCTACAACTCCGATTCATATCCCTCAGTCAAACTATCTCCTTTCTCCTGTTGCGTTCTCTCATACCACACTCGGACGGTCGCATTATCCTCCATTCTATCAAGAAATCCTTTTTCCATGCTAAACTCTTCTAATTAGTAACCGAACGTAAATCAACACCCTTTTATGATGAAATGTCATGCAAAAATGATCAAAATACAACAAGTTAGTATTATATACAAAGTATAAAATTCAAAGCAAATAGTGAGTAAATAAGCACCTAATCAGGTAACCACTAGGGTTTGGTGTGGTTCTACCTAGGGTAGGCTCCTAGGGCTCATTACATGTAGTTTGGTTCTAAAGTAAAGGTACCTGAACCAGCAGATTCCTCGATCCTCACCCATTATAGGTTCATACAGACCGAGTTCGATTCAGGGGAATACATTTCCCTACGGCTATACGGAGGTGAAAACCCCACGAAGACGCAGGTACGGATGTATCCCAAAAGCGATCCACTATCTTATACGGAGGTGAAGACCTCATAAAGGAGTAGTTTTTCACTTCCACTTAAGAGGGTGAAATCGACCAATAATGCGATGCGATATGCAAAGATACCTCAAAGAATTAAACCACTTAAAGCAAGCATATTATGAAGAGAGTTGCGAAAATAACAGACAACATGCAATGCAGTAAATTTAAAATCAATTTTCGATTTTTGAAAAAAGACAAAAAAATAATCAATTTAAGGCTCGACTCTCGAATTCCCCAGCGGAGTCGCCAAGCTGTCGAAACCATTCTTTTGAAAACGGGGATCGACTTTGTTTGAAAGTGAAAATTAAAACGGGAGTCGCCACCAATCTTTTATCAGGTGTGATCGGAACACCTTTGTTTTAATAAATCAATTTTAGTTTACTAAAACAGGGCCTTTGGTCTACGAAACTTGAGAGACTGAGTTCGGGAGTTGGTTACGTGTGAGGAAGGATTAGCACCCTCGACACGCCCAAAAATTTGGTACCGAATTGATTAGTTAGTGTCTTAATGTCGAAAATTAAAAATCAGGAAGGGACTTGAAATACGATCTTTTCTATTAATACTGATTTTAAAATTCTTGAATTAGCTTAAATCGATTGGTTTAAAGATTTCCTTATCTCGAGATATCGGAGTATCACATCCCGTAAGTTAGGACACAATACCATGAATTCCCGAGCACAAGGTCGTCTTTTAATTTAAATTGGAAAACCGTGCATTTCAAAACTCAAAATGATATTTAGCTATTTAGAACCAACAAGAGAACCGAAACCCCGTAAGTTAGGGCACAATTCTTCGATGTTCCAAAATGCGAAACATTGCCTTATTTATTGAAATTAGTAAAAACATGAATAAAAATCTTTAAAGTGATGAACAACAGAATGATATAAAATAGGCGGGAGACAAAAATAAACGAGTTGGAAATACATTGAAACAAATAATAAATATGACAACAATATTAAAACAATAACAATGCATGCGATATATTAAACGTAATAATAGTATCCAATGTGAAATAAAAACAACGAATATATACATAATAAAGATATTAAGAGTATGTACGTAAAAAATATATATATTTATAAATAGTAATAGTGTTAGAAATATACTATATATAGTGTTTGAAGTATATACATAAAATAGTGAAAATATAACTAGTAATGTTAAGATATATATAATATATACATATGTATAAAATAGATATAAAAAATGTAAATAATATAGTGTAAAAAATACACACATAATATAATTAAAATATATACATAAGATAACATGTAAAAAAAATATATATATATAAATAATATAGTATTAAAGATATGTACATAAAATAGTATAATATATATACGTAATATAGAATTTAGAATATACCTAATATATTAAAAGAATATATACATAATATAATATTAAGAAATATAATAATAACAAAAAAAGAGAGGGAGAGAGTGGGTGATTTCCGGCCACAAGGCCGGCCACCGTCCGGTCACCGGACCGCCACCGGCCATCGTCGGTGCCACCGTACACGGCAGCCGGACCTCAAAAAAAAATTTTCGGTAAAAATGGGAAAGCTTTCTCCTTTTATTTTTACTTTCGTATAAAAGAAACAAAATAAAACTGAAAGGAAAACAATAAGCAAACAAAGAACTTGAAACGAGAATAGACCAAGAAACCTCTTTTGCTTTGATATTTGATTAATCTTCAAAAAAAAACTAGCCTCTCAAAAAACTAGCCTTTACAATAACTCTTCTCCTTGATTACTCTCAAAAAACCTCTCAAAAATCCTTTACAATAACTTTCTCCCCAAAAACTTCTTCCTCCCCTAAATACAAAATTTGAGAAGGCTTATATAGCCATTTACCAAATATTTTTTATTGTTTATGTCTTCATTTGTAGGTACAAGTGATGGTGGAGCAAGTGTGGCTAATGGAGTAGGTGGTGGAGCAAGTGTGGCTAGTGGAGTTGGTGGTGGCAAAGGCTAGGATTTAGTTGATAAAAGTTTAGGTTGTGGGCTAGGGTTTTTTTATTTTGATTTGGGCTTAGGGTTTGGGCCATTGGGGTTTTGATGTAAATTGGGCTTTGGGTAGTTAAGATTTTGGGTTTTGGGTTTAATTTTGGTGGGTTAGGTAAGGTTAAATTGGGTTTTGACGTAAATGGGTTAAAATTGGCCTACAATATGAATATTTAGAGTCTGGAGCAAGAATGAAAATCTTAAAATTTGAAGTTTTCTAGATTTCTTTTCTAAGTTGTCTTTTCTCCTTTGAGTTTGTTTTGTTAGTTTTCCTGCACATTTTAAGTTTTTATGGGTTTGTTTTGAATTAAGATTGAAATTGATTTTAATTTTGAAAAAGAAGAAAAATAAAAAAATTTTCACATTAGCATATTAGGTGTAAGAAAACAATCCATGTCAGCATTTAATTAGAGATGTAGGCTCTGTTTATTTTATTGAAAATAGTTTTTAGAAAAAAGATTTATTTTTTTTGAAAATTTAATATTTTTTTGGCGTTTGGATGAATCTGTGTAAAATATTCAGATTTCCTAAAAATATTTCATAAAAGTTGTTTTCCGTGAAATAAACAAACATTTTGTTATCTTTTCATTGTTTAATTAAGTTTATTTTATATTTATAAATTTATATTTTACATTGTTTTTGTAAAACAAACACGATATAAATATATATTTTTTTATAAAATATTATAGTGCAATTTTTTTAACAATCAAAATTTATTTTATAATAAAAAATATTTTGTAATAATTGATGTCATATATAAACTTAATAATAAATAATACTTAATTAAAATTTAATTTAAATTGCATATATGAGAATACATATTGACACATTAGAGTTGTAAGGGATAAATGAAGCTAAGCATTATTTAAACAAATACTCATTTTAATATAATTAATATTAATATTTCTATATTAGGTTAAAATATGTCATAAGTCCTTGTACTCTTCGTAAATTTGAAATTTACACTACGTTTGGTTGGATGGAATTGTTATTCTATTCCGCCCAAATTCCGCGCACTACAGTAAAGCAGCTGTTTGGTTCACCGTTTAGGTGATTCCACGGAATTGCTATTACAGTCTCATTCCCTCAGCTTACCGTTTAGGTATTCAGGGGTTGGGGGTCTGAATACCTATTCAACACCACACCGTTTAGGTTTTTGGACCAAAATAGTCTGCCTCTCTTCTTCCCAAAATTCTCTCCAGATTTCTTCCTCAACATTTATCTCCAAATCAAGTCAAGCATTCATTCGCCCTTCATCTTCATCTCTGATTCACTTCTGTTTCACTTCTGTTTTCCTTGTTCTCTTCTACATTCAGCAAATGGGTGCTCTGAGGTTAGATCTTTTCCTTTCTTTGGCTTTTTATGTCCATCTAGAGTTTTAAAGGCTTGGATCTCTCTTTCATTTACCTTTTCTTTTTCGGTACATAGGAAACAAAGAGGAATTTTGACTTTTGGTCTACATTTCTTCCAATACTAGCTTTTATTCAAGGTCTACTCTCGATTTCTTATTTTTCTTGCCTAGATTTTGCTTGCTTGTTCGATTTTTTCCCCAATTTTTCCTGCTTAAGTTAAGCTTGATCTTGATGACTATCAATTCATTTTCTCTTATGTTGATTGACGAGAGCTAAAAGGAAAAAAAAAGGTAAATTATTTAATATACATATATGTATGTCTTGAACTAGATCCTGTGCTTTCTGTTGATTAAAATATTTTAAGCATGGTTTAGATGCTTTCTGTTGAAAAACGATTTAAGTGTGCTTTAAGCGAGGCTAAATAGAAAGAAAAGATTTGTGCAGTTGGCTCAAGAGTTATGCTGTAAGCATAAAAAAGGTGATGCTTGGATAAACGGTATCTGGGCAAAACTTTTCCAGATATAGGTAGTGGTTATATGAAGAGAAACCACTCCTCTTTGAACTGCGGCAAGATGTAAGAGCTAAAACTCTTCAAGGAGAGTGGGCCAGCTTATTGTCTGCTACTGTTGCCTTAATTAGCTCACTCAATCCTTTTAAGAGGTAAGGGCTTGGTGTCAGTCTTTAGTTTGCCCATTATCCAAGTACTCCCAGTACATTTCTTTCAGATATTTATTCCCTCTTGTAGATGTAATATTGTGGACATAATTTCCTTGAATGTGAATCCTCTACTAATATCCCATGATTACTGAGTTTGATTTATATTCTTGGAGATGTTTACAAGCAATCATGTTCTCGAGTGTCAAGTAAAAATGAGTTGATTTATGTACTTGGAGACTTGAAATCAGGTTTTAGAATGGCTTATTAATAATTATTTTTATTTTCGTGAATGATCGGAAAACATTGCATTCAGTGATTTCAGCTGGTATGGATTAACCGACTTGTTTGTTTGATGACTAAATATCAGGCTGTTGAAGAACCTGTGAGTAATTCATCCAATATAGCAAATCAACCAGTTGAAAAACGTGCCAATTCACCAAGGTATATATGTTTTCCTTTTGTATCTACTCTTGTATTTGTAGGATGTATTTAGGCCCTTAGCCTTCAAAATTATGTAAAGTAGGGTTCACTGACCAAGTGCTGACTGAGTTCTATCTATTTGAGTGGCATATTTAAGTACATTCAAGTAGATATGTCAATTGGGTGAGTGGGATTAGTTTTGGCTTTGGTCAATTCGTGTTATAAAATTTTTTAGTCACTTCGGTTCAGGTCAATTTCATGTTTGGATCAATTTTATGTTGGGGTCATTCCAAGTTCAGGTTATTTTGGGTTTGAGTCATTCAGGTTTGATGCTAAGGTTTTTCGAGTCAGATTATTTTCTACACTTGGTAGTTGTAGTATCACTGTAATCTGTTGTACAGCCCTTAATCAATATGTTGTTTAGTTGCATCCATAGTTTATTGAAATTGTCAAACTATCTCTTATGTGGCTAACTATAGATGAAAAATCATTGTTTCAATAGGCTAATCAATCAGAAACTATAGTCGAGATCATTGTAGAAGATGGCAAAGCAGTCAGCATTTATTCGGTTAGTATTCTTTGCTACCTTGATTCCAAATAATGTATATGGATGGATGGATGGATGGATGGGTATTGAATTGTGGATTTGAAATAAATTTGATTCTTTTTCCTTTTTCCTCTTAATTTTTTTATAAGCTTTTCTGTTTAATGTTTTGAGTTTATTTTAATCAATTTTGTATCCTTTCGATGTGGTGGTGTCGTCTCGGTATGGTGTTTAGGAATGTTTAATGGCTTGTCCTTTGCATTTTTGGGTTTCCAAATTGTTAAAAAATATTATAGTGGAGATGCTCAAATTGGGTTAAAATAATTAAATTGGGTTTAATTATTTTTTTTATAGTGGAGATGCTCAAATTGGGTTAAAATAATTAAATAAAAACTATTTTTTTCGAATGTGCCCCAATAATGATTAAATTTTTTTAAATTGGTCAAATAAGGATTAATGTATTCAAATAATGGTTTAATTTAGTTAAATAAAAGCAGTTTCAAGTTATATTTTTACTTTTTAAAAATAATATTAGGTGTATTCAACTGTAAAAAAGTATTTACCTACTTGGATGTTATATCTATGTTTGGGAGTCATACGTTTAATGGAGAAGATGGTGAAAGAGTGTATGGGGTTACTTTGGCTGGTAAAGCTTTTGTTAATGACGAACATAATGGATCTTTGGCTGTTTTTACTAGCGACAAGGCCAACATTGAAGTCTGGTAAGTTATATATTTTGGTATAATCTCAATTTTAGTCTTCAGCGGTTACATCTTATTAAAAATAAAAATAACCCCCGAAGTTCTTATAGCAAATCAATTATCACAATGTTGAGACTAATACTACTTTGTTAAACCACATTAAATTAAATTGTACTGTTAAGTTGGAATCTAGTTTATGGATGAATATGAATTAATCAACCCTTCAAATAATAGTAATGATTTTAAAAATCAAAGTTTGAAATTATGTAATTTGGATGTGGATGTATTTCAAGATTAGATGTTCATTATTAATTTCTCTTTTAATGTTCAAGATATTATTATTTGCTAAACAAAGAGTTGATTTTGTTGAATGAAATTTGATAAATATGTATTGTTCATTTTTCTTTGACAGTGCGTTATTACTTCCTTTTCTTATTTGGCTTGCTTGATTGCTTCCTCCACTCACAATTGAGCTTCTTGTACTCACTAAACTACTGTAAGTTCTTTAATCAATTAAATTCTTTGATTTTGTTTTACTTTTATTGAAATTAGTATTGAAGAAATGTGACCTTTTTACTATGATTTAAAGATATGTAACACTTTAATATCTTGCAGTAATGGCTCGTCTGCCTTTAATAGTACAAAGTGTGAGGCGTAAAAGAATTGGTCTTGCAGTGACAATATGGTTGCAACTGTGTACAGTTGCGAGTTGGTTCTTACTTACATTGGGTGCCATCCATAGCCTACATACTTATAGACCAAGGATTGGATCCTATATTTTAGATTTTTATGCAAAACGAGATTATGTGAAAAGACTTGTATATGCTAGTGACGAGACCTGTATTGAACAAGTTAGGATGAAGAGAACTATATTTTTTAAACTATGTGAGATCTTACAAACTTTAGGGGGATTGAAGTCGTCAAGGAACATGCTTATTGATGAGCAAGTGGCAATGTTTTTACATATCATTTCTCATCATCTTAAAAATCGAGTTATCAAGCATCACTTTAATAGGTCTAGGGAAACCGTTAGCAGATCATTTCACAATGTTTTAAATGCTGTCATACGCTTACAAGATGTGCTATTTAAAAAAGCAGAGCCAATTACAGCTAATTCTACAGACCCAAAGTGGAAATGGTTCAAGGTATTAAAGTGAGTTCTATATATAGCTCGTACATAATTTAGTTGAGTTAGATTTAAATATAGTATCCTAACTCAAGGTTTTATACATGTGATATAGAATTGTTTAGGTTCTTTAGATGGAACCTACATCAAGATTAGGGTTCCAACAGTTGATAAATCTAGATATCGAATGCGAAAAGGTGACATAGCAACAAATATGTTAGGTGTTTGTACACCTGATATGCAATTTGTTTATGCTCTTCCTGGTTGGGAAGGTTCTGTTGCTGATGGTAGGGTTCTTCGAGATGCCATTAGTAGGAGACATGGATTAAAAGTTCCTCATGGTAAAGTGCAAAATTAGAAGACTTTGAATAAATCTTTAAGATCATACTTTTTTGGGAAATTAATCATGACAAATAGTTTTTTTATAGGTTGTTATTATCTAGATGATGCTGGATACACAAATTGTGAGGGATTTCTTGCACCTTTTAGAGGACAAAGATATCATTTGAATGAGTGGCGTCAAGGTTACCAGCCAAGTACTCTGGAAGAATTTTTCAATATGAAACATGCTTCAGCGCGTAATGTTATTGAAAGATGCTTTGGGTTATTAAAACTTAGATGGGGAATACTTAGGAGTCCATCGTTTTATCCTGTGAGGGTGCACAATAGAATCATTATTGCCTGTTGTTTGCTCCATAATTTTATTCAAACCTATATGAGTCTTGATTCTATTGAAGCAGAGTTGGGAGAATGATTACCTAGTAATGTGATAGATGACGATGATTCAAATATCGTAAATATTCATCCATCAGATGCATGGGCTACTTGGAGGATGGAACTAGCCAACCAAATGTTCGATGAATGGCAAGCATCTAGAAATTAGTTAGGTTTAGGGTAAAAGTAGTAAACGTTAATTCGTTTATGTTATTTCATGAATCTAGTTTATGAAACTTTGGTGGTGTTTGAATTATTTTTTTGTATTGTACTAGACTTGTTGAATTATAAATTATTTTGTATTGATTCATCATGTGTTATAATTTTATAAAGTGTTCACTTTTTTATTCATAATATTGAACTTATGTTTAATTTTTTTTCCTTAAGATAATTATGTCAAGTTTTTCACAAGCATGTGTTTCTTCCCAAAATTCTCGAGGAACCAAAAGGAAATGGCTTCCAGAAGAAGATGCTGCGTTGGTTGCCTGTATGGTCGACTTGCACAATGTTGGAACCTTTAATGCTGATACGGGATTTAAAGCCGGTTATTTAAATGAGTTGGAAAAAATGTTAGAAAAAGTTTTACCCGATGCCAAGTTGAAGGCTAAACCTAATCTTGAATCGAGGATTAGGACATTGAAAAGGGATTGGTCAATCGTTTATGACATGCTCAGCGGAAAAAACAATAGCGGTTTTGGTTGGGATGAGAATAGGCAGCTTGTTGTTGCTGAAGATGCGGTGTGGAACTCATATATAAAAGTAAGAATTATTTCAAGTCTTTATTATCTTAATTTGACCAAACTTATATCTAATATGAATTCTTCTTTTTTTTTTCAGAGTCATAAAGAAGCCGCTCAATTCAAACATCGTAGTTTCCCTTATTATGACCAACTTACAGCCATCTACACAAAAGATCGAGCCACTGGGAAAGATGCTCAAACAGTCGCTGATATTATTGAAGAAATAGATGCTGAGGATGTAGCTACTACAAATACTCATGAAGAAAGAAATGATTTTCATGGATGCGAAGCTGATGTTTCTTTGGATGACATGGATCTTTCAGGCACACAACAGCAACCAGCTATAAACCAAGGTGATTCCACATTTTCAAAGAAGAAGAAAAAGACTTCTGATGCAAGTGATCATATTTCATCCACTTCATTTAATGATGCTGCCACTTTATTAGCGGAAAAGATCGAGACCGTTGGCGTTGAAATCAATAGGAGTATTGCTTCCGAGGTGCTAATTCAACAAAGGTCAGAAATGACACTTCAAGAAAGTGCTCTAAAATTATATCCAACATTATGTGAAGTAGAAGGTTTAACTGAGGATGAGCGCTATCGCGCTTTGAGCAAAATTCCAGATAATCCAACGCAAATACTCATTTTCTTTAGTTTACCTTCTTCTGTGCGATTGGGATGGGTCAGAAGATTTCTTGCTGACCATTAAAAAATTATAGTTGTGTTGATGATATTTTGGTAACTTTTTGTGTTTGTAATAGATTGGGATGGTATAATGACATGATAGAATGTCATTACAATGTTGTAACTTTTTGAGGTTGTAAAATTTTATAACATATGGATTATGACATATAAACTAATGAAATCATGTCACTTTTTGTTAATATATGAATATTATGTTTGGATGTGAAATATGATTCTCAAGTTATTTATTACTTCTTATATTTTACTTTTTATTGTAGAATAATCAAATTATTTATTTCACTTATGATATTTTAGCACATTATGTAGTGCAGTTTAAAAATAATAAAGTAGATTATATATTATTTTTATACTATTATATATTATGATTTTTTAATTTATTTAATAATAATTATATTAAGAATTTTATTAAATTATATATTATTTTATTAAATTATATTTAGTAATAATCATGTTAAAATATGATTAAATTATTTATTATTTTTATTAAAATATTTTTAATAATAATCTTATTAAAATTTAATAATAATAACAATAATCATATGGTATGCTAAATTCATTTTTTTATATCGGCAATTGTGACCTAAGACAACAGGTGAAAGGCTAGATTAAAACAAATATATTAGGCATTGAAATGTTCTTAATAATAATTTTAATATAAAATTATTATTAAATATTATTAATAATTATATTAATAATGTTATTAAAATATATATTATTTTATTAAATTGCATTTAATAATAATTATGTTAAAAAATGATTAAATTATTTATTTTATTTTTATTAAAATATATGTATCAATAATCTTATTAAAATTTAATAACAATAATCATCTACCAACAAAAATTCTGTTAAGGGTCCTTTGGTCATTTTAGCCTTTTTTCTTATGCTATTACAACATCATTCCATTCAACCAAACACAAGAATTCTATTACAGCTCTATTCCATTCCATTCAACCAAACAGTTGAATTACTGATTACAGCTCTATTCTATCACAGCTCTATTCAATTACAGCCCTATTCCATTACAGTGAACCAAACGTATTGTTAGTCTATGCACTTTTATTTTTGGCTTAGTCCCACTTTTTAGATATCAAAATTCAGGTTTAGCTATTAGCATTGTTAAAATTATTTTGTTAAATTCATGTTTATTATAATGTTATTTTTTAGTTGCATGGATACTGAGTATTTTTATTTAAAAAATTGATGTAAAAAAATTGACAAAAAAATTAACAATGTTAACAATTGAACTTGATTATCAAATCTGAAAAGTAGAGAGACTAAATTCCAAATTGTAAAGAGTACATAGACTTATGACATATTTTAACTTTTATACTACAAAACATTTATTATTAATATATTTATAATTATAATAAATATTTATTATTAAAATATTAATGTTGATTATTTTTCAATAATATATGAAGAAAATTATTTAAAATTATTGTTTTTAAAATTTATTATTAATGTAAAATTGAAATATTAAATAATTTATTAAAATAATAAATTATATTAATAAATTATTATATGATTAGATATAGATAATTAAATATGTATGCTTAATAAAATTGAAAATTATAGTATTTTATATTAATATTTTATTAATATTAAATATTTTTAAAAATAAAAATTTATTATTAATATAATAATATTAAGCTTGACTTAAGTTAATTTTTATACAAAAATAAAATCACCCATAAAGAAGCTATTTTTTGGAAAATAAATTACGCTTTTCAAAAGAATAAATCATTTTCTAGAAAAAAAAGAGTTTATTTTCCATTGACCAAATTATTTTTCATGAAATAAACACAGAAAAATGTAGAAAATATTTTATGTGAAACAAATAGAACTTAATGATTGAATGTAAAAATGCAGAAAATATTTTCTATGAAACAAATATAACCTAATGATTGAATGTAAAAACAATGTAATTATAATTTTTTCATAATTAAATAATCAAAATGAAAACAATGTAATTAATTAAATAGTTGACACAAAAACTTTTTACTCACCTTTAAAGTAATTGTTTTTTGTTAGAAGTCCTAAATATAATTATTTTTATTCCTTAAAAAATGTTTTTGTATTTAATAAGAAAACATGAAAAAATGTTGAGACATGAAATTAAAGTAGAAAGCAGACATTTTTCGATGGTCAAATTTTAATATATATTTAGAGAAGTTAATATAATAATTAATTGTATAGTAAAAACAAGTCACAAGAATACTTTAAAATTAATCATATTTGAGTTAACTGTTAAGAAAATATTATTAGATGACAAAACTGAGAGATCTTATGTAAGGAATAATAAATAGGTCCTACCGCCACTTATGGTCTTCTTCTTCTGTAAAGATAAAATTGAAACGCTACATTCCGTAGGTTTACAGGTACAGGCTCGAACTACAATACAGCCCATACTTGATGAACACATGCCACTTTCCATCTTCAAAACGTGCAAGAAATTCCTATTCTTTAGTTCAAAGCCCCACATGCCACATGCATACATGGGTGCCCAAAACTTTCCGTTAACCTCTACAATTTTGTTGAACTTTAGAACCCAACTTTTGACACATCCACTGCACAATGTGGGTGCCCAAATTCTTTTCATAGTCAAAATTCAACAGTTATTTGCACTAAAAAATCATGTCTGTTATTTGATGATGATGATAATAATATAAGGTATTTGTAGAAGTTACGCTAGGTAGCTATATATATATATATGTTAAAAGGAAAAAAATAGTTATAGTATAAGAAGTAGGATATGGAATAAAATAGAAGCATGATTAGTTTAGAAATAGTAAATTCAACATATTAAAATTTAAAAATCTGTTAAATAGGTCATTCTTTTTTGTTCGTATTATTTAATTGATTGCATATGGATATATCTAGCGTGCTTTTCTTTCTCTCTTGAGGGTTTTTCTGGGCCAACAATTCATTTATTTATTTAAATAAATATAGCAAAGGTTAACTATCATGGGTGATTAATAGGTGGGGTATGCAATTATATACCCATCTCCTTCACGTATCTAATTATATATTCTGCTGCTGAACCAATGAAATCTAAGTAGCGGATGATATCCATTTATATTAATTAATAACTCATTCGAAGTAACTTGGTTTTTATTTATTTAAACTCTACCATTTCAAATTATATGTATATATATATTTTTTTATTACCATCTAACAAATTAGGTTATGGGAAATATGTTTTTGTTTTATAATCAATATAATAAAAACAAGCATGTTTTGTGTGCTTCCTTTTAACAATAACAATCATGTTCTAAAATTTCAACTTCTGACATAACCATAAACATAATTAAGTGAAATATGTTAACAGAAGATTTAGTGAAGGAGATTGGTCACTGGGAGGAGGATAGAACTACATACCGTTCATATAAGAGTCAGGTTTTTACACATCCATTTAAACTATCCCATAAACACAACTTACAGATATGAATCCCATAACCTTGAGTATATAGTGAATCATTGACCAATTGGCCAGGTCAAAGTTATCAAGTTATTTACTTCAACGAGAAAATCCAAAGCCAAAAGATTAAACAATTTGGAATGAAGTGGGAACAGTTGGAAAATAAAATGGAATGTGTAGCTTGTTTTGTAAGAAACAGGAGACAAGTCAGTTCAAAAATGTAAAAATTCTACATAATTTATCAAAACGTAAATATTTAATGGATAAGTTGTCTACTGAATAACGACAAACCTGTATTTTGTAACAATTAATTAGAAGATGGTGATGTAGTTCAATGGTAGATAACCCTTTAAATAAAAACTTGTTTGATGGCCTAAAGGCTCTGTCATTCCTAACAAAGACCAGCTTGCAGGTAATGTGTTGTTGAATCCTTTTATCGGGGACCTTGTTCATCAGCAATCAGGGCAGGTCTAGGAACACGAAACCCACCAGAAAAACAGTGCAATTTTCTGCAAATCTTATTGCTAACTCTTCTAAAAGCAAGTGCGTGCAAGTTGTTGTATATTGACAATGACTCCAAGAAATAAATAATAGATTAATTAACAACCAGTCCACCTTATAAATAAAACTAAAATAATATTTAATAAAATTGAAATTCTGAGTTCCATATGGATTTTAGCTTGTTGGAGAATCGAATTTTGGAGTACTAGGGTTCCACCTTAAACTTTTCTACCGGCAATCTTATTGCTTTGTTCTTTGTCTGTATAGTGGCATTCTCAACCTGGGTTTCCTTCAATATGTAATTCCTTAGCTCTCTGCTCCGGTACATGTCTCAAAAGTACATACACCAAGTGTTATGTACGGACTTTTATCATCATAAAATTGAGATATATAACATGGCATGAACATGGATTCGTCGATACAATAATATATGTTATTAACAATCCATGAAAGGCATGACAATAAATTTTTTTTTATAATACTTTCTCATCCAATATACTTAATTTCTTCTAAAAACTATGAAATTTTAAAAAAAAAATACAAAGAAAGAAGAACTTTCATCTTATATTCAATCGTGTCCAGGTTTGTTTCAATTGTGTCCAAGCATATCTTTACCGTGTATGTTTCTTTTTTGATGTCTTGCCCTGCAGTTCCGGATCTGTATATGGCGCCGTATTGAAAGTGTGCTTTTGTCGGGTATGTATTTTACACGGCTAGTGGCGCCTTGCATGCTGTGTATGTCCTCCTTAGTTCATATGCATGTGCTATATACCACCTCCAGAGGAACTCTGTATCGTAGATTGCTGCAAACCAAGGCCTAATTGAAGATCCAAGGATTTACAGCTTTGCTTTGTTGGAGTGGAAGAAGGCGGCTTGAAGACAGGCCTGTTATCCCTTGATCTGTCATCTTGTATTAACGTGAACATGGATGAATCTCGCTGGAAAGGAATCATTTCAGAAGGTAGCCTGTACAAATTCGATGCATGAGAGCCATTAAAATGGCTATGTTGCTCGAATTGACTGAAACTTATTTGAGATTCTTCGCAAGGAGTGAAATCAGCAGTAGCATAAGCGGGAGAATCATAGTACCATGGAGAGCCGAAACCAAGACTGCTCTGAAAAGGTTGAAGATAACAATTGAGGCTGGCCCTCTTGGCTTGAAGTTGCAATCTTTTCTTCTTCATCCTCTCTTTCTTGTGCGCATTTTGATGACCTCCAAGCGCCTGTGAGTTGGCGAATTCCTTGAAGCAATATTGGCACTCGAATTTCTTGTCGTCCGCCTCTACCATCGAGCTTTTCTCCTTGGCTGTAGAAGAAATGGTGTTGGATGAATTCACACTTTCATCACCTTCACCACAAACTTTCATGGAGTCGCCATTGCTGTTGCTCGGGTTGAGCTCAAACCCGAACAGTCTAAGCTTTTTCTCGACAGAGAATCCAGCTTGAGAATAACCATTTTCGCAATCACATGCATCTTTTTCCATCTCTCTTGAAATTGAGGAAAGTATTGATGTATCTATGAGCCTATGACTATGAGTTGTGTGGTTTGTCTACCTTTATATAGTAACTCTCCAATCTCTAAGGTTTCCAACAATTCAAAGCATCTTAAAGTGGAATAGTTTAATAATAATCATGAACAGCATAAACGTAAAAATGGGTCAATAGCAAAATAAAAAAAAAAAAAAGAAAAAGTCAGATCGGAGAAGCCGTATGATTCAATAATATGGAAAGAAAATTGTTATTGGTTTATAAAAATAAAAATAAAAACAAAGGTGTCCATTTTGTAGTAGATATACACTTGAAACTTTCTCAATCAAAGAGGATTCAGTGTTTTCATTTTTAACGATGAATTCTATGGTCTGTAAACCAATTTTAAATTAGATAAAGACAATCAATTATGGAAGCACTTGCACATTTAAAACAAATATTCCGTTCTCAAAGACAAGATTAAAGTTACTATTATAATAATCCCTAAATTAACACAAAGTCAAAGAAAGAAGGGGACGTAATCTTCATGGTAGGAAGGGATTGTAGCTTTTCAAGATATCCCAAATCCTCTACCGTTCTTCAACCCCCCCCCCATAATATCCAAATGCTTATTTTCTTATATTTTAAATCCAACTAATCTCTCAGTGGATTCATAATGTCATAATTAATAATGCTCTACCTCATCTCCAAGCTTATCAATAACTAAATTAGCAGCACTTTGTAATTGTAGGAAAATTTTCACAATAAAAATCGAATTCAAAATTAATGCAGCTTAAACACATTTATAATAAAATAGGTATTGCTAAATCTATCAACATATATTTAATTAATGCATAAATAATGTTGAGTTCCTGTAGCACTTGATGCAGCTTCCCTGTAATTACTAATAATCATTCTCCACCCACAAAGGTGTTTTTATTTTAGTTTTAGGAAAATATAAATAAAGTTGGGGTGATATGTCTAAATTGACCAAGTTTTGAGAAAGGGATTAAAATATTAAGAGTAGTTCGCTAAATAAAGGAATATAAAGAAGTGGGGAATGATGTAAGCATATATACTATAATGAATAGGGGTCTTGGATGAGATCTGGGCATATCTTCTTAGAGCAGGGAAAGCCTATATTTTATAGCAAAAGCATATGTTTTCAGGTGAATCAAGTCATCAACCCTATATTATTGTATTACATTATAAAAAGCATTTGTGTTGGACAGTTGTTGTGGTTTTGGACCCCACTTTGTGTAGCTTTAGGGACAATTTTAGAAACTGTATTAGATTGTGTTGTTATTTCAATGTCTCCATAGCTTCTTCATCTTTCATTGGTCGAACAAGTCCACCAATAGATCTCTCTCATGCTACCCAAATCCCCACTTCTTTATTTCTTTTCTCCAAACCTATTCAAATTGCTTTCTTGCTTCTGGACATAGGCATGCTTTCATTGATTCCTCTATACTATTATCGTATATAAATTGTCAATATTGTACCAAATAAAATTAAAAGCATATAAACTATTAATTAATTCAATTCATTGAGCTTTAAATTAATACTGGTATTACTTTTATATTGAATTGTGGGTTTTTTTTTTAAATAGTTGTCATAAAGCATTCTGATTATCCTAACATGTGGAATAAACTGAGACCATTGTGAAGGTAAATGGGTTATGGTGGCAAAGTGGGTGGGTGGGTTGATTGATTGATTTCAGCTGGTTTCAATTCATTTTATCCCCTGCTTTGATAGAGGATCAAAAGGTGGCCCACCCCTCCCAAATTCCTGTTTCCATCCAATCTTCTCTTCTAGACAACTCCAAAAAGCGTTTAATTATCTTTAAAGAAACCCACAAAGAATGCCAAGATTGACCAAGGCAAACCTTGAATAAATAAAATATTCCTAATATTTAAGTTGATTTAACAAATACTTGAGCTACATATGATATTATTATCTCTAAAAGAAAATTTCCAATGTGTTTCCACCACTTAATTGAATTTTTTGATGCAAAAGCTAAGCTCACTTTGAGGAAGTTCATAATATAAGTTGCACCATCTTGGAGAAGGGACTGGTGGCTCAAAGTGGAAACTTCCCAGTAATGGAAAAGAAGGAGGGAAGCAGAGGGGACTGAGGCTAATGGTGGAGAATTGCAGGTGTGGGAAGGCACTAGGAAATTCATCCAGCTGGTGGAATACTTGAATAAACATGTAACATAAGCTATACCCATTTTTCAACTTTACTGTTATTTGTAAACTAAATGACAAGTTGAAACAACAGTGAAAGCAATAAATTAATGATAAAGCTGCCACCAAACGTAATAGAACAAACAGGAATTTCACATGTTGATTGTTTACTACATATATCAAACTATAAATCAAAGCACAGTTCTGATGGTGATAAAGACATGGCAAACTGTGATTGCTGGTTGTTGCAACATTAGTAGTTGAGGGTTACACATCCATGGAGGTACTAAATGATCACTTCCAAATTAGTGGAGCCAATATTTATTCCAAATAATAAGCTTCCTGCAATCTTTAGCTTACATGTAATTACATGTTAATTCCATTCGTATGAAATTATGGCGTTGGAATTTGAGATAAATGTGGAATATAGAAATTTATTTGATAAAAACATTTTCGATATTGTTATTTGAGATGATCAAATAAATCACAAAGTAGCATTTCAGAAGATCAATATCCTTGGTCAACTGAATTCTCTTAGACTACATCTTGGATTAAAATTGCTTTAGTAAATGTTGGAAATGAAGTGTTTTCAAAAGAATTCCACAAGTCTCTTTGGATTTTGTTTATAAGCCATAATGTGTTATTGGACTTCAAGGGCTAGTAGAAAAGAGGGGTTACATGCATGAGAATTAAGCTTGAAAGTCTAGTATGTTGCAAATTGATTGATTCCTCCCTCCCTAGCCAAATTGTTTTAATTTCCAGAAATTGATCAAAATCTTTACGAGCTGTAACTCCTTACATTCACTCGAGTAGCCGTTGTTACTTCCTTTATCCTCTCAATCAACCGTTGCAAAATAGCCATTGCTATGATTACAATTTTATTTTATTTTATATTTTGTAGTCCAAAAGGCTTATTCTGAAAAGCCACTTTTTCTCAACAAATTATGTTTGTACAAGTCCAATTTTGGGCCCAAAACCCCAAAACTCACTAAGCCAATAACCTCAAAACCTACTAAACTCAAAACTCAACAGCAGCCCAATTCAAAACCTAAAACGAAAAGAACAACAAACCCTAGCTGTTGCCTCCCTGTCCCATCACCACTTGCCTGGCCACCGTCTTTGCTGCAGCACCGCCCCATTAAGTCCACCGCCACAAGCACCTGCAATGCATTAAACAAGAATAGATAGAAAGCAAGAAAGAGGGCAGTGTAAACAAATATATAAGCAAGAATAAACAATGTAAAAGGGCTTTTTTTTTTTTTTTGCTTCCTGATTTTCATTTTATTCTCATAATGCAAAAGCAATATTAACATAAAAAACATACTCAAACACAAAAACTCAAAATCGAAGCAAAACAGATCGAGGGCCAAATCTAAGGTTATCGATTTTTCTTTTTATTTTTTTTATTTTGTTTTCGAATTTATTTGTATATATAGTATCCCTTCTATTAAAACAATACACACATATATTAAACGAATAAATATAATAAAAAAGGGGAAAAATCTTTACCTCGGGGCGATTTTCGGCCATCGTGTACGTTAGCTGGCATGGCGGACGACACAGCGGCGGACGGCTGGCTCCTCGCCGGTTTCTGGGCAAACCCAGAGAAAAAAGAAAGAAGATGAAGTTTTTTTCTTAAAACAGAATAGAGAAATGAAATTTTTTTTAAAAAGCTGACTTATATAGGGCCGGCAAACGACGCCGTTTCATCAAGCTCCCAAAACGCCCAAAACGACGTCGTTTTGGGGGCCGATCCACGACCCGACCCGTCTGCCCGAAAGATCCGCGTGTTTTTGCAAGTATGGTATAATTACTTTCGCAGTCCTTCCGATTTTTACATGTTCTGCAATCAAGTTTTTAATTCTTTTAAATTAGCCCCGAGGTTTATCGCATTTTTCAAGTTGGTCCTCCCTTCAGCGACACCGTTTCAAGGGCTCGGGTAAATTCCCTTTTGGACCTCATATGTTATTTTCACTTTCAAATTAGTCCCTTCTCTTTATTGGCATTTTAAATCAGCCTCAAAACTTAATATTTGTTTCAAATTTAGTCGCTTTCTCCTATTTGATACACTTTCTATATTATTTTTACTCTTTGTTATTTTAATATTATTCATTATTCTATTGTACCATTCTTGTATTATTATTTTTAGCATATTTTATTATTATTTAGCCCCTTTTAAATTAATACTATATATATACATATTATATATATTCTTATAGTTGTTTTATATATTATTATTGTTCCTAATATATGTTTTATGTATACATATTCAAATATTCTATTATGTACATTTTGTTATATCTATTTTTACCTCTATATTATTAATATTTATTATATATCTTTAATATATATACGTATACTTTTATATATTATTGTTATTATTAGTTTTGATATTATTGTTTTGTTAATACATTTGTGTCATATATACATACTTTTAATATATATTTATATATTATACTTCATATTATGCTCATGTAAATTAATATTATATTGTGTATATCATTTTATTATAGTTTTATATATTGTAAATATCATATTATGTTTTACCATGTATATACATTTTAATATCTCATATATTATATATATATGTATATTATGTATATTTTCCTTTTTTAATACTACGTATATATTTTATTTCTATTATTACGTATATATCTCAATGCGTCTATGTATATATCTGCGCATCGTTTTATATTATTATTATTTATGTTATCGCTATATCATCATCTACGTTATCATCGCCATTTTTATTTTGCCATGTTTTATTCATTTTCATTTATTTACTCATGTATTCGATCGTTTTATTTTCCTCATGCATTTATTTATATTTACATGTTACTAACATTTCTATTTATTCATCACTTATAACTGCTCATGTTATTATTTTTTTGACACTATCACACCTATCATTATGTTATTATACATATTAATACCCTAATTTGTTTTATATTTTACTATAAATCACGTTTTTACTTAATATGTTAAAAACGATTCTTTCATAAAAGTAATATCTCGTATTAGGTAATTCGAGATAATCGTACCCTAACTTACTGGATTTCGACTTTTATCATTTAACCTAAATAACGGAATATATTCTTTTTAAATCACTATACGAGTTTTGAAAAATGCTTATTCTCGAAGATGCGAAGTGTTGTGCCCTAACTTACCGGGTATGACATTTTGTCATCTCGAAATAAGAATTTGTTTTGAAATAAAGGCAATATTCGATGTTTGAGAATTCGAGAAAACGTGCCCTAACTTACTGGGTTTCGATCTCTCTCGTTTACTCTAAATAATCGAATACCCTTTTAATAAAATACACAGATTTTATAAAAGGCAAGCTCGCTCTCGAAAATTCAAGATGTTGTGTCCTAACTCACTGGATGTGACATTTTATATTTTGAGTTGAGAAGGTCTTTAATATTTAAGCATTCATACAAAGAGGGATTGTGTTTTAAATTCTTTCAAGTTTTCGAATCTTCGACACTAAGGCACTAATTAATCGACTAGGTACCAATTTTGGGCGTATCGAGGGTGCTAATCCTTCCTCGTGCGTAACCGACTCCCGAACTTATCGTTTTGATAAATCTTAACTTTTATTAAAATGACTAATTTAAGGTGATCCGATCACACCTCATCAAAAAAGGATTGGTGGCGACTCCCTTTTTTTTCGTTTTCATTTTCAAAATTTAAGTCATTCCCGTTTTTCAAAAAATGGTTACGACAGCTTGGCGACTCCGCTGGGGATACCACAAAAGAGTCAAGCTACATGTTGATTAACTTTTGTCTTTTTATCGAAAATTGAAAATTTGATTTTGATATACGATCCTTTCATTGCATTTCACCCGTTTTCTTGCGGTTTTCATCATTTTATTCCTATTTTCTTTAATCGCTTCGAGTTTTTATGCATATATCCTCGCACATTGCATTGCATGACCGCTGTGGTCACACCCCTTTAAGTGGGGGTGAGAAACTACTCTTTCGTGAGGTTTTCACCTCCGTGCAGGATAGTGGATCGCTTTCGGGATACGTCCATACCTATGTCTTCGTGAGATTTTCATCTCCGTGCAGCCATAGGGAAATGTATTCCCCTGAACTGAACTCGGTCTGTATGAGCCTATAATGGGTGAAGATCGAGGAATCTGCTGGTTCAGGTACCCTCACTCTAGAACCAAGCCCCATGTAGCGAGCCTTAAGAACCCACCCTAGGTAGAGCCACTCCGAAACCTAGTGGTTACCTGAGCAAGTGCTATATTTATTATTCTTTGTTTGCTTTGAACTGTGTATGAATTACTGACATGCTTTGTTTTACTTTAATTGTATTTGCATGGCATTTTCATCATAAAAGGTGTTGATTCGTATTCGGTTCTTAAATAGATAGCTTATCATGGAAAAGGGTTTTTTGATAAAGTAGAAGACAAACGCGGCTGTCCGGATATGGGCTGAGACAACACAACAAGAGAAAGGTGACAGTCTTATCGAAGGGTACGTGTCAGAGTTTTGGAATTTTACTCGGATCAGCGTAACTCAGAATAATCTCCAACATATGAAAGAAATTTGGGGTCAGTGGGATGACGAGGTCAAACAGCTATTCTATTATCATTACGGTGATTTACCTTATCTGCTAGATGTCAAGGTAGATGAACACCTGTTTCCACCCTTGCCCAATATTGAAATTCTGCTTACAGTTGCTTCACTTTCGGGAAAGTAGATTTGGTACCTACTATAGAAGAATACACGACCTTGCTCCATTGCCTAAAGATTCAGGTTGACAGAATTTATGCCAGACCTGCTAACGTCCCAGCATTTTCAAAAAAGCTGATGAACATCACAGGGATGAGCGAACAGTGGTTGACAACCCGGATCAAACAAAAATGAGATTGTAAATGCATTCCTTGGAGGACCCTGAGGGATTTAATCTTAGCGCACCCCGACGTGAAGAAAAGGGTAGATGTCTTTGCCTTGAGCGTTTATGGACTGGTCATTTTCCCCAAAGCTTTGGGGCATGTAGACGAGGCTGTTGCCGACCTTTTTGACAGGCTTGGTAAAGGAACCACACCTGTACCCGCAATATTGGCTGAAACTTTCAGATCATTGAGTGCTTGTAGAAGAGCGGGTAAAGGGAGATTTATTGGATGTGCACAACTCTTGATATCTTGGTTCCACAGCCATTTTTGGAAAATGAAAAAGGTCTCGTGTCGTATCTTCTCTGAAAATTACTCTCCGCTGAAAGAGTTAGTAGCTACACCGAGGCAAGATGATGTTACAGAAGAAAATTGGATGACGGTTCTCTAAAATTTGCAAGAAGAAGATGTTGAATGGAGAGCCCTGTGGATGGTTCCTGATGAAATATTATACCGATGCGAAGACTTCGATTGGGTTCCCTTGTTAGGAGTATGGGGGGCAGTCGGGTATGCTCCTCTGCTTGCATTGCGATAGTACAGATCCAGACAGTTTACACCACAAACATACGGGTTAGCCCAGTGCGAGTTCATGTTCACAGGGAACAATTACAAAAAGAAGGTTCGCGAGATATCAAATGCCTGGAACCAGACTCGTAGAATGAAAATATTTGCTGCCAATCCCGTGACTACTCCTGAGTACGACCGATGGTGGAATTAGAGGATTAACGAAAACATTCCTACATCAGATCAAGGGCATCCTCAGTCAATAGAAGAACACTTGAAAGTAATCCCGTCTGAGCTAGAAATCATCAGGCAAGATTTCGAGAGAAAGTCTGGAGCTAGAAAAAAGGATCGAGCAGTTGGAAGAAAAAAAGATGCAGTTAGGGTTAGATGTCGACGTCCAGAAACTAGAAGCTGAAAGACTCAGAAAAGGGGAAAACAAAGCTGAAAAGGACTTGGTCAGTATGAAAACGGACTATAAGAAGCTGCGTAAATCAATGAGAACCGTTGGGTTAGGAAAAACATCTGAACAGTGGCGACATGAAGTTAAAGAAGAACAAATCAAAGCCAACCAATGGGAAGAAAAATTTCGAGATGCTCAAGCTCGAGAAGGTGCTCTGAAAAGAAGTTTGATAGAAAGCCAGAATGAGAAAGAAGGGTTAAAGATCCGGGTATCAGAGTTAGAGAGGTCATTGTATTAGTATCGCTCGCATAACTCTGCAATCGAGTTGAAAGCTAGTCAGAACAGAATCGAGGAATTAAAAGAGAATATAGAAGAACTCAAAACGACACTGCAAAATCGTGAACTTCAGATTGAACTTCTTGAAGTAAATAACCATCGATGGAAGGAGCAACTTCATCAATCTCAAGACCAAGTCAGGAGCAGGGACTACGTCATGGGCGAAGCTTTGACTAAGGTGCGAAAAGTGGCTGATCACTTGCAAACATTAGCAGTACAAGCCGATGTGCTGGGTTTAAAATACGAGTCAGAATCGGGCTGAGGCCGAGAGCTAGCTTGGCTTCTTAGACAACTCAAGGCCTTAAGTATCAGGGCCAAGCCTTATATGTAATCTATTTTATGTAAAGAAACTTGTTTCTAGAAAGTTACTCTAATGAAATCGAATTGGAATCAACGCTTTTTTGCGTTCATCGCATTCATTGCATTCATGCATCAGCATTGCATCACACGCACTAAAACTCACAAAAAACCCTAAAAATCATGGCAGTTACCCTGGAACATCGTTACGGTACAAGAGGAAAAACAAGAGCAATGGATCAAAGGTTAGAGAGATTGGAACAAATGCAAAAAGAGATGCAGGATCAATTACAAACACGTATGCAAGAACAGCTTGCCAAAATCCAGCAAGATATGAAGAACTAGATGCTGGAGTCCCAGAAAAACATGATGGACCAATTAACTCGTCTATTGGCTGGTGGATTAGAAAAAGGGAAAAGCCTTTTGATCAATGCGGGAGAAGATAATGAAGATCCTACCTACCCTCCGGGTTTTGCCCCAGCGGACGTTCAGACACAACCTGACATGTACCCAAGAAGGCCATCGGTCACAATTAGGCCCCAACCATTTCAAGCAGGTGCTTCGGCACCGATGAATTATCAGGCCTGCTAGGGCTCTAATCCAGGGGACAACCCAACCAACCCTGTGGTCCTCAATCTCGATGAAGTAACAGAAGCGGAAAAGACAAGAGTAAAATTCCCGAGAGAGCTTGAAGAAAGGTGTAGATGGTTGGAAGAAAAATTTAAAGAAATGGAAAGCACCGACTATCGTGGTGGAATCGATGCTAAGGAATTAAGTTTGGTTCCAGACCTGGTACTCCCTCTTAAGTTCAAAACTCTGGAATTTGAGAAATACAACGGGACTAGTTGTCCCGAAGCTCACATCACTATATTCTGCAGACGAATGGCAGGCCATGTCAACAATGACCAGCTATTAATTCACTGTTTCCAAGAAAGTCTGGTTGGGGTCGCTTCTAGATGGTACAACCAACTGAGTCGCGCCTAGATCAGTTCATGGAAAGATTTAGCACAAGCCTTCATGAAGTAGTACGGTCATGTGGTAGACATAGCCCCTGATAGAATCACTTTACAAAATATGGAGAAAAAGCATAATGAGAGCTTTAGGCAGTACGCCTAGCGATGGAGAGAGGTGGCCACACAAGTTCAACCCCCTCTATTGGAAAAGGAAACCACTATGCTCTTCATCAATACCCTGAAGGCACCTTTTATTAACCACATGCTGGGTAGCGCAACCAAGAGTTTTTCGGACATAGTAATGTCTGGAGAAATGATAGAAAATGCCATAAGATGTGGGAAAATAGAGGCTGGGGAAAACGCCAAGAGGTCAACACCGAGAAAGAATGAGCACGAGGTGAATAATGTGAGCTCATATTCGAAATCGATCACCGTAAGCCAACCAAGGTCTACAACTGCTGGACAGCAGGGCCCACCCAGACAAGAGCCTAACACAAAATAAAATAGGGAAAAATTCCAATTTACGCCCATTTCAATGAGGTACAAAGAGTTATACCAAAGTTTATTTGATGCATATGTCGTGTCTCCCTTCTATTTAAAGCCAATGCAACCTCCATACCCCAAATGGTATGACGCAAATACCCAATACGAATACCATGCGGGAGCCACAGGATATTCGATAGAAAACTGCATCACTTTCAAGAAATTGGTTGAAAGACTCATTAGCATGGGGATTGTGAAATTTGATGATGCACCCAGTACAGAGAATCCATTACCTAACCATGGGGATAAGGGAATAAATGCAGTAACCAAGAGTTCGGGGAAAGAAATTAAGACGAATGTTGCCGAAGTGAATACCCCGTTGAAAGAAGTATGGAAGAAAATGATGGAAAGAGGGTTGATAGCACAGGATTCAAGGGTCAGACCTCAAGAAGTAAAGAATTATTGCGAGTTCCATGATCAAGAGGATCACAAGATTCAGAAATACAGTGAATTCAGGGCTCTGTTAAAAGGATTGATGGATAATAAGGAGCTGGAATTCTTCGAATATGTCGGGAGCCCAAAAGAAGCAGATGTGTGTGCCTCCGAAGAGGGGTCGATGAAGGATGTTTACAAAGTCAACCACTCAGTGGTTATCATATCACGTCTGAGAATGAACGAAGTCGGGGCACAAGTTGCTCCAAAGGTCGTAATCTAGAAGCCCGTTGCTTTCCCTTACAAGGATAGCAAAAGGGTACCGTAGAACTATAGCTGCAATGTGACATTCTTGGGAGAGGAGACCCCGATTAATGCATCAGAGGAAGTTCAAGATAAGGGTTTTTATATGCGCAGCGGAAGGCGTTATACCCCAAATACAAAATTCGAGCAGGTTAAAGAAAAATCATTAGCAATTGAGCAAAAGAAAGAGAAGACGGGAGGGCCTGAACCAACTGTTAATGAATCAGTTATTGAAAAAGAAGCCAAGGAATTCTTAAAATTTCTAAAGCACAGTGAATATAGTGTTGTAGAACAGTTGCACAAACAGCCAGCGTGTATATCAGTACTGGCCTTACTTTTAAGCTCCGAAACCCATCGCAGCGCATTGATGAAGGTGCTGAATGAAACTTATGTTGCTAACGATATCTCTGTAAACAAACTGGACCGCTTAGTCAACAATATAAGAACCGACAACTTCATATTCTTCAATGACGATGAGGTACCGCTAGGGGGCCGAGGATCAACTAAAGCTTTGCACATCACGACTCACTATAAAGGGTACACGTTACCGGGGGTATTGATTGACAATGGGTCTGCACCGAATGTCCTACCCCTATCTACGCTGAGTAGGTTGCCAGTGGATAGTTCCCATATGAAGACATGCCAAAATGTAGTGAGAGCATTTGATGGCACGGAAAGGAAGGTGATGGGAAGAATTGAAATACCCTTCTTAATCTGGCCGAGCACGTACGAGGTAGATTTCCTGGTCATGGACATTAAGCCTTCGTATAATTACCTATTGGGGAGGCCATGGATACAATCGATAGGGGCAGTCCCTTTATCGCTGCACCAAAAGTTGAAATTAGTGACTGAAGGTCGGTTAGTAACGATCAATGCTGAAGAGGACATCATCGCGACAATAACCAGTGACGCCCCATATCTGGAGGCAAATGATGAAGTAATCGAGTACTCTTTTCGATCTTTGGAGTTTGTGAACACGACGTTCATCACCAAAGGAAATAAGATTCCAATGTCCAGGTTATCTGAGACTACAAGAATGGGACTACGGCTAACTATTGGAAAATGGGCTCTACCCGGAAGAGGACTCAGGAGATACCTCCAGGGAAGGATTAATGTACCAATGATAAAGGACAAACAAGACCGTTTTGGGTTAGGGTTTAAGCCGGACATGAAACAAAGAAAGAAGGAACATGAGAAGAAGCGAGAAAGAAGGAGAGCACGATTGAGTGGGGGAGAAATCAATTGGAACCAATGATCTTCCCCCATATATCAAGACTTTTGTGTCTAGAGGGGTCATTCACTCCGAGCGAAAGATGTCGGGAAAGGAAATCGTAGAAGGAATGATGGAGAGTTTGGACATCAACGCCACATATGAAGAAGGAACTGGCGTAGAGAACTCGTCGGGCATTCGCCCCTATGAGCCGGGAAGCATTCTGAATAATTGGACTGTAGAAGAGATTCCTATAGTCTTTAGAACTAACTCAGAGTATTGTCCAGAACACACTTATTGCTCTAGACCTAGGAGTAATAAGTGTCCTTTTGTGAAATAGGCTTACGTTCGAAATCGTTATTTCAATAAAATGCATCCTTTTGACTTATTCTGTGCAAATATTTTTTTATTCTTTCATTCATGATCATACCATAAATATCATTGTTCTTAGATTCTCTTGTTCTTTGTATATTCCTTCGCACCACAACAGGTCTCCGGATATCAATGATGTGAGAGACGTTGCTACTAATTCAGAGTCTTCTTTTGAGCGGGATATGTGTTTAGAGGGATCTCAGGACCTTGAGGATGACAGAGACTGTAACTTATCCCCTGATTTGTTAAGGATGGTAGAACACAAGAAGAAACAGATTCTACCCCACAAAGAGACCGTAGAAGTCGTAAACTTGGGAGATGAACTAGAAAAGAAAGAAGTAAAGATCGGAGCTTGCATTGCCACAGAGACAAAGCGGGACCTTATTGAGTTACTCCAAGAGTTCAAGGATGTCTTTGCATAGTCATATTAAGATATGCTTGGGTTAAGTACTGACATTGTGGTACACAGGCTCCCCATCAAAGAAGAATGCAAGCTAGTTAAGAAAAAGCTTCGAAGGATGCGGCCCGATGTTTTGTTGAAAATAAAAGAGGAGGTCAAGAAGCAGTTTGATGCTGGCTTCTTACAAGTAATTAAGTACTCGGAATGGGTAGCCAACATCTTCCCTGTCCCTAAAAAAGATGGAAAAGTACGGATGTGTGTAGACTACAGAGACTTAAATAAGGCCAGCCCGAAGGATAATTTCCCGTTGCCTCATATTGACACCTTAGTGGATAACACGGTAGGTTACTCACTCTTCTCCTTCATGGATGGTTTCTTGGGATACAATCAGATCAAGATGCATCCTGAAGACATGAATAAAACCACATTTGTGACCATATGGGGAACCTTTTGCTATAAGGTGATGCCGTTCGGATTGAAAAATGCGGGAGTAATAAATCAGAGAGCCATGGTAACCCTATTCCATGATATGATGCATAAAGAAATTGAAGTCTACGTCAATGACATGATCGCCAAATCTCGGACTGAAGAAGAGCATGTGCAAGTTTTGAAGAAATTATTTTTAAGGTTGAGGAAATTTCAGTTGAAACTCAATCCCGCAAAATGTACCTTCGGGGCCAGGTCAGGAAAACTGCTAGGATTCGTGGTCAGTGAAAAAGGGATTGAGATTGACCCAGATAAAGTCAGAGCCATACAAGAGTTACCCCCACCAGGTACTCAGAAGGAAGTTCGGGGATTCCTAGGAAGATTAAATTACATCGCTCGGTTTATTTCACAACTAACCGAGAAATGTGACCCCATATTCCGTCTCCTTAAGAAACACAACCCTGGTGGTTGGGAGGAAGAATTCCAGAAGACTTTCGACAAAGTTAAGCAATATTTGTCTAATACCCCAGTGTTGACACCACCTAGTCCAGATAAGCCACTAATACTGTATTTGACGGTATTTGAAAATTCTATGGGATGCGTGCTTGGCCAACACGATGAATCGAGAAGGAAAGAAAGAGCGATATATTACCTCAGTAAAAAGTTTACTGAGTGTGAGACGAGATACTCGTTCATTGAAAAGTTGTGCTGTGCCTTAATCTGGACAACCCGAAGATTGAGACAATACATGTTGTACCATACAACTTGGCTGATCTCTAAAATGGATCATCTGAAATACTTGATGGAGTCGACTGCTTTGAATGGGAGAATGGCCCGATGGTAAATTCTACTTTCTGAGTTCGATATAATCTATGTGAACTAGAAGGTCGTAAAAGGGAGTGCGATAGCAGATTTCCTAGCCAGCAGAGTCCTAGAGGAGCTCTGAACCTTGACTTCCTAAATAAAGATCTAATGTGAATAGCAACCACTGAAGAAGACCCTCAAGAAGGTCATCCTTGGAAGCTAAACTTTGACGGAGCATTAAATGCTGTGGGTAACGAAATCGGGGCAGTTCTGGTGTCCCCGAACGGAGAGCATTATCCCTTTACTAGTAAATTAGATTTCGACTGTACAAACAACATGGCAGAATACGAAGCATGCATTATGGGAATACGCGCGGCCATAGAGCTTAAAATCAAGGTGTTAGAAGTGTATGGAGATTCTGCCCTAGTGATTTATCAACTCAAAGGTGAATGGGAGACGAGAGATCCCAAGTTGATCAATTACCGAAGTCTAGTCCTTGAATTAATCAAAAAATTTGATGATATCGTCTTCTGCTATCTCCCTTGAGAAGAAAATCAGATAGCCGATGCCCTAGCAACTTTAGCCTCTATGATCAAGATGAACAAAAAAGAGGATGTGAAACCGATCCAAATGAGTATCTATGAGGCTCCAGCTCATTGTTACAACCTCAAAGAAGAAGAGGAGAATGATGATCACCCTTGGTACCACGATATCCTACGATACGTGAGGAATCGAGAGTACCCCGACCAAGCTACTGAGAACGACAAGAGAACGTTGAGAAGACTGGCCAGTGACTATGTCTTAGACGGGGAGATCCTATACAAAAGAAGAAAGGATCAGGTACTGTTAAGATGTGTAGACGCCGTTGAGGCTAAGAAAATCTTGGAAGAAGTCCATGAGGGCATTTGCGGGACACATGCTAATGGCTTTACAATGGCTAGGCAAATTATGAGGTTTGGTTATTATTGGTCCACCATAGAAGGAGACTGTATTAACTACGCCAAAAGATGTTATAAATGCCAAATCTATGGGGACAAGATTAATATGCCTCATTCACCTCTGCATGTCATGACTTCTCCATGGCCTTTCTCGATGTGGGGCATGGATGTGATTGGGCCAATTTCGCCCAAAGCTTCAAATGGGCATCGATTCATTTTTGTGGTCATTGACTATTTCACCAAATGGGTGGAGGCCACTTCATTTGCTAATGTAACTAAATCGGCAATTAGCAAGTTCCTAAAAAAGGAAATTATCTGTTGATATGGAATGCCAGAAAGAATCATATCTGACTAAATCGGCAATTAGCAAGTTCCTAAAAAAGGAAATTATCTGTTGATATGGAATGCCAGAAAGAATCATATCTGACAACGCATTGAATTTGAACAACAGTACGATAACGGATGTCTGCAGGCAGGTCAAGATTAGACACCACAACTCGTCACCGTATCGCCCAAAGATGAACGGTGCGGTCGAAGCAACGAATAAGAACATCAAGAAGATTGTGGGGAAAATGACTGAGACTTATAAAGACTGGCATGAGAAATTGCCATTCACCCTCTACGCCTATCGAACGTCTGTCAGAACTTCCACCGGGGCAATGCCCTTCTTATTGATCTATGGAATGGAGGCAGTTTTACCTATCGAGGTCGAGATCCCTTCCCTCAAAGTTTTTTCAGAGGTAAAGTTGGATGAAGCAGAATGGATCCAGTCCCAATATGACTAGTTGAATTTGATTAAAGAAAAGAGGATAAGGGCTATTCGCCATGGTCATATGTACCAAAAGTGAATGATGCGAGCTTACAACAAAAAGGTTCACCCTAGAGAATTACATGAGGGAGACCTAGTATTAAAAAAGATCCTGCCCATACAAAAGGATTTTAGAGGAAAATGGATGCCGAATTGGGAAGGACCTTATATGGTGAAGAAAGCCTTTTCTGGCGGAGCATTGATATTGGCTGAAATGGATGGCAAGATTTTACCCAATCCTGTGAATTCAGATTCGGTTAAGAAATACTTCGCCCAAAAAAAAAGGGAGAGGCCAGGGTGAAAACTCGCAAAGAGCACCTTGAGACCAAAGGGATTTTGAATTGAAAACCCGTAAAGTGCGATTCAAATTTTGATCAAAGGTGGGGCATGCGATGGTCTTATGATACCTAAATTGACAAGGAGGAGAGATGTTACATTTTGGGACATCTGCAAGAGTACTCTAGATCCCCTAAACACATATTAGGCAAAAAAGAGTCCTCAAGAAGTCAGTACAGATAAGCTCACACTGCGATATCTAGGGCGCCTATTCCCTTTTATTCATTTTGTATTCCAGCAATGTTTGTTGACTGTGATTAATCTATTCCCTTCAAATCTTGTTTCTGATGAATTTCAGTTTGTCATTGTTATAATCTTTCGCAAGCATTTTGCATTGAAATGATAATTAATAGACTAAAGCTATTTTCGTAAAAAAGAGTTCTGTATATTACTCTGAAAGTTTCTAAATAGTACAGGAACATAAAACAGGACTATTATTTAGAAATAACCAAACTCAAAGATTGGAAGCATATGAGAAGAAAGAGTTTAAACTGGGACCACCTCTTCGGGTTTTCTGTTCAAAATTTGAGCTGAATAAGAAGACAGAGTACCATTTCAGTGAAAGAACCTTGATGAACAAAGAGCAATGGCAACAAAAAGGGATTCACGCTCACAACATGTTGCACCCATACATTCATAGATCATTCATAATGCATCTAATTAGGAGCATTTGATTCATTTTGATCATAGCATCCTAATTCTTTGGTATAAGCATAAATACATGAAACTGATTCTACAGGTCATGTTCTTAGAATCAATAAATTTACCAAACTTTAAATCCCTAAGCAGTAGGGTAACACGCTGAAGATTTACGGATCTTATCACCCTAAGTAGTAGGGAAACAGATCGAAGATGATGAGCTTTAACCCCCTAAGCAGTAAGGTAACAAGCCAAATTTACAGACCTTAACCCCCTAAGCAGTAGGGTAATAGGTTGAAAATTACAAATCTTGTCCCCCTGAAATTGCAGTGGAACAGATCAAATCCAGCGAATATTGTCTTCCTGAAGTTGCAATGAAGCAGGCTGAATTTGCAGATCTTAACCCCCTAAGCAGTAGGGAAACAGATCGAAGATGACGAGCTTTAACCCCCTAAGTAGTAGGGTAACAAGCCAAATTTACATACCTTAACCCCCTAAGCAGTAGGGTAATAGGCTGAATTTACAAATATTAACCCCTTAAGCAGTAGGGAAACAGATCGAAGATGATGGGCTTAACCCCCTAAGCAGTAGAGTAGCAAGCCAAATTTACAGACCTTAAACCCCTAAGCAGTAGGGTAACAGGTTGAATTCACAGATCTAAACCCCTAAGCGATAGGGAAACAGATCGATGATGACAAGCCTTAAACCCCTAAGCAGTAAGGGTAACAGGTTGAAAATCAAATGTCTTCTCCCTGAAGCAGCACTGGAGTTGACCCAAGCCACAACAGATCTTCTTGAAGTTTCAGTAGAGTTAGTTGAAGTCACAGGTCTTATCTCCCTAAAGTTGTAGCGGAGCAGACTAAAGATAGCAAATCTTACTTCCTTGAAGATGCAGTGGAACGGAGTGGAGCTAAATGAACAGATCTTATCTGAAGTTGCAGTGGATCACATTGAGGATACCTGGAGAAAAGGAGCGCTAAACAAGTCCAGACATGGTGAGATCGGGCAAAATTGGTCATTCTTAAGTCTTTGCTCTGTTCTCGTTACACGACAACAAGCAAAGAGGGGCAACTGTACAAACCCAATTTTGGGCCCAAAACCCCTAAACCCACTAAGCCAATAACCCCAAAACCTACTAAACCCAAAACCTAACAGCAGCCCAATTCAAACCCTAAAACGAAAAGAACAACAAACCCTAGCTGCTGCCTCTCTGTCCCATCACCACTTGCCTGGCCACCGTCTTTGCTGCAGCACCGCCCCATCAAGTCCACCGCCACAAGCACCTGCAATGTATTAAACAAGAATAGACAGAAAGCAAGAAAGAGGGCAGTGTAAACAAATATATAAGCAAGAATAAACAATGTAAAAATAGCCTTTTTTTTGCTTTCTGATTTTCATTTTATTCTCATAATGCAAAAGCAATATTAACATCAAAAACATACTCAAACACAAAAACTCAAAACCGAAGCAAAACAGATCGAGGGCCGAATCCAAGGTTATCGACTTTTCTTTTTATTTTTCTTATTTTCTTTTCGAATTTATTTGTATATATAGTATCCCTTCTATTAAAACAATACACACATATATTAAACGAATAAATATAATAAAAAAAGGGGAAAAATCTTTACCTCGAGGCGATTTTTGGCCACCGTGTACGGTGGCTGGCACGGCAGACGACACGACGGCGGACGGCCGGCTCCTCGCCGGTTTCTGGGCAAACCCAGAGAAAAAAGAAAGATGAAGTTTTTTTTAAAACAGAATAGAGAAATGAATTTTTTTAAAAAAAACTGACTTATATAGGGCCTGCAAACGGCGCCGTTTCATCAAGCCCCCAAAGCGCCCAAAACAGCATCGTTTTGGGGGCTGATCCACGACTCGACCCGTCCACCCGAAAGATCCGCGTGTTTTTGCAAGCATGGTCTAATTACTTGTGCAGTCCTTCCGATTTTTACATGTTTTGCAATCAAGTTTTTAATTCTTTTAAATTAGCCCCGAGGTTTATCGCATTTTGCAAGTTGGTCCTCCCTTCAGCAACACCGTTTCAAGGGCTCGGGTAAATTGCCCTTTTGGACCTCGTATGTTATTTGCGCTTTCAAATTAGTCCCTTCTCTTTATTGTCTTTTTAAATCGGCCTCAAAACTTAATATTTGTTTCAAATTTAGTCGCTTTCTCCTATTTGATACACTTTCTATATTATTTTTACTCTTTATTATTTTAATATTATTCATTATTCTATTGTACCATTCTTGTATTATTATTTTTAGCTTATTTTATTATTATTTAGTCCCTTTTAAATTAATACTATATATACATATTATATATATTCTTATAGTTGTTTTATATATTATTATTGTTCCTAATATATGTTTTATGTATACATATTCAAATATTCTATTATGTACATTTTGTTATATCTATTATAGTTGTTTTATTATTATTTAGCTTATTGTTTTGTTAATACATTTGTGTCATATATACATACTTTTAATATATATTTATATATTATACTTCATATTATGCCCATGTAAATTAATATTATATTGTGTATATCATTTTATTATAGTTTTATATATTGTAAATATCATATTATGTTTTACCATGTATATACATTTTAATATCTCATATATTATATATATATGTATATTATGTATATTTTCCTTTTTTAATACTACGTATATATTTTATTTCTATTATTACATATATATCTCAATGCGTCTATGTATATATCTGTGCATCGTTTTATATTATTATTATTTATGTTATCCCTATTATCATCGTCTATGTTATCATCGCCATTTTTATTTTGCCATGTTTTATTCATTTTCATTTATTTACTCATGTATTCGATCGTTTTATTTTCCTCATGCATTTATTTATATTTACATGTTACTAACATTTCTATTTATTCATCACTTATAACTGCTCTTGTTATTATTTTTTTGACATTATCACACCTATCATTATGTTATTATACATATTAATACCCTAATTTGCTTTATATTTTATTATAAATCACGTTTTTACTTAATATGTTAAAAACGATTCTTTCATAAAAGTAATATCTCGTATTAGGTAATTCGAGATAATCGTACCCTAACTTACGGGGTTTCGACTTTTCTCATTTAACTTAAATAACGGAATATATTCTTTTTAAATCACTATACGAGTTTTGAAAAATGCTTATTCTCAAAGATGCGAAGTGTTGTGCCCTAACTTACCGGGTATGACATTTTGTCATCTCGAAATAAGAATTTGTTTTGAAATAAAGGAAATATTCGGTGTTTGAGAATTCGAGAAATCGTGCCCTAACTTACTAGGTTTCGATATCTCTCGTTTACTTTAAATAATCAAATACCCTTTTAATAGAATACACAGATTTTATAAAAGGCAAGCTCGCTCTCGAAAATTCAAGATGTTGTGTCCTAACTCACTGGATGCGACATTTCATATTTTGAGTTGAGAAGGCCTTTAATATTTAAGCATTCATACAAAGAGGGATTGTGTTTTAAATTCTTTCAAGTTTTCGAATCTTCGACACTAAGACACTAATTAATCGACTAGGTACCAATTTTGGGCGTATCGAGGGTGCTAATCCTTCCTCGTGCGTAACCGACTCCCGAACTCATTTTTTGATTTTCGCAGACCAAAACTTATCGTTTTGATAAATCTTAACTTTTATTAAAATGACTAATTTAAGGTGATCCGATCACACCTCATCAAAAAAGGATTGGTGGCGACTCCCGTTTCTTTTTCGTTTTCATTTTCAAAATCTAAGTCATTCCTGTTTTTCAAAAAACGGTTACGACAATGTTCATGAAATTAATCAAAATCTATTAAGTATGGGTCAACTGATCGAAAAAGGCTTCAAAGTGATTTTCAAAGACAAACACTATAGGATCAAAGGTCCAGCTTGTTAGGAGATGTTCAGAGTCATGATGAGGGGCAAAAACTTTTCTTTGGACCCGATGGAGAATAAGCAGGTCAATATGGTAAGCAAACCACGTTGCCATTTCCTAAGACTACTTAGAGAGCAAGCCAGAAGCTATAGCTAGTTCCTACAGGTTTGTCTGTGCCTTAAAGAACACCTGCCCTCAAAGGTAGCCTTTATTACATTGCATTAATTGATGATTTAACTAGAATGTGTTGGATTTTCATTTTGAAGTTCAAGTCAGAAGCAGTTGCAAGATTCTAAAGTTTAAGGCATTAGATAATGGAAAGGATTATACTTCAGAACATTTTAATCTATTTTGTGAGAAGGTTGCTATTGAACACTTACTACCTCCCACTCCACAGCAAAATGGAGTCGATGAAAGAAAGAATAGATCCATCTTGGAGATGACCATGTGCATGTTGCCTAAAAAAGAATTATCAAGGAAATTTTTGGGCTGAGGCTGGAAACACTATTATATTTCTTCAAAATAGGCTTTCCACTAGAGAAGTGAATGATTAGACTCCATTCAAGGCTTAGTATAAGTATAAACCTTCTTTGAAATTTCTTAAAAGTATTTGGATGTTTGTAATTTACCTATGTGCCTCAAGTTAAGCAAGACAAATTAGATAAAAAGGGTATTCCAAGCATTTTGTAGATTTTAGCACAATTTGCTTTTTATCCTTAAACAAGAAACCTTTTTAATAAGCAGAGATATGCATTTTATGAAGAATGAGTAGTAGAGCTGGAAAGATTCAAATGGTGTCCAAAATATAAGTACTTAGCCAAATTCTATTGAACTAATGGATGAACCTCTTGTCAAAGGTACATGGTTGCTTTCTAATTTCTATCAAAAGTGCAATGTTGCTGTATGTGAACTTACAGAGTTTGATGAGGTAGAAAAGGATAAAAAATGGATAGCTGCAATGTAAGAGCTATCCTTGATTGAAAAAAATATTACTTTAGAGTTAATTGGTAGACCACAGGATAGAAAAGTGATTGAGAGTAAAATAGGTGTTTAGAACTAAGTTGAATGTTGATGGCTCTCTCATTAAGCACAAAGCTATGTTCGTAATTGTCACGTCTCAAATCGAGGCATAACATACGTAACACATCTATGAGATAAAATCTCACAAACATGCAATATTAGCTGCAACACCCCTAATCCGTATCCGCTGCCAGAATAGGGTTTCGGAGCATTACTACCATTTACAGATCACTAAAAAAAATTTAAATACTTACCGATTCAATGCATCATATAAATAAATATATTACCATTCAATCAATAGTTTGACACTTGTATAAGCATCAAACAGCAACATTGTTAGTATACTTGCACATATCTCATATAAATTCAACATTGATATATCTATTTTCTCGACATATCGCACTTGAGTTTAATAATAGTCTCAACTTACATAATTTCCTTGTATCAACATATCAAAGATAATCATATATGTACATGTCATGAAACATATCATGCTCTTAGCGTTTCTTCATAAGCATATATCATTCATTTCATTATATCAATATTTCATGCTCCATCATTTCCATATATTTTATGTATATTTATTCCAGTAATAGCTTATATCAAACTTAACATAAATTATATTCCATGTACTTATACTTATTTCGTTTATCTATCTTGATAATTATTTCATATAACCATTCGTCATCTGATACATATTACCTGAATATCAATTGTTCAACAGATGTTAGAGCGTCTCCCATCCACGGTCTTATTTATCTTTGACATGATGCCATAGTGTCTTTCAACTATGGTCTTACTCATTTTCTGTCATGTTGCCATGGTATCTTTCAACCATGGTCTTGTTCATTTCATATCACGTTGCCATGGTATCTTTCAACCATGGTCTTACACATTTCATATCAGAGAGCACACTCCCGCGAACCTCATCCTTACAGTGGGATTACCAGTCCAGGCTAAATCCCCTGTAATATAAACTCATAGAGTATTGTCGAGATTACCAGTCCAGGCTAAATCCCCTGCAACGACAATTACTCTAATGAGCTTGGATCTGAATTACCAGTCCAGGCTCAATTCAGACCCTAATTCGGATTACCCTTCCGGGCTAAATCCATTTTACACATATTCTTCGGAAGGGCTATATCAGGATAGGATCACCCGTCCGAGCTAAATCCTTTTTACCGTCAATTCCTTTTCAGAGATCCATCGAATTTTCCTTTCATTCAAACGGGATTTCTTCCCATTTTATCAAATATATCAATGTTTCATAAATTTCCATCTAATGAACATTCAAATCATATTCATATCAAAAACATGCATTTCAAGCATTTAAGAATATAATTCAAGTTACACGAACTTACCTCATTGCTTGTTTGTGTTTATAATTTTATTAATCCGATATATTTTCTTTTCCACGATCAAGTCTCATATTTGAGTCGTCCAGATCTTTATAAATAAATTTGATCATCATTTTCATTCATTTCATCTTCTAATGCATTTAATTAATGCTCTAGGCAAAATTACCATTTTGCCCCTAAACTTTTAATTAATGACGATTTCGTCCTTAGGGTCAGGAAAATAAAATTCTTGCAATTTAATCCTTATTTCCAGCTATTATTCTCATATATATTGATAACAATCCATGAATTCTATAAAATATCAGAATTTTCCATAATTTCAACACTTTTCAATTTAATCCCTAAAACATGTTTTCCCCCGATCTTGAACTAAATTAATAATTTCATTCAATTTTGTAATTTAAATAATAAAATAATCCATTTCATGCAATTTGGTCATTTCTGACATTTTTACAAAATTACCCATAAAGTTTTACTTTTATTCAATTTAGTCCCTAAGCCTAAAATATGCAAATTAGCCATGCTTAATGAATATTCATATATGTTTTCCTCCTCCTCCTCTCCATTCCACATCCTTGATGTATGTAGCACACTTGTAAGTAACATTATCTATAATCTTTATTATTTACTTTTATAAATATTCAAGTTGTCCATCTGTGTCATAGTCACTAAATTATTTATATCTAGAGCTATAGAACTCCAAATTAATATCCGCTATTTTCCCTGAAACTAGACTCATATATATTTTTACCATAAAATTTTCAGAATTTTTGGTTTAGTCAATAAGTAAATTTTATTCTTTAAAGTTACCCCTATTCTGCTGTCTGACAGTTGTGACCCTTCTTCACTAAAAATTAACTATCTCCTTGTAAAGAATTTGAATGATGTTCATATTTGTTTATATTGAAAATAGACTCATTCAGAATTCTAAACATATAAACTTAAGCCCCTAATTATTTTTATCCAATTTTTTTATGATTTTACAAATTCAGAATAGGGGAACCCAAAATCATTCTGACCTTGTCTCACAAAATTCATCATATCTCATGATTTAGAATTCCATTGCTTACATAATTTCTTCTATAAGAAACTAGACTTAATAAGCTTTAATTTAATATTTTATTCATCCTATAATTATATTTCTACAATTTTTTATGATTTTTCAAAATTAGGCTACTGCTACTGTCCAAAACTGTTTTAGTACAAGATATTAATTACCATGTTATAACATCCTTATTTTCTTTTTTTACACCATTTCTCATCACTTTCTCTTATTTTTTTCTTCACTAACATATCAAGAACATAGGACCTTATGAAAAAACTCTACTATAACATTATTTCCATGCTTTATCAATAATAACAAACTTAAAAACATATTGAAATCTTGATGTACTTACCTTTCCTTATTGACTTCAATCTTTAACTTGATTTTTCTCTATCCTCCAGCTTCGATTTCTTGAATCCAACTTGATATTATTGCTCCCCATCATCTCTTTGCTATCTTTCTCTCTTGATGGCTATGGAAATTCTTTCAATTTTTAGGTGAAAATAATGAATTTTTGGTGGAAGGACTAAATTGTAAAGAAAGCAAACTTCTTTTCTTCTTCTTATCTTACGTTTGTTTGCATGGGAAAGGAAATGTGTTGTTAATTCTTCATCTTTCCTTCCTTTTATACTAAATAAATAATAATATAATAATAATAAACATCTCATAAAATATTAATAAAATAATATTTATCTAATTAATTAATTTAAAATATCATCAACATAATCATTACATTCTAGAATTCTCTCTCTTACTAATTGACCATTTTGCCCTTCATGATCTTTTAGAATTTCATCCTTGAGTCATCACTTAATTTGGTAAAATTACGATTTAGTCCCTCATTATTTTTTTACCTATTCAATTTGGTCCTAATTCATCAATTTTTCTTGGTTTCTAGATCATTACACCCTTAAAATATTTGCACCATTAGTCCTTCAACTTTTTATATTTACACTTCAACCCCTTAAATTTTGAGTATTTACTCTTGTGCAACAAGACTTTTCTCATCTTTACAATTTAGTCCTTTCTTGAATTAATATATCATAATATACTTCTCAATATTGACATCGCTCAAAAATTCCCTTTTTGTCACTTTATTTCCTTATTTTACTATATCACGGATAATATTTTACTGTAAAAATTTTCGGGGTATTACATTAGCACTAAGTAACAAAGCTGGAATAAGCCAAAACATTTAACATAAAAATCATAGTTATAATTTCATAAAACAATTATAAATTTTTATTTTGAAAATAAGCTTCGAAATATGTAGGAAATTAAGAAACCTTAAAATACAACTTAAACTTTTAATCATATAGTAGTATTGAAAATCTACAACTTTGAAATGTCTTGAAAATTCTAAAGAGATGCAATAATATCTTTAATTATCACACTTTAAAATCTGAATCTATAAAAATATTAAAAAAGAGAGTAAGTACTACTCAGTAACTAGCATTCCTTTTAGTTGAGTTAAGCAAGTACGAAAACATTTAGGCTAAATATTTTATTGAAAATACGTAATTGAAAAATTTATGGGTAATCCATGATAACATAATTCCAAACATATTTCTTGTAAAAGAAATAATTAAGACAAATTAATAATTTCTAAATTCACCTTTTTGTCACTATGGTACCCTTAACCTCGGTTACAAGGGTAAAAACCACAATTAAGTTAGTGGCAATGGGTTGAAACAAAAATTAATTCACCCCAATAACAATGTATTCTGAAATTAGTATCACGATTGAAACTAGTTTTTAAGCACAAAACACATTTTGCCATAACCAATGTCTAACCCCATTGGCAGGGTTGGAATATGGCATTTTAAGAGCAAATTCAAAGTCAAAAAATTAGATTACTTGTAATGTCTCAAATATACATAAAACATATACTTCATATATAAAGGCATAATTCAATATTATACTTTTTGAAAACATTTTTTTTATATATATACCAAAATATAACTTGAGTAGCATAAGTATACCGAAACCACAATAATCATAATAGCTTGCTTTACCCAATTTTTATAATAACATGGACAAAAATATTATATATTACATATATAACATAAAATATTGAGGACCGATTTTGGGAGAATTAAACACTAAAAGTGTAGGGCCCAAAATTTGCCCTGCCCAAACTACTAGAAACCAAAATCCAACAAAAACAGACTCAAACTTGATTGAGGAAAAAAGGCTATCCGTCAAAAAAGGCTATCATGTACATTAAACTTGATTGAGGAAAAAAGGCTGAAGGCTATCCGTCATAGTCAAATGTACCAGAAGCGAATGATGCAAGCTTAAAACAAAAAAGTTCACCCAAGAGTATTCCAGGAAGGGGACTTGGTTCTGAAAAAGATGCTCTCTATGCAAAAAGATTTCAGAGGAAAATGGATGCCAAACTAGGAGGGACCTTATGTAGTGAAAAAGGATTTTTCTAGAGGGGCACTGATACTAGCGGAAATGGATGGTAAAAGCCTTCTTAACCCGATAAATTTAGATTCGGTCAGGAAATACTTCACCTGAAGCCAAGGCAAAAAGCCGCAAATGGCGTTTTGAGACCAAAGGGGTTTTTAAGTTGAAAACCCGAAAAAGGAAAACTCAAATTGTGATCAAAGATGGGGCATGTTGCAACCTTGTTTCTACCAGAATTAACAAGAAGGGGAAACATTACATTTTGGGGCATCACTGAAATACTTCTGACTTCCTAGACACATATCTGTCTCCCAATAGTTTTCGAACAGTCTGAATAGAGAAGCTCACGCTGCGATATCTGGGGCACCTATTTTCCATCTTATACATCTTTTGTACCTTAGTAAAATCTGTTATCTTGATTAATTTTCTACTTCGAGCTTCGCTCTAAATAAAGTTTCATCTTATCCATTCTGATAGTCTTTGTCAAGCATTTCCTATTGAAATATTGATTAATGGACTAATAACACTTTCACAAAATGAGTTCTGCATATTACTCTAGAAGCTTCTAAGTAGTGCAAGAACCCGAAGCAGGTCAATTATTCAGAACCTACCGAGCTTAAGGGTTAGAGTTACGTGAGAAGTAAAAAGTTTAAGTTAAGGTTATTGCTTCAGATGTTTGTTAAAGAAATCAGTTGAACTAGAATAAATACGTCAATGACAAATAGTGAGCAATAACAGCCTAAACATTAAAGGGCATTCTCATGACAATTTGTATCCATACAAATGTCATTCATGATACATCTAGTTAGGAGCATTTGATTCATTTTTTATCATAGCATCCTAGTTATTTGTCATAAGCATTACATTCTAGTTAGGAACATTTGATTCATTTTGATTATAGCATTCTAAGTATTTGGCATAAGCATAGGAAATCGATTTTACAGATCATGTCCCTCAGAGGACAGGGGCATCGGTCAAGACAGCGAGCCTTAACCCCCTAAGCAGTGGGGTAATAGGCAGGAAAATACAGACCTCCCCTAAACAGTAGTAGAGAAAATCGAAGATAGCAAGCCTTAACTCTCTAAGCAGTAGGGTAACCGGTTAGAAAATACAGATCTCCCCTAAACAGTAGTGGAGCAGATCGAAGTCAGCAAGCCTTAACTTCTTAAGCGGTACGGTAACAGGCTAAAAAAAATACAGATCTCCCCTAAACAGTAGTGGAACAGATCGAAGTCAGCAAGCCTTAACCCCTTAAGCAGTAGGGTAACAGGCTAAAAAAAATACAGATCTCCCCTAAACAGTAATGGAACAGATCGAAGTCAGCAAGCCTTAACCCTTTAAGCAATAGGGTTGTAACGACCTGGATTTTACCGTTACCGAAAAAGTGTATTTTCGGGTCACCGTTTCTGAAAAACAGATTCGTAAATATTTATTAAAAATATTTACGAAGTAAAATGAGTAGTTAATTAGAGTTTAATTAAGTGAATTTAATTTAATTAAGAGTAATTAAGAAAAAGGACTAAATTAAATAAAGGATGAAAGTTAAATTGTAGATTAAAAGAAAATGAAGAGGACCAAAATGGCAATTATGCCATTTGTCCTAAGTGAGGCGGCATAAACATAAAAATCTGAGATTTTTATGTGTTAAAATATATATTAAATTATTATTATTAAAAGTAAAGTAAATAAAAAGGAAATAAAGGAAAGAAACAAAAGAATAAAAAAGAAGGAAGGAAACAGAATAGCAGGAAACGAAACAGAGAAGAAATAGGGGAGAAAGAAAGAAAGAAAAGAAAAAGGGAAAATAGGGTTTTAAAGGTTCCAAGTTAATTTGGTAAGTCAATTTAGCCCCTTTTCTTATGATTTTTGAGTTTTTTGGAATCCTAGAGATAAATAGTACTTGTTTTAAGTAGAAATTTTGAAAGTCATTAGATTTCTAAGTTTGGTTCATGTTGAATAAAATGATGGAATTGGGGGTTTATTTGATAGAAATTTCGACTGGAATTGAATAAAGGATTGAATCGTAAACTAAGCTATAAGTTTTGAGTTTTAGGGATTAAATGGAAATAAATTCGAAATTATGAAAATATGCTGGAAATTTAATAGTTAAGTATGAGTTTGGACAAAATTTGAATAGAAATAAAGTATGAATTAAGATAGAAAAGTAAGTGAATTTAGTTAGGATTAAATTGAAATTAAAGTAAATCAACATTTTGTACTAAGACTATTTTGGACAGTAGCAGTAGTCTAAGTTTGAAAAATCACTAAAAATTGTAGAAATTGAGTCTAGTTTCTTATAGAAGAAATGATATAAGCAATTGAATTGTAAATTATGAGATATAATAAATTTTGTGAGACAAGGTCAGAATGAATTCGGGTTCCCCTGTTCTGACTTTGGAAAATCACCAAAAATTGAAGAAAAATAATTAGAGGCTTAAAGTTATATGTTTAGAATCCCTAATGAGTCTATTTTCAGGAGAAATCAACGGGAATATTATCCGAGTTCTGTAATGTGAGATAATTAATTTTTAGTGAAGAAGGGACGAAACTGTCAGACAGCAGAATAGGGGTGAATTTAAAGAATAAACTGTACTTAATGGCTAAACCAAAAATTCTGAAAATTTTATTGTAAAAAGATTTGTGAGTCTAGTTTCAGGAAAAATTAGCGGATCTTAATTTAGAATTCTGTAACTCAAGATATGAATTAGTAATGTATTAATGATTATGAATTGTATTAATTTCGTAGTTAATGTGGTACCGGAAATCTCGGCTAAGAAAGGACAAGACAAAGTCAACGGGAGTTAGCTCAAAAATTACGGTTTGTATTTCTATAATCCGAACTTAGTTATTATTTGTTATATTTATATACATATGGCAATTGTTAGTGTTAGAATTATGATGTTTTACAATTGGAATGGATTGATTTTGGTATGCGATGAATTTATTGAATTTATATTGATTGAAATTATTTTGATTGAATTTATATTGATTGAATTATATAATATATATGACTTACGTAGAAATTTGAATATTGAATAAATGTTATATTGAAAAATATATTGATTGGAAATATGAGGAAATTGATATGAATATATGAGATTGTGATATTTGAATATTTGGTATTGAAAAGTGAATTGAATTGTATTGAATTATGAATTAATGTGCATAATTGAAATATATTTGTTGAATTGAATGAAATTGTATGAATTGTGAAAATGGGTAAATATGTGTAATTATCGGAATGAGATATTGATGAAAGAATTATTAAATTGAGAAAGTGAATGAAAAACCCTATTAACTAGTCGGGCTGAGTCGGATATAATTGGCATGCCATAGGATCTGGAAGTGTACGGGATTTGCCGGCTTTATCGATCAGGCACTTTATGTGTCGTATTTCAGGCACCTCGTGTGTCGTACCAGGCACCTCGTGTGTCGTTTTAGGCACTTTATGTGTCGTATACTGATCAGGTACTATGTACCGTTTTAGGCACAATGTGCTGTACTGGTGTGTTTGGGTTGGAATCCATGTATCCGTCAAAGTCCGGGTTTGTTAATAGGGGTAAATAAGTGAAATATAAATCGAATAAATTTGATTGATCAAGCTATTGAAATGAAACGAGAAATTGAATTGAGAATTGAAAATTTAGATATGAAATTGAAAATATGAACCAAAGGTTCATGAAATGATTGGAGTTCGAATTGATGATATATGATGCCACTTGATGGATTGAAATGTGATTTGAGATATATGAATCGTATGTATATACTGAAAGTTATCAGGGATAATAAGTTGATATGATATAAATGAAATTGACTGTTATTGAAATGAATTAAAATGGAATTTTATTGATAAGTGTATAGTTGAATATAGTTTAATGATATTGAATTGTGAATAAGTTAAGGAAAGCTATACCGAATAGTAAGTGAAAGAATAGAGTAAATAGTAATGGATTTATTTAAGAATTGAACAATTATGTTATTGTGTTTATTATATGAACTGTATAAAATTTATATGGTAAGTAGTTGAAATTTATCTATGAATAAATAATTGCATAATTGTAATTGTTATAATGATCTTAAGTATTTGTTATATTATTAATTGTTCGGATTATAGAAATACCACTGAGTATACCATACTCAGCGTACGGTTTGTTTCCGTGCGCAGGTTAAGTAAAGAGAGTAGGTTGAATCAGCATCCCAAGACGATCTCGAATTCATTAAGGTAAAGTATGTTGAGTATTGATAGTGGCATGTACCCAGGATGTTTAATGAGAGTCATTTAGGTTGTAAAAGTATTGATGAAATGAGTAAATTATGGTTGGCAACAGTATGTAGTATGAATTTTGAAATTTACTAAAAATTCGTAGTGATTCTAAATTAGTCCCGAATTGAATTTACTGTTCATATTGAACCGCGAGGGCCCATTAAAGGGACGACATCTTAAAACTAGGATGTGTGTGAATATTTATTTTAATTAATGACCGAAATTGGACTGTACTGACTGGTAATGTCTCGTAACCCTATTCCGGTGACGGTATAGGGTTAGGGGACGTTACAAGGGTAACAGGCTAAAAAATATAGATCTCCCCTAAACAGTAACGGAGCAGATCGAAAACAGCAAGCCTTAACTCTCTAAGTAGTAGGGTAACAGGCTAGAAAATACAGATCTCCCCTAAACAGTAGCGGAACAGATCGAAGACAGTAAGCCTTAACTCCCTAAGCAGTAGGGTAACAGGCTAGAAAATACAGATCTCCCCTAAATAGTAGCGGAGCAGATCAAAGACAATAAGCCTTAACTCCCTAAGCAGTAGGGTAACAGGTTAGAAAATACAGATCTTTCCTAAACAGTAGCGGAGCAGATCGAAGATAGTAAGCCTTAACTCCCTAAGTAGTAGGGTAACCGGCTAGAAGATACAAATCTCCCCTAAAAAGTAGTGGAGCAGATTGAAGACGAGTTCCTATAACCCTAGAGATGCAGTGGGTTAAAGCAAAGCTACTTGAAGTGGCCAAAAGAAATCAGGACTCGACAGGTCCAGGCAATTTTGGCCCTTTTGAAGTCTTTGCTCTGTTCTCGTTACACGACAAAGAGCAAAGAAGACCAGCTGTGGGGTCCAAAATTTGTCCGGCCCAAACTACTAGAAACTAAAATCCAACAAAAACAGACTCAAACCCAAAAAATAAGACCTTACCCCAAACCCTAAATACCTATTTACAAATACGGCCCAATTGGCCCACAAACCCAAAACATTTCGACAAGGGAAACCCTAGTAGCCCCTTTTGCGCCGTTTGTAAACAGCAAGCCTCTAGGCGCCGCACGTTGCACGTCCCTTCGCGTCGTGCGCCTCTCCACTATGCCACGTCAGTGGCACGTTCGATCACGAACCTACAAACATGTAAACAAGTTGTAAAAGAATCAGCTATAAAACAGAATTGAAATAAGTGTAAAAGGGATCTTGCTTTTTTTGTTTTTGGAATACAATAGCAGAAAATATATTCAAAACTCAATAGCAACTCAAAAAACTGATCTAAGGCTTGAAAGGTGCTTTTTGATTCTTTTTTTTTCCCTGGGATTTCCTTTTGATTCGTGTTTTTTTTTACTTTTTTTCATTTCGTGTTTTTACGAATGTTTTTTTAAATAAAAACTAAAGGAAAGGAGGGTACTTGGGTTTATTTCTGGAACCGACATCGGAGGCAGAGGCGCTGAAGCGCCGATGACCCTCCAATCTGGCTCCCCAAGGCAGGGTCGAAACCCAAGCAGAGATGGGTGGAGTATTTTTTTTCTTTTTTTTCCCTAAGAAATCGAATGGCCAAATGAATTAATTTTAGCCTTTTACCACCAAACAGCACCGTTTGGTGCTGGGCCTATATGTTTGACTCAAAATGGGGGATTTGCGCATTGAGTCCCCTCTTTTTGCGCTTGCATTCAATCAGAGCATATTCAAGTCTTTTTAATTCTTTTAAATTGCCCCTGGATCTTGCACGCCGTTCCGATTTAGCCTGCACTTGGGCACTGCGTTTTGGGGATTCGGGACATTTGCGTTTTCGGTCCCGCGCATTTGCGTGCATTTATGTTTTGGTCCTTAATGCATTTTTCTATATTTATTAATTATCCCTTTGAGTCTGCTTTTCTTTCAATTAAGTTTTATTTCGCTAATCCTAAGGTTTTAATTTATTTTATTTTTAATCTTTTTATAAATACTTTGAATTATTTTAATGGTTGGGCCTTATGTTAATTTGCTTTTTTATTTTTATTTTCTCCCTAACTATTTAATTATATATTGTTTTTCAAATTTCTTTTACATAATATTATTTTAAAATTTTTGTATAATATTACAATTAAATACTCTTATATTTGTTGTTATACCTATATAATTTATGATAAAATTAGCTCTATTCTATATACATTATTTCTTTTCTTTTCATATCATTTTTTTGTAAATACTTTCTTTTATATTTGTTATATATACATATTTTTTCTTTTTAGGTTTATTATATATATATGAATATTTTCTTTTTCCCTTTTAAATTCATTTATTCATAATTTCTTTTAAAAATCTTTTTTTTTTCTGTATATTTTGATTATTTTGAATACTTTCATATAATAGTGTCTTTGTATATACATTGTTTGCATTATTTTTTTATCTTTTTATTTGCATACATATATCGTTAGACAAATGAATTGGCTTTATTTGAAATTATGTTATATGTTATTTATTAAGAATTTCTTTTTGCATATTATATAATTTAATGACCATTTATATTTTATCAGCTGTATGTACAAATAAGGTATTTCGAGCTCTAGCGTGTGTTATCCCTTTGTCAATTTTTTTCCATATAGGTTTTAAATGGTTTTGTGTTATGTTGGTTTCAAGTTTTCATATTGCTTTGTGCGTTATGTGTCATTTTTGGTCTTCATATGGCATTCACATTTTATTGTTTCATGCCTGTAATTATGTTTTATTCCTTGTGATTGTATCGTGTTTTCAATTCCCACATTCACTCGATATCAATTGTCTTTTATCCACAAGCAAACCAAACAAGCATATTCTGACTCGTCTTTTATCATCGTTAATTTGAACCCTCTCAACTTAAGGAATTATTTCGTGTTTGAAGGTCCGAGAAATCGTGCCTAATCGTGTTGGGTTTCGATTTTTTCGTTCAGCTAAAATGCGGAATATCCTTTGGAAATTTTGTCCATTTTTTTTAAAATTAAAATGAGGCAATATTTCGTATTTGGGGAGTTTGAGAGATCGTGCCCAATCGTGCTGGGTTTCAATTTTTTTTCATTCGACTAAAATATGGAATATCCTTTTTTGAAATTTCATTCAAGTTTTCTTAAACTAAAACGAGGCAATATTTTGTATTTGGAAGTTTGAGAGATCGTGCCCAATCGTGCTGAGTTTCGATTTTTCATTCAACTAAGATACGAAATATCCTTTCAACATTTCATCCATGTTTTCTTAAATTAAAATGAGGTAATATTTCGTATTTGGAAATTCGATAAATCATGCCCAATCGTGTTGGGTTGTGATTTACTGTTTGGCCAAATAACCAAATATCCTTTTGAAATTTCAAATGCACGAGTTTTGGAAGTTACGAAATGATCTTGTATTGAGGATTTGAAATATTGTGTCCAATCGTACTGGATATGATATTTTATTCCTTTTGAACGAGAGAATCTTGGCATCTAATTCAAGTAATCTAAACGTTTTTTAAATGAATTGAATTTCAATATCTTTATTAAATTTTCGACATTAGGACAATAATTGATCAATACGGTACCAATTTTGGGCGTTGCGAGGGTGCTAATCCTTCCTCGCGCGTAACCGACTCTCGAATCCGTCTTCTAGTTTTTTCGTAGACTAAAAACGTTGTTTTAATAAACCAAAATGTTTTATTAAAATGATCGACCATAAGGTGACCCAATCACACCTAAACAAAAAGGATTGATGGTGACTCCATATCTCGTTTTAAAGTCGATCCCCGTTTTTCAAAATAAAAATGGTTTCGACAAAAAGAATACTAGGTTACTTACTTAATCTATTGAATAGATACTTGAATAACGAATTTTACAAATCTCTTAATAGCATAAAATTTAATAATAGAACTTTGAAAATCAAAATTCGATTAATAAATTAAAATCTTAAAAGATATAGGTTTCATGATAATACTAAAATATTTCGGTTGTATGGCAAACCTCGTCAAACTAAGACATAATTAAATAAATTAGTAAAAGCTTAATTCATGATTTGGGTTTTAAAATATATATATTATTTTGATACCTAATTTTTTTTTCAATTAAATACCAAAACCTTATGAATTTAGTCCTTTATTAAACAAATGCTAAAAATAAGGTTTAGCGAATAAAAATAACAGCATGGCACATTCTTTCCGAAAAAAGTAAAAAATAAAAAAAAAGTTTCTTTCTAAAACTTACTCTTTCTCTCTCCATAATTTCCTTTGATCATACCCTTCCTCCAATCAATTTCTTTTGTTTCATTCCCTTCCACCTTTCATAATTTATTTTCCTTTTCCTTCTTTCATCTTCTTCACTGCAACTCTAGCGCCATTTTCTTCACTACAATAGAAATGTAAAAACGCCATGACTTTGGAAGTAATCATAAACATCCAATGTTGAAGAGTATTTCCATAAAATTCATACTGCAGTTGACATCCAAATCCTTTGGAAATAAGTTCTCAATAGCAACCTTAAAATATTTTCAAAATTACAGATGAGAGCCCCAAAACCCTACTGCAATATTTATTGATAAAAAGTAAACAGAGCTAGAAATTCATAAATCAGGCAACCTCCAAAAAAAAAAACCTTAAAATCTCAAACTCAAAACAAGTAATGATTAACAATTTATGGAATTAAAACCATTTAAGCTCTCACCTTAACTGAGAACAGGGCAATCAAATTCACTAAAATAGATAGGCTAGGAGAAAAGTTAAATTCTTTTCAACAAAGATTGAAATTTGATGATAAAAAAGCAACGCTTAACCTTTAAACATATCTGGGTTTGCGAAGTTTGGCCAAAAAAACAATAATTTAATAGGAAATGGTATAAACACATGATAATAAGAATGTAATACTGCAATAGAATTGTATTTATAAATTAATGATTATTAAAAAGAGAGCTCACCCTTTGGCGCTTGTTCTACAGATTCCAAGCAAAGTCAGAGTATATATATAATTAAAAGGAAATAGTAATAAATTTGCAGCTGATGAGAGAAGACTTAATGCTCTTATTACCAAAGCCACCAAGGTTTTCGTTGAAGAAGTTTGAAACTGCTCTATGTTTATTGTTTATGTTTACTTTCAATTTTCTTTTATCTTTTCAATCCTAGCACTGTGTTCATTGTTTATTGTTTGGCAGCTATGGAGTTGCAATGAAGAAAATGGCTATGGAGTTGCAGTGAAAAAGATGAAAGAAGGAAAAAGGAAAAAATATTATAGAAGGTGAGGAGTTTAATTGATGGAAGGGAATGGAACAAAATAATTTGATTGGAGGAATGATATAATAAAAGGAAAAAATGGAGAGAGAAGGAGTAAGTTTTAAAAAAATATATTTTTTATTTTTTTCCGGTCAAAATGGACAGGATGTGCCATGCGATATATTTTTATTCACTAAACCTTTTTTTTAATTTCCCTTTAAAAAAAACTAAAAATCATAACATTTATATATATATTGTGATAAAACAAACAAAATGATTACTAACTTCTAATCTAAACTAAAGGAGTATCTTTGACTAAATGAAGACCCTTATTCCTGTCAAAAGCCATCTTACTAATATAATCAACTTCAAAATTCATTTCGCAAGGAATATACTCAAGCTTCCATTAACCAATGTCTAGCAAGTTCTGTTGAATGTGTTGGATAAGTGCTGAAGAAGATATCTTGTAGAAGGATTCTTGAATAGCTCGAAAAGCTTCCTAACTCTCTGTTCTAATCAACAATCCATCATACTTTCAGCTTTTTAAAATCTTCAAGCCATCAAGAATGCCCCAAAATTCTACATTAAATACCGAGCACCAACCCAAACTCCTATTAAACCCAATGATCTAACCTCCATTACGATCCTTTAATACCCCTCTAGTCGTGGCCAACTTAGAATTTAACTTCACAACTCCATCTGTATTCAAAATGACCCAATTACCTTTCTCAATAACTGACATCTCGGTACTCAGCCCATAGAATGCGGTGCCTTTTGAGAAGAGGTATATTGTAAGGCCCAACTGTATGAAGTTTTGATCATTTCACCAGTACTCCACTGAATTTCTTGAAATATGAGAATATTTCGATTCTTCCAAATATGCCACACTATTAGGCCAAAGAAGCACTGCCAATCCACATCCCTTAAGGAAAGTCTATATCGATTCCCCAAATTGGATTCAAGCCATTCTTGTAAGTTTTCTGAAAGAAATTGTCATGTATTTCCACTGATATAAGTCACGACCACACTTCTTTAGTTGGAGAACAATTTCTAAAGGCATGAACAACAACTTCAGGTGCATTTCCACACACTGTGCAACACTTCTCATACCCTAATCCTTGCCTTACTCGTTCCACCTATGTGAGTAACCTCTCTTTAAAAGCAAGCCAAAGAAACAACCAAACCCTCTGCGATTGCGAAAATTTCCACACCATCTTCCAAATTGTAACAACCCGATAGTCATGGGTAATCGGAAAGTGTATATTCGGGTCTCCGTTTTCATAAAACGGATTCGTAAATATTTATTAAAAATATTTACGAAGTTAGTTGTATGGTTAATTAGGTTTTAGTTAGATAAATTTGCATGAATTAAGGGTAATTAGGTATAAAGACTAAATTGCATAACGGGTGAAAGTTCAATTATAGATTAAAAAAAAGTAAAGGGACTAAATAAGAAATTAAGCCCTATTTAACAAGTGTATGGTAAAAATAATTACATGTGTAAAAATAATATACATTTGTATATAATAATGTATGTAATACTTAATATTTAAGTATATATATTATATTATATTATATTATATTGTTATAATAATTATAAAAGAATAAACAAATAAATAAAAGAAATGAAATAGAAAAAGGAATAGAAACATAGAAGTAAAAACGAAAGAAAAAGAAAGAAGGAAAAGAGAAAGAAAAATGAGAAAAAAGCTAGGGTTTTCAAAGTTCAAAGCTCAATTGCTAACGTAGTACTGGAACCCTCAACTAAAAAGGGAAAAGATAAAGTTGATGAGGAATTGCTCGAAATTTTTGGTTTGTATTTCTATAATCCGAATTTAGTTGTTAATTATTATAATTTAATTTAATGTACATGGTAAGTGTTGAGGTGAGAATTATTGTGTTTTGCAATTGAAATGGAATTGATTTAGTATTTGATGAATTTATTGAATTTATATTGATCGAATTGATATACATATATATATACACATATTGAATATATTAATTACCTGAAATGAAATAAATATCGATTGTATTTGAAAAGTAAATTGAAAACCCTATTAACTATATCGGGCTGAGTTAGATATAGATGGCATGCCATAGGATTGGAAGAGTTCAGGGAATTCTTCGACTTCGAGTAGATAAGACATTGGGTATCAATTTATTACTTCAGATTAATTCGATGAGGCACTCAGTGCCAATTTACTTCGGTTTAGCCGATGGGACACTGGTTGTCAATTTATTACTTCGAATTAACTGATGAGGCACTGGGTGCAAACTGGTGTGTTTTGGTTAGATCCATGTATCTGTCCGAGCCCGAGTTGTGTTAATAGGGTTAAATGAATAATAAAGTTTTATGATTAATATTGAAATGGTATGGTATGAGAAATGGAAGTGAAATAGTGAATTGAAAATAAAATGTGAAATATGTTGCAAATATATGGAGTATATGAGTTATATACTCAAGAAATGATTATGGAATGGATAATGCAATTGTATAATGAAATGTGAAATGAATTGTGAAAAGCTATTTATATAGCAAGTATGAGAATTGAGATATTTGTGAAATAAATGAAATATGATATGGTTGTTGTAAAAATTAAATATTAATATGTGTTTATATTTCAATTGTATATTTGTAATTTCTTATCTTTAATTATTCGAATTATTGAAATACCACTAAGTTTTTACTCAATGTACGTTTTTGTTTTCCATGCGTAGACTAGGTACAGTGATTTTGAAGAGTTGTAATTGAGGTTGTGAGCATCCATCTCATCACATCTCCAAGTGCCAAGAGGGTATGTTTCAAAAATTTAAATAAAATGTCATGTACTTAGGAAGATCAAGTGTGTTCCAAGTAGTAGGGACAAAAATATAAGTTATGAAAACTTAAATTTTTTTTTAGATGTTAAAATATATTAGTGATTAGCCAAAATCACTTTGGCACCAAATGTAATATTCCTATATCAGGTTCCTTGGATCGAACCAGGTATAGGGGTGTTACACAAATATAATCTCTTAAATAACATGACCCCTCTCTAAGCATCCGATAGGCACTCTGTACCAAAAAGGCCCCATAAACAGACCCACCCCAAGTGATTTTATCTAGTCCCACAGAAGGCTATGGGGGAGGAATACTTACAATGCATTTGGTGATTTCATTAGAGAGTCAAACACGAAACATATCCATATTCCATGATCTATTCTCAATGACCAACTCTTTGAGGGAACAGTCTAAATCAAAGTTGGAATGAGAAAGAATGTGATTAACCAAAGGGCTAACCACTGGTATCCAATTATCCTTCCAACATCTAATGCTTTCCTTGTTACCTACTGACCAAAATAAATTGTCTCAAAGAAAAGGCCAAATTCTAGAAAGAGACCTCCAAAGAAAGGAACACTTATTACAATATATGTCTTTTGGAATGTCTTCTGAAATGTCTTCTTTAACCCTATACTTAGATATGAGAACTCGCACCCATAAGGATTCCTTGTTAGATACCATATTGAAACCCAATTTCAACATAAAGGAATTATTTTGGTCTTTAAGTTAGCGAAATCTAAGCCTATCGCAAGCCTTTGGTTGATAAGTTGTTTGCCAACTAACTAGTGATACCTTCCTACTTATCCCATTCATCCCCCAAATGAACTTCCACACTAGACATTCGATTTCTTCACTTAGCCCTTGAGGAATCATTAAGGACTGCATGAAAAAATTGAGGATAGATACTAGAACAGATTGGGCTAGAGTAACCCTCCCGGAAATAGACAATTTCTTAACATCCCAACTCTATAACTTGTTTTGAACCTTGTCCACTATAAACCGCAAGGAACTGTTCGTTACCCTTTCATTAAATAAGGGAACTCCAAAATATTTTCCTAGATTCCGAGTCATTTAAAATCCAAGAGTATCGTACAACTTCCTTTAAAATTCCTCATTCACCTCATTAGAGAAAACCACATTGATCTTAGACACATTGATCTGATGCTCTGAAAAAGCATAAATTTCATCCAAATTTTTTTTAATCAAACTAACCTGTTGAATGTCAGCTTGACTAAAAATGACCAACTCATTTACAAAAAAAAACAAATGAGAAAACGCCGGACCAGATCGGGACAAATGTATAGGACACCATTGCCCAGAATGAATATTAGACTTAATGCAGAATCCAAGTCATTCCATGCATAAGACAGACAAAAATGGTGAAAGAGGACATACATGCCTAACTCCTCTTGCCAGACGTAATTTTTAGTAGTTGCCCCATTCCACAGCATCTGCATAAAAGAGCTTGTAATAGTTGACATAATAATATTTTTAAGAAATACAAGAATACCTGTAGCCTGAAGAGAAGCGTCAATAAAGTCTTACCTAACCCAATCGTAAGCTTTTTCCAAGCCTATTTTGATGGCCATCCACCTTTTGTTCTTTTGTTTGATTCTTATGGAATATATTACTTCGTGAGCCATAATGATGTTATTCGTTATATTCCTGGCTGCAATGAACCCTACTTGCTCCGATGCTATGATTTTAAGGAAAACCACCTTGAACCGATTGATGATGATCTTTATGACCAATTTACAGAGAATCGAATATAAGCTTATCAACCTAAATTCAGCATAACTCTTAAGGTTAGGAACCTTTGGTAAAAGGACAATAAGCGAATTATTGAGCTCAGGGTCAATAGCATGTCTTGCCAAAACCCTCTAAACCCACTTACAAACTGCACCGCCGACCAAGCCCCACTGATTCTGGAAGAAAAATGCATGAAACCCATAACTTTTCATAGCTTTTAAGAGGGCCTTGTCAAACAATGTAGCCTTAATATCTTCCCTTGAAACCTTTTTCCCCAGAAACACAATGCCATCCACTGCTCGTGTGTCGTTTGATGAGTTCTTTGAGGTGCAAGTCAGTGAGTTAGACGGCCTAACACACGGCCTGACACATGAGCGTGTGGGGCAACTCAGAGAGTTACACGACCTAGTAGAGGGGTGTGTGACACGGCCATGTGACCCTACTCAAAGAGTTACATGAGTGAGGACATGGGTTGAGACACGTTCGTGTATCTCTAGTTCAATTGTTACACGACTTGGCCACACAGCAATGTGACCCCTATTTTGCAAATTTTGTATCTTTTTCCTAAACTTCCCAAACTATTTCAAATTGTTTCCAAGTTATTTTTAGGGCCTCAAGGGCTCGATTTAGTGATATGTGTATGAATATTTTATGATGTGATTATAACAATGAATGACAATATGTTTAAGTGGTTCTAGTTATTTAGTAATACTCCGTAACCCTAATCCGGCGACGGAGGCAAGTTAGGAGTGTTACAATAAAACTTTTATATTGTATTCAATTGTTGTTATGATTGAATTATTGAAAATTTTAAATTGAGTTATCTGTTGAATGCCGTAACTGTTTCGTTTTGTACTGTAGCTTTTCGTAGTTCAGTGCCGACGATCGAGACAAACTAGGGGTGTTACATAAACTGAGGTCGAGGATACCGAAGAAGATTGAGTGGTCGAAAGCTGAGAACGATTTAGCTCTCCTCGTACAAAACATAAGTATGATCCAGCTAAATAGATTTATTGTTGTAAGCATCCCAAGTAATTGGTTTTGAAAGAAAATTTTTTAATTTTCGCTATTCATTATTTCAATGTTTTCAACATTATCTTCTTTAAGAGGGTTAATATCAAAAGAATAAAATTGAAAAATTCTTATAGTTTAACAACCTAGGAAAAGAATCTCTCAAAGATCGATCATCTATCCATTTGTCTTCCCAAAAGCTAACACTCGATCACCCATCTACTTGGTTCCTAACTAACAACTCCAAACCCTCATGATCATTAACTTGTAGAATATATTTTGACATGATGGATATATCCTGCACATGAGAGCAATTAGGGGTCCAAGAAGTCCCATTGCCCATCTTTTTTCCAAAATCAACATCCTCGATTAAGAGTTGTTATCCACTCCATATCTCCACACCATTTGCAGAGAGTTGCCTAGTTTTTATTGACAGTTTTAGAGATGACCAAACCATCGAAAGCCCTTGGGTTGAAAATAACCTTCCATCTTATTTTCGACATATAGCATTTATCATCCCCTCTTCTCATAGAAATTGCCTACAAATCTGTTCAAGCTTCTTTAGTACAACCTTTGACACTTTAAACACATAAATTATAAATAGGTAACGCGTTCAACAAAGATTTGATGAGTGCAATATGATCACCCATCAATAAGTAATTTCATTGCCAAAGGGCCAATCTTTGTCTAACCTTCTAGATGATAGGTTTCCAGGTGCTGATTCGTCTCGAATTCGCTCCCATAGAAATCCCCAAATAAGCCAGAGGAAAACGACCCAACTCACAACTAATGATACTAGCTACCACAATAGCTTTACTCTCTTCAATTCCAACAGGATGAATTTTTTATTTAGACAAATTAATATGCAAACCTGACACCAATTCCAAAAATTCCGGGACTACTTTACCACAAAGTCTGATCCTCTTTTGCCTCAAAAAATAGTATGATATCATCTGCAAAATACAGATGTGAGATGCAAAATCTAGACTCAAAGATCTTAATACACCTGAAGTTAAAGCATCCACCAGCTCTCTAGCTGTAGCATTAAATGAAATGATTCAACAACTAAAATAAAGAAGAAAGGGGAGAGGGGATCTCCAAATCGTAACCTTTTAAACATTTTAAAATTCTTAATAGGGGATCCATTGACCAAAACAGACACCCATGCCAAAGAAACACACTCGTATATCCAAGCAACCAATTTATGCCCGAAGCTCACTCCTCCATCACATTGAAAAGGAACTTCCATTAGAGACTATCATACGCCATCTTTAAGACAAATCCTCCATCATTGCACCTCTTTTTCTTCATGCTGTCCACTACTTCATTTGCAAGTAAAAATCCATTGAGAATTTGTCTACCTCTAATAAAAGTTGTTTGGGTATCTTTTACACGAAAATCAATGACTCCTCCTAGCATTCTAGCCAAAAAAATTTGCAATAATTTTATAAAGAGAAGAGACCAAACTAATCGGTTGATATTTGGATTGTCTACCTTCGAAATGAGCAGAAGGAACGTAGAATTAACAGCTTTATCAATTCTGCTTGAAATAATGAAATCCCTCACAAAGTGCAGCAGATCCTCCTTGATGATAGCCCACGAATGTCTGAAAAAGTTGAAATCGTACCCATCGGGCCTTGAGGCCTTTGATTCATCACAATCCCATATTTCTCCTTTGATTTCCTTAATAGATACCATATGTTCAGGCTCCTTTGGCTGTTATTTTTGCAATTTCCTAAAACTGAATCCCTTAATAAAAGGTCTTTCCCAATCATCATTTGAAAAATACTTTCTAAAATAGTCCCCCGCCACATTTTTTATCACCACTTCTCAGCCCCTCAATAACAACTCTTTTAGCTCGGATCTTCGCTTTGCACTGGAGAAATTTCGAGAGCCATTTGACTCCAGATTTCTGCTTCCATAAAGCCTCACGTGCATGGAACAATCTCCACAAATCACCCATTCTAGACTTCCTTCTAATACAGTTCGATTCTGAAAGGAGGCCACAATCACCTTTGTTATCGAGATTCTCGATCTGAGCTTCTACTTCCAAGATTCTTTGAGTTATATGATAACTTAAAACCGGTGATATATATGGTAATAACTTTTGAGTTAGTAGTTGCACCAAAATTGATAACTATTGTCCCATTGTGCTTAACTCAAATTTATACAAGTAAGCCTCTTCTATGTAATCAAGGACCCAAGTTTTTAGTCAACCAAAGCAAACAAAGGCTAATTAATCTTACCCTCCTTTCTCTTTAATTATCTCCAAACTAGGATCTTTTTTACACGGAAAAGGAAATATTCCTTAACTTGGGCACATGCATGATTAATCATAAGGGTCCCTTCAAACAGTTGCAAATTTGTAATTAATAGTGATATTAGTAGGCCTAGAAGAAAAGGGGGGGGGGCGGGGGGGAGGGAAAAGAAAATGATTGATCAAAAAGGCTAACAGTTAAATCAGAAGGTGAGGTGAAGTCAACCTATTACATACAATCGGCATTTAGGCAAGGGATAAAAGCAATAGATACAGACAAAATATGCCATATTCATTGCATTTGGAGTTCTAGAGACAAAAAATGCACAGGAAACCCCATAAAAGAAGAAGCAAAATTATAAAAAGGAAGAAAGTAGCATTCAGAAAAAAAAAACAAAGTAATGCCCTTCATTTGATATGTCAAAACCTTAAAGTTATATATTAATTGCAATGACAATAAATATATATTTATATCACCAACAAATATTGGGTGTAAAAATAAAATTACAAATGCAAATATTAAAAATAAAATTATTGAAAGAAATAATTACAAATCTTTATAAAATGTACTTATAGAATACCAAATATATATTTATGCCATTGTTTCTGATCAAGTTAATTACATTGGAATAAATATAAAATAATATAATCCAGTTACATATGCATAAACATAGAGTAATGGTGATCTACATTCAGATGGAAACATAATTAGCATCATTATATTAAATGTATAATCCCTATTGGTAAGCTAAGCTTGCCGTCGGTACTTGGTAACACTCCTGCTTATTTCTCATCAACATATAAAAATCAATGCTATTTTGATTCAATAATTTCTCAAATTCACCGACAATGGTAAGAATAGTGTGTTGTAGATATAATAGTTGAAATTTGATCCAAACAATCTCATTTGTCTCCCCTAATTATAATAAAGAAATTTGTCAAATTCAATTTTTTTTCATTAAAAACGTCAAACCTATATTAATTAATATGTCCAAAATGTTAAATCTAAATAGGTTAGAGGAAATAAAAAAGATCATAGGGAATAAATATATTCAAATCACAGAAATGATAGCGTATATATAGTCATAACCCTAACTGAAGAGATCGATGCACTAGAGTATATGAAATATATAAAATCTGTGTAATAAAATTGCTAAAAGAGATCAGTAGTTGAACTGCTCATCTGATCAAAGAGCAATCTTTATTGTCATATAAATCGAAATACATATAAAAGCAGAAAGAAATTACAGTACTTAGAATTGTTATAATATTCAAGACAAGAGAGAGAGGGAGAGAGGTTTGATCAAACACATACATGGTATACAATATTAACTCAAACCATCTTCAATCACCTAAACCAAAGGCAAACAAAAGTCTGCTTTGGAGCATAGATAAGATCTCAGATGCTGTAAAATCAAAGAAAAATCCATACAGAAAAAAAAAAAGGAAACAGCTCCCCAAACATGTGCAGCAGTAAATATATGGTATAGTATTAGGTTTTAGTTGATATGTAGCATACAAATCGGACCATGATGCTTCATTTCCCCAAGAAAGAAGAGAAAAGAAGAAAAGATGAAGTAAAATGAAAAAGGCCTTTGTTCATTGATGAAGAAAAGAGAGAACCCTTTAACTCAGTGAAGAAGGCATGCAGATGGAGGAGGTAGGGTTTCGTTTCTTCTTCTTGAGAGAAACCATCTTCTTCATCTAAATTCTATTCTTCCTTGTCTTTTTTCTTTTTCTTCTTCCTTTTCTTGGTGTTGGGAGCTGAGTTGGGTAAGGCGGTGAGTTTTGTGCGGTTGGTAGATAACAAAACATGGAGTGGCGATGATGAAAGCTAAGGGTTAATGATGAGAGGAAGCAGAGGGGAGAGGACATGATGATTGCTGCACCTTTTTTTTTTTTTTTTGGTTTCACTCTTTTGGTTTGAATTCAAGATAGATAGAGAGATAAATATCACAAAGATTTGCGTGCTTAATTAGTATTTTACCAGAGAGGTTTTGTGCTTTGTTTCCTTGTTTCACATGGAGATAATTATCATGGACACCACCCAAACTACCTTTTCTTTAACCTAACAGATTGAAATCTCTCTACATTCTGCATATAACTTTTTTCTTAATTTAAAAAAATAAAATTTATTATGGTTGAAAATATAAATAATTAAAATATATAAGTAATTTTAATTTTTAAATAAAATAAACTAAAAGACATAAGAATCATTTATATTTTATATATTTTTAATTTCATTAATTAAATTCTTCTGTAGGTGTTACTAATTCTTCGCCAATATTCTACTTGGTTACTTTTTTTTTTCACCAAAAAGCAAGTTTTATTAACTTGTTACTTGTTCTAGTTAGTTAGTTGAGCTGTGTTTACTTTTAATTAGGTTAAAAATAACAGTAGACATGAGATTAATTATTATAGTGATTGCATATTGTAACTGTGAGATTAAAATCAGTGATGGAGTATATGTTTGAGTGGTAAAAATAAAAAATAATTATGATTAAGAACAATAGATAAAAATGGTACATAATAGAAAATTTTATTTTATGAAATTATTAAAAATATGTGAATTTGTAATTTTATTTAATAAAATATTAATATGTATTTTTATAAAATTCTAATTAATTATATAATTATTTTAAAGTATTTGTTATATTAAATGATAAATATTTTTAATTTTTTTATAGTTAATTAATTTCATTATAAGCATGTGAAGTATTATTTTTATTAATAATGACATCATACTTGAATAAAATTTTAAAATATCTACGTTATATTTTTAATACGTATCACAAATTTTTAGTGAAGGATATTTTTAAAGTATGAGTTTTTTTTTTCAAAAAAAAAAAGAACATTTGATTCTCACCGTGGAACCACCGGAGCTTTTTGCTGTCGTCAAAAAAAGTAGCAGCAGTGGATTTTGGAATTTTTCATTGCACTGAGATTGCTTCAGTGCGTTTGATATTGAAATGAGGCTGAAGGGCCCTTTTTCTTGACAAAAAGAAATGGTGTTAGTATCCACAAAGAGTTTGATATTAACAAAAACTTCACTTTCCAATGAATTAATATTTATGACATAACATTTCTTGACGTCTTAAAAATTATTACTTTCACCAAAAATAAAAAAATCATTACATTTCTTATTTACCAAAATAAAAATCATTAGATTTCTTAAAAATGTAATTAACTTTGTCATGTAATTGAAAAGTCAAAAAAAAAAAAAACCTTCTTAAAAGATTTACCTTTTTTTTTCAATTTTTATTATATTTTATGAAACAATTTTCTAACTACGAACGAAATGATTAAATAATTCCAAATTTATTTTAAGTAATGTTAAATTAAGTTTTAATTTATATTATAATTTTTTTAAATAAAATTATTTTTATTTAAAACAAACAAACAGATATTATTTTAAAAATAATTACGTTAAGTGACACATTTTGTTAATAAAAAGGTAATTTTTAATAATATTAAGTATAATTGAAAATATTAAAACTAATAATCTGTATATTATTTGGTATTTTATAAATAATAAATTATTTTTTATTGATATTAAATATTATTGAAAATATTAAATTTAGTAATTTGTATTTTATTTGAGGTGGGTAATTTTCAAAAATTACAAGGCAAATCTAGAGGGGGCAGGAACCTTCCCCCTGCCAAATGGAAAAATTAATGGATTTTGATTCATTTATAAATGATAAAATTAGAAATTAATATATAATAAAATTAAGTTAAAATAAAATGATTTTTATTTATTTTTTAAAAATATGAAATTTATAAGTTAATAGATGATAAAATTTATAAAAGAAATTATAATTTAATTTCTACTCTTCAAAATATTTTTTTAGCTTCAAGGTTAAAGATTACCACCACATTTTTAATAAAATGTTTAGTGAACCAAAAGTGTTAATACAACATTGTTTAAATTTTTAGTGTGTACCAAATATTATAATGTTTATTTATCCTACTATTATTTTTTTGTTTTTACTGTTTTTAGGACGTGGTTAGGGAATGTGAAATAGAATACGGTGAGTAATAATTGTAGTCCCTAGAATTACGCCATGAATGTCTTCAAAAATGTAGCTAGTAAGATATCGAGCAAGGATCATTGAAAACCAAAATATACCACAGCCTAATTTTAACTGCTCCCTACGAAGTAGAAACACATTTTCCTGGTGATTTGGACTTTTGGATTTCAATGGCTCCAAAACCTCAATCAAAATAGCATATTCATAACTTTTTCACACACACATATATATAACCTTAATAAGATGATAGCAAATATAATGTTCAAACTTTTTTCATATAATTTCCATAACATACATATTTGACTTGATGAGGTATTCAGGTATTAACAAAATTTGATTTAATTTAAAAAAATAAAATAAAAAAATTAAATTTTGAATTAATCGAATCGAGTTATTCAAATCAACTTGAATTAATAATTCAAGTTTTGAGCTTAAGTCGAGTTAAATTTTACAATTCGAATAACAAATTGCTGTAAATATCTTTTTGGTTTTTGTCAATTTTAAAAATGAAAAAATTCATCTATCTCAGTAAAAGTTAAAAAATAATTTTCAAAAATTCAAAATATTTATAAAAAATTCAAAATTTATATTTTTTTATAAAATTTAAAAAATATAAAGAATTTTAAAATTTTAAAATTTTTCTAAAATAATAATTTTGGGACATAAGTTAATTAAAGATTCAAGTTTATCATAAGTATTTTTTTTTTGCTTTTAATTTTTTTTTAAATATATATGGTTTTAAATTTATGTGCTCCAACATGAAATTAATTATACTATAACAATATTTTAATTTAATATTTTTAATTTTTTTAATTTAACTCTAATAATTTTACTCAACTTTTCAAATTATATTAAAATAATAAAATAAAACTTGATTAACTTAAAATTCCTTCCACTCAAATTGATTTTATATACGCTTAACCCTATGAGTAGCTTTGATGTAGTCCATTTAACTGGAATTATGGTTTAAATTTGATAAGCCATTTCACATATTTCAAAGCAATACGAGCATATATTGGTAATGCGAAAACTGGGGAAGGGAAGATTCCTCTGCTTTTCAACCATATTTTTAAAGCTGTTTCCTGTTTGCAGGGACCTCCAATGAAGAGATCTTTTTTGTTTCAATAGTGAGGGTGAGATACGGCGCGCGGTTTATTTTGTTTGAAAAGCTATTATGCAGCAGATACGTTATTCATTTGCATTGTTCTACCTCGTTTTGATATTTTAAAATTGTTGTTTTACTCACATATATCATACAATAAATCTTAAAATATTTAAATGAGATATTTATAAATAATTATTTAATAAATTATATATGTCAAATACATATTAAAATCATTATTAATTGAGTAGGGCAAGCTATATGATGTAGAACATGAAGATAAATTTGACAATATCTATTTTGTTCCGTTCTATTGTTATTCCTAATATAATAATAATTTTTTATTTAACACGTATAAATAGAGAAATCCTAAAACTTAACACACACATAAATTAGATTGGATATATACATTATGTATAGCCCATAGTCATCACATCAGTAATCAACCGGTTTGTATATTCGGACAATGACTTTCAATTTTGTTTTAATATTTAATCTTAGGTGATTGTTAATTTTCTTTTTAAAATAGAATATAATTACCTCATACGATTTTTTTCTGTCAAAATAAATTTTATTATTGATAAAAAGGTTTCAAAAATAAACACCAATAACTCTTAAAATAGAAAAAAAATATTCATTTAATTCCTTTTATAATTTATAAAATTTTAAATTAGTAATCGTAAAATTATACTTTGAGCTATTAAAAAATGATAAAATTTTGATTTAATCCTTTAAAAATTATAAAGATATAAGCTACTAAAATAGTGAAATTACATTTTTTACTATCATAAAAATATATACTTTAATTCTAGCCCCTAAAAAAAATTTCTCCCTTCACCCCTCTACCTATTAAAATTCGATAGCAAACACATATGTATTTAATACACAATTGAGATATGATAAAATAATTGCAACAATAGTTATTGAGATTTAAAAAGCTTAATTTTTTATGAAAGGGATATGGTTATCCTTGGAATCTTGAAATTTAATCAATGTGGACCTAGTTGAGTACAGGTTGAATAATGTTGATGTTAAACCTTAAAATGTCCCCCCAGGCCCTTGCTAGGTTGCACTGTTTTGTTTTTGTTAGGCAAGATAATTTCTCTGCAGATTTAGTTACCGCTGGTGTTTCTCGGTGTACCAATATAATTAATTAAGATTTCTCACTTTATAATTATTGTAATACAATGTCATGAAATTACTAAAGATTAATTTGTAAAACACGCATAAATTCCCCTGGCTAGATTTCATCATCATGACGGCTGGTTGCAAACATGATGGTGATGATTATTGTTCATGGAGATCTAGATTTGGATGACTAGATCACGTCGAGAAGAGTTCATGTAAGGCAATGAAAGCTGTGGTGAAAATGCAGATAAGCTTGCTAATTTCAGGTTAAATTGTTCTCCTTTTTTTTCTTTTTTCTTTTTTTTTTTTTTGGGGGTGGGGGAGAATATAAGCAATCATGTGATTATTGTTCCTTGACATGTTGGAGGCTCTATCTTTTAACTCCCATGCAAAGATTTCGTGAGGCACCATGATGAGATGAGGCATTGGATTCTTCATTTTGTCAACACAGCATTCATTGTTGTCTTTTGTCCATGCTTGCACCTTAAACCAGATTAGCTTGAAAACTAATCCACATGTATTGCGTCAGGAAATTCAAACATATATTGATTAAAGCTTAGAAGGTGATTAAGCGGAGACAAGATATAGAACATGATTGTGGGTTGAAAATAACCTGTGAAATTCCAGGAAATGTTAAGAGAGAGAAAAAGAAAACTGATGTCCAACGTATTTAGCACTGAATGAAGACAGACTCACAAGCTTCCAAAACATGTTAAAGAAACCATATATTCTAGTTAGCGTTATTTAAGAATTGTTTTTAACTTTTTAGTAAAGAAGATCACAAACATTGATGATAAAATGGCAAAGGCAAGTGGGGAATGAATCTACATTTTAATCCATTTCTTGATAACTTTATGGTTGACCCTCATAAAGTTAGGCACTTTAAATGGACTTAACTTTTACAAAATTTTCTCTTTTGCTCTAGTTTCTTTTGTGTTCAATATCAGCAATTTTAACCGATTAATTTCTTTATATGGAGGTTAAACTATTCATAAACTCCTAAATTTCAATTAATTAAATTGAAGTATATTACACACTTATTCACATTTAAACTCGTAGCAACTATGGCATACTCGATATATATCATAGTACCCCATCGCAACTATCGTTGAAATCTCTCTTTTATCAAACCGGCATATGATTTCACCACCGAGAAGTGGTTCTGTCATTTCAAAGAGAAAAAGGCATAGAAAAAAAAATGATCCTAAACAAACCGCGATCATCTTTTGGGCTGAGTGGGGATGGAAGCACAATCCTTTTGAAAATTTTGAGAGCCACTTTAATTTCTTTGGGGAAAAATGCCAACTTTATAAGCTTGAAAGAGTGTTGTGATTCTGGCCGTGTTTAAAACTCTTGAAAATTTTGAGAGGGGGTTTGTTTCGAAAATATGGTCCATTTCGAATGCTCAAAAATTTAAAATGTTGGTTAGTGAGAAAAAACAGGATGACGTAAACCGGTTTTCTCCACCACAGTAATCAATTCTTTTAACCTTTATGTTCCACCGCCAACAAATTCACCAGCTTTTTACCCAAGTTACCTGACCTGCAAGACTTTGTCAAAACTCCCCCAACATTCTTCAAAGTAAATTAAATTAAACTAAGGGAAAAGAAGAAGAAAGAAAAGCAGTGAATTTTCTTGAAAAGTTCAAATCCGAGGACCCCCCTCCCCTCCCACAATGTAAGGAGGGACGATGATCGAGGAAATGTTGGGTGAAAAAGCGCAATATATCAGTGTTGCATTAGAAGAAAAAGTCTGAAACCACTGTATAAAGTTGACCTGGGGCTAACAGTTTGCTAAACATACTTTCTTTTTACTAGGCTCCTGTAAAAGTGCTCGAAAATATTTTAAATTTACCAGTTTAAGGGAAACATTTTCAGTTAAGGTGAAATGTAGAAAAATACTTCTAACTTGAAGCGCTTTCAGGTAAAATATAGAAAAACACTTCTTATTGGAAGTACTTTTAGGTGAAATATAGGAAAACGCTTTCAGTTGGAAATAGTTTCCGCATGTTACCAGTAAAACGCTTCTAGCTAAAAACATTTTTCCCCATATTATATTAGGGTTCAAGGTTTTTAAGATTTGTTAGGGTTTTAAAGTAGGATTGTGTTTAGGGTTATTTTAGGGTTTTTAATTTTAAATTTTAAATTGATAAAATATTTAAAATAATAGTAATTATAATTATTGAATTCAATATTTAAAATATTTGTATTTACACTAATCATATATTTGAATTTTATTTTGTAAATCGATTAAAAATAGAAATTGAGAGTACTCAGTTCGGATGCAAAACTAGTTTTAAAATTTTTTGCCTTATTTTTTGTTTTAGTTTGATTTGATATTTCAGCAAAAAAAAACTTATTCAGTGCATTATTTTAGACAAGATGAGCTCTAAAAATATATCTCAGGAATCTCGAGTTATCTAAAATATGATGTGAAATTCACCGGTTAGTGGGGGGTTGAAATTTGTAGAGACAAAATACTCCAAGCAAGACACACTGTCAGCAAAATTACTGAAAACGCGTCCAGCTGGAAACTCTTTGAGCTGAGGTGGCACTGAAAATGTTTCCAATTGGACGCACTTTTAGTACTTTTGCTGATAGTGCATCTTGTTTGGAGCATTTTATCTTTACAAATTTCAACCCCCCACTATTCGGGGAATTCTTTCAAAATCAAACAGGAGGTCATCCCTTAGGCTATAAATGTAACATATTTCAGTCTCCGATGGCATAAGCCATTTACGAGGAAATAAAATTTTAAGAAGTTCAGAAGAATAAAAGTTCGTTGGGAAGGCATAAGTTGGAGCAATGATACTATTTGTATAAAAAAGTAAACATAAGCATTGAGTTTTGTTGTTAATATTTATTTGAAGCATTATCTTTTTTGCATGATGTTTTTTGTTTCGAACTTCTATCGATAGATAATTCGGTTCAAAATGAGTGGACAGATTAATGATATTATTTATTACGACAGTGAGGTCTGTAACACTGAGAACGATGTGGTTTTTTTTTATCGAAGAACACAACGCGAATGACATTTAACCAGAACATTGCTAGAACTCCAAACAGGAGTTAGGTGAAAAATCGTCGGAACCAACCAAATGAGAGTATCATCTTTTAAGTATAGATTTTGTGCTTCAGTCTACCCCGTGAGGAATTACGCTTTCAATATTAAAGGTGCTAAGGGCTTGGAGGCGATGATACAGACACATATCGACAATGGATCACTGTTTCTCAAGTTATATATGGAATTTTCAGGGCTAGATGAAGGCCTTCGAATGTCGACATTTGTTCCTGTTCGAGAGGTTAAAATGGTTGAAAATGAAGATAGTCCAACGACACAGTTGTGTGGTAGGTTCACCACTTTATGAGAAAGTTCCCATTATGATATCTTGAAATCATCAATAGGAAAACACTTATCCGTCTCAGCCTTAGATTTCAACCGTAGGAGGCAGAACACCAAACAATCAGGTTTTAGTGGTAGAATAGAATACACGATCCTTGCACAACACTTAGTTAGTGGGTTATACGTGAACTTCGGTCAGTAGATGTTCAACGTTGGGAATACTTACTGGAGAATAACAGCAACTTCCAACGGTTGGCAATCGACATGTGATTCTAGACGTTTTGACAATTATACAAGAAGAGATGATATACTCCTTACGACGTCCACTAGCGAGGGGTCATCTAATACGACATATGTTGGAGGGTCCAAGAATGAAAATGGCAATAAATCTAATACCGGTCCAGTCTGGGAGCTCGGTGCCGGTAGTTCATAAATTGCATTATTTTCTAAACCGGAGTCTATTCTAACTGAATCAGAAGACGGTGAAAGGGGTGAGAATAAAGAAGAAGAAAATCTACGATTCATAGCATACTCACCTTCAGCCCACATGCATAATGTCAACCTATCGTCAGAAGATGGGTTGGAATTTGCAGAACTACCACACAAGAGGCTTGTAACATCCCGAAATAGGGCCTAAACAGAATAGTGGTTGCAAAACCATAAATTCGAGGTAGAAAAATTTATTTTATTATTATTTTGAGGTTCATGACATGATTGCATGATTGTGTGAAAATTTCGTAATGAAATTCTATGCATAAAGTGCTTAAGTTGAGGTTAGGGACTAAATCGAATAATTTGCAAAACTTGCATTCTAGAAGATTTTAGTATGAAATTACTTTGGAATATTAATTAGGAGGGTTTAAATAACAATTTGACCAATTTTAAGTTCATGGACAAAAATTAGGACATGGAAGGAATTTTTGAAAGTTTAGTAAGGAGGGGTAATTTGGTCATTTGGATATTAAATGAATTAAAAAGGGAAAAATAACACAAAAATTGGTCATCTTCTCAATTAGTTTCTGCCGATTTTTTCTCTCCTCCATAGCTGAGGTTTCTTCAACTTTCAAGCTTCATAGTAAGTGATTCCAAGCCCCGTTTTTAATGATCTTTACGTTTTTAGAGTCCCGGTAACTTGATTAAGCTTATTCTAGCAATAATTCGACCTAGGGTTCATATTTGGAAAAATACCCATGGCTGAAATTTGTGTATTTTGGTGTTTTATGATAGAATATGAGGTTTTAAATTATGTTAAACAACTTATGCTACTCGGTTTTAAGTGAAAACGAGTAAAAGGGCTTAAATTGGAAAAAATACCAATAGTCATAAGTATATGTTAGAGTGTGATTTTGATATTGCCATAGAAGGGAAAAATGATCAGCATGTCATAAAACATAAGAAAATAGGATGAAGTTTAATTTACGAGCCTTGGGGCAAAAGTGCAAATATGTGAAAGTTTAGGGGTAAAAATATAATTTTGCCAAAGTTTGGGTCAAGGACTATTTTAATAAATGTGAATATTAAATAAGTTAAATTTGCTATTATAGATCAAGAAGAACGAAATTCGGGAGTAGATCGGGAAAAAGAAAAAGTAAAAGACTAAATTGTAAAGTTTAGTCACATTTTGTATCAAGGTAAGTTACAGTAAATAAATGCAATATTCTTTTATTTTACATTATTATTGTCAATTTCCAGCATTTATATATTTATGTTATGAAAATATTTAAAGTCGAATTTAAGGTGAAGTGACAGAGGAAAAGTGTTAGAAAGCCCCGGTTGAACCCTAGGAATGTTAGGATATTAGGGTTGACAGGACAGAACAGAAATGAGCCATGTAAGTCCATATTAGAAATATGGCTTTGGAGACAGGATTGAGCCATGTAAGTCCATATTATATATGGCATTGGAGACAGGAATAATTCATGTAAGTCCATGTCAAAGACATGGCATTGGCAGGATATTGATAGACAGGAACGACCCTAGTATCCTTAGTATTCCAAGTGGTTCAACGGGTCAGGATACGAGTTAAATTACAGTGAATTAACAGCAAAGGAAAAGTAGATTATACTTATGAAAAAGGAAAGGTCAGGTAAGAAAGAATGTAAGGGAATAAAGAAGAAGATAGAAATTGAGAAGTAAAGAAATTTATGATGTTAGATGATATTATGCATAATTATCCATTATGTTGAATGTTGTGATTTATTTGCTTGTAAGCTTACTAATCCTAGTGCTTAATCTCTTTATTTTCTTCTTCTTATAGTACTTATTTAGTCACTCGGGGATCGAAGGAAACGTCGGAGGCATGTATAGAAACTTAGCTACTTTTGGTATAATATGAACAATGAATGATGTGTAAATACTTGCTAGTGATTAGCTAATAAAATAGCCGATGATATACATGTTTATTAATATGTATGATTGAATGGTGATTATCACATGAAAATTATGAAAAATGTGAAAGTAACCTAAAAACAGATTCAAGTAATAGAAATAATGTAACTTTGAAAAATCACTAAAAATTGTAGAAACATAGTTTGAAGATTAATAATATATGAAATTAAAGCTTATTATGTATATTTTCTTATGGAATAATCAAAATAGGTAAATGTATTATATTTTATGAGATATCTGAGTTTTAGTGAAACAGGGTCAGAGCGATTTCTAGATCCCCTATTTCAACTTTGAAAATTCACCATAAATTGTAAAAAACTAATTAGAAGGTGTACTTTATATAGTTAGAATCATTGTTGAATCTAGTTTTAAGAGAAATAAACGGCTTAGTCATATGAATTTTTTACAGGAAGAAACATGGTTCATAGTAAGAAGAGGTCAGTGCAGTCGAGTTTTGAAACAAGGGAACATTAACTAATAAACTGTACTAATTGGCCAAGTCAAAAATTCTAGAAAAAAAATTATTAGATAGATATATGAGTCTAGTTTCAGGAAAAATTTACGGATCTTAATTATGAGTTTTGAAACTCGAGAAATGAATTTTTAAGCAACCATGACGCAGAAAAATAGTTTATTCCGAAAATTAAAATAAGTGGTTTAGAGTTGTTTAAAAGGTAAGATAAGTTTAGTAACACCTCAAGCTTGACTCCGGTGATGGTTTCGAGCGTGGGGGTATTACAAGGCCGGGCCATGTGAGTTCTTCGTTGGATTCGGGTGATTTGGAAGTGAGGAATGAGTTTTCACTAAAGATGGTTTTTTCACTACAGCGAAGTGATACAACATCAAGAACAGGGTTAACTTTCACGTAGTTAAATCTCGATCTAAGAAGTTCAAGGCCAAGTGTGTAATACTAGACAGTAGATGTACATGGAAAATCATGACTTATGTTAAGAAAAAGACGTGGTTGTGGACGATAAAAAAGTTTGCCACTCCGCATACGTGTGTTACCACTGGTATTGTATTAATATCGGTATATATTGCGACATAGTTGAATTACTAAATTTAACGTACTCGTGGAGTTGTAGGTATTTCACGGGATCATCCAAAGTTGGATTCAGAGATGATTGTGGGCATAATACTATCGATGGTGAAAATGAGTTTTAAGATTATTGTATAGGTTTTAATTGCAAATATTCGTAGTTGATTTGATTACACGCCTCCGTACCGCAATGTGTGGGCAGCAAAGCAGAAGACATTTAAGAAGATGCACATTGAGTGGGACACATCATACAATAAGGTATGACAGTAGTGTCAGGTGTTGGAAATGTACGTCTCAGGTTACATAATTGATCTGGAAATGAGGCATTCGTACCACAACGTTTGCTTGCTCCATGGATGTCGAGTGTTCCACTGTTGTTTTAAACTTTCAAGTAATACTCCCAAGCATTCCAGTACTGCAAGCTATTGGTACAAATATACGATACCTTTATGTATGGTAGATATATTCATCGGCTGTTGTTGGCTATGGCATAAGATGGCAATCAGAGAATCCTTCCAATTGCGTTTGCAATAACTTTGGGGTAGTCAGTAGACGACTGGATGGTTGATGATTGCGCGCTAGATTCCTTCTTAATTCAGGCTCTGGTTGGGGTTGTAGTCATTGGAGTTGTGATTGAGCCTCCGATTGGGGTTGGGGTTGTGGTCTTGGTAACTTCTCTTCTTCACCTTCGATCGACTGCGATTCGTGCATTCTCGGTTGCTATCGTGCATACTTTGTTCTGGTAATAAATGATTGAGAATATGCCCTAACTTGGTAGAACAAAGTTTCTAAAGGTGTTTGCGCCACAAACAATGAATGAGCATAACTATGTTGAGTCTCATACACCGAAGGGATAATAAGTTCGTCAGTGCTTGAAAAACAGATGGCCTATACATCGTCATTGAAAAAGTAAATGACATGGGCATGTAATACATTAGGGACAAATGTTTAAAAGTCCAACTTGACATAAGATTAGAAATAAAAAAATATGGTGTAATATATGGTGCTTGTGTGAAGATAATAGGGTTAGAATACGCACTAGAATAAAACGGTACATACTGATCGGCGGGTGGTGTGAGCATTGATGTCGGTTCTTGTGTGAGTGTTGATGATAGACCTGGATCGGCAGTTCGTAGATTTAAAGGGGCCCATCGTGACCTACTTGTATGAGGATACGGACGCCTCACCTCTTCCCCATGCAAATATGACTTGCCATAGATCCTAAACATGGCATGTATTCCGACTCTTATGCTAACTCTGGAATGACAATTAGTTCGCTAGTAGGTAAGAAATCATACCGATTATTCCACATGTTGATATGTTGAGAGTGAAATATTGGTCAATTCTCATTTTTCCTATCCCGCAAGTCGATTGTCGAAATCTGAATTGCCACAACACTCTATTGGTCTTGTGCATCTTGAAGGTAGCATACACTACCAATGGGACCTTCACGTGTGTAACACCCCAATCCCGTATCCGTCGCCGGAATAGGTAAAGGGGCATTACCGGACTTGAAACTCATATCAGAACAGTAAAAAAAAAATTTTTTTTGAACATTCCTTTATATAAGTACTAAAGACAGTCAGGGATACAATTTAAACTTCTATAAGTACACATTCAAAAGATGCCATTTTCGCATGGCTTATATACATTAACCAAATATTCTTCGGCCACTGGTCTATTCTATACATGCCATAAAATAATTCAAAACATAACAGTAACAAGTAGTGGATAGTGATAGTGTGACTAGTTGCTGACGATCCTCGAGCCTGTAGCTTCGAAATGAGATCTATAAAACAGAGGAAACAAAGTAAACAGAGTAAGCATTACAATGCTTAGTAAGTTTTAAGCAGTGTCAACAGATAACAATCAAATTATAACATAGTTGTTCGTATTTTTATTTCACTCTTCCTTCGGGCATACCATCCCTTTACCGAATATGCACATCTCATCATATACAATAGACAGATAAACTTTCACATAAAAGTGAGCTCATGTGACATAGATATATTGTATAATTTCACATAACCTCTCACACTGATCCGATGTCACATAATCATAGGAATAGTCTCATAGATTGCTCACATATAAACTTGGAGTACATACATGTTTAACCTTTCGCATTGAATATATTTATAAGCAATTCTTATTACGAAGTCTTATAGCTTTAACCTCTACTCGGATTATCGACGAGACCTTTAGCTCAGATGAAATCTCCACACGAAGTTATCGGGTCTTACCCGGACAAAATCTCCACACGTAGTCGTCGGGTCTTACCCGGACATAATCTCCACACGTAGTCATCGGGTCTTACCCGGAATATATTTCCAAGTTTCATGTACATTTAATCACATGTTACAACATTCACATCGACTGTCATATTTTTAATTCATTTGCCTCATCAAATATATAATAATACACACCTTTCACATTTGGTCATTCGGCCACAATATACACTTATCTCCTACATATTTCACACTAGCCATTCGGCTTTACCACATATACATATCTTATACATATTTCACACTAGCCATTCGGGTGGTGCTTTACCACATATACATATCTCATATATATATTTCACATTAGCCATTCGGCTTTACCACATACACATATCTCATACATATTTCACATTAGCCATTCGGTTTTACCACATATACGTATCTCATACATATTTCACACTAGCCATTCGGCTTTACCACATATACATATCTCATATATATATTTCACATTAGCCATTCGGCTTTACCACATATACATATCTCATACATATTTCACATTAGCCATTCGGCTTTACCACATATACGTATCTCATACATATTTCACACTAGCCATTCGGCTTTACCACATATACGTATCTCATATATATATTTCACATTAGCCATTCGGCTTTACCACATATATATACATATCTCATACATATTTCACATTAGCCATTCAACTTTACCACATATACATATCTCATACATATTTCACACTAGCCATTCGGCTTTACCACATATACATATCTCATATATATTTCACATTAGCCATTAGGGTTTACCACATGTACGTATCTCATACATATTTCACATTAGCCATTCGGCTTTACCACATATACATATCTCATACATATATTTCACACTAGCCATTCGGCTTTACCACATATACATATCTCATATATATATTTCACATTAGCCATTCGGCTTTACCACATATACATATCTCATACATATTTCACACTAGCCATTCGGCTTTACCACATATACATATCTCATATATATATTTCACATTAGCCATTCGGCTTTACCACATATACATACCTCATACATATTTCACATTAGCCATTCGGCTTTACCACATATACGTATCTCATACATATTTCACACTAGCCATTCGGCTTTACCACACATATATATATATTTATCTTGTGCATCAATTTCAGCAATAGCTTATAAGCAACTCAAATAGTTTCATCAATGTTTACAACAAATTCACATATTTACTACAAGCTGTTTTCCTGAGCAATAGTCACTAAATTATTTATAACTGGAGCTACAAAACTCAAAATCAATTGCCGTTAATTTTCCCTGAATATAGACTCATATATCTTCCATCCATAAAATTTTCAGAATTTTAGGTTTGGCCAATCAATACCAAATTTTTCTTAAAGTTTCCCCTGTTTCACTATTTGACTAATCTGACCACTCTTCACTACGAATCAAATTTCTCATTGTACAGAATTAAAAATATGTTCTATTTGATTTAATTTGAAACTAGACTCATTAAGCAGTCTAAGCATATAAATTTTATCTTATAACCATTTTTGTACAAATTATAATGATTTTCTAAAAACAGAACAGGGGATTTCGGAGTCATTCTGACACTATCTCACACAACTTTAAATATCTCTTTATAGGAAATTTCTTTGCTTACACGGTCTCTTTTATAAGAAACTAGACTAATTAAGCTTTGATTACATATTTTATTCAGCCTATAATTCCACACCAACAATTTATAGTGATTTTCTAAAATCATGTTACTGCTGCTGTCCTCAGCAAATTATTACAATTTGCTCTTAAATTTCCAAGTCCAAACACTTATGAACTTACCATTTGAGTTTAAGACATATCATGGCCACATCATATCTTATTAAATCAACTCATTATGTCCTATTATGATTGAATTTATTCAACGTTTAATCACTTAAAACTTACCTCGGAAGTGGTCGACGACTAGATATCCACGGCTATTCGTTTACTTTCTCTTTTCCCCTATCCGACTTTGATCCTCTTTGCTCTTAAGCTTAAGTAAAACAATAGATTTGCTTAAGTACTTAACTAATATTATTCACTTGACAATCACATTTGGCAATCACATATCATTTAATCTATATCTAAAACAATAGATTTCAATATGTATCATATTTAATAAAACATGCCATGACTCGATTTCATGCTTATTTAATTTATATCTAATTCACATTCACAAGCAAGGAGTCACTTAATTTATCATGCTTCCTTATACATGAATTTAATCATATTGCCGAATGTCCTTATGTGTACATGGTACATACATAAGGCATATATATATATACCTATATATGACCATTACAATTTAAACATTTAATCTTAATCGGCAAGCTTTATTTCAACTATTTAAGGTGCAAACCAATTGTGTTATTCATTAACATTTTGTCATATTAAATCTTTGATTAACCAATTTAACATATACCAAAATCCAATCATACATCTAACCTTTATCTCAATACTAAACCGAGTTACAAGATTATACATTACACTAAGCATATCATTAAACATACCTATTCAATTTAGCTAATTTCATAGCCGATTAATCACCTTACCCCACATTACTCAATGCCAAATATCAACCCAACATCACAAGCATAATCACCATGAAACTTACCTTAATACACATACATGCATGTTCACATTCATCACATTGGCCATTATAAGCAAAACAACCATTCAAAGCTCACTTCAATTCTTTAACAAATAAAACTAATGTTTAATACTATCTCCCAATTTGGTATGAGTTACCGAATGAAATTAAACTCCTAATTCATGCACTAAAATCACATTCGGCACAAGCAAACTTCATTTCAATTATGCCACTCTTAAACTTATCCATAATACCCTAAGTTCATTTAGTAGCTAGGCAACAATTATACAAAACAACAAGCATTTAACAACAATGTACTTAACCAATTCCTTAAGCATACATTCGGCAATATATATATTAATGACTAAAACACTTAGGCCAATTCTAAAACATCCACAAATCTTCATGCTTACATGCCATAACCGTATGGTTCTTATCACACTTGGACCACAAAATGCATAAATTTCACAAATTCTAATTACTATCATAAGCTCAATTTCGGCTAACACTCAATTAAATACTTACAATTTAGCACTAATTTAGCATTTCAACATAGCCGATTGTCATTAAGCAATTAAGCCACAAACATTTAATTTTACCAAGCTCAACTCATCTATAATCAACCCTCAATACACTAAAGCATCAAAAATAACATCAAAGAAATACAAACATCCATGACCGAATGTCATCTTCATAACTTTACAAAAACATTTGCCATGAGCTAGCTTCTATACTTGATGACCACTCCAAATATACAAAGATTTTCAATGAAAGAGCATTAACATACATTAATATTAACCTAAGATGACCGAATGCTTCCCTCCCTTCTTCCTCTTTTCATTTCGGCCAAGAAGAACCGATTTCTCCTTTTCTTTTTCCTCACCCTTTCATTCTTCTTTTCTTTTATTATCCTTATTATTTCTTTTATTTATTTCCTTTCTTTTACATAAAATAATAACCATTTAATTAAGATTTACTACATATTTTAATATATGTACCATCATGGCCGGCCACTATGTATAAAAAAAGGAGTATTTGACATGCAAAACCATTGTTTTCACTACATGCTTTAATAGATCCTTATACATTAACCTATCACATTTCAAAAGTGTCACACATAAGTCCTATTAACTAAATTCACATGCAATCGACTAAATCGAAGCTTAAAACTTTCACACATTCATATTCACATATTTTAGACAATATATATCATATTCAAATATTTCGGTGACTCGGTTTAGCGGTCCCGAAACCGCTTCCCGACTAGGGTCAATTTAGGGCTGTCACAACGTGCTAGGTGTTCGGATTCACAAAGAATTCTTTGAGGATGACTTCTCGAATTGCTGGATCCTCGTATGATGTCCATTCAAACTATATTAACATGATAAAAATATTAGTTATACATATAATACTAAATATGAAATCGATTACGTTAATATTATTTAGTTCAAATTTAAATAAATAGATACCTCCTCTTCCGATCGTTAGTCTAATTGAAGCCATAAAGCTCAATAGGTAATCCTACGTGACTCGACCTATGGTTCCACCTATTTAAATCACTTGTTAGCATAATAATCTAAATTTAAATCAATTTTATTATGGTATTATCTAATGACTTTTACCTTGTTACAAGTGAGAATTTATATGGGTAGTTTGCTCGAGGACGTAAAAATGGCAATCGATACCGCATCCGTGATTGCAGTAGTAGAATGCAACCACCAATTTTTATTTTTCATGGTTGCGTCACCCAACACATCTCTGTGTACAATGTTGCTAACACAGCAGACCCTTAACTAAGTTTGCCCACTCCTCTAAAGTCGACGAGTTTCAGTAGCCACCTTAGATAGACAAGCGTTCATGACTTGTCCGGCATTAGGATACCCCTGACAATTTGAAGGATGTACGACCGAGTGTGTCGTTTTTTTTATTTCAGTCGAATCATCATCCAGCCCCACAAAATTTCTTCGTAACCAACTCATTTCGACCCGATCTCCACAAATCATTTCCGGAACCGAACCCAAAAGTTCACCACATACACCTTCCCAATCAACAAAGTGAACAGACTCGGTGACTACAGACCCATCCACCGGTAACCTCAACTATAAATCCACCCCCTCTAGAGTGATAGTACACTTGCCACATGGAAGATGAAATGTTTGCGTCTCGGGTCTCCACCTCTCCACCAATGCGCTTATGAGTTTTAGGTCCAACTTACACTCCTCGCCTACAAGGGCCATGTGCCAAAAACCGACTTCCCTCAAGTACAGTTCGATCAAGGGTGGAGGAGGAGCGGGTAGATTACGAATATGAAATTGTAAAATTTGATATTCCGCCTAATTACGTAAAAAATATATAAAATATCAAGTTAAAATATAACAATGAAAAAAAAATTAAACAAAATTGAATTTTATTAAAAAAATATTCTTTCCATTTGCAATTGCCTGACAAAAATGTGTTTGTCATCATGATGGATTAGAGAATCGGTCATTGCTAATTATAGAAAATGAATTAATTTTTAATAAAAAATATTAATAAAAAATCTAATAAAAAATATTTTTAAGAGATAAATTTTGATGTTTACTTTAAGCATTACATAAAAGAATTCATCACTAAGTGATAAATTTGTTGCAGTCCTCCTATTCTCACTAGACTTAGCCAATGAGTTTGCAAACTTATAGCCTCCCTAAATGTATGGCAGAAGCTCACTTTAACAATTTTGCTGGCCAGATTATCCACCTCGTTGAAAATATTCAAACCTCCTCGAACTTTGAGACGAGTTTGAACACCATGAAAGAATAGGGGTAATAAGATTCCATATATAGTCAACTTTATCTTGTCTTTCCATTGAGAATTAAGACAGAATTGCAAGGCAATATTGATGGCACAAAGTTCGACTTGTTCAATATTTTGATTATGACCATATCTGATATATTTGTGGAATACATGTCAATATTTTAAGACACACAATATATAATTTTGATACAAAGGTTGATCTTTTGATTTTAAAGAAAAAAATTTAATTCGTAATTATATTGTAAAAAATGAAAACTATATATTGCTGGAAGCAAAATGTAACTAAGCAATTGTTGTAATATTTTTTTTTATAAATTTGATAATGTCATTTTAGCAATAGACTAGGCTTGAAGATAATTTTTAGACGAAGGTGGATTTGAATTTAAGAGTTGTGTGTTCTTTCAAGAAAAATATGAGATTTGGGGCATCGAAACTTGTGCTCTGAACAAGTTTAGATGCTTAAGTTAGCAGAGGAGAAGTTGGATAAGGAAACAAAAAAGTTTAGGCTAGCGGGAAAGCTGGTAGTGTAGATAGATGGGAATGAGTTGTAGGTGGGTATTTATACTTGGTGTTTGGGCTACTCAACAGGTTTTCTAAAGATTATTCATTAGCCAGTCATCTAACCATGTTGGCGTGGTAGTCTACCTTGTGACCAATTTCTGGTCTTGCAACCTTGATTACCAAGGGTTCATTTTTTCTAAGGGTAATGATCCTAGGCAACTGTTTGTTATCTCAAGTGGCTCGCTCTTTGGCCACTAATAGGACAAGCTAGGTGCTTGGGGCCTTTTAGGCCTAAGTTTTCTTCAGGTTGTAGCATGCTTTAGAAATAGGTTATGGCCATGTTCGTAAGTTGGTATAGCAATTATCTCCCCCTTAAGTTGGAGGCTGGTTATAAAGTGGCCAAGCGAGGACCTGGTTGACATCATCACTTAAGTTTTAGCTAACCAGCTTCTTATGGCATATATGGATGACATAATTTTAAGCGGTGACTCAACTGAGATTGGTGATGTGGTTCAATAACTTCATACCCAGTTTTCTTTGAAAGATCTAGGTGAACTCAACTATTTCTTTGGTGTGGAGGTTCAGAAGACAACAACAGGTCTTTTTCTCAATCAGAAGAAGCGCGTCCTAGATCTTAACAGGACACATGCTCGACGCATCTTCTACGCCTACTCCTATAGTTGGGTCTCCAAAGTTGACAGCTTTTGCAGTCATGCCCTTTGAAGATGGTTAGATGTACATACATAAGTGTCATGATAGTGCTCTTCAGGTTGTCTTACTCGACCAGACTTGGCTTACTCAGTCAACAAGCTGAGTCAATATATGAACTCTCCCCTTGACACTCACTGGAAGGCTGTGAAGAGAGTTCTTAGATACCTCAATGGTACCTTAGAGTATGGATTGTACTATAAAAAGGGTGAATGTGCACTTGCATGCTATACTGATGCTGAGTAGGCATCTATTGTTGAAGATTAGCGCTCTATTTCAGGTTATTGTGTGTACCTAGGAAACAAACCTATTGTTTAGAGCTCGAAAAATCAGTGTAGTCTCAATGTCCTCTTCCGAAGCTGAGTGTCGCAGCTTAGCCAATTCAGTCTCTGAGGTGATATGGGTTCAACAATTGCTTTCAGAAATGGGTGTTGCAATGACAAGGATATCTACTGTTTGGTGTGATAACACCTCAACAGTATCAATGGCTGCCAATCCCACTCACCATGGTCGGATTAAGCATGTAGAAAATGACTTACACCTTGATAGGGGGAAGGTGCTTGATGGGAAGCTGCAGGTGAATTTTATTCCCTCAGAGGAGCAAACTGTTAATGTATTAACTAAGCCTATTACAGCAGCTACATTCTCTAGCCTCAGACATAAACTCAGAGTACTTCCTTGGACGGTAGTGGTTGATTGTCAACAAGATACATAAAACCAGGAGAATGTTAGACTATGAGCTATTGAGTTGTTTACTTGTTCCAACAGTTGAACTGTTATCAGTTAGTGTAGCTGGTCAGTTAAAAGTTAGTTACTAGTAGTTATGTTAGTTCATGTCTGTTTCTCATTAATATGATTCTCTTTATTTTCCTCTACTTTCGCAGCATCCAAACAGTTTTCTTGTTTCATTTCTAAGCTTGTTTTAACAGTTGCTAACATCAGAAATGTTAGATCAGTTAGATAGCTTTGATTCCAGTTATTTATTATTTATTTACTTAAGAAAGAAAAGCTGCTAGCCAGATTAGACTTGTTTAATATTCCGTGGTTAGTAATTCAGAACTTAAACTACCAGATTATATGATAGCATAAGTCAAATATGAACTCTGAGAAAAGAATATTAAATTTCCCTAGTGTTTTCGAAGAGCTATCGCTGCATATTGATATATATCCATGCATATTTATTAGTGTCGGTGGTGGTTCTCATCTTTATGTGTCTATCTCACGTCATACATACGACTGTAATTTAGCAATAGCTTGCCAAAGTGATGACCAAACTCCAATGAGGAGAATGTGCCTTTTTCCATGGACATAATAATTTCATCAACGTGGCAGCAGAAAACACCATGCATTTACACATATGTAATGTCTTAATGAGATTTAATTGTGGTAAATTTCTCTAGAAGGTGAATTATAGGTTGATCATCTTAATTTTTGTAATTAAGACTCTTTACCCTGTTTCCCGAAGTTACATCTCAATTATCTTTACTTTACATTAAAAATTAACAAAAGTTTGTGGAGGATTAAGTGCTGGTTCAATAAGCTAAGGCCTAGTGGATGACTTTTAACCTAACTGCCCCCCCCTTCCCCCACTTGCAATTATCATGGAATTGTATATTTTAATGGAAAACTTAATAATAAACAATAGAAATTATGTGATTAATACCAACAAAGGAGAAATGAAAGTTTCAAAATCATATTCTACAACAGTGAGGTAGAATTCATTTTCTTTTAGTAAAACATTTTCTTTATTTTTTCTTAGATTTCCTTTTACTGTATTAAAATAATGATCTAAGTTCCTTTTGCATGACTTTTGTAGCCCTCCAGATATGTCTAGGACCATTTCGAACATCCGTCCAAAACCATAAAAATAAAAAATTCCCTGAAATAATTTTTTTTAACATATGTAGGCACAACATAGAAATTAATCAGATGAGTGTTGTTTATCTCATGACATTTAATTATTACTGCTTTTTTTTTTTTGATTGAATAACTTAAGGTGTTGTTTAATGCCTCATGCATAATAAGCCAATCACTTAATTTTAATTCTGGTTGAACCATAATTGGTCTTTAATCAAGATTTGATGCTTTGATATACGATCCTAATACTTCATAAGCTACTCAATGACATGGTGAATTCGTATTGGATGTTCAGTAATGGAATCGTTTACTTTTCTTTTTTATTTTTGTCCTATGCATTGGGAACAGTTTACTAGCACAACATGCATATTGGGGTTGATCTGCGAGGATTTATGAACTAGTTTTTGCCTTTGTTTGACCAAACCTCATATGAGAGAAATTGAAATTGTTTTAAACAGTTAAGCGTTGACCTTCGCTATCCCTTGCAGTAAGATCAATGGGAGGTTAAGTATACGCATTAGTTCATTACCCTAAATGATGTCAGGGAAGGTCAGATTTTGGAAGCCCTTTCAAGTTTTTAATGCTGTTAGGTCTCCTGTCATACTACGATGCTGAAAAAAGTTGAAACACTTGGAACAGCAATTTTCAACGTCAGTGCTTTTCAATGAACAATTCTTGATTAGACTTTCCTTGTATGATTGAAAATGTTAGTTAAGCGTATTAAAGTTTCTATTTCCAGATACATAAACTCATCTGAGATCAAATTCCGAACACAATATATTTCAGTCATATGTAATTAATATCGATGCTTATATATACAATTCAATTTCTAATTTTGTTAAAAGCTATTGAATCTTGTAGACGCTTATGTACTTCACAAGCAAAAGGGAAACTGAAAGATGAATATCATAAAACTGAAGCTGAAATTTGCCAGACCTTAATATCATAGTCCAAACTCCCACTGCAAACCATGTAAGTAATAGTTTCAGAAGCACCTTCTTCTTCTTCTTCTTCTTCTTCTTCAGTATTTGTATTACATGTCAAGCATTTAACTGGCCTTGTGTGCCCTTCCAAAACTGCCAAGCAACAATAGCTTTTGTCGATTCCTCTCCTCCAAATCCTCATTGTTTTATCTGCTGATCCGCTGCATATCAAATCCGTCACAACCGCCAAGCACAAGATTGCCTTGGTGTGACCTCTAAGTGCACCCAACAACACCATCCGCCACTCACCGTCGCCTCCCTCGCTTTCTCTTTCCCAAACCAGAATCGATCTGTCGCATGCACCGGAATAAAGTACGGTCCCATCGTTACTAAGAGCTAAAGCATTAACAGCTGATTTGTGTTTCTCCAGTGTTAAGACCAGCGAATGTTTGTTTTTACTTGCATGCTTCTTCCATACCTTAATCCTCTTGTCTGCTGAACCTGTATGAACAAATCCATCTCTAGACAATACTATGGCATTAATGGCATCATCATGCGCGTTTTGCACTGATTCCAAACACTTGAAATCCGATGTCCGCCAGATTTTGAATGTCCGATCCCACGAGGCAGAGTAAAGGAGAGAGCAATCTGTTGATATTGCCAGAGCAGATACTGTATCAACGTGATGTATCCATGTGCATTTCTTGTGACGCCGGACCTGCACGTAATTCTTTTCCGAGAAGCATCTCAGGAAACGATCGTTCATCGTTGGGAGAGTAGCTAAACATTTGTACTTGTGATGTTCGTGGTTATGAATTTTCCATACACGGATTTTGTTATCTTGGTGGGCACTGATAAGCTTATCTCCTAAAACCACCAGAGACTTAACTGCACTGTTGCTAGTAGCCACCACAATGTTATCAGTTCGATCACCATGCTCGGAAGAATCCAGCCTCCATGCTCGTATCTCACCGTTTGAAGAGCCACCGTATAGGACCTTCCCGGCAAGAGCGAGGGTGAAGACATAGGAGTGGTTTTTAAGGGTGGCTATGCACTTATGGTGGATGGCTGGGGTCTTTTCATCATGTCGGTGAGATGTTGAAGCAAGGGAAGGAACCGATGGTAAACTTAGTTGAGAGGAGATGGAAGGGGTTGATGATTCCGAATGAAGATGATAGGAGCCAGACTGAGATTCGTCGTTTCTTTGGCAAGACAAGTGACAAGGAAGAATCCCCATAAATCATCAAAGCTGAACAAAACAAGGAACAGTTAATAAGCTTATATGATGAGGGTGGTTAGGTTCATGTCAACATCTTCATAGATGCATCACCATGATGGTAGGCTTATTATGCAAAACATGGCAGCAGAAAGGCAAAAAGAGAGCGAGCCAGCGAGGTATATGCTTGGGGTAGGGAGAAGTTGGCATGAAGATGAGTAAGTAATATGAGAGCAATGCGCAATCTTTTTGCACTGTTATTGAGAAAGAACCAGATGCTTCCATTAAATAGTTAGAATTCAAGTTTTGGAATTTAATACTCTTTGCTATAGTTATCGTTGATAGGAGCAGCTCACATGAATTGTCATTCCATTCGAGGGACCAGAAATTAAGCTCATTGGGTTCCACCATGGAAGTAATATATATCATGCATTTAACCCATGTTTGTAAGTGTGTGTTCTAACCACTGCTGATGTACGCCCTCGTCTTCTATTGGGATGTGTTTTTTTAAAAGGAGATTTCTAGATAAGGTTTTAGTAATTGTTGTTTACACAGGAACTGATTTAGGATCTTGGATGTTCTCATCTTGATGGGTCCCGTTGCACAGTCTGTTTTAATTTAAGTGGACTGGATTCTCACTTCCATACATAGTTTTATAAGTTAGGCTGCTGCTTCTTTTTTCCTGTGTGCGTGTGTGTGTGTAGGCTGCTTATTCTGAATATAAGCTAGGCTTCTTAGGATGGACTTAGGAGTTTTTCTTAATCATTTTTCATGAGCCGTTTGCATGGAATTTGTTCAATTCATAGGTTTCATTCACTTTAATCAAGTATTTATAACCTTTTGGTTAGACTCAGCTCCATTCTTTTGAGGTTGAGGCTGAATAAGCAGTAAAAATTGATATTTTTTAATATTTTATAAATTTTTATAGGATAATTGTAAGCTCTGACTCTATCCACTAACAAATTAGTTTACTTCAATAAAATTTTAAATTTGGTTGAGAAAAAAATATTTATATTAAAATGTTGGGTAAACATAACAATAAATAATAAAGATTATAAAATGAAAGATGAGGATAATAAATAAGGATTAGTATATAATGCATAATTTTTAATTTTTTTGTTTCTCTTTCAGGATTTTAATTTTTGAATTTCGAGTTTAATGATTTTGTTTCTATTTATGTTGAATAATTATAATTAATATTTATTTTTAAATAAATTTATTTAATATTTAGCTTTAAATTATTTAATACTTTTTATTTTACATCAATTATAATATGTCATCATGAAACTGCATTATATGTTTTCCTGATTAATAAATAATGATTTATTTTCCTTCAATGAACAACCACAATAATTATATTGTTTGCAACACCATCTTTGAATGATGAAAACAAATAGAGTCAAATGAGATTAAAACCTAATGAAGCAAATGTATACAGACAATTAAATTATTAATTTGTCAAAAATCTATACCAAAAAAATGTCAATAGAACAAAGTGTAGGTAAAGGAAAAATTGAAAAAGTTATTTCGTAACAAATAAATAACATAAGTTGCTAAAACGTAACATTTTAAATATAAGTCTCTAAAATGTCGCTTAAGGTAAACAAAAATGACTATTTTTGTAATTCATCTTATAGAAATTATATTTACTAAAAATAATTATATTTGATCGATTTTATAAATAAAAGAGCTATTAATTAAAATTAAAAAAAATATCTTGGAACAACATGAAATAAAAATACAAATATTCTTAAAAGAGAAATCAAACTTGAGACTTGAATATTAAATCACTATTTTTAACCATCTAACCAAAGAAATTAATGTATTAAAAATAATAATTAAAAATAAAAACAAGTCTTGAAACAACATGAAATAAAAATAAAAATATGAGTAGGAGGTTAATCGAACTCAGAACTTGATGACGCATTTACTGTTTATCTTTCCAAAATTGATCTATTTCTCTAAATATGAAAAATTATACATACATTTCCTTAAATATTTATTAAAATCAGCATTTTCTCCCACAAATTTACTCACAAATTCTCACAGCACTGTTCAAAAATCAAAGTCACCACAATAAATGAGTGAACATGCACCAAAGCATTTAAACCATCAATTCTGCTTCTTAGCTAAGGCATGAACCATGCTATAGTCCACTCGGTAGACCTTTCTTATTAAGATTTTATTGAGTATTTTAAAATTTTGAAAATGATTAAAATTTTCAATAAAAATTTCGTAAAATAATTTAAAAATAAATATGTAAAATTTATCTTAGATATTATTAATATCAAAAGCTTGATAAATCAAAACTAATTAATTTTAAATTCAAAAATTTATGATAAAAATAAATGAATAATAAAATAAGTAATCAACTTATAATAAAACCCTTAAAAGATTCTACTTCATTTCAATCCATTTTATTTAATTTCTTTAATATTTGTAAATATTATTATATATATACTTACATTCAATATTTTTAAAAATATCTATAAATTTAAAACTATACATCAAAATAAACTAATATCAATTTCAGTAATATGCAAAGTAAATCCGAAATTAGTGAAACATGTGTTGAAGAGCAGAAACTTTGGATTCAACATTCCCACAATGCTCCTTATTCCATCTCCTAAGGAAGTCTTAAGTGTTCCTAAACTTAGCTACAATCAAGCATCCCACAACTCTTTCAATTTAAGTGAAGAACATAGGTCCCCAAATCAATTAAGAGAATTTGAAGAAAGCAAGCTTTCTGACCAAAATACCATTAACTATAGAAACAAAACAAAATATAAGGGAAATGTTTAAATTAGTGGAGCCATGTATCATATTTGTAAATGAAAAAAAGATTGTATAAAACTGTGATTCTACATTATTTTTATATTTTTTAAAAAATCAAAAAAAAAATATAAAATAATATTTTCATACCATAATCCCAAATAAATTAGGATCTATAATCTCACGACATTAACCATAAAATATATCAACTACAATCCATTATTTTATCCGCAATAGCAAGTGGAATCTAGACTGCAATAATTTAGTTCACGTACCACGAGCTGACGTACATCCCTGTCGTCTTCCTCGTGTTTGCTACCCAAACAAGCTCCCCAGTAGTCCAAATCTCTACTTACATTGCTAACCAGACAGCAGCAACTTTGAGTTGTTGAAGGAACCTACTAGAGTCCTACACCAGCACTGTAAAGCAGATGGATGGCTGTTTGGAGGCATCCCTTTCCCCTTTGAGTATTCCAGAATACGTTTTGGGTTGCAGTGGCAGGCGAATGCCGCTTTTGGGTTTCGGCACTGCTGCTTCTCCGCCCGTCGGATCACAACTTACCAAGACCGCCATTCTCCAAGCCATTGAACTTGGTTACCGGCACTTTGATACAGCAAGTTTATACAGGACAGAGCAACCACTGGGTGAAGCAATTCTAGAAGCAATTGCAGTTGGGTTAATTAAATCTAGAGATGAACTCTTCATCACTTCCAAGCTCTGGTGCAGTGATGCCCATGGCGAACTTGTCCTTCCTGCCCTTCAGAGGAGCTTAAAGTAAAACACTACCACTCTACTACCTTATATTTCCTCTTTAATTACCGCCTTTGGTAATTGTATATTGTTTGTCCTGTAGAAACCTGAGGTTGGAGTATCTTGATCTCTATCTCATTCACTGGCCAGTAAGTTCAAAGCCAGGGATTTATGAGTTTCCCATAAAGCAGGAAGATTTCCTGGCGATGGATTTCAAGGCAGTATGGAAAGCTATGGAAGATTGTCAAAGGCTTGGTCTCACAAAGTCTATTGGTGTTAGCAATTTTTCCTGTAAAAAGTTGGGTGACATCCTTGCCTTTGCTAAAATCCCTCCAGCTGTTAACCAGGTAAGAACTCTCCCTTTCTCAAGCCCAATCCAAGCTGCTTTCAACTTTGAATAGCAATGAGGAAGTTGTTCTTAATGTTTTGCAAGGTGGAATTGAACCCACTGTGGCAACAAAAGAAGCTAAGAGAGTTTTGCAAGGCTAATGGTATCCTGTTGACCGCTTATGCTCCACTGGGAGCCCAAGGTACCATTTGGGGCAGCAATAGAGTTTTGGAGTGTGAATTGCTTAAGGAAATCGCTAAGCAAAAAGGGAAGACAGTTGCTCAGGTGCATTTTGCTCTTTTTGTTTCCTCCATTCTGTTATGAAAACAACTTAGGACTTGAGATTATTTGGGATTGATTTTGTGTTATTCGCGAAAGAAGTTCAATTCTGCTGCTGCTAACAGACTTGGTATAGAAAATAAAAATGCTGATTAGTGCATCCAAAAAACAGATTTGTTAGAGATGGGCCTACGAACAAGGGATCAGCATATTGGTGAAGAGCTTCAACAAGGACAGGATGAAAAGCAACCTTGAGATATTCAACTGGTCGTTGAGTCAAGAGGATGTGAAAAAGATCAATGATATCCCGCAAAGCAGGCTTTGTAGTGGACAAGATTATATCTCCAAATATGGGCCTTGCAACACTACACAGGAACTTTGGGATGGAGAAATTTGATTTAAGCATCTATGTGGATGCTTGCTAAATTTGATTTTGGTATGATATATGTTAAAGATCCTAAGCTAGCTAATTATATAAATTAAATACTCTTTGAATTTTAAATCAACTGAATTCAATTATAAAGAATGTGAGAAAACTAAATAATTTACATATTTATCTATTTAATTTTAAAAATGGAAAATTATTTAATATACAGTGTACTAAATACTTAACCCTTACAAAATTATATTCTACTTTGGATTCACTTGGTAATTTGGGAGGTTCGACAAGCTCACCTTAATTTTAGGTGGAAACGTTGCAGACAACTCCTAAGACATAATATCTTTAAACTCTGCAAATAACAATTAAACATTTTAAGATTTCACACTTTCTCAAGGATACTCTTTTCAATGATGTTCTAATTGTTACCATTATTAACTACCAAGTTGCAAATGTTACCTGTAATGGTGTAACTAGTTTGGAAATGTTGTTGGCCATGGGTTCTATCTTCATCCTTAGTGTCTCATTATCTTCCCTATAGCCAAAATTTGTCCATCTCTTAAATCTGCTCCATCGAGTTTGCATATAATCTCGTTTCCTTCTTCAAGTTCATCTTCGCAGCCACCACACTCTATAATTTGATATCCTTTCTTCTTGGACAATCATTAGAGCGATGTTCGGGTAGATTGCACAAGTAGCATTTTCCGGGAATAGACTTAAGTGTATGGGTTCTTTCCATGTCTATGACTGCATTTATGCCTTGATCTCCTCTGCTAACTTCTTTCTCACTACTTTGTCATAATTGGATTTTTCGATTAAATTTTCAAGTATTTAGTTTATTATTATTCTCCAAATTTGCTAGTGCACATAGTTAGCAATTCATCTTAGTCCAATTCGCCGCCTTCTCGTGTATTATCATCTTCACCTTTAACTTCATATTTTGTGCTACAGCGATATTTGCCAACATTTGCACGTCAATTTTGTCTTAGATTGCAAGTCTTAATCCTTTAAAGTATCTGGCTACTTATTTAGATTATTACATTTGGTAAGTCTTATGAACTGATAAGTGATAAAAGTAATATATTTTAATCTCGTTCTTAATACATTTTTAGATGATTATTTATGTAAATTGATGAATGTTATGCTCCTAAACCTTTGAATTCATGTTTTATACTTATGTAAGCATTTGGAAGCAAAAGGAGTGAAAAACGAGCTAAAATTGGACAAAAAGAGCATATTTTAGGAGCCACACGGGTTGGGCCTTCCCACACAAGCTAGACACATGGCCATGTGCTAGACTGTGTTGCTTTCACAACTCCCTTCCTAAACACGCAGAAAAAAGCAATTTTTAGACTTTCTAAGCATTTTAAAGCCTATAAATACCAAATAGAAGAAGAGAATAAGGGGCCATCAGATAATATTGAAGAAAACAACTCGAAGAACACTGTTGGAGCCATCAGACCTCCTTTAATTTCTTTTGAAGTTTTCATGAGTTTCTTTATTTCTTGTGGTTATTCTGACTTTGAGATGTTTTTATTCACGATTATGAACTAATTCCTTAGATTCCTAGGAAAGATAAACCCTATGATGAATTCTATTACTTGATTTCTGTTTTACACGATAAATACTTGATTCTTATTCTTATTTATGTGTGATTATCTCTTGTTTTAATATTTTCAAGATATTAATTCATGTTTAATGTGCTTAAATCAAAGGAAGAAAAGTCCCTGTTTAAGAGTAGATCTAGCATAATTGACTGGAGTTGCATGCAATTTTAGAAATAGGACGACATAAATCTACCAGGTTAGAGTCAAATCTAATAAGGGAATCCATGGATCGAGTTAATGCAACAATAGGGGTTTTAATTAGAAAGAGATTTCAATTAATCAACCTAGAGTCAGTTGCTCTTACTCTCAAAAGAGATATTAGTCTTGTAATGGGCCAATTTAGCCTGGGTCCAAGACCCAAAAATAAACAGAAATAAAAACCAAAATAAACCTTAGCATTCCAAATTACAAAACAACAGGCCCAAAATACAACAAAACCTATAGCCCAAAATTAACCTTAGCCCAAATGGCCCAAAACTAAACTAATTTTTAGCAAGAAAAAAGAAGGGTAGAAACCCTAACCGCAGAACTCTAGGCCTAACCCTGGCACTGCCCGACGCTTCTTTGCTACCACCTGCAACACACAAAGCAGAGGACAACGAAGAAAAAAAAAAGAAACAGTAGTAAACAAAAGCAAAGAAAATAAAAGAGAATATTGTATTTTGTCTATAAAATAGGCCACATCAATTACTTGTATTTTTTTAAGCACACCAGAGTAACCAAAACAAAGAGCTAAATCAAAGAAAAGTTAGAAATCAGATTTTAATCTTTAAAAGTGATTTTTTTATTTATATTTTTTTTGAAGTTATTTTATAATTAAAATATAAAAAAGAGGAAATGTGTTGAAACTTACTCGCTTCTTTCGTACATCGCCATCATCGGAGGTTTCCTCCGTCGCGAAAGCCCTATAAAGATAGCTTATGTATTGACTTGTTTTGGGTATGTTTGCCTTGGTTGTTGATATGGCTAAATGGTGTGTTTTGTGACATGAAATAGATGATAAGATGATGAATTAATGCATTTGGAATTTATGCAATTTGTAATGAGTTTGGCTTAATAATTTGGTATGTTTTGAATAAGGAGTTGAGTAATTGAAATGGTTGATGATAGATGGCATGACATGTGTGTGAATTGGTATGTTTTGGCTGCCTATATATGTGTTTTTTTGACACCATTTTGATGGCCAGGTGTGCATGAGAGAAGGGTGGAAAATTGGCTTTGCAAATGGCCTATTTTTGTTCACACGGGCGTATGTCTCAATCGTACACACGGTCATGTTACACAGTCATGTGTCCCCTAAGGTACTCTTTTAAATTAAGGTAGTATATATTAAAGTTTTGACATGCCTAGATATACGGGCGTGGCTATTGGCCGTATATGGCATACGGGCTGGCACATGGGCGTGTGGCCGGCCGTGTGACCTAAGTCAGAAACCTCCCAAGTTTTCCCACGGCCATGACATACGGGCGTGTCTCCGGCCGTGTGGTACAAGTCAGTATGTATGTCCTGTTTTCACACGGCCTGAGACATGAGCGTGTCTGGTAACCGTGTGAGGCACACGACCTATTCACATGGGCGTGTGACCCTTAAATGTTGAAAAATTTTATGTGTTTCTCAAAGTTTGCAAATGTTATCGATTTAGTCCCGAACCTCTTTTAAGCATGTTTTAAGGTCCCGTAAGACCTTATAAGGGAAAATGTGAATAAGTTGAATGGATTTTGATTATGAATGTATAAATGTATGTGAGTGATGTGTACTATCCGGTAATGCCTCGTAACCGTAGTCCGGCGACGAATACAGGTTAGGGGTGTTACACTTGGCTTCTTAGGAAAGTTAAGGCTTTAAGTATTAGGGTAAAACCGTATATGTAATCAATTTTATGTAAAGAAATTTGTTTTCTAGTAAAGTTGTTCTAATGAAATTGAATTAGAATCAACGCCTCTTTTTTCATTCATTTCATTCATCTGCATTACATTTCATCATATGCATTAAGTTTCATAAAAAAACCCTAATTAATTAAAATTATGACAGTTACTATGGAAACCAACGAGAGTTTACCAACTAAATATCGCTACAGTACCCGCCGCAAAAATAAGGCAATGGATCAAAGATTGGAAAGATTAGAACAAATGCAAAGAGATATACAAGATCAATTGCAAACACAGATGCAAGAATAATTAGCCAAAATTCAACAAGATATGAGGGATCAAATGCAAAAATCCTAAAGAAGTATGCTAAGCCAATTAACGCAATTGCTGGCTGGAGGACTCGAAAAAGGGAAGAGTACTGCGGTTAACTCGGGGGATAATAATGAAAACCCTACCTATTCTCCATGTTTTACCGTGATAAATGTCCAGACTCAACCAGAGGCGTGCCTACGAAGGGTACCCGTTACTATTAGACCCCAACAATACCAAATCGATGCCTCGGCACCAACGAACTACCCAATAGGTTCAGGCTCCAATCCGGGGGATAATCCAACCAATCTCGTTGTTCTTGATCTAGATGATATGGCAGAAATGGAAAAGGCAAAAGTGGAATTGCCAAAGCAACTTGAAGATAGGTGCAGATGGTTAGAAGAAAAATTCAAAGCAATGAAACGCTAACTACCACTGTAGAATTGATGTTAAAGATTTAAGTTTGGTCCCAGATTTGGTTCTCCCACCAAAATTCAAGACTCTAGAGTTTGAAAAGTATAATGAGACTAGTTGTCCTGAAGCGCACATTACGATGTTCTATCGAAGGATGACAAGATATGTTAATAACGACCAATTATTAATCCATTACTTCCAAGACAGTCTGATCGGGTCTGTAACCAAATGGTACAACCAACTGAGCCGTGCCAAAATCAGTTCATGGAAGGATTTGGCACAGGCTTTTATAAAACAGTATAGTCATGTGACGGACATGACACCCGACAGAATCACACTGCAAAATATGGAAAAGAAGCCAAATGAGAGCTTCAGGTAGTATGCCCAAAGATGGAGAGAGGTAGCGACGCAAGTCCAACCACCTCTTTTAGAGAAGGAAACAACCATGCTTTTCATTAATACTTTGAAGGCTCCGTTCATTAACCATCTGTTGGGAAGCACTACTGAGAGCTTCTAAGATATAGTAATGTTTGGAGAAATGATAGAAAACACAATAAGGTGCGAGAAGATAGACGTGGGGGAAAGCGCCAAAAGATCAGCCCCGAGGAAGAAGGAAAATGAGGTGAACAATGCGAGTATGTATAACAAGGGTTATTCAAAGCTAATCACTGTAAGCCAGCCAAGGACAGTAACTACTAGCCATGACAAGAATTCAATCCAAGGCCGAACGCAGAAAAACTCCAGTTCACGCTTATCCCGATGACATATAGGGAGTTGTATCAAAATTTGTTCGATGCACATGTGGTATCCCTTTTCTACTTGAAACATGTGCAACCTCTATTCCCCAAATGGTATAACACAAATGCTCAATGCGAGTACCACACGGAAATCACAGGACACTCAATCGAGAACTGCACCTCTTTTAAAAAGTTAATTGAAAGGTTCATCAATATGGACATTGTGAAGTTTGATGATTCATCGAAACCTAATGTGGCAGAAAATCTGTTACCTAGTCATTCTAATAAAGAGGTAAACACGATAATCGAGAGTGGAGGGAAGAGAACCAAGATGGATGTACCAGAAGTGAAAACCTCACTGAGATGGGTTTGGAAGAAAATGGTAGAGGGGGTTAATCACACAAAATTTAGGGGAGAGACCTGGAGAAGCAATAGACTATTGTGCGTTCCGTGATGAAGAGGGTCATGGGATCCAAGAGTGCATTGAATTCAGGGTCCTAATACAAGGTCTGATGGATAATAAAAAGCTAGAGTTCTTTGAATATACCAAAGGCCCAGAAGGTAAAGACGTGTGCACCTCAGAAAAAAGATTGACAGAGAAGGTCTATAGGGTCAACCACCTGGTGGTAATTATCTAATAACCAAAAATCAATGAAGTCGGAGCACAAATTACACCAAGGATCATAAGCTAGAAACTCGTAGCATTTCCTTATAAGGACAGTAAAAGGGTTCCTTGAAATTATGACTGCAATGTGACAATTTGGGGAGAGAAAAACTCGGTTACCGTTTTAGAATAAGGTCAGGATGTAGGTTGCTACACACGCAGTGGAAGGCGTTATGATTCTTTGAATACAAAAGTTAAACCTGTTAAAGGAAAATCCTTAGTGGTTGAACAAAAGAAAGAGAAGCAGGCCAGACTTGAATCACCTGTTAATGAGCCGGTAACTGAGAAAGAGGCTAAAGAATTCTTGAAATTCCTAGAGCATAGCAAGTATAGCATTGTAGAACAATTGCACAAGCAACTGACTTGCATATCAGTACTGGTTTTACTCTTAAGCTCAGAGACACATCGTAGCGCATTGATGAAATGTTGAACGAAACTTATGTCGTGGATGATATCTCTGTCAACAAGATGGACTGTTTGGTCAATAACATAAACGCTGATAATATCATCTTTTTTAATGATGATGAAATACCGCCAGGAGGCATGGGATCTATAAGAGCTCTGCATATTACCATCCGCCATAAAAGATACACATTGCTAGGGGTATTAATTAATAATAGATCAACCCTGAATGTCTTACCCCTATCCACATTGAATAGGTTGCCTGTGGATAGCTCTCATATGAAAACATGCCAAAATATAGTGAGAGCATTCGACGGTACTGAAAGAAAGGTAATGGGAAGGATTGATATACCTCTTTTGATTAGTCCAAACACGTATGAAGTAGACTTTTTGGTGACGGACATCAAGTCTTCTTATAATTGCTTATTAGGGAGGCCTTAGATTCACTCAGCGGGGGCAGTGTCGTCATCATTGCACCAAAAGTTAAAGTTGGTAACTGATGGTAGATTGGTAATGATAAACGCAGAATAAGACATTATTGCATCCGTTACTAGTGACGCGCATACATAGGGGTAGACGATGAGGCGATAGAATGTTCCTTTCGATTGTTGGAATTTTTCAACGTAACATTCATTATCAAAGGGGACAAGATCCCAATGCCTAAAATAACCAAGACTACAAGGATGGGCCAGCAACTGACAGTCGGGAAATGAGCTTTACTGGGAGGAGGACTCGGGAGACACCTTTAAGGAAGGGTTGAGGCACTGATGCTGAAAGAAAAACGTGACCACTTTGGCTTAGAATACAAGCCAAATAGAAGAAAAAAGAAGAGGGAGTTAGAAAAGAAACAAGAAAGAAGAAGAGCGTGACTGAATGGAGGAGAGGTCATATGGGAACCAATGACCTTTCTCCATATATCCAAAACATTCGTATTAGGAGGAACTATTCACCCTGAATAGAAGATGACAAGAAAAGAAACAACAGAAGAAATGTTGGGAAGTTTGAGTATTAACGCCATATTCGAAGAAGGAACCGGAGAAGAGAATTTATTAGGAATTTTCCCTTACATTCCTGGGAGTGTTTTGAACAATTGGACTACGGAGGAGATCCTTGTAACTTTTAGAATTAATTCAGAGAAATGTTCAAATCACGCTTATTACTCTAAGCCTAGGAGCAATAAGAATCCTTTTATGAAATAGGCTTATGTCCAACATCTTTATTTCAATAAAATGCATCTTTGCGTATCATTTTGAGAAAATATTCTTTATTCTTTCTATTTCATTCATAATCATACCATGCAAATAATTATTCTTATATTCTTTTGTTCTTTGGATCTTCCTTCATCCCAATAACAGTTCTCCAGAGATCAATGATATGAGCGATGCTGCTACTAACTCCGAGTCTCCTTTTGAGCAAGATATGTTTATGGAGGATTCTCAAGATTTTGAAGATGATCGAGACTGTAACCTATCCCCTGATTATTGAGGATGGTAGAATAAGATGAGAAACAAATCCTACCTTACAAAGAGTCAGTGGAAATTGTGAGCTTAGGAGAGGAAAAAAATGTGAAGATTGGAGCTGGCATTGCTGCAGAGACAAAGCGAGACCTCATTGAGTTACTCCAAGAATTCATGGATGTCTTCATATAGTCATATCAAAACATGTCCGGGTTAAATACTAACATCATGGTACACCGACTCCCCATAAAGGAAGAGTGTAAGCCAGATCAACAAAAGGTCTGGAGGATGAGACTTGACATTTTGTTGAAAATAAAAGAGGATGTTAATAAGCAATTCAATGCTAGTTTCTTACAAGTGGTTAAATACTCGGAATGGGTAACCAATATAGTCCTCGTTCCTAAGAAAGATGGGAAAGTGTGAATGTACATGGACTACAGGGATTTGAACAAAGGCAGCCCAAAAGACAATTTCCTGCTACCTCACATTGATACCTTAATGGATAACACAACAGATTACTCACTTTTCTCCTTCATGGATGACTTATCGGGATACAATCAGATAAAGATTCATCCTGAAGGCAAGGAAAAAACCACATTTATAACCATGTGAGGAACGTTTTGTTATACGGTGATGCCATTTGGACTGAAAAATATGAGAGCAATGTATCAGAGAGCCATGGTAACCCTGTTCCATGATATGATGCACAAAGAAATCGAAGTTTATGTCGACGATATGATTGCAAAATCGAAAATAGAAAAGAAGCATGTGCAAGTCCTAAGAAAATTGTTCTTAAGGTTAAGAAAGTTCTAGCTAAAGCTCAATCCAGCAAAATGCACTTTCGAGGCTAGGTCGGGAAAGCTGCTAGGATTCGTAGTCAGTGAAAAGGTGATTGAGATTAACCTAAAAAAATTCAATGCTATACAAGAATTGCCTTCACTGCGCACTAAAAAAGAAGTTCAAATTTTCCTAAGAAGACTAAATTACATAGCCCGGTTCATTTCACAACTAACTGAGCAATGTGACCTCATATTTCATCTCCTTAAGAAACAAAATCCAGGTGTATGGGATGATGAGTGCCAGCAAACTTTTGAAAATGTCAAGCAGTACCTGTCCAATGCCCCAGTACTGATGGCACCTAGCCCAGATAAGCTGTTGATACTATACTTGGTAGTATTTGAAAATTTCATAGGATGCGTGCTCGACCGACATGATGAGTTAGGGAGAAAGGAAAGTGCGATATATTACCTCAGCAAGAAGTTTATTGAATGCGAGCCAAGATATTCGCCAATTGAAAAGTTGTGTTATGCCTTAATCTGGTCGACTCGGATATTGAGACAATACATGTTGTACCATACAACTTGGCTTATCTCGAAACTGGACCCTCTAAAGTACATGATAGAGTCAACTGCTTTGAATGGAAGGATGACCCAATGGCAAATTCTGCTTTCTGAATTTGATATAGTCTATATGGATCAGAAAGCTGTAAAAGGGAATGCAATAGCAGATTTTTTAGCCAGCAGACCTCTAGAAGATTACGAGTCCTTGAACTTTTATTTCCCAAATTAGGATCTAATGTATGTTGCAACCACTGAAGAAGACTATTAAGAAGACCATCCTTGGAAACTGAATTTTAACAGAGCCTCAAATGCTGTAGGTAACAGAATCAAGGCAGTTTTGGTATCCCCAAACAGATATCATTATCCCTTTACTAGTAAATTGGATTTTGATTGTACAAACAACATGACAGAATACAAAACATGTGTTATGGGCATCCCTACGGCCATAGAACGCAAGATCAAAGTACTAGAGGTATATGGGGATTCTGTATTAGTGATCTATCAGTTCAAAAGTGAATGGGAGACAAGAGGCCCCAAATTGATCAATTATTGAAGGCTTGTTCTTGAGCTAAATGAGGAGTTTGACGATATCACTTTCTACTACCTCTTACGAAATAAAAACTAGATGGCCGATGCCTTGGCTACTTTAGATTTTATGATCAAAGTAAATAGAAAAGAGGACATGAAACCTATTCAGATGAGTATTTATGTGGCTCCGGTTCATTATTACAACATTGAGGAAAAAGAAAATGATGCTTACCCTTGGTACCACGATATACTACGATATGTGAAGAATCGTGAATACCCTGACCAAGCAACTGAGAATGATAAAAGGATGTTGAGAAAACTAGCCAGTGACTATGTCTTAGATGTGGAGATCCTATACAAAAGAAGAAATGATCAAGTACTACTGAGGTGTGTGGACGCTGTTGAAGCTAAGAAAATCTTGAAAGAAGTCCATAAGGGCGTTTATGGAACACACGCTAATGGTTTTACAATGGCCAGACAAATCATGAGATTCGGGTATTATTGGTCCACCATGGAAGGAGATTGTATCAGTTACGCCAAGAGATGTCATAAGTGCCAAATTTATGGGGACAAAATTCATGTGCCTCATTCACCTCTTCATGTCATGACTTTTCCATTGCCTTTCTCTATGTGGGACATGGACGTCATTGGGTCGATCTCACCAAAAGTTTTCAGTGGTCATTGATTACTTCACCAAGTGGGTAAAAGTTACTTCATATACGAATATTACAAAGTTGACAGTTAATAAATTCTTGAAGAAAGAGATCATATGCGGTATGGAATGTCAGAAAGGATCATATCTGACAATGCATTAAACTTGAACAACAGCATGATATCAGAAGTCTGTAGTCAATTCAAGATCAAACACCACAACTCGTTGCCATATCGCCCAAAAATGAATGGTGCGGTAAAAGCAGCCAATAAGAGCATCAAGAAGATAGTAGGGAAAATGACTGAGACTTATAAAGATTGGCACAAGAAGTTACCATTTTCCCTTTATGCTTATCGAAAGTCTGTCAGGACCTTCACTGAGGCAACGCATTTCTCTTTGGTTTATGGAATGGAGGCGGTTCTCCCTATTGAGTTTGAGATTCCCTCTCTCTGAGTTTTGTCAAGACTAAAGTTAGATGAAGCAGAATGAATCCAGTCTCGATATAATCAGCTGAATTTAATTGAAAAAAAGAGGCTAAAAGCTATCTGTCATGATCAAATGTACCAAAAGCGAATGATGCAAGTTTATGACAAGAAAGTTCACCCCAGAGAAATGGATACCAAATTAGGAAGGACCTTATATAGTAAAAAAAATCTTTTTCTAGAGGAGCGTTGATTTCGACCGAGATGGATGGCAAAAACCTGCCTAATCCTGTGAATTCGGATTCAGTCAAGAGGTACTTCACCTAAAAAAAAGGGAGAGGCCAAGGCGAAAACCCACAAAGGGCGCTTTGAGATCAAAGGGGCTTTGAGTTGAAAATTCAGGAAAAAGGCAATTCAAATTTTTAACCGAAGATGAGCCATGTGGTAGTCTTACTATTCTTGAATTAACACGAGGGAGGGATGCTACATCTTGGGGCATCAACAAGTCTCCTAGGTCTTCCAAACACGTATCAAGTTTAAAGGGTTTTCGAGAAGTTTTGTACAGAAAAGCTCATGCTATGATATCTGGGGCATTTGTTTTTATCTTATTCCTTCTTTATTTTAGCAAATTTGCTATGTTGATTGATCTATTTTGAGCTTCGCTCTCAATAAAATTCCATCTTGTCCATTGTGATAATCTTTTTCAAGCATTTTTCATTGAAATAACAATTAATGGACTAATAATATTCAAGTAAAAAAAGTTTTGCATATTGCTCTAAAAGCTTCTAAATGGTTCAAGGACCCAAAACGGGACCATTAGTTAGAACTAACTAAGTTTAAGAGTTGGAACATTTGGGAAAGAATAGCCCAAATTGCGATTATTTCTTCGGGTTTTCTATCAAAGAAACCAGCTGAACAAGAAGGCAACATAACACATTAGTGATAAAACCTTAATGAACAACGACCAATGTCAACCCAAGTGTTAAAAGAAGATCATTCTCGAAAAAATAAAATTCTGCATTCATGCAAACATCATTCATACATATCTAGTTGAGATCATTTGATTCATTCTGATCATAAAATCCTAATCACTCGGCATAAAGATAGGCCCATTAAATGGATTGTACAGGTCATGTTCCCAGAAAGCGGTGTGGTAGATTAGTGAAACCACAATCTTATATCCCTGAAGTTACAATGGGACGAATTTAAGTTATCGTGATGAATCTTATCTCCCTGAAGTTGCAGTTGAGTAGATAAAGCCACAAACCTTATCTCCCTAAAGTCACAGTGGAGCAAGTTGAAGTTACAATTCTCATCTCCCTGAAGTTGCAGTGAAGCAAATTGAAGATAGCGAATCTCATTTCCCTGAAATTGCAGTGGAACGGATTAAAGCTATAAGTCACAAATCCTATACCTCTAAAGTTGTAGTAGATCGGATTAAATCTACCATGGCAAATCTTATCTCCCTGAAGTTTCAGTGGAGTAGATTAAAGGCACAAACCTTATCTCCCTGAAGTTTCAGTGGAGCAGGTTGAAGTTACAAATCTCATCTCCCTGAAGTTGCAGTGGAGTAGATTGAAGATGCGAATCTTATCTCCCTGAAATTGTAGTGGAACAGATTAAAGCTACGAGTTACAAATCTTATCTCCCTAAAGTTGCAGAGGAGCAGAGTGTAGATGCGAGTCTAATCTCCTTGAAGTTACAGTGGAACAGATTGTAAATGCGAGTCTAGTCTCCCTGAAGTTATAGTAAAGTAGATCGAAGCACTAATTCCTATACCCTGAAAATGTAGTGGGATGGAATGAGGCTACTTGAAGAAGAGAAGCACCAAAGAAGTCAAGATTAGGCAAGACCAGGCAAAATTGGCCCTTTTTAAAGTCTTTGCTCCATTCTCATTATACGACAACGAGCAAAAAGGGGCAGCTGTAATGGGCCAATTTAGCCTTAGTCCAAGACCCAAAAATAAACACAAATAAAAACCAAAATAAATCTTAACAGTCCAAATTACAAAACAACACGCCCAAAATACAACAAAACCCATAGCCCAAAATTAACCCTAGCCCAAATGGCCCAAAACTAAACTAATTTTCAGCAAGAAAAAAGAAGGGTAGAAACCCTAGCTGTTGAACTCTAGGCCTAACCCTAGCACCGCGCCTGCTGCTGCCTCTCCACAAGCGTCTGATGCTTCTCTGCTACCACCTGCAACACACAAAGTAGAGGACAACGAAGAAAAAAACAAAGAAACAGTAGCAAACAAAAGCAAAGAAAACAAAAGAGAATCTTGTATTTCGTCTATAAAATAGGCCATATCAATTACTTGTATTTTTTTACGCACACCAGAGTAATCAAAACAAAGAGCAAAATCAAAGAAAAGTTAGAAATCAAATTTTAATCTTTAAAGGTGATTTTTTATTTATCTTTTTTTACGAAGTTATTTTATAATTAAAATATATAAAAAAAGAGGAAAGGTGTTGAAACTTACTCGTTTCCTTCATACATCGCCATCATCGGAGGTTTCCACCATCGCGAAAGCCTTGGAAACCCTTTGGGGTTTAGATCGAGCTTCGAAAAAGGGGCATGCGAGAGGTTAAAAGGCAAAGGTCGAATCTTTGTCATTCCTTTTTCCTACCTTAGGCGTTTGCATGTAGATCTCAACCCTTTTTTATATATATAAAAAAAAGAGGTCAAAAAAATCAATTTTTTAAGTTCTCTAGCCACCGTGTACGGTGGTACCGTCGCGTACGATCAGTGGTCGCCATAGTGGCCGATGGCCGGAACCAAGACCGGAAGGGGAGAGTGAGAGAGCAAAGAAAGCTCTCACATTTTTTTTAAAAAATGGACAGAATGATTATTTACAAAAAAAATTAGCTTTTATAGAGGTTCAAAACGATGTCGTTTTATGCCTAACCCGCGCGCGACCCGACCCGCTCCTGGGAGATCTGCACGTTTTTTACTATTAGACTATTTGTGCGATTGCTCATTCCACTTTTGCGACACCTTGCAATTTAGTCCTTTTTTTTCCTTTTTAATTTTTCCCTATAATTTTATATTTATTTCATTTTCGTCCCTTGAGAAACGTTGCGCATAAGGACAGGGGATATTTTCCCATTTGGTCCCTGTCCTTTTTAGCGCACTTTATTTTGATCCTTGTTGGCCTATTTTTTATTATTTATAATTTATACCCCGAATTTCATTTCTAACTTCAATTTTTTATTTTTTTAAAAACTATTTTATTTAATATTTCATTTAATATTTCATTTATTTATTTAATTTCAATTTTTAATCAAACTTATATTAGTTTTATTTATTTATTTATTATTTTTTAATTGGCTTGTTTTATTTTTATTTTTGCCTTTATCATTGTTATTTTATTCCATTATTTATTTGTTTATTACTTTTTATTTACTTTCAAAATTTAGATTATTCATTATATTATTGTTTATGCATATTAATATTATGATTTATTTATATCAATTCTATATATATTTTATATTTTATTATGTATATTATACCATTATTACTCCAAATTTATGTCGCACTATCATTATTCGCTAAGTATGACCCCTTTTTATGTTTTAATCTTTTTTTATGCCATAATCGAATAAAATAAACATATCATTTTAAACGTTACATTAATTTTCACCCAAATTCATAAAAAAAGGAAAATTTTCAAAAATAGGCAATGTCTAGTATTTGGGAGATTCAAGAAATCGTACCCTAACTTACGGGGTTTCGATTTTCTCGTTGAACTTGAATATCCGCATTTCCTTTCAAAATTAAAGCATATAAGATTTTAAATAAAAAATAAAAGACAAACTTATTCTCGAGGGTTAAATGTGTCGTGTCCTAACTTACGGGATATGACGTTTTTATTATCTCTAGACGAGAGGGTCTTTAACGTTCGTTTCAATTTATTCAAGCGTTTTATTAAAAATAGCATAATACAAAGAGGGATCGTATTTTAAATTCTTTTCGAGTTTTCAACTTTCGACATTAAGACATTAAGTAATCAACTAGGTACCAATTTTGGGCGTCATGAGGGTGCTAATCCTTTCTCGTGTGTAACCGACTCCCGAACCCGTTTTCTGGATTTTTGTAGACTGAAAAACATTGTTTTAATAAATTAAACCTTTTATTAAAAAGATCAAGTTTCGAGGTGATCCGATCACACCTCCTAAAAAAGATTGGTGGCGACTCCCATTTTCGTTTTCAAAATAAAAAGTTGAACTTTCAAAGAAATGGTTTCGACAAGTATAATTTAGGGATTTCTACGGATCAAGATACCAAGTGAATAAATCGTTTAATTCAAATTCATAATAATAAATGAAGTCTAAGTGGATTCTTTCCTGGGTATTGTTTCTCTCATTGGTTATTATTCAATTACTTTCCTGATTTATTCTCTGTTGAGTTCTTAGTTAAATTAATTTAGTAATTTTAGTTTAAAACCAATCACTCCAATTTGTCAGCTAAATAATAGGAAAACAGTAATTACTAATACTTTTAGTCCTCGTAGATACGATATCTCTACTCACCATAGCTATACTATTTATCGATAGGTGCACTTACATTTGTTGTATTTTTAGTTAGTTTTATGACACATCATGAACTATGTGGTGTAGCTATATATTGATCTGTCTCCTTGGGCACATCATTGATATTGCTTATAATCTAGGGGGAATCAAACATTGAGCAATTGCTTCATTATGGTTATTTTACCCAAATGACCAAAAAAATTAATTAATTATAAAAATGACCTAGGTTCAAAAACAATCATCCAAATGATCTAAAATGAACAATAAAATTGGGTTGGGGGACTTAACTGGTCGGCATCACTAAATGGTTGTGTTAGGGGTTAAATTTTTTTTTTGGACTGCTAGACACTAGATGGCCAGCAAAAGAAGTAAATTTGGGTTGGGGGACTTAGATGGCCGACACCATTTTTTCCATGAAAAATAATTTTTTTGGGTGCTAGGACACTGATGATCGACACCCTTGTACCAAATTTAAAATTTTTTTTTGTGCTAATACATTGATAGTCGACACCCCAGTACTAGATTTAAAATAAATTTTGGGTGCTAAGACACTGATAGTTGGCACCCTTGTACCAAATTAAAAAAATTTGGGATGTTGAGACACTGATGGTCGGCACCTCAATACCATACTTAAAAAAATATTTTTTTGGGGTGTTGGAACACTGATGGTCGGCACCCCTTCAATATATATAGTTGTTTTGTCTTCCATTTGAGCTTTCTGTTTGATTTATTAATTGAAAATCTATATTAAAAATATCAGAGTTTTGTTTGTTAAGGTGGAAGCAGAAATTTGTTAAAGATGAGTTCCTAAATTCTGTTTGTTTATGTTCATTTCGATGGAGAAATGATTAATACAGATGAAAAAGGTTGTGTCTTTCAAAGTCAGCAAAAAATCATAATGAGATTCAATAAGCGTGTTTTGCTTAATTTGAAACAGAATATCAGTACAAAGATAGCTACTCGTTGCGGGAAGCAAATGTTGAGACTATTTTACAATTTTTTTATTTCAACAGATCTGCTCAAGTTCTCGGAAATAGAGTTTGAAGAAGATGATGATCTAGAGACAATGATAGAAACTTATTGCACCATGAAATAGAAAATCCCAGCTCTATTAAGTTGTTCGTGAAGATAGCTAAACTGAAACCTATTCAAGTTGTAATTCCAGAAATTCAACGTTCTAGAATTAATTTTGATCTTAATTCTGTTCAGAAGATCAATCGGGTTGTGGAAGGTCACTGCAAACTTCCAGAAATCCAAACTACGGTGGATGTTCGTATAACATCCCAATCCCGTGTCATTATCTAGAGATTCATCCAGAGGTGTTGGCTACCATAGAAGATGGTGATGAAGGGTCTGATAATGAAGAGTAATCCCACCATGATAATGAAGATTTGAGTGACCCTAATTTGGATGAAATCCTTGAAGAAATAGACGATGAAGGCCCGGTACAGGGTGAAGATGTACACCCCTATTCAGCCGGGAACACGGGATCCAGTATAATAATCTGTAATAATCCAAGGGCTTTCATGACTAATATAGATCTTGTTGTGGCACTTGCATGCGAGTTCTTCAAATATCCAAATATAGTATCCGCTAACCTACTAGATGAAGAATCGGAAGTTGAAGAGTTGTTCGTAGGGCAACAATTCAATAATAAGAAATACTGCTTGCATGCAATAAAGCAGTACAACTTGAAGCATTCTATTGACTATAAAGTCATGAAGTCAACATAGTCTTTACATGTTGAAGAATGTTGGAAAGCCTAAAGGGGCTGTAAATGGCGTGTTCGAGCTGCAATAATCCAATAAACTCAGTCACACATTCACGGTTGCTCGTATGTCGCAAGACCATCGAAAATTGGATGCAAAAACCATATGCAACTGTATCATCCCATTGGTGAAAGACAGTCCCACCTTTCCTATATCGACTCTTATTGCAGACATGCAAGCTCGATTCAAATACAGAGTTTCCTACAAGAAGGCATGGTAAGCGAAGCAAATAGCGACGAAACAGTTGTATGGTGACTGAGATACTTCATACAATGAACTTGAAGGGTAAATATTTGCGATGTGGGAGTATGTACTGAAAACGGTGGCTGATTTGTAAACACTACCACATAGAGGCCTAGAAGTCCAGATAGAATCGAGAAAACGAGTTTTCCACCGATTGTTTTGGACATTCGAGCCATATGTTAGGGCGTTCCTTCACTATAAGCATTGGTGTAGATGGATAGAACCTGTCTCTACAAAAAAAAACACGCCAATACTCCTAATTACGGTTGCACAAGACAACAACTGGAATGTACTTCCTATCACTTTTGCCATCGTGGAGAGTAAGAACTTCGAGTCTTGGGAATTTTTCCTGTCAAATTTGTGAGGTACATTGTTAGGTAAGATAACATTTGTCTCGTCTTCGATAGATTGAATGGACTACTTACTGCGGTAAAGCGTTCAGGGGTTCTGTGGAGGTCTGTTTATTGCATCCGACACATCGCGTCAAACTTCTACAGAGATTATAAGAATAAAGAATGGCATAAAGAAATCGTGAACATGGGTAAAATACATTGTTCCAAAATTGATTTGTTCATATTTTATTTTTATGATATGTTTGTATTTTTTTCAAGATTTATCAGTTTGTATTTTTAATTTTTTTTCTAAATTTATATTGTTTCAAGATTACATACGTAGGGTATAAGTTAGAACCACGGAGATTCAGGAAAATGTTCGTGAGGCTTGAAGCTCAGATGACATCGTTACTCGAAAATCGTCATCTTCGGTAGTAGTTGGGTAGAATGGAAAATTGGCAGTGGAGTCAAAGTTACGATGATGGGTTTCGGTATGGTCATATGATGACCAGTCTCGTAGAGACGGTTAACTCGGTCTTGAGGCATACATAACATCTGTTAATTTCTGATGTTTTCTCAGCAACATTCTATAGGCTGGCCACATTGATGCCAAGGATGGGGCTGAGACAAGTAAAATAGACAAAGACTGAGCACGTGTATGTTGAAACCATCCAAAATACCATGACACACCCAAACACTCCCATTTGATGGTAATCTCAACATTTTTTCCATCAAATTACAATACCACAACCCAAAGAGTTTCTGGTGTTGGCCATTAGTGTCTCAACACCAAAAAATAATATTTTTTTAATTCTGGTATTGGGCTACCAGCCATCAATGTCTCAACACCCAAATTTTTTTTTAATTTGGTATAAAGGTGCCAGCCATTAGTGTCCTAGCACCCAAATTTTTTTTCCAATTTTCGAAAAAGTGGGTGTCGGCCATCTACTTCCCCTATCTAATTTTATTTTTAAATCTGATAAAGTGGGTGTCGGCCATCAATATGCTAGCACCCAAAAAATTTATTATTTTTTTTGTGAAAAAGTGGTGCCGGCCATTTAAGTCCCCTAACCCAATTTTTTTTCAGATATTGGTACAAATGTATACCAGTATGCTATGGTTTGAAAAAAATACATGGGTGTTGGCCATCTAGTGTCCAGCATCTCCAAAAACAACTTTTTAACCCCTAACACAATTATTGTCAGAATTTTTTGTGGTGTCAAAATTTAAGTCCCTTAACCCAATTTTACTGTTCATTTTAGGTTATTTGGGTGATTTTTTTGAATCTAGGTCATTTTTGTAATTGTTTATTTTTTTGAGTCATTTGGGTAAAATAGCCCTTCATTATGTACCACGTCCGTACTTGATTCTTTCCCTCACGGCGTCTTGTGTAAAACTGCAAAACTTGATCTAAACCAATCAAATCGACCGAATTCAGTTTTTTCAGTTTGGTTTGAGTATTTCAATTGAAGGTCAGCTTGAATTCACAATTAAATCGGTATACTAGGTTTAGCTTCATTTTTGAATTTCAAAACCATTTAAATAAAATTAACCAACTTTATGTATTTAATAAATATATATTTAAATCCAAACCCAATATTATTACCACCAAAATTAAATAAAAATAAATAAAGCCTAGTTTTCTACCTAAATTAAATATTAATATAAACTATGAAGATGATGATATTATTAAAATTTTAATATTAATAAAAATTAAACAATAAAAAAAAATCAAATAGTTCTAAGTTCTAACCCTAAAACCTAAATTCCCAAAACCTGCTGCAGATTGTAGTCGTGCACGTATTTCACATCTAACCTCTATCCCCCGGCCTCTCCTGAACTCTGTCTGTCGCCTTGCCCTTTTCCTTCTCGTGTTGTTCAACTATATTGTAGGCCTGTAGTCGTGCTTCATTTTTCTACGCCATCTTACACCTCACCTTAATTCACCAACCGCCACTATTGTTTCTCTCTCTCAATGGTAACATTTTTCTCTCATACTCTTTCTAGATATAACCATGGTATTTGCCCATTTGACTTGAGGTACATCATAAAAGTTCTACTACCTCTGTTATTCGTTTATTATTTTAATTATGGAAGAGTTTGTTTCCTTTATGTTTTGAGTGTCAGAAGTTGTAAAACTCCAAAGATTTACAACCTGCATACAAAGAAAAATAGAATGAATGAGAGTTATTAGGCTTGGTAACATCATTTTACTAAATTTGGAAAAAATAACCAAATTAAACTCGGTTTGGTCGATTAACTGACCAAAAATGGTCGACTTGTTTTTTCGGTTTCTTAAGAAAAGAAGTTAGTTAAGTTAGTTTTCAGTTTATTGCATTGAACTGACCAGTTGCACACACCTAGTTTTGTGTCTTGTAAACATTCCCACCAAGCTATGGCCGCTCCTTTTAATATGTATGCCATTAATATTATCATTCGCTTTAGGAATCTCCATATGGTTGAATCTATCTACTTCTGTAAGCCAATCCATAAAACCTTTAATATTCAAATTACCATCAAAATGAGGAAGATCTATCTTTAAACGAAATTCATCATGTTGAGATCTTCATTTTCTTCATCCTCTAATCTTCCACATTGGCTTGTTGTCAATGTTGAAAAATTCGGTTTAAAAATAGTGTTTATTAGGCATATTGAAAATTTAAGATTCTCTTTAAATCGAGCCATTGTGATGTTTATAACAATAATTTTTTTTACCAAAATTATAATTACGTTTTACAGAATAGGCGGATTCAATTGTTCTCGACTTTTGACCACTTGATCTTCTCCACTAATCTCGATCTAGGTTTACTAGAGTGTAGACTCTATTCCCAAATCAATGAAAATAATATGTGAACTTTTAAGGGCCAAAAACCCAAAGACAAACTATATCAAAATATAGAATTTATTTTGGAAAAAATAACTCAACTATAATTTGACAAAATAATGACACAAAAGTGATCTCTTGTTTTGACCTATCCCTCAGTATCTATTTATAGAGAAAATAACAAAAGTCTCAATCAAATAAAGTATAATTGAATAACAATATTTTCCTATCCCACTAGTAGTGCTTTATAGGAGGCGGCAACAACTCCTTGTCATGGGACTAGGTTTGCCACCCCTTGCTCCATACTGGGCCAAGTTAAGCCTTGTCATATATCAGGTCTAATTATATATGTTATCTAGTTTTTAAATCAACTCATATTATTTATCCAACCCAATAAATATTTTCTCATGCCCAAAATATTAATTATTCATTTAATTAATCAACTTAATTAAATTAATTTCTCAGTCTGATTCTAACCTCGTTAAAGTTATGACGATTTTATCATATTAGAATATACAATGAAATTAATTTAACTAAGTTGTTCTTATGAAACTGTGCTGAATGGAATTAATTTATTTTTCACTTCAAACTCTAAATAATAATTCGAAGAAATCAATTTAATTACCAAGTCATCTCTTATTCATAGCGAGAAAACGTATTCACTACGGATAGTGATACATGCAATTTATTTCTCTAATTTGTTGTTTTCATTTCTTCAAATCATTGATTCTAATGCAAACCATCAAGGTTATACCGAGCTAGTAGAGGGCCAGGTTAGAGATATATAATTGGGGTTCAAATAATTTGTAATTAAGTTTCAACTCTTCGTCTATTAATTACAAGATTATTTAGTAATGGATTCAATCTGCTAAAGTATCATGACTAAGCTCTCCCCATTATATGTCATTACAAAAGTTACTTATCAAGTGCTTATCCAAAGACCTTAATATAAGTATGTTACCATCATATGATATCCTTAATCTTTTTGGGATGAAATTTGTTCTCCCAGTATGATCCTATTTTATATCACAGTAATCATTACATATTCTTTCATGATAAAGTTTGTCGAAACCAATTTTTTTGAAAACGGGAATCGACCTTGGTTTTGAAAATGAGAACAAACATGGGAGTCGCCACCAATCTTTTTTGTTTAGGTGTGATTAGATCACCTAGAAATTTGGTCGTTTTAATAAAATATTTTGATTTATTAAAATGAATGGTTTTGGTCTACGAAATTTGAGAAAACGAGTTCATGAGTCGGTTACGTGCGAGGAAGGATTAGCACCCTCGTCACGCCCAAAATTGGTGCCTAATCGATTAATTAAAGTCTTAATGTCGGAAGTTGAAAAGATTTTAAAAAGAAGTTTTAAAATACGATCCCTTTTTATGAATGTTAATTTTAAAACGCTTGAATAAATCAAAATGGATGTTAAAGACCTTCTTGTCCCGAGGTAATTAAATGTCATATCCAACACGTTAGGACACGACATTTTAAATTATTGAGAATAAGCTTGCTTTTGATTTTCAAAACTCATGCATTTTAATTTTAAAAGGTTATTCGGTCATTTGGATCAAATGAAGAAAATCGAAACCCAGCACAATAGGGCTTGATCTCTAGATTCTCCAAACACGGAATATTGCCTTTATTTTATTTAGAATTCATATTTTTGAAATTTGAAGGGATATTAGGTTATTTAGGTTAAATGAGTAATATCGAAACCCAGTAAGTTAGGGCGTGTCTTCTCAAATTTCCAAAAGAACGAAATATTGCCTTATTTTGAGTAAGAACAAATGCGACTTTTAGCGATTTACGCTTATTTTGTTTAGAATAAAATGGTCTATATTAAAGACATGCATCTTAAGCTTTAATACACGATGTGATTTAAATAGAACGAGAAAAGATGACGATATCGAGCATGGCATAATAATTTGCGAATAAAATATTACCACAATGAATTATAATGACATGGGCTAATTTGAAATATAATACAAAGACGACCGATTATAATTAAACATGGCGTGTAGGGTAATGATAATGCAATAATATAAAACAACTATATGAGTCAAGAGTACATGATAAACAAATGAATATTATGATAGTACTAATAGGTTATGATAGTCATAATAGTATTAATAAATTACGACAACGATAATACATATAGATATGAATAAGTAAAGATGAAATAAACAAGTAATAGAGAATGATAATGACAAAGTAATAAATAAATATAATGGAAAGGGTTTAAAAATATTGGAAGTAAAGAATCAAATTACAATAAAATTTAAGGAACAATTCGTAATAAAACATATGTAGAAAATAATAATGTGACGATGATAAATAATAACCATATAATAATAAGAATGAAAATAACAATGCTTTTAAAAATATAGAAGGAGTGTGTATAAATAAATAGATTATTAAATTATAATGATAGTAATAATAATGATAATAATAATAACGAGAATAATACATGTGGTAGAACATAAATAATCCAATTTTAAAAGAGTGTATAAGAAGGTAACAAATAAACAAATGAAATAATAATGAAATAGTAATGATGAATAATAAAACAGTAGCAATAAGAAAATACAGTTTTTTTAAAAAAGGAAGTAATAAGTACAAGAATAATAATAATAATAATAAATACATAAATAAATATTTAAGAAGAATAATTATAAATATTGAATCAAGAGGCTAAATTAAAATGTAAATGAGAGTTGGGGTGCAATTTGTAATAATAATGATAATAAAGTATAGAATGAAACGGATACACAAACGTAAAAATAATAACATATAAAAACAAAATAACAAAGGCAGATTAATGACTAAACGAAATAAATAAATTAATTGAATTAAAGGACTTAATTGCTATCCAAATAAAATTTAAGAGATAAATTAAGATATAAAAAAAACAAAGGACCCAATCGAAAGGCGCAAACAACACGGAGGGACCAACTAGGGAAATATCCCTGCCCTCTGAAACACGTCGTTCTAGTAGGGCCAAATTGAAACTGAAATAAACTCTGATGTATAAATTAAAAATAAAAAAACTAGATTAAAACTATTGAAAATGCGGAAGGACCGAAAGAGTAAATAGCACACCATATCAAAACACGAGGAACCCAGGTAAAGCGGGTCGGGTCCAATTTGGCTCACGTAAAATAGTGTCGTTTTGGGGCATTTTAAGCCATCCCAAAACGGCACCGTTTTGGTGCCTTATATAAACCTCATTTTTTTAAATCTTCATTTCAAACCCTCTTGTTTTAAAAAAAAAAACTTCAAGCCTCTCTCAACTTTCTCCTCTCCCCAAAACTCCAGCCATCAAATCCGGTGAGATCCACGGTGGCCACCGATCACCGGCGATGAGCTCTGCCGTGCCCGGTGGCCGAAAATCGCATAAAAGACTCCTTTTAACCCCTTCGGCCCTCCAAAACTCAAATCCGAGCCCAAAATTTCTTAAACCCTCACGAAAAAGGCTCAAAAGTTGAAAAACTTTTCGGTTTCCAGCCACTTTTCATCGGAAGTGGGTACCTCGGCCATTCACGGTGGCGTAAAAGTTGAAAGACCTCCGTTTTTTTTATATTTTTACTTATTTTCTCTTAAATACGAGTAAAGAAAAGTAAAAAATAAAAAAACGAATAAATGAACCACCTCTTATATTTGATTTCTTTGTGTTTCAAATCTCTTTTTCTTTTTTATTTTTGCTCCTCTATCTTTATTCAAAAAAAGAAAGAAAAATCCCCCCTGTTACAATAGTTTTGTGTGGCTTTATAGCCGAAATACATGTTACTCTTGCTACTGTTCTCTTTTTCTTTTTGGTTACTATTCTTTGCTCCCTTTTTTGTCCTCTTATTTACTTGTTTACAGGTGATAGCGAAGGCGATGGGACGGGGCTCCCGTCTCCAGCGTTGTGCGCGCCGAGGCAACACATGGGTTTGCGGTGCTGGAGGCTAGGCAGAAACCCTAGGGTTCCTGTTTCTGGTTTAGTTTTTGGGCTAGGTGGGCTAGGTTTTTTTTTTGTTGTTAAGTTTAGATTGGTTTGGTTTTATTTTATTAGGCTTGGGCAAATTTGGGCCTCTACAAAGTCAATTATTAACACATAGTAATTAAATTATTCGTTTTAAGACAAATGACTCATGGTCATGTTATTTTTTCATCTATCACGTAATGTTGATGAGAGGATATCTTTATTCTTTATTGGGTTATGAATTCCACAATCGTAAGTGAAGTTATGTGATGCAGAAGTCATATGCCCAACATACCACTTTTTGACTTTATTACCAATTGAACTCCGGTTTTTAATACATCAAAGTATACGAGTCACACAAACATAGCTTGTCACTTGCTTAGGATTGAGGTAAATCACACTATAAACGCCACAAGTAAATAAATTCATAAACGAATGTAGAATTTATTCTACTTGGGTCATGTTCGATATATTGTTAGATTGACACATCTATATTTTTATTTTCTGAGAGTCATCCACTCCAATACCCAAAATAATGTATCTCTTTAATTGGATTTGATAAATAACATAATAATCTTTTAATCAACATGTTCAATTTTGATTAGACTATAAATCATTTAAATTATCTAATAATATAAGTTGTATTCTCACATTACGATCCGATCACATAATACAATTTAATATTAATTAATTGCTAGATAATCAATCAGTGAATATTTGATTTCAAGTAAAAAACCAGCTTAATTAATGTCATTAAATTTCCTTATGCGTTAATGTTAGCATAGTGATTTTACTTCTCGTTAATTATTATTCTTAATTGATATAGTTATTGGTAAAGCAGACTTGGGTTGTCTAATTTTGAAACATACACAACATAAAACATAATATTTGAGTATTTTGCAGATAATTATTTATTTGAATAATATATTTAGTTTTAATATGGATAATATCTTAAAAATTCTCATTATTTAAACCCCTTAAATTTTAATACCAACATCCGCTCTTCCTTCTTTTTGTTCTTCTTTTAGGATTTCAAGTCTAGTAATATCATGTATCAAAATGAAAATATTGAGTTGGATATTTAAGTGTCCAAACCATTCTAGCCATTCATTTCACCGAATCCGCTTGGATATTTAACTTTTATAAATGGTTGAAGCTAATTTTAAGTTTGATATGGGTATTGGATATTAAATTATTTGGGTTTGAATATTGATGAGTATAGTATTTAGCAATTAAACTATATGTTGGTTTATTATGGTGTTTTATAGATAATAATATTAATTATTTATGAAAAATGAATTAAATTAAAATATTAAATATAAAATTAAAAATATATATAATTTATGTGGAGTAGCATTCTTGTATAAGTGGAATGAAAGTGACCTTTGTCGACATTGTCAACATAGATACAAAAGACATTAATTGAATGAAAGTTACCTCTGCTCTCATCCCTAAAATAGATATAAAATTAGCAGGCTGAACCTCTTGAACTTGATTCATTCCGTGAAACCAATTTTTTATTTGTGGGAAAACCTTGGGTAACCAATTAAGCAGATGGATAGTAGTTGTGTGGCAACAAGTTTTAGGATTCCGGAGCAGGTTTTGACGTCAAGTGGGCAGCGGATGCAGCTCTTGGGTTTCGGCACCGCAGCCTACCCGCTGGTAACACCGCAAGTTGCAAAGCAGGCGATTCTCCAAGCAATCAAGCTTGGTCATCGGCATTTCGATACAGCTTATATTTACGGAACGGAACAGCCGCTTGGTGAAGCAATCATAGAAGCAATCTCGCTTGGCTTAATTATATCTCGAGACGAGTTGTTCATCACTACCAAGCTCTGGTGCAGCAATGCTTATGGAGAACTTGTTCTTCCTCAGCTTCGCAGGAGCTTGCAGTAAATTATATATGTTTATTTTTCTAATTTCAAATTAATATTTCCTTACCCTGAATAGACGTTGTGGCCACTGACATGGTAAATGGTGGCTAAAGTTTAAACTATTTCTACTGTAGAAATCTCAAGATGGAGTACGTGGATCTCTTTCTTATTCACTGGCCTTTAAGCTTAAAACCAGGGAGATACGAATTCCCAGTAAGGAAGGAAGAGATTAGCCCCATGGATTTCGGATCCGTATGGGCAGCCATGGAAGATTGCCAGAGGCTTGGCCTTACAAAGTCCATTGGGGTAAGCAATTTTTCCTGCAAAAAACTAGCTGACATACTTGCCTTGGCAAAGATCCCTCCTGCTGTTAATCAGGTAAAACTCTCCCTTTTTATCTCTGAATCTAGTATACACTTAACATAGTAGCATTCACTTTGGTTTCAACGTTGGGTTATACAGTGACGAAGTTTCAATTTTTTTCCTGCAAGGTGGAATTCAACCCGTTGTGGAACCAGAAGAAGCTATGAGAGTATTGCAAAGCAAATGGGGTCCTTCTCATAGGTTACTCCCCATTAGGAGCCAGTGGGACACTTTGGGGCAGCAGTAGAGTTCTGGAGAATGAGGTGCTCAAGGAAATAGCGAAGGCTAAAGGGAAGACAGTTGCTCAGGTCAGGTGCTTCTTGTTTCCTTTAAAACCAAAGCTAGCTATTTCGGACTTATTGATAGAAATTAGTCTGATTTATTAATCCACAAACAGATATGTTTGAAATGGGCATTTGAAGAAGGTGTGGGTGTAATCGTGAAGAGCTTCAATGTTGAGAGGATGAAGCAAAACCTTGAGATATTGGATTGGTCATTGAGCGAGGAGGAGCGTAAAAGGATCGGTGACCTCCCACAAAGTAGGGGTTGCACCGGAGAATCGTTTGTCTCTGAAAACGGAACTTTCAAGACAATCGAGGAGTTTTGGGATGGGGAAATTTGATTACATTTTCATTCTAAAAAATAGCCTTGAGTCATTATGTTAACTTGGAATTTATTCTTCATATTTGTTAAAATAATAAGGATGTTTGCTTGAATTAAGATTCAAAAATCTTTTAAGATATTTAAATATATTTATTATGTATTAATTAGTATATATTTTTATTAAGTGAAACTACATTCAAGATCACTTTAAAATTAGATTTGTCTTATTTGTCTTATTTTAGTTTTTTTTTTCAATTTAGTCACTTAATTAAAATGATTGTCAAACTAATTAGTATGTTAAAAATTATGTTAATTCACTAATAGATTGCTAAAGTGACACATTAACCAATTAAATAATGACACATGTCACTTTTTCTTATTAAAATTTAAAGATATCTCTATAATTAATTCAAAACGCTTTTTTTTTCTTCCTCTTCCCTCTTTTACCTCATAAAAGGATAAACCAAAACCCACTCCCTGTTCAAGACCATCTCAAAATTACTTGTCCTTCACCATTTCTCATTTTATCAGTATTCTTTGTACTCAATGATAATATGTTAATTTGCATGGTTTCTTGTGTTTAATTTGGTTTATTTCTGAATTGATCCTTGCTAAATTAGTGTTTTTATGATTTAATCTTGTCAGGGATGCAATTGGTAAAAAACAAGCTAAAAGGGGCCAAATTGATACACAATCATTGGAATAGGGCCAAATCAAAAAGATGGAGGAAGCTAATGACACATCAAATATTTTGACTTCGTTAAAGCCAAAAATAGGAAAATATTATTTTATTTTATTTTTTATTTTATATTAAATTAGTTTAGGATAGGGGCTTTATGTTCTTAGAAAATCATCCATTAATTTTGTATTCCTACTTCAAATTGGAATAGAATTGTTCTTCCCTTTTCTTTCAAGTTGACGTGAGCTACTGCCATTTTCATTTTCATTTTGCTTGCTTTTATAAAATTGGGTTAATTTCCTTCCAAGTCCTTTTCATCCCCCAAATTCCTCCATTATCATCAACCTACCTTTCTAAACATACAAAGCATGATTAATTGCATGCTTAACTAAATTTCATCTTAGCTTTAGGCCGGTGTTCTTTCCGGTCGAGAATCGCGAGATACGAATTCGTGCTAAAATCTGTCCAATCGGTATTCATTCTTTTCCTAAGTATCGGGATTGACAACTCATCCTTTAAGGATAACTCGATTACGAGTCAAAAAGTGCACGTTGGGTTAGAGTCGTGTTAGCTGACAGTTGGAGAAACGAGTCGGCTGTGCTGTATTTGGATCCACGAGAACAAATCAAGGAAAAAGTGATCAGATTTAAATGACCTACGCGGTTGAGGACGTTAATTCGAGTTGGGTTCTTCAGATAGCAAGGTTGCTGGAATCTTAAATCGGGAACACATGTATCTCGGTTAGATAATCGATAAGGTTTGATTTTCAAGTCGTACCGGAACTAGCTACAAGAGGAAGAATTGGTGGTTAGGACGTTCTTAATTGCTATAACCTGTAACAGCCCGATTTTAGCTAAATCGGAACAGTGGTTTTGGAACCATAAATCTGAGATTTTAAAATTATTCTAATATTATTTTTGGTTTTTAAAACATGTGAATATATATGTGTGAAAATTTCGTGAGCTAATTTTACCGTTTAATAGCTCAATTTGAGAAAAGGACTAAATCGCGTAAAATGCAAAAGTTAAATTTTATTTGATAAAGGTGTCTAATTGCTATGATTTAGTAAATTAAAGGTCCTTATGATGATATTAGACCATTTTAAATGTTGGTGGACAACATTAGACATCCATTATATGATTTTATAAGTTTATAACAAAGGCTAATAATGTAATTTGGTTATTTAAGTATAATTAATAAAAAAAAGTCAAATTTTATCATTTTCTTCATCACCTAGCCGAATTTAAAGAATAAAAAGAAGCCATTTTACTCATCTAGGGTTCGACACTTGTAAGTTCAATTTGGTAAGTGTTTTGAGCTCGGTTTTTGATGATTTTTATATTTTCGAATACTAGCTAGCCCAGGGACTAATTTGCAAAATTTCTTAATGTTTTGAAAGTTTCCATTGATGGATTCATTTTTTTTTTGAATGTTTGATGATGAAATATTAAATCTTGATGATAGATATCAATGTTTTGTAAAGTGATTTTGTGTAGAAATGCTTAAATAGGATTAAATTGTGAAAAGTGTAAAATGTGGGGTTAAAAGTGTGAATAAATGGAATTAAAGGGCTGATAGGGACCTAAGGAAGATTCGGCCATGCTTGGGTTTGATGAAATTTTGTGTATTTTGTGTTGTTTTAAAATAGGGACTAAATTGTAAAAATGTAAAATGTTAGGGGATAAAGTGTAAAATGTTAATTTATGTGTTTTTGGATGAAATTGAATGAATATTTGATTAAAAGAGTTAATTTTTAATGTATATAGATCAAGAATAAAAGAAATCAGATTTAGATCGGGGAAAAACGAAAGTTATTGAATAATCGATCAAGCTTCTCTATTCCGACTACGAGGTAAGTTCATATGCAAATAAATGTCTTTCAATTGAATTACATGTGTTTACTTGTTATGAAAATTTTATAAATGTTGAACGAGCACTTACGAACAAGAATCGACAGAGTTACGATATCTGAAAGTCCCGTACGAACCTTAGGAATAGAATAGGATACGAATGTCATAACATTAGGTTATCGAGATGTGATTACATGTAAGACCATGTCTGGGACATTGGCATTATATTCAGATTATGTGTAAGACCATGTCTGGGACATTGGCATCGTTAATCGATTTCGTGTAAGACCCTGTACGGGACAATGGCATCGATAAATAATAACATGTAAGACCATATCTGGGATATGGCATTGTATGAGCTTATGTGATTTTCGAGTATCCTTAACGATTTCGAATGGTTCAATGGGCAAAGTCAAGATGAGAAAGAATATGTGAATGAGCTAAGTAACTTAGGTACGTACGAGATTCATACGAGTATTGAGAAGTGAAGTAAATGATGAAATTGATTGTGATATTGAACATGTGTTCAATAAGAAAGGTTTGAGAACTTATGTGTGATTAGTTATGTTTAGCATTTTTGAATTGATATGCAAAGGTTCATATTATAGCTTTATTTGTATATGACTTACTAAACTTTTAAAGCTTACTTTGTGTGTTATTTCCATGTTTTATAGATTATCGAAGCTAGCTCGGACTCAGGAATCGTCAGGAAACGTCATCACACTATCGATTATCTAGTTGGTACTTTTGGTGTAACGCCCCGCACCCGAGACCGTTGCCGGAGTCGAACACGAGGTGTTAACGAACTTAATTCATTTATTTACACAGTTCATTTTAAAATTTCCAGACAAGCTGGCTAACTGCGTCACTTTCACCTTAAAAATCATATCTCGAGTTCCAAAACTCAAAAACTGATTCCATGAATTTTTCCTGAAACTAGACTCATATATCCATCTACATATTTTTTTCTAGAATTTTTGGTCGGGCCAATCAGTGCAGTTTATTAGTTAAAGTCTCCCCTATTTCAGGGTTCGACTACTCTGACCTTCATGCATTACGACTTAGATATCTCCCTGTACAGGGCTTCAATACATATTCCGTTTGTTTCTAATGAAACTATACTCAAAAAGGAATCTGTACATATAAAGCATGACTTCTAATTATTTCTGGTTAATTTATGGTAAATTTCCAAAGTCAGAACAGGGGATCCAGTAACCGTTCTGGCCCTGTTTCACGAAAACTTAAACATCTCATAAAATACAGCTCATATGGTTGTTTCGCTTCTTCCATATGAAAATAGACTCATCAAGGTTCAATTACATAATTTATTCATTATTTAATTACATTCCTAATATTTTTAGTGAATTTTCAAACTCACATCACTGCTGCTGTCAGCATCTATTTTAAGGTAAATTTCACCTATTTCATAGTTTCCATGATTCAACTAGCCATTTGACATACATAGCACCAAATATGATCGTGATTAACCATTCCAATGGCTAATCATTGCCAAGCATTTCCACACCTCTCAATAACCATATATATATACAAAATGATTTTAATACTATGCTTAAAATATTTAAGCCATTTTCGCATGGCTATGCGAATATATACACATTACCAAAGGTACTTGATTAACAACAAAGGTTAGTCCTATACATGCCATTATCAACGTTTAACTAAAAGAGTACCAAAAGGGCTTAGATAGTGTGGACGACTTCGACTTCGACAATCCCGAGTCCGATAGCTGACGAACAAAAATCTATAAAACAGAGAATTAAAGAAACGGAATAAGCATTTAATGCTTAGTAAGTTTTGAGTAACGAAATTATTTACGACTAAAGTATAGCGCTTATATGACTAAATGAATAATTTCATATATGCACATTCTCAAAATCATGCTCGTTAATCAATTGAGCGAGTACTATTTGAAAGGAATCAACCTTTCCGATGCATATACGAAACATACCTTATTGTTTGTATTTTATGAGCGTATTAATTGAAATTATTACAGCAAGATCGCTCGCTTCCAAACCCAAGTATCTTCGGGATTTATCCGGATATAGCAACTCGCACAAATGCCATCGGGTCTTAGCCTGGATATAGTCACTAGCATGAATGCCTTCGGGACTTAGCCCGGATATAGTCACTAGCACAAATGCATTCGGGACTTAGCCCGGGTGTGGCAACTACTCGCACAAATGCCTTCGGGACTTAGCCCGGATATAGTAACTTGCAAAAATGCCTTCGGGACTTAGCCCGGATATCATCCGAATAATCAAGCACATATACCAATAAATCATGACACATCCATATTTCATTATCATAACTAGAATTCAAACACAAGACGCTTATCAACCATTACCATTTTCGGCTCAATAGCCACATACAAAGAGCATGATTTTGATTTGCTTTATAACATGATCTCTATACACATTTGGCTACCCATCATAGGTATAAACTAATCACCTCAATATACAATTCAAGTAGAATCATTATATCACCGTTTATTTGTTGTGCTTATATGTCATGACTTAATCAAATCATAAACTAAGTTTCATTACTCGAAAACTTACCTCGGATGTTGTCGAACGATTTCAACGGCTATTCAATCACTTTTCCTTTCCCTTATCCAACTTTGATCCTCTAAGCTCTTGAGCTAAATCAAACAATTTACTCCCCAATCAAACACAATCATACGACATTCATATTCATTTTAGAACCAATTCATTTGAATCAATTTACTACTTATACATCAAAATTTCCAATACAAAGTATTTAGTACCTATGCACTTAAACCGGATTTGCAAACACTCATAGACCATGTCCGAATGCCATTTAAACACAAGTCAACAAAACCTCATGATTTCAAATCAAACTCTTAACAAGAATGCACAATGCCGAACCCTTAGATGATTAACATCTAATTTAGACAATTTAGAACACCTAAACGGCACTTGTTCAAACATTAAACAACTACATGTTCGGCCATTACCATAGGTGCATTAGAAATCTATACTATCAATAAGCTCAACTCCTTAGGTCCTAATCGGTACACTAAGACCATCTTAACTCATTTATCATCTTGTTAACAAAGACATAGTAAAGCAAATCTTTATACACAATTATTATCAATTCATCCATCCACTAGGGACTTAGCCTAACGTTCAATAACAAACTCATCATTTATCAATTACATATTCGGCAAGAACATGGTAACTTATACTACATCAATTTAGGTACATAAATTACTCAAACATAATCAAATTCACATTCGGTCTTGGTACATAATAAGGTAGCCGATTCTTTTCCCTTAGCACCCAATGCTCACATATGCTCATTTGTATAGTTCAAACACTCATCTACCATTGTTCATCTAAATTTATCATGAAACAACAACCATCACCCTTATTAATTACCATAGCCGAAAGCCCTACTCATTCCCACAATCAAAAATTCAACATGGGTTACTAAAATAACTTGATACCTCATTCAAGATTAGCCAAAATTTCAAGAATTAACATAACTTCTTACCTTAATGCTAACTTAAGATGACCGAATGCCTTTCTCCCATCTTCCTCTTTACATTCGGCCAAGAAGAAAGAAACTCAAGCTTTGTTTTCATCACCCTTCATTTCCTTATTTCAATTATTTTTTCCTTTTTATTTATTTATGTTATAAAATATAAAGCTACTAACTAATAATTAATACATATTGCATGTATATAACCCATCATCGCCGGCCACTACTTGTCATAGGTGGAAATTTGACATGCAAACCCATTATTTTCATAACATGCACTAATAGATCCTTATAGATTAACCTATCACATTTCAAAAGTGTCACACATAAGTCCTATTAACTAAATTCACATGAAATTGACTAAATCGAAGCTTAAATCTTTCACACACTCATATTCACATGTTTTAGACAATAAATATTATACTCAAATACTTCGGTGACTCAGTTTAGCGGTCTCGAAACCACTTTCCGACTAGGGTCAATTTAGGGCTGTCACATTTGGAAGCTTTGTATATATGGTATATGGCATGTATAGGCTAGTGTCATTTTAGTATGTTTTGAGCTGTGATATTAGCCATGTGATTTGGCTTGTTAATGATGTAAATGTTGGTGTGTATTTGGCAATTTAAGTTGGCTTAAGTATGTGTTTGATAAGTGATATATGTGATGTATATTATGCCTTATATGTTGGCTTGATTTGGTATGTTTGCCATAGTTGTTGATATAGCTAAATGGTTGTTCATTTGGTTAGTTATTAGTTGATGTATTAATGCTTGGGAAGTTGACATATTGTGATTTGGCCTTGAGATGATAATATGGTGTGTTTTGTGATATAAAATAGGTGATAAGATAATGAGTTAATGCATTTGGAACTTACATAAGTTGTGATGATTTTGGTTTAGTGAAATGGTATCATTTTGGTTGCTAAGTGTACATGAGAAAAGGGTGACAAATTGGCTTTGCAAATAGCCTATTTTTGTCCACACGGGCAAAGACACGAACGTGTGCCTCAGCCGTTTGCGACACACGGTCATATTACACGGCGATGTGTCCCTTGGGGTAGTCCTTAAGTTCAAGTCAGTCTTGTGCACGGCCTAGACACATGGGCGTGTCTGGTGGCCATGTGAGACACACAGCCTTGGCACATAGACATATGTGGCCTTTTCAAAGGGTATACGGGTTAGACACATGGGCATATGGTTGACCGTATGGCCAAGTCAGTAACTCGCCTTAGATTTCACATGGCCTGGCACACGGGCGTGTCCTCGGCCTGACACATGGGATGCAAATGTTACATGTAAAAATTGGTTTGGCTTGGAATAAGGGTTAAATTGCATGAATTTCATTTTTCTGAGCCTAGGGACGAAATCAGAATTAATTAAAAGTATAGGGGCAAAATAGTAATTTTACCTAAGATATGAATTGTATTAAATTGAGTTAAACTTACTCGTATAGGTCTGAATAGACCAAAAACGGAGCTAGATTGAGGTAAAGAAAAAGTTGTTTATCTATCAACATTGTCGAGGTAAGTTCGTGTAACTAAATTGTGTATATTTATATGCTTGAATTGAATGTTGTGTATATGATTGTATTGTTGCTATGAATATGAAATTAATATTATATTCGACAATTCCTGACAAACGTCAAGTCCCGATTGAATAAATTAATTTCGATGGATACAGGATTTCTCGTATTGGTTGTGGTCCTGCATATGTTGCGGACACACCACAACTCGAAAGAGCATCTCGTTATTACGCCTCTCGAGCTTCCTATTATATGGTTCTTACGAGCTTCCCGTTAATAGCTCTTTGGAGCATCTCGATTGGTTGTGATTCTGCATGTGTTGTAGACACACCACAGCTCTTATAAACATCCCGATATATGGCTCTTCGTGAGCTTCTCGATTAAAGGCTCTTTGTGAGCTTCCTGATTAATGGCTCTCCAGAGCTTCCCGTTATGGCTCGCTTGAACTTTGCAATATATGGCTATCTAGAGCTTCCCATTAATGGCTCTTCTGAGCAACCCGTTATTGGCTCGCATAAGCTTCTTGATTATGGCTCTTATGAGCTTCCCGTTATACAGCCCGGATAAGCTTCCCATTATATAGCTCACATGAGCCTCTCGCTATATTGCTAGAGAGAGAGCTTCTCGTTTATGTGCTTGTATGAGCATTCTCAAATATGAATTAATGGATTATAGTTTTGTACACTTCGAGTGTACTATCTGTGTATCCATCGATATTTCAAATAAATTCAACGGGTAAAGTTCTAACATGGGATAATCTAAACTTGAAATGAATTATTATGGAAATGTACATGTTATATGAATATATTATGCGGAAAGCATATTATAAGAAAATTTTTACATGATGAGCTCATTCTTGTTTCTTGATATTCACATGAAGTACATGACTAACTTGTTTCTTGAGATTATATGTGTTTAGGCAAATAGCCAAATTTTCTTTGGATGAATTTTGCATGCTTACTTTAAATAAAAATGAATGGTAAGTTAATTTCCTATTATGCTTACCTTGTATTATTTTTCCTGTTTTATAGCAATACAGAAGCTCGAAATGGTTGGAAGCTGGTCGGAGCATCATCACACTATCCTTCGGCTCATTTTGGTATATGTCACGAACTAAATTTTGGTATAATGGCATGTATAGGTTCAATTGGGCCATTGATGGTAAATATGTGTTTTGGTTATAAATAGCCATTGGAATAGCTTGAGTTGGACGTAATTTTGTTAAGTATATATTTGTGTGGCTTCTTCATGTTTGTTTTATTTGATGTGGTTGAGTGATGGATAAGTTATAGGCATATTGATATATGAAATGAGATAGTATATTTGGTATAAGTAAAAAAATAGATGTTTTCATTAATATGGTAAATTTGAATGATGAGAAATAAGGATGTATGACATGTTTATGACTTGATTTTGGTTAGTTTAAATGTCTTGGATTGGTTTTTGAATGTGTTAAAATGTTAGTGTAAGTGAAAGACCAAATGGGTGAGAAATATGGCTTGGAAATGACCTTATTTAGTTCCACATAGGCAGGGACACGGGCATGTGTTTCGGCCATGTGTCCCCTGTATCTTTAAAATTTAAAACAGAATACTCAGGAGTTTTCACACGGCTTGGCACATGAGCGTGTAGCTTGGCCATGTGACCTCTTGCACTTATACATGGCCTACCACACGGGCGTGTGACTTGGCCGTGTGACCCAACTCAGAGAGTTATGTGGGTATGGACATGGCCGTGTGCCCTATTTTGAATGCCCACACGGCTTAGGACATGGGCGTGTCACATGGCTGTGTGGCTCACTCAGTCTGACCACAAGGGTATGTATCCCCTGTACCTTGGAAAAATTTTGAGATTTTGCAAAAAATTCTCTAAGTACCCGGTTTAGTCTCGACTTGTTTCTAATGTATGTTTTGGGCCTTAAGGGCTCATATAAGGGACTTTATAAATAATTTCTGACATGAATGTTAAATAATATGAAATGATTGTATTTGTTCTGTATATTTCGATAATGCTCCGTAACCCACTAGACGAACTCATGGGTTAAGTTCTTTATCCTTAGAAGATAAAATTGATAAGCTGACTAACGTTGTTTAAACTTTGCTTACAGATAAAACGAGCCCAGCAAGGTTGTGAGAAATTTGTACTAAGCCAGACCATCTGACGAACTCTTGTCTGATTTTATATGAAGATTCGACAAAATAGGCGAATGCTGTCGGGAACTTTCCAGGACCGCCCCAAAGGCGATATGACCCCTACTCAAACTCTTATAATGTGGGGTGGAAAGATTAATCGAATCTTAGTTATGGGTCGAATCAGCGGTTCAATCACTCATACCAACAAAGGCCGCTACAGAATCAACAGATACCACCCCCAAAGTCGTCTTTGGAACCATAATGGAAAGGCTAACCAATAGTACTGAGAGATTCCCACAAAAAACTAACATGCATTTGCAAGAGTTGGATAAGCAAGTGAGCAAACTCGCGCTCACAGTTAGCCGTTTGGAGTATCAAGGTAAGCTGCCATCCCAAACTAAGCCAAACCCTCAACACAATGTAAGCGCTATAAAATTGAGGAGTGAGAAGGTTTTAGAGCCTATACCTAACACGAGCTGCGATCACGACACTAGTCCTGCCCATGACACTAGTCAAGATAGTGAGAAACTTGACACAGAAGTTCCAATAGAATCAGCACCAAAAAAATCATTTGCAGTACCACCTCCGTTTCTTGGAAGACTTGTCCAGTACAAGAAGGAGCGAGAAGAGAAGGAGATCATCGACACCTTTCAAAAGGTAGAAATCAACATGCCTCTTCTCGATGCGATTAAGCAGGTCCCACGATACGAAAAATTCTTAAAAGATTTATGCACGAGTAAAAGAAAGCTCTTGGGTAATGAAAAGGTAAGTGTCGAAGAAAATGTCTCCGCCGCTCTACAAAGGAAAATACCGTCAAAATGTAAGGACCAAGGTATGTTTTTCATATCTTGTAAAATAGGTAGTGTCAGTATTAAAAAAGCAATGTGTGACTTAGGCGCATCAATTAATGTTATGCCTTTGTCAATTTATAAACTACTTAACGCGAGTCCTTTGAAGGAAACATGTGTAATTATTCAACTTGCAGATAGATCTGTGGTGCATCCAAAGGGAGTATTGGAGGACGTTCTTGTCAAGGTAAATGAGCTAATATTTCCTGCACGCTTCTACATTATCGATATGGAGGATGACAATTTGGCTAATTCATCTGGCATTCTTCTCGAGGGACCATTTTTGAGCACCGTACAAACAAAGATTGACGTATGAAGTGGGATAATCACTATGGAATTCGATGGGGAAGTAGTGAAATTCAATGTCTATGAGGCCATGAACTGCCCTAGCATGATTTCTAATGTTTCTAACATTAATATAATCGATCCTTTAACTGAATTACATTCAAAATATCATGACGAGGATAAATTACGAATTATTCTTTGCAAAAGTCTAGACTTTGATGCCATGAAGAAACTAGAGGAGTGGATAACCTTTGAAGAATCTGTTCACGAAACAGTGGCTCATATGGAGGTATCGCAATTACGGAAAAATTCAGATAAAATTTTTAAATTATCTCCTTCACAAACTAAGCTTGTACCATTTGTTTTGCAAGCTTCAGAGCTGGAACTCAAACCACCTCTAAACCATTTAAAGTACACTTTTCTCAGTAAAGAAAATACCTTACCGGTAATAATCTCGAGTAAACTTACCGGTAATAATCTCGAGTAAACTCTCGAAGGTAGAAGAGGAAAATTTGGTACGAGTTCTCAGAGACTATAAATAGGTAATTGGATGAACGATAACCGATATTAAGAGGTTGAGCCGTTCAACTTGCATGCACAAAATTCAAGTTATGGATAATGCTATTCCCAACATTGAGGCTCAAAGGCGTCTCAATCCACCCATGATGGAAGTGATAAGGAAGGAAGTTCAAAAGTTACTTGATGCTGCGATGATCTATCCCATTTTTTACAGTAATTGGGTCAGTCCGATCCATGTAGTACCGAAAAAGACCGTAATTGAGAATTCGACAGGTGAGATAGTTCCCACTCGTGTTCAAAACGGGTGGAGAATCTGCATCGATTATAGGAAGTTGAATTTCTTAACTCGGAAAGATCATTTTCCACTTCCTTTTATTGACCAAATGTTAGAACGTTTAGCTGGGAAGTCTCATTATTGTTGTCTTGATGGTTACTCAGGATTTTTCCAAATTCCAGTGGCTCCGAAGGATCAAGAGAAGACGACATTTACGTGTCCACTTGCATGTTCGCTTACATATGGATGCCGTTCGAACTTTGCAATGCACCAGCCACGTTTCAGAGGTGCATGGTAACTATATTTTCTGACTACGTTGAGAAAATAAGTGAAGTGTTCATGGACGACTTTACTGTATATGGTGAGTCTTTTGAGGTATATTTATTAAATCATACAAAAATCTTGGAAAGATGCTTAGAATTTAATCTTGTTCTAAATTATGAGAAATGCCATTTTATAGTATATAAAGGATTAGTTCTACGTCATATCATTTCTGCTGAGGGAATTTCTGTCGATAAAGAAAAAATCGACATCATTAACTCACTGCTATACCCCACAACTATGAGGGAGATTCGTTCTTTCATTAGTCATACAGGTTTCTACAGAAGGTTCATTAAAGACTTTTCAAAATTTATGCAATCACTTTGCAATCTCTTACAGAGTTTGACCAATCATGCAGAGATGCGTTTGACACGCTCAAACATAAGCTCATTTCAACACCTATCGTTCAACCACCAAATTGGAATTATCCTTTCGAAATAATGTGCAACGCTAGTGACCATAGTGTAGGAGCAGTCATTGGAAAAAAATCGAGAAAGAACCACACGTCAACCACACGTCATCTCCTATGCTTCTAAAACTTTGGATGCTGCCCAAATCAATTATTTGACCACAGAAAAGGAGTTTCTAGCTATATTCTTTGCCTTAGAAAATTTTTGTTCGTATTTATTAGGAACTAAGATTGTGGTTTTTTCTGATCATGCAGCTTTAAAATATCTAATCGGGAAGAAGGAAGCAAAACCGAGACTTATAAGGTGGATACTACTTTTGCAAGAGTTCAATCTCGAAATAAAGGATAAAAAAGGACGTGAAAATTTGGTAGCTAACCATCTGAGCCGAATTCCTCCATCGAATAATGTAACACCACTTAAAGGCCATTTTTCGGATGAAAGCTTACTTACTACTCAAACGATTTTTCCTTGGTATGCAGACATGGTGAATTACCTTACTACAGGTATAGTCTCTTCTAACTTATCGCGATATGAAAAAGATAAGATCAAACCTGAGTCACGATATTATATTTGGGACGACCCCTATCTTTGGAAATACTGTTCTGACCAGGTAATTCGACGAAATGTCGTAGAGACTGAGGTAAAATCGATTCTATCTTTTTGTCATTCTTATACATGTGGTGGACATTTTGGCCCTAAACGGACTGCGCATAAAGTACTTGAATGTGGACTATATTAGCCACATATCTTTCGAGATGAATATTTTTTCTGTAAAACATGCGAAAAGTGTCTAAGGGTAGGAAACTTGAGTCGAAAAAATGAAATGCCTCTAACCTCTGTACATGTTTGTGAAATATTTGATATATGGGGCATAGATTTTATGGGACCTTTTGTCTTGTCATACGGTAACATCTATATTCTACTGCAGTTGACTATGTGTCGAAGTGGGTGGAAGCAAAAGCCACTCATCATGCTGATGCAAAAACAGTAGTTGATTTTCTAAAGAGTTATATTTTTTCTAAGTTTGGGACACTGCGAGCATTGATCAGCGACCGTAGAACGCATTTTTGCAATAAGGTAATGAAACGCTTTTGACAAAATACAAGGTAGTGCAACGAGTCACTACAGCTTATCACCTTCAATCAAACGGTCAAGTGGAAGTGTCGAATCGAGAAATCAAGTTGATTTTGGAGAAGACCGTCATGCTGAGTAGAAAAGATTAGAGTTTGTGACTAAATGATGCATTGTGGGCTTACCATACGGCTTATAAAGGACCTATAGGTATGTCTCTTTATCGACTAATATTTGGTAAACCATGTCATCTTCCTGTTGAGCTAGAACATAAAGTGTTTTGGGCGGTCAAGCAATGCAACATGGAGTTGGAAGTTGCAGGTAAGCATCGTAAGTTACATATTCAGGAACTTGAGGAAATTCGACAAGAAACGTATGAGAGTGCCTAAATTTATAAAGATAAGGTCAAAGCATATCATGACCAAAAGATAACCCATAAACAATTTATGGTAGGACAAAAAGTATTACTTTATGACCCTACACTAAGAATTTGTGCAGGTAAACTTCAGACTAAGTGGTTAGGGCCTTTCGTTGTTACTCACGTATTTCCACATGGTGCAGTCGAAGTTAAAAGCAAAGAATCTGAAAAAAATTTAAGGTCAACGGACAACGATTGAAGCCTTTCTATTAGAATTTTTAAGTCCATGTGGTTGAGGAGTTAGTCCTCGAAGAGTCGGATAAATAAATTCCTAGGTCATCGAGCTAACGACATTAAACAAAAGTGCTTTTTGGGAGGCAACCCTAATTTATTTTCATTTATTTAAATTTTAGTAAGATTTAGGATGTTAATAAATATATTTTTAATTCAATTAGTTCGATGTTTTCAGGAATGTAATGGAAGATATGAATATTATTGGATAATGATGGTGAAGTGGGCACGACATGCTAATTTGGTGATAGTTATTTACCTACGAAAAAAAATCTCAAATTACCTAACCTTCATAAAACCCCAAACTCAAATCCAATAAACACCAACCCATTTAACCTACCTATTCATACCCAAAAACCAACCCAACAACACAAGTCCAAAATTGGCCCAATACCCACCACCCAAGCCAATTAACTCACCTACCCATAAAAGCCAAATTACCCAATAGGCCCGATAGAAAAATAATAAAAAAATAAAAAAATTTAAACACCCAAAATCCTTAAAATTTCCCAACCCATTTTTGTTTCATCATCTTTTTCTTCTTCAAATTAAAAACAAAAACCCTAACATCATTCCTAAAAATCACCGTCACCTCTGTCGTAGCCCTCCATCACCGACCTCAAGTTGTGCTATTGTTGCTCTGTCCTTAACTGCCGCCCTCCGCTGTCGATGAGCCCAAAGACCCCACATTTATTTTCTTTTCTTTTCCTTGTTTCCCCTCTACCCGCAACCACCATTCGTCGGCCTTCTCTACCGCTGTGTCACTGCCGAACAACCTCCTCACCACCACGTCGCATTGCATTTGCTGATCGGAGCCCCACCAGTGCACCGTCGCTCCTCCCTCCCCCATCTCCTCTATTTCTTCTTTTTTCTAAACACCAAAACCATCTTCCACCACCCTAACCAATGCCATTCCCAAAGCTCTACTACCACCCTTCGAAAAATAAAAAAATTTTGACCCGAACGACGTCGTCGTCGTTCGTCGCCATTGACTGTTGCCAACGCAGCCGAGCGCCACCGTCGTCTTTGCCATTGTCGTAACACCAGAACTGATTACTCTTGACATTAACACGAAAACCATGGTCCAAACTTGAAACCAAACAACGAATACTATTTCGGTTCCACTCAATCGAAATCAACACCTTTTTTTAACGTCTCTCGTCGTCGATGTCGCCGACGATGACTCATACCCTTCTCCACCTTTTCCTATTCGAATGGTTCCTTCAACGAGAACCCAATGACGAAGTCTAATCCCGGTCAAAACAGAACGTTCAAACAGCAACCTGGTCACTCCCGAAAGGTCAATTACTAACATATTATACAGGTAATTAGGACAGGTTCAAACTTCTAATGACCATGTCGAGGCTCCTTTGACTGCGAATGAATGTATCACTCAACGCCAAACACGATCTACTCAAAGTCATCGACAATCGACACGTGAGCCACTGACACCACTGTACAACAGTACTGACGCTACTGAAAACTCAAGTCCACCCGACTCGCCCAACGAATACGTTCGACCAACACAAAACGGTTAATGTAATAGATGAGGTGGTGCAAACACCATTCCTACCGAAGGACAATTGTACGAGTTTTTTGAGTTTTTGACCCCGGAGCATAGCTCATGATATGACGACATCCGACAATATCCACTCCCGGTCTGTAAGCAAATTGATCTCACCACTCTTGATATGTTAAATATTCACGATGCTGTGATTGATTATTTTGAGGCTATTGGTTGGAGTTCATTTGCAAATATTTCCTGTAATGCATATTATGAGTTGATCTATGAATTCTACACCATATTTAGCTTCAATATTAATGCATTACAGACTATTGAAACACAAAGCATTATATGTTTTCGTTTGCTTGGTAAGGATTTTTGGATCTCGATTTCTG